>NC_092462.1:39666259-41093759 GCF_047495875.1 Pithys albifrons albifrons
ACTGTGCTACCTGAAATTCAATTTTTAGACCAAAAATGCATTTAAAAGCTTTGGGCCCTTTTGTAACAAACACCCTTTCAAAAGTTATACTGATCTGCTATGTTGGATGGAAGACTACTTTATGTCATTTGTTCCATTAGTTCCTTTAATTTCCTTTATAATAGCTGAACTTTTACAGCAGTTTAAAAAAAATCTAATAGCAGCTTTGATCTTCAGATATCAGCTAGAGGGTACTCCACACTTAGATTTTAAATAATGTACTGTAGAGAGCTACCATCCAATGAAAAATCCTCAATTACTTTAAAAGCTACCCTTTGCCATGCTTTTGCGCTTACAGGCCTTTCTCCTTTTTCAAAATTTCAACCTCCATAATACTGAGGTGCTTTAAGCAATTATTTATGATGGCATTACTTCATACCAATTTTCTACTCAGTGTATAAACCAGTGTTGCATCTGTTTTGTTAGAATAGGGAACATGATCTAGCTGATACACGTTCTTCCTCTTCTCGGGCATAATGGATGGAAAATTCTGCCCAGAAACACCAGTGTCTTTCTTTCCTTACATGGAATGCAGCGTTGCTTTAACTATTTTTTGGTAAATACATTAATTAAAACAACAACAACGAAAAACAAATCCATAACAGAACTCTGCATTATAAAATGCCACAGTACATTTATTTATTTTTCCACCTTTAGGACAAAAATATCTCATAGAAAAAGATGAGCTGAGCTTCATATGCTATATGAGTTAATGTACCTTGCTGTATGTAGCTAACACAGACTATATTCGATATGTGTGTGGTTGACTATGTATATGCATGCATGGCTTCATCTAGACTTAGTGTGTGCATGGCTGAACACAGACTGCTGCACACAATACACTGAGTACAAGCAGATATGTTTTTACCCTCTAGAGGGTAACTGCTGGGAAACCCTCATGGGATTTTTTAGAGCCAATTTCATTTTTGCATAAAGAAAAAGTGATTTGCTTCCTAACAAATCAACAGGAAATAGGCTGCAAAGCCTTCCAGTTTCACCTAATCACACATTATTAAAGGCTGGAGGTAATTATATCCACGTGATGTAAGTGTAACCACTTGTTGTGCATAAAGTGTGTGGGGAACTGGATTACAATCAGAATGGGAGTCCCAATAATCACCTCAGCACCTATGAAATGATGACTAAATGAGTGCTATTCCTTTATATTATGAAACTTATTCTGTCTTTCAGTAGCTATATCTATTTACAAACAGAGAAATAGCTTTTGGATTAATGTGGAGTGACATTAATGCCCTCGTATAGGACACATAGATTCAAATTTCTGTCCTGCAGGATGAGAAGTGAGGCTTGAGTATTGAAACAACCAAATTGCTGGATGGTTTCTCTCTCTGAAACCTTTCTGCCTTGTATTAATAAT
Source organism: Pithys albifrons albifrons (assembly GCF_047495875.1). NCBI lineage: Eukaryota > Metazoa > Chordata > Aves > Passeriformes > Thamnophilidae > Pithys > Pithys albifrons. The sequence goes on from NC_092462.1 coordinate 39,667,677, forward strand.
TGAATAGGCTTGAAACTGTCTTGACACAGCCTTGCTATTTACAGTGTCAGCTGAGCCAGTTTTTCATTCTTCTATGCCCCAAAATATTTAATTTCTAGCCTAGAGTGCTGCACTCAGTCTTCCCCATCTGAGGGGACTGCTGAAACCCCTTGATTGCTGGATACATATACAAGTTACTTGTGCTGTCCTCAAAGTACCAACACTCTATACATTTTAACTCTGCTACTGATCAGCTAGAGTGCTTCTTATCCTGATTCCTGAGATCAGAGTACTTCTGAACCTGCCAGTCCTGCTGATCTCTGTTAGGCAATTAAATTAAAGGCTTGTCATAGCTGAGAGATGTGTTAAAAGGCATTTGCTGACACTACTTATTAGACCCTGAAACCTGCTTCCGAGAAATGAGAGACATGATCCCGGGCAGCCCTGAAGTTGCCCTTCTCCACTCCATGGCTTAGGGGGGATTCGGGTTCAGCTGAAAGGTGAACCAGGTGAATGGTGACAGGACTTTCACTATTTTCTTTCATTTCTGAATTACATTGTTTCTATTTTTCATGAAATAATAGTATTTTTTGCAAACTCAGTATTAAAAAGCAGTACTACAGCTGGGTAGTTAAATAATAATAAGAAATATATATTAATCCTTTTTTTTTGAGCCAGCTATAGGAATGAAGGTAAAGTTTTTAAATCTGAACTGCAAATTTCAAAATGTTTTAAGAAATTATTTCTAAGGACTAGATAAATGTAACTGTAACTAAAGCAGGAGACAGAGGTAACTTTCATCCTGTAATTTAATGAACATAGGTTTATCCCTTAAGATTATCTGGAAGACAGAACTGGTACAGACACAGTTGTCCATCTGTTTCTGTCCTAAACTGAAATATCTGTAAAGAAATAGCTTCATATTTTCAAAAGTGAAATAGGCTGTAAAGCTTATATATCTTGAACCATGGAGGAGCAGAAATCAGATAATTTACTTTCTTCATGGGAATATTACAAAATTCTTAAAGATCTCCAAAACTCAAATACACAATAAATCTAATGAAATATATAACAAGTATAGAATGCATCCAAGAAGTCCTTCTCTCAGGTCATTAAAGTACATTCTGCAAAGTGTTCCTTAAATCCTTGGACTGAAGAAAACAGAGATTTGTACAGTGAGATTTACAGTGTGGTCATGAGAGATTTACCATTCCTTCACCAAGCTCTGTGGGACTGACAGTGCTCAACAGACTTATGCTCTTTTCCCCCTCTACCTTCAATTTCAACAAAACAGTAAACAAAATTACCAAAAATAGATCAGTACAATAAATTTAAATTTCTCCTCAAGAGAATCATATTGGTTTATATTTGGTATTTCTTCCCATCCAGAGAACTAGATTTTACTCCTCTATGCTTCCTTTTGAAACACAATAAGTAGTGGATGCCCAACACTAAAAAAGGTATGGAAAAAAATGAATTTGCTTTTGGCACTGTAATTGTATCTCGGGGCCAAGTTTGAGGTCAAGGCCCCATTCTGCTGTGGTTTGATTATATAGTAGAAAATAATACTCATTTCAGAGTAGCTATAATCTTACTGAAAATGACAATGGAAGGTAGAGGACAGATATATGACTTGTGGGTGCTAGCTGTTGTAGGTCAACATTTGGGTACTTCCAATACAAAAGGGCATGAATAGTTTAGTATTGGTACTATATGAAGGTTAGCAGTTGAGAGAAAAAAACTAAAAGACAGAAGTCCAGACTACTGTGGAAGAATGTTATGAAATACACAGGTGGTTTATTTTTTTCTAAATGCAACCTTATATGCAAAGCAGGATAACGCATTTGTGGGAATTGCTGGCCATTCAAAAATCATTGGGCAAAATGGTAAGCTCAGTGTCTCTTAGCTATTCCTGTCTATCAGTTCTGCACACTTATTCCTATTTATCTTCATCTGGGATGATAACCACACATGACCACATTTATTGTCATGAAAACATTCTTAGGGACCATTTGTATCTGTTGCAGAATGCAGGATTTTTTTTTTTTTGAGATGATGAGAGTTCCTGAAAACCCAAATATTAGATTTAATACATATGTCTCTTTATACCTGCAAATCTCATCCAGATATTTAAAGTGAAAAAATTTTGGTTTACAGTTTTATTTTGAAGAACATATTGAGGTAATTGTGGTGATTTCATTGTTACTTTTCCATTATTGAAAAGTTCAATGTTCCTGTTTGATAGTAATCTCTTTTTAAAAAGTGTTTTAGCATTTTGTTATTGCTTCCCAACAAACACAAAGCTGGGAGTACATGAGCCATTTGTGTATACTTCCAAATCTATACTACAGTGATTACTGCTTAAATATAACAAATCATTGTCTGTTGACTGCTATTCCAATATGAAACATCTCCTGCAAAAGCAGATTTGCCATGCATGATCACACATCTAGTCATGGTGCTTTCTTACTACAAAAAGTGAGAACAATATCTATGATAGCTCTTTGTTTTTCAGGCAACTTAAACATATCTACACATGAGGAAAGGGTGATTTTGTTCTGTATTAAAATGTTACAATAAGTCTGTTCTGTGATTTCTAATCATATGATGCTTCTCTTTTAGTTCACACTTGAAGGAGTTGGTTAGAAAGTTTTCTCCATGAACTGAAAACAGAAAGTGTTCTTACATTTCATAGTAGGTCCAGATCTTCCTTACCCACTCCATTTTTCCCTCAGTTTCTTTCTCATTCTTTTCAATTCCCTGCCACTTGGGTGAACTGCCTTCTTAAAGGAACCCAAAATAGTTACATTTAAGACAATTACAGATATTTTTTGCTCTGATGTTATTTGTAACTGTGCCTTCAAAAAATATTCTTGATGTCATGACCCATTGGTATGGGGACGTTTGTTGTATATTCTCGTCAGGCTGAACAAAGACACTAGACACATGTCAGGGAACTCTAATGCTTTTATTGTATAGTCACCATAAATCCCAAAATCAGTCCACTGTTTAGCCTCAAAAGACGTTGTCTAGCAAGCCCTTAAATTCTTAGAATACTCTTCCACAAGAGTGGTGGATAACAAGCCCTTGATTTTGTACAGTACACTTCAATATGTTCCTAACTCCCATAACAAACTCCTCAAAGGTGCTGCCTCACAAGCCACAACACACAATAAAAGGTGCTGGCACAAGCCACACCACCCCTTCTCAAAGGTGCTGGCTCATGACCCACAACATTAATACTCTAATGAGTGATGTCTAATATGCCACAACACATATCAACAAGCTCCTTGTCCCCATAACAAAGTTCAGTACAGAGTATGGGGTAGAATATAATAGTCATGTTTTGCCCAAGCGAAGCAAGGAAAGAAGACAAAGAATTGATATCACCGGTCCTTAGGTCCCACGCTGGTCTGCTTCAGGGGTGGACTGGAGCTGGGTTTACAAGAGCAAGAAAGTGAAAGAGGGGAAAAAGAGAGTGAGTAGCTGCAATCTGCTTTCTTTTTAATTAACCTGGTCTCTCCTATGTGAACCAGATTCTTTGTGACATTCTGTTCATGCATCACAGCCAGCACTTTGGGCCCTCCTCCAGGGAGTGAGTCAAAGAGGGGGAGACTGAGCATGTCTCAAGGTGGAGCAAGAAGTTGGCTTAGAACAGTCTGCCCCACCTCCCTAGGACCTTCTGTTTTGATTATCTCTTTCCTGTCATAACTGTCAAAATGTTTGAGACAAAACATGCTTAGCTCTGGTTCTCCCCTCTTGATCTATACATATACAAGTTAGAGTCCCTTAGAAAGTAAGTGCATTATTTGAAGGGTCACATTTCATCTATTTACCTTTTATTATCTGTGCCTCCTTCAACTATTATTATTACCAATGTGGGTGTCTTGGTAATTGGTGTAGCAGTTTGACAATAATTAACATAAAACTGTGATTTTTTTACCATACCTCTTCATTGACATGGTATTCCAGCAGTGCTTATCAGTGCTCCCATGAAGAATCAAGCTGAGATAATGATGTTCCATTTTTATGCAAAATGTTCATCATCTCTTGGTTTTAGCTCCACAATCCATTATAGTTCTTGCCCCACTTGCAGAAATTAACACTGTCTGAATTACCCAGTTTGCAGGGCTATGATTCACACTAACCAAGAAAGCAGCAGTGGTACTCAATTTTCATAGAAGGTTTAAGAGAAGTTGTTGTGTTGCTGGACATTATGTGCTCCAGTTTTCAGTCTTATTTATTAGCACAGAGGGTTTGAGGTTTGATTTTGTTTGTTTGTTTGTTTGTTTTTGTAGACACTAGCACCTACTTCATTCTGTGCTATATGGTTTGGTTTGAGACTTCTGGCAAAGTATGAGATCAGCTTCTACTCATGTGCTGGCTGTGAAAGCTTCTACCACCCGCAGTTTTTTCTGTCCATCAATTTTGGAGGAACTCTGCCTGCAGAAGACTCTCTATGCCTTCCTGCACTGGGCCTGAGTACCCATCTCTCTGCTGGGAGTATTTTGAGTTCTCAAATACCTCTCCAGGTATGAAACTAACCACTCTCTTCAGCTTCATATAATGACTTCTATGCTCAGCTAGTAGTAATTAGCACAATTACTTTGGCCACAGTTTTATGCTTTTTTAAAGTTGTTTTATTCAATTTTCTAATCAGGTGGCTTAAAAGGGAAGCACTTCAGTGCAGGCTTAGGTAGATTTGCAAACTTTCTGAGTTCTTGTTTGCTTTTCAAACCCACTGATAAGAAAAAATAATAAGAAAAAGAGAGAAAAAAGAGAAAGCTTCAAAACCACCTATTGTTCAAAATAGCTCCCCATCTTCCTTTTTGATAGCACCTATTGCTAAATTGCCTTTCTTTTATTACTTTTTCAGCTGTTGTGAGGTTTTTAACAGCTTCATTCTTCAAGGTCTTTGCCTAATTTGCAGCAGTTCTGACTCATTATCACTCAGAGCCGAGAGGTCTCCTTCCCAGTGCACATAAATTTTGGCTGGTGGATCTGCAGTCTGGGTCCCTTCCCAGCCACCAAATTCCACTGTCTCTGGAGTCAGATATGGATCAGAAGAATGCCTTCAGACAAAAGTCACTGTACTGGTAGGCAGTAGGTCTGCAAAGGATGGATTCCTAAAAACTAAATATCTTTGCTAGTGGAAGGACATTTAAATAAGTGTTAATCCTGAGCATCTCCAGTAATCATTGTGGTTTTTGAACTGAAGATCAAGCAACTAATCATGCATAACAGAAAGCCAGTGTGCATTTTGATTACTCAATAAATATTGTCAGATGGCAAATTCTCTCCAGTGATTATGTATAATATACATGAAAGAAATCTGACTAATCATGGTATGGAAACCAAGCGGAAGGCAGAGACATACCAAGGAAGAACAGGGAAAAATCAGAAACAGGAATTTCTGGATACTTAATGTCAGTCTGTTTTCTGGGAGGTTCTGTGAGTTTAAATTACAAACTCTGCGTTTTCTGAAGATTGATTTGGATAACAGTTCCAACGTAAAATATATTTCACCAGTTCTGACTTCCTGTTGAAAGCCCAATTTCAGACTCATTTGCACTGAAATCTGTTCAACTTAAGCTGGTGCTTAAGGAGTTCTTCGTATTACTCTTGTTCTTTGCAATCAAGTCCACTATTCTGGTTTTGTCAAAGAAAAAACATTGAAGCAGCCACAGAATAGGCAAACACAGTGAAAAAATAACTTCAAATGAACTAGAAAAAAGTGTTTTGAATTCCAAAGGGGGAAAATAAAAATGATTTGTATTAAAGGTTAAATATACCCTAAACTATAATGTTACAAGTTTTATAGGAATGATGTTTCTATATCCTTGTGCAATGCATCATCAATCCACAGGCAAATACCACTGACATTGTACATTTTTTATCTCTACAGAAAAATGTTTGGATACCACTTACCTCTGAGGCAGTTCTTCTGGAAATTATAAATATATTTCTTTCTTGGGAAAAAGGGAAAGCACATCAAAATGAATGATGAAGCCTAAAAACTGAATTTTCAGCTGTTTTAAGTAAACTAGGAGAAAGTGTAAAATTTCTGGTTGTAATTAACTCTATCCAGAGTTCTGATGATGGCGATGAGGAAATGTTACATTTGCAATATTACTTACCTATCTGTAAGCAATTACCTGGCTGTAAAAATGATTGCAAACAATGTTTTCAACTTGAGTGAGAAAGAACCACGTTACTACAAGATTAAAGTAACCCCATACACATCTGTGGAGATAATTCCAGCTGGGCTGGTAAAACACAGCAGTTTAAAAATAACATTACTGAAGCAAGAGTTCATATTTAGTTGTAAATTTGCAGTACTCACTTTTTATCCTGTACTAAAGGTATTTTGTTTCTCCTCCTGGTGAGGCTGGCTAGAAATTAAGCTGAGAAAGGGTTATCATAGACTTGCATACTACCCCTCTTTACGAATGTCATGATTTTGATAAAGAAGATATCCATGATCAAGAGAGCTCACAGCTAGATGGTGGAGAAGACTATGTGTGGAAATCAGTGATATAAAATGACTGTAAGTAGTTTTTAAAACTAGGTATAACCATATAAGCAGTACTAACAGCAATTAAGGACAAACTGAATTCAGCAGGAAAACAATGTCAGTATGTAACTATAACATCTCTTCAATCTTCTTGTAACCAATACATCTTGTAGATTCTGTCATGAGAAAGGAGTGGGGGGGGGGAGAAGGAGGAGTGGGGAAAGAAATGTAAAGATTGCTAGTCTCCCTGTATTAATATAAAGTTAATAGCTCTAAGTGTCCTCAGAATAATCAAAGCTTTATGAACCCAGTACTGCCTGTCGAGCACTAGACAGAAAACAGGCTGGAAAGATTTTTGACTTTCCTATGAGGACCACACTCAGGCCAGGGAGAACTTAATAGCAATAAGTGCCTCCAGAAAATCATAGCCTTATTGTCCCAACACTGCCTACCGACATGGATAGTACACAGGTTGGAGTGGTTTCTAGCCTCTGATATGAGACCACAATAGCAAGAAAAGAACTTTCCCTACGACAGCTCCTGAAATAACATTTATTATACAAGTATGTGACAATGATTATATGGGTTACTTAGCCAGTGATAACATTTAGCTGCAGGATTGTACAAAATACCCCAAAAGAAACCGGCACAAAACATGTTTTACAGGCAACTCTAGCAGTATACCACTCCGATGACAAACTTAACTAACAAAGGATTACTAAACAGAATCACAGCAGTTCAACACCACATGTAAACACACTCAGTAACCCAAAAGAAAAGCAACAGGAAAAATATAGCTCCTTCCCACTAACACTTATACACCCAGTGAGCTATAACAAATTATAATAAGTAAGGCATAGGAAAATAAAGTAAGAATTTGGTTGATTACCCCTGCAATGTCTGATGGGATGGTGGAGGCAGGGTGGCTTTTAGGTTGCCCTCCCAGAGGTGGAAGTTTTTCTCCCCAGTTTTGGTTTATACTCAATATCTTTTTATACCTTTTTTTTCCTTTAGGTGGTTTATGTGACTAAAGTCAATACTTTGGGGGTGATAGACAGATGCCTGAGGGCTGGCTCGTTGGGTCTCTGCAGGGTGCCACAGGGTACGACAAAGAAAGGCCATGTTACTTCAATAACATTCCATTCTTCAGTAACCATCCATCCTATCAGCATCCCTCCAGGGGGTCTGAGTCCTTTCCCTCAAGACCTTATTGTGGGGGTGACAGTGTGTGTGTGGATCTCTTAAGGTATGAGGTGATTGATGAGTGCATCCTTATGGACCAGAGAGGCACCTGTAGAATGTGAATGCCTTGTAACAAGTAGAATCTTTCCATGTATATTAGGTGAACTACTGAACAATAGTGTACTGGCATGTTATATGTAGGAGTAGATAAAAGTGAAGCTGCTACTAAAAATAAAGTCTTTTGTCTTCGGTGAGCCTTCTGATCACACTGCAGCCTGAGTGTCTCTGCCTCCTCGACCGCCGCTAAGCTAATCTACATTACCCCAATAAAGGGTGACCCCCACACCTTGTGAGGGCCATCACCCCACAGATTCATAGCACGGTTTTATCATTAAATATACTAAAAAATTATTATTTAATTTTTAAAGTAGTTGGCCTAATTGCCTCAATTCTACAGTGTGCTTTTTCTTTTATAGTACTAACAGAGTATTGTGGAAATGCTGTCTTTGTAGTTATAGTGTGGTTGAAAGACTAGTCCTAGACCATGGTCTTATATGGCTAATTTGTAATACTTCCATCACTGTATTATTGTGTGTTTGTGATGACTGTCAGTTCATTAGACTTTAAATCCGCTTATAAATATTTGATATTAAACTCTTTGTTGGAGAAACTTTAAGCCTTGTCTAGTGATGTGTTTATTTAAATTAAACCTTAATATTTTGCCTGCTCTAATGTTTTATATGGCAATAGAATTTTACAAGGGCTTAATACAAATAGACTATGTCTGGTCTATTGTCATGAAAATGTTTCCTTTCTTGTGCACTTTTCACTCTTATTCCAGTCCTTCTCACTGATTCTGAGATTTAATGGCTCATATGTTCTCTTAGACACAGTCATCTACAATACCATGCTGCTGTGACTGTTTCATTATTCTGTTTCTTGACTTCATGCCCATGCCATCCATTCAGCTATTGGTTATTCAGTTTGTTAATGAGGGAAAAGTGCAATGACCATTCAGTTAAATTACAGAATATAGAAAAGGTCAAGGTGCTACAATACATTATTTTAATTCATGGAATATTGTACATAAGGTAATATGTTTTCTATTCCCTGATACTTGATTTCATAGCAAAATTATTACAAGAACATAATATGGCATAAAATTAATCCACACTAAGAACAAAGCCTGCAATTAAAATGCTAAATGGCACAACTCAAATCCTTTATTTTTGACAATTACTGGAGTAAGAGTAAGGATTTTATCTTGTACTACATGAAATCATAATTTTATAGTTAACATTTGCCACAGGATACCAAATATATTTTAAATCTACAGCAAGATACAGGTGCCAAAGTGCTGCTTAACCTCTCTGCCCAAGAGGTGACTAAGTACAAATCAAAATTCTACTTAGTTTCTTCTAATCCTAGAAACATGAGAAACTCAAAATAGCTGAGTTTTCCATCAAGGAGAAGACAGAGGCAAAGAGTACAGACAGTATTCTATAGGCTCACAATTTCTAAAATCACTTATGATAGTCAAGAGGAGGATGACAGTCCTTGCCAAGCAACTGTGCAAATACTCCCTGTAAAAAGTGCTTTAAAAAACACAGGTCTCTTCCTGGATCAGAAGCTACACTTCTCAAAAACGCCAGTCATAGGACAAGGGAATTCTGGTCATTTGCTTTGGTTTGGTCTTATAAATCTTCTGCTCTATGTTGTGAAAAATGGAAAAGCCCTGAAAAAAGTTTTAGAAATACCTTTCCTATCTCAGCTCTGGATGATGGAGTACTTCCAGGAGGTACCAGATACAATCTTCCATGCAGAAGAGAAATTAATTCCACCTCTTACCTCTCAATTGTTTTAACCACTACAGTCTCAAATAAAAAGAAAAGGCTAGAATTTAGAGGAAAAAAAGTTCTCTCTGTGTGTGTGTGTGTGTGTGTGTGCGTGTGTGTGTGTGTGTGTGTGTGTGTGTGTGTGTGTGTGATTCTCCCTTTCTTTTTGTCAGAAAATGCTTAGGTGTGTAATTCAAGAGACAGCACATCAATGAAGGCAAGAACATCAATCCAGAAGAGGCATGGAGTTTAAAATATGTTTTCCAATTTCCTAATGGATAGCATGTTACCTGTGTTTTACTTGCAATTGCAAAGCTTTTGAGACATTTTCTAACACCCTAACTTAATCTTTAATTTCGATTGGTACACCTCTAAAGTCCTACCTAAATGTGGAACTTCCTACTGACACTTTTTTCCATAATTTTGCTCTATATGTTAGTCCTGCATGTCTATCTACTTATTCCTCCCATTATTCAGACCAGTTATTATTTTCATTCATATGAACATGTAGACTTCCATGACAGTCATACAAATTTGTATATTTCTGAAGCCTGTAATTTCACTTCTATTCTGCTTCACTAAATGAAGTTACTGATATTGTGATGAATTGAGTAATTGTACTGTGCCTCTTTCAGTTCCTTTTTGCTATTAATTATACCCCATTCATTAATATGACAAATTGCAAAGTTTTCAATTTTGTTATTCTTTTCTTCAGTATTCTGGAAATCAGCTTAGTCCTAATAAGTGAAAATTAGAGCCTTATAGCAGATAAAAAGTGAGAAGTTAAAAGTCAAATGACAGGTTGGATCAGGCCCAAATCTGCATCTGACCTGTGCTCACAATATTCCAAATTAAGAATCAAGCTGCTTTTAGCCATCTTATTTTACATTCAGTCTTGTTTTACATTCACTGTGGCAAGTAGAATAGGATTGCTAAAGTTACCCATTAGTATCTCTAAAATTCCATTTTACAGGCAAACAGCTGTTGCTTTGGGGCTTTTAGCAGCTTTTCACCTGTTCAATAGTTCTTTTTTGGCAGTTAATTGGGAAAAGAAATATGTTTAAGTAAAAATAATAAACAATTGCCATTTATTTCAGATGACTGAGTAAAATTTGGGAACACGCTGTTTAATTTATATTTAAAGATATACATTAAGAATGAAAGAAGAGCATGTACTTCAACATATTGTAAAGGATTCATAGTTTTGCCTGGCACATATGGTACTTGAACAATAACTGCATCTGAGAAATAGAATTTTTTTATAGCCAAATCCACTATTACAGACTTGGAAATCTGAAGGACATAATTCAGATGTACTTTGGAATTTGTCAAAGCACATATATTTCCATTGACACTTTTGGCTGTAATTTTTTCTGCAAGGGATTTAATAACGCTGAACTACAAATGAGAAAAAGGTTATGAAGATTTTTTACACAGAAAACAGATATAAATAAAAGACCATTATTTCAGTACCAGGAGGCATTTGAATGAGGACTTTCAACATTTCTAGCAACCTTTCACTTCTCCTTTTTCTTTCCTCATGGTAAAATTTTAATCTACCTTTGTGGTGTTTTGCTCATTTTTATATCATCCATTTTTTGTCTTTTTGTTTTATGAATCTTAACATAGACACTTAAACAATTTGGAATTGAAATTTTATATATATGTATAAATGTATGTGTTATCCAAATATATTAACCAAAGGGTTGAAGAGCTGTAGAGGACATGATCTCCAATAAACCAATGACATTTTATAACTGAAAATGTGGCTTCTCTTGCCTTTGCTGCTGTGGAAGAAAAGGTTGATGATTCTCTGGAGAGTCTGTGATGGCTCAAGACATGTCAATGACTCATCTGTAAATGTCTACTTCCCTGAAGCTAGCAAGGAAAACTTCACAGAATGTGCTTGATAATATAAATCTCATCATGACGAGGTATACATCTCGTAATTGACACTTGAGGGGTGAAGGCCAGATTTCCTGGCAGGTGTGAATTGGCATATTTCTGCTGAAATCACAGGAGTGCTGTGTTACATCAGAGCCTGGACCTAATTCCTGAGCTATTTTTGTCATGCCCCTAAAATCAATTCCTTGAAGGCTAAGGCAGTGAAGAAAGGAAATAACTCTCCACTCTTGGAACACTGGCTACTAGACAGGCTCTTGCCCTAAGACATTTGTGTTTTATGCTGTTATAAATGATAAATGCAATAAATCTATGTCCTATGAAAAAGGTAATGGAAAAAAAAGAAAATGCAAAATGACACATGACTTGAAATAAGAGTTTAAAGAATTCTCCTCTTCAGTTTGAACCATTTCAAATAATCTGGAGGTGAATTTGTTAAGATAAAGTCAAATCTATGAAGCCAATGTTTACTTCTCAGTTTTTCTGTCTTTCACAGTAGGGTCAGAATTAGACTCGTAGCATTCAACACCAAGGAACACTTAAATCCCTGCTGAATGACCAGACTTTTCTAAATAATTAGTTATTTTTGTTGTGATATTCTATGGATACATGTTTATAGATTGCCTTTTAATATTTAATAGTGCAAATCACATCATATTTTCTCTGACGACTGAAAAAATCACAGCAACCCATTAAATTTGCCATGTTTCCTGCCAAACTACTCATTGTATCTCTCATCTAGATATCCTTTCTCTTCATTGTAAGTAACATGAACCAGAATGCGAGTTTACACAACTTACATGCTCTAATAGTAGTCAGTTCAGCCAATCAGAATTACATTACTCCAGGATAAAACTTTAGTGTCACATTTGTTTACATGAGACATAATCACAGATTTACACATTTATGGGATTTATTTTGAAAATGGTCTGTTTTCAAGCAGTGAAATAAGAAATTAATCATCAAGAACTGTGTAGGTTAAGAACAGATTTCTCTGTCAGTCATAACCAAGGACTGGAAATCTGTGGGCATAAATGAGGCCTGAGAATTGCAGCCTCTCAGAGGAAGAGGAGGCAGAGGCAAAGGCAGTGTCTAAGGCAGCCTGTGGAGGATCCCATGCTGGAGCAGATGGGTATTTCCTTAAGGAACTGCAGCCCATAGAGACCCCACACTGGACCAGAGGAAAACTGTGTGAAGGAAGGATCTGCTGAGAGAAACAGTAGCCCCCTCCCTTCACCTTCTATTCCCTCTGTACCACTTGGGGCAGCAGAAAAGAAACTGGAGTAAAAGTTGTGCAAGAAAGTGGAAAGGAATGGTGTGGTTTTCAAATGTGTCTTCATTTTCCAATACCCAAATCTATTTTAAATGGCAATAAAATTATTTTCGTCACAAATTAGTCTATTTTGCCCATTTCACGAATTTATAAACAATTTCCCTGACTTTATCTCAATTGATGAGTTTTCTTATCCTATTCACCCTCCTCCCAGCCTTAAGGGCAGGGCAGAAGTGTGAGTAGCTGGAACTTAGACCAGGCAAACCCACGACAGGTTTTTAGAAAGAGGCTAATTTTGTGTACAGCATATTTTTTCTGTGGTGAATTATGCTATATTCACCTGCGTTAACTTCTATCCTCCTATACAAATTTTACTTTCAGTATCTGTTGCAGGGATTTTTGGGGCATATCTGCCAGGCATTGCCATTGGGATAACTGAAGTTCCAGTTTCCTCACACGTATCTTTGAGTTGCATTGACTTATTCTTCATAAAATCCTTTGAGTTCTACATATGAAAAACAGTATATCTGAGCTGAGTATTAATTTTTTTTTTGTTGTATGAGCATGGATCTTAATAGAAGATGTCAGAAATTGACATGATGTTTGGGAATTTAATGGGGTATATTTTCTTCTTGATAGGCACATATATTTCCCATTAATGCTAATGGGAATTATATGTGTGCAGCAAGAGAACACATCACTTTGCATGTAAATTTCACATTTTATTTTAAAGAGGATATGTAACCCTCTTATTATCAGTGCTGGCACAAAAATTTCTCCCAGTTCAGTTGGTTATAATCAAACATTAAAATGATCTATCTAAACTTAATTTTATTTTACCTTCCCAACACTTTCATAATGAAAGTACTTTAATCCAAAGCATTTCCTGTGTCATGTGTATGAATAAATAGCCCTTTTCTTGAAGATAAGTTGTTTTTAAACTCAAGTAAATAAAACTACCTATTTTCATTTCCATCAGATTTACAAGTACAGATAAAAGCCTTACACAATTTATATTTGAAATATTATTCAGGAAGAGAGACTGGTAAAAGATCACATCCTTGACTTTTGAAGGTATCTTCTAAAGCTGATAGAAAATGCCAGCTTTTATGAATCCTATATTTGATCTAGAAAGTATGTATGCTTTTTGCCATACAGTGATTTTCAAGAAAGTATGCAAGTCTATGGCTGAAAATTTTAAATCACACAAAATTTTGTGTTTCATTAGAATTAGCAATCTGTCTTTTTTCATCTCCTGTCATGAATTCCATCTTATTTCTATGACATTTCTCTCTCTCGCTCTCTCTTTTTTTTCCCTTACTGACCTGTCCACTCAAACCATAACAACCTGCCTTTTTCCTCTCACATTCTGGAACATTCAAATTCAGGACTCTAGTATAAAAATAACAATAATAATAATAAAAAGGTAGATGCGCTTGGAAACAAAAATGCTCTTTTGTTGAACTTCTAGAACAGAAAAAAATCCTGAAAAGGAAAAGTATTTTTTCCAAATTTCCCACAGATAAAACTGAAAAATATAAACTGAATTTAGCTGAAGTGCATTGTCTTGCTGAAAACACAAAAGTCTAAGAAAATGAACTTTACATATAGTGTTAGAATGCTCAGGATATCAGATTCATAGCAGGGATCTAGCTGGAAACTTCTAGCATGAGCCAAGATGTTCATTGCTGTCAGGCTCTGTTTTCACAGCAGAAAGCCTTCAAGAGATGCTCAAATCAGAACAACCAGGATTTTGCAATAAGACTTTGGTTCTTCAGTAAGTTCCATCCAACCGAAACTCAAATAGAAATCATGCTGAGGTAAAAAACAGTTAAAAATTGTAAGTTATGTCAACTGCTGTCATAACTCAAGTTGGTTTACTTCCTAATCAAATAAGAGGCATTGTAAAGGTAAGATGGGAGTCCACAGCAATTTGGACAGCATTTGGAGAAGATCCAAGATCCTTGTTACTTTATAAAAGTAAGAACTGATATTTCAATTTGCATGTAGAGTTTGAAAAAATTCATAAAAGTTAATTTAAAACCACTAGAAATATTTGGGATTTCATCCCCAAATTAGTAATCTGAAGCCAAAGGGAGATTTACTGTTGACAGCCTAGGAAAATCCTTTAGAAGCCTAACTCAAACTGTTGATCCCCATTAAGAAAAAAAGGTATTGAAGTAATTTCTAGGGGATTCCTGTAAGGTGAATCTAATGTCTTCTCTCAGAATCTTTCTCTATACTACATTTCATGAAATTTGTCGTGTGGCATTTGGATAGAGACTAAGATGTCTAACATAGATGAGCAGGGCCTGCTGGAAGCAGCTAGTACTAGTGTTGGGAAGACATACTCAGTTAAATTAATTCACTGAGCTTTTAAGCTATAGTTAATATGGCTGGCCCTGTGAAAAAATATGTAAAAAAATCCTTGTGGAAAGAGACATGGAATGTCCCCACAGGGCTCAGCAAACTTTAAGGTTTCAGAGGAAAAAGATGAATACAAGAAAGTAGTGAAAGAGGAAAAATTACATTTATTTTCTATTTTTCAGTCAGGAACATTAAACATTTTGCTACTTAAAACCATGCTTTCAGTTCTCATGGAAGACAAAATTGATCCAAAATGCTGTCAACTTTATAGCAATTCTCACTTCATAAATATGTGTTTTAAAGTAAGTCCAGATAATTTTGGTCACACCACTCAACTAACTCTCTGATTTACAGTTACGGCTGTTCACACGGGTGAGGCAGAGATACTGCAGTAAAATAACTACCATAATCAGAGCAGAAATCTGTGAAACCAGAGCAGTGTAGTGTCAATTCATAGTTTATTTAAAAAAAATACCCAAACAACATTCAAACCAAGATGCTAAAAACATTTTCATCCTGTTGTTCCACTCTTAAAAGTAGTTTAGGCTATTTGGGTATATGAGACAACATATGAACTGAAAACCCCAAGAATCATGCCATATTCTTGAGCCTGGGCATAGATCCCATGACATGTTTCAACTGATTTCTGTTGAAATGAAATTAAGATACTTTGGCCAGACTTCCATCCCAGCAGCTGGGATACGTGAACTCAGGAATGCTGTAGGAACATCATTTTGACATAGTTAGGACAACCAGACTTATATGGATTCAGAATTTGTCACATTTCAAATTGTTATCAACAAACTTTAATCTCAACATATTTTTGCAGGTTTGTTTTTTTTTTGTGTGTGTGTGCGTGAAAGTTTAAGTGGCCATATAGTTGTTCGCCCAGGAAATAGGGCAGTTCTATCCATATTAATGGTAATGAATAGTAGGTGAGGTAAAGCCCTTTGTTTTGAAATATTTGTGTTTCCCATGTTGGAAACTGTTTCTTCTGCATACTAGAGGACACCCCATGTTAAATCCTTGGGATTTGTAAGGATTTCCGGTCTTTTTAATGTTTATTCTCTTACAATTGCAGACAGTTCTTAGGTCTACTTCTTCTGTCAGATAAGCATCACTAGAGAAAACATTTAAAATTGACAAGGCATATGAGAAGAGGCCCTGCTAAATCTCTCATGGGTTTAGTCTGTGAGTCAGTTACTCCTTCTCTACAATGAACTTTTAAGCTTTTTGAGATTTATCCAAAATATCCTTTTTCTCTTTTTAATGGTAACATCTAAACTAATCCTGGCAAATTTTCTGTCACACTAGTATACCTCAGGGCTACCTTTTTACTACAAAATTTACCTACAGCATTCATTAATGGCATGCCTGTCATGCCTTACTACAACCTAACAGACATAAATTGCATCCAGAAAGCTGACAGACCAGTGCATTATTAACTGAGCCACTGAGACACTTTAAACTGTATTGTGTATAAGTTTATAGTGCAGGGAGTATAGAATTTTAAGCTTGCACATTTTAATGTATTTAATTTGCCGCACTCGGCAGTTTGCTTTGTGAACTGTTAATCTTTTCAACCGATACAGCAAAATGTCACTGTATTCATTTGCAGAGTATAATAGGCTTATATCCTGAAACAATAAAGTTATAATAGCCTGCCCACTGCCTGGAGAAGTCATACAAATTCAGCATGTACAAGATGCTGTGTGTCCTACTTATCCTCTAGTTTTTAAAACTCATCTTCTTGTATCAGTGCCTTGAAAATCAGTCGTGTGCAATACTTTGGTGAGATAAAGCCAAGTAAATGTCATGGATCAAGCTTTGCTGAATCTTCTCACTCTCTCTTTCTCTCTCTCTCTCTCTCTGGAATTGCTTTCAGTACTTTTGATACTAATTCAATCTTGCCATCTCCAGTCATGACAAATGCAAGCTGAAGTCACAGACATTCAAATTTGTTCTGCACCCTTGGTATACATACTGGTCTGGAAATGATGGGTGATTCCTTCACATGTGGCTGTGGCAGGAATCAGCAGCCAGGGAATCATAGATCTTAAGGAAGAAAAACTACTACTAAGCTATTCAACTTCCAGGAGAGAGGTCCTATACACTGGTTCAGACTTTACTGATGTTTTTTGTATTGCCCCTCCATTCTTTCTTCTGATCATTTCTGCACAAATTGCCATCTCTCTTTTTTCTACGAGTATTATGAAAAAGACTATGTGATCACGGTGGTACTGTGGAGTTTCTACAGAAACTAGACAGTGACTGCAACAGAGAATTGTGAGTGTGAAAGTGAAGATAGAAATAAAGGGAATGCTGATATCAGTGCTAGCATATGGAGATCTGATTTCATTATTAAATGGGGGTTTTTATGTTTTTCCAAGGAAACTTACTGGAGAAGGACTGGATTAGTTATTTCTATCATAATGTTTCCATTCTGAGGAGTGGAAATGAGACATATCCTCACACTGAATTTCTGTCAGGTGACTGAATGACACTGCAGTTCTATATAGGCAACTTTAGGTTCAGTCTGTGAAGTGCTTAGTTGACCTGCAGGGCATATTACAAAACTTGTCTTTTTAAAAAAGGATTATCTTTCTGCCTGAGGGGGAAGGTTTGTGGGCGTTCTTTGTCCGTGGAAGGAATCACATGGGGATTAGTTGAGCTTGCACACTTAGATACTGTTAAATATTCTTTAGAAAAAAGATCTGAAAACAAAAAAACCAAAATGCAATGGAGAAAAACCACTTGTCAAATGGAGTCTTTGTTGTCTGGATCATTTTTACTTAGAGTGATTAATTAAAATGTAGCCTGAAGCAGAAGAAGGTCATGCATCTCGTTCCACAACCAAACAAAATCTTCAGGGAAAAATCAATAAAGCAATCCCTGGCTGATTCTAGTAAAAATATCATGTAAAGAAAAAATAAGATTCTCTAAACCAAACAGAATTCATTAAAGAAAAACCCCAACAACCCATGCTGCTGACAGAACATAACTTTTTGGATACCCTGGGCCTTAGCAGTTCTAAAGAGGAGAGGGTAATTGAAAGGGAAAGATGACAGGAAGGCAGTAAGAAAGCTACAAACTTGTTTCTTGTATCAAAACAATCTCTTTAAAATGGAACTCTACTTTTTTCAGTCAATCCCTATATCTAATGCCTGTATTGGCTGAAAGCATTAACAAAACTAGCCAAGAAAACTCCTTCCAGCCAAAGCAAACTTTGCTTTTAAAACTATGCCCTGGCTGCCAAGTTAATTTAACATAGAGAATTAAGAGAGAGGTTAAAACTGGAGTTGTTTCATAATGTTGTGATGAGTCTGTCACTCTGTTTTTAATGAGGAAATAAGGTGTGTTACAGCAACAGTTTAAGAATTTTCCATTAGTATTAACCTTTATATTGAAGTGGTTTAGACCATTGCTCCAGATTACATCCAGGGTTTTTTTGCTTTATTTTTTAATAGGCAAAAGCTTCTTGTAACTGGAAATAACCCACAATAATTAGTGAAAGCATGGATTTACTTAGTTTAACTGTGTTGATTATATAGTCTTTTAAGTTTCTTTATTTGCCTATAATTTGGAGATTTCTAAGGCAAAATATGATTGATCTGAAGGATTCAATTAAGCATCTATTAACTGCTAGTGAATTAATTACTATCTGGCACAGCATTCTATATGCTCCTTTTTGGCCTGGTGGGCCATAGGCACAAAATGTCTCAAGCTATCAATTTGGATTCATAAGAACATGATCACATGTCTTTAAGTTCTTAGATAGTGTAATCTTGGAAACACTCATTATTAAGTACTCATTCCTACATCTTGTATTTTTATGTCTGCTGTAACATCTTGCCTTATTCCTTTAATATTATTTCAGAATAATCTATCAGTACTGATTTTTAGGTCTTGATCATCTGAAATGAATTTAGCAAAATACAAGTCATGAAATTACCATAAGTAAAATCATTTTTACTAAGATTGTGGTCAAGGAAAGATCTTAAATAAAAAAAATTAAGAAACAATTGAATATAACCCATTGAGAATTTGGGAATATTGTATTATTTCTTAGACTGTTTTAACATCAAATGTAGCAGTGGAGAGATGGATAATTACTAAAAGCTGAATTACTGAAAGTGTCTAGATAGTGCACTTAAACATATTTCAGCTGAGTGAAATAATTTAAAATCTGAAATGTGATCCAGAATCACATATGTCAATTACCATGTCTGAGATATTAAAATGTGTGCAGCTGAAGGCTTAATTATATGAGATGTCTAAGAATTAGGAACACTTCAGCGTTTCCTCCCTTTATTTATTTATTTGTTTGTTTGTTTGTTTTTAAATGGAGCCATTTTAGATATTGAATGCAAATAATCCATAGAATGAAAGGGAAAGTTATTCTGTCTTTTGGTGTTCTTGAAGTTCAGGATAACATGAGATTTGCAGAAAATATCTTTAAAATATTGTTGTGCTAATGGAATTTGGTTATGTGGTGGTGATGTTGATTGACTGAATATAATGGATTTTTCAAGTAGAAAAAAGGTTTTTTCATGAAGAACTATTTAAAAATAAATCATCTTCATTCCCCTTAAAATGGGTACATTTGTTTTCTTTCTTCTTTGTGTCCTAAATCACAGAAAAAAACCCTCTTCAACCTAATGCTACTGAAGTAAATTGGTTCTTCACTGCTCTATTGTCTCAGTTGCCCAGCTTCACATCAACATTAATAAGAGTGAGGCTACTCCCTAGGAAGACAAATGAACTCATAATAACAGATGCTCTTACGTTTTCCTTAAGTCACAACATAAGCTGAGGCAAGAAAAGATACTTTAGCTACTTGACTATAATACAGGGATAGAAAAACTCTTTCGTGGACTTTTAGAGTCCAAGGTGCATTTCATAGAATCATAAAATATCCAGAATTGAAAGGGATCATCCAAATCTGAGTCCTGGCCCTGCACAAAACACCCTCACAAATCACATCATGTGCCCGAGAGTACTGTCCAAACACTTCTTAAAATGTTTGGTGCTGTGACCTCTTTCCTGAGGAGCCTGTTCCAGTTCCCAGCCACCCTCTAGGTGAAGAACTATTTCCTAATATCTAACAAAAACCACCTACAATACTTCAGGTCATTTCCTCGGATCCTGTCACTGGTCACCAGAGAGAAGAGAGCAGTGCCTGCCTCTCTGCTTTTCCTCATGAGGAAGTTGTAAACTGTGAAGAGGTCTTTGCTCAATCTCCTCCAGGCTGAACCAAAATTACCTCTCATATGGCTTCTCTACATCTTTCACCTTCTTTGTAGACCTTCTTTGTACGTTCTCTAATAGCTTTATATTCTTATATTTTGGTGCCCAAAACTGCATACAGTACTCAAGGTAAGTTGATTGTGACAGAATACAACTCAACCCCAAAACTTTTTAAATAGGTATTTATTTATGGACCTTGGCTTTTAGTTATCTGCTGTTAAGATTTCCCAAATGAGATATCAGGAAGTACGATGAAACTCCAGGATGTGTGATTTGTATGGTAAATTAGAAGATTTTTTTCTTATTGGAGAGTCAGCATTTCTGGTGGCAAACTGCCTGGTCAACATTTTATCTGCCAGATTCCATTGTGAGAAATGTTAAAGTTTCATGGAAAGACATAAAGCAATGGTTTTGTGATGGTGAAGATAATACAGTGGGAGCAATGCAGAGGTACAGATTTCCTGAGATCACAAGGACCACAATAGAATTAAGAGACCTGAAGTATGGTGTACTCCTCTCCAGACAAATAAAGTTATTGA
This sequence comes from Pithys albifrons albifrons, assembly GCF_047495875.1. NCBI lineage: Eukaryota > Metazoa > Chordata > Aves > Passeriformes > Thamnophilidae > Pithys > Pithys albifrons. The sequence continues at coordinate 39,688,515 of NC_092462.1, forward strand.
GGCTGGATTTGATTGTTCAGCTTTCTTCAGGGACTGAGATCTGAACCACCTGAACTCCATAATACTATGAACTATCAGTATCAGTGTTATAGTAATTTTTACAGATAATAATTAATAATATTTCAGTACAAAACACCTGAAATTCCCTTTCCAAGATTCCATAATGATCAGCCACACAAATGATCCAAGGATTTGTTTTAATCAGCTGTTTGTTCAAGTACAGCATGATGAAAAAATAATAGTACAGTAAAATGGGACTGCTTCCTTTCCAAAATGAAAGAAAAAGGCTTGTGAAACTATGGCCTTTTTTTGGGCAAAGTTCAATATTGCTTATTATTTTTTTTTCAGTGTTTTATTAACTGAGATTATTTCCTGAGAAAAAAAAATTGTGATGAAAAACACTTTAAGCATTACCCATCCTGTTAATAGACATAGCCAGGAACATTGCTTTGCATCTACTTTTGAAAGTAGAGTTTTTTAAAGGTATTAACAGAAGCTAAAGGGCCAGTCTTTCCAACTGAAAATATTCTGTGATTCTGTGACTTCTTTGTTTTCTTTGATTTAAAACCAGTATTTGGTCTAGCCAACCATCCTAAGCACTCACATTCCTGACTGACAGGATTACATTGCTGCTGAGGCTGCTGGAAACCCATAGGTGGTCAGATGATTGAATGCCACTTGAAAATGAGACCTGCCTTTTATGATCTGACTTGGAGCTGTTTTATTTTAGTTTGCATAAAAAGTCCCTTGACTCATAAAAACTATAACAATTGAGAGAATTTTGCAAGGTCTTAAACAGTCTACTCATAGTTCCTGTATTTTTAAGCAAAGGTTGGAAGGCTTGTCTTTAATTGAAACTATATGGCACAGTAATTCAAATAGAAACTATAGTTCATACGTCAAAATGAGTTGAGAATGTGCATGTTAAAAGACCTTGACTTACTTCTATCATATTATTATTGTTGTGATTTCTTTTGGTTTTATTATTCTTTTGGAAAAGAAGATATTATCAAAGCTGAACAGTCAGACATGTTTCTGGCTCATTTTACAATAAAATTGTGTGGAAAATTTGATCATAAGGTCCTCCTTTCAACTGTTGTGGAAACAGTCTATTCAGGGTTAAGAAAAGTTTTCTTTAAAGATCTAAGTGCTTCTCCATCCTACTCAAAGTCTAAATTTCACCAGCATCTCTCCTGGGTTATAAATCTTTATAAGGAGGTTTCATACAGAGATTGTGTGCTGACTTTTACCTTATTAGTGAAGTTTATGTATGTTGTGTTATTTATGTTTATCCTAGGTAAGGTTAGCTGAGATAGGTGATGGTTATTTTACTCTATAAATTGATATTCTAGGTGGACCAAAGGCAAATTACTATGTTAGGCACTTTACAAATAGAAAACCAATGACAGCTCCTGTCCTAAAATATTTAAAATTTGTCTGTGATTTGTGACAATTTAGAGAACTGCCTATAAAATAGCAAAATGAAAGACCAATTAATACTGACAGCACTTTTCCAATAGAATGCAAAAGTAATTCAACAAAATTCTTCAACTACTTTAACCATAAGCAAAGATTTTTGAGCTCTAGATTGTCAGAATATGCATGTCTACAAAACATTTGTTTCTGACCACTGTTTCTTTCACTGTCCCCTGAACTGCATGACCCATAGCACTTGCTAAAGCACCTTTATACTACTCATCTGAACTTATTTTGGAATGGACAAGGCTTCTGACATTGTGCAGCTGAAGACAATTGCTGAATCCACAGAGAGCACTCTTAAAATACGTTCTGCTTTCTCTTAGAACCAGCAGTCACTGTTATGATGACAGGTGACCTAAGAAACCTGAATTTCTGCCAGCACATTCTTGAGTCCCATTATAGCACTATATAGGTATTTTTCACCTGATATAGGATCTTTGGTATGACCTTGTCTAAAATTTACTAACTTTATTGTAAGTGCTATCTTTCTAATGCTGGCAACACCTTCATACATTTTAATGAGCTGCCCTCAAAATAATAGACTTTTGTCATTGTGTTCAAAATATCTCAACTCAGAAAGGTATATTTTCCATTAGCATCAATTCTTAGCCTCATATTCTCAGCACCTTTTCCTTTACATCCTGGAGGAAAAAGACAGCTTGTTCTCATTTTAATGTGACAAGGGACATTGTTTCGTTGATGGTCTGTTTATCCTTAGCTTGGAATTTGTTTGTATATTAAGCTAACTCATTCAGTTTTTAGTTATTTATTTTGTGCTACAACTCTAGATTACTATGCTCCTGCCTATGGCTCCATTTCAACTAAGTCTGTTGAGTAAAAGTAGCCACATAATAGTCTGCTGAAGTGCTGGTATCTGCTTAGCAGTAGTTTTCCAGATTTCAGTGTGTTATTTCAAAGAACAAAATCTTTTTAAAAAACTATGAAAAATATTGGCGCCAAAACTTATTCCTGTACACTGATTGCTACCTCAGCATTTGTAGGTGTGAAATTAGACATCTGGTGCTCTAAGGAGTGGCAAGGAGCTATATGACAGTGCTTGATTAGAGGAATGACTTGTGAATACTGTCTTTTATTTTCTCTTTTGAAAGTATAGTTTGTAACTAATATAATGACATTAAAGTATGGTAGGCATATAAAAACAAGTTACGGGTTATTTTTATTTTTCCTACCCAAGTTCTACTCAGGCAAGCTGGCCTAGCACAATGCATCTTACCCTCCTACTGATTCACAGAAGCACCATTATTTTAAAACATCCAATATGTAATGAACTACAAAGAAACCTTGAAAGACAAGAATTATCATTTTTCTTCAAGAAAGATGACTAAATGGATCAACTGATTTTCTTAAACACTGACAATGTAGCAACATAATTATATATTTTACTATATTAAGGGGATACATTTAAAAAAATCCTATGGATTGTATATGTACAATGGTCCTAATATAATAAACTCTTACCATTAACTAGCCATATAGTAGAGCACTCTCAATAGCTTCAAACAAACTACTGATATTCATGAATTTAGGCATTAATTCATGAACTGAGAAAGTCATCATTTGTGGTTTTTTGAGACCACACTGAAAAACTTACTGAATTTAGTGGAGAAAAATCTGTTACCAAAAGGAACATTGAAATATCCTCTAAAATGCTACAATAGGAGTATATTTTCTATTAAACTGCCTGGGACTTCAACACAGATGTAAAGTTGAGTTTTTGTAATTCCATTTGGGGAAAAAATAATCCAATAAAGGAGCAAGCCCTCAGCTAGAGGATGCTAAAGTCAATAGCCATGGCATTTTTTGAAACTTTGCACATGCTAAAGACACACTTCTTTATGGGATTTTAATGCAACACTCAATATTACCAGCATTAGACAGAATGTCTGAGACAGGATTATCAGCACTAGAAAACGTCTCATATGCTCATATAAAGACATAACTAAATTTTTGTAGTTTTTATCTGTCTTCTATTTTGAAAATATTTCTCCAAGCTTTTAATTACTTTCTCTGTAATATGTAAGAAATACTATGTTTAAAAAACCCACCAAAAACCCAAACAAACCACAAAAAAGAACAATGGACAAAAGCATTTGGAAGTTTTGTCCCAAATTTTGTCATGAACATAAGTTTAATTCCAGCAAGAAATGCATTGTCTGATTTTTAGTCCACATAACCATTTTTCAACAAGATACACACAGGCTATCTCAGCTACGTAGCACTCAGATGTGCTAAGAGGATCATAGCCAGCTGCTTTAGTCTTTAGGGCAATCTGCTGAACCACAAAGTCATAGAAGGAGACAGAAATGAAAAAGTCTTCTAAGTTGGAACTAAATGGTCACTGCTTTTCCTGTTCTTCCTGTTGTGTCTTCATGATGCAGAGTTGTGCTGCAGAAGACAGGCTTTATGACCCAGCCAGAAATCCCTGTCCACTGTAGACTTGCGAGCAGGGTGCTCTTACACTGCAGTGACCCAAACTTTCAGTTCCAGGCATCCAAAATAAATTAAATATTTTAGTTGAAATTTCCTGCTGCTATAGACTATTACAGCACTACCATAGTCAATAGAGCTTTGCCTGTTTATACCAGTAGAGAAATTAGTTCTTTCCATAGAGAGATCTTGGTGTTCAGCTATCATGGAAGACTGATTTCCTGTCAATAATAAATGTCCTCAGTATCCTACACAAGTCTTCAGTTTATTGCCTCTGGACATTTTTTAATAGCTACAAGTCTCTAGGATGGAAGCAGATTTTTATGCTTTATTTTGAAGGCTAAGGATTGTTCAGAAAAGATACTTCCTGAGCTGCCCAGGGAAAATACTATTATAACACTAACGTGGTTCAACCTATCAGCCTAGCTCGCGTAAGAAAAGAAACTTATTTCTTTATAACTTGTCTTTCATTTTCACATCCATTTGTTCAAAGACATCTGAAAGTCCCTGAGCACTGACCTGAATAAAATGAAGAAGGAGGCTAATAGAGTGTTCACCTACAGTATTGTTTCCTCTCTTGTTATTAGATGGATATGACCCTGTCTTTGATCTTCCTACAGATGGTACAGCCAAGGGTGCCCAGAATAAAGAGTGTCACACTCTTCCTAGGAGGGAAGAAAGAAAGAGGAGTAGTGCAGGAATATGCACAAGCAAGAAAATGGCCACTCTGGTAATTACAAGTGACAAAGATAAATGAATAAGAATGTGTGAACATGTTCCTCAGTGGGTCCTTAAATGGGTAGAAAATGTAAAAATACAGCATGGGAGTTGATGAAAGCAAGGTGAAATGATACTGAAATAAAACCAGGACTTTCTCTTTGATTCAGTAACCTTGCAAGGGAAATAATTAAGGAAATTCAATATTTTTAGGGTTTTTCTCTCTCTGGGTGGTTCTTTATGTACTAGCACATTGTTTATTTTTCAAGGGTATAGCTCCTTATTTCTGACTGCTTGTCAAATGCTGAGCCTGTGTTCATTGTCAAATGTGAAATAGTTGCTGTTTATAGGGACACATAAGCAAGAAATAAGGTAGCTGCTTTGCTGTGTAAGGGAGATCTTCACCAGAAAGGACAACATACCTACTTAATTGAAAAGAGTAAACAGGTTATCTTCTTTCATGTGTTTATTCCAGTGTCTTGTTTGCTCATTGCTCAAGTATTTAATTTTTGGACTCTGCAGTAAAGAATTTAAATGAAGGAAGAACTATTGCCTCCTCTTCTTGACTTTAGCAAGAAAAAACTTCAGCACTACTATGGATCCTTCTTTTTCATTTTTTTTTTCCTCTAAAGTTTTTTTAACTAAAATTCCTGAACAAGTCTTTCTGGATTACAAATCATGCATTATTGGTTTGAAGCAGGGATGACTTCCTACCATATTGGTACTACAGACTCATCACATTTGTCTCTGAGCATAGGTTTTTCTGAATCTGCATGGAAAGAAAAAAAGAATTAAAAAAAATGAACAAAAAAGTTATGATTGCAACTTTTGTAGATGCGATTCATAAGACAAGACAGATAGGAAGGACTAATATGATCTCTTTGACATGCTGTGTAGCTTTTATTATTACTGTGTATAAGCACTGAAGAAGTGTGTCAGTACTTTAAGCTGACACCCACAGGACAACTATCCCAGAGCTCACACAGCCCTGGATGCAGCCTTGTGTCACTGTGCTGCTGCTTGTAAAATGCTCTCTTAGGTATTTCTGTTTCCATGTGCTTGTTATGCCAGGTTGTGACTGACACTGGAAGAAGGAGACAGTGCTAAAGATTTCATATCTTGCCTTCACAATTTTTCTCAAATACATTATTAAGAATCAGAATCAAATACTGGATCCAGGTTCTGTCCCCAGCTCTGCTACTTACACAGCTTGAGACATTGGTTGCATCACTTAATTCTTTCTGTATTTGTTTCAAGTATCATATACCTTCTCTGTTTCAAGAACCAAACATTAACATTTCTACATCCTACCCACCACCACCAGCACTTTTGTGATGTACAAAGTCTCTTTGAGGTCTTTAGGTAAAAATGGCTTGCTACAAAATTCAGGAAAGCATTTCCACACATCTTCAACTGCACATATTTAAGATGGTATTTGCGTGGCTTCACATATAATTTACACTAATTCCTTGTTGTTTTTAAGGTAAATATATCAAAATCATATGGACCCAAATAAGACCTCTAGTGCTGAGTGTGATTAAAAACTGAAATATGAGCCCATTCACTCATACCATCTGTTTTGTTCACCCTCCAGAAGGGAGAAACAGTTCTACAAATTGATTAAACTGTATGACAGATAATTTTATCTCCACATTTCCTGATTGATTAAAAAGTAGGGAAATGTATAATCAAGTAGTTAGGAAGTGTATTTGCTTCCAAAAATAAACTGTCTGGAACATCAGAATTATTTTGGAACAGCAGAAGTTTTTGAAGCCTCAAATGTCTTGATTATCCTCCAGCTTGTTGATTCTTGCACTTGGAGAACATAAAGGTGTATAATATAAATGCACCTCTTATAGGAGAATCTTAAAAACCTGTCTTCCATATGGCAGGGACTAAGGGGGAAATGTCAATGCTTTTTCTTTAAGCAACAAATAATTATAGCACTAAATGAAACAAAGGTAACTTAGCAACAAGGTATTCATTCTCTCATCTAGAATTTTCTGAAGAATTTCTGCTGAGGCCAACCCATGAGCCTTGTGCTATTTATCCGCTTACTTGCATTTGAAGTATTCCACTTCTTTTTAGCAGTGTAGTCTGTGAAAAGCCAGAAAAATATGAACAGTGAATACAAACTTGAAGTGCAAAGGGAGGACCTTGAAATAGTGTTAACTTCAGTATTTCAGTACTCTTTATGGATACATCTTTTCTAAAGCTGTATGAATCATTTGTAGCAAGTAAGCTTTTTCACTAAATCTAGTCCTCTACATGTTTATGAAGTGTCAGTGAACAGACTGCCTTTGAAATTAATGTATACATTTTAAAGTGTTTGAAAAAGGCCGTATCTAAAGACTACAGAATGGATGTAAACACTCATACTGACTTCTCTTGACAGAGGCCAAATGCAGTGTGCAAACATACTTTATTTGATGGATTGTTCACTAGCTGTTTACTGCAAGTATTGTTTCGGAGTATAATTAATGCCATTCAATGTGGTTTTATAGGAAATAAGTCTTGTCAAAAAACCTTTTACAAATTTCCTTCAAAAAAGTAACTATATAGTTGAGTTATTATTGAGGCATTTAGGATGCATGAATGAGGCACTAATGTATAAATGTATAATTTTAATGTATTAATAACGAAAAATCTGACAAAAAGATTAATGCTGTGAGATATCAGTGAGAAATCTGTAGCTAAAGCAAAAATTAATTAACATGCTGATGAAAAAATAACCCATAAATGGGAAGTTGTTATTAAAGGGGTTTTGCTTAGGGAGTAGCTGCAAGCTTTTGGTATTGAATCCAAAGTTATTCAATACCTTTCTCAACAGTTTAATTGTAAATTAGATAGAGAGGTAGAATTGATAGAATTTTTGTAGGACATAAAGGCTGAAAGTGTGTTTAAAAGGTGAGGATTGGTCTCTCATAAACTAAAAAGGCAATTTAAATAGACAATTAAAATAATATAAACATAATTTGCATAAGGAAAAAAAAACCAACAAAACACAGAATGAGAACTAGATCCGCAGAATGGCAAATAACTTCACTGAAAGAGAGACAAATCAAACCAAGCTAAGCTTGGGCCTGAACGTTTGTGTGGTCTGTGTTCATGTAAGTGCAGACAAATATGGGAGTCAGGGAGTTTGCCTGTGTAGTCAGTGCTGATGGAATCAATGCTATACTACTTCGCACAGATCTGGGGTTCACTTGTGAAACTGAAAAAGGGGCAAAGCAGAGCCACAAATATTGTCTGGGTACTGCACAAAAATGACTTGTTATGCAATATTTCAGAAATGGCATCTTATTTATACTGACAGAAGTAAGATGGAAGGTGACCTGAATAAAGTGTGTCAGCAGTGCCATGGGGTATTAGTTGGCTTATTTTCATGAATGGTAACTCATAAGAACCAGTGGCAGGAAACTGAAGGACGATAAATTCAAACAAGAAGTTGGCCATCTTTTACAATATTTTACTTTTACTTTCAACAATGCAAATGATGAACCACTGAAAAAAACCACCAATGAAAACAATGAGTACACCAGGGTAAATACTGTCCAAAACAACTGTTGACTCTGGCAGGAAAGAAAAAAAAGCAAAAGATGTTGTTTAATTAGGCACTAGTTTCATTAACTTTACTCAGCTGGGATCTATAAGCTACAAATCACGCAGTGAAGCTCATGAGTCTATTTTTACTAGTTTTTGCTTGTTGAAGCCTGTGCATTTGATCATCAAGGCAATGCTGATGCCAGACTGAACTTCTTCCAAAATGAGTAGGAAGCTGGAAGAAGGAGTACTGTCTTTTCTCTGCTCTAAATAGTAAATCTCCCTGAATCCTATTTTATAGGACACAGAAATAATTCCATGAAGTATAGGATCACCTTCATGGTAGGTGCTAGCAGTGAGTTTAGCCAACTTGCCTCTGCCTGCAGTTAGTTGTCAAAGAGATAACATTACCATTTTTAGCAAAAAGCTGAGGCATTCTCACACTCTGGGCTATATAAGTGAGCTATAATGACTTGTAATATACTGAAGATCAGATTAGATGATCTGACAGTTCCTTCTGGCCTTACGTTTTATGAGTCCTTTACAACCCACTTTGTGTGCTGCCTCATTGGTCCTGGGAATCACATGCCACTGCTCCTATTCCCTGTTTTTTATGACTGTGACCTTTATAAACAGGAGTTCTTGAATAATTTAATGAAAAGGGGAGAAAGTGTGAAGGCAATCTAAAGTAAGGTAAATGAGCAAGAGATAAGAAAGCCTCAGAAATGTTAGGACATTTTAAACCTATTTACAGAGCATAATAGTCTGCCTGCATATAGACACACCAAATTTCAGACATCTGTTTCCTTTCCTGAAGGAAAGGTATTGGTGAAATGGTGTCATATCACTCATAATGAAGCATCTTTTAGGATGTTTTCACTCTTGCTTTAATACTCTTATTTCCTTAAATTCCCACATATATGATTTCATACAGCTCTATTAATTCTTAAATTATGTTTAGTAGTTAATGTCTTTGACTAAACAGTGCCTTTTTGGGCTTTTTTTAATGTTATAAGAACTCATAGTATGTTCTCAGAATCCTTCCTAGATTCCTTTGGTTGTCCTAGAAATAATTTGCTACAGCTCTTTAAAGGATGTGATGCTCTTCCCCAGGTGCAGTAAACTATCTCTGATGATGTGTAGCTGACCAAAGTTTGCAGCTTCTGGTGAGTTTACCCAGAATGGGAACATTACTGAAGAAATCCCTGTACCTTTCCATACAGCAACTAATCTGCCATGTATTGCTTATGTTACTGTGCAAATGGAGAGGCCTCCTCTTGTGCTTCGCATGGCTGTGGAAAGGCCACCCATCAGCTTGCCTTCAACTTAACTGGTTTTATGCTTTTTAATTTTTTTTTCTTTTCCAAGGAGTGTTAACATTGTAAGAGTTCACTTTTGTGATAGATACCATTATTTTACTTTCTAGAGTTATTGGAGCATTCTCTCATTTTTTTGCTGCTTTGATCAGAGCATTTTGAATCAGTGCTATCTCTGAGTAGCTACATTATTTGATGGGTCTTTAAGTTTTTGCTGAAAGTGAAGTTGAGGTGACTTACTTCTACGGAGAAACATTGTGTATCTTAATGAATATTAAAAGTAATTTATTTCCCAGATGAATATGCCAATTGCATTGTTTTACTTTCTACATTTTGGTCAATTATAGCCACACATTTTTCTTTCATGAATGTAGCAACTTAAGGACTGTGATCAAAAATGAAATGGGAGCTTCTCCAAAGAATTGCTTAAAAGTGCAAATGCCTCTATGATAATAAGTGAAAATGTATGTAAATGGAAATCTTCAGAAAAAACAACTGCTTAACTCTAATTTCAGTGACATGCAGATGCCCTGATGACATTTGATAGTCTGTGTTATCACTACTTTGATTTTCCCCACTAAGCAGAATAAGAGATCAAGAATAGTTTCTCTTTGTCTGAATAAAAGAATATGTAAAAAAAAATAATGCCTGATAGATACACATTGGCTTTCTGATCTATAGACAGCAAGTGTGATTAATCTTTACAATATGTTTTGTTAATATTGGTTATTTAGATAAAAAAGTGAACTTATGAGGCTATAATTGTTTCCTTTTTATACATCTGCAGTGCAAAGCTATGAAATATGTAAATGTAGTTCAACATCTTCAGTGCACATATGTATATCCCTGTAGGTACACTATGCATGGGACAAAGACACACTTTTAATGTAGTCTGGCTTCAACGTATTCCAAATATCTTTGTAAAAGTAATTATTAAGAAGAAGCATGAATGTATTTTCCCATCAAAGGGACAGTACATTGACTTAAATATTTTGTTTCTTCCTATGGTTTTTTACTCTTACCAAACCTTGTTTAGCAAGATACAGTACAACCATTGTAGTATCCAGAGAGAAACTTCAGTGTTAGCAAATACTTAACTTTCAATGAAGGTAAAGTGAGTTAAATGCTGAATCAATATTTGTGCCTCTGCTGTTCTTCCAAACCTTCTGGTAATTATTTAATTTCTAAATACATGCAATTTCTGTCACACTAAGATTAGAAAGCAAATTAAATAGAGGGCTGGAGAATCAATTGTATTAAAAAACCCACCTTTTAATGAGATTTTCAAAATGTAATGTGATTAACATTCAATGTGTAAAATGACCAAAATGGCAGATTTTCTTATACAATGTGAGACAGATAATTGTCTCTGTCTGGGTTATTCTATTATATACCAAAGAATGCCTTTATCAAAAATAATAATCAGCACGAAATTGGGTTGAATGTTCACCTTCTACCCTATTACATAGAAAATAGAGAGGCTAGATAAGGAGCTTATAAAATGAAGAGTGAAAAACAAAAAAATAAGAATCAGGTCTATATTATATTATCCTTTCTGTGGGTGGCAGTTGACCAATTAACAACTTTCTGAATGTGTTTTTTATCATTCAGATAACAAATTAATTAAGAACCAAATTCTATTTACTTCCTCATATCACAAAGGTGATGGGTTTATTTTCAAAGTCAGCTGTTGTTCACTTTTTTATAAAAGATGACAGAGTCTGGTTTGAAGTCTGCCTTTGAAAATTAGGGAATACCTATTATAAAGTCCTTACATAAGGAATAAGTCTGCCATTTTGACAGTGTACTCTAACACACCTGTTAAGCATACCATCAAAACCCATTCTGCTCCTATTTCTACCACACCAAATTATGTATTTTTCTCTTTCACTTCCACTTTAACATTACAGTAAACTGCACTGCGGCTTCAGACACTACGATGTCAAACTGCAGTATATTAAGCTGGACTGTGAATGAAGGTGAATGCATGTCTCAGCAGAAGGGTCAGGCATAAAAGACAAATTAGAGATTGTTTTTCCTTTTCTTGGCAGCAAATTTGCCCACTGTTTTCACAAGGGACCTTAGAGATGGAATTTAGTAACATAAAACTAGAGAAATATGGTAAATCAAGCCCATGGAGTACCATCTCACTTTTTCTCACAGAGGGTCACTTGTACAGGGTAACTTAAATGAACTCAGCAAGGAAGGCACATTTTCACCTTTAATATATATGAACACTTACCGTAGCTGTAGGACTCTGTGTGTGACATGGACATGACATGTTATCGAGATCAAAGACAAATGGAACTCTTGTGAGTTTAAAGCTGAATATGTTTGAACAAATTGCTATGGCAAAATAATTTGTTCCCTTAGGGAAGATGGGAGGAGGTTGCAAGAAAGTTGAATATAGATTTTCCTAATTAGTGAAACATCACATTTTTCTCAGAAAGTTTTAGAAACTCCAGAGTATATTTTTACACCTATCCTCTCATCTTTCAGTACAGTACTTATAAATGCAGATTTCTTTCCACTTAAAATCCTGGAGTTTGTCAGTAATGCACCATTTTTACAGAGAACTTCATCTAAGTACATGTTTTGAACTGCTTTTATTATGGCAAAAAACTTAATGTTTGAAAAAAGGAAATAAAAAGGGATACAAGAGAAGAATTTTGCCTGACTTTTATTAGGATGAGAGGTAATTTACATCTGGCTAAAATAAAATATTTTACTTTACTCAATTTAAAGAGTGATTGAAGAACAGACATCTTTGTAAAGAATCCCTGAGGTTCCCTCATCTGATGCTGTTTCATCCCTTGGAAGCCTTTGACAGTGTTTCCAATGGTGATTTGAAGTTGTGCCATCTATTTTACATAAGAAATTTTGGTTTTGTTTCATTCAGTACAAGTGATGGTGTTTAGGTTTTAGAATCAATTCAGAGCAGATATTTGGGAGAATTTGAGACATAAGATATAAATGCCAGATAGAAAATATTTAAAAATGTGTGCCTAGTACTCGTGATCTCTCTAAATATCCTTCCCTTAGACTATACTGCTTTGCTGATACATTTGTATTACTTAGGAAATTTCTAAACCTCTGTTTAATATTTTAAAAGCTGTGTCAAAGTTTTTGTTTTCTCCCTTAAAAGCAGATCTGCAGATAACCATTACTACTAAAAGTAAAATCCTGTCTCAGTGTATTAAAAAAAATCACACAGTCCAACAGAAATGAAGAATTATTTTCTATTTTCCTATGTTTTGTCCATTTTAGTAGATATTCTAACGTTGTGATTTAGTGTAGCAATTTAATAATTTTCTTTTATCTGGTTACATATATGAAATATGCACTGCACTGAAATATGTACATCACTGACAGTGATGAATTTATCAGATTTCTGTATTATCGCAATTGCTTATAAATTGAATTTATATGAAGTGGGAAGATACATTGTTGTAACCAAAGGAACAAACTTTTTTTTTTGTGTACCCTAAAGCATCAGATAGGTAACAGAGAACAATATTTCTGTCACAGACAAGTATTCACACTGATCAGCAAAACTTCCATTTGCTATCCTGTATTTCTGCATTTGCCTGTTGTCTTTTGGGTTAGGTTAGAAGAATCAGTCTTTAGAGTGTTTTGTACATGTAAAGAAGATTATTTCATGGCTGTATTAGAAATACATTGCCATGTGATGCTCTAGTTTTGAATAAATAACCGCTCATACATTAAAGTTGCATAACATTTTGTCAGTGGCTGTTGGCTAAATATTAAAACACCAATTTTTGGCATCTGGCCTTTGTTACAAGAGACTCTGCTTGGATGAGGTGTCTGCATTTTCAGGTACATGGCCTTTGATAACTAAATGTAGATGAGAAGAAAAAGAATTATTATGGTTTAGAGAGTATTTTGTGTGCCTTAACCCAAACTTCTACATTTTTATGCTCAGGAGTATTGGATCGATTTATATAAATGTTAGTGATGATTATTCAGAGAACTATCTAGCAAATTATTTTTAGTACCAAGATATGCTAAGGGGGTTTTGGTTGTTTTTTTGGTTGTTGCTTTTGGTTTTTAATATTGACTCATTGAGAAGACAATGAAATGTCTTTTAATTCACAGGTTAGATGAGTCAGAAATTTTTCTGTTTTGCTTGGAGTATACACTGCAATGCACCTATTTGGTGGTGATCAGGCAGAGTATTGGGTAGACAAGTTCCTTATCTCGAGCCTGTAACAGACTTATAAATTTCTGTACACGGACAGGTCACCAAGGAGTGGCAGAGACCTCCACCTTATTCACATGGGTCATAAATATATGCGGTACAGATGGGAAGCATGAAGTAGTCTGACTAGCTAGAAGGAAGATTTAAAGTTCTAGCAGAGATTGAAAAGTTATCATTGTCAACACAGACATGGTTATATCTTACAACTTCTAACTGCAGGGGGACTAATTGGGAATAATACATAGGTTATGAGAAGAAAACTCAGTCTACATAGAGTGAAACTGAAACATAAATTGGGAAAGACAGAAAAAGATTTCAAAGTAACTGTTTATCTCTAAGACAAAATAAAAGAAGAAATGGGTTATACTGTGTTAGAGAATTGGTTAGATTATTTTAAGTCTACACCTCGAAACTGTACCATTGGTTATTAATAGAAGAAGAGATTTAAGTCCCAGACCAAATAAAATTTCATGAAGTAACAAAATAAAAACCATCCATGGTTTGTTTCAGCACTGGTGTTTCAGTTCGCCATGTAGTTTAGACAATGTGATTTAGAGTGGTGGGGTCCCAGAAAGGGGTTTAAAATATTTTCTTTTTTTTTTCCTTTTTCTTTCCCTTTCACCTCCCCCTCATGAGCTTGTCATTTTTTCTTGTTACAGGCTCTTGATGTAAGAGATGTCTCCTGGGAAATTCCATTTTCTACTTGTGGTGACATATTTGTCAAGATACACTTGGATGAATTCGGTTCCACAGAAGAGAAATATGCAGTTAAATATAATAATATAGCAAAATAAGTCAGTAATTATAATTTTAACGGAGTATGAGATCATAGGCAAATAGTTAACATCCTCTTCAGTTTATATTATGCCACTACAGTGGGAGTCTGGGTTGGCTTTGTACACCTGCGATCACTTTGAACAGCCACTGGATGTCACTAATGATCCGTACAAAATCAGCTTAACCCTTTGAGCATTATCTTGTAATGCATGGAAAAGTCAGCAAAAAGGGCACTCCCACAACTGTGGGGATGTGGACAGTCTATCATCGACATCTGCAATGACAGATGAAAAAGGAGCTCTCAAACTAGAGATATAATCAACAGAAAGGCATACAATGAGTTAAGATACTTCAAAGTACTATTCGAATGTGAGATGGTGGCTCTTTATGACTTTTAAAAACATGCTATCAAGCCTTCCTATATGTTCCAATACATAGCCATCTAGGTGGTCAGACATCCCTCTTTAGGATTGGACTGTGTTCTTTTTACAGTCCATGCAACATGACTGGAAATTTGGTGTTTCTTATTTAAACGTTTCAACAACTCTGGGATCTTTCTGGAAGGACTGCATGAATTCCTTCCCTTATCTGGGTATTCTGAATTGCCTTAGCTGTTTGATGAGAAATAAATCATTTTCCAGCATGTTCCAGCTCTCTGAAAGATAACATTCCCAATGACAATCCATAGAGAAGGAGAGAAGTAGATAGCTACCTGCCATAGCAAGAAAAGTGGTGGAATGAGAACATAAAAAAAAATTATATTCACCAATATGTTTTGCTTCTAATTGTCAAATTCATGATAGTGATGAGCCAGTTCTTTCCATACTTTACTGGTGAGTGTATTAAGAGGAGATCAGTGAGAAGTGATCTCACTGTTTGCTGTAGAACTGAGAATCAAAAGAACATTTTTCAAGATTTTGGTGCCATTGCATTCTATCTGAACTTAAATGACTTTCTTTTTTTATTTCTTTGTGACAGAAGATTTTTTTTGTTCTTCAAGCAGCAGCCATCATCTTGAGAAATCCATGCATCAGCTAATTAGCTACTATAACATTTGAACTTAGTACTTTGCTTGCTGCCTGACGCCAATGTATCCTTTTGTTCAAGGATGGTATAGAGATAGTGATCAGAGCTTTTAAAGACTCATTTACAGGTAGACTAAGACACAGCACAATGAGCTCTTTTCATTGATATAGTTTTAGACAGCTCATTAGCTTTATGCTGTGAAGCCAATTGAATCTTTAAAGATAACCATAGTATATTGTCCAGTTAAAAGTGTACTTAGCTGTCCTGTTGCAACTGAAAAATTACTTAAAATATTGCAAGATGATAGTAATGGTCTGTATAAGCAACTCAGAAGCTAACAGATAATGGTCTAGGAATGAGAATGTTGGTTGGGAGGTGAATTAAAATTATGTTGTTTTAAATCTTATCTTTTTCACACTATATTTCTCAGTCAGCTTCATCATCCTGTCTTTGACTTTAGACAACATCTGTGGAAAAAGGAAAGCCAGCTTCCAACTTGTGCTCCAATATAAAGTGTAACAGAGAGCCCATAAGGCATGTTTCAGTATACATTAAAGTATTCTAGCCTCCACAAAGACAAATTATTCCTCAATATTAACATCATTTAACTAATAAACTAAATTCCTACTACTGATCCTAAAATTAGCTTTTGGGGAAAAAAAAAAAAAAGGAAGAAAGTCTTCAGGATTCCTTCTAGCGAGTGCTCTCCCTGCAGTGTATTCTGCCAGATAACTATACACAGAATAAAAAGAAGTGAAACCTCTGTTTATCTTGGGATGAATAATTGAATTATTTGCTCATGAATGAAATAGTGTAGATTCAGCTGTTTTGAGAGGACTTTCTTTTGTCAGGTCTTGTATCTAAATACCGCTTTCCATCTACTGCTGTAAAATCTGATATCGGTTAAGTGGGATGTAAAAATGATGGGAAATACTCTTACTTCACCAAGTCTTCTGTATTTGAGTTGCCTCAGCTAGCTCATTCATTTTTGTTCAGAGGAGACAGAAGAGCTTTCCTGGAGGAGCCCCGGTGATTCATGTTGCTCTACAAACTACTGTAGCACAGTAAGGGTGTTAAAAGAGTTAGTGAGGTAATGCTGGTGCCCACAATGTAAGTTTCACATTGGGTTTTGTTTTGGTGACATTTTGCTTCCCATCTACTCTAGTTTTTGGTCCTGCTGATTGAATGTCCATTAATAACTGAGACACACAAAGTATATATTGAGTATATCACATAGCTTGACTTCCTTTAGCAAAAATTGAGTTCATGTGTCAGCAGCAGCTCCATGACACAAATCAGAACATGAAGATTTTTCAGGCTACATACTTGATGATGCACTCATTAACTGAACTAAAAAGCTAATGATGACCCACTGTAAAGGTACCAAAAAGCTTTAAAGAGGTTGTACAGTTACTGTAGCTATTGTATATGCCACCTTACCTCTATTTTAATTTATCAAAGACAAATATTGCTACATATTTTTACATTGCAATAAAAAGACATATTCTGTTGTGCTTTCCTTTTTATTTGTTTTGTCTGTTTGTTTTTCAAATTCAGTAGCTAGATCCACAGGTAAAGTAGATAGGATCTTATTTACATCCTCACATTAATTCATTTAATGATGACAGGTAAGAAATTTAGAAGAGCAGACATTGGAAATGAGAATTTTATTTTGTCTTCTGGGAAGTACTCTAAGAAGGCAAATCCTTTCCCCCTGTACCCTGCTTTGTAGGATTTGATTTTGCAAGATACAGTCAAACCCATGACATTATATTGAAAAGTAAATAGGATTTTGAAAAACTGAGAAAGAGATTCCTGTATATGCTTAAAGAAAAAAAAAGGCAAGAAGAAGCCCACCTTGGCTTCTGAAAGGAAAAAGAAATTCCTCCTAATTTTTTCACACAGTACTTATTTGTAGATTAACTGTCAATGTGTGTGTGTCAAGAGATTATTATACATGTGTGAAAAAAACCATGAATAAAGAAAATGAAACTAGAGAAGAACGAGCACTTTTGAACTGTGGTGACAGATTTATTAAACTGAGACCAGAGAAGGAAAAATGAGTCAGAGTATATTTAAAAACATCTGTGCTTTAGGTGTTTCTTTTTAGAGGTTGTTTAGTACACAATAGACAATATAAAACCCCAGGAAACGTAGATGCACCAGGAAATACAGCTTGGCACTTTCCTTCTCAGGGAGGCTTTTGTGCAGGCAGTGGTACTTGCTTTCTGCTTATATACTCCTAGCCTATTTTAAGCTACCAGGGAATATTCATGTGTTCTTTCAGACTGAATCAAAATTATTCAAAAGCATGTTCTTCGCACCAGGATAGCCTATGCAGTGATGAGGTGAGGACCGAGTCTTCTCAGACAGTGGAAAAGTCTGAATTTAGTGGTCTCTGACTTCACAAGCCAGCCACAGAGCTAGTGCTTACTAGGGAAGCATGGTCAAAGCTCCATTGTCCCCACTTTGCTAGAATGTTATGTTGTGGTGCTAACCTCCAGGAGAAGAGGTTGTGTAGCAAGTGCTTGTAACAAAAGAAGGAAGCCTCAGAGATGAGCTGGGCTTAAGACATGCCCTTTCATCTGAGTTCCCTTCTTTTTAGCTTAGAGATCTCTATACACCAATGCTGGTGGTTGTAGGTATAATTTTGAGGGATCTAGCTCCCTCAATGCAATGTCTGGGGAACCCAGTTCTCTAAACCAGTGTAGTGAGCTCTACTACTGGTGGTCAACTATCATACCTGCTATGTAAGTTTATTATATTAAATGCAGAAACTAAGGATTAACACTAGTTTATTTGGAAAAGATAATGTGTTTTTATTTCACTTTAGCTTTTTTTTTGTATTCGTATTTGGTGCCTGCTGTTCAAAATTCAGTCATTTTTAGAATACTTACTTTTGCAGGTGATGAACTCCACTAGAATTAACATTGGGATTTGAATCTAACATATTGAGGCAAAAGCTCAGAAATTGCAAGTTATCTGATGTGATTTTAGTAGTAAAATTTCTACTGACTTCCCCTGTTGAAGTATTAGCAAAACACAAGACACTCTTTCAAAATCTCACCTTGAGCATGAAATACGGCTCTGCAGTCTTTAATACCAGACAGTGCACTGTTGGATTATCCAGCATTAGAAATCTGAATCAGCACAGAAATTAACTCAGAATTGTTTTGTCAGATTATTCAAAGGGCATGAAACACAGCGTTTGCCATTTTTATGCTTTTATATCAGATTTATGCTTGCTATGGGGTGGCAGAAGGCTTTTGATCCAGCAAAAAGCCTGCCAGTATGTACCCAAAAGTTTTGAACTACTATGAGATGGCAAAGTAAGTTTATATTCACATATCTGACAGAGTGAGGGAGAAGCATTTTCTGTCATGTGGCTGCAGATGCCTCAGAGATGAGTTGGCTACATCATTCAGTTGCAGCTTGAATCTCAGACTCTGCCAACATGATGTTTAGTAGGTGGATACAGGCTTTGCCTGTGTGAGCTCTGTGTGGCTAGAATGGGAATCAGCAATTGTACAGATTCTTCTGGCCTGGCGTTGGTCGTGAACTATCAGATTCTGTCAGGAAGTTATGTTGGTTTAGGCTCAGGCCCATGCAAACAGGCTGCATGTTGTGTGACCAGATTAAAATATTACATAGAGAGGTCATATTTCCTCGGAGGGAAAAAAAGAAATGGGATAAGCTTGCGCATCACTGTAAAATACTGTCCAGACACACATTTAGATAAAATATAAAGTGTACTGAAACATATCTTTAGTGAGTCATCTGTCTCAGAGACGCGCAAAAGCCCAGAGTCCTAGAGCTCTGCCCTGTGTAAGTTTTGAGCACTGTCATCTGCTTACACTAGTGATAAAATATATACAGGTGCCCAAGCCTACTTGGCTGATCAAAACCTAACTTATCTATCAATTTGCATGTGACATTTTGCACTTGGACATCAAGGAAAATAGGATTGAGTTATTTTTGAAAGAGTAACTCTTTATGATTGCAAACCAGGGCTAAAATGAGTGCTAAAGTGAGTGTAAATCAATAAGCCCTAGTATGTTCACTTATGAATGCAACAAAGGTGGCTTTCCTGGGTTTACAATGAGTACCCCAAGTATCTCTGTTGTATATTACTGTCTTCCCTGCTTATTCTGACTCTATTCACAGCTCCATTATGTGTACTCCTGACAGAGATCAACCTTCTAGTGACAGTGGTTCCCTTCTGCATAGTCCAAAAACAAGCACTTTATAGATGAGAAGCTAAAAGTGAAATATTGGAAAGAATGGTAGACTCAGAATTTGTCCTTCAAATGATGCTTACTAGTTTGTTTAATCTGGAATTTTTAAAGGTGTTTGAGAATGTTGGACTGTCCTGGACTTACTGAAAATCATCTACCTTCGGAAGTCTTTGAAGTCCTAACTTTAGCAAAAGTGTCACTATCTATATTTATTTGTATTTCAGTACAGCAAAACTGTGCATGTAACTAGACAGTGTGCCTTCATACAGCACTTTAAGCCTCTCCTCCTGTATTATTAATTACATTCAGTTATTGTCCCATTTTCTCACAATTTAGAAGAATAATATGTCTTCATCCATCACAATTATGAACTGAAATGGCTTCAGACTAGGCAGGCTAATCTGGTCTATCTGAGCAGCCCATTGCACAAGCAAGAACTGGAAGAACTCCATCTGATCTTACTTTTCATACTTTCTGTAATCATGAACAATTAGTCGTGAATCCATATTGTATATCAGTAGTAAAACTGATTTGGAAGTTTTACTGATTTGAAAGTTTTACAATTCCATGGTCCTGAGAGATGTTGAATCTTTTATGTTGTGTAATTGCCAGGAAGACTTCAGGCTTCACCATATCTCTAATAAGAAGAGAATAGTACCTTGGAAATACATTGGGAAAGTTCACGAATCTTTATTTGCCTTTCTCAAGAAAGATTTTTACTTCTGGTATACTTCTAGCTCAGGTGGTCTTGTTTGCAGAAAGACAGTACCTGCATACTTATTTAACTATATAAATAACTTCAATAATTATAAAGGATTGACTGGAAAACTAGATAGCTCTTAAACATTCTACTGGATTAACATGGATATGTTATGTAAATCTTCCGCTATATATGTTTCAGTTTTTACCTGATAATTTTTACACCTAACATTTATACCTTTTTGATACCTACTACTCTCCTTTTTAAATATTCTTCTAACAATTACAATTGTAGAAATTACTCATTTCTTGAGGATTTTTGTGTCTTGAAAACTCTTGCTCCCTTCATATTTGTAACTTTCAATTTCACAATTTGTTCACTACTACTCTTGATTTATACCAAGACTAAGTAGCTTGAGTTCTTTTGTTTCTCTTATGTTTACAAAATACTCCTGGTAAAATGTTCTGAAGGGTAGTCTTAGCCACATATATGTTTTAAAAATAAATAAGCTCACTTCAGAACTCAGCAAAGGTGCAGGAAGGGTGCCAAGCTGACTGTCCTTCAGACCCCAGACATCTCTTTATTTACAGGATAACAATAGTAATTGGAGATTCCCCCTCTTTAATTATGTGAAAATCTAGTCTTATCCAACTCTCAGGGTAACTTTCCCCACATTCATTAAATCTTCGTCATCTCAGCTGGGACTTTTAACAGAGTTGTTGTTAATGGTGGTGTTATTTAATATGGAAACTCATGTGCCAGCAACTTGATTGAGACCACTGACTTGTTGGCACTGCTGAAACAAAAACTTTCTGCATTTGTCACACTCATTAAAGGAGTTGATATCCAAATATATCTTAAATTTTCAGACTTCAAGAATATACCCACGTCTTCCACAATTACAACAGAATAATAATATAATAAATAAATGTTATAAATCCTGTCTCTATTAAATCATGTGAATAGTAATTAAATTGTGCAGTGAAGTAGCCACTGAACTCAATTTCAGCAAAAATCCTTTTCCTGTCCTCTTTCAGGAAAAAGATTAGGTTCAGAGGTAAGAAGTAAACGGAGTGAGATAAAAAGGAATGTTGTTCTTCACAATGTTTTCAACTGTGTTTTTCACTATTTGGCATGGAAGAATACTTACAGTGCTGAAAGCAGACTGTGTATTGGTAAATAAAAGGCAGTGTTGGTAATCTAGAACCTGAAAACAATAGAAATTTAAGCTTTGGTAATTAGCTGTAGAGTAGTAACAGCCATGAGATGTGATTATGGTAGATATCCATGTGGGTCAACACTAGCTGAGCTGCTCACATTCAAAAGAAGGCACTGTCATTCCATTCAGCTTTTCTCTCTATCCTTATTAAACATATTTCTTTCATTTCAGCTCCCAGCCTGTTATAGAGGTGTGCAAGTCACATGAAACCACCATCAAGTAGGCAATAATTGGTACCCCAAATGGCGATCTCAGAAGACAGGCCAAGGAAGGAGACTGAAATACTTTCCAGGTCAGCTCAGAGGCACTTTAGGGCAAATGTGGAAAAATTGCAGCACTCCTGCCTGTGTTCACATCTTTTCCAGCACAGCTAGACCAATGTTTTTAATGAGTGCCAATTTTTTCCCTTCTAAATAATTGTTTTAACAAAAACTACCAAGTTTCTGTACCATGCAAGCTGTGATTCTCACTGGAACTAAATTCTTTTGAACACACATGCATGTATACATGAATCCACTGCTAAACCTTATGTGCAGTATTATGTCAAGTAGACTCTTATAGCAATAGAAAATAAATTTAGCTTGAAAAGTGTTTTCAGCACACCTAGGCCTAGGTGGGCACTGATCCTACTACCTTTTAAAGTTTGAAAAGATGATATCTTAACTCTTCAGAGGTGGCATTTCAGTTCCGAGAACAATTATTTTTTTACAAACAGACATTTTGAATAACTGTTGCCTAGGTGGTTTGGGGTATATGTTCTTTATTATTGTATTGCCACTTCTTTACCTACACTTACATGATTAGTTCATTTCAGCACAGGGACACTGAGCAGAAGTTGGGCCTGCTAGCCATTTGGAAGTAGAGATTTCCTTTAGTTTGAAGAAAACAAAAAATAGTTCTCTTGACTTCATACCAAAGGTCAATATGTCAGTTTGCATTTGCTTCTGAAGTGACTTTTACTCATTTTTCAGACTGACTCCTGACTTTTCTTGAGGTCTGTATAAACAACAGAGAACAACTGTTTACATAGGAAATTATTTTAATATTTCATCCTCCTGATCCAGTTTCATTAAAATGACTTTAAAAAGAACTAGAAGTCACAAGTGTTATTTTACTGTAGCTCTATCACAAAAGCCATTTATTCTGTGTTGGGTTTTTTTGTGTGTGTGGCTTTTTTACCCTTCTCTATGTTTGTTTTTTTTTTTTTTTTTACAGTAGTAGAATCTTTTGACACCCAGTGCTCCTTCTGAATCAGTGTATAAGTTCTGGCTGAAACTGAGCTAATTTTCTGCATAATAGCCCTCAGTGCCATGGTTTGCTGGGAAGGGGTTGATAACACACCAATGTTTTGGCTACTGCTGAGCAATGCTGACACAGCATCAGCATTGCCTCTCCAGCATTCCTCTTCCAACATCAGGTTTAGGGTTGGCAAGGTCTTGAGAGCTGACACAGACAGGACAGCACACCAAAGTGACCAAAAGGATATTCCATACTATATGATGTCTGCTCAGCAATAAAAAGAGGGTGTCATGGTTCTGGCCCAGATTAGCAGGAAGAGGTGTGGACAAGATATTGTATTATTTGATACCACATTATGTCCTTGCTGGGGTAGGGAAAAAGGATTGTCTGTCTCTTCCAGGAAGGAGGGTCATCCTTTTCCAGAGGAGCAAAGCATGGTAAGGTGGGGAACCCATAGGCTGTTGTTCATTGTCTCAGGGTCTGCAATAAGCATTTTTGCATGTGAATCATTCTCTTTTTTTGTATACTTGTATTATTAATATAGTTGCTATTACTGTTCATTTTTTTATCTCATTGCTTTTCCAGTAAAATGTTATCATCTCAACCTGGGATCTTTGCCTTTTGTGCCTCCAATTCTCCTCTCCTCTCCCTGAGAGGGAGGCAGAAGAGGGGGAAGGGGAGTAAGAAAGCAGCAGTATGGTTTAGAAAGTCTCAGTTAGAGAACTAAATTGGAGAGTATCTTTCCTAAACCATGACAGAGGGGCATTCATTATTTCAACCTCTGTCTTCCAGACAACACAATTTTTTCACAACAATTTTTTCCATCCTATTTTCTTCCACTCTCCCATCTTCTAGGGAAGGAAGATATAGAGAAGCTTCGTGAGCATCTAGCATCCAGCCAGCATCATCCCCCATATTCCCACCGTGTGTCACCATGGTCTTTACCATGGTTTGCAGGGGAATCTCTTCTCTGGTTCCTGGAGCACCTCCTGCCCCTCCTTCTTCACAGACCTGGGAGTCTGCAGAATCATTTCTCTCACATATTCTCACTCCTCTGTCCAGCTGAAATTGCTCTTGCATAGTAATATTTTCTTCTCCTTAAATCTGTTATCCCAGAGATGCTACCACTACCACTGATGGGCTCAACGTCGGCTAGCAGCAGGTCCATCTGGGAGCTAGCTGGATGGTATTGTCTCCACTGGATATAGGAGAATCTTCTATCAAGCTTCTCACAGAAGCTACCCCACAAACACACAAACTCAGTACAATCCTCTGGCTCATTTTCAGTAAGGTGTCTCTTTTCTGTTTAACTAGTAGGTTCAGAAACACATCCTTGTTCTCAGGACCAAGGGTAAATCCATTTTTCTTGGTGGTGGCAAGTGTATGTGCCATTCCCTTCCATTTTGTCTTCATGATGTACACATATTGCCTGCACAGGAGATTCAGCACACTCCAGTCTCTGAGCATAAAACTGTAGTCTTCACTTCCTCATAGGGCATCCAGCTGACTTTATTCAAATGAAGTATATAGAAAGTGCTTACATACTGAAAGTTATGCACATGCTGAAAGGATTTGTCAAGTCAGATTCTTAATCCTAGATTCATTGATATTTAAGGTCTCATTCAGAGTCAAAACAGGAATGTCCAAATAGCTTTGTAATCTTACCATACTTTCAGTAGTACTTGGGATCCCAAATTTTTTATTTTCATCAGCATATGAAATTTCATTGAACAGCATAAGTTTACCCAAAATTTTATTGTAATAGAAACAGGCTCTGAGGCTCTATCTTATTGCAGTGGGAGTGGGAGTGTCAAAAATGTTTTCATTTGGTGGGAATTCATACACTGGCCTTAGCTTCCTTATTTTGAAGTGCGTGAATGTGAAGCTGCCTGGCTTGCATTACAAATTATAAAGAAACTGAGTGTTCATATGTTAAACAATCAGTGAAAAGCACTGTTTGGATGAATTTCTGCACACTCTACAACACTGCTGTTTATGAGGGGGAAGTGTAGAACTACTTTTGCTGAGACAAGCAATTTCTTGTTTCTCACTTGAACCCTATGCATGGGTATTTTTAAGGAAACTATCCTTTTCAGAAATGCTTCTATGGATCACGGGTTCCACAAGTACCTTTTCCACCCTCAAAAGTCAACAGCCAAAAAAGAATGAGACAAGAAGTTAATGATAAAAAGTTCTCTAAAATGAAGTGTAGAGATAGCCATTGATATCTTCTAAGAACTCTGTAGTGACAGAATTTTTGAAGACTTTATGTCAATGTATACCATGAAACTACAACTGTTGTGAAGCAGACTATGTCGCTATTCCATAAAGGTTCTACAAATAAAGGTATTATATACAAATACAAAATGGATGAAAATTTTATCTCTCTAGTGTAGTGTAGCTCCCACTGCTTTTAATAAAATTGCAAGCCATTTGGGTACAACTTAATCCTGAAATTACTTCTCTGGAAAAGTAAACAAAGAAAGAGTTTTTAGTGTCTGAAGTAACTGTTAATCTATTTTTGTCAGAAATCTGTTTTGACGACTTTTTGTTTTACAAATACCAAATGAAGTATAACTTGTAAGATGTTTTAGCAGAAAGAGGCAATTGAGGTTTAAGCTTTTAGTTTATTGCTTTGCATTTTGAGGTCTGCTTTAATTATTTTTTTTCCAATAGAAGAGAAAAGAAGCTTATTTTTGCTATAATGAGGTCAGAACTACTTAAATATTCTTTCTTCAGTACACTTGTCATCAGTGCAGTGTTAAGGGTCCATTTTCATCCAGTAGGGACAAGGAATGAAAATGAATCTTTCTTTCCCAAATTCAGGGTAAACCTCTTTCTCTGTCTCCTCTGGTTCCTGATTTCCAGCTTTTCACTTACAATGTATGACCAAGGTCGAAGGAGAACAGACTGTTAACAATGGTAATTATGACACTTATTCATTCCTGATTACGTGTTGGGCAAAGATTTCCTCATCACTTGTCTTCCAGGAGTTATGTTCCAACTTCTGCTTTGTTGTATGGACTACCCTGCTGCTCATTTCTGGTTTAGCACTTTGAATGTGCCAATTTCCACTTCCAGTTTAGGGTGACTGACAAAAGAGAAGTGCTTTATTTATTCAACAACTTTGTTATTCTCCTGCTTTAAACCTTCTAATTCCTCATTCACTGAAAAGAAACAATGCACTTGACAAGTCACATAATACAAAAAAGAAATATTGAATGATGAATGGCAAATAGAGGTAGCACTTTATTGTCATTTACCTTAAGGCCTCTTTTCACTCTGGCATTAGGAAAGGATTTCAAAGTCACAGTAAGCACCTATTTTGAGGTTCCTGTTAGCTGACAGATGTGTGGAAGGAAACTCATTATAAATAAATGTAAACAAATAAGTAACCTCAAAAGAAAAATAATTAAATCCATTTACAAGTATGTAGGACTAATATCTGATCAACTTGAGCTCACCTTTGGAAAACAGATGAAACAATTGTATTACATGTCATATTTGTCACTAGTAATTATTTGCCCACAAAATGACCTAATTTAAGGCAAAGTTTGAGGGTAAAAATGACAAGACATTGTGAAATGAATAAACTGCATGTCATTTGGAAATGGCACTTTTATAATTACTAAGGACACTGATATCTGTGAAGTGTTTTGGTGGGAACTGTATACACGAAAAAGAGCCAGTTTGTTATATCCTTTGTACTGATTGGGAGGTCAGAGCCCGTGATGTACCAAGTCCCTGTTTAGTCAGAGACAGTGAAAGCGCAGGCTTAAGGTAACTATTGGGGATTTGGTATAGATCTAGGGTTTGCTAACAGAGTTGACTGCTTCTTTAGTCTGGGATCAATGAAAATGAACCCCAAGAACTACCTTTCAGCGGAAGACTTCCATGTCATAGCAGGCTGTAGTCTCAGCTTACACTACATATTTGAAAAGACAAAATGTCACTGTCAGTTGTTTTGTTTCTAATGTTATGGGAGAGCAATGCCAGTTTCCAGTCTTCAAGACTGAATCACTGTCATTCCCCAGAATTTTCTTATAAAACTTAGGCAACACACCTGACAGTTCAGTTGTTTCATGTGTTCTAGGTCACACCTCCCCCCAGTCCTTCTCTTTCAAAGCCCTCTGATCCCCTTCCCAACTGCTTTGTCATTCCGACCTGTTTTATAGAAAACCCAGCAAATGTGTAAAAAAAGATCCTATTTTTCTGAGCCAAGGGCCAGTTATACATCAACTTGTTCAAAATGTGTGAGTTTTCCTTGATTCATTAACTTTTTGCATAAGTCAATAGTCACAGAGTATCATAAAGGACTTTTTCAAGCTTAGTACATTTCTCTTAGTCTATTAAAATGCACCTGTCAGTAACAGTCCTGAAAAAAGATAATGAGACCCTAGTAGTCCATAATTATTTGTGTAAATTGAACTACTGTTTTCACCAGGTGCAGAGTTCAGTCTAGTCCTAAAGTTCTGGAGCACAGAGAAAAGTCTCTGGTCTCTCCTGAAGAATCCACTATTAGGACTATGTCAGCACCACAGTGCACTTGAAGGAAAAACTACTACATCATTGCAATGATCTAGTGGTTTTTACTAACCACTGTAATAAGTGCTGGGCCTCAAGTAGAACTATTTCCTCACACATACCTTAGATATAAATGGAATAATATCTAACATAAGACTGCAAAAGTGTTATGAGATGTTTCTGATGTTTTATCTTTCAGTTCACTCTGTGTTTTCTGGAGGAAGATGTGAAGGAAAATGGTAATAAGAGTTCTGGTTGAGCAGTTTAATTACTTTTTAGATGAATCCCCTGTAGTGATAACACTCCAGTTTCTTCTATCATGAGACTTTCTTCTTGACATCAGACTCATCTGGGGACTGAAGAAGGCTGGAGGAGGGGGCAGGGGGGCCGGTAGAAGAATGTGAACCTTCCAAGTAATCCTAAACAGAGTAAAGAACTGCAATGTGTCTGCTTTCTCTCCCAGTTTGTGTCACAAAAAACTTGCCTTTGTTTCAATAGTGAAACATGCCAATTCAAATTGGTACTTATCATCTCTCTTGGCAAGTGGAACATCATCAGTGGTAATGTTTTTAATTGAAACAGATTAATACTGTCCCAGCAGAGTTCCTGTGGAAGTCAGTCTTGCACAAGGGAGCAAGAGGGATGAGCTCAATGAAACAGGGAAAAAAAAACAATTACAGAGGTCAAACTGAACAAAAAACCCATTGTAAATTAAATTCTTCTGGGTTAAAATATTTTATGCTCAGACACTGTGAGTACAACACATTCTGCTTCTTATATTTTCACCTGCTGCTGGCCAGCACCAGGGACACTGCTGTGGTCTTTTGTTCTGACCTGGTAATGCAGCTCTTGTCTCCCTAAAGACTGATCACTAACAGAGCTGCATTGTTCTAATATCCTAAGTCAGACATGACTAAATTAGTTCTTCGTTACTTTTAGAAAGTTGGGGCTTTTTTTATTGTTGTGGAGTGCTATGAAGCAGAAGCATCAAAGTATTGCTTAACAAAATCAAATGAGACCTGCAGCTGAGACAAGGACAAATTATTTCAATAGGCAAGGGATTGTTTAAGTCTCTATTTCTGTTTTGAAAACTCAGTCCTTTTGCTTTAGATCTTGACAAGCAGCCACACTATTTTCCAAAGGACTTGAACAGTCATAAAATTACGCACACAGCCTGCATCAGCCTGCACACATCAGCCCCCCAGTGGTGATTTTCAGTTGGATATTTTATTCTTTGTACTTGCTTTTTTGAGTATGAATTAAAACAGAGTCTCATTTTGTGCTTTGTTTTCAAAAGCATGCCTATAGTTTTTCTTTGTGTTTGTCTTCTTTTATCATTTGAGCAATGGGACATAAAATGAAGAAAAGAGAGATCAAGAAAATGATAGAAAGTCTGGAAACTAAGATCAGTGAGGGTAGAAAAAGGTTAATACAATAGGTTGATTGTTCAATCTAAAGAAAAGAAGACTTAAGAAAAGTGTAATATCCCTCTACAGATATGCAAACGGACAAGGGAAATTATTCTCATTAGTCACCCAAGACAGAGTAATATGTTTGAACTGTTGCAAGGAAAATGTAGGTTAAAAGTATGAAAAACTTTGAAACACTCTAAACAGATAGACAATGAAACAAACTGCCAGAGGATGTTAGGGAGTCACTGCCTCTAGGGGTATGCAAGGTGAAATAGCCCTCATGTATTAGAGATGATTTAGCAACAAACAAATTAAAAGAATGAACATGACACAGGAAAGATTAAATGGATAGATGACATAGCAAAGGTCCTTTTAGACGCAAATTATTCTAGGGATGATAAACAGTGTTTGAAAGGATGTTAAACACTTTAAGGCATGAAGAAGAGAGCATATAAAGTGGCAAAAAGAAAAATGGAGAGAAGAATTTAAAGTTTATAATGTCCAATAGCATAAGAATTTAAAACCTTAAGTTTTTAATATAAAAAAAAGGAAAAACAAATACACAATAGCTGTCATTAAGCCTCAATTTTATCAAGAGCTTCAAATACTTAAAAATTACTTATCTGGGTGATTGTTCTACAGTTGTCTATGCAGGCACGTGCAAACACACTGAATGTAATCCAGACCTTTTATAACCTTGATTCTCTTTCTTTTGATACATGCATCCAGGCAGAGCATTGTTGATGGAGAGGATAGAGCCTTACTGGATTATTATAGGAGGTATTATGATCATTGTTCAAAACCCAAATGAAATATTTTTTAGTCCTCTTCATTTTGAGCCATAACTTGCTCTCCATATGGCAATATTAATTTCAGTAGAGCTACTTGAAAATGAAGATACCTTGCATTATGAGGAAGAATGGTGCAATCTGGGTTCCCATCATGTGTAATAACTATAACTATTTATTAAGCAGGGGGATCATTTATGACTTCATATTTCCCATTCCACTGAGAGAAAAGATTAACATACATTTCCTATAACTTTGGCTTGATAATGAAATTCCAGTCTGAATTCATTAAGAATAGTGACAGTCATGCAATGAGAAATGTCAAATAAGGACACGTTGCTTACACCTGATCATTTCTTAGCTTTCATTTATGTAAAAAGTATCAGTATGGCTGTATTTGGAGACACATGCAACAGTACTGTGCTTTACTTTCATGCTGATTGGGATGAAGAATGAGAGAGCTGTCGGACTGCTATTATGTGGACTCAAGTGTGTGTCAGTTCTGCAGCCTTTGCTTGAGCTCAGGCATTGAGAAAGCAAAGGAGTGCTGCATTGTAGGATCACAGCTTAGAAGAGAATTTTCTTCAGTGTATGTGTTTGCACAAGAAGAAGCCCAGATTTTAAGGCTTTTTATATACAAACTGCCTTTCAAATCAATACTCATGTATCCCGGCTGGAAATTTCATGTACGCTTAAGACCTGAGGAGTTTTTGGGTTTGCTTCCAACTTGAATAATTTTTAAATAATTTCTTCACTGTTTCTGTGGGTTTATGAAAAGTTTATCTATGGTTTTAATCCTGTTCTATGAATTTTCTGATGGACTCTTTGTAGTCCAGTAGTTATGGCTGTATCCACAAAATTCATTTGCCATCAATCTGGGCTTTACCTAACAGTGTAGTGAACAAATTTAGGTGTAATGTCCAATGTAATATTGAGCTAAATAGGTGTGTATTTATGGACAGGTCTGAGGAACAGGCAAACCAAAGTAGAGACCCTAGTTAGCTCCTTAATGTCAGTACATGCATAATATCTCAGCCTCGGGTATATTACTTCAGCTATTTTATATACTGTATCTATCCTACCTCCTAACTTACTCTGGCTTACTTCACAGTCTGTTGTGTCTCTTAGCTCTTTCAACCAAGGATCATGCTAATGTGCTCACACCCTAAAAGTCTTCAAATGTTGATAAACACAGTAAATGTGATATAATTAACATTTACATATTTGGTATATGGATATTACTGAAATATCAGTGAAGAAAAACCAACAAACATTATAATGTTATCTATCAATAACAGTTATCTGTCTTTAGTCAAATATAGCCATCTCCTCAAAAATTCAGAAATTAGATGGTTCCTTTGAGTAATTCTTTATGATTAACCTCTGCTTGGTTAGTCAGATATTTTTCCATAGAGGTAGGACAGAAGATGGTTCCAATAACCAATGGCTGCCAAAAGTATCATGAAAATCTTACACTATCATCCATTTGAACAGTTCTATGCTAGTATTAGTGTGGAATTAAATAATACATAAATTATTTTCTGTTGATGTGACATTGCGGAAAATACTACTTTCTTTTCTGTTGCTTGATTAATACTTCCAAGACTTATACGTCACTTTCAAGGAGCCTGAAGATTGTGATGTAGAAAGTTAATATGCATTTTTAAGAATGTTGGTTGTTATCTCTGGGACATAAGATTTTTTTTTCTTCCTCTTTGGTCTGGCTTTTGTTCAGTCAGATTTCACAAAATCAAGATTTAATGCTCTGAAACAGAGATTTTCGTGCAGCAATATCATTGCTGCACTACTATTGATTGATATCCAAAGGAGATAATTTATTAATATTTGACTATCAGGTTTTTTGTATTATTAATAAAGATAATTTAGAAATATTTTTTCTAGAAAAGTGTAATTGAAATATTTAATGCACTTTAGGCCTTTGAAATTTAATATTGTAAAAAATTGTAAGCAATTCCCACTTCCCACTAAAGTAGTGAAAGGAAGACTTGAATAGGACCCTGTTAGAAGGCCACAGTGGCATTCTTTTTAGCCAAGCATATTTATGACTAAATATGTTTTATATTGATGCATATTCTTTCATATGTTAATGTAACTTTTAATACTTTTGCTCTGGGGCTTCCAAATACATTAATTACCCAAACATTTGTAAAAATTCAATTATTTGTCAAGGGTTAACTGAATCTATAGCAAATCCTTTGTTTTCTTTTTCTGTTTATGTAAACTGCTGCTCTAGACTCTAAAAAGGAGATTTATTTATTTTTTAGATTTAATTTGAAAGCTAATATAATAGCTGTTTTATAACTCTAGGTATGTTTTATGTAATCTTATGCATCTGAAAATGTACATAGCTATCTTCTCAAAGAATGGAGGTGATATAAGACTCCGAAGATAGGTAGTGAACCAAGGGCCTTCTAGACCTCAATTTACATAGCCAAATACTTTCCTTTCAACCTTAAATCTCTAAAACACAATTTATTTAATCCCTGCTGTAGTCAAACACACTGAGCGTGTGTAACAATACATCAAATTCATTAGTACAAAACCTTAAAATAGTGTATTGAATTTGTATAAAACAGTCAAATCCTTTGAGAGCTTCAGTGTCACATCTACATTTTATAAAGGAAACACTGTTTTAAAAGTTGGTACCAAAATGATAGTGTGGGTTTTGTCCCCAACCCTTTAACATAATGTGCTTTCAGCAATAATTTTTAAATATAAAAAGGGGACACTAAATAACTCCCACAGGTGATACTGGAGTAAACTTTTTTTCATCTCTAAATTGTTGACCACACTGTAGTTGTAGATGCACATTATACTTTTATATTCAAGGTAATGAATGCTCTATAGTATACTAAAACTACCACAATTGCAGGTTACATTGTAGCTGCAGTTCCAGTGCTGCACAGGGTCTGGTGTGGTTTAATGCACCTCTCCAGATGTATTAAAATACTAGGTTAACTTTTGGAAAACGGTAGGTACACTTCTGGTTTTAACTAGTGGAAGTCAGCTTGTGTATGAATACTTAAGCTATGTGCAGGAATAGCAAAGGTGCCTAGCTCAAACTGATCCCAAAGGTCTGCTGATGGTTTTAATTGCCTGAATGAAAGGAATGAAATCTTGAGGAAGATATGTCTGTTTATAACCCCATATTAACATGCACCACTTTGTCCTAAATGGGAGATAATACGCGTGCCTTGAAAGCTGATCCCTGAAGCTAATCTATTCCTGCTACAAATTGGAGGCTCCTGCTCTGTTACTGGGCTTATACTCAGAAGACCCTAAACCTCAAAGGTTTAGGCTCTTGAATTGTTTGTGTCATCTTTGAAAATGGATTTGGAATTCTATTTTTTTTCTGAGATCTTTTGATGAGTGTTCCTTCTGAGCCCTGTCAGGTTTGTTCTTTTGGAATAATGAGTTTTTAAAGTTACCTCTGAAATTACCATTCGGACCAAAAAAAGACCTGAGAGTAGTTTTGTTACAGTAGTTCCTGTAATTCAGTTTCAGTAAAAGGGCTACCATGTGGTAAATGTTTACTCTCCATAATGATTCAGTAACAATGAATCTGCATTTAAACTGGATTGGTGCTCCAGGCAATCTAAAGAAAGATCTTTGGGGGCATTTTGCATGCTGGGAAGGGGTACAGCTTGTTCCTTTACATAGACCTATTTTTTTTCTAAAAGTTGAGGTTTTCCATCATGTGTTATTCTAATATTATGCTAGCAAAACCTCATTTTCTATGATAGACTTTCTCTGCTATAAAGCAGGAGTGATACAGTAGCAAAGTAAATGCTACATTTTGAAATTGGCACAGTCAGAAACACCAAGCATGGTATGTTTTTGGGGGGATAAATTGCAGCTACTAATTCCAAGCAAAAGGTACTGTGTGCTGGGGCATTAAACATTCTGTTAGCTGTAGTATTAGGGAAAGATTTTTTTCTCCTCAAGTTGAATCTGAACCATTATGTGACAACAATTCAAGACTGAGTGCAGCAGAACAGGTGACAGCTACTACTGTAACTGTGGCTATAGCTGCAACTACAGCTACTCCTTGTGATTTTGCATTGTATTAGAAAGAAACCATTTTGTTTTTAATCAAATGACAGTTAATTGTGAAAATCAAATGACAGTTACTTGTGAACTGATAAAAAGACCCCCTAATGTCTCTTTCCTTTTTTGAAATCTATTTCTTATTGGCTTTTCACCTCCTACTGCATCAATCTGTTTCCTCAAAAGTAGTTTAACCTACAGCTTGAGCAGTGAAAAAATTCAAATTAATGCTTCCAAGGAGCATTCTCTAATCAGCAGGTTAGTGTAGGAAACACATTGGATTATAAAATATGGAAAGAACAAGTTCTGAAACAGACCCACAGGGAGAATGGCGCTGGTGAACAGCCTGGACCATACCAACTGCATATATGAAAGGCTTTGGTTGTGGAAGTTTGAAAGTTATATGTTTTACTGTATGGTTCTTGGT
Organism: Pithys albifrons albifrons; assembly: GCF_047495875.1. Taxonomy (NCBI): domain Eukaryota; kingdom Metazoa; phylum Chordata; class Aves; order Passeriformes; family Thamnophilidae; genus Pithys; species Pithys albifrons. Next base: position 39,722,652 of record NC_092462.1, read on the forward strand.
TCAGAGAGTTTTATTGTTATCCCTCTGCATGGTTCTCACCCCTTGCATTTATTTCTCGTGTAGCTGTGTCCCAATCTGTCGACATCTCTCCTTCTCTGCATGCGGCAGCCACATGGCTTCCGTAGATAATGCTATGTTCATCTTTCCCACCTAGCCAGCCCCACCTCTGTCCTAACCCCATTGGTTATCTTGCCTCTCTATCCCCAATCCCTTGGTTCCTACTTGTTTCATCCTTCCATTTCCCCTATTGGCTAGCCGAGTACCCAAGTCACTCCCTTCCCCCCAAGCCCTTACCCAATCTTGTCCAAGTTCCAGCACCTTCCCCTCAGAATCCTATAAAAGCCTCATGGTTTCTCAATAAAACATTTTTGCTTCAAGTCTCTCTGAGTGAACAGACCTTTCTCTTGCTCCTCGGCTCAGAAGGACCTGTGGGAACCATCTCCTACCTCTCAAAGCTGTATCAGTTAGCCCTCAGGAAGTAGTGCCTACCTAGTAGGTAATCAACAGTATGATTTTCAAGAGATTGGTGCAAACCAAGGCACTTCTTCAAATTTGAAACTGTGAATGCTAAGAAGTCTTTCATAAGAGTTAGGAACATGTCCCATGAATTTAAGAGGTTCTTGAAGTTGTTGGATCACAAGTATTGATTTGACGACTTCAAGACAGCCCAAGATGTTTCAGAATCTGGTTCTGTCTTTGTGCCTTCTATATGATAGCTGGAGTTGGCTAATACTATGAATCTGTGAGAAGGTATTCATTGCTTATAGCTGTGTCTTTTGGCTGTTTGAAGATTTCTGGAGAAAAAAGGAAAAGAGTGAATTTAATAGAGAGGAAACGTGGTCTGACCTGTTTTTAGTAAGTGCAGTGACCAAGAGGTTTTTCCTTTTCCCATCTCTAAAAATAATGAAGTGACAAACACAGAAATGCCACTTCATAGGATCCAGAACTCAAGTTATTGATGATGAGATAGGAACAAATAAAATTTTCCTGGTTTCTGAAGCTTTTATACATTGCATCATAGGGACTAATTAAAACATATGTGCAGGTACTATTCAGGTTGATTGGCATTCCCTCATTTACATGGAAAGGCAAGTAAATTCTGCTTTTTAAGAAAACACATTGTTTTTCTAGTTTCATGTGGCAGCCACTCAACTTACTTTATTTCTTTGCAAAACATGAACTTCAGCATTTCATTTTTTATCTTTTATCATTAGACTCCTACAGCTTGAAAATGAATTTACCCGAGAAAATGCAAATCTATTCTTTTGTAGTGAAAACCATATTATACATGCAGCATGTAACTTTCAAAACTTTAGTTAGAAGCAGCAAAGCAAGCTGTCAGACATTTCAGTAATTGAATTTCCTTGAGAACTGCCTGGGTTTGTCAGCTCTGACTTTGCTGTCAAAAGAAAAGAAAATAGCCAGGGAATTAATCTAAGATAACACAGGGGGTATTTTGAAAATACCAAGACACAAACATTAAGTGTTTTCTCTGGCGATGTTTTGAGGTAGGGTTCCCTACCTTAATCCAGGCAGGTTCATTCTAGCCTTGAGCCATTATTATCTAGTGCAGAGTTCTGAGAATTAACTAATGACCTATCAAACTGCAGTACAAAGGATCCTTTCTTCCTGTATTAAGATGCACAATATCATTGCTTAAAAGGCCCACTATACCCTTTGTCAATTACTTCATAAGTGCAATTCATCTTTTACAGCTTCCGCACTTGGATTGCTTGTAAAATGTTTAGTGGTTAATTAGCCTGGAAGGAAGTCCAACTTATGAAGAACCAAGCAGTGGGAAAAAATAGCCATAAAATTAATGGCTTACTCTCTGGTCCTTATTTTATAGGATAATGTTAATCAGACTCTGTTGGAATTGTACCTTTGACTAGCACTCAGCCTCCTTTATAATAAGCCTCAGAAGTATTCCTTTCTGAGTTTTCCCCTTTGGCCTGTGCTTTCCTCCAAAGGACTTGAATGTATTAGGAAGAGATTGACAGCTCTTCTACAATTGCAGCCAGTCCTTTAGCTGAAGAGAAACATAGGGCTAGTCACTTTTACTCTATGGGAACCCACCTGGAGTTATATTTAAGGTATAAATCTGTTATCCAAAAAATGAAACTAATAAAATACATACTGCTGTAGAAAAAAGAAAATAGCCAATATTTGAGCTGTGAGACCTTTATTATACAGTGGATAAAACTGGAAAAGAAAAGAATTGTATAGGGACCAAATTACTATATTTACTCCTAGCTCTTCCTACCTGCAGAGAAGATTCCAAAATAATAAGGTCCCGGAGACAACTTAACCACTGAACAGTTATTCCATTTTGGGTCGGTCATAAGGATGCTTGGGGGGAAAAATAAGTTATGCCCTCTCAGTAGTGAAATATATAAAATCTACTTTATACAAGTTCTCTACATAATTTGGCAACTGATCTGCAATTCTTGGATTGAAAACAATAGGGCTTTTTTTTTCCTTTTTGTAGGCAAACTGTCCTTCATTTTACAGCAGATCACAAACAGATCATCACTTTTTAGTATGTTGTAAATACTGTATATCATGATAATGTTGGTTAACCCCACATTTTGCATCTTAATAAATAGACCTAATATTTTAGTGTTGTAACTTAATTTCATCAGGAAAAATTCCAGCTATTATATTTAACCTATTGTTTTTTCCCTGTCTTTTTTTCTCCAGAGACCTGGGGTGGCAATGGTTTCCCTTTCAGAAACAGATATGATCATATAACTTTCCACATGTTGTTGGCTTATAATCATTATTCTAGGTGGTTTTACTTGAGTATATAACAAAAATAAAATTCATTCTGAGCAATTCTGTACTTCTCTTTGATAAAATATATAGGTGCTCATGAGACTCATGCAGCAATACCCTGTAACAGCTCACAAGCTTTTCAGCTTCTCTTAGAAAGATACTGCATGAGGCTGAGAATGTTGTCAACTTCATATTCAGTAAACATCTGTCAGAGACTAAAAGGGTTGACTTAAACATTGTAAGATCACCAAAGACTTTTGTCTACTGTAGCAGAGGTAAAAGAAATGGCTGCTCACCCAGCGAAGACCACCCCTCCCTGAATATGCCTACTGTGAAAGACCAGGTAAGTGGGTGCCATTGTTCAACTATCCCAGGTGAGAAGGGTGTGCATACTTGAAGCTACAAACTGGATTTCCAGATAAGGGAAGCAGTTAATAAAAGGCAAGTCCTGTGAGGTGGGATGATCCTTCACAGCATGCCAATGTTCTCCCCTACATAATGACTGCTGTAAAAAATCCTACCAGGAACCTCAAAGACATTTTGCATCTGGCCTGGGCTGCTCATCTCAAATGTTGGACTATGATGGACCATGGTTGCTGCTGACATAATAGGCAGCTGTAAAGTCTTAGGAGATGTCAGAGACTTGAGACACATCCCATGACAACATCCAATGTAAAACTCCCCACTCCACTGGAGGAACAATGCCTTCCCACCTGAGCTTGAAGTGTATAATAACCCATTAAGTGTTTGAGTTTTGCAGGGCTTCCCCCACCCCTAACGAATCAAGACCATCACTTTGATAGGACAGCAATCGCCAGACATGGAAGCTGCAACTAATAAATCTCATCCTGGATCCAGTGGGTGGTGACTATGTATACCTTGATGTCCTTATCTTTTCTTTCTCTTTCTCTCCCTTATATGTTTTCCTAAGTGTTATTTTTGTGCTTTAATATTGCTGTATTACTGTAGATGGTAACACCTATAAGAGCAACATACCTGTTTACCTTTGAAACAAAATTGTTCTAAAATAAACCCTACATATATATGTTTACAAACACTGATTGTTCAGTGTCCTTTCACTCTAATCCACCCCAAGGGATTTATTAACAACAACCTGGGTTAATGTCCCCTTCTAAGGTGGCTTATAACACCCTCCAATGCTCTCGATGGTTGTAAACATCCTTGAAACAGAAGTTCCTCTTTAAGACTTAGAGATTGGCTGCACTGACAATGTAAGAACATCCCATTCCATCAGTGATACCCTAGGACACCACTCTGACACTGATCCTGTCAGATCTCAGAAGTTAATCAGGGTCAGCCTCCGTTAGTACTTGGATGGGAGACCTCCTGGGAATACCAGGTGCTGTAGGTTCTATTCCTGAGGACTTCACTGTCACTGTCCGAGCTTACTCAGCCATGGCAGGTGAACCCTAGGAGTTAAATGGTGGGGCCAGTTTCACGCATGCTGTGCCTCACCTAAAAAAAAAAAAAAATCACTATGCACACCCACGTGGGTATTTGTAAGCAGTCCAGCAGCTCAGCTTGCAACTGATGGTCAGTTAGTTCTTAAGAATTTTTCCTCAGGCCTGAACTATCACCAGAATATCACTGTGAGAATGCACTTGTCCTGCTTGCCCCTGTCCCTGGGCTCCTCCATTTCAATGTTTGGTTATTCATAGCCTTTTTAAATAGAATAGAATCATTCTTCTCATTGCTCTGTGATGCTTGTATAAGATGACAAATTCATATAAGAACTTGTGACATGGCTGCTCTTTATGGCCATCATTTTTCATCTGCTTTTTTCAACCCTATTTTCTTATAGCAGTAGCAGCTCCCACAAAACTATGCCTTTGCCTACTTTATCTATGACTTGATGATCAAGTGATTCTGGCTTCAGTTTCTAATACTGCCAGAATTCTTTTCTCCGTTTTTCCATTTAATAAAATGTTTAGCTGATGCTCTTCTGGAATATAATATCAATAGAGGTGTATAAGATAAAGGCTGTCCGGCTCTTTCTTGCAGGCCCAGTACTATTTTTAGGCTGCTTCTTTCCAAGCTGTTGAACAAAGATGATGGGAAGTAGTTGCTCCATGTCTAAACTATACTTAACTGTAAATGAATTAAGTTCATTCCGTTAAGGAGGACCTACTGTCATATATTACTCTGTAAATTATAATGTCTATATATTACTATGTAAATTATAATGTATATAAAAGGATATATGAATCACCAATTTAGTTCCTGTAAAAAATGTCTGCAGAAAGTAAGACGAGGGCTAGAATAGGATATAGCTTTGAAGAAAGAAGTATAAACTAAACTTCACTTTCAAATAGTGCTTTTTGCTGTGATATCAGCAGGAGCCCTTTCTTGATGTGTCTTATATTTTTGCATATGTGACAACTCCTAAAATCTTTCCTTATGTGACAGTTCATTCAGGGCAACACAACACATAAGTGAATCTTAACTTAGGGTTTTGGGTTTTTTTTACAATCCCTTAAAGACCATTTCATATCTTTGGGGTTTTTTTATCTGCTCATTCCAGAATACACAAAGAGTCATCATCCTTGTTCTTTCTATCTGATTTTGTACTGAATTTTCCTCAGGTAATCATTAGTGATTGTAGAGTACACAGTGTCACCTGTGCTTAATTACTGTCTGCAGGGTCCCAATTTCAGCAAAAGCTTCAGCAGACACAGTTTATTGTTTTTCTCCAACTCCAAATAGAATTATTAGGTTTATTATGTTTTTTTGGTGGGGTTATTTTCTGTTAAGGGTTGGGGAAGGGTTTTGTTTTTTTAAGTCAATACATATATTTCAGGATGCACTTGATTTGTCAATGTTTTTAACATATTTGATATCTGTGTTTAGAAATCCACTCTCAATTTGGAAATCACATCTTTTTAGCTAAAAAAATCCCACTTAGAGCATTTGTCAGGCCACTTTTGAAAATGACACTACATTCAGGTTTGTCTATTGCTGACTTATAAAGACTTTTTTTTTTACTTTTTCATACTTAAAATATTTGCATTACATTTACATTTTTAACATCCTACACTCAATTATGAGGAGAAATCAAAGCCATTCATTGCTAAAAACTGCCTGTTTTTCAGCCATGAAGTCAAATGCTGTTTGAACTTGAGTTGTCGTCCACAATTGTGAAGACCCAGTCTCTGGTGGATCTTACAACTCCTTTTCTCCTGAGGCATCCTCTTAGAGGGTGTTTAAATGACAATGACAGCCGAAGGTCTGACAACATCTCAGGTAGACCTCCCTAGTCAGCTGGTACTGCTGACAGGGCAGCTGCCACAGCATGGAGCTCAGTGTGGCTGGCTGCCAGGGTATCTGCTGAGCTTCTCGGAATAATCTGAGTTGCATTTAGATTTCACAAAGCACTGTATCATCTAGAGTGAAAATGTCAGCTGACAGACCTTGCTATAATTAATGGATTAATGGAAATTCAAATTCCATCACTGAAATATTGTTATCCATCTAGAAGCAGGGAAACTCCACCTTGAAGTTAGTGGTGTGTATAAATGAAACTCCAATGAATAAATAAATAGCATTTAATTATCATGTCTATGCTCAAAACTTTCTAAGTTGTCCTACTGAGTTCTTCTGTAGTTGACAGCAATATCTGCTTGGAAATATGAAAACTTGCAGATATACCAGTATATTCTAATATTCCAGTATCAGTGGAATAAACCAGACTGCATTTCAATATTTTTGTGTCTGTATTATTACATATCTTTATGTCTGAGACTAAACAATTTGGTAGGTTACCTAAGAAAATTTCAAAACACGAGGTCAATTTTTGTGAGTGGTTATATTTAATATTGTAGAACATTTAAAAACAAAAACATTTTCATTTTATGTGTTATCATTAGTAAGTACATATCTACAATAGCCCTGTGACAAAGTGGCAAGTCTGTTCAACAGAACATCTAGACAGATAAATCTTTGAAATGACTGCATTTATAAGTTTTAAAAAAACCAACAAACAAAAAACCAAAACCACACACTGGAAAACATTCAATTCCTTAGCTTTCTAACTGTCATAATTCCTTAGTACATATTTTGCTTGCAACACAACAGGGTATCAGAAACTTGGTTTTCCTCTTTTTTTCCTTGCAGTTTGGAGTTTAAGTACTCAAGTTTATATTACTACATTAAGAAATTTTTGCAGGGTAAAAGCTTCCACATAATTTCTCAAAAGGCTCTCTAAGAGTTAAGGCTTTGTAGGTTAGTCCCTTTTAGAGAACAGCCTCTAATTTTACATAACAATGTATGATATATGTCTTGGCTTATGTTTCACATATAATATAGACTTCCTGTGAATTTTTATTGTCAAATATCAGAATAATTATGTGATACAGTATACCTTTTTAATTACGTTGGTATGTTTTTCCTTCACATTTTCCTGACTGAAAAAAAAACAGACAGAAAAGAATTAAAATTTAATTTAATCTAATGGAAGTGAAAAATTTATTTTCATGATTCTTTTAAAGTTCTATTCTAAATTTATAAAATTTAGCAATCTGAAATGTGACTCCCAATGAATATGAATTACAGAGCTTTTAAAGTGTTTAGTCCTGCAAAGTAGTGGAAGGTATTTTTTCCTGGAATTCCTGTTCATCCTGAGAATCTTTTTTGACCAAGCTCAGAGTATAAAGACAGTTTTTATTTTAGTTCTTTCTCGGGATGAGTTTAAGCCATGTGTATATTACTACGATGGCTACTCCATGCTCTAGCTTCCACTGAGCTCTCAGATGGACACAATCTAGTTCTTTTGATTGATTTCGATTGTGTTTCTGAAGTTGTTCCATCAACTCTTTTTGATCCCTTTATCTCTGTAGTGGTTTTACTCTCATTACCTTTAAAGACTAATTTGAGGACACTACCATCCTCTCTGGTACAGACCCATGCCAATAAATCATTTACTTTCCCAATAGACTTTTGATCCACTTTGATTGCACTCCGGTGGTCTAAAAGATCCATAATCTTGCTTGTGGGTTTGCTTGATATATTGAGGAATTTTTTGATGTGTTTGGTCTGTTTGTTCTTAAATCTTCTCAAGTCTTTTTTTAAACCCATGTATCAAGCACCGTATTTCAGAGACAGTATAAAAGAAGAGATAAAATATACAGGTAGCATTACCTAATAATGAGGCAGTTCATCTCCTGTCTTTCACATTTCAGTATTTACTTCAAGTTCTTTCTGTTACCATTTTCTTTTTACTTTGTACCTCCAGGAACAGATGTACATGTGCAACTGTTTCAGATGATTGAAGAAATTCTTGTTTCCTCAGTACTGGGGTAATTGTTTAGAAAGAAGGAAAGTCTTACCAGAGGAAAACACTAGAACACTGACTTAGGCATAATACTGGGTTTCATGATGGGACAATGCCTCTTGTACTGAAATTGCCTGCAGATGAATATGGACCAGTTCTCAGGTGTATATTCCTAGGAATGACAATATTCTATTCCAAATGCAGTCTTTTCAGTTTAAGTAAACATAGAAAATAAGGAAAACCCTTTGGAAACAAAAATTCCCAAAGTATTTTCTATAAATCTGTAAGGGTAGAGATGAAGTGAAAAGTTGTTTCCCTTTAATCACAGACTACAGTGAGGGGTTGCAGAGGCAGTGATTTTGCTCTACATCCTCATTTCCAAGATAGGTGGAAAAGAATCATTCTGTGTGAGGGCAGAATGAAATAGCCACTCCATGCTAAAGAAAATCTGATGAGGGAATAGTGCTTTTTAATCACATCCCCACTGGTGGGAATCACTCTTAGAAGGTTTAAAGCAGGCAACTTTGTGTAAGTTATGTGCTAAAATATTAATTGGCTGTTATGTAGTATTAAAGGAAGGGAAATAGCATTTAATCACTGTGCCAGTGTTAGACACCAGATTGGTTATTATTGGGTCAGAACCACCTTGTCTGTAAGTGTGTGTATGGGAGGGGCTGGGTTGGGGCTGCAGACCCATGACAAACCCTGCCCAGAGCACACAGGCTGCAGCCATGTGGCCATGCGAGCTGTGGGGCTGGGCTGGCAGTCAAGGAAAGCCTTCCTGGTAACCCACCCACACCACACCCCCTGGAGCCTCTAATTAGCTGTGACACCCCTCACTTTGGCTAAGGGGACAGCGAGTGGTCGGTGAAACAAAGGTCTGGCCACAGTGATCAGAGCAGATGAGGGGACAGCACCAGGTCTCCACTGTGGACTCTGGCCTGTTCTCTTTGAAGCCATCAATGTATGACTTTCTGAGTGATAACTATGTTTTCTCTCTTCTCTCTCTTTATTCTTTCTTCTCTTACTGTCTCTTCCTTTGTACTTTTCTTCTTCTTGTGAATAACTTAAACACTTATTTTCTATACCTAACTCAAGTTGCAGGTACCTAATTTAAGTGGCATGGAGTTTGTTTTTGCTGAGTGTAACAAAGGTTCCTTAGCATAGCAATGCTTGTCAGTCCTGGTAACATGTTGTAAAGCTTCTGTGAAGTTACATGTTTATTACTGGAAAACCCTTTTTGCCAAAATGTCTATATTCTCCCAAATTAAAAGAAATCTCTTAGAGAAATATATGTAGTTATTCTCCACATGTTAACTAAGTGTACCAAAGAACCAATGGCTTTACATGGGTTCGTGTAGGTGAAATCTCTTGAAGTCTGAAATTAAAGTATAAAACCTGGTAAAGGTTGGTCCTTCGGGACTAGAGTGTAACAGTCAGTTGTTTTACTATCTTGTAAAGTAACAAAAGAGTCTTTTACTTATTTCGTATTTAAGAAATACAAAGAACTGAATGTCTCTAATTTAGTATAAACCCTGGAGAGAAGACAGGAAGTCTGCATCCTGTAAGACAATACTTTTTTATTATTATTATCACTTTTAACTGGAGATTTTAGTCTGGAATTGTTATAAAGGTGTTATTCACATATCTATCAGGAATAAAAAATATTTTTAATTTAGAACAGATGTAAACGTATGTGATAAATGAGTGCCTGCAATTAGAGATAAAACCCATGGAGAATTAGTGACACCTTGTAATAGTTTTGATCCAGGCCTTCCTTAGTAACCAGGTGTAACGAGGGAAATGCCCATTTCCCAGGTATTTCACACTGGTTTTGGTTTGTTTTTTTTTCCCCACATAACAAGGGAGTATAACTAAGAGAGAGATAGGAAGTTTCTCTCTCTTCTTCTGGCAAGGCTTGGGAGCAGTTAGTCCAGGCGTTGGTCTCACTTATCAGAGCCTGGGGCCCTGTTGCAGTGGTTGCTGTCGTCTGCCCTGTGGGAGATCAGGGAGAGGCTGGCTTTCTCTTGAGGGAAGTTTGGTGAGATTGTATTTTGCCAGTTTGTTGGGGGTTTTGATTGTACTTGTCTCTTCTGTTTCTGTTTTGTCCCTCTGTTGCCCCTGTTTCCCCCTCCCTTTTCCCTATTGTGTGTGTAGATTGTATATATAATTATAGATATCTGAAATACATATATTCTGATTTAATTCAGTTTCTTTCAAGTTTTCGGTTTTCTTTCTTTTTTTTTCTCCTTGCTTGGAGGAGCGTGCGGGAAGAGGGGGGCAGCTTGGTCTTGGCAGGGAGGCTAAGTCAAACAGAGACACACCTCCAAATTAATTGGAAGCAGGTGAAGAATTTGGAAGAAAAATTATAAAGAAATACCCTAATTTGAGTGTACATGTTAAGATATAAGAAGGAAAAGAATGGCTAGAGGAGTAAAAGCAACCAACCAGCCAACTCCACCACCACCGCCCCAACAAACAAACCAAACAAAAATCCAACATAACTCTTCAAATCTACAGAATGTCACGTTATAGTCAAAGGGGAAATAATGATTTGATTTTACTGGCCTGTGGAACTTCAATTGAGGCAAATTACCATTACCATTGCTTGTTTTCAATGAAGCTACTCCCACTTCTGCAAGATGGAGCTTGGCCTCACAGGCATATAAAAAATAATTTCTGGGAAAACATGAGCTAAAAAATACATTTCAATAATAAAATTTCATTTATGTAATGATGTCTTTATTTATGTTGTGATTAGGTATGCTTCTCAGTTGCTGTTTTGTTTACTTCATGATAGATATGATAACATGAATCCACTTTTTTGTAATAATAATGTTTTAAATATCAAGGTGACCTAAATCTCCTACAAATACACTGCTTTTCAAAATTTATTAAATTTTCTGTTTGTTTTAACTCTTTCCACAGTTCATAAGTAGACAACTTTATTCTCTCTTACATGAAATAATAATAATAATAATAAACCCCCCACCCTGTCTTGATTTTGGTAATAATTTTGGTCTCAAACTCCAAGAGCACTTTATCTGAATTTTGTTTTCAGGAAAAAAGAGGCTGTTTCTTAAGTAGGTATTTTCTTTTGAATAGTATAATTTTCAATCAAGCAGATCTGACGAACATTATTCTACTGATAGACACTGCAGTATTCAAAATAGTACTATCAAAGTGATCATATTTATACCTCTGATCAATTTTTTTCCCAATCTTGCTTAAATTTTATCTCAAAATATCAGCATGTTTTCAAAATCTCTGATCAGAATGAGTAGTCATTACTGTCACTTAAATCTTCAGGAGTTGAATATCCTTCATCCCCTCATGCCAAATAAATTTTTATAAATTCAGTTTATATCTCTGTGTGTTTACAGCAATGGAGAGGAATGATGATTTGTTCCTTTTTAGTTGTGTGCCTCATCTGACCTCAGTCTCTACACAGCTGAATATTAAGAAACAGTGGTTGGGCTTTGTAGCTTTAGAACTATACTTGACAGCAAAAAAAGCCCTATCTTGGGGAACGAGATTAATATGTCATACAGTCTGCTCTCAGCTCAGGTGCTGGCTAAAGGAAATTTCTGGCCACACTGGAAGTTTGGTCTGTGTCACTCAAACTATTCTTTGAGGAAACAGAGGAAAGATCATTATTATTTGGTGTCCGGGGTTTTTGATGCCTACATTTTGTGTGTGGGGAGCAGCTGAACTCAAGTAATCTCCACTTTTCTAAGCTACGGTTATTGTCAAGATACATATTGTATTTTTTGCAATTGTGTTATACTTCAACAAATTTCTCATAGGATATATGTAGTCAAAATTAAATTAATGTAGTTTTGATACATACAAAATAAATACTGTAATTATGATATTGTATACATTTGCTACAATTGTAGATAAGGCATAATATGTTTGTGATAATGAGAAGTAATCTACATGTTCCAATGAAGCAGATAACACTACAGTCATTTCTGTGAGAAGCATTTTGTAAACTGTACCGTTGCAATGCCTCATAGATAATATAATGTTGGAATTGATAATTTTCCCATTACCAAGTTGTAACAACTAGCCTTCCTTTTCATAGGAAAAAAATGTGAAACAAATGCATGAGAGCCTGTGTCTGAACCTGCTGGAGTACATTTTGATGCCCAGTTTCATAAGGAGTACCTTGGCTTAAGGAGACAATGAAAAACATATAAACCAAACGAATGATCAGGAAAAGGACTGAGATAAATCTAAACACTTCTTTCACAAACTCTGTAACTTTTCTTTAAAGTCAACCCTGACTAGGGATTCAATAACTCCTTTTCCTTGCCCAGTTAGTATTTTTAACAACACGGAAACATAAAGTGGGATATCTTGAAAGCCCAACACAATGATTTCTCAGGTGTATGCTCCTTCTGTGCAAGTTTTAGTCACAAATTTCAACAGAGATGCTGAAGTCATTTGGGATCCTAATGAAGAGCAAGCATTCCTTGTGTAACCTTGCCAGATGCAAGAATTTCTATTTTTCACAGTACTGGCAAGAAATCCTCAGCAAAATAAACCTCAAGGACTCAACTACCATGCTCAAAATAAATCATAATTACAAGTGTATCTTGTTTTCAAAGTCTACACAAGGATAAGGAGAAACACTTTTTTCCATTTTAATGTAGCTGTATTGGTGTATTGCATTTGGGGTTTTGTCATTAACTTTGACATAGGCTGGCTAAGAAGACAAATGTCGATCATTTCAATGTTTCATTTAGTGATGTCTCTTTAGAAAACTATTTATACACATGCTTCTGGAACAGATACCTTTACTTTTTGTTTCTCAAAAGATATAATTTTGTCAAAGGAGGCAGAGGATACAGAGAAGAAATAAGGGCTGTTTATGTTGTGAAATATGTGTACAATTTTAATTCACTATCCAAGCAGAAAATATGTTGTCTAAACTGACATATGTAAAATTCAGTGTTGAAGTGGATGTACTTCATTTAGTCCACTTATTGGTTCATAGTTCTCATGCAGGGCACAAGCATTTCATTTCTTTATAAGTTCACAAGCTCACAGAGATTGGTAGAAAAATCTCATTGTCTTCTATGAATCTTGGATCAAGTCCTAAGTAGGTAGTTCTGCTGGCCCCCAAAAGATGGTTGGTTTCATGTGACTTGATGCAACATTCTCTGGCATAATGTGCACAAATATTTTTGAAAAATTCTTCTATTCTTGACTGAGTCCTGAATAATAATGGAAATACAAGAGTTTCTTCTCTGCCTGAGCATAAAAATAGAGTGAACAATCTAAAAATAATCACCGGTTCGATGGTATTTGGGACTTTTAAACAATTTAATCTAATTACAAAATTTATGGGAAAAAACCAACATTTAGGAAGAACTTAATTAATGAGAAAAATAAGTGAATGTGATAATCTACACATTAGAAACATCTTGAGAAAGTGCTTTGTGTGATATTTAGGTGAATAGGCTATTAAGAAAGCATAAGACAAAAACTATTAACTCAATTAAGAAAATACAGATTTTATGGTTTTGGTTAACAGGAAATGAGTCTAGGTGATTTAAATAGCCATATCTACCTTTAAAATCTATGATTTATGAAAACCTTGCTTCTACCAAAAAAAATAGTGTTCAAACTGAGATGTTCAGTGGGGTACTTAGGGAAAAATGTGGACGAGGATTCTAATTTCAACTTAGTGGATGTAACTCTGATCACCCACAAGAATTGCATCTTTTTATTCCATTTTTCACAAACATAGGACTTGATCTTGTTTCTTATTGGTACCAGGGAGTAAAATGTTTGTGCATCTTGGAGCTAGTAGGAAAGGCATGTTTTCTTTCCTGTGAATTGCAGCCAGATTTTGCCCTGTGAAGTTCATGAGATTTTCTGTTTATGAATGGCACGCTAGTGACACATTAAGGAGCAGCTGCTGAAGCAAGTGCAGATGTAATATATCCTCCTGACTGAGGCATGGCTGAGAAAACAGTTCAACCAGTAAATCCTACAGTATCCAAGCACAGAAGAGTGACTCTATCCAATTTCCCCTTTTACTGTTTTATCTTTTGAATTACATGTAAGGGCAGAGTTTGTCACAGACTACCAATGTGTTACAGAGAACTCAAGACCTGAGAACTCAGTGGAATATAAAACAAACACAGAAACAATGAATAGAGCTAAGAACAGCAATATCCCCAGGCAAACAGTTTACTCTTCTTTAATTTGCTATTCTTTAAAATATTGCTAGAGAAAGTTGCACATAGTGAGATCAACATCTGCTAGTGATGTGGTGAAATCAGTAATCATCTGAAAGTACTAAATTTTTCATTCACTTAATGTAATGAGTGCCCACTCAACCATTTTATGAAAGAGCTGAAAGTTTCAGGGACTTTGTAAAAGACTGAAAATATCAGCTTGACTTTAAAGGGGATATTTAAAAAAAAAGGCTCAAAAGAGACAGTAGGTAAACATATTTTTGTTTAATGTTTTTCCCAAATATAATAACTGTGCATCACCAAAACTGATGTTACCAATGTCTTCTGGTAATTTAAGTGGAGGATACTAATGCTAAGAATCCTTGAAATATATCCTCTATTTGACTTCTGGGTTTTTTTGAAGACAGGGCCTCAACACTCAGAGGGTAGAGGTGTGGGAGGGTGGGAGGACAGAAATACTACTATTCTTCTTAGAGTCAGTCTCATAAACTCAGGTCCATTATGGTTTGCTCCACAATACTAAAAGTAATGGGTGACATGAATTATCAAATACGTTTAAAAGCTCAGTTCTTGCACTCATCTTCATGATCTAGGTCCTGAAGTATTTCCATTGCATACTCAGGGATAAAGAACCAATGACTATGAACATACAGTCATCCTAAAGAGAAAGATCTACCAATCGCTGGTGTTTTACCTTCAGGATGAAGGTAAGACTTTAAATAGCAGGGGCATTAGAAAATACTTCCTCCATGGACATAAAAATGATTGGGTTTCAGTCAAGAATAAAGTAACTGCTGTGTATCAACATGATATAAATAAAAAGGAGAAATAGTAGAAGGCTTTATTAGAGGTAGGTAAGACCAACTGAATTCCTTGTACCATTTACCATCCAATATAAGCAACTTCTAAAGAGAAGAGAAGTGACAAAGTTGCACGCACTTAAACAATTCCAATAAAGCCAAAAAATTCATATTCTCATGTTCATATGGTCATACTCTTGCAGTGCTAACACAGCTGTAAATAAAAGTGCATATGGGCAAGCTTTCAAAGAATTAGTCCTTATTTCAATAATTGAAAATTTTTTTTCATAATTTTGCATTATTACATGCATTACTTTCTTTCAGAAGTCTTTCATCTTCTTCAGCTATTCATATGCTGCTGACTTCAACAATAATCCTATGGTGACAAAAACTTAATTCTCTTAATATCCTAGACAATAAGAAGTTGGTTGGAACACAACTCAGAGTGATTAATAGCACTCTATCTAGAGACGTTTCGACTGTTCATAACACCAATGTAATGGAATACTCATAATGCCAGGTGTGATAGTAACCATCACAGAAGTCATTTCATGACTTTCTTAAAACCTTTGCTCATTTGAAAGTGAAAGATTGCATTATTAACATATACTTACTTGAAAAATATAATATTCACCTACAAACACATTCTATAAGTAACTGAAATAAGTTGAAGCTGCTGCTCTTTTAAAAGAAAATACTTGGTCAGAATTGAATTTTTTTTTTCCCAACTGAATCCTGCTTATGACCAAATTGTATGGACATAACTGGTTAATTTTCCAGAAAATATACATAATAGTGTTAAATACTAGCAGTTTGAAATTATTCATTATTAATCAAATACATGAGAAGTGACTCAAAATGGACTGAAATGCAGGGTCAAGTCAAACATAGGTCTTTTAAACTTCAAAACTACATCTGAGTTATCCTTAGTGAAAAATTGGAAAGAAAAATGTAATTGCAGAACATCTTTTCATAGTATTTCCTTTATATAGATTCTTTTCATTCCTGGAAAATCAGTTTAATAGAAACTTATGGATATAGTCCTCATACTTTGTACAAACCTTCAACAATAATTCAATTGTTCACAGTAAAAAGCTTTGAACCTTTCTTAAAGTTTTTAACAAGCTGTCAACATCTGCAGAGTTGTATTTATGTTCCTTTTCACTCTGAACCATGTCAGTGATATTCCTTGCTTCACGGTGAAAGACAAATTGTAATACAGTCCACAGAAGCAAAAGAATAATAAAGACCTCATATGAGAAAGGAACGATTTCTGAGATGGAAAAAGGTACACAAAAACTTTTGGTAACAATATTTTGCTACCTAAAGTTCTTATATGGGTGATCCAGATACTTCTGTATAATGAAAGATACTGCTATACTATAACGTCACCACAATATTTACAATATGTACCTTGTAGATGGAGTATGAGAAGCTGATGTACTTTTTAAATTGTGGAGTTTTGATGACCATGACTGTAAATCAAGTACCAAGATTTTTTGCTCTGTTTCAGGCATGTGCATCCATCAGAGTCCAATAATTTCACTTTTATCTTTTTCCTCCTTAATTCCAGTTAGCTAGATGATTTAACTAAGAATTCATTCTACAATTTTGGACATATTCTTGAGAAATTCAGAAGTTACTATGTATTACTGAAGGCTGTACTCCTATTCTGTCTTTCATGGGCAGTTTTGCCACAGTTAAAATAGTCTTGTATCAGTAATGACACGTGTCTGACTTTTCTCTTTTGAGATTTCCTTTGGTTTTGACATGGAAGAATCATTATGGCTGTAATGAAATTGGCATATAGGAAGCATTAGCAGAAAACCTATTTTAAAATTATAATTAAAGCTTTTATGCACAGTACTTAATTTTAATGCTGGACCTCAGTATGCTAAAAACTGTTTCCTCTTCTCTGACAGCTTTCATTATGTGCACATCAAAAATATTGTACCTTTATATTTTCTTCCCTTTTTAGGAAGGCAGTATAATATGAATACAATAGTCAGATGATGCACAGTGACTGGTTTCCTAGGGCTACCTCAGCCAAAGAGCAAATGTAATATAAATTAAGGCCATTTCACATCCTTTACAATCCCTTAAGAAACATACCTGACAAACACACCCACCTTATATGTGTGACAGTCTTACCTTGGCACCCTCAAACATCCCCATAGCCAAGTCTAAATTTAATTTAATATGGATAGTATTTTAATTTTTTTTAATACAATTCACAAAAGTCATAAAGTCAGTTTTATCATTCTTCTGTTCAAACCTGCTCTGGGTGCTATACCAGGGAATTAATTTTACAAAAAATCTGAAGGCATAATCTCCTCCTTCCTCATAAAAAGACATCACCTTCACACCCTGCTGCTATTACGTCTTGTGAAATTTTGTGTCTCTTGACACTAGCAAAGTGTACGTAATATGTGATTAGGATTTAATAGTAAGAGACAAGCTATGGTTCAGGCTGATACATCCCTATTTATTGTTTCTTGCCTTTCTCTTCATGATGATATTTGTCACAGTACATATCCACATGCCCTCTCATCTCCTATATCATGCATATAGTGTGCAGTATCGATCCTTTTTAATGCAGTGTACTGTAAATTATTCTTAACTGTGTTACAGATTGCAGATATGTTTCATTTATATTAAAATGGGTAGTGTGATGAGGGAAAATAGGAATTTTGTTCAGAATTCACCAGAGTATTCTCTATGAATGTTACATGTATTTATACACATTTATACACACACTCTCTCTCTCTCCCTCTGTCTGTCTGTCTGTCTGTCTCTCTCTCTCTCTCTCTATATATATATATGCATATGAGTGTATTTCAAAGCTCTTCTTTCTGGTTGTCAATGCAAATAATGACAAGGTTAGAAATGACTAAAATGCTATGGAACACTTGTTTTTCTTGCTTACATGAAGCAGATTTGTGTATCTTATGTTAAAAAGCAGATCATAGATCATATCAGGTGCAACTGGCACTAACTGGCAAATTTGGCAGGTTGATCAGAATGGCTAAAAATTAAATGGCCAGTGGGACTGGCCTTCCTTTTTAAATTAACAGTGAAATTCTCTGCTCAGCTAATGCAGAGAAATCTGTTGACCCTATCCCTCTTCTATTTAGGGTACTCTTTTCTGAGGCTATCAATTCAGCCTTTTCAGTAGCACTAAAATTACTTATAAATAAGGGTAGAGGTAGATAGCAAAAGAGTTGAACATTCCCAGAAGATCAGACTCTAAACATATATCTGAAATGTATACAATAGAATACTGTGCATGGTAATATATTGGAATTGCCATGTATCTTCACTGAACCTTTGTTGAGTAAATCATGTCCTGTGAGCTCTTTGGGAAGGTGGAAAAGGAGATGAGAGATCTTTATATTCAAAATTTCTTGTCATTTTTGGAAGGGAACATTAGAGATTATAGGAAGAATTGGAAAATAACAAGTCAATGTCTTGGTATTGCTAAGTCTCCACAAGACTTTTCAAACCTTCTCAGGTAGGAAATATATTATATCAATACTCTATTACTTCACCTTACTAGGAAAAAGACAGCCTCTGCCTTAGAAAAGCCCTGTATCTAAAGCAGCCCTTTCCTAGCTATGGCATAGACATGTCTCAGTGGAAAACTTTCAAGGCCGTGTGCATTATATCTAAGTAACTATATTTGTATCTTGTATCTTAGCACCCAGGTTTGGGGCTGATATTTTTATTTGGCATTTGGTTTGCAGATTCAGTTGTCCTTGAGCACTTCCAGATCAGTCTCTCTAGCCTGTTATATTTATTCAATGGCTTTGTAGCACTTCTGCTGAAACGATGTAAATACATTTGTATTCCTAAATATTGTAATACTTTGTCTGTTCTTCTTTACTCTCCATAGGCATTATTAGCCATACAATTGCTGTGTTTTCCTGTTTGGAAAATCAGCCTGGGAATGCAAACAGTTCAGATGAGTGACAGGCCTTTATCACCTTCTCCACCCCCTACCATTTTTTCTGCCTGCTTAAGGGACTCCAGAATTTCTGCTTCAATGGATTGCAAATATCTTTGCAGCACTTGTTCAATGTCCCTGCTTGCAGAAAAAACGTAAGTGAAATTTGAAGATGTGGCTCTAATGCTTTTACTGTCTGAACACATTAATGATGTATTTTTTTCTTTCACTAGTGGATGAAAAGAGCCAAAAAAAAAGAGAAATTCTGAATTTTTTTCTTTCTGAAAGGCAGACTGTAAATCAAAGAATACATTGAGTGCAAATTGTGGACCTGGAGGCCAAGTTCTTCCTGGCCCTCAAACACAATCAGCAGAAATTCTTGTTCATCAAAACAGTGAAAGACGCATCCAAAACCATATGTAGTTCATCAGGAAATGTGCTGTTCATAGCCTTTTGACCAGCCATGATAGGCACTTCTTTTTAAAGTTTATTGATTATACATTCAATTTTGTCCAGTAAAGTTTTTTATTTTTTTTCCTAGAAATAGAAGTGAGCAATTTTAGTTGATGATTTGTTAATTTATTTATTCAGATTTATACACAAACTAAGCATTTTTAAGCCCTTTGCTTGGGCCTGTGGTTTATGCTACTTCTTATTTTTTTCGTTTACATATTCTTTTTCATTTACTGTTAATGACTTGTAGAGCAGAACAACAAACTGCCTTAGCTCCCTCTAAATTGCAGTTCTACTAGATTACAACAGGTAGAGATTTCGTCCAAGAGTTTAATGTCAAACAGTATAATATGAATGCTTTCTTCAATTTAAGGTGTTATATATTTTTAGAAGAATAGGATTTTTCTGCATGGACACTCCTTATTCCTGTGTTGCATTTCATGTATAATTCTTTGAGCTTCACTGAATATTACAGTCTGAGTAAACTTTGGATCATTGATTTCAGAGCTACAAGGAAAGTTTGTCTTGTAGATTTGCTATTTTAACCATTATAAATCAGTTTGTCCACATATACTATACTATCATACCATCATATCTGAAATACCATAGAATGATAGAATATCCCAAGTTGGAAAGGACCCACAAGGATTATAAAAGTTCAACTTCTGTCCCAGCACAGGACAGCCCCAAGACTCACATCATATGTCTGAGAATGCTGTTCAAACACTTCTTGGACTTTGGCAGGCTTGGCAATGTGATCCCTTCCCTGAGGAGCCTGTTCCAGCGCCCAACCATCCTCTAGGTGAAGAACTTTTTCTTAATATCAAACCTAAATCTCCCCTGACATAGATTAATGGTGTTCGCTTGGGTCCTGATGCATCCTAGGACATGGTTGGCCCTCCTGGCTGCTAGGGCATGCTGCTCACTCATATTCAACTTGCTGTCAACCAAGGCCCCCTTGTTTAGCTAGGATGCTCCCTATGGGCTTTCAGCCATTTTGTCATGTCATTTTCTAACAGTTTTGCTCAGAGTGAAACAAAAAGTTTACACACACACACATAGACACCCCCCCACACACACACACACACACACCCCAATTCTCCTTTCTCACTTCTCCTTTCAGTGAAGTTACTGCTCTATTTTTGTGTGGATAATCTGAAAACCCCCAAAGTTTATTGCTTTCCAGTAGGAGGGAAACCCACCCCAAACCCTCCCCCTCAAAAAAAAAGGAATGTTGCTGAATGATTTTCTGTCTGTGCTTTAGTGGAAACAATTAAGTCCCAAATATCTGAAGGTATGTTTTAATAAGCATGATTGCAGATCAGATTGACATTTGGGAAAAAGGTCATAACCTTACTATTCATTCTTTCATGCAACTTTTTGAAGCAACCTTTGTGCTTCTTAAAATTTTAAGTGCTTTTTTCTACAGTGAGTGAACAGTATGTTTGGGAAAGCTCAAGTGTTTAAATCTTGTGGATGTTTAGGAAAAGGCTATGTATATTTGATGTAATTTTTCAAGAGGCATTTCGGACTATATGAATGTACTTAGTGATTGCTGTGAAGATTTACTTCCTCAGATATTTAACCCATGTACTTTGATTTTCTACTTCTGCCTTATTAAAAATTTAGTTCCTGTTTTGTTTCTAAGCATTTATAAACAAAATCAATTACAACACATCATTTGCTGCTACATATTTTCATGACTGTTTATAGCACTTAGAGCAAGAATATTTGGTGAGAAACAGACAAATGCCTTCATTTTCACAAATATTTTGCACACATTGCAAATATTTCCCAGTATGGATATGCATTAGCTCACTTCAAGGGTCTTGGTACAATTGTGCCGCTTATTACCTGTACAGTGTCTCCTTATTTAGTTCTTTTGTTCATTAATTTCGCATAGCAGAATATAGTAGCAGGATTTATGGCAATTGATATTGGCTGTCCTGATTTCAACTTAGTTTGCTAGAAAACAGCATGCACGAATCATACACAGGCAAATTATGGTTAGTGTTTGGTCCCCTAAGTTTATACATAAAGGTTTGTTCTTTTTGTAGCTCTAGATACATTGAAAAACAGTGTGGTCTCCTATGAATTATGGGCTGTTTGCATTCTATAGACTTATCCTATTTATTCCCTCTTTAGTTTTAGTGGCAGAAGTTTTTGTCTGGACTTACGTATTAGTAATAACCTAATCACATTGGATCCACACATTTTTGTAAGTTTTTTAAAAGCGTAGAGCAACATCATCCTCTAGTTATGTAAATGTATTCTTTAACAGTACAACAAAAATATACATAGCCCTCACTTACCGTACAATATTATAACTGTCAGAAAATTGGTTTGTTTGCCCAGAAGTTAAAACCATTTTCACATATGACTGCAATTCAGCAGAAATGATCAATGAAACATTAATAGAAAAAAATTCCCAAAATGGTTTTCCCATAAAATGGTGAAAGTTTATGTTTGCATATGTATAAAAAGTCTTCTATATATAAACTACATTTTCTGGACTGCAAGAAGTTACAAACACAATCCACAGAGTAAGCCAGGACATATTCCCAGATATTAATACTACTTTTCCCTCTTCTCAAAATCCTTTGACACAAGACTTTACAGGGAGCATGTTGGTCACACTTTAAAGGAGTTTTGTCTGTCCATAGGAGAACATAATATTGGAATTATTGTCTCATCTGTGAAGATGACATTTGGGATTTTTAATCGCCTCAAGGCATCTGTTGGCCTTTTACAACATTTTCTTTTTATTGATATCCCTAATTGAATGTAAGTGGATAGTAAAAAGAAAGTTTTATTACATCAACATTACCTTCTTTATTTAGAGTAGTTAATTTATATATTTAATCTGTCACCCTCTTGTCTTTTTGGCTGCTCTGCAGAGTCTCATATTTTGACTTTCTGTATCTCTTACTGGCCATAAAAACCTCCTTTGCACATCCTGATTATCATGATACTAAACTTTTTGATAGGTAATTAGTGATCAAAGCTGAGATTAGTATTTAAGTGTTCTTGGCTCATTTAAATATTTTTGAACCTGGAATGAAAGGAAGGAAGAAGACACATTACACTGTAAGATGGAAAGAAAAAAAAGGTTCCTTTAACTATATAAAATTATACACACTTGTGTACTTATATATATATATGTGTGTGTGTATGTGTGTGTATATATATATGTGTGTATGTGTGTGTATATATATATATACATATATATATATATATATATATATATATATATATATATATACACAAATATATACACTGTCACTAGTGGACCTCCATTCTCCTCAGTCAAAGGGTAGTTGGTGCTGTTTGTGTTCATTTGAGCACTCTGTCTATCTCGAATCTGTGTGCCTGGGTGTATACATTTGTGGTATATATAGATGTTCTGTGCATATGTGACTGCTCAGAACACATCCTCAGTGCTGATTGGGCCTGGGAACATGGAGGTCCAACAGCTTCTCCTCTCTTGAGCTGCTGATTACAGTGTGATATATTTTCCCCTCAGTGAAGATAATGACAATGATGGTGATAATAATGATGATAATAATAACGGATAGCAATAACAACTTTTGCAGAAGGTATGTTTCTACCTTTGTGCTTAGTTCAGGAAATGGCATTCCAGCAGTCACTCTGATGCATGTTTCTCACAAACCAGTCAAAAATCCTCCGAGTGCAGAAAGTGTGACAGAAGTCCAGCCATTCTTTCATTGCTATGAACACCACTGAAAGCTAACTTAATTAAAGAAGATATCCCAGGAACATTAGTGAGGCAACTAGATAACCACTTTTGTAGCAATACCCTAACTGCAATAACCTAAGGGATATAAGTGAAGGAAATATTTCAAGAAGTAATAGATTTATGATATATAGCTGGAATATGTAAATAAGCCTTTGGACATGTTTTTGCTGTCTTGTGAAGCTGCAGCTTAGCAAATTTATTCAGGTTTATGCTTCTTAGTCAAACAGATGGAACAATGAGATAAGGTACCTTTGGGCAGCATCTATAGTGTCAGAGAGCTGAGATCTCTTGGAGATCTCCCACCTTTCTCCTACCTGCCTAGCTCTACAGTAGCAGAAGGCTGTGCAAAAGGAGTTAAAGCTGTGTGAAGGACCTGAGACAGCTTTCTTGTGGCATCTCTGAGGGCCCAGAAGTCTTGTCACCACGTTGCTCTGCTCAGTGTTTACATATCCAGCTGTCTACTGCTGGACTACTGTTTCTTTAGCATAAGGCCAAAAAGTGGAACCTCCTTCCAAAAAGTACTGAAGGAATCATTTCATATTGTACATGTGAATGTGAATGTTATAGATGTAGGACTAAATGACTACATACCTCACTGGAGACATTTATTTTTATATTAAAAATATATATTCATCTCAATCCTAGCTGAACTTTAACAACAGTACTGTAACTTGTCTTTAAATTTCTCATTATTTTATATGATATTTGAATTTCCTTAAAGGAATGCTTTCAGCTGCTTCTTCCAATATTGAATATTGTACTCATTAACAATTACGACACAAAAATTCCAGAAGGTTTACACTTGTCATTTTTACAACACCATTTAATTTACTTCTTCTCATTGATACACTGCTCTGGACAAATCCAAACAGTTCTTAAGAGAACTGTTAAGTTAAAAACTGTTGTTCATAAAATATTGTGATGGAGGCTGATTGATGTATAAATCCAGTGCCAAGTTACCTATAAAGTTGAGATTTATAGTATGTTGAAAACTGTTTTGTTTTGGTCTATCAAATGCTGTAGTGTTTACAGAAGGATTAGCCTGAGATACCAAGAATCTCTTACTTTTCTTTTTGAAGTTCATGAATTATACTTATCTGTCTGTCTGCCTGCTTAACTATCAAAAATGTTCATTATACAATTAAAATTGGGAGCTTTTTTTTGTCCTCCTACCTATTTTCTCTGATTAGCCTGAGGGTTTTGCTGAGAATTAATTCAATTAGTAGTATTTTAAATCATTCTGATGCATATTTTAGCTGAGTTTTATTTTTTTAAAAGTGTACTGATTGTTGCATTTTTAGGGATATGGAATTAAAAAATATATAGTTTGACCGTTTTTTAAAATTTTTTCATACTTAGATTATATTACATAATAAACAGAAGAGCACAGCTTTATATGCAGTTTCCTGTAAACTTTGAGTGCACTGTTAAATGACATTGGTGAGTTAATTAATTGAGAGGGTAGCAGTATGATAAATGGCGTTTGAGTAGGAACTCCAAGAGGATTTGATCTATGGAAAACTCTCTCTATTCTGTCTAATCAGAATAGGAAGCTATTGGTCAGTTTTGAATGTTCTAGGAGACATACAGTATTGGGCAATGATAAAAGAGCCTTCAAGCTCATGAAATCACAGAAATTTTCCATCATATGGTTATATAGTTATTATCCCATCATACAGTCACCTGAATTTTCCATTAGCAAGTGCCTTTTATCCCACAGCAGAATTTAAAATGGTAAATGAAGTATGGTAAACCTGAAACTTTATAATCCATCTGTGGACTGATGCTGGGAATGTTTTTCCCTGATCTTGCCTTTGTGTGTCTTTCCAGAACCATCTGGGTAATCCAATCTTTATGTAGGTGTACTGGGTTTGTACAGCTGGGTTTTGGTAGTGGGTGGGGCTACAGGGGCGGCTTCTGTGAGAAGCTGCCAAAAGCTTCCCCCATATCTGGTAGAGCCAAGGCCAGCTCGCTCCAGGACCCACTGCTGGCCAAGGCTGAGCCAGTCAGGAATTACAGTAATACCTCTGTGATAACATATTTATGAAGAAAAAAAAATTTGGGGGCAGATGAAATTGCAGCCAAAGAGTGGAGTGAGAACATATGAACAATTACACAGGCACCAAGGTCAGTGGGGAAGGACACACTCCAGGTACCAGATCGGAGGTTTCTGTATGGGCAGTCCACAGTGCAGACCATGAGTCAGATACCAGATCAGTCATTATTGGGTCAGAACCACCTCGTCTGTGAGTGACAAGCCCTGCCCAGAGCACACAGGCTGGAGTCACGTGGCCATGGGAGCTGTGGGGCTGGGCTGGCAGTCAAGGGAAGCCTCCCTGGTAACTCACCCACACCACAGCCCCTGGAGCCCCTGACTCAGGCTCAGACTGGCAGGGAGAGTGAGAACGCTGCCCCTCACCCTAGCCTAGAACCCCACAGTGGCCAATGGGTCAGAGGCCTCACCTAGGTGTTTGGCCATAGAGACCAGAGCAAATAAAGGAGTACACACAAAGTCTCCACTGTGGGTCTTGGCCTATTCTCCTTGAAGCCATCAACATGGGACCTTCTAAGTGATAACTATTTTTGTTTCCCTCTTTTTCTCTTTACTCTTTTTTTTTCTCTAAATCTCTCTTCCTTTATTCTTTTCTTCCTCTTGTGGGTAACTTAAACACTTATTTTCTGTAAGTTATAGGTACCTAATTTAACTGTCATGGAGTTTGTGTTTGCTAGGTGTAACAAAGGTTCCTTACTATTGCAATGTTTATTAGTCCTGGCAATCTGTTGTAATGTTTTTGTGAATTTGCATGTTTATTTCCATAAAACCCTTTCTGCCAAAATGCCTATTTTCTCACCAAATTAAAAGAAATCTCTTAGAGAAAATTGAATAGTTATTCTCTGAATGTTAACTCAGGGTACCAAAGCACCAATGGTTTTACAAAGGTTTGTGTGAGCGAAATCTCTTGAAGGCAGAATTTAAAGTGTGACACCTGGTAAAGTTAGGCCTTTGGGACTGGGCTGTAACACCGTGGTGAGGCAGCTGTGCTCCTGTAGCCCATGTAGGTCTGCAGAGGTGAAGAGATCCACCTACAAACCCTAGAGGGGACCACACTGGAGCAGGTGGATTCTCAAAGGAGGCTGTGACCCTGTGGGAGGCTGAAGCAAGGTCCTGGCAGGGACCTGCTAACCCATGGAAAGACAAGCCCATGTTGGAGAAGGTTTCCTGGTAGGACTTATGGCCCTGTGGGGGACCCATACTGAAGTCAGCTGTTCCTGAAGGATTGCAACCCATGAAAAAGTGACCCATGTGGTAGCAGTTTGTGAAGATCTGTTGCCTGTGGAATGGACTCACACTGGAGAAGTTCATGAAGGACTGTTTCCTGTGAGAGGGATCCCACAGGAAGCAGGAGAAGGACTTCTCTTCCTAGCAGCAGCAGAAACAACTGACTCCAACTCCCACTCCCTATCTCCCTGCACCACTGGCTGGGAGGAAGTAGAACTTGGAAGGAGAGAGGCATGGGGAGAAGGTATTTTTAAGATTTATTTTACTTCTCATTCTACTGCTCTGATTGTTTTAGTAATAAATGTAATTAATATTCCCTACTTTGTTTTGCCCATGACGGTGATCGGTAAGTGATCTCTCCTGGTCCTTAGCTCATGAATCCTTCATTATATTTTTTCTCCTCTGTCCAGTTGCAGAGGGCAGGGAGAAAAAGGCTTTAGTAGGTATCTGTCATCCAGCCAGGGTCAACCCACTACAGTAGGGAAGTATGGAATTCACTAAAATGACTAAGACAAATAGACATTATCACTTCTCCAGATAGATACATGTTTCTAAGGCAACTTCAGACTAGAACAGTCTATTGAATTTTGTTACATAAAACATAAATAAAACAGTTGATTGCAATACTGCTAGCAAAATTCTGATAAAAATGCACATATATAAGAATTATGTTAAAATAACACTTTTCTTCTATGTTCTTGCAGGATATCTTAATTATTCTAGCTAAATGAAACTGGCAGCAATCAAGATATTCCCTGTATACCTAAGCAGATTGTAAGCATTTGCAAGGTGTTGCTTTTCAATACATCCTAGGAACATAGTTAATGTTCTCATGGAATTTTGATGAAGGTTACGTTATTCTTCCTCCAAATTCTTCACATATCTATTTTGTGGAGATGCTAAGAGACTCGAGCTTAGCATCTTACCTTTTCTGCTTTGATTGAAATTTCCTACTGAATTTGATCTTTTACATAGAATCATGATGATCATTAATAACTTCACATTTTTTCAAAATTGTCACCACACAGAGAGGTTAATTGCCCTTGGCAAAAATGAAAAGGTACAAAAAGAACAGGGTTGCCAGCAAATGTACAAAGAACTACCAGCTGCCAATGAATCTACAAAGGACTGACAAACTTGCTCTGTTAAAACTTCACAACTCAACAATATATGCTCTATAAAATTTTAATGTTAATACATCTACTATAGATAGTGACTTAAATGTAATCCAGTGAAGAATCTTTTGTACATGCATGTCAGATCCTCAGCAGATTACAGAAGGCTAAAAATTAATGGCACTAACTGGATTGAAAGGCAGGCAAGAAGGACAGGTGAAAGTAAGTTTTATTTTCGTCTCACCTCACTTTGAACAGTATTGGGTGAGGTTAAATGTCAATTGAAAAACATTCTGGGCAGATCTTTCTCAATGATTCATACACTTTTTACGCTTCAGAATTGAAATAAAATCATGTAGACCACAGTATCATTTGTTCCTATTAAAAACATCTGAAATTTTGTGGGGGTTTTGTTGGTGGTGGTGACAGTTTGGTTTGCTGTTGTTTTTTTTAATTAGAAAATGGTTTATAAATTGAGTTTAGGAAAATGGTGTTCACTTATGAAGGCTGAAAATTTTGAAGCTGTGTGGTCCTTATTTTACTGATTACAGCTCTACCATGCCAGGTGCTCCTCTTGTCCTTCCTATTCAAAATATGTGTGTCTTTTCCTCATACATTGGCATAATGCTAATAGCACAGGAAGACAGAACTGGAAGGTACCACTTTCATCAATGAATTTAGTTGTCATCACCAACAGAAACTGTATCTTCAATTCATGTTAATAGCTAAGAAAGATCCATCAGTAGGGCTTTTTAACCAACTTACCCAGTGTGTTTGCTGCTTCAGAATTTACCTGCCGTGATGTTTAGCAAATTCTCCTTAATACACTGTGGAAATTGATTCGGAATCCATCATTCATAGTCACTTGCTGACATACCACTACATTTAAATAATTGTGTTTCTTTTCTCTGTTTTGTTTCTAGTCTTTTCCCCTTCCTCCCTTTCCTTCTAGCTTCATCTCAACTTCTCTGTAATAGGCTTAAGAGTTACTTTTCTTTTTTACTCATATAATATTTGTTCACCTCTTTTTTTTTTTTGTGCTGCTAGCTCAACCCCCTATTCTTGCCAGTTTCAGCAATAATCTATAGGTCTTTTTTCTCTTTTTTTTTAAATATTGTTAATTATCCTGTTCTTCATTCTCCATCCCTGTGCATCATCCATTTCTTCTACCCTCTTTCTGTATTTACAGATCTCTTAACTTGGTCATCAGTGTTCCTCTTATTTCCTGTGTCAGCATCTTCAGTAGGAATAACAAATAAGATCATGCCAGACCATCCTTCAAAAAATCTGCTATTAATCTTTCACCAGCTCTACACTTTTCCTAACATGATTACCGTTACTAGTTTCTCCTTACTGGATGCTGTGGTTAGGAAAGGCACTCCCTAATTTAGTGCCCCCTACCCCAGCTCGCTGCCCTTTCATCTCCAGGGGAAAATAAAAAACCCCAAAGATTACAGGTTGAGATAAAAACAGTTTACTACAAACAGCAATGAGATAAAAAAAATAGTAACAGCAACAATGTTAATTACAAAAGTGTACAAAACAGGGTGATTTACATGCAAGACACTCACCAAGTCTGAACCATTTGTATACAACTGCAGTCAGCACCACCTTACCACTCCCTCTACCACAACTTTTTCCAGATAGGAAAGGGATGCCCATCTCCTCTGGAAAGAGACATTAAGAGTGTCCCTT
This sequence comes from Pithys albifrons albifrons, assembly GCF_047495875.1. NCBI lineage: Eukaryota > Metazoa > Chordata > Aves > Passeriformes > Thamnophilidae > Pithys > Pithys albifrons. The sequence goes on from NC_092462.1 coordinate 39,751,969, forward strand.
CACCCATCCTCCCAGACCCACCCCATCCTCCTCCCCACCCCTGGCAGTGAGGTAAGATTGTGTTGAATAACCTCTTAGGTGCCAAAATTAACTCTGTCTTGGGCAAAACCAGGACACTGGAGTCATTACACAACTTGTTGAATTCCTTTGTTAATTATTACTTTCTTGAATTGCAGCTATAACAATCATATTATACATACCTATGTAAAGTCTAGGCAGCCAAAGGCTTTCAGTCAGTCTTTTTAACTTTAAAAATTTATTACCCCCCCCCCCGCATTTAAAAATATAATTCATTTTTTTTAATGCATCTGTTTTTGCATATTGCTTTCAAAGAGCACATGACAAATTCCTTCCCTGACACTAGAACTTTAGGGTTTATATTATTTTCAAAGTTGGGAGCTAGAGATTTGGGCTGAAGTTTTGACTTGATGGTAATTAATATCAGCATTTCCAGTAATGTCAGTAGGAACAGACTTTTACCCTTATTCTTACCTATTTAAGAAGGATACTGCATTTTTCATATTTTATTAAGAAGAAGGAATTGTTATTTTAAATACTATATCCTTGGAAGATCATGAGGGAGAAATAGGATTTAGCATTAGCATCATCATGGATCTGCATTTTTGGCAGTTTTAAGTTTATTGATTTGAAGTACATAAGGACAGAAGACATCAGCTACTGTATTGTATTGTATACCACAGGCCATTACATTTCAGATAACCTTCACTAAACTTCATAATCTGCATTTGAATATGGATCATTGGCTAATACTTGTCTTTCAGAAAATATAATCTTCACTATAAGATACCAGAAGACATCACTTTCTTTTTTGCTTGTTACCAAGGTTAATAAACTTACTATTAAAATATATTGTGCTTTACTTTAAATTTTAACTTTTTTTTATTTCAGCATTGATTCTTCTTATACTTTTCTGCTCTAGATAAAGGAACCCTATAATAGCTGTATTTTTCCTCAGGAAAACTGGGAACTCACTCCTTTTCTTTAGGTATTCTGTGTCTTCATGCTGCAGTCATGCTGAATGCATGTCTGCCAAAATCAGATCAAAAACTGTTGCCGTTATTTTATTCCAACAGATGTTTGATTCACAGTGAATTTCTGAAAGGACTGTAATTATTTTTTGTGATTTTTAAGTTGTATGTTAACTTGTAATAGGACCATGATGAGAAAGCCATACTCCAGTCTTGTCCCTTCTTCCCCCAACTATTTGACACATTAATTCCTCATTCTGCCATCCCAATGAGATGCTTTAGCTGTTCTTACAGAATTCTAAATATTCCCTTACAAAACAAGAAGAACGATTTTGTGGTAAAAATATAACTTGATTTTGAAAGTGAATATGGTATATTATTAAAGTCTCTTGAGCCAGTAATGTTAGTGCCTTGAAATAACCTATATAAATAATGAATCAAAGAAGGGATGTACAAGCTCTTCCAGCAGGTACTTACATAGGAATAAACTGCTGATGAATTTTAACTGAATGTCTGATTTTACCAGTTTTAGAGGCAGTAAACTAAGCTCTCCAGCAAAACATCTTGAGCACTTTACTGTGGAGGACAGACACACCAGTCTGGAGCAAAATTGTATCTATACTTATTAACCACTATTCAGGCATAACATTTGGTACAATTTTCCTCATTATGTTCCATTTTACATTATTTTTACGCTTTTTGTCTCTGCAAAGATCAGAAGTTGAAAAGTCAAAATAAACAAGTAAAACTTATAAGCAACTTGTAAGACTTTTCTTCCATGGTAAGAAGAAAAAAGAAGAGATTTTGCAGTAACAGTTTCTACTTGCTAGATATTTTTCCATTCAGTTATAACTTTTTCCTGCATCTATATTGCCATAGTAGTTATTTTTCTGCTCAGTTACAAGTTTATTTGCATCTGTATTGCCATATTAGTTCAGGCACATGTTGGGACCTCAGGCTTCTCTAAGGTGTCAGACCTGAGGTCCACACCCCATGCATATTTTCCTCTAGTCTGGCTTCTCAGACAGGGCACACTCTGTGCTGGACAGAAAAAGCTAGTAGCGTTCACAGAGAAATTCATGTTCACACTGAACAGCTACAGGTAGTTTGGCTAAGCTAAGCTGCCTAGCTCTCAGGACCGAGTTGGGGACATACTCCCGAGATAACTCACACACACAGAGTTCTGGAGAACATATTGAAAGCGACTGATTTCCAGCTGGGGTCTGCTTTATAAAGGGTCCCGATAGGAGCGGGGTTTGGAGGGGATTGAATAGCACATCTGAGGGCAGGATGAGGCTTAGGAACTGGGAGGAGACAAACCATGGGGCTGCAAGCAGGAGGCAGGTGGGATTCAGGGAAAAAACACACAGAGAGGGCGAAGGAACATGGAGGATGTGCCGAGTCCGACACCTAGCTATGAGAAATTGCAGTTGAATGCAAGAATCTGTGTTCATAAGGGCAGTAAAGATGTAATTAAGTGACAAACCGAGCAACATAACTGCTGAACTTCTGGGACTCATAGATGCTATCACATTTATTGCAACTCTTTTGATCTAGGCCTATTGAAAGTATATTTAATTGGGAAGCATTTTTACTTATTGAGAGTTTATCTTAAATAGAGAACCAATTAATTCTGAAAGTGAATTTCTTACTGAAACCTTTGCACACCAGAGCCTTGGATATTATGGGTGCTTCAGGCATTGCAACTCTGGAAACACTGGTAGAAATAATTATTAGTTATTAATTATTCTTTTATAACAACTTCACTTGAAAATTGAATTTATTTAGTCACTATTGATCCAATGAAAGTATCTTGGAGGAAGAAGAAATTATAAAGGCAGAGGTAAATTCTCTTTTTGATAGCTGCTATATAATTACATTGATTCAAAATAAGTAAAACAGGGTTATCAATGCATTGTGGAACTGTTTAACAATTATTGTTCTATATAGTCAATTTTTAAGAGTCAAAATTTGACATTGTGCCACCCTGCTGACAAGGATGTACACAGTTTTTCCTCTATCTATCAATGTGTTTTCCAGTCAGTTTACCCACACTCAATTCAAGTATCATTACTTCCATTCCAAGCACTGTGGAAATAATTTTTAAATTACAGGGTATGAAGACAGACACTTCTCGTATGTGTTAACTTCCTGAAGATGTATTCTGACATGTTGTCACCCACTGCAGCATAAAACTTGTTTCATTGAAAATTCCCAATATTTTTCAGGCTACAGCATATGAGATAATTTTCTTTTTTAATTTTTCATTTTATTCTCTCCTCTTGATTTCATTATGTGAGTGCAGTAACTGATTCAATTGCTCACATTAAGAATTCTTGCTGAAAAAAATGTTTACTGCCTTAAGTGCTAGTACAGCAGTTACACAGAGAGTCAGCTTGATGTGACAGTCCAGGTTTGCAGTAGCCTTAAACAAACATTCTTTGGATTCCATGAGGAAAACGGTGCCACAAAGTAATTGGGAAGAGACCTACTTACAAATCCAGCACCACATTCTAAAGTTTAGAGGTACTGTAGTAGCCCCTTTGCTCTTGCTGGTATTTCTGGTACTGGAGCAACAGTACTCCTGATTTTAGAACTCTTTTCAATTCCTCTCATTGTACTGCTTTCTGTCACTGTCACTGCTCTGTCTGCCGCCCTACTAACTGCACAGCTGGAGCTCTGATTGAAATGGAGATTTTTATTTGAATTCTTTGCATGAGATCACTTTCATGTCTTTAGTTTTAACACCTAAAATAAAAACAAACATTACAGTTTAATTTGCTGGTAAAATATATGCTGCAGGAGAGATGAAGAAATTAAAATATTCAGAACTACTATTTCCCATTGTGATATAAAACGACAGAAATGCTTAATATACCCATCATGAACACAGAATCTGGCTCATTGACCTCAAAATAATTTTCAAAACTAAGAACACTTGGCAGTAGGATACACCATATCTGAAAACTGGTGAATGAACATGTACTGCCCAGAAAAAGTAAACTGAGAATGATTGTGGAAGCTGTTTTGACCAGGGCTAAATTAAGACACATTCAAATTTGACAAAATGAATGGACAGTACAGAGATACAGAAGAACTTCATAATTTCCATTCACTACTTATTTGTTACTAACAGAATACTTTCCAACAAGCCTCATTAATCCTAATTTAGGATCCCACAAAAAGAACAATGGTCGATATGTTTGAAGCTGCAATGCAGCTACCTTTGCACATTCTAAACCTATGCATTTCTCTTTTCATCCCATAGTCAGACAAAGTCAGGCACTGGATGTGCTCAGAACATTTTATTTTGATATTGGACTTCAGCGTGCACACTGCTCTCCACAGATCTCTTTATTCAAAAATGTTTGTCGTTCAGAGTTGTTTGCTCTTCTAATACTGCCTCTCCCCTTTAGACTTCTTTATTACTTTAAACTATTTTTTTTCCAGTTTTCATTTCCTGAGAGATATTTCAGCTTTTCCATCAATCATTTTCACTGGTAAATTCTAACTATTAATAGCAACATAAGTTTATATCTTAAAAAAATGTTAAAAAAGCTAGGATTATATCTCAGTAATCACTGACTACAGGATGATAAAATAAATTTTAAAGAACAGTGAATACTATTCCTCATTACAGAGTATAGAATCATGAATAGTGGTCACACTGCAATGATACTGGTGATGTCACAAATTTTATGTGTTTTTTCCCAGATCAGTTGAAAGTGCATCAGCCTTATAAGCCTAACAAATATGTTCAAAATCATATAATTCAGTTAAACTTCTTTATATTTTTAAATTAGAAATAAAATGCTATTTAAAATAGCTATATTATTTTCTTACCATCTGGAATTTTAGAAAGCTTGTGCTAAACCTGTGCTATGAGAGTTGCCTATAGCAAATACAATTCATATCTGTGTGATCACACCTAGACTGTAAAGAATGCTCCAAATACTGAGTTTTGTGACTAGATGCTTTCAAGGAACTTGCAGATCAAAAGAAGTCAGAGTAGGGATTTATATATCTCTGCTTTTAGTCCATCATACTAAATTTACTTGTCCAGAAATCACAGCTATCTTTCTATTATGAGTTTGTTTCACTTTAAACCAGTTCCTTTAAAACTGGGGGTTTTTTGATAGATATGCCACATGATTTATGTCTTCATTTGGAAATTCTTTATGAATTAGAAGAATGTAAAACCAAATATGCTGCTTTTTTATTTCTTGTCACACAATATGACTTTTTCTGTGAGATTTCTATAAAATAGCTCTTATACAGTGCATGATACAGTTAGGATAATCCAGGGTTTAAAATTTTTCTTAATTTTTAACTCTCTGATAATTTTATAAGATATTTTAAATGCATTTTTCTCTTCTAAGATGCAGCAATAAAACAATAAAATATGACCCTACTACACTTCTCCTGTGTGCAACTCAGTGAAAAATGTGACTATCAGGAGAGAACATAGGGCAATATTCTTCTTCAGAATTTTGTTCTCTCTTACTTATTTTCCATTGAAAGCTTTCTAAAAGAAAACTTATACCTGAACAGCTAGGATTTTCTAGGGTCTGTACATCTGTAAAGGAGGACAAGTTGAATTTTTGTGTGCTTTTGCCACAACTTTAAACTTTTTATGTTTGACCAAATTCTTAATGTAGGCTCAGCAAAGCCCTGACAAACATAGAATAATTTCCAAAATCTTGAAAAATATTCTGGACTAATATATAAGCTGCTTGAAACAGCCATGCCTCCAGTCAGGACCTGGAGATCTTATCTTATTTTCTAGAGCAGAAATCTTGTTTGTGCTCTAATGAAGTGATCTGACATTCCGTGAACAGAAGATATCTTAATCTAGACACAGATATTTCAATTAAGGTAGCACTGAAGAAATAAAAGATAACATAAAAGCCAGTAACACATTTTAACTATTTATTGTGACATTTAGAAGTAGTACTAAATACTGTATATTACTGTTACTAAACTCATAAAATGTAGAACTAATAAAATAAAGATACTGAAGAACGAAAAAATATGAAAAAGAATTACAAAATAAACCATCATATGGAATAAATAACTACTTTCATTGATTTTTATGAGAAATTTGATTTAGAAAATACTAACAACATAAATTTCATCTCAAATGGCATAATCTCACTAACTGTATGATTCAAACAACAGTTTCTAATGAAAATTATTCTTACAAATAGTTTTCAGCAACTCTAATCATTTTTCATCACCACTTTTCTCCTACAATCTGTTATATTCACTTATAGTTTTGTTATTGAAATTGGAATGCAAACTTTTCATTGAAGAGGCTGTGCCTACCAGTCTGTACAAAGAAATTCTGGGCTTCCCTCCTAATTGGAATCCCTGGCAAGGCTGTGTCATACTGATATTGATAATATTCACTTTACACAACTCACATGGCTTTTTATAACTGGAGTCTATAAAATTGTGATTGAAAATATTTTAACAAAGGCTGAAATCAAAAATGTTATTCACTGGAAAAATAACACTTTTTCCAAGTGCCAAAGTCTCTCATTCACTCTGCAATTTTCCATCTCTCTGAGAATTAGCATGATAAAAGCAAATGATGAATGGACATGGGACTGAAATGTTTGGGAGAGAAGCCTCTGACAGTTCCTTTGAAGCTTTAAGAGTTTATAATGTAAATAAGTGTTTAGGGGATTATTAACATTCACATATTTTACCCCAAAGACTTTCTGTAAGGTCAACTTTAAAGCAGTTGAAGTATGCAGAAAGAATTGGAAAATGTATGTGTGAACATGTTCAAAGAATTTAGACAGTCTGTGCTGCAGAATGTTTTTGTTTGACTTTTAATATGATATATATGTCAAAATAATGTATATCATTATTTGCCATCAGATATATATAACATAGGGTTTGGGAATTCTGGAATTTAAGGAATTCTGACATTTTTTTAATATGAAGTCATTTTTGTTCCACAGTAGCACAAAAAGAACAAACAAGACTAAGAAAAAGAACTTTCAAATGAGCTTTAACAGAAAGCAGAGCACTATTTTGTCATGGCCACCAAGAAAGAAAACTTATTTCTCAGAAGTACAGCTTCATACAGCAGTTATCTAAAGCATGTTTTTAAACCAGTCTAATTATTTATATGTCCAAATGCATTTTAGGTGTCTTGAAGTGCATATTTTTAAAGACAGAAGCTGAGGCAAATGACCAGTGCAACTCTAATTTCCACCTAAATTATTAATACTATGATATAATGTCTTCATGATGTATAATAGCTCTGTGAGACTTAGACTTTTCTATTTGTTGTGCATAATATTAAAACATAGAAAAAAGGTCTCTTGTTTTTTCTCATTCAAATAAGTTATGTGAAAATCTCAGCATGAAATCAATGATACTGACCTTTTATATTGCATACACCCATGTTGACCTGAATTTTCATTTCACAGCAAATAAGTCAATCTATTAAAAATATTTGTGCATGTGTACTGGATTCCAGCTTTTTCTGTGACACTGTCACTGAATTTTCATGGATGATGGTGTAGCATTGCTTATATGAACTACTATACTTTCAATCTGAATTTTGACTAGACAAGCATGGATGTCAACCTTAACTAATGAATTCAGTAATATTATGTCCATTCATATATTACTGAATTACTCATACAGCATGCTGAAGCTACAAAAAGCTGTCAAAAGGTGCTTGTCATCTGTAATCAACATTTTCTATTTCCCCTAGAAACCTAATTCAATTACACCTGTCAAGAGTAAATCAAGAATAACTTCTGCAAAATGAATATTCTTTTGTTTCATTCACTGTGCCTTGAGGAACTTTTATCTCCCTTTTGTCTATATTTCAACAATTTATTTCATAAGGGGTAATCAACAAAGGGCATAGCAGGAAAGGGAAAGAAAAATATTGGATAAAACTCCTTCTTGAGATAAGTTAGTTGAAAAAGCTGAATTATTCATACACCAATAAAGTCACACTTAGGAAAGTGCAAAGTTGCTTATCACAAGGAGAAAGAGGGAAATAATCCAGTCTGTTTACTAACATGTATAATGCAGCCATTCACTTAATTCTGCAAACATTTTCTTATCAAATGGCTTTTTAGAAAATGAGAAATAAATTGCTTGACTGTATTTATACATTGCTTATATAGCAATTTTCCTTTGGTATTTGTCAAACACTCCAAATAGCTATAAATGCACTCCATCTGTCTTGGTTATGTAGTGAAACAGCAGCATCACAGTAATGCCACATTCATATGGTTCCTCATAGTTTTTAAATAATAAGGTTAAAAGTACAAGTTAGCATTTTTGTTCTAATCTGCTGGATAGTGTCATCCAAATAAAATGTAAACAGGGGATAGGAAGAAATTCTGAATTTGAAAGGCCAAAATTATAATATGAAAAAAATTCTATTGACATGTAATAAGACAGTTTTCATTATCTAAAAGAAGTAACCTATCCAGGATACTGAAATTAGAAATTAATCTTGAACTACTACTTCTGAGACTCTGCTATGTTACTCATGAGCTTTTATTTGAAAATCCAAGAATATAAATAACTTCTGCAAGTATTCATCAATAAAGCAAAAAGGCCACAGTCAAAGATGCCCAATTTTCTAACATTAAAAGCTTTTTTTTTCTGGAACTGGGAAAATGTGTATTCAAAGGAGAGGATATCAGTCATGTATATTACTAGAACCATTCATGTAACGAGTTGATAATTGCATAGAAATTTTTGATATTGCTCCATAGAAATAACACAAATTTAAACTAAAAATAATGAGTGTTCTTTTTGTTTCAAAAGTGATTGAAATTCTTTCAAATGAAGGAAAAATACAGCAGGAAAGGGGAACTTCTTTCCAGAAAAGACAAACCTGCATGATTAGAAGCTTAATTCTAGTTTTCATTGCTCTACATGTTAAAACACAGATTTCCAAAATCTGAGGAAGAGGTAGTTTAGAGCATCTCAGATCCCTGTCTGCAGGGAATTGAAACAAGCCTCCATTGCTCATGGTAGCTGAAATCTCAGTACACTGTGTACTGAGGACAACCTGACTGTGTTTCCTAGGATCTTGGCAGTCATTTAAGAAATATTGAGAGATTATGAGTTTCTTCCGAATACCATGCCAGACCTGTTTGGATGACTTGGATGATTTGAAGACTCTTAGAGAGCACTGACATCAGCCTCTTGGGCCATTTTGGGTAGTACGTGACTATATTTAGCACGGAGGTAGAAAACTACATATATGGACCTGAATATACTATCTTAATCAGGAATTGAATCTATCCCAATATAAGTTTTATTTAAATATATATTATATATAGTCTATATATAATATTCCATATATGAATATGTTATGGGTTCACCTAGGTGGGCCTAGATTTGGGCTCTGAAGTCTGGACTGGGCCGAAGCTGTCAGCTGACTTGAGCTGGGCTGAGCTAACAGCTGACCTCTTCTAGCCAGTAATTTTGTATTCCATACCACATTATGACATCATCTCCAGGGAAGTAGGAACCAGTGTGGGAGTGGTTAAGGCAGTCGCTTCTCAGCCCTCCTCTTGGGAGGACGCACGATGCTGTCCCAGGGGGGATGGAGAGGACCAGGCCCACCACTGGCTCACAGGGTACCTCAGGAAAGTAAAATGTGTTGTTCTGGATCTCTCCTTTCTGCTTGAGTTTGTCTCCCTGGGGAATAAGGTTTTTTTTCTTAAGTAATGTGTAGTTAAGACAGTAGAATGTGTGTGATTGTTAAGAAGTGGGGAATTTGTTGCAGACTTGTGTGAGTGTATATTTGTACTCTCTTCTAATTGTCTCTTTCTTTCTGTGAAAAATATATGTAGTTTTAGTATAAATGTGGTTTGAAGGTTTTTTTTTCCTTTCCCCTCTCTTTTCCTCCCTTTCCCTGGTGTTAGGAGGGAGGTTTTTCTCTCTGTGCTTGGGGGGTTTGGCAGTTGCTTATCTCAAACCAAGACAGAATATAAATATTTATTTTGGCCTTAGAACTAGAAAAATACTTTATAAACTTTGCAAGTAAAGTTCCCATCATAGATCATCCTTGAATCAACTTCCCAGTTCTGAAGGAGAGAACTGAGTGCAAACAGAGAAAAGGAGATCACTTTTGAAAAGTACTGAGTTACAGTTCAGAAACAACAACAGACTAATTAATTTATTCAATTAATTTGGAAGTATATTAAACTGACATAGACCATCAAATTGCACTGTTAGAGTGTGACTGACTCTGTAACTTCTGATTGACAGGACTTGGGATGAAAACCTTGGCCTATGAAAGAGGAATTCAGTGCAGCTTTCAAATACTGGCTATGGGTCAGAGATCAAACTAAAATATTAATTGAAAACACAAAAAATATAAATGGCAACTTCCTTCTAAATAATTGTTACATTTGACACAATGGGAAATAGCTCAGTTGTTTAGAGCCTGGTGCTAATACTGCTAATGTTTTATGGGCCATTCACTTAAGAGTTGGACACGTTGATCCCTGTGGGCTCCTTTCAACTCAGAATATTCTGTGATTAGGTCTTATCTTTATATGATCATAGAGTGGTTTAGGTAGGGAAGGTACCTGTGGATGGCATCTGGTCTAACTCGTTTGCTCAAGCAGGGACATGTAGAGCTGGTAGCTTAGGGCCATTTCCAGACAGCTTTTTGAATGTCTCAAGCGATGGAGACTCCACAACCTGCAGGTAAATAATTAATTAAGACATCTCTATGTTACAAATGGAAAAATACAGGTAAGAAATTAGGAATTTGAAAGAAAACTAGAAATATACATGTAGAACTGTAGCTAATGTAAGATTAAAAAGGAGAAGGTTGTATGTGTGTCAGGAAAAACTCTAATTTTAATTTGTTTCCATTAATGATCACCTTTATGTATTTCTGTTCTCTATGAAAATATCAGATGCTATATCTAGATTTTTTGAAAAAAGTTGTACTCTTTCTTCGTTGATTATTGGATGAATGTTGCACAGCATGTGCTAATGCTTGATACTTTTTAATCAAAGGGTCTATTTAATTTGTTACAAAATGTTTGAACAATGAATATTCTGCACTATTAACATGGTTTTTCTGTAATTTTTGGAACACTAGAGCAGTTATCCAGAAACTGAAAGAAAGATGATATTGTGATATCATTCAAGAAAGGTGAATTGGATGACCTGGGTGATGTTAGGTCTATCAACCTGGCATTGATCTCAGAACAAGTAATGGAAAGAGTCTGAAAGAAATGAAGGACGTAAATATAATTAATGCTAGTCAAAATAGGTTTATGGAAAATAAATCTCATTAAATTGACTTGATAACTTTTTCATCATCACTACAAGTTTTTTTGACAAAATGGGATTCATTAAATATACCCATTGTACCATGAGCTTTTGTCTTAATATTGTACCACAGTTTGTCTAATAACGAAGAAGGGTACAAAATTAGTGTCACACACTGCATATAAATAGAGGTAAAACTGTGTAGGTGAAAAGTTTTGAAATTAACTGAGAGTTGAAAAACTCTTAGTAGTTAAGTTTCTAGAAAGACCCTATTGGATTTGATACTTTTCAGCGTTTTACTGTTTCTTTTCTGTGCCTGGTAGGAAAGCATTTGTCTTCATTGAGGGTGCTAAGAGAAATATGGTTGAAATAGTTGAATAAGACCATTTACTGATATTATAAAGCCTGTTTTTTTAAATAAACTTTGGTCTACCTAATGAAAAATGTTAAGTACAGTTAAGCATACAGTTGTTCAAAAATATACAAAATAATAATTAGGCTTTATTTGCAGCAGGCTGAACTCTGTCATGTAACGCAGTCTGAGAAACTCTTGGAGTAAGTTGTATTATTAGTTGAGAAAAACATTGACTGTCATGATGTAACTCATAGGAATAACATAATCTGTGGATGTATAACTAAAACTATTGTGATCTTATATCTCTGAGAAATCTCTAAACTTTCATAGCTCAGACTGCTGAAACTTTAGGCTAGTAACAGCTAGTGTTGGAACTCCCATCAGACAGCTTAAATGGAACAGGTTAAAATAACATCAGAACTACAGAAAGAATTGGAGAACTCATGTTGTTAGAAACTAAGATTTATAATCAAAGGAGACAGCTGATTGGCAAGAGAAGTTTCTTCAGTCTATCAGAAAAAAAATACATAACAATACCTGATGCCTTGTAGTTGCTAGATATATCCAGGTCATAAATATGATAGTTTTAAAAGTAGTGTGAGAAATGTTCTGATCAAGTAATAAGCATTTTCTATTCTTAAATTCCTAAATGCAGGTTCATTCCCTCATGCTGCTCTAACTCAAGCAGGAATTAATTAACATTACACACACACAAAAAAAAAAAAAAGAAAAAAGAAAAAAAAGGCAAAAAAAAGAAAAAAAACCTGGATGATTTAATGGACTTTTATGGCTGTAGTCCATGAATATTAGCAATGGGAGAGCTGACTCCTTTGCTCTACTTGCCAATAAAATGAATTAAGTCAGATCTGTACAGAAAATGTTCAATAGCATAATAATAACTGGATGGTATGTGATTTTTTAATTAAATAATTATACTGACATAATATCTTGTGTAAATTTACCTATAGACAGGGCAGCTTAGTCTGGTTTTTTAAACCAAATAAACACTCTGATTTACTTGGAATTACTGGGCATTCATGATATACTTTAGGCTTAAAATGAAAGAACTTTTTAAGTTATGCTGTGCTCAAAATTTATAATAAAAAATGGACTGACAATCTTGATGAGAAATCTTTTAGTGGGGTAATATTTTGAGCAAGATGAGGAATATTTTTTGATCAACTTTATCAGAAAATATTCTGTGCCAATTTATTCCTTATACCCAAACTGTTCTGTGTATCGTCACAGGGACTGGAGTTGGACCAAGGGTTGGACTCGATGATCTCAGAGGTCTTTTCCAAATCAATTGAGTCTATGATTCTATGAAAAGCCTCCAGTGGAATGAAATACATTTCTTGATGTATTGTGCTTATATATCAAGGTTTTGGTAACAGATGTGGCTACTGGGGTGACTTAAGTGGGAAGCTGCCAGAAGCTTCCCCAGGTCCAGCAGAGCCAATGCCAGCCAGCTCCAAGGCTGTCCCACTGCTGACCAAAGGTGAACCAACCAGAGAAAGTGAGTCCTCTGTGATAACATATTTAAGAAGAAAATAAAAGGTATTTCCCAGCCACCACTGCAGACAGAGAAATAGGGAATGAGAACATGTGAGAGGAACAGCTCTGCAGATACCCAGGTCAGTGAAGAAGGAGTAGGAGTTGCTCAGGCACTAGAGCTGATATTCCCCTGAGACCCATGATGAAGACCATGGTGAGGCAGCTTGCCTCCCTGGAGCTCATGAAAGTCAACAGGGTTGCAAAGATCTGCCCGCAGCCCATGGAGGAGACCCATGCTAAAGAAGGTGGATGCCCAAAAGAAGACTGAGACCCTGTGGGAAGCCCATGCTGGAGCAGGTTCCTGGCAGGGGCCTGAGGACCCATGGAAGGAGAAACCAATGCTGGAGCAGGTTGCCTGGTAGGACTTGTGACCTTCTGGGGGACCCATGCTGGAGCAGGCTTTCCTTGAAGGACTGCAGTCCCTGGAAAGAGAACCATTTTGAAACTTCATAAAAAATTGTAGCCTGTGGGAAGGACTCATGCTGGAGGAGTTCATGGAGGACTGTCTCCCATGGGAGGAACCCCACACTGGAGCAAGCGAAGAGTATGAGTCCTCTCCCTGAGCAGCAAGGACTGGTAGAAAGAACATGTGATGAACTGACCACAACACCCTTCTCTGTCACCCTGCACAACTAGGGGAGGATGTAGGGTTATTGGGAGTGAAAAGATGAACCCATGAAGAGTTAAGTAGTGGGGTAAGGGTGTTTAATTTCTCGTTATCTACTCTGATTTGGTTGGCAATAAATAAAACTAATTTCCCCAAGTCTCGTTTTGCCCATGATGGTGACCACTGAGTGATCTCTCCTTGCCCTTTTTTCAAACCAACAAGCCATTTGTTTTATTTTCTCTCCCCTGTCCAGCTGAGGAGGGGATTCAGAGTGACTTTGGCAGGCACCTGACATCCAGCCAAGGCCAATCCACTACAGTCCTTTTTAGCACCCAACATGGGCACTGTGTGGGCTTCTAATTTCCATACAGAAGATGTAGGATTATAAGCTTGTCCTGGACCCATATGCAAAGGCATGACCGCTGTTAGGGCAAAAAGCAGAAGATGGAGAAGATAGCACTGCAGTCAAAGCAGAGGTCTGTGAAACCTGCAAATAAAAACAGAGTAGTATTATTTATGACTTGCCTTGAATGCGAATATAAACCTATCAAAATAGCACCATCAGCAACAATATATAAAACTTGTGTAACACTGGTGGCATGCCAGCCGTAATATACAAGCATTTGATCCAAGTATGACAGCAATGTGATCATCAAAGGTGCAAGCAAAGCCATGTGCAGTGGCATGCAGGAGCCATCTCAGTCTCAAAAATTGTGATCCCAATATAAAGAACCAAGAACTAGAAAAATGTGAGGGACTGCAGGTAGGGAGAACACCCTGCCTAACATACAAAAAGGGTGGCCATCAACAGCAAAACCAAGATAAGCATCAACTGGAGTAGCATCTGAGATCCCTTTTGGGTGGAGGTAGCAAGAGGAATAAAATGTCAATGATGGACTTAAAAAAGAAGACAAGATTGCTTTTGTTCTCATTTCTCTTATCAAAGAGCGCTCAAGCCTGACTTCCTGTGGACTACAGCCACCATGGAAAAACCATACAACATCAGTGTCAGAGTATTGTATGTTCACAGCTAATTCAGGATATGATTTTTAAAGAAAATCAGTTTACTCTTTGCAGTGATAGTGATGAATAATACATAAGAAATACAAAGGGTTTTATTAATTAATTAATTTGGTATATTTTGATTTTAAAGCTTAAATAATGGCCCAATCTGCCAGGCCCTGAAATATTCCCATTACAGTAATAGCAAATTACCTGATACACACACATATATGCAAATATATATGTGTAAATATGTATGCCGATACATAGATACATTCAGTTCAAAAGTATATTTGCCACCCAGTGTTGTGTGAGTACTTTCTTCAGGAAAGCATTCTCAGACACTTAAATAAAAGGTTCCTGTAGGGTAAAACAGCTGCTCTAGTTTGTCCCTGAACTGAACAAACTGCTTGTTATGGAAAATAAATATGTCACTTAAGGCTCCTTTTCTTCTGTGTGTACTTTCTCTTCCACTTACTGCTTCTTTTGATACCACAAAAACCAGCAGAAGTCAGGGACATTTTTTGTCACTCAGTAAAAAGACTTTCAAGGGAAATGTTCATTATTCTTTAGTAAAACTGGATGTTTTATTTTGAATGTAGATTTAATAAAAGTACCATTGTCCACTGATGTCTTCTGTTATTAGTTTTTAATTACAAGATGTGAGGGGGGAAAGAAAAGGAAGTTAATCTGAAGTCATATGTACAAAATAATTATATATTTGACATTTTTGATTTTAGATTCTGGTTAGCAATGATACTTAACTTGTGTTGTCCTTGAGAAGTCACCAGAATTTAGTAGGAGATTAAAATGCAATTAATGTATTAACATGTTTAATGGACTCAATATACATATTTTATTTTCTGTTCATCCAATTTACAAGAACAGAGCAAAATTATCAGCACTTGCACCAACTAAAAGTGATGCCTGTTTGAGTCTAGGGAGCAAACTGTCGTTAAGTAACAGGGATCCAGATGTGGGAAATTAATACTAGCCTGTAGTGAGACTTTGGGCAAACTTTGCCCAAGCTTTGGGCAAAGCTTGAATGTGAAAATCTGAGACTGGGATTTCCATAAATGGTAGTTTGAGCATTTATTATAGATAACTTAAACTCAGTTCTCATCCAGGGCTCTAACCATACAGATAAATCAAATATTGAGACAACAGCTTTTCACTTGCTCTTTTTTAATTTAACCAAATACACTCCACAATCACAACAGGGTTAGTTGGATGAGAAACAGTTTTGACCTTTGTATGTGAAACTAGTTGTGAAAATGCTTGTCCATAAAACTGGTGATAGAACGTGTAAGATGAACAAGTAATAAAATCATGTATCTATTATACCCCAGAACAGTATCCATATGATGAAATGCATTCTACATATACACTCACATGCACACAAATACTGACATGTACATTTCTAGATACATGTATGGAAAAGAGTGGATTGGGAAATTCTCATTTGTCTTTGTCCATCCAGAAATGAAGAACATAAAAGAAAAAACTATTTAGCTTTGGGATAGGAAGGAAAGCAAATCTGGAATGAATGAACATTCTGGACGATACTCAAAAATGGGCAAAGTCCTTTCCTTCAGATATCTTTTCAAAGAAAATTAGGAATGAAGTATTTCAGCATACATGGAAAGAAAGAAACTTTGAAAGAGAGACACTATTCAGGCTGCTACTTAGCAGCAAAAGTTAAGGAGACAGAAGAGATGTTCCATTCCATATTTTTTATTTGAGGCACCTTATCCCAAGCACACAGGGTAACGTGAATGTTATTCTGATATATTTAACTTTGGTCATTCATTAAATATGGATTTTAAACATCACTATAATACATTGACTCTCACTTGCAGAACTGATTATAGTGCAAGTTAACAGCATGCATTGGTCTAAAATTGTTTTTTCTCTGCTAAAGGGCAACATGGTAATGTTTGGGTTTGGGTTTGTTTGTTTATTTGTTTATTTAATAGTGGAATATTTTGCATGTTTGGGGGGTTTTTTGACAATTTAGGTAAAATACCTGATCTTGATTCAAAACTGCTCCAAAGTTTAGTAAAAGATACACTGAGAAAAGATTTTCTGACTGAAATCCCAAAGACTAAGAACTACTTTTACAGGTAGAGAGAAGCAGAAGGCCCAGAAAGAAAAGAAATAACACCCTGGAAAACACTGAACAGCTATATCAACAGAGAAATGGAGCAGAGGATTATGACACTACTCAGGAGACTCTAAATTTAAAGGAGTGAAAACATGTCGCCAGATGACACTGAGATTGCTGTGCAAGAATTTGCCTGATATGAGCTGTATCTGTTCAAATGAAATTTGACATAGACTCAGATGAACTACTATACTGTGCTAATTGCAACAGATCAGTTTTTGTCAACTACACAGACATTTGTGTTGGATCTGCACTGTCACATCAACCTTGTTAACTTTCTAAGTTTTTTTAAGCATGGTAGCTGCCATGAGTATTTTTCTGAATATACTCCTCTGAAGCAGTTCAGACATAATATCTCTGAAACTAGCATAGTTCAGCAATCAGATCAAATATTTAGCTATGGAGTCCAAATTTTTGAATTCTACAGATGACTATTTAGATGGCAGTTCTGCATGAAAGTAAAGGTTGAACACCCACCCTGCCCCAGCCCACCACAGCAGTGTTTTCATAGATAACAGAATTTCTGCTTTATAAAACATAGGAACATGCTATATATTCTTTAGGTTATAAGAGTTTCCACCCTTATTCTCTTGTGATAATAGTAATGGAGACAGCTGTATAAACAAAATATTTGCAGCCACCAGTGTTAACCATACTTAAACTTTTCTTAGTAAAAAGAGTTAAAATACAAAAGCTGGTAGAGGTCTGATCAGTGCTGGCTCTAAAGTAATGGCTTGAAGTGGAGATAGAGAACTCAAGGCTTCTGAAGAGCTGGCTGAATTACCACAGCCTCAGGGGGAAGAATGGGCAGTCAGACTTTTTCCAGGTAAATCCAAACTTCTCAGCATGTAAATCTGTCCCCTTGATATGATCAATGAAGATTTCTTTGCTATAGCTGTGTCTGCCTTTTTCACTCCATGCTATTGATGTGTTATCGATCCCTGTCAGGAAAATGAACATGCATGGGATCATAAGAAAAAATAGTAAATGTATAAAAAGCCCGTTGTGAGACAAAAATAAAATCATTGTGATTGTTTCAGTTAGACCCCCCTCTAAGTAATAAAAACCACAAGCATACAATAAGGACTAAGAAAACCAGATTTTTTGGAACTACTTATCCTCTCTTCATAGTTTAAAAAAACTCAAACAAAAAGGAACTAACAGGACAAAGTGCTTTCCAACAACACATCAAAAATCCTAGGAACTCATTGCTACACATGGAACCAAGAATCTATATGTTATGCTTGTTTTCTAAACTATTAAATAGTTTGGAAGTGAGAACATATGATTCCTCTGCAACTGTGCACCCTCCAAAGACAAATATATATCAACTTGCTCATAAAAGGAAGAGAAGAGGTACACACTAATCTTTTCTGTATGGTGAACAGTGACAAGACCTGAGGGAATGGCCTGAAGTTGGGTCAGGGGAGCTTTAAGTGAGGTATTAAAAACAGGTTCTTCATCCAGGGGGTGGTTGAGCACTGGAACAGGCTCCCCAGGGAAGTGGTCACAGCACCATGCTGGCCAGGTTTCAAGAAGCATTTGGATGATACTCGCAGGCCCTTGGGAATGGGTGAAGGACCAGGAGTTGGACTTTCCAACACAGAATATTCTGTGATTCTCTCATTCTTATAGAAATATGTATGCATTTTTTAATGCAACATCAAGAAATTGTGAGAAGAAATAACTTCCATACCTCACATTAATACCCAGAAGTTAGGAATGCTGATTAGTCAAGTAAAAAGCTTAAATTAAAAATCCACAAATTTTTTCATGAAAGACACAAATTCAGGCATTTACTGTGATAACTAAATACACGATAGTTTCAGATTAAAAGATGTAGTTTGTGTGAAAAAACTAATATACAGTTATGACAAAGGTGGAAATCATAAGTTGTCTGATTTGTAACAAAATATATAAATTTCAGGTTTTTCTACTAGGTTTTTCAAACAGATACAGCTTCAGTGAAAATGTAATTGAATCTAACTCTTCTGTTTAATCACAGCCACACTATTCTATGAGCTATATTTGAAAGAGATTACTGTATGTTGAAACACAAAGATCCCCATATGTGCTGACTGAAAAATGCACTTGTGTTTAGGTTGGTATTCTCAAGCCAGTTGGTCTCAGTAGGACATAATGTACATGTGATTCATCCTGATCACATCCATATCAAACCTCAGCAGGAAGTAAGTTGTACTTGCCAAACATATCCCAATCCTTTCCTGCCTACAGTAATTAATATGTATGCCTGACCTTATCCGTTAAGTCTACTAGATAAACCTAGAGCAGATTATCTGTGAGGAGAAGCCATTTTTTCTCCAAAGATACACACAGAAATGATGTCTGCTGTGGTTATTGGGACAGGCGGTGCCTAAGATGCTTTAGTCTGTCTCCTGTAACTGGAGACAGAACTGCCACTCTGATACTGGCCCTAATGCCTAACACATGCCGCACATGCAGATGCAGTCTAAAGAATCTTTCTAGCATTAAGAAGATACAAGGGTGCATAAATATATTATACATTGTACCTCACACTTGTTCCCTTGCCTCATGCAAACCCAATCTGTATAACAGTGCACCTCTAAAGTTAGTTATGAGATTATTTCAGGATGATCATGAGTTCAGAGGGTTAAATCTCATATACAATTTTGTACTGGAAGTAAGTTCATTTGAGTATGTTGGTGTTATAGTTTCAAAATCTTTTATGGAATTTTTTTCTTTCCCTTACCAACACAGGATCAGATGGCTTGTTGAAGTCCAGCCCACCGCCCCACTACCTGTTCTCAGAGCCACCTAAAGCCTAAACAAAAGGGATGGCTAATAGCTTTGCATTCCAACTTGATGGCTGAGGGGAGGTTTAGGGGAGGTGTTGAAGAGAGGAAGATTTTTCCTCCTGCTGGCCACACTTCTCTCCTCGGTCTGCCTGGGTGCCAACTGGCATTTGCTGGGCTGGTGGAAAAACTGGGAGGGGGTCCTTTGCCCCCTGACTCTGCACACCCTGTGCTGTTCTTGTGAGAGAACAGTCGTCACCACCTGCATTCGATGCAGACTCCTTGAGGGAGCCAATGCCATCTGCAGAAGAGTTGCTACCCTCTTCCTCTTCACACCCCGCAATGATTTTTTTGGACAAAGGACAGTAGGAGAGAGTCCTTGCACTGCCCACGGGAAAGGTTTCATTTCCTCCCTGTGGCCACAATTCCCATATGAGTTTTGGAGCCAGTGCCTCTCTGTGGTCCCTATCTTTGCCTTGCCAAAGCCTGTGAGTGACTCATCACAGCCATTGCCTCCCAAGTGCAGCATCACCTCCCACTGTCTGTAAATATAACACCACCAAAGGGGCAGAGTTAGGACTTGATTTGTTTGAAAGTTTTGGTTACAGTGTTGCTGTTTGTTCAGTTCTGGTTTTGGTTATATTTATATATATATGTATATATATGTGTATATATATATATATATATATTTGTAGTAAGGAACTATTAGCCTTTTCTATACATTTTCGGATTAAAGTCTCTTAATTTCAAAAGTTGTGGTGGTTTTTGGGAAGAGGCCCCCTTCCTAGTCCAGATAGACATCTTAGTTGTTTTTTTTTTCTTAAACTGAGACAATTGATGTGTTTACTAGCTTCAGTGAGGACTCTAGAAAGGTGTTCCAGCGGGACAAGGAATTTTGTATGTCACTTGTCACAGGAACATTTCAGCAGGCTGAACTTAAAGTAAATGGGCTGCTTTTAGTTTGCAATTAAGTGTGCTAACTTTTCAAACTGCATCACATATTAAATAGCTATAGCTGGGGGCATGGGCAAAACACTGTTCACTCCAATAATCTGTACTTTACTCTGACCTTCTTTACATACAGAACGAATCATGTCCCCTTTTTAGTTCTTTCAGGCAGTGGTCCCTCTGTCTCCCTTCCATGGCCTGTTTCACCCAGCTTCAGCCTGCTGGCAAACACCAAGTCAGGTCATCCAATGTAATAAATCATGGAATCCAGGTTATTATACAGTGCTCTTTGACTGACTCTAGAAATAATATTTCACACTCATAATAGCCGTTATATATATTCTTACTCCTTCTTGGCACAGAAGATATCCCTTGCATGTTAGAATGGCACTTATATAACCTCTAAAATCTCTTAATTCTGAACTTCACATCACAGGAATATTCAGCAAACTGTTAGACAGGGAAAATAAAAACTTGAAGGCTTTCAGAAAAGTTTGAGTAGTAAGAGATCTTCAAGAGGCCAAACACATCTGTTTTTAAATCAGCATTTGCACATGTCTCTAATATTAAGCAGAAAGGAAACATATGCTCACAAGAGCATTACATGACAGAAAAAGATACTTTACTCCTTCATGAGTCCTGAAATAGATATCTTGGGGTCACTTTTATGCCAGCATGTGGCATTCTGTAGTCAAACAATTCAATGAGTTTAATCCAATTGTGGCAAAACATCAAGGCTTTGAAAACACTACACTTCTAAATAAGTTTTCTGGTAGTGAAATAGACTACTTAAAAATAAGTAAATAAACAAACAAGTTCCTTTTTGCTCTGCTGGATACAGTGTTGTGGCTTGATTGTTGGAGTCTAAAGAAATTGCAGAAGAAATCTCCTCTCTTACATTCAATTCGTTCATAAAAAACATCAGTAACCAT
Source organism: Pithys albifrons albifrons (assembly GCF_047495875.1). Classification (NCBI taxonomy): domain Eukaryota; kingdom Metazoa; phylum Chordata; class Aves; order Passeriformes; family Thamnophilidae; genus Pithys; species Pithys albifrons. Next base: position 39,773,578 of record NC_092462.1, read on the forward strand.
ATTAACATATTGGCCTTCAATCTCCTATCCCCAACAGTTGTTTTCCTTTGCTTTTTTATCTTTCTGCTAAAAGGTAAGTCAGGAGCAGAAGATAACTTCTTAGTGCTTACCCTACCTTCAGGCTTTGTTTTATCTTCCTTTGCTTCTTTGAAAAGGCAGGGAAGAAAATAAGAGGAAATACGCCTGCCTGAGACCTCAGTAATAGGAATGAGTTTGATAAGTGACAGCTGTTGCTTATCCATTGATTTGGACTCAGACCTGAGAATCCCTCTTAGGATCTGCATGCCTGTCTTGGTGTTCTCCTTCAAATTTGTCAGCAGAAAAAAATAAAGACATATTAGCATTACCAGTAATATGAAGATATAAAATATGATTTACTTCTAGCCAGCTACAGCCCACTGACACCCAAACCCATGGCTGTATTTGTAACTTGCTGTCTGTATCTTATGCCAGACTCATCCCTTTGCAGATCTTTGAGTAAGACTGGTGAACAGCTCTGGACAGAGTGAAAAAGCACTCCAGCAGGTGTTAGAAATGTTCTAGAGACCCAATGAAGATATTGAAGATTATCACTGCGGCTTTTCACAGATCTGTCTGGAGGTCCTACAATGCAGCATTACAGTTCAGTACCATGTTCCCCATAGTGGGCCATGAGACAGGGACAACCCTATAAAACAGCAAATAGTAAAAGTACCTTGTTTAGATGTGAGCAAAAAAAAAAAATTCCCACTCAGTTTTTACACAGAAATACAATTTGTTGAATATATATATATATTTATATATTTATTTAAGTCACTTTTACATTACGTATTTGCATCCATAAGTGCAGTGGCTGTATTTCAAGGTTCTGCTTAGTCTCTGGGATCTTTCTGAGCAAAGATTATTCAAAGAGATACTGCATATCACCAGAACCTACTGGAAAACATGCACACATTACCTTTAAGTTCTAAGAAGGTAGAGCTTTTGCTTTTATGAAGTTTTCTTCAATTGTATGAAGTTTATTTGTTGTAGACTGTTGTCATGAATTTCCTGAGAAACAGTTAAACAGGAAAGAATAAAATAAGTAGACAAATGTGAAATAAACACTTTCAAGGTATCTGCTATGACTTTTGGAAAAGTCTTTTTTGTAATTACACCGTGATTAACAATTGTATTTGTATTTTCTTATCTTGGTGTCATAAACATCCCCCTTTTTGAAGCTGGAATTAATAGGAGCTTTGAAAAGGAATACTGATAGCTCTTTTGAATGTTAAACAATATTTTCTTTGAGGATTATGCAAATTAGTTTTAAAGTCTCATTAAATGATAATTTTTAAACCAACCCTAAAACTAAACTAAAAATTCTAAGCTAAAATTCAGATCAGTGGAGCACAAAGTTGGTAGGTAACACAATGCTGGATATGTTGCTCATACTACTATTTTCTGTAAATATTTTATCTGCATTTAGTATTTTCAATGTCCTAATTGTCTAATATGTCCTTCAATTATTTTTTGTAATATATTTATGAACCCATTTATATATTCTCAGTATTAAATATAATTCTAACTTCTTTTAGGCAAATTAGACTATGCATGAATAGGTCCTTTAGTCTGATAGCCAGATACTGACAAGAATATAAGTAATTGGGTTTTAAGATAGTATAGAAGTATTTAAAAGATAATTAGCTATAAATTGGATTCTTCAGTCATCCAATCACTGCTTGCAATCCTAGTACTGTAATAACACTATGTTTTTCATACAAAGCAAAGTTTAAACAGTTCATAAGCTTCTTTTCTTATCATGTGATATGTTAAACATGAGACAACTGACTATGTCAAAATGTGTGTCAAATTAGACATCCACTAAACAGATTTATTGTAAAGCCATTTAAAATTCTTCTTTTAAAGGAGCCAGGAGGGAACCGTGGAAATACTTGATAAATCATAATATTAAAGAATGTCAGAAGCAAGCTTGTGGGGATTTGAGCTTAGGTGTCTACTCACTTATTATCAAAACACTTGAAATTTCCTGCCACATCTGAGAGGGAGAGAAATTGCACTAGTCAATGCATGTATTAAAGGAAATAAGAAAGCAGCAGCCCCCAAAAGGCAAATAAAGCTGAGAAAGAAGTTGGAAAATGAAGATAACACACTATTCCCAGATGAATCATGCAATATTTGTTTTCCATTCATTTTTATTTACTGAGAGTTGGCTTCCTTCATAAATATAAAAACAAAATTGCACATAAATGAAGAAAAGAAATAAATAACCTTGGACACTTTATAGATTGTTTACAACAATCTGTTTGAACTAACTAGTAAATGAAAACCTGTTTTGTTTAATGTCAACAGATTTCAGATTCTGAACTTGTGCCTCAGTTTAGAATTTATTAACTACATAAATATCATTAACTGTAAATGTATTATTAAGTAGAAACACAAAATAAAGCTTCCTATGTTCACATTTCATTCTTCTTTGAAGATCTTCTTATTGTTTGACAGGAACTACTTTTATTCTTTGTAACATTTCAGTAATCAGCAAACCTTTCAAAAAACCACCAGTGTTTTGACTTATTTTGAAGGCATTCTCATTAAACCGTTTATTGCTATATTGAAATACATGATTACTATGAAAGTGCTGACACAAATATTTTTTCATATTACTCTTTAAGTTTGTTGATTTTCTGTGAATGTTAAATCAAGGACATAAACATACACTTCAGCTGCATGGAGATGAAGATGCTTCATATATTCCTTATTTCTTCCTCACCTCTCAGTTTTACATATACAGATTTTTTGATGTAAAGGTCCTAAGGAAATGCTTAATCAAACTGCTAGTTTTATACCTCACACAGAACTGTAATTTTTTAAAAGCTCAATTGTAGGAATAAATATCTCTATGTGTAATAACTGTACTAGTACACATTCCTGTAAATATTTCAGCACAACTGAATAAAATAATTTTTGTAGCCTTTCTGTGTCTACATTTCAGTTGAGGAATTGTTCCAATTTAGCACCTCCATAAGGAATTTATAATTTTCTATGAAATATTTAAACCAAAGATTTTTAGCCTTTTTCTCAATAAAATTTTTCTGTTCCCTTTTTTTTCCCTAAATGGTAGAGAATTTGAACTTTTCAAAAGACTTTCTGCATTTTGAACGCTGACTATAAACAAGTTTAGAGTGTGTTAGAAGCACACAGACTGATTTTAAATGCATTTTTAACAGAGGTTTGTTAAGACATTTTCTGTTAATGTTTCTAAAGCCAGGTACTGTATGTACTTGGAATTTGCATATCTGACTACACTCTGATCTGCTAGTATTTACTAAATAACAATTGTTTAACTGAAATACCACATGCTGAGTGTGTGAATGAGGTTGGACTTTATGATGAATATTCTGGTAAATGTGTCTTGTTTGGAGCATTCCCATATATTAGATTTTTCATGAAGTTTAGAAAGAAAACTATTACTATTGCCACAAAGTGCCATATTATTATTTAAAAACTTTTTTCATTCAATCTATTACCAAATTATTGTATCAGTGAATGTATGCAGTGAAAAATTTAAATACCCTGAAGGAATTACCTTCAGTACTATGATTTCTCCAATAGCTTTGGACTTCTTCATATGCTCCAGAAGATAGTGGCAGAGAATTTGGTCGAACTTTATTCTTTTTTTGACTTCAGAGTCCTCCATGCTCTGATACTTCCATGATGATTTAGGCAGTTTTTTTCAGATTCTCTAATTTTTTTATGCCCCTTATCAGTATTATAACAGTAATTAACCAATTACTTGTTAGAAGTTTTTTAAATCGAGATGGATTGGTTGGTTGGTTGGTTTAGGGTTATTTTTTGGTAAAGTAGACTTACTTTTCTTTCTTCAGCTATCACTACTGCTTGAAGTTCACCTGCAATGCTGAGAAGTAAATTAGCATCATTCTTTGGATATTACTAATGCAGATAGTGCCAGAGAGCACAGAATTTTCTTTCTTACTAACTTGTATCATGTCTTAGTTATATATGCTCATTAACATCTTTACTTTTACTGAAAAGAAATATTGTTCTGCTCATCTTCGCAAGATGGTGTAATCCTTTTCCAGTCACAACAACACAGAAGATTCCACAGCACCACTGATGACTGTTTCCAGCTCATATCTGCAAGTAAGACCAACCTTCCTTCTAACTTTCTTCTACAATGTATGACTTGCCCAATTATTTGGGGAAATAGATGAAAATGACAGTACTGATATGAAGTCTGTGGAAATTAGAAGGAATTAGAATTCCTTAAATTATTTGAAGGTTTTTCTTCATTATTTTCTTAGCACAATCATGGACTTTTACGTTTTGAATTCTATAGTTTTGGAGAAAGAAGTAATCTCTCCTTTAAAAAAAAGATCTGTCATTAGTTCTGCAACTAAAAGCAGCAATAATTCCTGCCCTAAGTTTGTGTATAATTTGTACCTCCAACCACTTGAACTTTTTAAAATTCTAAATGCAAATATCAAAGATTTAAATGTTAGTAAAGTGAATATTTGCAGATTCCAACAAGGGAAAAAAAAAAGAAACAACAAATAGGGAGGACCAATTAAACAGAAAAGATAAATGAAAAGGGCTATAAAGAACAAGAGGAGAAAGAAACTGAGACACTCTGACAGTGAAGAAAGTTGATAGGTAGAAAAGATAGGAAGAGACTGAGACAAGCAGGATTATGCAGTACAGGATTGTCTTTCAACATAGTGTAGAACAAAATCATCTGATTTATCAAATGGAATATCTTTCTTTAAACACAGAAAATAGCTGGATGGTCTAAGACTACTTAACTAGATTTTGGTTGAATTTTATTGTATTGATCCAAATCCCTAACTCTCAAGTGATGTGTGCTCTGCCTGCTTGAGGCAATCTTATAAGCATAGCACCGTTACAGCTTTTATGTATGTTTAACAGCTTTGAAAGTAATCAATTTAGAATGAAAGCAAAGCATTTTGTGAGTTTGAATAAAACAGAATCAGATTACTTGATCCTCAGGTTTCAAGTTAGTCCTTCTGGTCAGAAGCAAAAAAAGTTAAAAAAATCTCGTAACAGAAATCTTCATGAAAATCAATAAATCACTACAGAACACCTTGTTTTGGAAAAACAGTGTATTTTTACAGATTACATGTTGTCAAAAATAATTTCACCATTTTAACATACCAGTTTAACTTTTTCTGTAGGATTTTGAAACTCTCTCCTCCTTTTAGACTGTGTCCCTGAGACCTCAATTCTGAACATGGATATCTAAATTTTAATTTTCTGAAATCTTAGGAGATCTGAGGTAACAGGTCTCTCAGATTGAATCCAGAAGAGGACATGACAGTAAAAATTTTGTGAAGCAATAAATATAACAAAAGATGAAGAAACATTTGAAAAATTATTGTCTTTAATGAAATACTGCCCTGAAAAATTCAAAGAGTTTTCATAGAATTCTAGCCCACTTCATTTAAATACATGGGAATAAAATGTAGGGCTACTAATATCTTTGAACTTAGTATGTAGGAATACTGCATCTTTACCTTGCTTAAAATCTTTAAGTAATTTAGGGTAAAATGCACAGGTATGCACAGGTATTTTTATATATGTTTGCATGCTTTTAATATTTTAGATTTTTTTTTTATTTTAATAAACATTGGAGGTAATAATATTAGCTTGATATCATATGATACAGATATTACAAAAGTTTCCTTGAACATCACAAGTCTCTGTATTTTAACTGGCAGATAATGAAACAAGTATTTTTTTTTGTAGAGGGTTTTGATGGACAGCACAGTCTCTTTCAGTGTAACCTAACAGACAAGTTAGAACTTATATTGTAGGACCAGTACTAGATTTCTGTGTTGAATATACTTTTCATACAATTCAAGTTTCTGGTTCCTACTTCTGGTATCCAAAAGTTGAAAAAAATGTGATACTCAGCACAGGGTACAGATGTTTTATTAAACTGCCTATGAATAGCTATTTATAGCATATGTACACAAATAGATGGACTATAACAATATTTGTCAATGTAATATTCATACAAGCCCATTTATTTTTTTACTGAATGCCAAAATCTTGTTCAGAAATGTAGAAAGCACAGAATATCCTCTTCCTTTATCCAGGCTCTCATAATTTAAAATTGAATTTATATATGCATGCTTCTTAACAGTGAAAGGTCTTTTAGAATTATATATCCAGTATATCCAGAAAAAATGCTATAGTATATTATATTTTTTCTTTGGCTTTATCCATTGGCTTTATAGACATTTTCTTGATTCATTTTTCACGAGAAAGGAATCCTCAGGGTTGGCTACATAAATGACTATAGAGCATTAGAAAGCTACCGATAGTGTTTGCACAAACTCAAAAGAGGTCAATTAATGTTGCAAACATTTGACATAAATTTGTTTGATTTTATGCTATAATCTCATTAAAATAATCTTAGGAATGCACTAAAGTCTTTATTTTATGAATGTTAAGCAAACACAGAAGTATATGTGATGGCTGTGATAAGACAAAAGAAATATTTTTCTTCTAACTTATAAACAAGTACATTGGTCTTCGCTCATATTAATACCTATCATGTGAAACTGCCCACAAAATTCAGTCAGGTTACATCAGTATAAAAGCAAACTGACATTATAATGAAGCATGAAAATCTTTTTTATCACTTTCTAAAACATATTGTAAAAAGAAACACTTCCCTTAAGACCTCCTGTATTCTTTGAATCCTTTATTATTCAAAAATTGTGTTCCTACAATAAAGAAGAAAAAAACCTCTTTGTGTAGTGATTGCTTACAAGAATACTCTAGATATTAATTTTAAAGTAAAGGAATTAACATTCAAATAAATTAAACTATATTTGATAAAAAATACACATTGTTTGTAAAGTTTTAGGGTATATATAATTTACTATTAACTGACTTAGAAACTTTTTTTTTTAATTAAGGTTTATATCTCATACTTTTTTACAAGGAGAGAAGAAAAAAAAAATATCCTAGAGGATATAAGAGAATTGTTCTTAGGTTCCTTAGTAAAATAATGTAAAGTCCCAAACTGGGACTGACAAAGAAGTATTTCCTTGGACCCAACATAGCAGTATTTTGAAGAAATACCTGTTTCACAGAATCAGAGAGTCACAGAATGGGTAAGGTTGGAAAACACCACAGTGGGTCACCTTGTCCAACCTCATTTCTCAGGCAGGATCATTCTAGAGCACATTGCACAGGAACTGTGTCCAGACATTTCCTGAATATTTTCAGTAAGAGAGACTCCACAAACTCTGCAGGTAATCTGTTGTACAGCCCAGTGCCCTTCCTAATATATCTCAGGATACCACTAGCCTTCTTGGCCACAGGGCACAGTGCTGGCTCATGGACAAATTGTTGCCCACTTGGGCCCCTAGGTCCTGCATTTGGCTTTGTTGAACTTTAGTAGGCTCTTCTCTGCCCATCACTCTACCCTATAAAGGTTGTCCTGAAGGGCTGCACAGCCCTCTGAGGTATTAGCCACTCCTCCCAGCTTTGTGTCATCAGCAAACATGCTGAGGAGGCACCTGCCCCTTCATCCAAGGCACTGATGCACAAGTTAAACAATACTTGGACCAGTATTGACAACAAAATACTCTGTCAGTAGTCTTTCTCCTTACCAAAATTTCTGTAATTCTTCTCTTCAACATTAACTTTCTTTGATAGGTTAATGTCTGAGAGTAGAACTCATGAAACCTTGATTTCAATAAGATGCCTTCTAAATACTGAAGCACTATGGGAAAGAATACAACATTTAAAATTTAAATTTATTTTCTAAAGGTAAAACCAACAAAATTAATAAATATCTTCTCATCATATAAAATTTGTGTAGTTAGAATACAAAAATTATAACTCTTCCAAGTGCAGGAAAATTCTTTTTGCTACTTTTAAGGAATTGAGTAGTGTAAGACATTCCCAATGTCTTTGGGGCATCATTTTATATCAGGAGAAATGCATTTTCAAGGACAGCTGATTTTAAAGAATTTCTCTTACTTGTCTTTCAAGGTCCATGTAGAAGTCTGTTCTATGAACATATTAGTCTGTCCAACAAAAAAAAATGGCTTTGGTTCATAAATTTATCTTCTTTTGCAGCCATTTTTGCCTAAGGAAGCCCCAAGGCCATGCAATTCAAATAATATCTGAGAGCATCACTTTAGTTCCTTAAGCTTCAGCTGACAAGGTGCCCTTGGTGCAAAAAAGCTTAGGGCATCAGACTAACACACAGTTTTAGAAAACCACGTCTTTGAGAAAACAGAAAGAAGGGATTTCTTTAGGAAAATTGTGAGACCATTGCACTTGAACTCCCGTATTAAGTCGGAGAATTATATTAAACCCCATAGTTATAACCAAAGGAATGCACACTTTAGGATGTTAATCTATGAAAAAAAAATACAACGAAGTGAACAAACAAACAAGCAAGTAAACTTCCCCAAAGTTGCCTTAGGGCATCAGCTTTGTTCAGGTAGCTTTTTGCTAGGATACCCCAATGGCATAAATGAATAATAAATAGCAGCAGACAGAACATCTCCCAGGTGGACCACACACACATGAAGTGAAAGATAAAGGAGCTCCTTTTTTTTTGGGGGGGGGTGGGGGGGGGGGGTGGGCAGGGAAAATGTTGGTGGGTTTGGTGTTTTGGGGGGTTTTTTTGGTTGTTTTTTTTTTGTAAGGTAAGAAGAATGTGACTTGGAAAGAACAAAATGGTTGTTAATAAAGACAACTTGGAACAGAAATGCAGAAAACAGAGGATGAAGAAAAGAAAATAGAGGAAGAAGTGGCTAAAAAGAGAGGAGAAAGAAAGGCAGGTGGTTCAGTAGGAAATTACATGAGGTTCTTTGCATGTTATGGCATTATACATTTTGGTAGAACACTATTATTGTTATATCCTATACTATATGTATAGTAATGCTTTCACAGAGAAAAAAACAACTTTTGATATAAGCAGGACTGGACATTTCAAAACAGAAAGTAAAACAGGTTTGATCTTCAAAAAGTTATACTTTACTGAGATGCAAAAAGAGTGTACAATTATAGATCATCCAGAACAGAAGAATGGTATATAGGGTAAATTACGCAGAAAAAATAGCTTGCATTCAGGCAAGTGTATAAACCGAATATATAAAATACTTCAGAAAGGATTCCCATCTTTTATGTTTGTTGATTCTTGTAGGAATCATGGGAAACATCTACACTGAGAGTTATGAGAGATGAAAGTAGAAGAGATGGAAGAAAGAGGAAAAAAGTTATTAAGACAATAAAAGCATTAAATCACTGATTCTGGTCTCCATCTTTAATACACCAATAATAAACATTCCTTTCTCCTTTCTCTATTAAACTAAATATTGATTCTGCAGTGATTCATTTCTATTTAAAGCTACTAACTTCTCTGGTGAATGGTTGTTAATCTACCAATGATACTGTAAATGTTTTGCTGCTGGTATAGTACACTTCTGCATTTCCACCTCACGTGATTTTATTTTTTTTTCCTCAGGATATGAATGCAGAAGACTCCGGATTTTCATTTCTAATATTCTGTGTCTCTCCTATTACAGAATATAAGACACAGTATTTCCTCTCAGAATCGTCCAGAAGTGGCTTGTAGCAACTATGGAATTTGTGAAACATGTTACATATTCCTCAAGCTATAGAGAAGAGGGTTTTTGTAAAGAGGCAGCAAGTATGTTTATCCCACAGATATTTACCACCTCAAAGTAATGCCATGACAGCTTGAGCAGGAAGGACAAAGAAGAGTTCTGCACACTTTGCAGGATCAAGCAACCTGTTAATACTAAAGGGTGTGTTAAGTACTTGTGACACGTAAGATCTGGGATATACTGTCGGTCTGAATGATTTTAATCATCTTCATTGATTAAAGAAATGCTTCACATAAAGACTATTGGTCCATAGGAATGTACTTTGGAGTTTTATAGAGAAAAGCTGGGATTACCCCAAGTGCCCCATGGCTTGCAGAATTTAGCTACAAGCTAGTGGCTTTAAATTAGAATTTAGCCTCCATTAAGAATATCAAATTAAAAAAAAGGCATTAAGAATGAATTAATGTGTGTTTCACAGTAAATCAGCCATCCTTGTCATATTGCTAAAGCTGTGCATTTAAAAATATTCAATAGGAGAATGCAGATAGAGAAATCTAAATAAAGATCATTAGAGTACATATAAAGTATGAAGAACATTTAAGTATCAACATACAAAGAGTAAAAGTATTCACAAAATTAAAAATGTAGTTGTAAACATTTTATATCAGTTTCAATGCTTTGTGTGTACATAAATGCTGAGCATCAACATAAATAGAAATATTAAAAATTAAGATTAGTAGAAGAGTTATTTTTTTGTATGTACTTTTCACACATATTTTAATAAATAAAGGAGCATTCAGTTCAACGTTTAAGTATTTTTCAATCATTTACTTTTAATGGTACAAACACTTGCAGGGCCCTCTACTTTATTGCTACAGGAAAAATAGAGTTCACTTCTATGTAACTATAGGGAAAACCCGAAATGTCTTGGTGAATTATTTAACTGTCATATAACGCTTCTAAATCTGCAGTGACTTCAAGGATCACAAAGAATGTAGAAAAAAGCACAAATACATTTATGTTAAAATTGCATATACACAGAAAAGATAAAGTCTTTCTGGTTATATATTATCCTATTTTTTAAAAATCTCTCAAATTTTTTGACACAATATTCCTGCCAGACAGATAATCAATCCATCTCCTTTTATGATCCTGTTACTTATATCTCTAATTCCTGGTTAGCATGGCCTCTCAAAGCATGAAGTACTCTTTCTGCATTAGTGTTATCAAAACAATCCAAATTACACTGAAAAAAAAAAGTGAAAAAAGTAATGATAATATTAAGGCCATCGGGTGAAGCCTCTATATTCAGAACAGTGAAGAGAAATTAAAATCCTGACACTATCTGCATAAAAGTGGCATCTGAGTGAGATTGAGAAAGGAAGTGTTGAAAAGCTATCAGATACATGAGGGATTAAGACAAGGATTAAACCCTGGAAGACAGATGGCATGAAAATTCAAGTGCATGGTTCAGAGTAGAACATCTCAGCACAGAATATCTCGAGTTGCAAGGGACACATAAAGATCATCAAGTCCAACTCCCTATTCTTCACAGGATTACCTAAAACTAAACTGTATGACTATAAACATTGTGCAGATGCTTCTTGAATTAAGCAAGCTTTATTCTGTGACCACTTCCCTGTCTACCCTGTGCCAGTGACTGACCATCCTCTCAGTGAAGAGTCTTGTCCTAATGTCCAGTCTGAACTTGCCCTGACACAGCTTCATTCCTTTTCTGTGTCCTACTGTTGGTCACCAGAGATATCAGCATCTCCACTGTCACCTTCCAGGAAGTAGTGGACTGTGATAAGGCCATCCCTCAGCTTTTTCAGAGCACTCTACAAAGTTGTGGTGTAATGGGAAAGGATTAGTGGCAACACTTAACAGTGTCACAAGACAAAGTAATTGGACAGATAAAGACAAATAACAGGACAGAAAGTGTCACAACACTATTGGTGCAATATTGAAGCTTTTTTCAAAAAGAGTGGTGCCATCTGGCCCACAGAGCAGTGTGGGAGAAGACCCAGATTTTATAAAGTGGTAGGAATATTACAAGCCTTGGGTCAACAAGGATGTGGACTTTACAAGCCCCCAGGCTCCCAATATTAATGTTCTGCACAAGATCTACAGTGTCTTGGATTCAAATGCCCCTTCTATGGACACTTTGGCAGTACAATAAAAGTGCATCATAAATATGTCCTCCCTATTGTATTTTTCCCTTAGTCATTCCCTGTCCAAGTTTCTTCTTCCCATAATCCCCTAGGGTCTCTTTTGCACCGTTTCTCCCTCTTGGTTTGTTAGGCAGTTCCACCCCTCCTCCCCATTGGTCTGTTTTCAATCCTTCATTTGCATGCCTTCTGGTCAATGGGAAGCTGAGCTGCACCCCTTGTTCTAGACACTTCCCTGCTGAGCCCATAAAAATGGGCGATCTCAATAAAACTTGCTTCTTCTGTTGCCACTGAGTCTCCTGGTGACTGGACCTCTCTTCAGGGTGCGGTGGGGGATCGGTGTGGAGGGGGCCTTCCTTGGCTTTGAGGGGCTGGGGCTGATGCGCTGAGCACTGAATCACTAGAGCTGATTAATCACGCAGAACTGAACCCCTCAGAGCAGAGCCGCTCACCAACATTCGGTGGTAAATCACCCACTGTTAGAGCAGGAAGTTGTATAATGCCTAAAGTTGTGTGCATAAGTGTGTGTGGTTCAAGTGTTTTGGTGTCTATTTAGTCTCCTCATTCTCAGTTTGGTCTTAACCTGTGACACTTATTGAAACTCAAGAGTTTTCCATTAATGTTATTTTGGGGTTTGGGTCCACATTATTTCACTCTGAACTGAATCACAACAGAACTTGGATACAAAACTTCAGAGAACCATGCAAAGGTAAAATTATTTCCAGCATACAACAATTGTCTAGATTGAAAAGTTTCGGAAAACATCATAGCCTCTGAATATTGGTGTTCAAATAAAGACACACACAATGTCCAACCTAGCTTTGTGTGTGTGTGTGTGATTACTATACTCCTTAAAAATATGATTTTGGTTTAATCTTCCTGCTCCTTATTCTATATTAGTACCACAGAAATTAATATCTGTTTGTTTTGAAGAAAATTCTTGGGAATAGAGACATTCAAAGACAAAGGCCTCTTTAGACATTCTGAAGCCTAGAAACTTACTGAGAAAGAAATAAAAACTAGTCTTGTATCTAGGGATCTTTGGGGACAGAGTATTATATAAACTAGCAAACACAAAATATTTTTTTTTCCTATTTTTAATCTTTTGGTAATTCATACCTTAGAAAATTATATTTCTTGTATTTAATAACACCCTGAGAAGTCAGACAGAGTATTTTTAATGATTTTTCAGCTCCTGTTTATCTTTGTTTGGTTACATAGTACTCTCTCAATTGCTACTTCTGTCCACTAATTATGTTTTGCAAAAGCAGGACTGCTTTAAGAATAACTTGGGTTTTGAATGTGGAGATTACTATTAAATGTTTTTACAGCTCCTGAAACCATAAAATAACAGCTGAGACATAATTTTTGCAGTCAGTAAACGCAGATGTCCCCAAGTAGTCATTACAGAAACCACTTGAGTATTTGATGGAGATAGCTTATTATTTGTATCTGAAGTATCTGGGCAAGGACTCTTAACATTATTTGAGAGCTTATTATGAAAGTATTCAAATGCTATGAACCATATTTATCCCTATAGCTGAAGATCATTTTCTTAGAAGAGCACAGCAGCATTTTCTTTGTGATGTATAAAATAGCACTTGCATACACAGATTAAAAAAAGTCACTAAAAGGCTATTAGAGATGTTGTATTTTGTATTATGATGTGATTTTTATTTTGGGAAAGGTTTGCATAGGAATGAGTTAAAACATTTATGACAATAAAATGTTAAGGATAGCATGAACACAAAGGCAACTTTGTATGTTTTTGTTGTATTTCATTGATACTGAACTTGAGTACTAAAGATGCATGAAATCTGATTACTTATAGACAAAAACATAAAGTTTAATCCTGCAAACATTTATGTGTGTGTTTACTCAGGTCAGTGAGACAAGTTATGAATTGCAGCCAACAGGTCTGTTTTTTATTAGCACTTACTACCTGGCATTATGCTCTCTACAGAAAGGGTAATGGATTATTCATGGCAACAAACACATAATCTACTAACAAATGTTTGCAGGACAGGCCTGAAGAGCATTCACAGGATTCCTGTTGTCCAATTCTAAATTGTCTCTTTGAATAAAATGAAGTTTTCAGTAAGAAATGACTTGCATAGGTGTAAAGTAATCACTGGCCTTTGTAACTTATATCACTTTAGCCTCTCTGGAAGTTTGGGCTTCATTTTCAAGCAGTGTGTAGGGTACTTTTAAAAACAAAAATGTAGGGTTTTTTTCAAATGCTATTAGCAAAAGAAATTTGAGCAAAAGCAGAAAGAAGTAGTAAGGTCATTGTCATGTTTAATTCAATTCACTTTGTAGCCTTCCTATTTTTCACATGCAGCATAGTGAACAAAACGAATCATCATTAGAATATCACAACCTGAACCCAAATCATTAGGAATAGATGTAATTTGCCAGAATATAGACATTTTGGCTGATTTACATCGTGGCATAAGTATCTGGTTAACAAGAAAATTAAGCAAGTTTAATATTTATGTTGTTTTGGTAGTAGTAATGTAGTTATACCTATGATGGTCAGAATGTCCTTAAATGAGACAAAGTGTGTATAGAAAATCTAGATTGATTTTTGTTGGACCAGTTGAGAAAACCTGAGAACAATGAAGTGGACTTTTCAGAAAGACTTGATTCAGACCCATAAGTCAAAACCTCTGCTAATTTTCTATTTTGCTAGTGCAGCTATTAGCTAGTAATAGTTTCCAATCCAGACTTCATGCATTTGTTTCATTATGGCTGTGCAAAGGAGCTGGAGTTGGTAAATCTGATTCAAGCTCATTTATTTTTGCCTGGAAATGTCAATCCAGCTGCCTATTCAAGCATTGTTCAGCAAGGTACCAACTGCATCTAAGTAGAACTTTTGAATCCTGACAAGCCACTGCAGTCTTTTCATTAACAATGTGCAGAAAAGAATATTCTTTTCTGCATAAAAAAATAAAATAATTATTCAGTAAGTTCACAGTTTATTCCTAAGAAGGGAAAAATGTAAAAAATACTGTTCAGTTATTTTTTAAAAATTATTTTTACTGCCCATGAAAAAGAACCTGCTGTCAACAAGAATGTTAATAGAAAGAAAATCCATGCCTCTCAGAAAAGTGTGTGCAGTGATGCAAGTTTCTTTCTACCACCAAAATTAATACCCACCTGAGACCCATATTTCAAAACCAGAAGCCTGTAGAATATACACAGCTGTATGTTTATCCACTGCAATTCATTAAAATATCTTCTAGAAGTACAGACTTTCTATTTTTATTCAGGATACAAAGGGTATATACAAAGCTCTAAAGAGCATTCAAGAGACTCACAGCTCTAGGTCCCAAATTCAGACACAGTTTAATCCTTTTTGAATAAAGTGAAGTACATTCCTACATTTTACCTTATCCTACTCTGTGTTTATCAGAACTGACTGAAATACTGCAGAAGATAAACATCATTATAAAGTTATGTCAGAAATCAACAGGAAAAAGAATCAGAAGATAAAAGCACAGAAAACCATCAAAAGGGTGAAACTCTTAAGGATACATGAAGTTGTGGGTGAGGAAACTAAAAACTCCCAAACACAAACATCTTCCCTAACCAAGAAGTTTCCAGGTGTACTGCAGCAATCAGAGAGATGCAGCCTAAAGGCATGGGGACTGCTAGTGATACCTAATCAAAGAGAGGAGCAGGTGCTGTGCTAGAATTCCCCTTCAGGCTCTAGAGAACAGTGCTAGAAATCTTTGCAGCCAGTGTGTCTTCGGCCCACAGAGAGGGATTCATTGCAAATGTGTTTTGGGTAAGAAAGTGAGGCTAATTGTATTTGTTATGTCAAGACATGGTGCTGGCAAAATGAAAGTCATATGAGGATATATTTTGGGATGTTTATTTGTACTTTTATACATGAATTATCCCTTTCTAATGCAGCTCCAGACGTAGTTCTACATATTCAGTTTTGAATGCTCCTTATCAAGATCTTATGAAAAGTCAACTAAAGATGAAGTATAATTTCCTAACATTTTCTATGATGTATCCACAAGATTAATTGCATTCATGTAAATACACATCTGGGGTTCATAAAAGCTTTAGGAATGCATTCCACAAAGTGCTATTTTCAAAGTACCATTATGTTTCCTCTCAATTTAAATTCAAATAATTTCTGAAAAGGTGTTTGTAATTAACTAAAATTGATTGTGAACTAAATGAGAGCTAACTTTATGTGAGGCAAAGGAAAACCAGTAAAAGTAGAAGGCTAGCATCACTAGTAGATATATATCATAGCACCCTCAAAACCTGCTTTAGTTTTCTAAAAATATATACCAGTGCACTGATGTTTATAAAATACATTTGAAAGCACTAAGCCAGCACCAGTATTACAGAATGTACAAAGTTACATGCTCAGAGCTGTGGTGAACACCATAAAATTACAAATCGGGAGATACTCAGCAGCAACACCATTAACATTGCATTTCAGATCTTGTACAAATCAGCATGAACATTATAAAAGTCCATATCAGAGTATGTTCAAGGTAATATCTTGGACTCTTACTGTTCCACCAAGCCCTTTTCTTCTATACCTCCTGCCTTTCTTCATAATATTTTGCAATGTGTTAGATTTTTAGTTCCATAGAACAGAAACCAGTTCTCGTAACTGATGTATAAAGCCAGATTATCCTATGGTGAAATCCAGATAATAGCAGATGTTCACATAAGCATGCACACAAGATATGTCTGAAATTCATGTGCAAAAAACCAGTATTTGTCCAAACTCCTACTACCTTGAAAACTTGTATTGTAATAAACTTCTTAGTAAGAACTTCAACACTCAACAATTTGCTACCAACTTTTAGTAGGAAGACTTCAAAATAAATGCTGTCCTTCTTGCTACATCAGCTTATAGGAAAAGCATATATGCATGAAAAATTAGTCTGAACAGAGATTTCATTCTCTTTCCAGGTTTCTGAAGTTGATATCTTGGTGTACTAATACAGCTGTGACCACAAGATTTTCAACAACTTTATCCATATGTGGTTTAAAACTTGAGTTTCTCAGTGCTAGTAAGAACTTCTAGTTTTTTTGCTGTGTTATAGAAGTTGTGGGTCTTGCATTGCAATATTGTGATCTTTAGATAGGAGTAGGGTTGTTGCTACATACGATTTGTCATAGGGGTGAAACACACAGCTAGCTCATTGTTGGCACTGAAAGAAAACACATGAACCCAAACGCTTTCTTAATACTAGAATTTTTATGAAAGCATTTTGGCCAGGTGGAACTGTCATATAATTATATTCTGCAATTATGTTGGATATTGAATAATAGGTTTTGGAGACTATCCTTCCACTTTTGTGCCTTTATGTCACACAGAGTTATGTGCCAATAAAATTGCACACTTAAAACCTGTCAGTTGCCTTCAGGCCCTAACAACCATCAGCCAGGGAAAAGAGGCCGTGGTCTCAGCTCCTGGTAGGAGCACACTACAGAAATTATAAAATATACTTTGGCAACTGTGTTAAAGTTAGCTTGAGATTTCATTGCTTCAGAAAGGATTTTTGGAGATATATAACTGGATTCTGTGATCCTTGTATCGCTTGCATAGTCCAAAGGAAGAGAATTATTTTAGGAGGCCTGATGCTTTGGGCTGTATCTAGACAAAAAAAAAAAAAAAAATTCTAATCCTATGTTTGTTTGACCTGAAGTAAGTGAGTCAGTATCACTGTAGAGTATCACATCACATATCAGAGAGTGCAGGACATTTTTTGAGGATTTAACTGATTTTTTTCACAGTTACAACTTACTGCTGAATTTTAGAAACAGTAGGTTTTAGAAGATCATAACATTTTCCTGACTTTGCTGTGGAGAACCACCTGGCAGGCTGGAGTGGTATCAGAAGTTGATAAAAGTTTAGGAACTGCACAAAGAGCATGCTCCTAGTTCTTATGTGTCCTCTCACAAGATGAACAAAATGTTTATCTTTCGCTTATTTTCTGTCCATTCTAGGCAATGTCAACCTAAGATGACAGGATAATATTTCTACACCTAAAAGGAGTTTTCCAAAATCTCTTCTGGGCTCTCATCAAGATTGCGGCCTCTCGTCAGAATAAAGGACATTTGGGTGTTTTAATTCAATATCAAATAACTGTCAGAATGCCCTCAGTGTCTACATATGCAAAAGATGGAGATATCCATCAGTATATCCAAATAAAAAATGGTTCTAGTTTCTGTATGTAAGTTAGAATTTTTGGCTCTGATTGATAGGTAAAATGTTTCCCCAGCAGACACACTTTGTTTAAACCCAAAAGTCAGGTAAGGACGCTTCTGAACAACTGGAACCCAGTTAAGAAATATCAAAGTTATAGATCTACTAGTGTTATTTTTTGTTGAATAGTTCAGAAATAAATAATAGCAAGGCTTGTTATAAAATCTGAAACTCACATAATGCTTTTCCAGACTCTTTTCTTTCTCAGGCAAGTGGCAATAGTAACACTACTCACCTCTTCTAAGTTTCCAGTTAGCCATAGCTGCAGAAGGTAAAGTATATAGTGGTAGCAGTGTCTTGTTATACACATTTTGAGATGCAAATACAAAGAATAGGAAAACTGATGGGCTTGTCAAATTCTTGCCTAACTAATTTACAGCTATAAGAGATGGAAGAAAACAAAGAAAAAAAAGTTGCATTAAATGGCACAGGAGAAGAAAAGTCAAGCTACCTGACAGGATTGAACAGGACCTACAAATAATATTAAAAGAAAGTGCTTCATCCAACTGTTAAAGCCACACAAATAATTTATTCAGTTAAGAAGAAAACTTCCATTTTATATTCATTACATGGGTGGTAACTCAACTTCACAGACATATACCATACTTTTTTCCCAATGGCAGAAGTGAAAATAGAAATAAAAAGCCCCACTATCAAGAGGGTAATTGATTCCAAATAAAAAAAAACAAACAAAAAACAACAAAACAAAACAAAAAAAAAACGCAAAACCAAACAGAAATACCACCATGCCCTTAGTGCTGTCTGTTAAATGATAAATCATAGATCAAAATCCTTCCTATAAAATATTGAAGCAAGCCTTATACTCCTCAAGGATAAATTAACAATTCAATGATTTGAACATACTAATGACCATTTGAATCCAAAATAAATTCAGAATGCTATGCTGATGTCTGATTTCATCACAGTTTTACAGTCATCTGCTTATGACCACTTCAGTCATAATATTTCTGAACATTCATGAAAAGTGCTTTTAGATATGCTAACAATGAGAGTGTTCACTTTGCCAAAACAGTTAGTTTTTCTCTCTTATAGACCTCCAGATATAAGCCAGATATATAGTCAGAAGCTCATATGTATAACCTTTTCAGCATACAAATGGTTTTAATCTTCAACACAATTTTTTTCAACAGAGTTTTTTTTCTACTTTGCTTTCTGGAATAATTGGCTGTTGCTTTCTAGGTAGCCTTCTTTACTGCAGATATTCCTTCTGTTAACAGAGGGGTTTTTCCTGTCTATTCAGAAATGGCATGCCTTGATTTTTGTAATAAAATAAGTGCAAGTTTATGTGGGTAGAACATATCAAACAAGTAATAAATTGCTGTCAGTATTGACTTGCCAATGATAAGAACTTGAACTAAGGTTATGGCAAATTTTTCTGAAGGCTTTAATTGTGTACTGAAATAGAAAGTCAAGACTTTTTTTTTGTTTGTTTTATAGGTGACATCTGCAAAATACTTAGTTGTCCTCTACTCTTTCAGAGAATTCACTTTGTCCTCAAAAGATGCACATGCTTTTTCATGCTTCATTCACTTGATTAAAAGACAAAAACCTTCAACATAATTAAACTACAATCAGTCTTTGAACTAAACCATATGCTCTTTTTTCCTCATTGCACAAGAGAACTTGCTGGCCACTAAGTACCATTCCTTTGCACTTAGACATATTTTTACAATTTTAGTCCAACTACTTTGATATAGCTGAAACCGGGTATGAAAATCCTGTGAAATCCAAAGCGCTTCTTGCTTGAGCACATTTTAAAAAGTCTGACCACCATATTCAAATTACTTGGAGAAATGGCCCTATGAGATGAATTTTTATGGTTTAAATTGATGAATTTTGTTCTATGCAAGAAGATTCTCCTATAAAAGAAAATTTCTGATTGTATGTAGTACAGAAAAATGAGGTAATAAAATGCTTTAATTTAATCTGATCCCCCAAACAAAAAGCTCTTAAAAATTCTGCAACAGTTGTATGGGAAAATGAGCATTGTTCAACTGTCATGACTACGGTTTTTTTACAATAGATTGTTTTAAATTTAGTCTTAAATCCACATGTCCTGTGCCCACAATATTGTATTTCAGGATATTGACAATATCTTCATAATTAATTTGTTCTCAGGTAAGGGATACATAATTTCACCATAACACACTTTTAATGAGATTTTTGTCATAGGGTAAATTTTTGGCAATAGTCTATGCTGGGATAAGTTGTTCCAGTGCAATCAGACGATCTGTATCAAAAAGTTATGATAATACAAGAGAATACATTTTGCATTTTGGCAGGTAGATTTTCATAAGAATTTTTTAAGGCTGAGTTATATGAAGCAGGACTTGCTAGAAAGAGCTATTGTGAGCTGCCAATACATTAAAGAATATTCATTGGCAATGAGAACAGTGGTATCCTGGAATGATCCATCAAGCACTGATGCATTCCTAGCTTCATCTGAATCTGTCTGGAGTTTGCAAAGTAAGTCTGACAAGTTCAAAGAATTACTGGCTTCCCCACAGGGACATCTCTCCATCTGAATTACTATTTTCTTCCTGCTGTGTTCTTTGAAGAGCAATATCACATCCTCGGTACTTGGACTGTGGCCATTGTTAAAACACTCAGGTGTCAATTAGTTCTTTCTTTTACCCCAGTTTTTTTTCCTTCCTTTGTGAGATGTAAGCAATTCTGTCCTTAGGCCTGTGGTACAGGTTGACTAATGTTTGTAGCTGTTTGTAAATATCTGGTCCAAAGATGCTGTTTGTTCACTAACTCTTGTGTATTGGAATTAGGAATTTGTCAGAATAAGACATCACAAAAGATTTTATTCTGTAAATGTGTTTTTGCATAACCAGATTTCTTTTCTGACTTTTTTTTAGATATTTTTTAATTATTTCCACTCACAGCTGGCAACTGTCTGCTGTAGTGAGCAGGCTGGGGGAAAGACCTTGACATGGTTCCACAGCTTATGATTCCCAGGACTGTACTAATGCTTTCCCTCTTCATATTGCTGAAAAGGTTATTTATAGCTAATGCCAGCATGAGCACTAAAGCCAGACTTCACATCTCAAATGAGCATTGCTATTCTTCATGCAGAGTCAGATTCCAAAGTACTCCTCTTTCCAGCATGGTTTCTAAGTGTTTACACACAGACAAATGAGTATGGTCAGACATGAAAGAAATGCTTGTAAATTTAAAGTGCTTTTTACTCTTTTACTGTCCCCACACCACTCAGTGATATCTGACCCATCCTAGAACAGCTACAGCAGTACGTGTGGGTGTGCCACTATACCTACTAATGGCATTGTATGTATTTCAAGGGGAAACATTAATGTGGATTACTAGAGCTGTCATGGTTTTAATTTCTTAAACATGACATGAGGTGGTAGGGCTTCTGATAAGGTAGATACTATGAAGTCTGAAGAGCCTTAAAGGCACTTAAGATAGTTTCATGTCCTGGCACTATTCCTTTACCTAAGGTAATCCTTGCTACCATGGTACTAGTATGCTTTACAATCTTTAGCTTCACAACAAATTGTTGTGATGCTAGCAACTGTGGCAAGACTAGAATTTTAGGATTGAAGACATCAAGCATAAAACTATTGGGGGTCAAATGAACTGAAAAAGACCTCTCATATGATATTAGAACTTTAAATGCAAAAAACGCCTCAAAACTCCCATGCAGCTGCCATCCTTCTGTAAGGATTTAATGATGAAAGACATGCCTATGCTAGGCCTTCAGATGTTTTATGCCCTGTGGTTCTATGTTGGAAGAAATTTGAACTTAGAAGTTTCTGTGCACAACCCAGGCCATGGAGAGGGAAACGGGGCTCCTGCATCCTTAAGCCTGCTTCAAGAAGAGCAGTAAACAATAGAAAGAATGTGGCAGCCATTGGGAGAAGCAGATAAACACATTGATACAGAAGGGCATAGCTTTGAGAAAAGTACCAATCCAGCTGGTAGCGCGCCCTAGCCATAGACCAATGATATTCCGGTACTATTCGTGGACTCAGAAAATATGCGATATGTGTGTGTGTAATGTAAACAATAAATCAGAGCACAGATCATACTCCTAGGGAGGTTACAGCGTGACTCTCGCGCCGAAGCCTGGGGAGCTCAAAATATCGACATTTTTTACTTTAGTTCTATTTTAGAAGTCCTTCAGTGTTTAAAACTTTACATAATGGAACAGTGCAATAATGAGCACATGTTTAAATTTCACAATTTGGATGTTCCTCTACCAGAGAAGGAGCCTGTTCTACCTGGTATACTCAGACCATGCCTATCCCTTCTTTTTTCTTAAAACATAACTGCTGAACAAAAAAGTACAATGGTGGTGGCAATTTCCCACTTCTTTTATAAAAGCAACAGTAAAACAGTCTGACAGCATGTGAAGAGTTAGGATCAGCTCTCTTCATTACCGTCCTCTCCACTTGAAAGAAATGCAAGCCTTACCTTAAAAATGAAGGCCATTCTAAGATGTGCATGGCAGGGAACATCATCACTTCACATACTGAAGTGTCCTTGCTTTACATGACATATTTGAAGACTTGTGTGGTGTTAGAAGATGGCATAAGAATTAGAGTCTCTTATCAGTTAGGAGCTCCAATTGCAGCTCCAAAGATTATGTATTTCAGTGTATGGCTGCAGGGTATGTATGAGACTCTTAAAGCTCAAAGTGGAACTCAGAAATTCTGCTTTCATGTGACTGTCTTGATTCCTAAATAACATAAGGAAAGTGTTTTGAACCCTGGTCTCCTCATCTTAGGAGAGCTATGGCACAATCAAAAAAAGGTAGAGAAGAGACAGCACTGTCAGCTTTCCTGGCAGAAACACCTGTGTTTTAAAGAAAGGGAACAATTGAAGAGTGCCTAGACCTTTTTTCCACATTTTCCTATCAGCTTTCTTAAGTTAGTCCCTGAGCACAGTTCCATTATTACTGTGACTCCTATTTTAACACCCTTGAGTCTCTCCATCTCTGAGGGAGTTTCATCATCCAGAGTGGCAAGCAAAGCTGCCTGAAGGAAGCATTCAACAGAAACTGAGTTCATTCTTAATAGCTTTCTTACAATCCTTTATGCCAGCACCATTACAAAGTATGTTAACATGGTTTCACCACAATAATCTAACTCAGGTTTCCATCCAGTTTTCATTCATTTTCATGAAAGTGGCCTGATATGACAAATCTAAAAATATGAACAAATTCTACTGTTCATGTAGTAATCATAGTTTTTAACATTCTGTGGTTAATTTTACATGCTGTCATTTACCTTAAAAGTACTGAAGATCAGTTTTGTTTTTCTAACACTTTAAACTCTGGTTTCCATGATATTAAACATTATGTTATATCATATTTTCCTGGTTTTAGCTAGGGTAGAATTAATTAGAGGGGGTGGTTGAACGAGTGGCTGCATGGTACTTCATTTCCATGTGGGCTTAAGCCACAACACACAGAAAAACTGTTTTTGCAAAACACTCTGTCTTTATCATCAATGTATCCTTATGTCTAATTCATACTAAAAAACATTAGTCCATAATAAAAGGTGTCAGAGCAAGAAGAACACACAGTTTTAATCAGTTTTAATTATGTTTAAAAAGTTAAAAAAGTCTATACCTTAAAAAAAACCAAAACACAGTACTTAATTGTTCAAAAAAAAAAAAGTAAGCACTGACAAATTGAAGTCACTGTAATAATCCATTGTGATGGAATGTTTGGTTTGTTCTTCTGTTGTTGTTTTTTTTTTTTTAATAGATGTTTGAGCTTGTTCGGTGTCCTGGAGATGGGTTAATAAGCAACTATATGAGCAAAATAATTACCTTCCTGTTTTAACACTTGATGAGAAAACATGAAACCAAGGTCTCATATCAGTTCACTTTGGCAGAGAAATATGTTCAGTGGATCTTAGAGATGTTTTTACGGTGTGATGTGAGACTGCCTATCCAGAATACAGTAATTTGCACAATTCTTAAGCGGACATGAATGCCAACATTGCTTAAAGACTACTGACACTAAAATGGCTGAATGAGAAATTGTAGGAATATGCTGAAATGAATCCCATGGAAGACAGCGCTGGACAAACACCTTGAACAACTCAGAGACTTGCAGTTGAAGTTTTAAAGTGCAGTTTTACTTGTAATAGGGTTTTTTGTAGAAATTCCCTGCCTAGTTCTGTTACCCCATCTATGCTGATGGCCACTACACCCTGTCCATTATATCCCTCGAGCTTCTTTGTTCTTTTGATGAGCCAGCCATTGAGCTAGAATGCCCTGTCCTGGGCCAGGCAGTGCTCGCCCCCACCCAGGAGCCCCGGTGATCAGAGGGGCCTCGGGCCCTCCCCTCTCTACCCTGTTATTCCCCGTGTGTGCCTCATGGCTGGGGGGAAGGGGGCGGGGCGGGGGGCAGGGCCAGGACTCTAGCCAGCCCTGCCCCTTTCCTAAATTCATTGGCTAATAGATCTTTGACCCTGCCCCTTCCTCAGTTTTCACCCAATCCAGCCCAGATCTGGCGTCTGCTCCCTAAGATCTGTAAAAACCTTTGTGGATTGTTTGAATAAACACTTTTACTTCCTTGCCTGGATTTCCCTGGGCTGCCTTGTTTCTGGTTCCCATCTCTGCATCCCCTTGGACAAAGGGAAAAGCAGAGACCCGTCTCCCTTCCCTTCAAGGCTGCACAAGAAATGGTATTGAATGCCTATGAACTCTCAACTTTGACCTTACCGTAATTAGACTTTCAGTTTCTGAGACATAAACATCTTTGTTATATGTCTTTTCATTTGATCACCATACCGGCACTTTCATATCAGACTATTCAGCATTCTATTTGTACTTGTACCTGCTGGTAGCACAGTAGCTGCTGGATTGCAGTGAAACTGCAAGATGCTCCAGTTCAGAGCCTTGCTAATGCTGACAATTGATTTAGCATTGTAAGCTACCTCAACAGTGCTGGGCTAGTTTTTGTTCAGAGATTTCAGTAGGGAGTTATTTTAAGGGATATATTTCCTTTGTTGGGGCAAAAAAGCACAGTTTGTCTTAATTATCCCTGACGTTTCAAACCTCATACCAGGCACTTCCTCCAGGGACAGAAACAAACCAGTCTCCTCCAGAAACCAAGTGTGAAACGAATAAATAGGGCTCTGGTTGCTCTAATAGCATAGTAGCGGTTACTATTTTTATTGTGGGGGGAAGATGCTGTCTAGATTGTTTCTTTTTATCTCTGAGGAAATTCAGGGTATTGATAGGTGAAATATTGTGGGCAATTAAGAAAGGAAAAAGCTGATCTGAAAAAGCAATATTTCTTAGGTACTTGGTTGCCTGGTATATTCATTCTGAGAGTTAAGTTTTTCTCAGAGGAAAGGGAGGGAGCAGAGCAGAGATGTATCATGAACAGAGGCTGTGTTTCTTTCCATATGCAGCCTGCTCAAGGTGATAGTAATTAGAAGCTTGCATGTATCACTTCATAATTTTTTCAGTGTAGCTTTTAATGCAATTTTTGTTCATCTTTCACATATATTTTAAATGAAATGTCTGTCAAACAGCTTGTGGCATCCATGTGAATTCAATGCCTGTTTGTGAATAATCAGAGAAATTCTGTGAGTTTTAATTACTCAATAAATCAATTTTATAGCATTATAGAACAAACTTCAGACAGTGGCCAGCTAAAGATCAAGATTTTTGACACTCAGAACATTCACAGAGGCAAACTTAGAAAGTGTGGACTGAATGAGTGGACAGTGAGATGGATTGAGAACTGGCTGCATCTCAGAGGGTGACAACTTGTGACACAGGGTCTAGTTGAAAGTGGTGATGTCTTCCAAAGTTCAAGGCTGAGCACAGTATTTAACTTATTCACTGGTGACTTGGATGAACGGGTTTGCTGATGACACAAAGCTGGGAGGAGTGGCTGATATCAGAATGCTGCACAGCCCTTTAGAAGGACCTCAATAAGCAGGAGAGATGGGCAGAGAAGAACCTACTAAAGTTCAACAAAGGCAAAAACAGGGTCCTGCACCTGGGGAAGAATGACTCCAGGCACCAGTACAGTCAACCAGCTGGAGAACAGCGGTGTGGAGAAGAATGTGGGGGTACTGGTGGACAACAATCTGTCCATGAGCCAGCAATATCTCCCCGTGGCCAGTAAGGCCAATGATGTGCTGGGGACAGGAAGAACATTGTCAGCAGTTTGAGGTAGATGATCCTGCCCCCCTACACAGCCCTAGCAAGGCCTCACCTAGATTACTGTGCCCAGTTCTGGGATCCTTAGTACAAGAGAGACATGGAGGTGCTGGAGTGGATCGGGAAGAGGGCTATGGAAGATGACTAAGGGACTGAGCATCTCTCTTATGAGGAAAGACTGAGGAAGTTGAGACTGTTCAGCCTTGAGAAGAGACAACTGAGACAAGATCTCATCAGTGTTTGTCAGTAGATGGCGTCCAGACAAGGTGTCCAGAGCATGGATACAGGCTCTTCATGGTGGTGTCAAGCAAAAGGGCCAGAAGCAACAGGCAGAAACTGATGCACAGGAAGTTCTACCTGAATAGGAAAAAGAACTGCTTTAATGTGTGAGTGGCTAAGCACTGGAATAGATTGCCCAGAGAAGTTGTGGAGTCTCCCTCACTGAAGATAATTCGAGAACAGCGCTGGACCCAATCCTTTGCAATGTGCTCCAGGATGACCCTACTTGAGCAGGGAGGTTGGATCAGATGATACACAGTGATTCCTTCTAACCTTACCCATTCTATGATTTTGAGATTCTGTGGTGTTTGTGGACTACTTTCATAAAAGACAATCTTCCAACACAAAGAACTGAAATGAGCAGCTCTGCCAAGACTTCCTGCAATTTATGACAAAACACATAGTACAACCTGACAAAAGAAATTGATGGGGGCAGAGTATTGCTATTGTCATGGATCTCCAACTGCCACCCTGACACCTGATTCCATCAGATCTAGGAAGTTAAGAAGTGTCGAGCCCTGTTGGTACTTGAATGGGAATCCTGGGGACTGTAGGTTCTAGTCCTGAGGACTTCACTGTCACCGTCCAAGCTCGCTTGGCCATGGAAGATGAACCTTAGGAGTTAAAGGGTGAGGCCAGTTCTGTGCATGCTGTGCCTCACCTAAAAAATCCACTGAGCAGGCTAGAAGGACACACCCAAGTAGGTACAGTCCTTCCCAAATCTTTGTTCGCTAAGCCCAGCCATGATGATGGTGATGTAACTGTTGAAGAAGCTGGGGCCATCCTTTGCTGAGAGCAAACATTAAGCTAATTCTGACGAGAAATAAGAACTACGGAAGAGAGAGATTTCAAGGTTTTCAGTGTATCTTCTGCCATGAAAATTAAATTCAGTTAGTTCCTTCTATACCCACAGTTTGCTGCTGTTAGTGCTTAATGAGGGTATCAAATTTGCTAGTAAAGATTTGCAGCAGAAAGTAGGAAAGCATCATGCAGAAAATCCATACCTTGCTCTGAACCTATCTAACGCACTGAAATTCATATGTACATCCTGAGGAGATTGTATGCAATCTTTGTACCCAAAGTCTTGCATGCATGTTTGAATTCTAAACTTGGAGCACTCAAGCACTTCTAACCCCAAATAATAGAAAAGAATACCAGATGCATTTGGTGTGAAATGAATAAAATGCAAAACAGCTTTCAAAGGTCCTTGCCTAAAGACAGAAATCTAAGAATAAGTATTTATTTGCTATGGAGATACATGTGAACTGAAGTTCTCTGAATACCAAATACTTTCAGGGTCATAAGAAAAAAAAAGTGGGGTTTTTTTAGGTAATATTACAAGTAGTAAACGACTGATAAAAAGACAGGAGAGGTTTTAAGCACTGTAGTGCCACTTCTACTAAGTGTTTTAAATGCAATATATTATAAGCCTTAATTTATAAATATATTAATATAGTTCTGTCATGATATCTGGTCACTATGATTATACTTGTCCTATTGATATCGAAATTTTGTGTTTATAATTTTTTTCTATACTTATTTAAAATCTTGCTTCAGTAAGACTCAATTGAATGTACTGATTATTATTTGGCTAATTTACTAATGATTTTGGTTCCTGTATGGTGTTAGGCATACAGCAGAAGTAAAAATTATGTCTTTGGTTGCCAGTTAAAATTGAGCCCAATGATCAATGTTTTAAAATTTTGGCCATGGTCTCTATGAAGATTCTGTCTACTAAAGATAGAGGACCATGACTTAGAAATGAGGTGTCTCATTTAATTGCACAAAAGTTGCATGAAATATCAGCCCATATTAATGTAATTAAAATATATTAGTTGGGAAAATACCATGTGGTAGTTTAGGAAGGCCTCAAAGTAGCAGGCTTAGAGAATCTACGTAGATTAGGAGAGACAGGTATCACCTGACTAAGTAACCAAAGAAATATTTCATACCAGATGACGCAAACCTGAGACATGAGTACAAGAGTGGGAGGTGTTCTTAGTTCCATCATGGCTAAAGTAGAGACAGGACATGCAGCTGCTGTCTTGCTGGAGCAGGCCTTGCTGCTGCTCCTGCCGATACTTGTCTTTTGTTTGAATTCAGGGAAGTAGAAATATTTTGTTGTTATACTTTCTTGCTGGGTGTCTTCTAGAGTGCTTCTAAATCTAGAGTGATAAAATCTGTTTTCAATGGAGACTGAAAAGTTATTTATTGTTATTTCTAACTTGTGTAAGTGTGTGTTATATTGTAGGTTCTCTTAATTTTCTCTTTTCTGTATAAATATATATAATTAGTTTAAGCATAAACTAGTTTGAGTTTCTAGTTTTTCTCCCTTTTCTCAGCCGGAGGGAGGGAAACTGACCCTGCATGGGGCAGTTGGCGCTTTGCCAGCTATGTGCAAGGATATTAAATAATTCTAAAAATTATAAAAAGTACTGATTGTCTGCTCAATTGTTAAACTTGTGGGACAATTATTTTTCTCCTTTCATAGTGAGGTCAATAAAAATTTTTCTTTGTTAATTTGATCTTAACCAATACAGAAAATGGAGTAGATTAAATGGAAATAGAAAAATTATTTCAAATGGCAAAATGACACCGTTATGAATTTGGGAGTCTGAAGTGCTGTGGAACAGAAAGTAAGTATTAGACTTAAGCTATATTACCAAAAATTGTTTTAGACAAAAAAATACATTTGACTGTTTATTTAATAGTAATGCTTCAGATACTTAGAGAAAATCTCTGAGAAGTCTTTGTTTCTTACTTTTGATTTTTGTTAATTTATGTTATTAAAAAAAATAAAATCCAGCTATATTTCTTTGTCTTACATTCCAAGTGGTGTGTTTTAGCATTTTTTAATGTCACTTGGGTTTTATTTTATTATTCTATTTTATTTTAATATTTTTTATTTTATTTTCAAAATGTCTTTAGTGTCATACTATTAATGACTTCAGTTTGTGAAGGAATTCTTCATAGTGTGAAGTTTCCAACAATCCTCTTTAAAAATATTTAGGTAATACTGCTAAATTAATACAATTCTGTTTATACAAATTCATGATCAAAGTTTTAGGAACATTTGGAACCTCCTTTTACTTTCCCAAGGCTTCAGTCAAAATCTATTAAAGGTAATGTGGGGCTTTGAGATTATTTCAGCTGGAATTCAGAAAAGGTCTTAAGCTGATAATTGTTTATCAGTTCAGAAAAAATAAGTAATAGTTATAGCATGTGATACGCCATGAGAAATTAAATTTACTGAAAACAATAGAAAATCAATTTGAAGTTCTTCAAAATTTATATATTTATCTTTCAATGGCCATATGTATAATGATACACTATATATATTTATATATAAACTTGATAAAATTACAAATCTTTCACAATCAAATCTCTTCAAATGGTTTTAAGGATGCAGCTTCATTTGTTTTTTAAATGAAACATAAGTGCTTTATACATTGCTTGAATCTTCTATATATACTGAAGGTTTTCAAACTGCATTTTTTTCCCAGCAAAATTCTTTGCTTCTAAAAAGGCAGCAAATACATATATTTACTGTGGTCACTAAGTCTACATTTTGTCTAGGCGCTATCTCTGTTAAGTCTGTTCTCGTACCTGTTTGATTTTAGGAAACATACCACAGTGTTCTTGTTGATTTCTTGCTTATCATTATTTACTGAGCTATAATACACAAAAAGTTACAACTGAAAGGCAGATTAATAATTCATACCTCTATTATAAAAATCTGTAAATTGTATTCCAAGCAATGAGCTGCATCTGTTACCTAAAAATAAAAAGACAAGCACAGCAGGGTAACAATTTAGTATATGGAGCATTGCACGGCAGGAAAGTTCCCATTGAGATGACTTTGGCTTAGATGAAAGTCCTAGCTGTCTACCTTCTTTGATTGAACAGTCTCATTTTTTAAAGTAAACACTACTGTATATTCTGTGAATATTGCCTGACTCCAAGAATGTCAATAATTCTTTCTGACAAAGCCAAGCTGAAAAGATGTTAGGTTGAGAGTACAGCACATAGTGTCTTCCAAGAAATTAATAGAAATTTCTTCAGGAAACTGATTCTGATATGTAAGAAAATTTACCAAGAGACTAGTTATTTTTAATGCATTCTGTGATGGAAAAAAATTAGTAATTTCTATCAACTTTAGTTAAAAAAATATTAGCTAACTTTTACATTCACGCTTACTTTAAAGAGTGAAGCTATTGCAAAATATTCTTAATTCTTTCTGCAGTGTGGGTGAAGAGGAACGGTATGGCTCATTAATAACTGAAGAAATCTGAAGGAATTTCTACAAAATTCAGTGGGACCTTTATTACAAGAAAATAATGGGAATCTCACACCCAGTCTACCCTGCTCCTATAAAGGTCTACATCTCATGACATTTTGTACACAGACCTATAGATATACTAGGAAAAATCAATTACATTTTGTCTTTGTTGACAATGAGGAGAGAAGTCTCAGTAATTTTACTGAGGAAGTCACATGCAACAGTTTCAACATTTTCCTCAAACTGTATTTTCCAAAACTAAATGTAAACTTTCACTGACTACCTTGTCTTTCTTAAGGAAGTACAATAGCACAATAATAAAAAAATCTTTCTCACCGCTTGTGTTCTTCATTATTGAAGTGTCAAATATGACACTTAGATAGAGAAGTCCTTAACCATACTGAAGAATCTGGCTCCTTACATTATAATCCAAGCACAGAAATTCGTGAAAAGGTGTTTTGGTTGTTTTGCATGATTTGTCTGTTTGTTTTGTTTCTTAAATTAGCCTCAGTTAATGACAAAGCTATGCAGATTTTGTTTTAGAAATAAAAACAAATAATACCTGCTACATAGTGTGATGATATAACATAGCACTTGATGGCTTTTTAAAGTAGTGGCAGCAAGTTCCCAAGGGCAGGTATCAGAAAACAGATTATTGACTTAAAAGCTATGGTCCTGCTTGCACATGTTGTCTGTAACCCAAAATCTCTCTTCTGGATAGTGGAGCTATGCTCACAAGAAACATCAAGAAAAAAATGTTCCAATTTTCTATTTTGCTCCTAGCCTGAGCTGAAGAGAGGCAAGTATTTTTGGGAAATCTCAAACATGGAAGACTTATTTTGAACTCTGCATTGCTAAAGGCAGATAAAATGGAAACTGGATGTTCTTCTACTCAGGCAACTTGTCCATCAAATAAGCAGAAATTTAAAAGAGAAAGCCACTTCTCCTTTCTTTCTGGGATTAAGATAAAAATAAAACTGGTGCAAGGCTCCTGACCTGGACTTCTAAAACTACTGTGGCTTTAATGCAGATATCATCTGCAAAATTTTTATTCAACAGCTGGAAAAAAAATCTTGATTTATGTTGAAGTAAATCATAAGACATTACACTTCCATTTTCTGGAGGTAAAACTCTGTTCCTTGGAAGCTTTTACTGAAACTAAGATATTAAATGGAGATCAATCTTCTAAAAACAGGTGTCAGTTCAATTTCAGTAGTACAATTCTTTTGTGTTAGATTGTTCCTAGTCTTTTTAGAGATTTCCTTGCAAAACCATTTGCTCCTGATTTACTGTCCAGTAAGCCAAGACAGTCCAAAAAGCCAGGATGGGTAAGGGCAATGCACTTTGTGTCAATATCACACAGCCTGTCTCAGCTGCAAGTACAACTTAGACCTGAAACATTTGTCAGCTTACTTGTTCAGCAAGGCAAGCCAAATCTATTGATAAGTTCAAGGCAACAGTGGGATGTCAAGTAGCTCTTTGTGCTTCAGTTACAGTGAACATATTGTATAGGTGTGTGAACCTCCTTAAAACACCTTTATCATACCTGTAACATTTTGGCCATGGAGGTATTATATGATGTTAATTTTAAATAATTTACAGTGGTTGTTCATGTTTTTTATGAAAATGCATGAATATTACTGCTCAGAGCTTTCCTGAAGGCATTATACTAATTAAGAGAACAGGTATGCCAAAGTGTTTTCTTCTGCTGGGAATAAGAGTGGTGGTAGAGTTCCAACATCCACCTTCAATATTAGAAGGGCATAGAATTTAAGGTAAGGAGAAAGGGCGAAGGCTGCTCTGGTTTGTAGAGTGCAAATCCTGCTCATCTTCTGTCTGAGACATGTTGAAACTGGCAATGGTGAGGTGAGGGGAAGGCTGCTCCTACAGGCTGCATCCCTTTCTGCTTAGTGGATTTTCCTGCCTCCAAAGTCCAGAAATGCAGATCAGGAAGAGAAAAAGTGAGCACAACTAAGATGCCCTCAGCTTCATTTTCTCAGTCCCTTGTAGAGTAGGATCAGCAGAGTAACAGCACTATTAACAGACAAAACACAAATAGTCCCTCTGGAATCCTTGGAGTGGTCTGTCCTATAATTAAATCATAAAGCCAGTTCTGGATTGTTGTGTACTAATCACGTGTGATAAAATTAAATTAAAATTAAACTTGAAGGAAAATAATAGAAGGTTTTGAACCTAGATACAGAAATCACAATTTGTTCTGTTTTACCATAAAAGAAAACAACCAAAAAATTCAAAGTAATGCTGTCTCCTAAAAAGACATAAAGCTTATGTTCTGTATTTCAGCTTGAAAAAAAAACATTTCTAAATGGGTAGCAAGGTTCTGAAAACCTGGTTTTGTTCCATAATGAGAATTTATTTGCAATGCACCAAACTTTATGTTACTAACAAAGACAAGAAAGTCCTGTCCTACATTATTGCTCATATGAGTGGTTGTATGTGTAAACAAACTCGGAGCTGTAACTAGGGACAGATAGGTAGTGTTGTTTGTCCCCAAAATGAATTTTTTTTTCTTTGTAGTAGACTAAATTTTCACACTTTAAAAAATAAAACCCACCAAAGCAAAGAATGATAACTTCATTACTGTTATCTCTTTTCATGCCTTATTTATGGTGCTGATCCTAAAAGATATTTTCTTTTGACTTTCTAATATATTCTGATGCTTTTGTTGCAAATACACTCTGTTTGGTATCATTCCAAAGAAGTTTTAGCCTTGAAGTGCCAAGTTAGAATAGAAAAATTTTTGAATTAGGAGTAACTGTAGTGGAGTTTGCACTATGGAAAGCCTCAGTTCTTTTGCATTTCTATCCTCTGCATGTGGAAAAGAACAAGCAATGTATACTTTTACTCATAACTAAAAATAATAAAAGTAAATATGAAGTATTTTACTAATAAGTAAAGTATTCAGAAGCATGCTACCTTGATTATCTACAAAGAAGGTTGTTTCATACATTTGTCTTTCAACAGACCTGTGCATTTATTCAAATTCTTTCTAACCAGCTTCATAGCCTCTGCTCACAAAATCATCTAAATTCCAACAATAAATAGACAGACTGAGAGTAATCTGTAATCTAGTGTGTAGGATTAGATAGTTTCTCTGCAGCCATTTTATGCTCTTGGATGAGGGAAGTTGAAAAAAGAATGCAGAGAATTTTCAGTAAATTCTGCAGCACAGAAGCAACAAAGCCAGGTGTTGTAGTTTGGGATTATTATGTAAATTCTCTCCCCTGCCACTAACTGCCCATGCCAGTAGTTAACAAAAGAAGTAGTTAACTGCTGATCACTTGGATGGGGGCAGGTTTGTCTCTTTTGTTTTAGGGGACATCTTGCCATTCTTAGCTCAGCGGAACGCGGGAGCCGGGAGCCGTGGCGGTCGAGGAGGGAAGCTGCTCTGCTGGCACTGCTGGGGCTTCTGGCTGAGACGCTGTTTTCCTCCTCACCACGGCTGTTTCTCCTTGTTCCTGCATGTGGGATCCCGGGCCTCTGTTCCAGCCTGACCACCGCCTGCACCATCACAGCCTGCCCGCCCCAGCTGGGGCAGTGACCCGGGAGAGAGAGGTGTGCAGCTGCTTTTGCACGACACGTGGTGGTTTCCCACTTTCAGCTTTCTTTTTCCTTCATCTGGGACAAGAGACACAGAGTTCATCTGGGAACTCACTCCGCAGCCAGCTGGACTGTGACATTTGACACTGCTTAAGTGTAACTTTCCTCCTGGAGGAAAACCTGCTAGGTTTTTGTTGTTGTTTTTTTTTCTTGTGGTGTTGGGGAAGCGGTTTGCACTAGTCTGTTTATATATAGCAGTTAAGAACAGTTATCCTTCTTGTATTAAATTCCTTTTTTCCTTAAATTTTATAAAGAGTGGCATGATTATTGTGGAGAAGGCCCCCTCCCCTGCTTGTGGGTAAACATTTTGGGTTTTTTCCCCTCAAACCAGGCTACGTTCAGTTCTAAGGCATTCACAGCTATCTCTGTGGGAAAAGAGGTAGCATTCTTCTTGTTAAGGTGATATATGTGATT
This sequence comes from Pithys albifrons albifrons, assembly GCF_047495875.1. Lineage (NCBI taxonomy): Eukaryota > Metazoa > Chordata > Aves > Passeriformes > Thamnophilidae > Pithys > Pithys albifrons. Next base: position 39,808,378 of record NC_092462.1, read on the forward strand.
TTGCAGTCAAATGGAAGAGTGTTAGAAGTTCACTCATAGAATGGAGGAATCTGGTGTAGCTTTCCCTTTCTTTAGTGTTTAAAAGGTGGCTGATGTTCTAATGTTTGGAAATTAGAGGTTTTTCCTTATATGTCCCTCAGCAGCTTATTTTTTGGCATCATTCAGGTGTCTGTAGATTAATACAGTGTGATTCAGCATTGTGTTTAACAATTTCTTGAAACATTAAAGCTGTTGAAATACTGTAGTTGGACTGAATATTGTTTTTCTTTTTCTTTGAATTGTATTTGTATTTAAAAGTATCCAGTAAACTCAGCCAGTCTTTGCTGCAAAAGTAATAAAAATATTGTACAAGCTTGTTTTTAATTAAAATAAACCAATGTTAAATATTTCTATTTTAATAGCTATCTATGCAAAAAGACTTGAAAGAGAAAAAAATCCAGAACTGTTGCTTCATTGAAATGACTGGGCAAATGATTAGAGTTTTATAGTACAGAAGAAAACAGTAATGAATTATTTGCAGCAAATGATTTGTTTGTGGAATCCAGGGCAATTCTATTTTATTGTACATAAACTGAGCATAATCTTCATTCATTTGTCCATTTTACAAAAAATGACATGCTGATATTTCAGCATCTGGATTACTTGTTAAAAGGCCAACTGTCTGTGTTTCCATGGAAATTTTTATGCAGCTTATCACAAGGCATTCTCAAAACCTGAGCTGGGTTGTTTGGCATTTTCTCACATGTGACTTATAACTCACATTGCATGGGTTTAACTTTGATTTCAACATCATTTTACTGAGCCCACTGTACCAACAATGAGTATTGGACATTAAACATTATGAATTTTAAACACTTTTACAAACAGGAATCAAAACAAAATGGCAAACTCAGAGTACCCTGGGGATAAACTATTTCTGCTACTGTTATCTGCTGTTTTTTCTTTGCATTCTACAGCCTAACAGAAAATGATCCCATACATTCTTATTATCGTGTTCCTCTGCCCGCAACGTACACTTCTGTAGGAGGTGCAGGTGTCCAGTGACACTGAAAATCAGGCAATTAGTGCTTCTGTTATGATACTGAGGCCTGATTAGCCTCTGCCTTGTGAATACCACTTTTGACCTGTGAGAATTATTTTCATGCAGTTTATTGCCATGCTTAAATTTCTAGTTTCAGCTGGGGAACTGTTTTAAGCCACTGTTTTCTTTTTCCAGTGGACAAGTTGATATTTTAAATAAGCCGTACATGTATTATTAATAGTAGATCATATTATAAGAGGAACATAGTCCCTGAAAAATCCATAGGTCTTTTTCTGCTCACTTACAGTAAAAAGGCTGAAGTGAGGAAGGAACAATAGCTGCCAACAGAAGGTGGATTTGATGAAGGAAGAGGGAAATATGCAGGGGAAAATGGAGGAGCAACAGCACTAATTTCTTTAGGAAAAGGACAAAGAGTGCAACTGACCAAAGTGAGCAAGTACCAAAGGCTTCTCAATAGTTCCTTATCCAGGTAGTTCTTACAGATGAGCATGTTTTTTCCTGTTTAGTACTGCCTGAGCAGCTTCAGAGATTTCTAGAAGAGCCAGAGAAAAGGATAAGAGCTCTAGGTCTATACTCTCTAAAGTATTTTCTGTCTCTCATAGGGTACAGAACAGCAAATAGACTTTGTCTAAAGCCTGCCCTTCTATACAACCATTTCTCAATGTTTATTGTAGAACGGTTTTGCAAATTTCAATGCTACATGCAGTTTTACTTGCTCATTCTTTATCTGACAAGCTTACAACCACACTGGCAACAGCAATAACACTTGTTTTTGCTGGTATTCTAATTTTCCCTTACAGCTACAAGAGGAAGAAAATTGCATCACTGTTCTAAGACATGAAGCAGCTGTCAGGTGGGTAAAAATCATTGACTGTGTTCGTGGCTTTCATGCAGAGAGGATTCAGCCCTGCTTATATCAACACCTTGACTTCACCTGTGCTAGATCATCTGCTGAGAGCAGTATTTTTACAAACCCTAAAGCACAAGCCTAATTTGTACAGTAATTCTGCAGAATGGGTTTGTGTTGTCATGTTACTGTGTCTCATCTGTTAAGTATAGCACCTTAGTTACTGCTGTAGTCCTCTGCTTTGCCTTAGTGTGTTTCTGCTGAACTCTGCAGAAACACTCCTATTTCCTTTAGTGGGAGGGGAGTTTTGTCAGCACTTTGTTAAAACCATATGCTGAGTGCACAAGTCGCCATTAGCTGAAATTTGAAAGTATAAATTTTGGTAAAAAAAAATTCCTAGCACTGTAGCAACCTCCACTAAAATACTGCATTCAGTTCACACAGTCACCATAGACAGCATGTAACTTTTTTTTTCCTGGAAGTGCATTAAAAGAGAAAATGGGTGACACCCTAAGAAGCAATCTAAACCTTACTTATAAAATAAATAAGACATATTACAATTCACATGCACTTTCTGAATGCAAGTAAGAAAACTAAAATTTCAGAGATACGACATTATATGACAAAAATCAAGAAAGCTCATGCAGTCACAGTCTTAAAAAACAAAGTCAAAACTACTGTCTTTGGATCACCACATCTCAGATATCAAAGTTTAGTTTTCTTGAAATTTCTGATGCTTTTAGCAAAAAATAATGTATCTCAATTTTTGAACTATTATTTTCCATTAGTGTGCACATTCAAAATACAGTACCAGTCTTTAAAGCAGCTATGCCTCAAGATAAGTTAAATAGTAGATTGAGTGTTTTTGCAGCATCTATTTCTCCTCCTAAATTCAAGAGTACAAGGATCACCCAGTAATAGCTGAAAGAACATATTTCATAAAAAATTGTTTATATTTGGCCTATCAGTCCAGGTTGTCTCAAGAAATATCTGCAGAATAAGTTCAAAAGAGAAGCCTGGGAACTAATATTCATCACTCACTGTGCATTGAAAATCATAGACTTCCATGGAAATGCCAGTTTTATAATGTTTGGGGGGTTTTGGTTTTTTGGGTTTTTTTTCCACAACTGAGGGAAAATCTCTCCAGATTGCACAAGAGTTAACCATTTTATTGTTTCTTCCTAGTAGTCTAGCAGGACTTTATTTTCATATTAGCTCTGACTAACATGTTCAAATTTAATTCTGATCTTTTGTTCTCAAACTCTGTTTCTATGATTATCTGCTATGTAGAAGTTTGATATTTCTATTCCAAATCTGAAACACTAGCATGCATGCACTGAAGTATTCTGTTTTTTTCATCAAATGTCTCAGCCCTGTAATAAAATACATTTTCTACTTCTACAAGTTTTGCTATGAATTAAAGCAGGCTGACCAACTTCAGGTTCAAGCTGGGCAACACTTATTACTGATTACATATCTGGCTGTACTGCTGTTTTGATGATAAGTGGCCATACTGCCTCTTTTAGGACTTCCACAAACAGTACCTGATTCCTGCTGAAAGACCTAAGTACTGTTATATTCAAAAAAGGTGGATTGGAAACCTTTTTTGCTTAAGATCTTCTTTCTCTTTTGAGGGATAGAGAACACCTAAGAGAATAAATTCCTCAAAATACTTGCCTAAATTTTGAGAACTGATGTCTCCAGAAAGATTGAATGATACTGTTGCTCAAGATAAAACAGAAGAGAGAGGGGGTTTTCCTATTTATTTTTGCACTGACTTCTCCATTCTGTTTCTATGAGTTTGACAAATAGTCAGTTGATTTCAAGTCCATACCGATGCTCTCTGGCTGAGAGCCCCGCCTGCAACACCATAATCAGCAGGTTTTGGAAATGATTCAGTTGTGTTCTCCAACGTGTTTCCAAATGGATACTCTGTCTGTTGCCTCTTTATTGGAGATGCAACCCCTTGCAGCCAGAATTAATGATGAATGTTAAGTGATCTTAGGACTCATTTTGTCAGATTCCCAGATCCAGGTATAAAACTAGCTTTTAAGGGGTGTTTGAAAGGGACAGTGTCTAATATAGGCAGGATCATAAACAGCAAATTTAAAATCTTCCTTCTTTGTAGTATAAGAAATTTAGTAACTGCAACACGGTCTTATGGCAGTTTTCTTTTTCCAGGGATGAGTCCTGGGTTATTTTCAGTTATGCAAGAGTCTTCCCCCACATTTTCCATTGAGCATATTTTGAATAACTCTTGATTTATTTTTTATGATTTTGAATGATTCTGATTTCTATTGTTAGGCAAGTCTTCTTGGATTTTTCTTGTTTTCTTACCAAACCTTCCTCTGCGTCTTTCCAACCCTACTCTAATGCCCACTTTCTAATAATGACTTAAGCAATTTTTCGTTATTGTAATCTCCTTTACAGGCAGGCATAGGGAAAAAACAGCATTCAGCTGTTGCTTTCTCCTATTATATTCCTTCAGCAGCAGAAAAAGAGGTTTTGCATAATTTTATTACATTAAAGATATTTTTACTACATTGACATTAACAAGAAAAACAAACAAACAAAAAACCAAAACCAACCAAACAAAAAGGATTCATAAAATAACTCCATAACATCAAACTGAAATCTCTGGGCATCACACAACATAGTTCACAAACATTGTCAGCATCTTGAAACACAAATAGGACAATAATTCACTATGGCAATTTAGTAAAAAGAAGGAAGAAACACCAGGTATAATGATGTCCCCCTTAACTGATTTTCTTTTCTACTCCTTGAGTACATTCATATGTAAAATGGCTTTGGATTAGTTATGCAAGGGGTCACAATCATCAAGCAAGGGCAAAGCCACCCCTTCATATGAATTTACACTCTTTAAGTAAATATGAAGCAGACCTCATGGTATTCTTGTGGTTATAACAAACAACAGGATCAGGTATTAAATAAACATCTCCCACATAACAATATAATTGAGCTACAGCTTTGACTCAAGACTTGTGAATGCTAGTGCTTTCAGCAAGAGCAGTCCTAGTGTTTATCTTCTGAAAAAGGTATGAAAAAAATAATTAAGTCAAATGCCAACTCTCCTTTCCTCTACTCATCTAAAAAGTCCCAAATAAAACATCATATTATGCCTGGTTTCCCCATCGGTGCTTGAGTAAGGATAAGATATGAAACTTTATGTATTTTCCTTTTCCATAGGTCAAATTAACTCATCCCTGCTACTTTCAATATCTAGGAAAAGATACCCTGCTTTATTTAGTGTCATTCAAAACATAACCAGAGTTAGAAGTGGTATATGACAGATGTCATATATATAAAGATATTCAACAGATAATTGTTCTTTGCAATAGTTTATATCTTTTTATTGATGATGCAAATAATTGAGTCAATTAAATCAAAGTGCATGCCTGTATCTAAGACAAAGAGTGTTGAGATAATCTGAGTCTACATGTTTAGCACTTTGTGGTATTCTGTGTGTGTGATTTAAGAAAAGAACATGGTTTTTTTGAAGAACAAATTGAGTTGTCATGCATCAGTTTTTCAAATTTAGAGTCCTAACTAAGGAAAGAATTTAGTTCTGTGTGTTCAAAAGAGATTATTCTTAGAAGAATAAGGTGGAACTGCAAATATTCATACGATTTATTATAATTTCCCTGAAATAGAGAAACAAATGGAATATGAGGAATGCCATATCCATCTCTTGCATTAAAGAGTAGACCCATACAACGATGCACAGAGCCTTTATTAAAAATTCATTAAACTGTAAAGTGTCTCATTTTTTAATCAGAATTAAGCAGTTTACTAATGTCATTAGCTGAAGTCAATTTAAACCAGTAACAGCAGTTGGAACACACTGCAAAATGCTAAATTAAATACAACAAATGTTTTCCACTTATTTTTATGAGAAATGTTAGCATTTCATATTATGAATCAAACCCACACTGCAGTTATCTCTTAAGAAATAAATTTCCCATGAATTTATTTACACTGGTCAAAAGAGGCGAAGGAGTTTTAGAAACAGAAATCCAAAGTCATGTTTAATTTCTGAGCCAATAGAATATTGATGCATGGCAAAGCTCACAAGATGTGCAGTTTTTTCCTATTGGCTAGCCATGTCCCTTGACAGTAGCAGTAAAGTGCAGCAAACTACAGCAAAGAGATCCTAGAAAATAAAGAAATAGTAACTTTCAAAAAAAAAAAAAAAAGAAAAACTTTTCAATATGAAATATTGCATTAGTTAGGAAAATAGCTGATACTGGCAGAAGCTATGGCTTCTCATGTAAGGCATTGTCTTTGTTTTGCTTCCATGCAAAGGCAGTAACTGTGATCTCAAACAGTATTTTTTATGATGGCAAATGTACATTCTTCGTTGTTTTTTAAATATCTTTATATCTGAGTATCACTAAATTTAAAAAGTACATAAGTAAAAAATGGCCTTGTAAAATAATCATTTTAGTTTGAGAAATAATTGTCTTTTTCTAAATTAGGGTGTTTTTATAAGGATTTAATTTTCTGGGAACAAGGAAATGGATACTTCCCTTTAAAGAGATTAATTTTTCTTAAGGACCTCAGACAAGGTATGAAATAAATTGCTAGCAATTTTTAAAAAGTCTTATAGCTGATTGAGCATACATCTCAATGGTATTAAAAAGCTCATATGCCTCATATAACCACTTGGCATCTCATATGACATATGCAATTATTCATGTGTCCAAAACAAACTATCCCTCTGCCATGCACTATGTTTTAACATAATCAAAATACATAAGAGAATATACCTTGTAGAGCCATGAATTGATTATTAGAAATGGCCCCAAAACTGTAGCTGAGCTCTTGGCTGCCCACTTATGTCTAAAAAATTAATGTAGATTCTCCTCTAAAACATACATTGCCTACTCTCAGACTTAGGCTTTGATATTTCCTCTAAAATGGCTTCCTGGAGGTATCATCTCCACTCTGTGTTGTTGGCTGGTCCTTAGAAAGTTATGAATTATTGCGTTTAAAAACCATTCAGTCTTTTGTATCTGAAAGGTAGTGATCTCCAAGGAAGCTACTATTGGCTTTTACATACTGTGTTTCCTTGCCTTTCAAGGACAAAATATATCCAAAAATCTGAGAAGTGGATCAGTTTGCTTTGGAGTCAAATATTTTATTTTTTATTTTTCAAATAAATGACAGGTATTACATATATTACACATGCTTCCATTTGATTTTTGGCTAAAGCAGTACTTCTCTTGAACAGCAGCAATGAAATGTCACAGAGAACTTGGCATCAGATGTAACATTTACTAACTGTTTATAACAAATATTTATGATATATGTAATTAAGGAGATCTTAGCATAAAAGGGCTCATATCTACCCCAGTAATGTACTAAAAATCTTTTCATTTCCAAACCCAGCATTTCTAGAGGGGTTACAGTGAGATTAAACCACTCCACAGTCAACACCCACTGTCATCAGCCAAGTGCCTGGAATATATTTGCAAAGAACTTATCAGACAAACTGAATTTGAAGGATCACTGAACAAGATCAGCTGGCATGTTCTATAAACTGTTTGAGAACAGGGTATCTGAGGAAAAGGGCAATAAAAAAGGAAGCAGATGTACTGCAGCACAACACTGTGCTGCCACCAACCTGTGTTCTGTCATACCTGCGATATGGCCAGATCCTCAGATGATCCCCACTCATCCTGGATCAGCAGGGATATTCATTACCAGTTCTTCAACAGCTGGGAGAGGTGCTAAAGCTGTGGGTAGATAATGACGAGGGTAAAGCTATGACCATCCTGAGAAAGTGGTCCCTTTTCTCCTTCCTTAGCTAAATTGCCTCCTCAAAGTCCAGGTTTGGCAGGCTATGAACTTCAATGCCAAGTTTTTTACCATGTTCCTAATATAATTCTTTACATAAGCATACATTGCTTGGATCACAAGCTAGCGGCAGAGTTTGAAACTGGATATGAAAAATCACTAAGGTACATTGGGCAGATCACTTTGGAGAGTTTCTTTCAATCTCTATCTCAGTCTAGTGTTGTGACACAGATTTCAGTGAGGATCTGGGTGGGACTATTCAATACCTCTTCATCCAAGTTTCACCCCCCATGTATTTTATGTAGGTGTAAAAGTCTTGTTTCTGCCCTCTGTTCCTGTCATTCACCTTTTCCTTTTCATTTGCTACTTTTTTAATGAAAAATGCCAGAGAGGATGCACTTCTGACCTCTAACTTCACTGATAGCCTTCTATCAAGCACTCATTTCAAACCTGGGATGTAGAGCAGCAGTCATTATGCTGACGTACGTACTAAAGATGCTAGCACAAAGTGCTAACTTTATATATTTGAAAGATTGCAGTTCTGGGATGAAAATACTTCAGATCAAGACAAAACCCAATCTTAGTAACAGATAATGTGCTGCTTTAAAAAAGTCCATTCATTACAGTAATGCGCCTGTTATTATAAGGTGTAATATGGACCTAAAAACTCCTTTCTCTGTGCTTTGGTTTAGGAAAACATAAATGATTTAACTTATTTGCTCTACTTCATTATTTTTTATGACATTGTCTCTACTACCTTGCTTCTAATCTTATGGTTACAGCATTTCTATGATTTAAAGAGAACAATTATTACATATTTCTCTTTGAATTTCTGATATTTAAATTGTATTTCTGTGCAGTCCTTTGAGTAAAATTTACTGAGCAAAAACAATAAGTAAGTTTCCTGTCTTTAAAAATCATATTTTCAATTAACTAAATCATGACAATATAAATACTTTTTCATATGACAGATGTGGTTTGATGTCTATTGTAAGACGGATCCATCTCAAAGCCGATTAAAGAAGAGAACGGCCTATCCTTGTTCCTCCTTGATGGGATTATCCAGCCATAAAAGATGAATTTCTGTGGTTTAAAATTTCGTTCCACTTATTATTACCAACACAGTGAAGTGGTAAATACAAATGCTAATTTCAACATACTTTCAAAGCAGATTTTAAATGTTTGATAGGCTGTCATGGTATTTTAAATTAAAATGCAAGGTACTGTAAAATCCATTTTGTTTATAAACAAAAAATGGCAATACAAATGCAAAAGATGCTGAAATGTAAAACTTATAAAACTCTGCTAAGTGCAAAAAACTGATGGAAAGAGAAATAATAGAGATAACGTCAACTTAAAGCATTGATGGGGAAGCATGAAAGGAATATGGGAATCAAAAATCTCACTAACATTGCAGGACAGAAACCATGTTTTGCAAAAAGCAATAATCACATCCGCTTTGGAAGGCTTTTATACCACAATATAGCAAAATATTAGCAATTAGTACTTTTTGCCTTTTTTAATTGCTAACTTCTTTTCTTACTGTATATTCAACATTTCTTTGGATTAGAATGTAATCTGAAGACATTTTCCTTTTACTGAGAGGTAAATCATATATTTGTAGAAAACCTACAAATTTAGAATGATCTGAAACCCCATATATCTTTATTAATTGAGGGTTTGAGCTTCTTTTTGTTTATATATAAATTTTCTGCATGAGTCAGTTTTGTTCTCTGTCATTTTTTTTGCCATGGGATTTGCATGTATTTATATGAAAAAACATAGTTTCATGTAGTCATATCTATAATTTCATACCATGTATTCAATTTTTAAAGCTATTAAAAAGTATATTCTCAACTCATTTTAATTGGATGCAATTATTTGGGGAAATGCACTTGGCTTTTTGGAAAATGCCCTCAGATAGTGAGGATATCAAGATCAGGAATCTTTTGATTTCTTCTCAGTATCAAAAAATGAACAAACTGATGTGTATTCAGTTTCTGTAAAATGTATTCTTTTGCCACTTTGGTAGACGTGAGAATCAACAACATCAGAGGTTTCAAACCATTGCTATTCATCAGCTCGTGGAAAGGCTTCTGCGCAGAAGTTTTGCTAGAGAGCTGAAGACATAAACTTTTAGGAAAATGGACAATTCAGGAGAGCTGTTCTTAGAGAAATGCCTACCATCTTTTTCTCACTCTCAGTTTTGTGAAGGTCTTTTTTACATCCTGTTTCAGGGCAGCTGTCTAATTCAGGCTAAAGAATTTCTGTTGCCTTTTTTGTTGTTGTTGTTTTTTGGTTTTTTGGTTTTTTTCCCAGATATATACTTACTGGTCAATGCAAAGGTTTCCTCTACAGGGAAGCATTCTAGCACCATTGAGCACATGAAAGGTGTGAAGGAATATATCTTTCCACAGGAAATCTTCCATCTCTCTCTCTCTCTTTTTTTTTTCTTTTTAATCCCCTGCATCTCATGTCTTCTCTTCCTCACACAATTCCTTTAGGGTATACTCAGCTGCTTGTGGTGAAGTAAGCAGGGTATGAAGAAAGGCTTGGGAAAAAAAGGGAGCATGAATGTACCTTTTACAGCAGTGTGATGCTGGCAGGATTTAGTCTACATTGAGATCCGCCTGTTTGCCTCTTGCTCAGAGAGATGCTAGTATCCAGGAATCAGAGGCACATAGCAACATCCATGAGAATGAAAGAGTTATCCGTTCTGTATTCCAGAGGAATAGCCAGCAAAGCTCAAAGGATTTCCAGCTGTATTCTGCCTAGAATAACAGAGAGTTTGAGTTTAGTAAAACTCGTTTGATTTTGCTCATTGATTTTCATGTGTGTTTTAGCATTAAAAAAGTTCACAAACTCCAATGTTTTCAAAAAGTGAAAATAAATAGGTGGTGGAAGTTGTGACATTGTTCTTGAATCTGAATGAATTCTCAGCAGTTTTTCTCTAGCAGGGAACAAACACTTGTACACAGCAGCCTATGCACTACTTCAATGACATTTTATTTAAGCCCTCAGTGAATTTTGCTGATATAGAAACCTAAGGCCAGTCTCCCATTTTCCCTGGGCAGCAAAGTTGACTTAAGCAGATTTTTCTCCCCTTGCCAATGATTTCCACCCTTGTGACTTCCCATCAGCTGCACTGAATATAACACTGCAAAAATAAAAGAGGTGCTTTAAATAATATCAAATCACCACGAAGTTCTGAAGGGAGGAGTGACAGGATACTGAGGCCACTTTTATCAGCCTTCCTGCCAGGGGAAATAATGTGGAGCAATAGTCCTGTGCTGCTGATGTGGGAAAAGCAGATATCAACACCTGCTAAGATTTTGAAAGAAGCTTTGGAAAACACAGAACAAACCATATATCTACTTAAGATCTGGCATTTCACCTGTGTGGAAGATGCTCAGGCCTAAATGCAACAGGCAGTTCAAGTGGAAAAATAAACCACATAGGTAGCTCAAATCGAGTTTGAAGAATTACAGTTTAAATTATTAATTTACAAAAATTACATACTGTGAACACAGTGGACTAAGACATCTGTAACACCTCACTCATTAATAAAGATACTACAGTGATGATGGTACACTGGAACAACTATGAAAACTGAGTCAGATGAGTCTCATTATAAATCAGCCTTTCAATCAGATACAGTCAACATTAGCAGAAGCCAAGCATTCTTTATATACTGAATAAACTTATAATTTTTAATTTTCAGTGCCATAAATCTGACAGTTGTCACTAGGTGTAAAATGAAAGTAAAACCAATTTAGGCAAATGCCTTTGGAAAGTACAAGATTTTTCTTCTCTTTCTATATGTATTCCCTCTATATGTATTCCCTATGACATAAGCCTCAGGTTTTTTCCTTTAACCTTGTCAGTTTTCATCACCGTTAAATCTCATCAGAAACCATGGGTTCAATCAAACAAAAATAATCTCTTCAGTTGAAAAAAAAGTGCTTTTTTCAGGAGGTCTTTGATTTTAAAGAGTTTGCAAACATTTAAAAAATAAATTGTGTAATACCCTTCTTGAATAACACTTCAATAGAGTGTTACAAATTACTGTGGAGTTCTAGAAGCACTCACAGTAATGCAAAATGAGTTCTTCACAATTACCTTTATTACTATAAATACCAAAGGAGTTAATAGTGATGAGAGTGATATTTTAAAGCATTCTTCATTATCACGTGCATTGTTTGTAAAATTCCAGGATGACAATAATTACTGTAAAGCTTTTCTTGGGGCAGGGTTCTCTTCCCAGTGGAGGGATAGCCCAAAGCTAAATGCTTCTGAAGTCCCTCTGAAATCTTCAAAAATGGAATTAGGATGCTTTGCACATACATTAGCTGTGAAATTGCTTTCCCCATAGGGTAAATTTCAACACTAGACTTGATATAAGTTAGAAGCCCAAAGAAATAAGCATTCCAGACAAACTTCATTTTTCCTGAATCTCTCAATGGTAGCTAGTATAATTCTTTTGGGTATGTTGTTGTTAGGTTTGTGATAGGTGAAAAAAGCTCAAGCACGCCTTAGTGAATTCTATGTAAGTATGTTTACTTGTTCAGTAATTAAAAAAAAAAAAGTCAGACTCTATAGCAGAGAATCCTTTCAGCTGAAAACCCATTGGAATTTTTAATTTTTCATAATAATGAGGTGTAAAATACTATCATACTTAATCCTCTTGGGGGAACACTTTTGAAAGGCATAAAAAATTCAAATTATGGCTCTTTAGTATGTTAATGCTGGCAACATGGGCTGCCTTTCAACTATTTATTTTATCTTATACATCACCTTTGATTTTAGACAAGCATTGCTTAGCAGAGATAAGGCTTACAGATATTACTCCTGATTTTTTCTCTCACAGTGAATTTCAGCCACACAGGGTAACAAAATCATATAATAGGCATAGAAGAGACAGTTTTGTAAGCATGGTGCACAACAAGATTAATGTGCTTTTTTGGACAGTCCAAATCTTTCAATTTTTAAAATACGCAACTCTGCAAAGGCAGAGACTAGAAAAAGAAGTTAGTTGTGCAATTTTAGTCTGAGATTCAGTAGCTTTAGACTTCTTTCCCTTACCCATCTTATTTCCATTGCATAAAATACGGCACCCGGTGAAGTTCATGGATCTATTCTCATGTCCTTAATGAACTGACACAGCTTAAAACTAATCAAACCAAAAAACCCCAATAAATTATCAACTCTCAGTACATCAGATCCCTCCCTACTTGGTACCTCAACGACTGGCATAAGGGATTGGGAGGGAATGTATGGCTGAGAAGGGGGAGCTAAGAGTTATGAAAATTATTAATCCATATCAGTCCATTCCCATAGAATCATAGAATCATAGAATCGATTGGGTTGGAAAAGACCTCCAAGATCATCGAGTCCAACCCTTGGTCCAACTCCAGTCCATTTATTAGATTATGGCACTCAGCGCCACGTCCAATCTGCGTTTAAAAATCTCTAGGGATGGTGAATCCACCACCTCTCTGGGCAGCCCATTCCAATGCCTGATTACTCTCTCTGTAAAGAATTTTTTTCTGATCTCCAACTTAAATTTCCCCTGGCAGAGCTTAAGTCCGTGCCCCATTGTCCTATTGCTGAGTGCCTGGGAGAAGAGACCAGCCCCCACCTGGCTAGAACTTCCCTTCAGGTAGTTATAGACAGTGATGAGGTCACCTCTGAGCCTCCTCTTCTCCAGGCTAAACAACCCCAGCTCCCTCAGCCTCTCCCCATAGGGTTTGTGCTCCAGTCTCTTCACCAGCCTTGTTGCTCTTCTCTGGACCTGCTCCAGCACCTCAATATCCTTTCTGAACTGAGGGGCCCAGAACTGAACACAGTACGCAAGGTGTGGCCTCACCAACGCAGAGTACAGGGGAAGGATCACTTCCCTGGTCCTGCTGGCCACACTATTTTTGATACAGGCCAGGATCCCATTGGCCTTCTTGGCCACCTGGGCACACTGTTGGCTCATGTTGAGCTTCCTGTCAATTAGTACTCCAAGGTCCCTTTCTGCCTGGCTGCTCTCTAGCCACTCTGTGCCCAGCCTGTAGCGCTGCAGGGGGTTGTTGTGGCCAAAGTGCAGGACCCGGCACTTGGCCTTATTGAACTTCATCCCATTGGAATCAGCCCATCTCTCAAGTCTATCCAGATCCCTCTGCAGAGCCCTCCTGCCTTCCAGCAGATCGACACTCCCTCCCAGCTTGGTATCATCAGCAAATTTGCTGATGATGGACTCAATCCCCTCATCTAAATCATCTATAAAGATGTTAAACAGGACTGGACCCAACACAGACCCCTGGGGAACACCACTGGTGACTGGCCGCCAGCTGGATGCGGCTCCGTTCACCAGCACTCTCTGGGCTCAGCCTTCCAGCCAGCTCCTAACCCAGGAGAGGGTACACTTGTCCAAGCCATGGGCTAACAGCTTTTTCAGGAGTATATTATGGAGACAGTGTCAAAGGCCTTGCTGAAGTCTAGATAGACCACATCCACAGCCTTCCCCTCATCCACCAGGCGGGTCACCTGATCGTAGAAAGAGATCAGGTTGGTCAGACAGGACCTGCCCCTCCTAAACCCATGCTGGCTGGGTCTAATCCCTTGTCCACCCTGAAGGTGCTCTGTGATTGCACTCAGGATGAACTGCTCCATAACCCTGCCAGGCACGGAGGTCAGGCTGACAGGCCTGTAGTTGCCAGGGTCCTGTTTGCAGCCCTTTTTGTGGATTGGGGTGACATTCGCCAACCTCCAATCATCTGGGACCTCCCCAGAGAACCAGGACTGTTGGAAGAAAAGTCAGAATCCCAAAGTGTCACTTTTTTGACATAATTATCTTTGTAGAGGGTTTTAATGCCTCAATTCTCATTTCCTTACTTGCTTTCCACCCCTTTTTTTTCTTATGCTTTTACATTTTAGCTTTAGTGATGAACATTTGAAAAACCTGGACTAAAAATTTCCAGACTATCTAAATCACAAATGTTTAAGTCATTGCTGAAAGGAAAATTTGCCTTCTAACCTACTTACATGGTTTTAAAAATTCTGTGCTGGATGGTATGCTAACATTTAACTTGGAGATGAAATTTACTTAGTACAGAGCACAAGTGTAATAAGCTTAGAGGTACTTGATAGTTTTGTGATAAAATCAATTTCTGTTAGGAAATATCTTTTTTATATTATTTTTTCTTAAGGAAGTTTATTCTTTTGGTGGAAAGATTGAAAATGATAGGTCCTTGCTTACTCACCTAGAAGACTGCTATCAGTTTCAATTTTTACCTGAATGGTCCATGCTCTTGGACCATTTGCTGCTTTCAGCAGGGACAGGCAGACTAAGCATCCGTGGCTTTTTGGCAGTGAGACTGAAAGGATGAAAGACTCCTATCAATTTTTGTTTGTCTTCAGGGAGGAAACAATCCTCACAAGAGTCTTCAGTCTAGTACTCCAAACAGTGAAAAAATCCTTTTTCTCAGAAATATTTTATTTTCCTGGAGAGTCTATCAAGTTTTTTTAAACTTCATCTTCTTTAGACAGAATATGGTTAAACATAGCACTTTAAGGTCTTTTAGCTGCTGGTGATAAACACTTGAGGGCAGATACAAAGGCTAGGAAGGTATTCTAACATTCTGTGGTGACAGACTTGGTGCTTGTATGGTTGGGCATCATCACAGTGAGCACAGGTGGGGAATTAGATTTTGTTTTAAGGGTGTATTTCAAAAATGTAAGCGTGAATTCCCTTAGCCCAGAGCTGTTGAGAAGCAACAGTGATTTAGGGATCTTTTCCTCATTGTGATCTATTGCTGGTATAGGAAATTTTCGACTTTTTTGAGTTTTCTGGCCATCTCCCAGAAAGGGAGGGAAGGCCCATAGGTAAGGAAAGTACATTAGAGACTGAATAGTATTTGAATTATTGGCAGGGCAGTAATAAAACCAAGAAGTTTGGAAGATTGATAAACCATTAAAAAAGTGTCAACCAGAATTGTTTAAAAATTCCTTTCAGAAAAAGTAAGGGAAAGAGGTGTAAAGGTCTTGATACTGCCTCATGTTACTGTGACTGGTGTAAGGTAAATTTATGGCACATTGAGAGTTCATATACGAATATATTTTGACAACTTCCATTAAATTAATACTTCTTCATAAGTCATAAATAATTAAAAGCATTGCAACATGCCTCTGTTTTTCAAGCTGACATAAATATTGCATTAATTAAATCTATTAGGAACATTGAAATGAGATTTCATTAACTAATATCCCCTATTAGGATAATTATGACTAATTATAGTTATTAGACTAATGGCTTTAAACCTCAAGCACAATGTGTTACAGAAGGTTAAGAGTCCTATGACAAATTGAAAACCAAAAGTATGATCAAACTCTCTTTTAATGTTTTACACAGCCACCATCCTATAATGGTAACTATGACAGCAACTGTTTCATTTTTTGCAACTCACCTCATGCTGGGAAGGAAGATAATTTTTCATAATTTGCTAGTCATTTTAAATTTCCAACAGGAAATGTCCTGATTTCTAGACTGTAGGTGCTCATCAGTGTGAAAAATTATCTTCTTACATGTTCTACTAAAGGAAAACTGCATCATTTTATTAATTTTTTCTGCAGAGAAAAGCGTCATTTTAAGAAGGTGAGATTCCACTCATATTAATATGTTTTGTATGTAGCTGCACTATATCCAAGAACTACTGTTTTATTATGTATTTGCTGGTGTCTCTCAGCAAATACATAGTGACAGCTATGTACTATTGGAAAATTTATGCTAGTAACTCAGTATCCATTAGCACAAGCATAGGTAAAATAGTGCAATGCATGACCCTTGAATCCTCCTTTTGGGGAAAGCCAAAATCTTACCAGGGAACCAAAAAGCCTGTTATGCGACAGAGACTTTTTCCTTCTTTTTGCAGCTAGAAAAATGGGTTAAGTTTCTCGGGGTTTGAAGTGCACAATTCATGAAGTAGATTTGTCACATAACTGGAGTGTGATTGGAATTACCAGCTGCATTTTAAGAAAACATACACAAAAATGGCTTAGTTGTATCCAGCTCTTGAACGGATAGTCACAAAGCACTATCTATATTTGGAAGATTTACCAATTTTGGATCTTGATTGGGTAGAGATGACCCAGTACCAGGGAAAAGAGAAAATCCAAAAAAAAAAAAAAATCTCATCTGGGGAACTCAAAAGGCAAGAATTTCTGAGCTTAAAGTTAGAAATTTAAATCTAAAACTTAGTACTATGTCTTTTAGGTGGCAGGCTCTGGAGGGGACTCCAAATCAGGTTTGGATATCTAAAATTTGTAGGAAGATACACACTTAGAGCTGTAAAGGATGATCCACCTGCCTTTTTGTGCCCATACAGAATAGCAAAATGGTGAGCAGATAGGAATATCTGCCTACTGTGCCCTTGAAACGGGGTGGCGTATCTTGTAGAAGAGTATATGGCTGTTAAAAATGCTAAAACATTTCCATGTTAGAGAAAGTATTCTCATATTGATCACTATTTATGAATATTTAGAACATAACATTCTGAAGATTTCGCACATAGTAAGAACACCAGTCTGAACAATATTTTAGCTATAGAGTCAAATGTATTTTTAAAAGTTGTGACATTTTGAATATTAAAATGGTTTTACTTTTAGAACATTTATGTCATGTTGCAAGATAAAATCTTCATTATCTGTTCATGCCAAAAAAAAATAGAGAGTAAAATATTTTGGCTATTTGACTCAAAGAGCTAATTTCTTCTAATAACTGACCTTGCTTCTCTGGAGATTGACTCTGGCAAATCTTTATTGATTTCTCTGTAAGTTGATTCAACAAACTCAGTTCTTTATTTGTTTGCTTGTCTTTTATATTGTAACATGTGGATTTCTTCATTTACCTTGTTATCTCCTGAATATAACTTCTATGATTGTACAAACTCCTTTTTCAATAGATTCTGTGATAATGCTCCAGTTCTACCCGAGTTTTCACGTCTTATTCCTGTGTAGTTTCCTAATACATCATATGTGTTTCTCTTGTTGTAACAACTATATACACCTGCCAAATCCTCTGCTTAGAGGCCTGGAAGGGAATTGCATGTGTTTCTCATCAAGAGTTGGCATGCTCTTTGTGGCTGGTTTTCTTTAAGGCACAGCTATTGGAGTTAAGAATGTCATTATCACTAGGTAATAAAGCAGAGTTTCTGCCTCAGGTAAATGACACAGAGGCAGCGAATACACAAGCTGGACATACTGAATCAGACTAAGGGTCAAACATGGTGTTGTGATACTGATGTGTGATACTGAGCAGTACCAAATGAAAGAGTTCAGAGTTGGATGTGAGATCCCTGTAATGAAAGGGCCACCTCTTCCTAACCCCAGGCAATCACCATGAGTACTTGTGTTATGAAACATGAAGAATGACATCACAAGAATGGGTTTTTTTAATTCCTGGCAAGGCAATTGTGTTTCTTATTGTTTGCAAAACATTTCTATTCTTTTCTGAATCCTACAGTTCTCTGTCTCAATTTTATTTTATGACAGCTACTTTAGCAGAAATGATGTGCTTATAAAAATTGCACAAGCACAAAATTAAGGATGCCCAAAACTAGAAATTAAAAAATATTATGAGGAAGTTGCTAATCTGATTTGAGAAAAAAGAGCAGAAAAGCTCTATCCTATTACATATTTTGACAGTTTACATTCAGTGGTGTCTTGGTTTAACCCAGTAGGTAGCTAAATACCATAGAGTTGCTTGCTCCTCTCTCTCCCTCAGTGGGATTGGGGAGAGAGTTGGGAAAAAAAAATAACTTGATTGGGATACAGATGGTTTAATAAGACAGAAATAGAAGGAAAAATAAAAATAAATAATGATAATAATTATAACTAGATTACGCAAAGCAATTGATACACAATGCAATTGTTCACTATTTGCCAACCAACGCCCAGGGAGTTCCCTAGCAGTGCCCCTTGACCAGCTTTCTCCTGGTTTATATACTGAGCTTGATGCCACAAGGGTATGAAATAACCCTTGGGCCATTTGTGGTCACCTATCCTGCCTGTGTCTATTCCCAACTTGCTGTGCCTTTCAGGCTGCTTGCTGGTGGAATGGTGTGAAAAGCTGAAAAGTCCTTGACTTAGTGCAAACACTACTTAAAACATCAGTGTGTTATCAACGTTATTCTAAACCCAAACCACAACACTGTACCAGCTACTAGGAAGAAAACTAACACTTTCCCAGTCAAAATCAGGAAAATATCCACCCCCTATCCACTATCGATATGACCAGGTCCCACATTTTTCAATACATCCTTTTCAGTCTCTCGATATTGACACACAGATTTAATTCCCTAAATCTATAGGCCATTCTTCAAAAATGTGTGTTGACTTCATTTTTACATCGGCTTTGAATGCCACATGTCATAGTACTCCTTTGAGGCAGATGGTTTGGGATGTTGTATTGTTGCATAATGAAGCCAGTTCTGGTTCCATAGCTGCTCTGGTTGTCTGGTTCTATCATTACTGTACTTGGCCCAGTTGAATCAAAATTCATTCTTCATTAAGCTCAGCAATTTCTACTGCAATACCCTTGATATGATATATAGTAGCCATAGTAGTGACAACATAAAGCATTACATAGTAATTAACATCATGCAATCAAATAATTGGCTATTCTTACCCAGAGACAAATTCCCTTGAGGCATAAACTGGATTTGCATGCTACCCACCAAGTGCACCCAGGTCCTTGAACAAAAGCAGCCAATTTGTCTTTGCCTGAAACAGGAATAACCCACGATGTCTTCCTCAACTTGCTTTCTATGGGCACCACTGAGACTTTATTTCCTCCTATAATACATAAATGTTTTGATTGGTGGGGCCAGTAACCAGGTGGCTTTTGCTATATGTGTATCCTAATGTTTGAATGTCCCAGCACCCATTGCTTTCAGTGTAGCCTTTAATGGGCCTCTGTAACATTTGATTTTCCCAGAGGAAGGTGCATCATAGGGGTTGTGATATACCCACTCAGTGCCATGCTTTTTGGCCCAGGTGTCTTGAGGTTGTTTCAGAAATTAATCCTGTTGTATAACTCATGTTGCCATAAGACTTCCTTTTCAAAGTCCAGGATAGTATTCCAGGCAGGGGCATGAGGCATGGGATATGTTTCCAGCCATCTGGTGTTTGCTTCCACCATCGTAAGCATATTGCACTTGCCCAGTGTGATATAATTGATCTGCCAGGCCTCCCCATATTTATATTTCAGCCACTATCCTCCATACCAGCAAGGTTTTGACCACTTGGTTTGTTTGATTGCAACTCACGCTTCATATTTGTGGATAACCTGTGCAGTAGTGTTCATGGTTGAATCCACACTTTGATCATGAGCCCATCTCATGTTTCATCACTTCCTAGATGGCCTGATGTGTCATGAGGCCATCCAATTAATCCTTATGTTGCCAGCCAAGATCCACCTGATCCACTTCAATCCTAGCAGCCCAATCCACTTGTTGGTTGTTTTGATGTTTTTCAGTGCCCTAACTCTTGGGTACATTAGCATCTTGTAATGTACTTCTACAATCAGGTTCTCTACCTGAGCAGCAATGTCTTACCAGATAGTCCAGATGGATTTACCTGTAGGCTGCAGGTTGGTCTGCTTCCATTGCTATAGCCACCACCAGTGAGCATTTTTCACCCTCCATGTGTGAATACAGAGATAATGCATCGGTCACTTTTCTCATTCAACAATATCTAAAGCCAGCTGGATGACTTTCACCTCAGCAAACTGACTTAATTCACCTTGTCCTTCAGCAGTTTCTATGTCTTGGCCCATCACTGAATAAAGCATACTGGTTTTTTGTTTTCTAACTTTTTGACAGTGCCTCATTTTCATTACTAGCAAAGAGTAGCTCTAGGGCAGGTGTATATCTGTCAAGTCTGGTAAAGAAGGATGGAAAGAACTCATCTACTTTTACTGTAGTATTGAGGAGAAAAGATTGGTTTTCTTACTCTCTGGCAATCTGGTTTAAAATTGACTCCTTAATTAACAACTGATCAGGCAAAAAAGCACAGATACCTTCACAAGCTCATATTTTTCCTCCATGTTTTCAAAATTCCATAAATCCAGTTTCTTCTCTGCCCACAAAAGCAATCTGACCAGATGCTTCTCTTCAAGGTAATCATCAGTGAGTCTCTGCACCAGCATTTTACTCCAGATTAAAGGTAGATTATTTTAAAAAATAAACCTCTCAATAGCCTTCATTTTATGGGGTTCTTTTAGCTTGCTTCAAAAAGTGGTGTCAAAGCACAAAAAAAAGTTCCTCCCAGATGAAACTAAACTCGTAAATATGGTCTGGGTAACTAGTATGCATTCTAAGTCAAAATCGGCATTCTGTTCTTAGGATGCAGAGCAGAGATAGTCTGGTTTGAAAACCACACAAAACATATGTAAGGCAGTTGCCAGCCCTCAGCACCAAGTGGCCTACCAGTTGTGTTATGTTCCTTGTTAATCTAAGAAGAACTAATTCAGGTTGTCTGGTAAAATCCAAGTCTTAAGCCCTTGTGCAGCTCACCAAACCGGTACTCTGACATCCCTTTAGTGGATGGCTTAGTGTGCTGTGAAGGAAATGGTAATATTAATTCATTCCAACTTTTTAAGAATTCTCTGTGATATTAAGAGTGAAGTTTTGAGCTCATTAACAAAATCTGGCACCTAAGTCATGTGTTTCTCCAAGCAACCTAACTTTCTGAGACCTTGTATTTATATGACAGAGTGGGCTGTGACAAAAAGCCACCCATCAGGTAAGCTATAGGAAGTAATTGTATGATATGGAAGGAAACCAGAAACCTGGGAATCATTATAAATTTCTTCTATGATGTATTAATTTGAACTAGCTGGAAAAATGATGAATATAAAGGTGGGGTTTTTTCCAACTAGATATTTCCCTTTATATCATTAAGACTATTTTTCTACTTTCTATGTAAGCTTTCATCATTTGCACTTCAGATTGCCTTTGAGTCACTTATGTTCTATCTAATATAATATTATTTTTCTTTCTTCTTTACCAAGACTGAATTCCAGTGTCTTCCTGGCTTCAATGATCACTTTGATTTGTTGGTTAATCATGATATTTTTATTTCTCTTTCTATTTCACTTTTTTAACACACAACTGTTTAAACTGCTAAGTCTGGTAATACTTTATAATCCACATACATCCTATATCCACTGCTTTTACTGTCTGAAATACAAAAAGGCTCAACTCCCTTCACTGATTCTACAGTCCTCTTGGTTACAGTGTCAAAACAAGCAGAAAAGGCTAAAGACTCTTGAGAAGCTGAAACATCTTTCCTATGTGATGTTGCTATCTGGAAGACCCCAATGACATCCAGCAATACTAATAAGAAGTCTATTGCACTGTCACATTTTATTCCCAGCAGATCCATTGTTGGAAAGTGAAACTTTACTAGAAGGTAATAGCTTTATGCAGTGAAATGGATGATAATTTTGGATGAGACTTTTATTAATCCCTTTGACTTTCATGAGAGGATATTAATACAGTATCAAAATTTATCAAGTACCATTCTCAAAGAATACTACTTTTAAAATTAGTCACATTTGCTTAATCTCAGTGAGAATCTAGGTCCGAGTTAATTAAGTGAAGTATCTCTTCTATTGTTAGATACTTTAGATAGCTTGCTGTTGTAATTAAATAAACTTTAAACACTATTTGATTTTGCATTTCCCTTTCATCACAGAACAAAATCATTTTGCTATATTTATTAGCAGACAAATACTTTAAGCAGTCTTTGAATATCACTGTTAGTCATTCAAAATCTTTTTGGTAAACTTTCAGGACAGTGCTGGGATTACAGACCATTATATGGTATTGATCTACCAAGGCAAAGTGGTTCTCTGAATCCAGTAACAACCCATTTTAGGCCTCAAGTAAATCATTGCTTGCTCTAGTGGTGTTCAGAATTTCTGAAGAATGATACTTTCATATTTCCATTTATGTAAATCTGTAGATGGTAATTTATTTGGTGCTTCACATTTCTAACACATCTCTTGAAAGCTGTGATATTTTTATCTTCAGTGGGTTCATGCATATTATTGTCCATTAAGATCTCTAGCTGCCTGAGAGCACCCACAAATCAAATACTTTGGTTTCCCAGGCTTCAGCTCTTCAAACACATATGTACTTTTTTATTTATGCACATGAAATTGTTCCACTTATTTTCATAGGACTATTTAAGGTGTTGTCAAAGCAGGGACCTAAGAAAGCAGTAAAGGGTTCTAGAACTACTAGCTAGAAGAAAGTTTTCCTTCAAAGTTTGAATAACACACTTTGGAGATTTTGCAGTCCATTATTTGTAATATAATTTCAATAGTTGTCATCTTATTAATTTCTAGTTATTATATATATTATATTAAGTAATAGCTATTATGATATATATGCAGATGAAGATGATAGTAGTTTTTTTTTTATGTTCTTTGCATTTTCACATACTATAGCTAGTCAGTATTCACTTCAGAGCACTCAGTCTTCAGGGATATCCAGGTATGATTGTCATTCAGTGTTCTGAAAGATGTAACTCCACAGGATTATTAATCTTTAAACATATTCATATATATCCCTATTTATTTAATTTTTATTATATATACTTATATATTTTTAAATTAATACATATATTCTACTTCATCTTTGCATACTCCATTGTAAATTGCTAGGTATAATGAGAAGTATTCCAGCTGTCATGGAAAAAAAAATTCTCATTATTTGTACAACTACCCTCTCTTCATTTTCTCTCCACAGAGGTCTTTAAAAACAGAGGTAATTTTGGTACTTACACAATACATTGGCAAGCACTATTTTTCTTTCCATGCCATCATTCCTTCATATAGCCTTGCTTTTTAAAAGCACCAAAATCAACAAAGGGAATGTTTCTCAAGTGAAAACTGCCTTTTATAAAGAGCAATTAAGGCAACTTAGACTCTTCTACTGTCTTGAATATTCTATTATTTATACCCATACAAAGTAAGTGCTAAATAGTTGTCAAATACTTTTCCTGATTAAAACTGATCAGTAGTAGCCTAACGCTTACATTGCTCAGGAGTGAGTGATTCTGGACTGTGCAAAGCAGTGGAGAAACCTGGCTCAGATAGAAAACTGGCAAGTCTTATAGCAAAGGCTGATAATAAAGGCTTATGGTATTCTGGCATCGTCTGAAGAGGGTAAAATGCTTGCACTGGGAGAAAGGTTAAAGGCCTTATCATTTGAACCAAGACATGAAGCAAGACTTGCTGAAGCTGAGAATAAAAGTGGTGAGACAAGTCAGGGTCTTTTGAGATACCTGAAAGCAAAGTGTAGCATTGCAAGCTACAGTGATACAAATTTGAATAATGTGAATAAATATGAACATTCATGAGTAGATTACCAAGGATATTATCTAATTCTACTATGAAACTGATGATGTTAAGCATTATCTAGTTTCAAGTATCAAGTTATTTATCTTAAGCAAGGTCATGGGAATCAGTTCCTCTTAAAATTCTCTCCAGCAAGGTTGGAATGAATGCAAATAGAAGTACTTATTTTCAGCATACAAGTTAGAAAATATTTATAAGAGATGCAAGTACAAAAAAAAATTGTGCTGAGTTTGAAAAAGTAAGATCTCCATCCAGCTGTAGAAGGTCACCATTTGTCAACGATTCTGTCTCACTGACTGTGTTTGCATTATATTGTATTCCTCAGATAAAAGATCTTCCTAAAGTAGCAGACTAGCCTTTCAATTACCCTTTTACACAGATTTTCAAGGGTTCTAAACTGGAGTTTATACCTGGTAAAGGACAGCATAGACATTTGGCACGGGAAGTATCCAGGCACACTTAGCACTGGGGAAATATGTTCCAGCCACAAATCCCCATGTCCTTGGTTCATCAGGGTCTTGAATGATCTTTTTCTATGTGAAGGTAACATCCACAATCCATACAAAGCATTTTGACTGTGTCTGAGCTGTAGCCATAGCTTAGGATCTAGGAGCCTGTTTTCATATCTTTTATGTCTGAGTGCTAGGCTCTAGATGTCTAGCTCCAGGGGGACCACCAAATGAAAGTTGTATTAGTTTTTAGTTGTATTAGCTGTGGTTTTTTACCTACTAGTGCTATGAAGAAAATCCCAACTTGAGCAATAACTGGATGATTCTGCTACTCCTCCTAAAACTTCTTCTTGGTTTCTTGAGTATATGAATTACCCAGGGTTCTCTGCAGCATAAGCCTTGTCAAATTTCCTTGTCACCAGTGGATTAATATCCGTCTATGTCATATGGTTCTAAAGGGTAAATAAAAGCCCAGCTTTACAAAGATACTCCCCCTTCTTGAGTTACTGGAACCTTTTTTTCCACCAGAAGGTGCAGAGGAACAGTTGATTCACTGAGAAGAGCCATATACCGTAAATCTTCCTACTATTTTCCTGTCTAGAATGCCTTTCTACTTCAGGAGTGAGTTAATAAAATAATTTTTGCTGCTGTTCCTTAGAAAAACAGCTGTTGCCTTTTTAGACCAGCTGTTGTCTCCTGAATTTGACAGATACGTCTTTATCTCACCTTAATTCTCCCCTTAATGGTGGCATGGTTCCCCAAATAGCACAGACCAGAATACGCTGCTGGAACTTAACAGCAACCCCTCCTTATGTCTGCCCATCCTCACCTTGGCACTACCCTTCATCTCTGCTTACACAGATCTGGTCTGAATCAGGCAATCAAACCAAAGACTGAAATTACAGTAAATTGTGCCAAAATGGAAGAGGCAATGCTAGAAGAATAGGGGTGGTGCAGCCAGAGAAAGGAGAGGTTGGGATGGCTGGTTCAGCAGCAGTGCTTATTCAGCAGCCTGCCTGAACTGACTGTGACACTGTGGTGCTGGTGTGCAGATATTGATACAAACTTAATTAGCTGAGATACATCTTATATCAATCCTTATATTAACTAACAAGGAAGCATCTAGGATATGTACATATATTACTGAGACAAGACACAGTCATTATCAGCTTGGGTTGCAGTAAGTTTTGGGGTGACTTACTGTAGTTTTGTTAGAGGAATAAAACCAAGTCTCCTTTGCCACAGTCCAATCTTAAACCACTTCTCATTTTGTATGCCTGTGCAAGGCTTTTAAGCTAAGAGAAACAAATGTGATCTCTTCCATTTAATCAAAAACCTTTGGTAATGGTGTTTATGATACAGCACAACTTTGTGAAATAATCTCCCATTGCATTTTCCAAACAAGATTTCTGCTGAAGTATTCAGTTCTCATACAGCACTTACCTTTTTAACTGTGCATTTAATTCTTAGCTAATTGCCATCAATATTTATGCTGTTGAACTTTTATCCTGCTACATATTGTATAATTGCTACCATTAGCTCATCTCCCAAAGGTTTTCTTTCAGATTCCTATGATGCATCCATCTCCTTCTTTCACAAAGCACAGATTTTTATAATATTGTTAAAGTGTCTAGTACTCAGTTTATACTTTGGGCTATAACTGAAGTTGATTCCATCTAAAAATTTGGTAACTTCACATTCACTTTTTAAGCTGAAAAGGAGTAATGCATCAGTAGTGCTGTTGTCCACTATATTCTATTGATTTCTAAAGTCAGGGTTACAATAAATAACTCAGTATCCTGAAAGCAAAATGCATGGGGAGGTGTAAGTTTAATTTTAATTTCTTTGGTGTCAGAAATTATCTAAGGGTTTTCCAGGTAAAGTCACAAAAGCCCCAAATTAAGCTACCCTACAGAAATAAATTAATTTTATTTACAGATAAATGCGACATAGAAAGAACTGCCAGTCACCTTCCAAATAGGACATCCTGTAAAACCCTTGTACTGACTACTGGTTCTCCAAGGGAGTCATGGCCCTCCTGCTCTGTCTCTACTGGTAAAAAGGACAATGCCAAGTTCACACTAAGATAGCATCATACTGTGGTGGGATGACCCTGGCTGGATGCCAGGTGCCCAACAAAGCCTGTCCTTCCCCTCCTGAATTGAATAGAGGAGAGAATTTATAACAAAAGGCTCATACTTTGAGATAAGGGCAGGGGAGAGCTCACTCATCCATTACAATCATGGACAAAACAGACTCAGTTTGGGAAATTAATTTAATTTATTCCCAGTCAAGTCATAATAGTAAAGCAAAGTAAAAGCAAATCTTGGAAACACTTTTCCCCTTGTCTCTTCGTTGGCTGACTTTTATTCCTCATTCTCTACCTCTTCCCCACAGTGGTGCAGGGGGACAGGGAAATGAGGTTTCTGGTCAACCTTATGTTGTTTCGGTCTCTGCATCCTTCTTGGAGAGGATTCCTCATACTCTTTCCCTGCTCCACTGCACAGTCCTTCCCATGGGATATAGTTATTCACAAATTGCTTCAGTGTGGGTCCCTTCCAAGGGTTACAGTCCTTCAGAAGGAGACTGCTCCAGTGTCAGTCCCCCAAAGTGTCACAAGTCCTACCAGCAAACCTGCTCCAGAATGGGCTTCTGTTTCCACAGAGCCACAGGTCCTTCCAGGATCCTGCTCCAGCATAGACTTCCCATGGGGTCAAAGGCTCCTTTGGGCATTCACCTGTTCTGTAGGGTCCTCCATGGGCTGCAGGTGGATACCAGCTCCACCATGGACTTCCATAGGCTGCAGGGGAATAGCTTGCCTCACCATGGTCTTCATCAGAGGCTGCAGAGGAATCCCTGCTTCAGTGCCTGGAGCACTTCCTCTCCCTCCTTCTTCATTGAATCTCGCTGTCTGCAGGGCTGTTGCACTTATATGTTCTCATTCCTCTCTTCCCTGACTGCAGTTTGCTTTTTGTGCAATAAATTTTTTCCTTCTTAAATATGTTATCAGAGATGCATTACTAGTGTCACTGATGGGCTCAGTCCTGGCCAGTGGCAGATGCAACTTGAAGCCATCTGGCATTGGCTTTGTTGGACATAGGGGAAGCTTTTAGCAGCTTTTCAATGAAGGCACCCCTATAGCCCTGCTACCAAAACCTTGCCACACAAACCCAATACACATATGATAACCCATACTGTTTAACAGTAGGTCCCATTCCTTATGTAGCCGAATGGGTTTTGTTCTGATTTTCACATTTTGTAGATTTTAGGAACACAGTAGTTGTAGATTTTTAGAAGGTTAATATTTCTAACAGTTCAAGTTTAATGCCTTTCTATCACTACCCCTGTCCCAGAACAGGGAGCTCAAATTCCTTTAGTTAATTAATCTTGTTTAGACTCCTTTCCAAGGTAGAGCTGAAGGATATCAGAAGGCCTACAGAACGAAACATAAACACAGGTCAGAGTGACCCAGAAGTCAGAACTGGATGAGCTCCCAGAGACCTTTATGTGGCCGAGGAAGAGGAGCTGATGAAGACAGAGGGTCTTGACGACCCCAGACCCAATTCCAGGGGTTGGGCCAGGGGTGGAACTGGGGCTGGACTGAGAAATGTGTAAAGCAATGATTGGAGGGATCTTATTATAAAAGCCATGGAAACAAGAACTGGAACACATGCATGTCATCCTGTATTCCTGTGGGCTGTAGGCCCTGTGATATTAAAGGACCTTTACTTTGTATCTTACCCTACACTACTGTGGCTCGGAGTTCTGCTTTGGGGAGGGTCATTCACGGCATCACTTACATATTATTTTGCCTAAATGTATGACTACTTTTCCATTCAGTGTCCAAATAAGGTTTGGTAGAGTAGCTTGTTCTAGGGAGTATTCCCAGTAAAGATGAAAGTACCTGATTCCGTGGACTTTGGCATGCAAACTGTGCCATGAAACTGGTCTTAGAACCAGTAAACAGCTGTTTGGCTTTTTCTTAATTTTTTTCTTTTTTCTTTTTTTTTTTTTCTTCAGAATTAAGGGTCCAGCCTTTGAGATCATCTGAGATCTGAGTCCTGAGAGCAAAGAAGAAAATTTGGCCTTAGACCATAATATTAAGAAATACTGTGAACAGAAGACTCAATATAATTGTTACTTGTGTGATGTGTGAGGTTTGTCAGTAAATTTTGCGCAAAAGTAGTCTGTTTCATGACACTTTTCAGAATGTATTTTTTTCTGTTCTTAGCATGGTACAAATGTGTGCTGGTTTTGGCTGGGGTAGAGTTCATTATCTTCACAGAGGGTAGTATAGGGCTATTTTGGATTTGTGCTGAACACAATGATGATAATGTAGAGATGTTTTTGTTATTGCTGAGCTGTGCTTAAACAGAGCCAAAGTATTTACTGCTTTTGTACTGCCATGCTGCTGAGGAAACTGGGGGTCCATGGGAAAATGAAAGAAGATACAAATGGGACTGTTGAACCCAACTGACCAAAGAAATATTCCTTACCATATGGTGTCATGCTCAATATGTAAAGTGGGGGGATGGGGGAGAAGAAAAAGGGGTCATTTGGAGGGATGGCATTTGTCTTCCCAAGAAACAGTGTGAGGGGGCTATTTCTACTATTCTGCCCAAACATATGGGGAAGATTTTTCTTGGTTAACTAATTCAGAAGAAGGATTGATGTGTTTGCCACATTTCAGGTAAGGACTACAGGAGCAGAACTCAGTGACATAAAAGATTTTCATAAGTTCGTGGTGATAATCAGTTAAACATACAATTTCAACATATCACTAGGTTTAGAACAGTCAAGCAGTGTTTTGAAATTGTGTACTGAAAATCCCAAAGAAAATAACAAACCCTAGCCTTTTATGTTAAGTACATCTGTAACCACTATGAAATATGGATGCTGATTCTGGTGTTTACCCATCAATATACTACTTTTGTGTGCCACATGAGCAGAATGCTTAAAACCAGGGTGTGGGGACGGGGTGCGTAGGTGGCTGTGAGTGGTGGGGCTATGTAAAAAAGATAAAAAAGACAAAAATATAAGTTGAAAAGTTTATTTTATCATGTTCTAGAAGAATTCACAGTGTCTAAACAAGAGTTTATTCACAAAATTCTTCAACACACAGTGGACATATTAAATTAAATAACTGCCAATTATATTTTTACAGCTGGGTCTACCACTTGGCTGGTATTGTTCCCATAATGTTATCTCCATGATGCAAAGTTTATCGATGCTGTCGTAGATTTAAGACAATCCATAAAGTTGTATGCACTGTGTGATTTGTGTGCAAAGAATGGGACATTTGGTTCATTGATTTGGTTGCAGGCTTTGTCTTGATTAAGGGATATTCTATCCAGACCAACTGACTTTAATAAAGGTAATCAAAAGTTAGTTTAAAATAAGAAACATCTAACTATGCCTAATTTGGGCAGGAGGGGAGGTGTGGAGGAGAGAAAAAATGAAGGAGACTTGGAAGTTCATGCATTTTTTTCAGAGAGCCTAATTCTCTTGCATTAGGCAGATACATTATGGTGGTCTTGCCAGTACCAAAGAGAAATATAAAATAATGGAAATATGAGTGCATGTTATAAGGAAGATTATAAAATCCTATACTATGCACATAGCCAAAGTCTGTTTAACACAGTGTTATCAGTGTAACACCTTGCCTTGGATTTCAGCACTCACAAATCTTTGAAAAGAGAACCAAGGAGCCGAGAGTGTTCCACAAAGGCTTTTTTACTCAGTAGGGAAATGGAGATATCAGTACCATCAGGCATCAGGCATCTTAGCAACACACTCATTTTCTTTATTTGCAAGCAAGTAGTTCTCTTAAACAGATTTACAGAAGGGCAGATTAGAACTGCTAACAGCTGTGGGAATCAACATAACCTCTGTGTGGTTTTCCTTGATTGCAAGAATCTCACTATAAACCAGAATTGTATCTCTTTTGACTGATTATTCCTATATTTTACTTTAAACTCAGGCAGAACTACCTCTCATGGGCAAATTTAAATTCTTTTGCCACTTGCTCCTTCTAGGCAGACTATGTATCAACTGAATTTTTCCCACATGGTTGAAGGATGGGTGAGTATTTTTGCTACTTTTACTCAACTGTTAATTGTAAGTAGTCATTTCCCAATCCCAAGTTTATGCTTGTCTGTATTTGTTTTTTTCTCTTTGCTCAATGACCCATAATAAACTCTTTAATAGCCACATGTCTTTGGGGAACACCTTTGAACACATTACAGTATACAGTAGTAATTAAGAATACATTTGGAAGCTGTTGCATGCTCAATCCTGATATTTATATGTTTCTAAATTCAGATAGACATTAAACTGATTTTGCAACAGGCTTTCTCATGGATGGCTTTGAGCACCTCAGGAGCAGGTTGTGCACCAGCACATTTCTTACATAGCAATTGAAAACTTGAAGTACTGTAGCAGGAATTTCCATTCCTGTACATCACTGAATGGCATGCTTGGCGAGTTGTGAAAGTCACAAAAATGTCCAACCCAGAGGCAAATTTGAGACCTGAATCACAAAACATTGCTGCAAAGTATTTTTCAGCTGCTTTTCTGCAGCTGTAACTATGGCAAGAAGGCCTCTGCTACATATCAAAATATTGGGATGGATATATTATCACTTTAAACAAGCTAAAAAGAGTTAAAAATTCCAGTGACTGGAATTCTGCTGATACTCAAACCTAGAGAATAAATAGTCCTAACAACTTTTCTTCAGACTTTTATGGTGGCACTAAGGCTGCAAATGCACTTTTCATAACAAAAAAAATATATGGTGCCTAGTAAGTAGTTTATATATATCTCACTATTTCAGAGAAGCCTTTGCATTTTGAATTACACAGGTACATGGGCTTATGCTTAAGAAGAAACATGTGGGTATTAAACTAAAAAAACCTCTGAATAAAAGAGCTATTCAAGTAACATGCACACATGTGAAGGCCAATTTCAAAAGCCAGAGAAACCATCTCACATGGCACTGAGTCATTGCTGAAAATCCTCACATGTAGGAGTATTATGAGATGCCACTGCATTATTCAAGTACAGAAACATGAATAACAGGTCCCATTTGATGTCCAGGAGAGCAAAGCACATCCTCTTAGTAACAGATAAGAAAATATGCTTCAGTAAGTAACCGGTGCAATCCAGTAAGAAAAAAAGATGCCAACCATGAACTACAGAGGAAAGAAATATTAATAAATAAATATACATATTTTTTTAAAAATGCACAATAGTGAACTATTACAAAACCAAGTCTTTTCTAGCAAACAAAAAAACTCTGCCATAGTAAAGCACAATGTGGTATTTCCTCTCTCTCATTTTAATACAAATGCAGTATTTCAGCTATAAGCGTACTCACACAATTAGCATTATTGAACATGAAAAGAAATCTGTAGGTAATTATTGAAAGGATGATGTACATCAGCAGTGGGAAGGCAGTGTTCTCACTTTCACTCAGTGAATCATGCCGGAATGTTAGTTAGATTTCTTTAAACAGTTTTTTGTTTACCATCTGTCTGTTAGTGATGAAACAGGAATAGTTATCATGCTCAAGTGAAAACAAATACAGAATTGAGCAATAACAGTATTCTATTTGAAATGTATCTGAGAAAAATTATGGCAATCAGGATATTAATTCATTATTTCTGGAAAGAGTCCATGCCTTAACCTTTATCACTTTAGGGATTACTGCAAGTTTGACGTGCCTGTCCATTTAAGAGATGTAAGAAACTTTGGTACCAACATGGCGACAAAAAAGCAAGGTGTGATGTAAGAAGTTTATCAGTTAAAGGGAGTATGGTGAGGAGCAAGAGCAGGGTAAGGGTCTAAGCCCCTGTCCTAAATTTGCTCCTTGGTCTAGCTGCCTAGCAGAGCTGCACAGGAAGTGTGTGCAACCAGATATTTCAAAGGTCTGGTCCTCCTTCTGTCCTAGAAAGTTTATAAAAATGTGATTTAATGACTACTTATGTGGTCACTGCCCCAAAGTCATGGTGCATAATACCTGTTAAAAGTGTAGGAGAAGACAGGAGAAAATGCCAGTTTTAAGTCTTTCCTTGTCCCTTCCTGGAGACTCCAGTTATTTAGTGTTAAGCTTGATGGTGTAAATTTCTTCCTCCTCATTCTATTTCTTCTTGCTGAGTTGATCAAGGTAGAGATGGAACTATTCAGAAGGTCAGACTCAATGTACAGCAATCATTTATGTTTCACTGGAAAGACAATACAGTATTTACTACTTCTAGGTTAATGAGCCTTTGTTTGATATATACTTTTTTCTTGTGACCTGCCTCTATGGATCATAAAGAGTTTTGCTCCTTGATGAAAAGAGGCAAAACCCCCAAAACCTAAACAGACCCACTGTATTTCCCTATGTTCTTTATTTAGAACTTCAGATGAATAGCCACAACAGAAGGAAAGGACACCTTTGCTCCCATCCATTGATGAACAAAGAGTATTCAGACACAAAAGAACTGTCTGCCTAATGGTCTCTAGTTAAAATTGGGAGTCATAATTTTCTATAAACTTAGAATTGTTCATCTGACAGATTTGTCAAACAAGAAAATGTATTCTTTAGGAAAGAACTTTTAAATGCTATTATAAGTCCCATTCTCATCCATGTAGATCCCAAGTTATTCAGAAGAGCATACTTTTTGGTGGAAAACGACACAAAGGTGCTTCACCTTGAGGATTTTTTGTAGTCATTGGTAGTGGTAGTCTTTTTTCCTATGGACTAAATTGGAGAAAGAAGACTCTACTGACTCACAGAGTGAAACAGCAGAGCCTCCTGGTCCCTGAGGCTCTTATGTAGCTAGTAAATAAATCTTAAATTGCCAGTTCTCATTATGTGATATGTCCTGAGCACAGGAATGGCAAACACATCCTAATGGGATGAAAGGCAGCTTTGCCTGAGGACAGTTAGCATTTATTGGAAACAGGATGAACATAGTTTCATAGGTGGGGGAAAGATCTTCTATGGAACAAAGATATTTGTCCATTGGTTACATGATGACGATATCATGATAACAACTACTGCTAAAATTATGTTTGTGTTTACCACTCATGTATAATTAAAACAGGGTTGTAATTTCCAGTTGTAGATGGGGTCCTTATGCCTTTAACAGAGGGTTTCTATATATAACTCTAATGCATAAGAAAAAAAATTGGAAAAATTTAGTGGTTACAGTGCAAAATAATTAGGGATCTAAGCAAATCTGTATGGGGTTTCAGAAAAACATTTCTTACTTTAATAAGGAGCCTGGATGTTAGCTGCTGGAGTAGATAGCAGAAGGAGTAGTATTTGCAGGACACATCTCTGGAATATCTAAAATATAAGAAACCTTGTAAGAAATCATGTGGGTCTGTGCTGCTATGACTGAAAACCATTGTGCCGGAAATGTCTATGTGCATATTAAGATTATTGCTCTTTGCCTTTTCCCTGCTTCAAAGTCAGATTTCCTGCAACATATACACAGTCAGCAAACCAGAATTTTTGAATGTATGGCATGAAAAAAGAATAAGAATTGCACTGATGATATTCCTTAGCTTCACTGTCTGCCTGCACTAATATTGCATGAAGTGGTTCAATAAAATCCCAGTGAAACAGAGATGAGATGTGTATGTCTAGCAGAGCTGGCAAATCAGATACTTTAGCTGAACAGAAAAACCCTTCAAGTTCACATTTGATTCAAGAGCCTTCTCCCATAGAACACACAGCTTTTAGTTTGCTGCTGCATCAATTTCTTTGCTGCTTTGGCAAATTTTAGTCATGTGGAGAATCCTCCAAACAAAATTATTAAGTGTATGTTTGTATTTTAAATAAACCCTTTTCTCCTATGGCTGCTTTTAGACAAAAATTTGGGAGAAAAAGTGCTCCATTGAGACATCTCTGACCACCCTCCATGACAGGTCAGCAGATGGTGTCTTTAACTGATGAATCTGGCAACTTTTGGGGGTTAGTTGACTGAAAATGAAATATTATAAAGGGAAAATGGGCACTGTTTTCCAGCTACAGTTTCCTAGTGCCATCCAACAACAGCATAAATGAGGATTCAGTGCTGGTCAAAGAAGATTACTTCCTAACATGTGATTTGGGGCCATTAATCTCAGCTGACCATCCTCCAGTTTCAGTCTGAAAAACATTTTAGCTCAGCAGGTGATGCTGTCAGAGACAAATGAACAAGATTAAAATAAAGTGATGTGGACAAAACAGACTGTCTCAAAATAAATCTTCCTGTACGCGGAAGCTAGTATGATTCTTTTGTTACTGGAAATGGCTAGTGGTTTTGTGAACTTAATCTAGCAGAATTAAGAAAAGTTTTTCTGTGAGAGAAAACTTTAAAAGAAATAGAACTTTCTTGAGACATAACTGGCATGTTTCTTGTAGAATTCAACTGAATTTTTCATGCTTTGCCTTATCTCAGGAACTCTTGTTTATATGGATTATAAAATGCATTACATCAAAAACTAAGAATGCTATTACTGGCTATGAAATTTCCATTCTTAATAGGGTCACACAGAAGTCAGATGACAAAAAACAGTATGCTTATTTGTCCAGAAACAGTCCAACTGTGTGAGCATGAGAAATGGTGGAGGAAAGGAGTGCCTGTGAATGGCACATGTGCACTGAATGATGATATTGAAAATAGTGGGAATGACTTCTGAGACATTGAGAGCAGTAGCATAATTTAAACAGCAAGAACTCACTTTTTAAATCTGGCTCTGAGAACCCACCTGAAAAGGAAAGGTAACTTAAGCAGATAAGAAAGAATACTTTACAAGAAATGGTCCAGTAGATCCAGAGGAGAATGAGAGAGCAAACATTTTGTAGGGTGGGGAGACAACATTTTCCTTTACGGATGTTTTAGGAGTAAGAAAGGTAACATTTTAAAAACTTATGTTAAAAAAAGAAGGAATGAACAGGATCAAAAAAAAGACCCAAATAACTCTTTTCATGTATAGACAGCTGTAATATCTCTGAGGAGTGAGGCAAAGCATGGAGAATTTACACAGAAAAAGAGAATGCAAATGGAGAGTGGGTTTGGAGATACTCTTTCATGTCTCACTCACTTGCCACATACCCTGCAATTGACAGGCAGCTAATGCACATCATAATGTGGGGGCACATTCATCTCCACTTTTCAGATGCATGAACCACTTTGCTTCATGGGTGGTAGGCAATAATGTATTAAAACTTTCAGAGTATCTTCATTTTTGTGTGTCATGGTGGCTGGGCGTGTTTTCTCTGGTGTGGTGTGCTAATCCCTATGGAGGCTCATGCTTTGGAAAGACATGGGCTGATGACTTATGTGCCTGATGCTAATGGCAATAATCATTTAGACTTGGGGTTCTTGGGTATTCTTGGAGAGAGGACATGTGAAGGACTAGAGCACATTGGCAGCCATTTCATCTAAGGGGAATAAGATGATAGGAAACCTAATAGCTGCAGAAAAAACCAGTGGTATAGAGCAGAAGAACAGGAAAAAAATATAGACACCTGCAGAGACACCTCGAGAGAAGAAAATTTAAGACAATTCTGATGTCTACATAAGTTTTTCTTTGAATTTTAGGAGAGGCATTATCCCTTAGGACCATTTTTCATCATTTTACATAAATGATTGCTGGGATGATTTGTGCCCTGGAGGAAGGCAGGAGAAACTGCCACTATTCCTACACCCGATCTCTATATTACACAAAATTGTCAGAATTATATGAATTGGTGTCCATACTGAACTCCCAAACATATGCAGTCAATAAAAACGTTGAAGTAGTTGATGAAGAGAAACTCAGGTATAAAGCACAAGAAAAGCAAAAGACTGTGTTTCACTCATTTTATTTAATGCTCTAGATGTGCGGTGCACAAGGATTATGTGGACCAACAGTACTTTATGTTTCAAATAGTGGTCAGAAAGCCATAAGATTTGGGGAAAGTTCATCTCTCCCTTCAGGTTTTCTTGTCTGCTTTTCCTTTCATTTATCTGTAATTTCCAGCAGTTACTGTGTCATGGTTTATTTATTTTTAAAATCGTTTCCCCCCCCCCCACATTTCACTGAAAAAGGGATGTCTTTCTCTAGCCAACACAGAAGTTATTTTTGGAAGCCTCAGTTTTAGGACATATCTCTGTCCAGCTCAACTTTGTTCTTTATAACACTCAAATACTGTACCTTGTGTACCTGTTGCTGTGTCTGGTCCATGACATTCTCACTTGCACCTCAGAATTCAGCATTTCCTTTCTAATTAGATAGGGAGCAACTACCTTCAGTTATGTGAACTGCATAAACTCTAATCTAGCCTGTTATTCTTAAGTAATAGAAGTGGTATTTTTTGACTGGCAGAAAGTTACTTGCTGGCAGGGGTCCAGACAGTGATGCTACCATTAAAGAACTCAAGACTAGAAGAAATGGGACTGAGGGGCAAGGAAAGATTTATAGAGAAGCTAAAGAAAAGAACAGTGTACTCTGAAAAATTCTGTGCAAATGTAGATGTCTGTCCATAATGGCAGATGTCTTTCAGCATTGGTTTGAGCCCTTTTCCAGAAAGCAGCTGTTCCATAATCTAAATTTCTGACCGTGGGAGAATTATGCTTCTTCCTGTGATAAAATATTTCCCTTACAAAGAGGTAGTTAAGTTGTTACATGTTTTCAGAACAAAAACCTGTGATGTTCTGTGGTTGGGAACTCTTGAAGGGAGATCTTGGTTTAATTTGAAATATTACTGAGATTTTCTGAAGTATATTTTCTTCTCTGGGGTGTGGATAGAGGAAAGACTGACAGCTAAACAAAAAGCTGCTTCAAGAATTGCAGGACTGTGAAGAATGAAAGATTTCAGCTTGATGCATGGAGAATCATGAAAAAACCCTGCAAAAATATCAGAATTTGCAAATCATCTAAATGCATTCTGGCCAGCAGTTTTAGGGGAGATTAGTTCCACCCATTTGTTGTTTGCATGTGGTGTTAGACACCCAGGATACTCCTTTCTCTCTAGTCATGAAAAGATTTAGTACAGAATATCCAGTTTCTAACAAAGCTGGCAGAGACAAATCCTCAGATACTTCTTATACTTGGCACCTATATGAAGCCTAAAGATGACTGCTGCAGTACTTGGTGGTCCAGATTCTGTGCTGACTTTTAGATTCAGAGATTCACCTGATTTGCACTGCTGCAAAGAAACACCAAACCAGGATTCAAGATATTCTCTAATATCACAGAAAATATTCACCTTGCAAACTAATAGTTTTTATGATTTTCGCTACCCATCTGAACAGGATATTTTTACACTTACAGTTAATGTAAGTAGACACACCAATATTAATTACTTTGAGCATGTCAAGCAAACTTTGCTTTTTTATGGGGGAAAGAGGATGCTAATCTCAAAATCAACATAGATATTTCCTTGTAAACTACCAATTAGACAATAAGGCTCAAGAGAGCACACAGTTATCATAGAGTAATCATAGCTGTGAAGATTTATATGGCATAGTAGAATTTAATGGCATAAGTACATGGATGATATGATATCAACTCAATAAAAATCATGGATAATATGCTCAGCTCCAAAAATATCTTTATTTCTGTTGAGTCACAATAAAATTATATGGACAGGAGGCAACACCAAGTTTTGAAAATTATAGTTTTCTTCTCTATATGTATGTGTTTAAATATTCTAAATTTTTTTGGTCAGACTCATGCAGTACCAGATTACAATACCTTTTCTGGTAAGTGCAGTACCAGATTACAATACCTTTTCTGGTAAGTCTGATATTGGTCCTCAGCAGAAGAAAGTGTTTTGGAAAGTAATGTCAGTCCTGTCCTTGTCAGAGGATTGGAACCAATATTGTCACTAAAAGTCCTTCTCTGTCTGGAATGAAAATCCTGTGCAGAGTATGAGACCTGCATTAATAAAAGTTATTCCTTCTTGGCAGAAACACAAAGAGAAGGAGGGTGACTGTAACATTGCCTGTACTCTGATGAAGTGAATTTTTCTGCAGAATTCCAGGGGTTCAGTTCTGTCATATGAAAATACAACATACAGCATCTTTTACTGGATTTGGTGAATTTAACTCTTTTGATTGTCTTCTGACTTGAAATAAATTCTTTGGTGTTCTTTAACAGAGTCTTAACAGAATCCACAATAGTCTAAGTGTATTGAAATACTTTAGTGTCAAAGCATCAAGTATGTGAAATTTAAGGGTGTGGTAAACTATGCTAAGGGAAAGAGCTTTGTGTTTCCAGCTGTTAAAAAAAACTCCAGCACATAGGGAAGGCATAAACCACTTCAGTAATTGAAAAGTTCTTCCCATATATCCTATGAAAATTCTCAATGTAAAACAATTAAAATGCCTGAAAAGTCTAAGGAGCCATGTTCCAAGAACAGAGAAACTTAGAGAAAAAAATAAAATAAAATTTAGTTAATCTATTATTTGAATTGAAGTGTAAATAGTTTAGGTGTAATTGTTATGAAGAAATATTTTGATAACAGGCTACTACCTGCTGCCAGCTGCCTGGATCTGAGAGTCCTTCCATCGTGTCCACAGACAATGAAGTTGTCAGTTGGTTCTGCCTCATTGAAGACAGATAGGGAGTGAATCTCTTCCCTGAGAAGAAAGGAGATGGCAGCACAAACAGTGCAGATGAAATGCCACTGTAAATCGAAGAGTGACTTCTTGCCAAATGGGTTCCTTCCACCAGACTGACAAAGAGACTAAAACTCCTGGTGCTTCATCATGTGTGATCTCAGTTGGAGGTTAATCTTGGGCTGAACATGGAGATTCTGCTACCTTGCACATCGATGCCAATGTATGTAAATGGCACTTAATCATGTTATGAACTTCTTTATAATGTCAAGATTTAATATATACTAAACAGTGTCTGAAAGTCATCTAATGAAGTGGTGTTTGTCAAGTCTGCTGCTTAATACAAAAATTTTTCACTGTTCAAGGTTTGGTAAACTGTTCAAAACCCTGAATCATCCTGCCTGATACCTTATCAGTTATACTGAGGAGGAGACTGAGAGAGCTGCATGAGGATTGGGGCAGCCATGTGGTGATTGAACACCACGGATTCAGTGACTGTGGCTTTAGAAAGTAAACAATTTCATTTAGTTTTTTCAGAGTTCATAAGCCACAGTCAGCTTAGAGATAATTTGGTTTCCTTGGCACTGGATCAGAAATCATATGATCAGAGAGGCATAGAACGGCTTCAGTTGGAAGAGACCTTAGGTTTATCTAGTTCTAACTCCCTCACTGCGGGCAGGTCTGTCACCCACTAGATCAGGTTTCTCAAAGCCTCATCCAGTTCCTCTGTCCATAAGGATCGTTTTCCAGGGGATCACATCTACTAATTCTTTAAAAGCTGGAATTTTGCTCTTCTAAAGTTCATATGTAGAAAGAAGGACATCATGTTTTCTTTGCCTGTTCTGCTGAATGCTTGTTTATGTAGAGTGTGTCACAGAAGATTTATACTTCTGTAACCCATCCTGGAGTTTTAGGTGGCAGGTAATGAACTACCGGTCAAACTAAGGCTTCAGTAAGAAACACGCATTTGGTCTGTTAAACTGCGGTAAACAAAGAGATGATAAATTGTTCAGATCATGTGTTAATCTGAGTTCAGCTGTATATGATTTAATGGTATAGCAGCATAATCCTTGGATTCCTTCCTCTGAGAATGCTCAGACACATCTGGCATTTCTTACCTTCCTGGTAGCAATAAAAAACACCAAATGTGAAGATAAAGAGCTTGACTGCTAAGGCACTTCTTATGAGATGGAATAAACCATCTGTAGATATTGGAAGGAACCAGCACTGGCATTCTACGTAAACAAGGGAAGACCTTCAACTGCCAATTAACAAGGACTGTTGCCCATTGTTGATCTTACAGGTTACAGCCCAAAAGACCAGTTTTTCTCTCCTGCCCCACCTCAACAGAGAGCAAACCCCAAGTGTGAGTCACGTGGTGAACAGTGGTCTTTCCTGTGTGACCAGGGGAAAGACATGAGCAGGTGGGACAGTGCATCTACTTCTGTGTTTGAAGTCCAGGTATGGAAATCAAAATGTAAGAAAGCTGGTAAAAAAACTGTCCACATGTTGAAGCAGAGATCCCAGAACAGAGCCAAGAACAGAAATTAAGCCGCCCTGCCTCCAGCCGAAAAGAGGAGGAGAACAACCAAGTCTACTGGACATTGCTGAACCAGAAGACTAGCCAAGACTGTACCTCTACACTGACTGGTAGATGACAGCCTGTGCCCCTCTGAGGGTGGCTGGACCGATAAAAGAAGACTAATCAAAGCATAGAGAGGCCTATGTGGGCTGTTGGTGTGTGGCAGGACACTGCTACTTGAGTAGAATCTGTGGAGATTCATCATGTGGATGCTCATGTGCCCAAAGCTGAGCTAATGAGGAACATCATACCTGCACTAGCATAAGGGAGAGTTGTTCCTGGCTCAATGGGCCCATGATGCCTCAGGCCACCTGTAGGTGGACGAGGCCGAGGGGTGGATTTAACCATGGACATTATTTCCCAGGTTATTGTGGAACCCCTGAGAAGGGGATAGTGATCCCAGTGTGGGGATGAAAACCCCTGAGAAGGGAATAGAGACCCCTTAGAAGCAGATGGGATAATCCCAATGTGTGTCTCAAGGACATTTAACCCTGGGGGAAAAGGTAACTTGCATTTTGAGTTCTGTGTTGCAGGACATAAACCATCAGATGAAGACAACCTGAGCTGAACTGGTGTTGGTGTCCAATGATGAATTGGTTTTTTCCTGCCTGAAGTACCTACCCCATCCTAATGGACTATTGCCTACAATATGGAGGGGTGGAAGATGGCCCTGGAAAGAACAAAGACTGTTTAAGTGCAGGAATAGATAGATTTAAGATATGAGTGCCGTAATATAGTATGGAATAAGGGGTGGAGTGTTATGGGTTAGCAAAGTAGGCCTAAATTTAGGCTTTAAAGTTCAGACCAGGCCTGGGATTGTCAGCTGACTTGAGCTGGGCTGAGCTAGCTAACAGCTGACTTCTTCTAGCCAATAATATTGTATCCATACCATATTACATCATCTCAAAAGGGGTAAAATCCAGTGTGTGGTAGTGGCTTGCTCAGTTCCACCATAGCTGAGGTACAGACAGGACGTAGTGCAGCTCCTGTCTTGCTAGAATAGGCCTTGCCTCTGCCCCTGCTGCTGCTTGCATTTTGTTTGAATTGAGGGAAGTAGAAACATTTTGTTGTTACTCTATTTCTTGCTATGTGTCTCTTAGAGTACTTACAGATCTAGTGTAATAGACTTTGTATTAATTGGGGAGTGGGAAGTTATTTCTTGTTATATATACATAATTTGTGTAAGTGTGTGCTATATTGTAGTTTTCTCTTAATTTTCTGTTTTCTGTATAAATATATGTAGTTAGTTTCAGCATAAATCTAGTTTGGACAGGTTTTTTTCCTCTCCCTCTTCTTTTTTCCCTTAGCTGGCTGGGGGGAGGAGGAACGCTTTTCACTGTGTCCTGGACAGTTGGCATTTTGCCAGCTCAACCCAAGACATAACCAAATGCTCTTCTTCTGAATGTTATAACAAGTCACTTCTGCAGCCAACCACATCACCTACTTAATATGACTTTCATGAGAGTTTTTGTTTCTTTGACATTGAAGAAAAGGTTTCAAGAGGATGGAGCCAGACTTTTCTAGACCAAGCAATAGGGCAAGAGACAATGAATATGAGGAAGAACTTCTTTACTGTACATGTGACTGAGCACTGGAACAAATTGACCACAGACATTATAGAGTCTCCCTCAGTGCAGATATTCAAGAACTTTCTGGACACAATCTTGTGCAGTTTGCTCTAAGATGACCCTGATTGAGTGGGGAGGTTGGACCAGGTAATCCTCATGCAGTCCCTTCCAATCATATGCATTCTGTGAATCTGTGACTCTTGGTGTTTCCCATCAGCGACAATGATCTAACTGTCCTCCTTTGGTAGCTTTAGGATTGCCAGTTTAGTGAGTGACATTTTCACCTATGATGTTATTAGGGTTCTTCCAAAAATCTTTGTATTTATCATGATTGCTCTTCAATCACACAGTTGAACACCTTTCTCTGTACATACAACATATTAATGTAATTGCCCTTCTCCCTTATGTTCTACTGTTTTGCCATCTAAATCAGTCTTCATGCAAGTAACTACAGGGACTATATCCATGACTGTTAATTTCAAGGTGAAAATTCTTAAAGCTGCTGCCTAGCTCTCTTACATAGGATCTCTCATTACATTGATCACTTAAATGACTAAGATTTCAACTTTACTGAGATACTGAGAATGTAAGACCTCAGTGGACACAATTCAACTCCACTGTCCTCAACTCTGTTTCTCTGTCAGTAATATTCTCACAGAGATGAATAGATAAAAGAATTTAAGGTAAATTAAAGCTTTCACTGTTGAGAAATAAACTGTTTGTCTGAGGAGCTGTTTATTCAAGACATTCCAAAGTCACATTTCAGATATAATGGTAGTGACATGCCAGGTCCCAGAAGAGGAATTCTGCAGAAATAACTGATTTATGAAAATTAAATTTTCTCTGGAAACCTTTTTCTCTTTTAAAAAGAGAGTCAAAAGAGCTATTTTTCTCCTGGAGTACCTGGCCATGAGGCTTATACCATAGCAACCTTCCCAAAAATAAGCAGAACATGAATTCCAGATTGTAGGTTAATGCCTGGACTGAGTGATCTTACAAATCTTTTCCAGTCTCAAGGATTCTATGATTCTATATGATCTTCTGTGTAGCAAACCATTTTTTTTTCTTTTTGGATCAAGTATGTTTTATTTTCCTCTTGCATAAAAAAGATTGTTAGCTTTTAAGCTCTCTTCTGCAAACACTGTTAGGGAAATATCACTCACTTTTATTTAATTCTTAGAATTTTAATAAGGCATACAGAGCATTAATATTTAAACTCACAAAATTATTTTTTCCATGGTAGTATTTGTTCAGTTTCATGACTTACTGAAGTGCAATACATTCATATTTTCAGGGCTTTAAGAAGAGTTAAGAACTCTTGTCTGACACCATAAAGAAAATTCATTCAAACTCATATTCAATAGAAAGAAAACAGAGACCAGAGCTTAGCTGAGAGGAAAGAATGAAGGCAGACTTGGAAGTTACTCCAAAATTATTATTTGGTAGCTCTGGCTTTGGACATTCAAATTGCTGTTCCATTGACCTAAGTTATTGCCATTAAAAAGAGACTAAATAGTTTCTATATGCGTGTATAGGTTTTTTTATTCCTTTGGGTAATCAGTATTGCACTGCTTAAAGGCATATTCATTACATTACAGGTATGTGATGATTTTACATTCCCGAGTCATATCATGATATCTATTCTCAAAATTACTTCAGTGAAACCACTGAAACTAAATCCTTTCAATTTTGGAATTGATGATCCTTGTGGGTCCCTTCCAACTCAGAATAGCGTGTGATTCTGTAATATAGGCAGAGATTTCAGAAACAAAAGTGAGAAAAGGTTTTCTTTTCTGATGCTTCTGACTGCACAGATTTGTAGTACAGGATGGATAAATTATGTGACCCTGTGGCTTTTCTTTCTTCTAGTACCAGGCATGGAGGAAAGCAATTTAGGAGCTACCACCAAAGCCAAGTAAATCCAAAAATAATTGCTTGCTGCACATTATTTCTTCAAAGGTTTTGAAATGATTAAATAAAATTCTTCTAGATGTACTCAGTCAGGTACTCTGCAGGAATACACTTGTTCCTATTAGAAATAAATATTAGGAATTAATATTCTATTAATTAGATTAGAAAGAGAGTCGATTCCTTTGTAGCTATCACTGTCATTACTGCAGGTCTATGGCAGAAAAATCAGAAGCAGAGTTGTGTCAGTGTCCATCAAAATTACTAATCTCTATCACCATGAACAAACTATGTTATGATGTCATGTTAATACATCATGCACAACTGAGGAAATGGTCTTAACAGCTAGTTTACATTAATACAGAAGCTACCAAGAAATTCCTAGAGCTCAACAGAATACCTTGGCACTCTTGCATCAAAACTGCAGAAATATATGTAGTGTTTACTGTGAAATTCCTGTCACTGCAACCACAAGTGTTTACTTATTAAATGCTAGAAAAAAAAATGTTCAGGTTTTGTCAGAAAACTGAAAAGCATCCTGTGGAGTTTTTGGCAGAAATTTGCTTTCATTTTCAACAGAGCTTTGTTATTAATAATTCAATCCTTGTGATAACTAAGCTAAATAACATGGGTTAATCCA
Source organism: Pithys albifrons albifrons (assembly GCF_047495875.1). Classification (NCBI taxonomy): domain Eukaryota; kingdom Metazoa; phylum Chordata; class Aves; order Passeriformes; family Thamnophilidae; genus Pithys; species Pithys albifrons. The sequence goes on from NC_092462.1 coordinate 39,853,224, forward strand.
GTACCCTTTGAGATCAGAGCGCTGATATTCTCACTGAAGTAAGGAAGCACTTGCTAACAAGTGAGTTGACTTCTTATCTTTGTGAGGATACCTTTATCCCTAAAGTTACTCTGCTCATACATTCACCTTTAGAGCTGTGGGCCCAACTGTAATTCACTTGAGATATTCAAGGCCCAGTGCCAATTAATTTGAAATCCTTTCCATTTCTTCATTCTATCATTTGCATTAAATTTGCCAAGCATCTTTTTTCCTACTAGTTCCTATGGGTTACTGCAGCACTTGGCATCAAGTATGATATTAAAGGAAATTTGTTACAGGTTTCTTCCTGACTTATGATTTCACAAGTTGCACATTTCTTCATTTCCCCCTCATTTCTCTCTATTTGTTTCTCATATTCCAGATTACATTTCGTTCTTGCAATATTCCCCTTGTCCCACTTTTTTTTAAAAATTCTTTGAATCCAGCCTAGAGTATGAGAGTCATCACCCGTTTTGTTATAAGCTAAAAAAAAAAAAAGCAATACCTGAATAACCATGATAAAAATGGGAATGTTAAAGAGTCTTCATTCATCTCAAAGCTAAAATATGTATCTGATTATCTTTTAAGGTACAACAGAGAACAGTAAGATAAAATATTCCTGTTCATCCTGCTTAGTAATTTCTTTCATTCAATTACATATAAGCAAAGGGCTGGATAAGCCTCAAAATAAAGCCTGACTTAAGTTGCTCAATGGCTTAAAATTTCACATAGACATAATAAAAATGAATTAAAACCACTAGAGAATTTCAGAGTGACAAAAGACTGATTGCCAAAAAGAAATGAATGTATTTATAACAAAGAGAAAAGTTTGAATCCATCCAAGAGGAATCAGTGGATTATGGGAGTTACTTCTGAGATGGATGCAATTCATCTGTGAGAGAGAGAGAGCATCAGGGAATGTAATGAGGAAAATAGAAAACTGGAAAATTAACCAATCATTACACAAACATTTAAAGTTAGTAATGACCATAAACTCAGCAAAATCATGTATAGGATTAACAGAAGGTATGAACAGAAAGGCTAACAAGCCTATGTGACAAAAGTCAAAGCTTTCCTGATTTTTGTCTTCTCTGTTTCTTCTCTACAACTGAATTGCAAATGCTCAAAAATTTATTCATTCAGAATATATCATATTTGAAAGATATGTCTGGATTGCTTTTGTGCCACATGCATAGCAAATTTAACTGCATCCAGAATGCAAATTGAAATATTGGTTCTCAGTTATTTGTCCCAAACTTCCAGATAACTTCAGCCATATCTGATAACAATCAGGTTTCAGGAGGTAAAAATCCAGAAGTGAACAAAGTGGCCAAGTAATTTTTAGCCAGGAAAAAAAGATAAGACTTTGAAAGAAACAGATGAGTGTCCACTGCTTCTTCTATACTGTAAGTTTTGAGTGAAGAGTAGTGCTCATTTTTTAGCATGTCTCTCTCTTATTTGTCACATTTTTTTGTTTTCTAAACTCTACTCCTTAAATTTTTTTTAAAATAATGAAAGGGTTTTAGAAGATATATATTTAACTTAAGGTTTTCATGGTACAACATTTCTCTTAAGAGTTTTAAGAATGTTTATGAACCTTCTAAACACAGTTTAATAACACACATATTTTAAGGCATTTTTTCCAAAACTTGTCCAAATCAGAGCTTACAGTAATTTTAATGGAACCTTAACAAATTCCCAAGATTATTTAAAATTGACTTCACAAAGTAAATTAACAAATTACCTATAGTCATTCATTTTCAGTCATTGGATTAGAATTGCATCTTAAAGTGATACAAATACAATAAAAATAAATAAAATATTTAGTTTCTTTAATTAAAGAAAATGTAAGAAGCAGCTGTATCAATTAACAGAAAATATTAAGTTTGACAAGAAACACAATATATTTTCTACTTAAATTAAATGTGGTAATCAGTGTATTCACATATTTTTAAACTGTCAAAGCTAATTTTGAGTGCTTTTGTAACCTACAGGTACCTGTTCATCGCCAAGTACAATATTTGTAAAAAGCGTCAGAGATGGCTTTCAGCGGTCCTGATATGCAGATAGGAAAATGAGGAGCATTTTTATTATCTTACTCTATCATATGAAATAAACCCTCATAGTCCATGAACAACCTGTGTTTAAGAAAAGGTCATACTTGCAGTGCTACACTATGCTCCTGTTAGCATTATAACCAAACTGCTGTGCAGTTTTGGAATTGATGTATTTCCACAACAGAAACTTGATTAGAACCATGTTTAAATATAATTTAAAAATTAAATTATGGCCTTTAGAAGTAGTTTAAACACTTTTTAGGGTGTTCAAAATGTGGATGGACTATATGTCCTTTTATAGATAGAATTTTTTTTTTAAACTATCATTTTTTAATTATTACTCTTTCAAGACGTGCACATTACTTTTCTTCTATGAAAAAAACAAACCAAAAAGCAACTTCATTCATTATTTTTTCAGAAAATTTCACAAATCAAAAAGTAAAGATGTGGAAGGCAAAAGAGTGTTATGCCCTTCCCTTACTATTCTTCACCACTAGGTAACCAGGACTGACTGCCAAGGTGAAAGCCCATCGCAACAAAAAACCCAACACGTTGCTGAGTCCTTGACCCATAAAGATATAATTTCACTTTCAAGACTGCATCCTAGTGTAGTGGGATGGCAATCATACAAACATCTACTGTTTAGGGGTTAAATTCCTCTCTTTGTGCAGCTCCTGTGTTTCTTTAGCTGTAATACACATTCTGTCTATAAACAGCACACCAAGCCTTGTATTGATAATGAAAAGTCTTTTTTTTTGTAGGGCTGGTTAATATCTAAGAACCAGGGAGCTGAACTTCTAAGAGTTTCCAAAGATTAAATAGAACTTTTGAACTTTTAACTTGGTTGAAATTTCTCTCATGTCAATAATAAACAAGACCGTATCATTAGATAGTCACTTGTGAAAGAAGCCACTGATGACAGTATGTTGCACACCTCTGTAATTCTATAGCAATAATCTCACACAAGTGTTCACTAATGGAACTCTTCTTGAAAAATTGCTAGGTGTTCTGAACTGATAGATCTGTATCTAAACAACTGCTCTTTCTTCTTTGTCAAATACAAGATCTCTTAATTTGGGATTTTCTGAGAGTTGTGTTGACAAATAAAACTAAAACTCCAAATAAATGCACAGAGAAAAACTCTGTTACTTACTTTAGAATCATCTGTTTTGTGAGGTTTATTAAAATGGAAATACAAATTTCAGCCTATTTCTGAAAGTCAGTGCCAGGGACAGAAACTAATGTATTTCAGCAGCGCAGCTATTGATCTGTGCTATTCAGAAAGACAAGTGCCTTTCCATTTGTTCACATATATTATATGGGATTTGAAGCTTATTTCATGTTCTCTGGCGCTTCTTTACTCTTATTTTCTACATTTACATCCATTTCTTTCTGTCAAAAATATATCCATTATGAACTCTTCTCTCTGAACATCTCATTCATCTGAATCTCACTCTCTTTGAGAAGATGCAACATTTATTCTCAAACAGTGTAGCAAAAGGTGTCACCTTACTGAGTCTGAAGTGAGCAACAGAGCTGAATGAACACCATCTCACCTCATCAATGCTGGTGAGTATCATGCAGAGAAATTTTCTTACTGATTTTTTAGCCAGACCCAGCAAGCCGCCTGTTCCTCTTCTTGATCATCAATGTGCTTTGGTTCTTGGACACACTCTCCTAGCCATGCATTCCTAATAGAGGCTTATAAATATTCACACAAGTATTTTGTTGAAGTCTACCTCTTTGCTGTGTGTTCAAGTTTGTTCACTTTGGTTTGCTTTTCATGAGCTGTGGCTTGTACCTCTTTTTATGTATTCCTTTCAGCTTCGCTGTGCAGGCAGAGAACATGACAATTCCTTTGGTGCCAGCACTTGCCTTTTGTTAAAAGTCCCACATGCAACAGGGACTAAACTAACACTGGAACTGGTCAGCAGGAGGTCTGGTGAGAGAGGAAAAGGTGGTGCGTGATACTGATCTCTGACCAATATCGTAACTTTTTTATGTACTAACCTAAGGAACAATGATAATTAGCTTTTCTCTTGTCCATGTGCTTTCTTGGTCATAAAAAGCTGATTTTATGTGGGAGCTAGAGTGAGAGGAAAAGAAATCCAACAAAATTTATGGAGAAATACCTCAAACATGAAGGATGTAGGAAATGGATTTTCCTTGTTACTGAAGATGTGTAGTAGTTTGTTAGCCTGCCACTTCTTTCCTTCCACAGACACAGTAAAAAGATTTTTTTTAATACGTAAAGAAATAGAGATTTCTTTGAGATTCAGATTAATAATTTATTTCTAATCTTATCAAATAATTAAGGATGAATGACTCACTTTTAAAGTTGGAATCTTGAGATTTATGGAAAATAAAGCATAATTCAATGTTTAAGAAATATATCACTAAACGGCAATTTGGTTGGTCTAAATCTCTTCAATCTTAAAATAGAGGATCTCAGCTATTGAATAAATCTAATCAGTAAAAAAATCTTAAAAAGATTCTGACATTTTCATAGGTCATTTAGAATGTCTTCTTTTTTGTTTGTTTTTATAACTGAAACTTCTGAGGGGGTTGTAGTTTCTTCTTGTTCCAGGTAAAAAGTAAAATTAATTTTTCTTAATTATTTCAAGGCTGAGGAGCTGCTTCTTTCCTCCAAATTATTTCCATTGCTGAGCAGTCCTTATTTACCTCTCCTTGCATGCATCGTTTCAGAAAGGAAATATTTATTATGAATTGATATCATAAGATTTCAGAAACTCCATATCTCCAGAAGAATGATGTGGCTTGCTAATGGTAAGAATCTATGGATATAGGTCACTGGACCAGTAGTTCATGAACTGGTTTTTTAGCTTTCAAGTACATTCTGAGGACTCAAGTTCTTAATCTCTTCATTGTTTGTGGCAATTTATTAAAAATGTTTCCATTTAACTACTATGCTTTAGTATATTGTACTTTTGATATCATACAGCAGTTTACTTCATTTAATATCAAAAAGGACTACAAAATAGGAACAGACAAAAGCATATAGACATAAAAATACAGGTCCTTGTCTTTTGTTGTGTACTTCTTGTTGTGACATTGGCATATGGATCCAAATTCTGTAGTTCAGATATCATTTTTGTTTACAGAGGGATAGCTTCATGCTGAGTACTTAAACCACAAGATCTTCACAGCACTGCAGGTCTGCAGCAGTAACAAAGGTTTATTTTCCTTCTCTTGAGTCTCCTTAATCCCATTCTGGAGTATAAATACTCAATAATCCTTTACTTTTGAGCAAATATGTCATTATCAAAGATGTCATTTTTTCACTAATCCTCATTCTGAGTGACACACTGCTGCATAAACAAGATTCTTTTAAACCAGCCAACAAGAGATATTCGTGTCCAGTCACTACCTCTGCTCTTCCGTGGTCTTTATTTCCCAAAATGCCAGAAATGAACTGAGAATCATTCAAGCTTTTCCCTTTTTTTATATTTTCTCTCTTAGTTTTTATTTATGAGAAGGCACTGGAAATATACAAGGAATTAAAGCTTTGAAGAGAGATTTTTTATTCATGCAGAAAGGGCCCTGTAAAAAGTACAATTGCAGAAGATGACAAAAATAAAGCTTAGTTCTTAAAAGTGCCACATCTTTCTAAGACTCTTGTTTTCAACTGCTGTTGAGGGCTTTTGAATCAATATACACTTTTTGAACTTGCTTTTAGCTGAAAGCTATTTAAAGGGCCCTCTTTTCAATCAGCATCCTACAAAGGGAGAAGTGTTTACTCTTTACTTGCATTGTTATATTTTAAGAAGAGAAGCCCAGTTCTAAAACCTGAGTGAAAGATAAATCCTTACCTTTTAACACTTGCATAATAGGTGCTTACACAAAACTCACACAATTGACTTTTTAATGTTAAAATATGACATTAGCTGTGCCAAAGCACAAGAGAAAGCCGTTCTATATGGTTCTCACTACACCAGTTGGATACTAGCAAAGCTCGATTTTTTTGTTCTTGGAGAATCAAGACAGTTTTTTCCCCAATTAGTACTTTAATTCTGTGTACTGTGACAAGCAAAGTTGAAATCAAACTAATATTCTATTTCTAGAAGCTCTTAGCACTGAGATAGTTGCATTTTAATGATATTTTCTAATTACTTACTTGCTAATTAAAGATGGATAATTTTTTTTCTTTTTATGTTTTGTATCACCAGATAAGGAAATACAGGTAAATGAAGTGATAACAATTCAAGACTAGAAAGCTGCTTCCATCATTTCAAGTATATGTCATCATCCTGACATCTTCCTAATTGTTCTCAACTCTTCTCATTTGATTCTTTACCTTTTTCTTTAAAGAGAAGCCCTCCTATGTCATTCATAATTCAGTTTTGCTGCTTCCCTTCTTTGATCAAATGAACTGTTCAACTGCCATAAAATTTCTATTCTTATAAAAGAAACATTTGCCCATAAACATTTTGAATGATGTTTTAAGATGGTGCAAATTACACATCATGTTCTAGAGAAAATACCTATTTCATGCTCAGCATTTAAATGTGCCATTTCACAGTAGCTTTGTAAAATTCAGTAATATTTTAACAGATTTTACTGTAATTGGATCACTGTTAATCTGAATATTATTTCCAATAAGCAGTCAGCTAGCAAACCATACTGAAAGAATCATACAAGAAACCTGTCCTTTAATTGTACTATTGCAGATAATGCACAATAACCGACTAGTATATTCCATCAAAATGCCCACTTATTTAATGTTGTCTTTCATCTTTCAAAGACTTGAGAGTGCTCCAGTGGGGAGAGCTAATCCTGCTAAAGTGCCATAATGTTTTCCTAATAGATAATGAGAGGGACAGATTTCAGGATTTAAAGATCCTTAGGAAGGAGTCTGAAACTTTGGGAGAGCAAAAATCATACTCCGATACTCAGTTTTCAAATGTGAACAGATGGTCTGATCCTGGATGTGCCTAGCTTAGGGAATGCTGTAAAAATAACATGTACTCTAAATGGAATGCTAATTAACAGGGATGTAAACAGAAGAATCAGTAGGAAGGTAAGGTGTGAAGAAAATACTGTATTTCACTGATACTGCTTCTTATAGAAAACTTGTGCCACTGGATTTATTTAGTGTGTTGCCTTTTTATGTTTAGCAACAGTTCATTTCACCACATCAGTAAGTTTGTACTGCCATTATGCTATCAAACATCATATTAGCGCTCTACTGAAGCACTTAAAGTGTAGCACTACTGCAAGATGCACCGTTTTCCAGTGATGAGTTTTATAAAGCAGCCTTACAAGCCTCTGTGATAGCATTTGTCTTTGCGTCTTGAGTATAAGACTAAAGAGATTTGATGCATTGTGTCTTGTTATGTCTGATTCTGCCAGCGTATGGCTTTGTGTGGCTCAAAGTGATATGATGTGATGTGAGCTGTAATGCATCAAAGAAACTTAAAGTTTCTTCTGCATTCTGAATAATGACAGAAACTTTGCTACAAAACTAATGTCATGTAATGTTACATATGCAATAGAATAGTATTTGTAGAAGAATTACAATGCCTAGGTATGGGTAGGATAAAATGGATACGGGGGAAGGGGTGAAATCTGCTTCTTAGATATATGCAGCAATTTAAAAGGAACTCATAAGGTAATGAGCATCTAGTATCTCTAGAAAATCCTTATAAATAAGCAGTGATACCTCTTCTAAAAGCACCCTGTTGAGAGTTTACAATTTAACAAGAAAAGAAAGATTGCAAATAAGTTTTGTATTTTTTTGCTGGAAAACCTACAAGGTTGTAAATTGATTCAAAGGTGAGTAGGCATTTGTGGGTGAGGGAAATAATCCTCAGTGTGCGTGTTTGTGAGTGTGGGGAGCAGAGAAACAGTGGGATACACATTGAGACAGATAACTGGATGGGTAGTGGAATAAACACCTGTAATTTCAAGTTGTCCTGCACAAGAGCCATGTATCCTAGATTTTTAAGGCAGTTAAACAGATGCTAGACATTACAGAAAATACGTTGAGATGACTCATTCATAGATTACTAGCTTCCTAAAACAATTTTATATGCCTGAATTAGAAGATGTCTTCTAGACTTCATGTTTCCCTTTTTCATTTCCCCATCTCTGAATTAAGCATAATACTCTACTACCTCACGAGATGTGATGAGAGGAATATTGAATGGAACTCTAGTAATACCAGAAATTAAAGCCATATGGATAGCAAGATAGGTCCATCATGCAAATGTTTTTTAATCAAAAAGAAGCAGCTCTGTAAATTTTATGCATGGATTAGAAGGCTTATTTGAAAATCTTTGCTATAAAAAGGCAGCTTATTGAGAGCGGAAGGTGGCTAGTACCAAGAAAATATTTGATCCAAAATCCATCACTTGCTCCATTAATGCCATCAGGTGTTCCAGATACTATGTTTCAGGCACAGTGCAAGTGTCTGTTAAAACAGAGAAGGAAACAGCTAGGATTTTGGAGATATGGCAGATCAGTAGTAAATATTGGAAAGGACACATGGTATGAGATGAAAGCAGGTCTAGGGAACAAGTCATGATTTAAGTCCTGAGAGGACATGTTGAAATGAGACTTTTAGGAAACAGATTAGTGAGATTAAGTAACTTTTTGGGATCTTTTTGCTTCTGCTAAATAGGATAAAAGATGCTAATGCATATTTTTGTCATAAACAGAGCCAGTAGTAAATTTGTTATAAATAATTGATTTTTTCCAATAACAACAATCCTTCTGTAGGAAGACATACATCTTTGTCAACTCTTTAGGTGTGCAAATGTAACAATGTTTTATTGAACTTCATTATTTCAATTTTAGATTATAGAGCACAACAAATAACTGCTAATTAAAAAAATAATAGTGAAAGCTATCTTTCCACAAGCCTGAGAAGGGGACCAAATTCTAATATTTGACTGTGAAGCACATATACAGACATCCATATAACCCGAAAAATCATCGGTCACCTTGTGAAGAAGTGAGATGTATGAAAAAGCTGTTAATTTTTCCATACTAGACAAAATCTTTTTTCCATAATTAATAATGGGTTAAAAGGTAATACTTTCCAGCATACAAGCTAGAAATATTGTAAAGCTTTTCTTACAAAATATATTTTGCACCTACTATAGCAATTAATATTTTCAATAGAAGACATGACAAAGAATTTAATGAGTGATATATCGGTAGAGGATGAAATTTACCATTCTTGTTTCTAGATAGAGAAGTTAATATAACCTTTCCTATACTGATAGAAGAAACTTACCTAGGTTTTTTCAACTTTTCATATTTCTCTCTACAAAAATAGCATCAATAGAAATTCCAGCCCTGTGATAAGGCAGTTCTGCACTTTCCTGCCTCCCCCCCCCCCCCCCGCCCCCCAAGCTGTTCTTATTGGTACTGTAGGTGGATAGAAAAGAAAATTCAGATCACTTGAAAGTGGTATTTAAACATGTAGTTTAAGCAGACACTGATGAACCCAACTTTTAGCTGTGGCTTTGTTTTGTCACTACTCATGTTGAAATCATCCACTCTGTGGATGTTTATTTTAGTATCAGACCTACTATTAAATGTAACTCACAAAAAATAAAACAGTGTGTATATCTTCAGCTATAATCAGACAGTAGAAAATACTGTTCCTTTTCCACTTCATACTGTCACTGTGATGGGTGTGATGTAAGTGCCTTGAACTAGAATAGAATCAATGTGAGTACTGAAAAAAACCCCAGAATATCTTTTCTGATACATAAAAAAATATCCTGGTATACTTTAGCACCATTCTTGGAAAACAAGATTAAAAATTAGTATATCTTCCTTAGATAGGTGGAATAATTTGTTTTCTCAGAAAGTATCATTCATTACAAATGAGAAAATAAAGAAAAAATCTAGACATACAACCAAAAAAAATGCAGTCTTTGAGTGAGATATAAGACATGATGATACCAGGAACCATGTGTTTCTTTCCTTGATCTTGTATATCACAGAACCTGACTCACACACAGAATTCCAAGAAGCATTCTGTCATTTAACAGTGTTACAGAGAACAGGATTACAGAAATTCAGTAGTCACTGAGAAGATAAAAATAATAAAAATGAGCCTACTCAGAAGAGTAACGACACACATACTGCCTTTTAAGATGAAAATAGCTTTTTGAAATTTAGGAAGAAATGTTTTACAGTGGGAAGGAAATAAAGTAGTGATTTATATTCTAGCAATCAGGAATAACAAAGTTGACTTGACACTTGGATATTAGCTGCATATACAACATAATCAATTTATTTTTGTTACGACATTTGGGCTTACTTTTTCTATAGTTTCAATTTTTTGAACTAATTTGGGGCCTGTTATAGAACTGAACCTCAGGAAAATAAATCTATATAATAACAATAATAATAACAGTAATAATGACAACAATAATAATAGCAACAACAACAATAAAAACAACAATAAGAAGAAGAATTAATAATAATATATGGAACTTCTTATCTTCAGTATGCCTCTCATCATTCTCCCACCCCTTCAGATATGAAGCAGATCCAGTAATTCCACTCATTATTTCAGTCTTATAAAGGCTTTTGAGTGTTAGCTTGATTCATTAACCTTTGTTTTTTTGTTTTTCTATTTAGTATTGCTCTAAATCACTCCTGCTCTGGTGATCTCCCATTTCATTGCTCACAATAGAAGTTACTCTTAAAGTATGTTGTTCTAAAATGATTTTCACTGTGACATTTTAGAAGCATGCCTTAAATGTGTCCAGTGTGATACTCAATACGTTTTGATGGTAGTTCATAAATATCAACTGGCAGATTCACACAACACCTTTTTGTGATCCAAATAGGAATGAATACAGACTTCACAGGATTATAAATTATAAGAGGAGAAAAATGGGAAACCAGTGCAAATATGACCATGCTACACACATGCTTGCTTTCAATTTCCATCTCTCTTTGCAGTCTGAGGTATCTAACTGATTAACTCTTTGGAATTGTTCCTTTTATTATCTTCTTTAAAGTATTTTCCTCTCTGATGCAATTTAATTTTTGTTCTTTGTTCCAGTAGCATCATAACAATTAACTCTTCTAAAGGCAGCAGGAATGTCAAGACTAACACTGACATAAGTGAAAGCAGATGTGGACGTTTGGATTGACAAGAAATACAAATTCTACTTGTGTTTCTATTATTAAGAGGACTAGATAGTCCTATCAAAAGGACATACTATTCTGGTCATCATATATGTAGACAAAGACAAGACGTAACATTTCATAACAGGTACAGTATTGAGCAAAAGTCAATTTAAGAAGCAACTGCAGGTATATTTTTTCAAACAATATTGAGACATACAGAAAATACATTCTTTCATCACGCTTTTTCTCTAATATTTCATTTTCATTTTCACTACCATGAGTATATCATTCATAGCCACATTCAGCAGTGTGCTCTCAGAGTTGTTTTATACAGACTTCATTTATGTTTGCTATGACTTTTATTTAAGGACATTTCTAAGAACATTTTTATAAAACTCTGTATGGGTCATTATTCTTCTTTGCTATATAGATGGCTTGCTAGTTACTTGGCAGCCTTTATGTGATTTATTAGATGAGTGTTTTGATGTCTAGAGCACCAGTTTTTCAAACTTGTCTGAAGTGGAAGTGATCTTGAGGCTGTGGTATATATTGATTTCATCATTGCTTTGTAAATATTTTCTTGCTTAATAGAGAAAGAACAGAGTGCCCCTCCTGCAGTGTAACTACTTGTGGGAAAGGGTTTCTGCTAGTCATCAAATAGGACACATAAATCAGTGTTATTGAATATAAAATCCATGGCTTGACTTAAAAAAAATAGGCTTGAAGCTTTCTTTTCTAGCTGAGTGTTTGGAGACCGAATGAATTTTTATTTATTTTAGCTTTTTATATTATTTTTCACCTCTGAAAATTCTGATTTTTGCATATTTTTATTGCGTTCTTCATCACATGTAAAAGCAGATTAATTATATATACAGATTTTTTCCTGATAAAAGGATAGGTATTAATAGCATGTGTGCTTTTGTTGCTGTAGTGCATACTTTAAGTGAATTGAAGTATAGACATCCCTTTGCTTATTTTTCCACTACTTTCCTGTCTTTAAATAATCTTCATACTGAAAAGCAATGATAATAACATGATTACTATATGTTAATAAAAGATTGTGCCCTGTCTCATAGACCTAAATAATGGGGTTTGTTCATTCTTTTTCTACTCTCCCTTTTTGACCCATCTCTCTCTGTTCTTTCTGTCCTAAGACCTCTCACTTTTCAAAGTTTTGGAAACATGGATCTACTTCTGCGTGGACTTCAATTTGTCTTTCATGAACAAATGTTCTCACTGATGGACACTTTACTGCATGTTATTTTTCTAAAATATTCTTTTAAATACCTTTTTTATGCAAGACTTTTATATTTTTTAATGTGCTGCTGGGTGTTTTTTGGGGTTTTTTTGGTTTTATTTTTGGGTATTTTTGTTTGGTTTGCTTTGGTTGTTTGTTTTTTATATTGGTTTGGTTTGGTTTGGTTTGGTTTTACTTTTTCCTTCGGAATCTTAGAATATTTCTGAGTAGATGGACTTAATAAAATGCCAAAATTACTTTTTTCATGTGGTCTAATATAATACAGTAACATTAAAATTATTTCACTGATTCATTGTTTATGCTTTCATTGCATTAAATTTCTCAAATAATATTCTTTGCTTTCTTGTTTGGTCGGTACTGTCTTGGTTTGAGGGGAAAAAACCCAAAATGTTTACCCACAAGCGGGGGAGGGGGCCTTCTCCACAATAATCACGCCACTCTTTATCAAATTTAAGGAAAAAAAAAGGAATTTAATACAAGAAGGATAACTGTTCTTAACTGCTATATATAAACAGACTAGTGTAAACTGCTTCCCCACCACCACAAGAGAGAGAAAAAAAAAACCCAACAACAAAACCCAGCAGGTTTTCCTCCAGGAGGAAAGTTATACTTAAGCAGTGTCAAATGTCACAGTCCGTCTGGCTGCGGAGTGAGTTCCCAGTAGTTCCCAGTCCCTCTCCAGCGAGACAGACGAGTGGTGAGCTCCCAGATGAACTCTGTGTCTCTTGTCCCAGATGAAGGAAAAAGAAAGTTGAAAGTGGGGAACCACCACGTGTCCTGCAAAAGCAGCTGCACACCTCTCTCTCCCAGGTCACTGCCCCAGCCGGGGCGGGCAGGCCGTGACGGTGCAGGCGGTGGTGAGGCTGGAACAGAGGCCCAGGATCCCAGATGCAGAAACCAGGAGAAACAGTCACGGTGAGGAGGAAAACAGCGTTTCAGCCAGAAGCCCCAGCAGTGCCAGCAGAGCAGCTTCCCTCCTCGGCAGCCACCCTCCCGAGTGCCGAGCTAAGAATGGAAAGATGTCCCCCAAAACAAAAGAGACAAACCTGCCCCCATCCAAGTGATCAGCAGTTAACTACTTCTTTTGTTAACTGCTGGCAAGGTCTTATGACTACCTGAATGGAGGCTGTAGTGAGGTGGAATTTGGCATCTTCTCCCAAGTAATGAGCAACAGGACAAGAGGAAATGACCTCACTTTACACTAAGGGAAGTTCAGATTACATATTGGGAAAAACTTTTCACCAAAAGTGTAGTCGAACACTGAAATAGATGCTTAGGGAAGTGGTTGAGTTACCATCTCTGGAGGTAATTAAAAGATGTGTAGATGTGGTGCTTAGGTGCATGGTTTAGTGATGAACATGGCAGTGCTGGGTTAACTGTTGGACTCAATTTAGAAGTCTTTTCTCAAACTAAACAATTGCATGAATTTATGAATCTAATAAGAGCTTATCTTTTTAACCATCTTATATCTGAAGTCAAATATAAGGTTTGTTGTTGTGGAGAGGTTTGACACGTGGCAGGGCACTTTTCTAGGTGCTTACATACCACATGGGAGGATTCTCTCAGAAGATATGCTTTCACTCCCTTTTCTCTTCCCACAACAAAGGAGTGTCCGTGTCCTGATCCCCATAATCTAGCAATATATCAAGTAGTACAGTCATGAAGAATATGGATTTTGGATTTACCTACCCATTCCTGAACACAGTAGAAAAATATTCACAGGGAGGCTCTATTGCCACTTTGCTGCAATGTCTTTTATGTCCCGTGTGTACTTTGCCTGCTTTGAACCCTCAGCTGGGACTGAATCCTTTTCTTTGGGAGGCTGGCTGTCCAAGGGCAACTATAACATTAAGGTTTTCAGCAAACCCTCTAGATGGAAAAGAGCACACAAGTTTAACTGGATGGTGCTCCTCCAGTGAACTACAAAATAAACCACTGTTAGGTTTAAGTGGGGACAGAATCTTTTAAGAAAAATGAACCCACGGACTCATTTTACATGCCAACAAGTGAAAGAACCACATGATCCAGAGTTCCCCATCAGATGGGGACATGATGGAAAAAACATTTCTAAAAAATTGGAAGGCATTAAATAGCATGATTTCTTTGACAGCATGAATTTAAGGGCAATTAAGGGTGCGGTGTGGAGATATGGAGGGGTGGCAATCCTGTTAAGAATATTGTTGAAAGAAACTAGGTCTGAGTCAATTTTATCCAGCCCTGCCTTACAACGTTCCACACATGTACTAAAAGGATGGAAATAAAAGAAATTTAGTTTTCACTTTTTTTTGTCTTACCTCAAGTTCAGGTTGCCTCAGAAAGAGGGGCACTTCATGCATGCTAATGCATTTGCAGACACACTACTATTTTGGGCAGCCAGGGATTGGGGCTCAAGTGTGATCTGAGAACAAGCTATTACAATAGTACAGGGGCTGTGAACCACCTTTTGAATGAAGCCTGATTTAATAATATGCTTGTGCACATTGTGAAAGCAGAGCCTTGATGTGTAGGTCAAAGAACAGCACTTAAATGTTGGGACACATCTCTGAATTAAAACCGCCTCTCTTTTCTCGATATCCATTGTGGCTCTGTTTTCCTCATGATAACTCTAATGTTCAAGGTATTTGGATTGAACCATCTGGGAATATAGAGCATGCGTGAATGCACATAAGAGCAGTCTCTAAAATAAAGGTTACTACTTTTCCAAATATTTTCTAATTTTTTTTTGTCAAATGTGAAATGTGACATGGTATTTCCAGGTAAAGAATACTTAAAATTTATCTGAAAAGTGAAGGGAGAAAGGGAGTGTGACTTAAATGGGTGGTGTATCAACTCCATAAACAGATAAAAACTTATTTCAGATACTCTGCTCCCTAAAGCAGCTTTTTGTTTTCAACAAAAAAGTATTGGGATGGATCACAGACTAATAAAAAAAGGAATACCTTTCTTGACTTCAATATTTTTCTCCAGGTGAATTATTTTCTTTTTATTTCTTTTCTTTTTATTTTTAAGTGTTATTTCCCCTAGAGATGAACTAAATTATTTCCTCAAGAAAAAAAAAAAAAGACATGAGGCACAATCTTTCCCATGTTAACTACCCTTCTACATTATTGTCTTGTGTGCTAGTCTAGGGGAAAAGCCATCTGTGCTTTATGATTATTCTGGCAACATTAATAAAATGTTCACACAGTGTTCCTGGTTGCTGAATACACAATACAATTATTGCAAGTTAGTTCTTTTGTTTATAACATTCCACTATATGCTCTTCAGTTGCAACTAGAAAATCTGCCTTTGCTATCACAGGGTGATATATAAGATTATCACTATTTCTACCTGCACTTCACTTGGAATGGAAGATTTCTATTGTAGTTTATATAAGGATTAACAAAATTTGGCTTTAATAATATAGTTCATCAATGACTAGGTCTGCTGCCATTTAATTTCATGGATTTATGTTAAATTTAAGAATGATGACATGATTTTTCATGGAATAAGGAAGTATGAGGTATGAAAATAGAAGACAGGGTCTAATTGAAATATTTTTAGAAGATTTAAACCTTATTCTCTCTCTATTCCATCTTTTTATTTTCATACAAGCAGGATGCATTGTTTCTTGAATATTGTCCAGTGAATAAACACAGTTAAGTAATGGCATCTGCTAAGACATGAATATAAGCTCTCATCCTGTCTCACTGTCATACTCTTATTCTTTAACTTGATTTTAGATAGTAATCTGGTCAAGGTGTGTAGAAATTTCTTCTCTTTGATAACTCTTCTTTCTTTGAAGACCCAGTTAAGAAAATGTTTGGCAATATAAATACCTGTGGAAAGTCTGGAAAGTAAATTCTTCTAGCAAAACTAATACATGGAGTAAGTATGATGAGCATTGGATTAGCAGAGAGTCTTCTTTGTAAACAAGTAAATTGCTATTAATGTTGATTGTTAAGAAGGTAGGATTGTCCACAGCATAAATTGGAGTAAAAGTGATAGCTATCCAGTGCTTATTGGTTTAAGTATCTATTAAGCCTCTCTTTATTCAAATGGAAACTGGACCAGGTCTAAGGGTATCATATAATGCAATGCCATGCTGCACACAGGGCCCTTTTATCTGGAGTCAGACCTATATCAAACCAGGATCTCACGGTACTATTTGTGGAGTATATTAGGAGTAAATAGGAATAGAATTTGATCTTATTGTTTCAGAAATATTTAGGATAGTATGAGCTGTCCTTTAAAAGTATTCTGTCTCTCCAGCTTTTATGCAGAGAGACTGTAGAGAAGTGAACAGTTTAGCCTGGGTAAGAGCAAACTGGGTTTCATAAAACTACTCTTAATGTGTGCTTTGAAAATTTTCAAGTTAATTTGAAGACAAGGTATTTATAGACCTCTATGTCCAGCTTCTACTCAATCTCAGGATTTGGGATGAGATTCTACACGTACATGACTGATCTAAGAAGAGTGTCACTAAAAGTCAATAAAATGTGTAATCTTAAATTGCTTAGACTACAATTTTAAAGTGCAAAGTTATTATTCATGAAATCCACATGCACTATTTAGAATTACAGACTGGTGGGGGAGAGGGGGGCTGAAGGATGTTAAAGAATAACAATTTTATTCTGCTAATTAATGGGGCAAGGAGCATTTCACATTTTTATGTTAATTCAAATCTAGGTTTTATTTTTGTTACACTTTAGCAAACACTTGCGAATATTTTTTCAGATCACTTTGATTTATGTGGATACCTTACAATGAACATAAATATGGTTTGTTATTAGTCAGATGTTTGTCTAGTTGAAAAATACATTTGTTGAAAGGAAACTCAAAGACTCATTATAGTATTTTTAGTCATCATCAAAATGTGAAGATTAAAATCTTATACTAAAATAATTTTCTCTGTTTATGTAACATTTTTAGACATTCATATGAACATTTATATATCTCAATTAATTTACACCTTTTCTGTTGCTTCCATAGGCTTCAGACAAGGAATAATCGTGGCCTATTTTGTAGGAAATTCTGTTATCTAATGGTGTAGACATGCACCTTTCTCTTCAGTGTTACTTTTGAAAAAATGAAATCTAAAACAGACACAAATACTTTCAGGATATATCTCCTTCTTTCCTATCTGCTAGTAGGATGGCATTAAAAGCTGCTTTGCATCCTGACATAATTTCTATTAAAGCTAGTAGAAATAATTCAATTTCACTTTTTTTCACCAAGTGTTGCACTTTCTAATTCTTTCACACTTGCTTAGTTCCATTGTGTGTCACTTCTAACAAAAGAGAAAATTATCAAATGCAAATTATCTCTTCCTAACATGTTACATAAAGCATGTGTCATAATTTACTTTAGTGAGAAGAAAATGTCTTACCTTTGATTTATTTGTTTATTTTGTTTGTGAGGGATTTTGTTGTTTGGTTTTTTGTTTTGTTTTGTTTTTTTTCTTTTAAGCAAATCTTGGTTTGGAGCCAGTTTTTTATAATTTAATTTTTTAAACAAAAAAATATATTTAAAGATTAAATAAAAGTAATTATATATCAGAACAAGAAGTAGAGGATTTACCTTTGTTGTAAAAAGGATGCTAGAAATTGCTATGGGGAATAGATCATAATGTAAAAATATGTTAGAGAAAGTAATATCCTCTCTTTTTTACAAATAATTTTACATGTATTTCCAGGCCACTATGGTATGTCTCAGTTTCATGATTTTAAAACAAGTAAATTGCAGTTTCATCATAAAATTCCTGATAAAAACTTTTCCTTATGTTGAAAAAATGAAATCCAAAAGGATTCTTGCTGGAATCCCTGCAAGATTGCATCTCCCTGTGTAGATTCAATGCCTCAGTTTGAGTCAACTCTACAGCTTTTATCAAAAGTGTAAAGCATTGTTTTTAAAAGATTTTTCTAAGCTGAAATAACTAAATTTGAAATAATTGGCTCAATTAAAATATGACTTTCTTTTATTCTCATGCAACACAAACAGGGATGAAGCAGTTTTAATCTACAACTTCCCTTCCCAAAGAACTAAATAAAATCCCAACTCTAGCTCTTTCAGTTAGCTCCCTTTTTCTTTTTTTTTTTTTTTTTTTTTTTTTTAAGGTAAAACAGAGTTCAAGTTTAGGAAACCTCATATATGAGGTGTTTTACATACATTAGCTGGAGCCTTACCCAGATTCATAATAAGCATAGATTTTGATGGACATAATATTGTACTTTTACTGAATTATCAGTTCTTCAGTTAGTGTCAAAAAGAAAAGAAACAAACCAAGAATTTCATTCATGGGCCCAGAGTTCAGGAGTTGAGTGATCTCATGAAATAAAGGTGTTTTTTGAAGTAAAACAGAAGTTATGAGGCTTTTATTTTGCCAGTCCTATTGCCTTTGTTTCCTCTGTTGAATTTGCTTACCTGTTCTAAAGAGCAGTGTCAAAAGTTAAAACTCAAGGGAGGAAACCATTGTTGCTGTAGAAAGGTGACATCAGAAAACTCTAGTAAAAAAGGAAGGGTTTGTAACCTACTTGTTTTTGTTGGGTGGGTGATATCCTTAGGACATATGTTCCTGCACTAGTCTGGAGATAATATTATATTTAAACAAATACATACATACATATACATATATATATATATATATACACATATATATAGATGTGTATATATATATATATGATATAGATTAGATATAGATATAGATATAGATATACACACACATGTATTTAAAGCAGTATTCACTATAGTAGTTGCACCTTTTTGATATCTTTATATCTATGTGTGCCTTTTACATAAAAAAGGGGAAATAGTCTCAATATGAAGGAACTAACATTTTTCACTCATTATTTCTCCTCAAGTTACCAAAATTTATTTTGGAAAATAATATAAATTGTAAGCATACATTAATTTTAATGAATTTATCTTAGGCATTTGGATTTATTTCATAAATATAATCTTTTCTATTTTCTCTTCTACAGATTTTTTTAACTGTGATCTCTGCAAAATTTCTGCTCACAAACTGAGAAAGTAAGTAGTTAGGTCTCATTTTCATGTGGACCATTTTTAGCAGTGGGTTTAGTTTAAATTTGCTGTATCATCTGTATAATGTTGCTTTTGTGGCATTATAAACTTCTCATGTGTACTGCCAGAAGACATAAAATGGCCCAGTGGCATATGTTATGTTCTTGCATCTGCCTAATTTTCAACTTGAAATACCACACAGCAATGTTTGTGATAAACTACACACAACAAGGTCAAAGCAGGTGCCTGCTGGGATGAGTAATCATCTTTATTTCATCATCTTATATCAACAGGTATCATGGAGACAAAGTAATA
The DNA here is from genome assembly GCF_047495875.1 of Pithys albifrons albifrons. Taxonomy (NCBI): domain Eukaryota; kingdom Metazoa; phylum Chordata; class Aves; order Passeriformes; family Thamnophilidae; genus Pithys; species Pithys albifrons. Next base: position 39,872,991 of record NC_092462.1, read on the forward strand.
GCTTTTATGAGAGGAGCTTCATACATACCTCTGAAAAGTTATGAGGCACAAGGCAGAATCAACTAAGAGATAATGACTGTAGATTTGCTATAGAGTGCCCCGCAGTTCAATTTACATTGCATCCTGAAGGGTACTGTGTAGGAAGGACAGATTTTTCAAAACAAATAGTCTTGAAAGTACTATCTAATCACTAATGCTCAAACTGTGTGGGCTGCTTTTAGAGCTCCCTCTCTGTAGAAAAAGGGTGTTTTGGTTTGTTTTTTTTCATATGTAGCTTTAGCTCTCTCCTTTCTCTTTCTGGTTTTTAAATAGCAAATATGTGCATCCTCCAACATATATTTCAACACTTGTGCAGCCCTAATTGTCACATGAAAAGTGAAGTGGTTTTGCAATATCTATAATGAAAATATTTCACTTCTGTATTCTTTCGAATATCTGAAGAATGACCGTATTAGAGACTGGTGGAAGCTAAAGGTTGAATTAGTGGGTGTAGGTAATATTTTAGAAGAATACACTGTAAGAGCTGGAAAAGTACATAGATACATCTTTGCTTAAAACAGCATGGAGCAAAATCTAAAAAAGAATTATTGAAAATTGCTGTAAACAAAATCTGGATATGCAATTCACAGCTCAAAGGTTCAGCTGTCTGCAAGTTTGTGCTTTGTGAAGCACAACTGTATGACTTTTGAGTCAGCTCTAATGAACAAAACTTACCGAGTTGTGCAAGTACACAAAGTCAAAGCCGTATAAGACAAGAAAAGTGAAAATAAAAACAGAACTTAGTTTTTAAAATTGCAAATAGTAATTCAAAGCATTATGAAAAACATAAAAACCTATAGCATGTGGTCAGATTTGGAAGACAACTAATGACTGAAATAAAAGATCAACACATTTTGAGGATCAGTTGGTTTTAGAGCAAAATATATATTATGCTGGATAGGGCCACTTCTTACTAATTACTGTCACCTGGACATACAAATCTCTGAGGTTGTAGCCCTGCTTCAGTTCCTGGCACTGATTGTTCCACACACACATATAACCCCCTTTGTAGACAGCACCTCTGTGCTCTTCCCCTTAGACACACAAATGTGCACCAGTGGGTCTTGTCTCTAGAGACTCCCAAACCTCATGATGTCACCAGCTGCTGTCCAGGACTACACAGATCCCCTTGATAGCCAGTTACTTCTGTGATCTCACCTATGGGAAAGAGTTAGGAAGAAATTTAATATATAAGACAGACTGTACTGACTTGGCTTGAACTGATAACCAAACAACCAAAAAAGTGTTTACACATGACAGGTCTTTTTAACCCCATATGTCTCTACTTTCTTACACTTATTAGTCCCCAAATCACTTAGATCCCTCCTATTAAGATACCCATAAGAATGCTTGTGCAATCCTGAAAAACTTTTCTGCTGCATCCCACAATGTGTCTGACTGCCTTAGGCACAGACCCCCCTCCCTAAAGATGCTCCTTCTGCATTGACTGACTTTGGTGTGTTTCACAAATGAGGTCTAGGACTGAGGCTTTTTTGGGACAGTCATAGGAGGGCCTGGATGGGACATCACTTCCTCTGAGTCCTTAGTTTGGTGTGCTGAATGCCCTTGAGCCTCTGTGCGCCTCTGAGTTTGTGTACATGAATCTTGGATGGACTGATGGCTTCTGTGATGGGCTTGGGAGGAGAGGGGTGAGGGTTTGTTTGAGGGGCTCCACACCCGATATTGTCTCTTTGTTCTCTTTTGTAGATATCCAGATGAACTTCTGCCAAAAAACCTAGCAAAGTATAGGTGATGCATCTGCAATTGACCAGGGACCACCTCCCCAGGCACGTCAAGTGCCTGCTGAGCTGGTGGGAAGTATATTTGTACTTTTATTGTTAGAATATTAATCTTAAATATTGACATGGTATATCAGTAAATACTTGTTGTATACCATATAAATTCATATAGTTCTGCCAAAAATGCTAAAACAAAAGTGACCAGTGAGGACAGAGCTGCAAATCAGGTTTTGTATGCAAATTTCTTGTCTCTGAGGAAAAATATATAAAGAGAAGGCTTTTCTGCCATGGGTGCCTCAAACACACAAGTTTAATTCTCTGCTCCTGTGTCTAGGTCTACCTGAAATGATGTTTTTGTAGATACCAGCCTTTTTCAATCAGACACATGGTCAAAGAAAAAGATTAAATTTCAGAGTTTCTTTTACCTACGTGATAGGTATTTCAGTAGTGGGAGGAGACTGTATGTGACATAAGACAATATTCTTGAACAAGCCTCAGAACTCCAAACTCTGTCTCTCAGTCACCATTGAGTCATTACATGTGTGTGACTAACATTAAAAGATGCCTGAAGAAAAAAAGAGTTTCTGTTCTTAGGAGAGTGGAACATGATTGCATACTTTAGTCTGAGAAGCATCTGGGAAATTATTTTAATGAAGAGAAAAAGTGCTAATTGTGAGATGTGAACAAACCTATTTTGAAAGGAAAGTAACAAACTGTGAGAAAAGCTGCAAAGTGGTTGAAAAATTCCCTTACTTTCACAGTTTTCTTGACATTTACAGAGAATAAAACCTTCATAAGAATAAAATTCTGTCTTTGTTTCCAAACATCAACTGTTTTTAAGAAAACTGTGGGTTTTCAAAATTAGTGTACTGTAGCAAAATATTCTAGTCTGGTGGAAGTGGATTGCACAGATTCTATGTGAATATTTGCAAAATAGGAGCCCCACACAAGAATATTTAAAAAAAATAAGTGCTTGTAAGAATTAGCAGAGTCCATGAAAGGGGTAGCAGAATTTATTGCTATTCTCCTTTTAAAATATTTTTGGAAAATTGTTATAATGGATTTTTAAAAGTGTAATTACATTAGAAGAAGTTGTATGCAAAGCACATCTAGTCTAAAAGACTTCATGGATCTATCTTCTATGCTTAATTCCATACTTTTAAAAATGTGATTTATCCTGGATTCCTTTTTATCTCAATTGAACTTTATAATGGGCTTCTTTAGCACTATAGCAAGAAATAAGTTTTCTTACTCTTCTCTAAGAGATTGGCCAGAAAAAAATTTAGCTAGTCCAGAAAAGAATACTGAGGTATTTGTGAGTGACTCCCTGCAACATTTCCTCCATCCTGGGAGACCTAGTGGGAAAATGACAGGCCAGGTGATGTCCCAATTCAACTAAGAGGAAACTTGCATAATTACAAACACCAGAGCTTTTGGCAACAAGCCACTGCCTACATAAGGGCCCCAAAATAGAACTATGGAATAAACCTGTGACTGTGGAAAAAGAAGCCAAATGGGAATTTTTCTGGAAGACCAGGCAGGGCAAGGTTTTTATCACTCTGTCTTAAATCTGGAAGAAAATGAAGCTATTTAGACACATATTGCTCTAATTTCAGGAGAAAAACAAAACAGCTCTGGACTCAAAGATTCAGTTGAAGATTGATTATTATTAAGGTCTGTACTTTAATCTTTATAAAGGAGCAGTTATATGCAAGCCCAGCAGGCTGGATCTCTTATGAGTTTATCAAACAGCCTGTAAATATAAATTATATAAAAGACTTTTGTATGCCCTAACTGGAATTTTTAGTGCCTACCCTGCACCCAAGAAGCTGATATCGGTTATGTCTGGTTACAGCACATGTCAAGTTGCAAGTCATAACTTTGAATTGAAACCCACATTACACCTGTGCTACCTTTACAGGAGTGTCTGACCTGGTGCTTTCAATTAATCAAGTAGTTTCTTGCAGGCAAAGCACAAATTAAAATAAAGAAATTATGATGAACAAGAAAATTGCGTTGTTCCAATTTATTGCAAATAATTCTACCATAGATAAAACACACCAATAGCATATCAAATATCTGATCTACATATCTAAGAATCTATATTCAATAACAAATTCCCACAGATAATCAGAGAGGAAGATTCTTAGTGTCAGAAAATCCCTCATTTCTCTTCAACTCTGTTTTTGAGCCATTTCAGAGTGTCTGTCTTAAATGTCACCAGATTTTGAAGTCAGAAGAAAGAATTTTTCCAAGGGTACACAGTAAAAATGCACAGAACTTTTGTATTTTAATGCCGCAAACATTTTCACTACTGCAAGTTCATGAAAAATCAGGAAGTTTCTCAGGTGAAACAAGTGAGACAAACCTCAGCTGGCTGCAAAAATTGCTGCTGCAGTTTTCCAGCTGTGGGAAGCTCACTGCAGATTCAGCAACCATGCGTGACATTATGCTTATTCTTCTTTGGGAAAATAATTAAAATGCTCAGGCTTCACATATTTCCAGTCCACAATTTACTACATTTCACTGGGGAAAATGCATCTCAACATTCCAAAATGTCTTTAGCAACCAATATACGAATAACAAACAATAGTACAGTACAAATAGTTATTTTTACGTGCAAAAAGAACAACCCTCTCCACCTGAATAATGTATTTAAGGCTATTTAAAACAATATATAGAATTTATCTGTAAAATAAAATATAGTGAATCACTCTCATCTGTGAAAAATTTGAACAGGAATTTAAAATAACTCTCGCTTTTCTACTGTCTACAATAGACAGACTCTTTTACATTTAAAAGAGGAGAGCATAGCTAGCAGAATGGCACAATCTCTTTCAAGCTGGAATACTGCACATTGACTAATGCATCCCTTCCTCTTTGCAAAGTAGCATGATATGCAAAATTTATTCTTTTTCATTGTAATAATTGTCCGATAAATGTCATACACGTGTGGAATGTGTGGATTCATATGGTAAGCTGAGCACCCAAAGTAAATAGGTAATGTGATGAAATAACAAGCATGGTGTGATTATTTAAGACAAAACATCTGATAACCAGACAGCTGAGCCATTACACATGAGGCATAGGTGGTGGCAAAAAAAGCTGAGTCAGGTTGTGCCTCTATAACATTAAAGAAGCTTTTCCACAATGTTTACTAACTTTGGAGCATAAAAGCTCCATTTCCTCTGTTGTTGTAAAGATGAATTGACTTTAATGGATGACATTTTCTGGGAGAAAGTCAGGAACAGTTTAAATAATTTTTGTTCATAAGAGTTGCTAGATACTTAATCTTTCTGCCCCATGAGAGGAGCCACTTCAGCTTTACAGGTGAAATTTTGCTAGACAGTACCCTAGTAACCTTGCTTATAGACTGACATATATCGTGATAAAGGGAATACCAGTAGAGATAATATCAGCAATAATATCATATCTCCCTTTGATACAGAAGTTGCAAGGCCTAAGGGATAAATGCACAATAGAGGCTTGTCACATTTACTTTTATTACCTCTTGTCATTGATATACACTTTGTATACAGGATACATGAATACATATAGGCAGCATATCTTATGATTTAAACCTAGATGTAACTTAGAGAAGAAATGATGCTAACAAAAGAAACAGATTTTAAAACTCTGTAGTTCGCACCTTTATAATATCATTGCTAATACAGCGTTTTTGGGAGCATCAGTTATTGCGGCAAAAGATTGTACTGAAATCAAGCAGGACATTCAAGATTATTGTTGATTACCTATCCCTGTTGTCTTCATAATAAACACTTTTGCATTTACATTGGGTTTTGATTGGAATTTTCATATTCAATCTCTAGCTTAGCATTGTAGTTTCAAAGATGGAATTGTTTCTGTTAATTAGAGAGGACTCCAAATGAGAAGAGCAGAAATTCCATGAGAAGGGAACAAAAAGGTTTCTCCCGTCCATATTTTTCAGCAAAGTACAATGACTTGCAGTTGCAGATGTTCTTCAAAACCACAGCTGAAGGGAAAAATACCTGGTCATAGACACAGAATCACTCAAGGCATGGTCATGTGAACATTGACTAAATCTGTAGTTTTAGTCAACTCGCTGTCTCACTAACTACTCCAGTAATTTATTTTCCTCACTGCCTCTTTCATACCTGTTTAATTCCATTTTGCACTCTCTCTCCACTGTTACTCTGTTTGCTTTTCTTTTTTCCTGTGTTTATAGTCTCTGAAATAAATCACTAAAGAAAGAGGTATGAGGAAGATACTAAAATAGTATTTATTGCCTCCCTGTGATTCCCTCTGTGTGTCAACTCCCTTTTCCTTTCTCTATGCATTGAAGTTTGAGAGAGGAACACCTACTGATATGTGCTTTGTATACTGTCCAACACTGTGGAGGCTTGTTTAAACTAGCTCTTAAATATTGCTATAATACTGCTTTAGTAAAAATGACTAAAAATAAATATGATTTACATTTATTGAGTATCTAAAAAAGCCAGAAATAAGATCTATGTCTTCCAGATCTCAGTCTTGAAGTTCCGAGCTGGAATATTATTACATTTTATTTCCTTTTCTTTTTTCCCCCTGCTGATTAGGAGGGAGGTAGAGGAATTACACGTTAGGTTCACCCAATCTTTTAGGCAAATATTAACCCACTCACCAAAAGTAACCAAGAGGAATATAAAAAGACCTAGCTAACTTCTGAGAACAGCCTATGGCATGTGATATTAGAACATGAACTTTTCAGCAATTGCACAACCAGATGGCTTCCCAGAGTACATGTCAACTAAGGTTTGTTCTGCTACCTGTGACCTTTCAAAAGCATATCAGCCTCCTTTTAGTCATGGAAGCTAAGGCTGACTTTTTTGTAATTTTGTGACAAAATCTGTCCTTTTTAAAGAGTTTAACAAGTGTCCTTGAAAAGTCAATGTAGATGTAGAAATGCTTCCCTAGTGCTGAGTAAAACCCAACTTTTTGAACATAGTCAGTGAAGTCTAGTTCTCACATGCCTTCATCGAAATGAGGCTGCAGGATGCCTTCAGGACCTTCCAAGGTGCTGCAGAACAGGGAGTTTGTGTTAGGAGATTGGATTCTTACATACTGGTTTTGTGTGAACTGGAGTTCATACAAAGGACTACAAGTGTTGCTGTCACACTAGCTCTGCTGTAAAAGGCCATTCCTTCCACAAAACAACAGAACACTAATGCTGGACATTCCTGAAAGTCTCATCCACAAAGTCTCAATCACTGTGACTGCATAGCTGAAAAAAAATTAGTGAGAGAGGATGTAAAGTGAAACAGACATCTTTTAGTCCTCACCAATAAATAACTTCTGTAGTGTCATAGGCAAAAAAAGTCTTGACTTTAATGCATGTGATATCCCTGTTTTCTTAGGAAGTTATTGCTTATATACCCTATGATGCAGCACTGTGGTTTCTTATACAAAAAGGAAATTACAATTGCAAAAACAGAGAATTTCTTATTTGTCCTGTGATGCGATTAAGATCACAAAAACAGAGAACATGAATAACTCAAGACAGACAATTTTCACAGTGGGAGAAATTAGGAGAATAGAAGCTGTTACAAAACAGAGTTGAAACTTGAACCTAGGATTGTCGCCCTGCATAGTGTTTCTTCACCACATTCAAAAAGATGGTTACACATTTTAATTTTCTAGTTGCAATTTTTTGTTCCCATAACTGTTGCTAAAGTAGTCTTTTTCGGGACACGCTGTAGACAGATGTTCAGAAACAGAGATAATCAACAAATTGATATTGTTTTAATAATAAAAAAAAGCAACTACCAGAAATTACTATGCTGATTCAGAGCTCCAGGTATTTTACTATTTTTTATGAAAATTAGTGGGGTAGCAAGGAAAGGTTTGAAGATCCCAAGCTGTCTTAACCCTTAATGGGAAAAAAAAAAAAGGGGGAACAGATCTCCTAGCCTTTGCATAAAACTTGTTTAAGTTCTTGTTATTTGCTGTCTTGTAGTAGGAGGAAGGTTTTGGCATCTTCTTGAATCTTTGTGCTAAAACATCTGTTCCCATAAATGGCATTTTCCTAAAAAAATGAGAGAGAAACATTTTTCCAGGACCTGTGGATTACATTTCAGGGTAGTAGTAATAAAGCAGAATCTCAAGGTTAGCTTGCATCATTTGTTCTCATTAAGAATTGTTAAAGCTGCTTAGAAAAATATAATTTACATCAAACCAAAAAACTAAGTAATACGAAAGCAATAAGAGCACTGTAAATTCAGTAATTACTGCTTCTTTCATTACAGTGTTTTCTCTCAGGCTCTGGAGAAGTTCATGTTTGACTCACAAGGCTTTGAAAGTCTCTCCATCTCATCCTTTAGTAATAGCTGAGGAAGACTAGTCTTCTGAATTTTTTTTTATATAATAATAGACCATGACTTTTCTTTTACTAGAAGAACACAAGAAACAATGCAGCAGGTATCACACAGGTGAACAGGAAAAAGAAGAAAAGAGAATGATCTTCACCACTCCTCTCATATCTTCTTAACTTCCTCCAAGCAATAGGTCAGTCCATGGTATAGCTCTAACATGTGTTTAACAACTTAAACATAACAAGAAGCATTGTGCCAGAGAGTAAGAAACAGTTACACAGGCACAAATATGTAGTAGAAAACTAAGCAGAAGTTATTCATTTAGTGATTTAAGACAACCCATTTTAAAGGTATTGGAAACTCTTGCTTTCCCAGGAGGTAGACAATTATAATAGGCTAAACAGCTGTTTAAAAAGTTGCTTCAAAGAAGAAAACAGATGCTTAACTAATTTTTAAACATTTTTCAGAAAGGAAAACAAAACAAACAAACAAACACAACAACAAAAAAAAAACACAAACCCACCAGATTCATGAAAAGCATGCATTTAAATATCCAGAAAGTTTTGTAGCCTAAGCTGAAAACCAAACAAAAAACCATACAGCATGCTGTCTTTGAAAACCCTAGGTATTCTAGCACTCTCTCCTTAGGCACCTGTAACAAAGCTATCTGCATCTCAAGAATCTTCATGCTTCTTCTGGATTAGCTAACTGAGAGCTGCTGCAATTGAGGATTTAATTTCTACATAGCTTGTTATGTGCTGCTAGGGCATTACAGGCATTTTCCCCAGGTTCAACCACAGAGAGCAAGTCCCTGTTCCACAGAAATCAAGAAACTGATGAAAAGAAAGCATTCCAAAGACCATTTTAAATTTCTGTAATACTTTCTTTCTGCATGGTGAGTGGTTATTATACACAGAAAATTCAAATGATCCGTGTCTGTGTTATAGCAATTATTACGTCCTCATACAAAGCAAAAGTCAGCTTTTGGAGATCTGGGCTTTGGGAGGTTAGCCTACAGTTTAGTGATCAGAATCCTGAAGGTGAGCTCACAAGTTCCCACACAATAAAGATCCTAGATGCACAAACCAAACTGTATTACACTTGCTGTCCCCAATAATTTTCTAAGTACTGATTTGAAGGGAATAGTCATGGTTGTGGCTGTTACATCAACTAGGTACTACTTAACTTCTACTACTTAACTGAATTTACTATCTACACTCTTTGGAATCATAATTTTGCCTTTCAGTAGGTTTTGAAGCCAGATTTTGGGTTCGATTAAGTTTATGGTAGTAGCAGAACATAAATATAAAAAAGTCACTTAGAAAAACTGTAACAATACAAATCGTATTGTCATGAGAATATATCTTAATAGTTTAAACATTAGCATCTAGAAATTAACACAGATATCCATTGCCATTAAATAGACATCTAAGATAATCTACCCAAGAATTAAGTTTTAATTCTATAAAATCCTGAAGCAATGTGCAAAAAGATTCTTGTCTGGAGATGGACAAAGCCTTCTAAAACTGGTTTTTGTGTCTTTTTCAACATTTCATGTGATTAGACATTTTTTCTTTCTTTCTTTTAAAAGCTGCCCCGTTCTTCCAGCAGATTCCTTTTGGGAACTGGAAACTTTCTGAAAAAAGTGTCCCATTAGTAATGTATGTGAAAATATCCATTCTGGGTAGCAGGACTGAAAATAATTTCAAAAGGTATAGCCCTCAGACAGCTAAAAAGTAGCTTGTCTTAACAAGAAAAATTCTGGAAGCAATAGCTTGTTAAATAAATTTGGTCCAATCCTCTGTTCTTGTATGATATCATATTCTAGAAATGAGTCTGGAAGGAAGTTTTAGAGATTGTCCAGTTATCTAGTCTTTCCCCATCATGAGTGGATCACAGTGCTCAAAAACATTTGTCTGGGTTGTTCTTTAAAGTTGCGATAAGTTTCCCTAAGCATCTTATGCAATCTATTTTAGAGAACAATGGCTCTTACTGTCAGATAGAAAGCATGCAACAGTCAATTTATAACCAATTATTGTGCTAGCATTCTCCTTTAGTCAAACAGTTTTTCCCTTACTTTACTTTCAGTATAGTTACAGAAGGTAATTTTGTTTCCTTGTAGCCTTCATTTTGCTATGATAAATAACTCAATTTACTTATTCCAGAAAAAAATACCTCTCTATTCTCTAAGATTACTATTAATATCTATTCTTTTGTCCAGTCTAATAGTTACTTCAAATAGGGAGTAGAAGCAATACTCAGTCTTCTGTCTAGGTAAGGTCATCCTTGAGATGAGTGCTGATTAAGTTGCAAAATAACATCTGAATTTTGTGCAACCAAAATCCAGTTTGCAGAGAACAGCACTACAGAACAAATGGCCCACAAATATACCAGGGACACCAGTGAAATCTTTTCCAGCCAAAAGTAGGACATTGTTAGTTCACTAGAAGTAAAATATCTCAAGGAAATGTATCATTTGAATAAAATCATTATGAAAGAAAATGCATATGGAAAAGGGTTGTCAAAATCACATAAAATTAACATACTATTTTGATAATTGATTTTTTCCTTCTCCTGTGTCTAAAGTGGAAAGAATTCTGGGAAAAAAATAAAATTAGATTCTTAGAGATCTTTATGTATTGGCCACTAAATGCAGCATCTGATTTTTAAAAGATGACTTTTATAATGCCTGGGATATTTTCATTTAAGAGCGCACTATTCTCATTGTACTGAATACACAAGCCATGATAATCAACTAAATTAAGTTCCCTACAAGTTTACTCCTTTTTTCAATCCTCTTCTCATTTTCTGCCTTCTTTCTTTTTCCTCCTACTTCTCCTCCCTTGAACGCAGTGTTAAAAGACTGTGACCAAGAGCTGTTGTTGAGCCAGCCTAGTGGAACAAATCTGCTGAATATAGCTGAATATTGTATTATAGAAATGAGTCACAGTAATAATAATTAGGGGGGAGAACAAGCTGGTTTTGAAGACCTGTTGTCATTCATGCCAAAAGATGTGGTCAACTTACTATTTCTCTGTCAAAATCCTTGGTATTTCAATGTGGCTGGCAATAAAAAAAGTGAAATATTAATGTACTTTGGTCATACTCATGAATATTCTGCAACAGGACCAGTTTTCTAATGGAATGTGGGTAGGGATGTGAGATCTGTTAAAGAGAAGATTGCCAGTGCATGAAGAAACATTTTTCTGAGTGAAAAAACCACACAGAGTTCAACCATCTCTGCGCTTCAAAGCTATGGCTGAAATTTCCCCTAAAGCCTACAATACTGCAGGGAAATGAAGAGTCAAAAAATGCCTGTACTGCAGGCTGTAGAGTTCTGTGGTCACTGAGAAGCTGCAGTGATCAAAACTTTGAAGTATGCATGGATCCTCTGAAAACCTCAAGGAACTGTCTCAAGGGGTTCTCCAAAAATTCAGTGAAGGCAGCTTGTGTCAGTATAGGTTTCTCAGAGTAACAGAAGTTATGTAAAAGTGCTAGTTACCTTTTAATGTCAGCAATAATCTTTTCTACGATACTGTCACTTCTTAGTGTTTTGTCATTTTGGTTTTTTTTTTCGATTATGTGTTGCACCACCACCCCCCCACCCCACCCCTCCCCCCACCCCCCTATTTCTTCCCTTGGGGAAAAAAAAATCCCCCAAACCGAAACACAACAAACCAACCAACTAACCAACCAACCAAGCAAGCAAACATGTCTAGCATCCCACAAGTTAATTGTGGAACCTGTCTTCTGGTTATTCCTCTTGCTATGTGATTTTATGTTTATAGGTTACAGGCAAAGATTTGAAATAAAAGAGAATCAGTCTGAGTGCTAATTTTAGCTAAAAGAAATACTAGAAAAGTTGCTACATGCTTTGAGTAATTCTAGAGCTGGGGAATTCAAACAGTAAAGTGTAGTTCTTGGAAAGAATAGCTCATAACTGAAATGCTGGAGGAAATATCTGTGAAAAATTATGTGGAGAGGTTTTTGTTGGGATTTTTTCTTTTATTTCTTTATAACTTGGGTTTATTTCTGTGTCCTCTTGCTTTCTGTTTTTTGCTATAAACATATGCTGATATTTTTGATTATTAGACCCTATTGTCCTAGTTTAGAAGAAAACTAGATGTCTGTCTGGACTAGTCAGGGAGCCTCTCTCCCAAAAAAGACCACAACCTTTGAAATTAATACACTTTAATCAGAAAAAAATATAGAAAAAGGATAAAAGTTCTAACTATAAACATATATATATATATATATATATATATAACCAAAAAAAGGAACAGAACAACCAGCAACACCGTAACCAAAACCTTTAAATGTATTGAGTTTTATCTTTGCTCCTTTCGGTGCAATTATATTTACGGACAGCAGGGGGTGATGCCATGCCTCGGCTGGCTGCAGTAGTGGGTTTTCCCAGCAAAGCCAAGGCAAAGGGCTGAGAGAGACATTGGCTCCCTCTCTGGTGACTTGCGTGAGAATGGCAGCTGCAAAGGGACGGGGTGGAACCTTTTCCATGAGCAATGTAGAGACTTCTCCTCCTCTTTTGTCCAAAGTCAAAGTGCTGAGGATAGGGGCTGGTGGTGGTGATCTTCAGCCATTCCTCTGCAGATAAAAAAAAAACCCTGTCCCTCAGGAAAATCCGCAACAAATCCAAGGCAGCAGCAACTGCTTTCTCTGATGGGCAGCACAGAGCACGCAGATCTTGGGGGCCAAACCAGGGCAGCTCAGCTCCCTCCTAACGCCTCCATGAGCCCAGCAAAATGGTGGCTTCCACTCAGATCAGCTGCCAATAAACCGAGTCCAGAACACCGGAAGAAACCTCTCTCCCTCTCCCTTCTCCTCCTCCCAGCTATCCAGCTGCAATTTAGAGCCATCAACCACCCCTTTGTTCTTGTTCCTGGCCCTTAAGTTCCTAAAACCTCTGTGCTGGTAGGGAGAGGAAAAATTCCTAGAAGGATCTTTCTTGAAACTGCAACAACTATTTAATCAAAAGTTTTCTGAGTCATTAGAGTCCATGTAAGTCGAGGTTTTACCCTGCTCTGCCCAGAGAGTGCAATTTCTTAATAAAAATGTGAGCTTGGTGTTTTGGATTTAAATATACAAATAATGTAATAGCTACATTCACATGCTCTTCCCTAAAATTTTCTTTGAAAGCCCTGATATTGCTATTATAAAATGCGAAGCCAAGTTACACCTCCATGAAGTGGAAATGCCCTCTGTGTTATCCTCTACTGCATTTCTGTGCTTCATGCTAAGTTTTTGCTTATTCTTTAAATGAATACCAGTCTTAACCAGAACTAAAGGGATGTCTGTGCTAGTGCAAAAACCTGATTAAGCACAACATACCTGAAAATGACGCAACACACCTGCTATGTCTGCCAATAGTGGTTGAACCATCAGAAAGTCCTACTAAGTACATACTCTATGATAACAGCAAACCTTTGACCTTGTATACAAGGTCATATCTGAATAATTTGGTTATGCATGCAGATATCCAGCTGAGCTGAGTTTTAGAATTACTGACCTTATTTTGAATGGCCTGTAGTTTACTTCTGCTTTCCTCTGCTTTTTTAGCACTGCTAACACTGTGTTTCAGAGACAATTTCTTTGTTCTGTACAGAGAGATAAACTGTGAAATTAAGCCTCATCAGCACAGCAACTTAATTTAACACATTTTTCTGAGTAACAAGTACAAAAAAAGGAAAGCTGAAGTGAATAGTTTTCCAGTGAATTGCTATCTGTATTTCAGAAACGTATCAGTCTATAAAATTCCCACAAACCAGTTAGGTTTTTGTATATTTACATAACACAGCTAATTGCAGATAGCTATGTATTCTTTCCTTGCATTTCTTAAAATATTGGCACAGAAATAACACTAGATCTATCTTGTGGCAAAATGCCATAGTGTTGTCCAATTTCCAAGGAGCCATATGGCATGGTACAGCCATCTGTTTGTCTTGATATGCCTTTCCTGGCAAACCTTTTACCCATATGTGTTATTGGTGCCCTCATCTGTGTATATCATGAAGAGGTTCAAAACCAAAATCTATAATTTTCCCTGGTATAACTTTTAACAATTACACTGAACATAAGATCACACTATCCGCATGTTTAACCTCATTCATTTTTGTTATGTACACACCTGCCTTCTTCTGTTAGATGCAGGAACAATTTGATTTCCAGAATTTGTGAAAGCTGTCATCACAAGCTGTCAGGTTCGAGGCATCATAATCATCTCTAAGGACTGATAGCTTGTGCTTTGTGGATTTGAAACTTCATCACTAAAGAGATTAAATGATCCGTCCTTTTGCATGCTGACAGGGTAGCAATTTTGTGTCAGTGTAGAGATTCACACATTCAGACAATAAGGCCATGCTGAATGTATGCAGAGTCCTTTTATATTTTCTATGACAGCCATTTTCAATAATGTCTAAAATATTTGACATGCACTGTTTAGAACAATTTTAAGCAAGGGAGTGTCGGCTTCCAGCCTGATGTATTAGCAAGCCTGAGTGAAATCATATTATAATCCCATTTAGCAATCTGCTCTTTAATTTCCTCTTTATGTGAAAGAGTTGTTGCAAATTGGATACACCCAGAGTACAAACCAGATATTTTAAGAGTATACATGTTTCAAATCATATTAGAATAGTTAAATATAGCCTTTTCTTATTTGGAGGGATTTTTTTCCCTGTTTTTAAAATAGTACAAACAATTCCATTTCAGATACCAAGCAAATGCAAAAATGCAAGGAAAATAGCATAAACTAATATATTTATGGGGCCCATACTGAATTTAGAACATAATGAATTGTTTGAAGTTCTTAGGTGTTTGTTGACTAATGAAATATATTGACTTGTTGCGTTGCACAAATTTTGTAATGCAGTTTATTTATGACATTCATTGGTTTATTTGGCAACTTTATTGCCTTTGTTTGAAATTTCACATTTTGTGTGAATTATACTAGTTGCAATTCACACAATGTATTTTTATGAAAATTTAATTAGATTATATGTCATTTTCTGGTAGGATTTTTGTAAAAAATGGTAAATGTATTTAGTTACATTTTAAATATTTTATATCTACTGCTTATTTCAGTTTAGTGAATTTTAAGACAAAAATCTCTTTGATTCTCAAGGATCTCTACCATGACCCTTGTGTTTTAAAATTCTTTCTTAAATAATAATCCATTAGGAAA
This sequence comes from Pithys albifrons albifrons, assembly GCF_047495875.1. Lineage (NCBI taxonomy): Eukaryota > Metazoa > Chordata > Aves > Passeriformes > Thamnophilidae > Pithys > Pithys albifrons. The sequence goes on from NC_092462.1 coordinate 39,888,296, forward strand.
TCCTATATCCCATCCTTTTCTCTTTTAGATGAATTTGTCCAGAGTTCCCACCATTCATTTTAGAACTAAGATTGTTCTTCAACCCTTCAAAAATTTCTGCTATCCAAAGCACTAACAAATCCACCATTGTCTTTGATACTAGCAGGACTTTGTCCTGCATACAGCAGAAATGAGACATATTTTAACTTTATATGTCATAAAATATGGCAAATTTCTGTGCATATGTGTGTTTTCATCTCTATTGCTTCTCTGTATGACATGTGTCTATGGTCTACAGACATGCAACAATTTATGGGTCTTTTTTTTCTAATCACCTTCCAGGCTTGTTCACACATCTTCCTCTGCTATCTGTGGCTTGTGTATTTCAGAGGTAGATGTTTAAATTTAGGCAGTAAATGAGTTCTATTTTTGTATAAAACCTTTCAGTGAAACAGAGGGCAAAGTATTCTCAAGACTGTTTGTCCAAAGCTGAGCTGAAAAGGGAAGATTTTTAATGATTGAGGAGTTAAATAAACTTAATACCCCCTAACAATGTTCAGACGTTTCTGCCTTCTCTTGCTTCCTTTAAACTTTCTGCTAACTGAGGACCTTTGCATTTAAAAAGCTGTTTGTCTTTCCAAGGGGTCAAAGTTTCTATTTCAGGACATCTTGAACATATCCTCTTGGTCCCAATTTAGTAAATATATCTGAGTTTGGCGACTCATATTCTGCCTTAAAGGTCTTGGCATAAGGAAGAGAAAGCTGTGACATTTCTCCCTCTTTTGTCCAACATGCCAGTGTCCTAGCAACACATGAATAATACTGTCATGAAAAGATACTAGGGCAGAAAGAATAAAAAGATAAAGTATTGGGGTGCAGTGACTATCAAAGTAAAATTGAAGATAATAGTCTTAAATATACTAGTTTCTGGAATCTGCTCTACAATTGCACCTAGTTTCTACAGAAGGTCAGAGATCAGAGGCAGTACACCTACACCAGCATGTCCCTTCACCCAAGATACTATTGCCACTGATAGTCCCTGCTAATTACTCCAAGGCAATACAATGATAACATAATCATATTTCTTTCAGAACCCACTCTAGAATTTTTTGCTTGCTTCTCTACGTTCTGCAGCTCTACTGGCATTTATAAGACTAATCTAAGAGAAAATGTAAAGCAGATTTGGGTACTTGAGAACATGAGACTACAGCTGAATTGTGGAGGGAGACAGTCTTCAGCGCTTCCCAAAATCCTATTCCCTAATTTCAGGCTGATGACACACCCAGACCTCATCACATCTCCACAGAGGTGAAAGTTTGCCTTAAACTTTCTTGAAAAGAATAGCCAGAAAGTTGAGTTGAGGAAGGAATCGTAAGTGTCTAAAGGTTTTGAGACAAAATGGAATGGCAGCTGGAACAGATAGCCAGACAGTCCATCATGTAAATACAACATATGTTTGTTTTGAACACAGAATTTGTAAAGAGATGGAGACTAAATTTCTAGAAACTTCATTTCATCACATTACAATTCCTCGGGTAGCCTGCGTACCACTTTCCCCAAATCATGTCTTGTGTTACTATGAACGCACCATATAAAGAAATAATATCATCTGAAAGTTCAGGTAGCTTTAGAAATAAGGCTGTTAGATCTCAGTTGTGTCACTAAGTTTGCATCTGAGCACTCCCCTAAGAATCTCAGCCAGGGATTTACAAATCATGAAGGGGCAGAGGTTTAGACAGGAGTAGAGCTAATTTTTTGCACAGTAGCTAGTATAGGACTATGTTTAGGGTTTGTGCTGAACAATGATGATAATAAAGAGGGTTTTTTTGTTGTTTTTGATTTGGGTTTTTTTGTTTGTTTGTTTGTTTTTGCTATTGAGCAGTGCTTAAGCAGAGCCAAGGCCTTTTCTGCTCTTTGTGCTGCCACCTCAGTGAGGAAGTTGGAGGTGCATGGTAGGAAACACAACCAGGACAGGTGAACATAACTGACCAAAGGAATATTCCATACCACATGACATCATGCTCAGCTTATAAACCTGGAAGGTGATGGAAGGGGGGGATGTTTGGAGTGATGATGTTTGTCTTCCCAACTGACTGTTGCTTGTGATGAGGCTCTGATCTGGCGATGGCTGAACACATGCCTGCCCAAGGGAAGCAGTGAATTAATTCCTTGGTTTGCTTTGCTTTCATGCTTGGATTTTTCTTTTCCTATTAAATTGTCTTTATCTCAACCCACAAGTTTTCTAGCCTTTTTTCCTTCCAAATCTCTCCCACCGATTCTTCAGGTGGGGGAGTGAGCAAGTGGCTGTGTGGTGCTTGGCTGCTGGCTGGAGTTAAACCATGACATCGACTTTTAATGAAATCAGTGTAAAATCAGCTTATAATAGCATTAATCAATGGCTTAGTACAGTTAACAATAATAAAATTAAATGGTCACAGCATAGAACTTACTGTAAATAAAGAAATAGGCTTAGTGAAGGCTTTAGTGTTTTTTTCCTCTTACTGACAGTAGGGTACATAGATTTGCAGCTAATGAACTCGTCAAGCATACCCGTGACTTTATTAGAAAATGCAAATTTACCTCTTGAGGTACAGTATTTAACATATGAATACCATTAGTTGGCAGTGATGTCAGCAACAATTCCTTTAAGCAGAAGACCAATGTACATGTCATCCTCACTTTGATCCTTGTGAAACAGCTCTTGCTTCTGGACAAGTGTCACGAAACACTACTGTTCTCCAGCGAGTCATGTAAAAGCATGGCTGGAAGGCTCCTGGCATATTTTCCAGTGTGCTATTAATGGACAAGATGTTTGGCATTAACACTGTGAACAAAACTGTCCATTCCTCTAAATCCACTCAGGCCTCCTATACAATATTCAAGTTCACCAATTTCTTAGGGCAAAAGCATAAAAAATCCTCTATGGAAACACACTAAAACTGCAGGTAACTACAGATTTCTCAGTAAGTAAAGACTTTAAAATACTTGGAAAATAAGAGTATTGAATGGTTTCTTTTTTATTAACATCAAATTGGATAACAATTGCAAAGCCTGACGTTTCATAAGAGGAAAGGGAAAAAGAGTACCGCTCTACATATTAAGCACAACACCTTGTGGCTCAAGTGATTCACTGGTCTCTCAAGAAAGTCGTAAGACCACTTTTACTGAGAAGCTGCTCTACAGAAAAGAAACACCTTTTTTTTCTTTCTTTTTCCCCAATGACAAATGAAAAAAACCCTCAGAAAATAGGAGCTCTCTAGCCTCTTTGAGTATTATAACTACCTTTTCATATGCCCTTTTACAAGGTCATTTCAACAGACTGATTGTAAGATGTGAACAAACAAAAGTATTTTTTTCCATTTGGTGAAACTGATTGCTTTAGTAAACAAGACACAGTTTGGCTGTGATTCACAATAAATAGTACACAGAGGAGGCTTACAATTTTGCAGGTGGTGTTGGCAGCAGGTAAAAGGACCATAACCACCTACTTACAGAAAAAAAACCATACTGATTAAAATGTGTTACTTGACAAGATATATAAACTTGAACTAATGTTTTATTTTAGCTTTTTGTTACTTTTAGTCAGTTAATTCTGAAATCATTCTAATGCCTATAACATTGACTGAAGTTGAAAACCAGATTATATGCTAGCAATAATGAAACCTACATCCAGTTTCAGAGATTTTTTTTAGAGTGCTAACTCCAGTTTGGCTTTTCATCTCTTGTCCATAAATGACTAAAAAGAAAAGATGTCTGGGACATAAAAATTCCAGTTTTTTAAAAGAAGAAGGAATGAGAAATTATTAGATTAAAAAAAAGACATAAAATAGTGCTTGAATTTATTTATGCTGAATCCAAGATAAAATTTGAACTTTTGGAAAAAAAAAAAAACAAAAAAACAAACACAACAATAACTAAATTCCACACAGTGGTGACTGAAAAAAGTTATTAAAGTTATTACTGGCTCAAAAAAAGTCTTTGTGTGGGCAGAGGGGGCTGATCAGGTTCTGCCAAGGTGTAATTGTGCCTTATTGCCCCCATAACCCCACTCCCTTGTGAGCCCATAGTGCAGCCGTCAGTCACTGGCACATTTGAAACACCACACTACACCCTCTGGAGCCCTTAACCCAGCCCCAAGATGGCACACCAGAAGCTCCACCTGTGGGGGATGACCACAAGAGTCCAGAGCCAATAAAACCACCACATGACCCTACTATTCTTGGGCTTGACATAGCCAAGTCTACACTGGATCTAAGGCAGTAGCTGTGCTATAATTCTATTTCTCTCTCTCTCTCTCTTTATTTATTTATTTCTTCTCCTAATTTCCTTTTATTGATAGTGGGTAACTTAAACCTGGATGGGATAAATTCTGCTAACCCAATGTTTTGTGAAATTTTTTATGTTGATTGCTTTAAACTTTGGGCTAGTTCTCTTATTTTTGAAAGTTTCCCAGGAGAAGTGTGTTATTTTGACTCCTCAAAAAGCATCATAGCGTTTCTCCCATGCAGGACCCTGAGGTATAAAAGAGCTAAGGCCCTTTTTGCAGAGTCGATGCTTTGTGAAATGCTTTATTTTCGTTGAAGGTTGCCCTGCAAACTTTTGCCAGGTTCCCTTATTTTGTAAAGTTTTCCAGCAAAAGTGTGCTATTTTGACCCCCGAAGAAACGTGTAGCATCTTCTCCTGAGTGCTCTTTCAAGGCATAAAAAGAACTCCAGGACTTTTTTGGAGCCATGTATCTTTTAACATAAAACCCCTAAGATGAGCTTGTGGGGAGAGCCTGGGGTCTTACACCTCTTTTCTCCTCCTGACCCTCATTACCTGTTTGCTGAAGAGTTTGTGCCACTAGCACTCCATGACAGCACAGTGCTGCAACTTAGCACATCTTCAACCCCATTTTTTAGATCAAGAGCAATGGAAAGAAGCTATAGCACTGTGAGGAAACTGAGAGCATGTAAAGGTGGAAAAGGAGGGAAAAAAATATCCTGAAGGAAGATTGGTCCATTGTTATTTAATATTTTCTATTCTTTGAAATTGCATTTTCTAGCACTGACCAGCTAATCAAGTGTTATGAACATTAATCAAAGAGAAAAATAATACAACTTCAGTCATAACTGGATTGGAACTGGAAGTAAATGGAAAAATCTGCTGGTTTGTGCCACTTAATACAATAGGAAACAAGGAAATACAGAAATAAAGTCACTGGGTCCTTTTTTTAATACAAGACAGAGGATTACATGGTGACAGGATATTTCTGATGCAATTGTTTCCACTTCAAGGTAGTTGCAAATGATTTTTAAGAGAATGCATAAAATTTTCAGCAGAAATATACACAAAAAATTTTGTTGTTTCTGCTATGCTTATGCCCACCTAAAATACATGAATACAATGACAAGAGTTTGAATTGATGAGGAAAAGAGAATTTGAATGCACAAATCCCAGAAGGATGGTTGTAGGAAAAATAATATTCTGAATGCATGACTGTGACTTGTATAAAAAGTAATGGACTAATTTCCAGTTTTCTTTTGAAAAATTCCAGTTAATTGACCTGACTCTTTAAACATGTTGATTTTGGCAAGATTTCATATTTCAGTGAAAACTGGTCCCATCAAAACTGGTGAAACCAGCTTTGTTTTCAGGCTTAATGACTGACATGCCCTAGAGCACAAGAATTTCTATACCCTATGTTGGAACAGCAGTAGTAGTCCAAAAGTTGTTGATGGTGTGTAGTGACCTGGATGGGTCACTCATTGCTTACTTTGCTAAGAGACTGAAAAAGACTCCAGCTTTTTCATAATGGTATGTACATTCTCTGTACACTTCTCTGCTGATCCTGAGCCAGTGTCCTTATATAGGTTGGAGATCACCTCTTCATTGACTTAGAAAGCAAGTTCCTAACTGTCTATGGCTCATTAAAAAAATTGTCTTTATAACATATTCTCCTTAATTGAACTGTACCCAATTGAACTGCAATATTTTGTTACAAATCTCATATGCTTCCTTTAATTTTATTATTTCCTGCTGCCCAACAATTCAGTAGTAGACTGAATATGCTTCACTCATTTTTTCTACACTGTTAAAGTGCTGTGTTGTGAAGTTTCAGGTTGATTTCTCTGTGAACTATGCATGCAATTATCCAAGACCATATCTATAGAATCCACTGTTTTGTTTTTAGAATTGTTGCAACTTCATAGAAGCAAAAAGCTAACACTGCAATTTTTCATGTAGACTTAATTTTGTTTGTCATTTTTGCCTTAATCTAATTTAAAATGTGTCTGTTAGAATACAAATTTGCTATTCTTGTTTGAAAACAGAATTCACAGAATGGCTTTGGTCAAAAAGCTACAATAAGAGCACTGCTCATTCTGATTATGCATTCAGTCAGAATGAAAGTTATCTTAGAAATGTACTGTACTGCATAGTCCAAAAGACTTAGTACTGTACAGGGCTAACAGTCACAGAGTTGCAGTGGGATAATGTACTTGAAAAAAATATTCAACATGAGGAATCAAAATAGCTGGAGAGGCTTGTTTTTTTGGTGCTTTTTGTTTTGTTTTGGGGGGATTTTTGTATGTGACTGAAAAATAGAAGAGAATGAAAAGAAAAAAGAAAATAAAATAAGCAGTTATTAATGAAAAAAAGGACTACACTTTGCTAAACAGGCTTCCATTTAATTTAAATTATAAGTTAAAAGACAGTTGTTATTTCTTCTTGTTAAATAAAAATAGTTGTGAGGATAAAATTCCACTTGGATAGATGACATAAAATTCTCCATAATTATTTGGACTTCTTAGGAACCATTTCAGAAAGACTGAAGAGTACCTGAGTATGGAAATGAAATTATTCTTTTGACACATCACTCTTCCAGGGCAACAGGGTGGTATCACTTATTGTCTCAGCTTCACAAGTTAGACAGGATTCAAATGATAGGTATGTGACACCTTCACAAAAGGAAACGTCACATTAAAAATTGAAAATATTAAGAATAAGTTAGACAAATGCAGCTGTGAAGTATGAGTAGCTAAAATCAGAACAGAGGAAAAAAAAAGTGAATTAGCATACAGAAATGCTTTAGAATGCCATGACAACAAAGAGACAGGCAGGCTCAGGCTATTTCATATCATTCTACTTGACTTCTTCTTGCCCCTTGCCTCTCAACTTTCAGTCCAGGAGAACAAATGCTTTGTGTGATATTTTAAAGAATTCTCTGCACATTTACTGTCACTAAACCCTATTTTCTCACTGTTAATTATAACAGTTCTCCTGTCAGTAAAAAAAAAAAAAAAGCCATTCTAATGATGCCTAATTCTTTATTTCTCCCTCTGGAAGAAAGCAGAATTAATGTTATAGCAACCTGTTTAAGATGTTTTAATTCAGCTTCTTTCAATATTTTCATTAACTCAAAATTTCAGAGGTTTCAAGGCTTACAATATTTATTCTGTGCACAATTGGACAGGCCTGGCAGTGCCTAAGACCTAAGACTGGAGCCAGAGTCGGTATGCCACTCTAAGAAGGGTGAGTGAGCAAGCTAGGTCATTCACATATATACAATAAATTTCTGCAAAGTATATAGAGACATCTGTAATATTTGTAGATATTTTATGTGTGCTGTAATAAGTAAAGATATATCTACTGTGGAATCACATCCTTTTGGTCTTTTGAGGGACAACTGTATTATTGTTTATATGTTTTTTGTAAACCAATGGATGACATAAACACTGATTGTTCTGAGGTAATCTGATACCTTTCCCTGATCCAGTGCTATATGGTGCACACAGTAGGCATATCACTTTTGTCTCCTCTGAAAAAAAGAAAAAGTGTCTGTCATTTTAGTTGCAGTAATTTATATTTTTTTCTGAGGAAGATGAGTCCTTATAAAGCAGAAGCAATTTTCTGCAACATTATATACCCTGTAATACAGGAAGAGTTATGGCATTCCATCAGTAAACTGTACAGCTCCAGCTCTTCTTTCCTTTTAACCATCAGCCTTTTAAAGGAACACTGTCTATGTTAAAGCTATGAGGTTAAATTAGTTCATCTGCTGCTAATAAATAGCCTAGATGAAAACACATTCATGAGTGAAGAATCTGAAAATTCAAGATAACTTACAATATCTCAGCCATTTTTTAGTACAAATTATACAAACTGAAAACCTAAAAAAGCATGCTGTGTATCACCAAATTCGGAGTATTTCTTATTTAAATAAATAAATAGATAAATAGATAAATAAATAATCTTCAACAGGGGAGCCCCTTCCTGTCCTGTTACTTATAGAGGGACAAAACTGATTGTGTAGGAACAAAGAGGGTTCCAAAGCCAGGAAATGTCATTTCCAGAAGCAGCACATATCCTATCAATCATAGTACTTGATATGGTTTGTCCTGGCTTTCTCCAGACTCCTAATGTCACTTCTGTGAAGTTTGAAGTCAGCCCTTCTTATATCATTCTTACCCATGCTGTGTGTCACATTACCTTAAGAAGACACAAAAGAAGAGATCAGCTCTACAGGAAGACATGTAGACAGAAGTCGGACTTGCATTTTGAAGATACAAGCAGTGTGTTCTTTCAAGAAGCTTGCCCTTGCTCTTGGAGGTAAACGTGAAAGATTCTTTTCAAAAATATTATCAGCCTCCTGAAGTCTATGAAAAACTTCTGTACACAAATTTCTTTTTGCATTTGTGAAAATTTTCAAATTAAATATTAGTGTATTTCTTTACATTTAAACAGGGAGTTGGCAATATTTTTTTGCTTAACATTGGCTTTTAAAATGTGTTTCCAAGTATTAACATATTTCATTTGCAACTCAAGTTCATGCATATTTTAACTGCAATGAGGATTACAACCTTACCTAGTGACATGTAGCAAGGATATTTTCATCAGGTCATAGGTAGATATTACTGATATTTTTGTAGCGAAGAGTAGATCTTAACCTGTGCAACTTGTATTTCTAGAAGTGTTAACATACACTGAGGTCACTGGTAACGCTATTTTGGACTAAGCAGTCCTCCATGACACCGGGAAAGGTGGAATTATTGTTGCCTTCCCTAAGGGATTAGGAAAATCAGTTCAACACTTGTACAGAAGAATATTGGGTTTCTTGAGAGAATTTGGCATTTAGAAATTAAACTAAATGCCAAATTTAGTTTACCTTGTAAGTAGAGAGTGACTGTCAGTTCACCTTGCAAGTAGAGAGTGACTGCAATACAGCAGTTCTTATTTACAAAACATACTCCTAAAAGAGCTAACAACTAAGAAGCCCTTGTCAGTAAGCTTGATGTTTTATCAGAATAAAATCTTATACTGAAAAATCTCCCTCACCAAAACTTTGTTGTAATTCAATATTAGAAGAAAGATTTCACTAGAAGAAAGAAAATTGATATATGACACAGTTGAAGACAGTATGGAAGTAAGATTATGTTTTTACTGCATACACAATGATCTGAGAGCACATTTTATGAAAATTTATTTCTAATGGAATGAGTTCCTAGGTACCACTCTGTGGGCTTAGTCCATGAATTTAGTGCTTCAAAATATGCTAGACTTTGAAGGAAAGGATTTAAAGATGAGTCATAACAGTCAAAGCAGAATAAAGTTATGGAAGCAATTTTAATTTTTTTTTATTATTGTAGTAAAAGTTTATGGTTTATTTTTGCTTCCATTGAAGTGACTAGCATAATTTCCATTCTCTTCTTAGCTTCCTGTTGTCTATTTACCTATCCTTTAAGTTGTTCAGAGCTAATTGTGACTTCCTCTCAAGTTCACTGAAGTGTATTGGTTTGAAATCATTTTATAGATTCTAATTGCCAAGGAAACATGAGCAACTCCTTTCTATTACTGTGGCCAGACCCTTTGCCCAGGTGAAAGTACTGTATTTGAGTATGTATTTCTCACATGTAAGAAAGGACTTGATTGAAATATATTAACTTATTCTGAGGAAAAAGAATCTCAATCTTATGTTGATTATTGCTCCACTTGGTATAAATAAATTTAATATTAGAATATGGATGTTCCACTTTGTAATTGCAGTCTTCGTATGTGGAACTTTTCAAATGCTTATAAAATATTCAAATATTCATTGAGCCAAAATAAAAATGTATGTGACCCTGTAGTCTTTGCAAAGCCATTTGCCTGTTTTCTGGTTCCTGTTTCAGAATATATTTTAATAATTCACATGAAGACAGAGAACATCACTATAAGTTATCCAGAGTAATTTATCACAGCAGATTTGATAAAGCAGGTTGGACTTTTCTTCAGGAAAATCTGAATAACCTTTAGAGCAATGAAGGAAGCTCTAACTGGCCTTTTGAATTTTATTACTTTTAGGAGTTTCTTTGTTATTTGTGTATATGGATTGAAATATTTCACACAAAACTGAGTAATGTATTTATATAGACACAGAAAAAGGAAAAAAAAGCCTGACTGTCATTTGCTCAGTGAACAAGACATTGTCAGTCAGAAACTTCCTTTCCCCACTTATCTGATCAGGTGAGTACCTAAGGAGCAATTATTTAAGTGGTCCTGTTTCTATATTTTTGAAAGGGAGATAAGTCCACTAGAACACACCCTAAAGGAGATCTCAAGGAACCACATGCATGGCAGCACTCCTTCCAACTCTCGTGGCCCATAGGAAATGGCTAGCTTTGGCAGAGGTTCTTATGGAAATTTTTAAGTATTAGTTAACATTCTTATGCGTATTTATTAAGTCAGAAGAAAAATCACTGAGGTCTACCTTGTTTTGCAGAGAAATAATTAATGATCTCAGGTCATAGCACAGGTAATTAAAGATAAACAAACCAAAGTCTAACTTAACGAAAAAAAATCAGAAATGACTATTCCATGTGGAGCTTATGAGTGTTTATTTTCAATATAATTTTAAGTAAAATAATTTTATAGTTTTTATGCTGTTTTATACTATTTTAGAGAAGCATAACCTGAATATCATGCAGTCAAGTTTCCCATATACAATAGTCAGAGAGTAGTAGCAATTTCACTTTTTACTTTTCCTATATAAAATGCATGTCCACACAATATTTTAAGCAGAATGCTTTGGCATAAGGTCAATATTCAATGAAATCTTATTATCTGTAGATTGCCTATATACATGCAAGATACTTTTTTTTCAGAGAGAAGGATTTTCAGAGCGTTGAGTAAACAAGAAAACAAGTCTTATTTCCTTATAGCTATGTGCCCTGAATATTCATAGTAGCACATTTCAAATACACCCTTCTTTTACAATACTCTCATGTGCAGATGGCAGACATTGCCAAAAAAAACCCCATAAGGATAGTGGCATTGTAGTATGGTGGACTCTAAAAATCTGGTAAGGATTCAGTTTTTTGGCCATGTACTGCAAAATAGAGAGACTAAGACAGCAATAACATCACAACATAGAGAAGATGAGACCTACAGAATGAAATAAACTATGGGGAGGAGCTTACATTCATTCTCTGCATTTCCTACATGCTGTAGCTGGGCCCTGTTGTCCAAATGACCATTACTATTTGGAGAATATTCAGTGCTTCCTGAGGAGCATGTTCTTTTGCAGTTTTATCCAAAAGAGAAGGATCAGGGAAGCCAAGCAAAGCACATTGGGGACTGATTGCAAACAGATGCTAAAGTGTTTCTGTAACCATAGCACCATTTTATCAGTTTAGTTACTCTCTAACAGGCCTTTGGCATCTTCCTGTGAACGACATTCTCATTAAATATATGGATTTATTTGGGTAATGAAACAAGAAGAGAAACTTCTGTTATTACCACAACTTTGGGCATTTGAACTCCATCAGAGGACAAGATTTGCAAACACATTCAAATAGATATTTGAAAGGCATTGTTTGAGGAGGTAATAGATCATTGGCACAACAACAATAACTAAATTCTCATTATTTTATTTTTCCTACTGTGAGATATAGTGAGAGAAAGAGAGGAAATAAGGAGATGTATTTTTATTTACTTTTGCCAGAAAAAAAATCTGTTCACACAGATACTGATGTATTTCAGGGGGAAAAAAACCAACCAAACAACAAAAACCATAGAATTATTCTCATTATGAATATTCTTAGAAAACTGAAACTTCGCTAAGCTGTATATATGAACTTGCTCTGTGATAAAAATTACTTTTCATCTCTCTGTCTTTGACCAGTTTCCCATAGAAACTGAAATTCATATTCCATGTACTGGCAATGATGCCAAAAACCTATAGGCTGCCAACCTAAAGTAATTATTTTCATAATAAAGAGCAGTGGGTTGAATCTACAGGGTTTGTTCTGAAAACTTCTGATTTTGTCCACTATGACAGTCCATGATAAATGAATACTGCAAATGGAAAGCACAAAAATGGATTTCAATAGGGATTAAAAGCTGCTTCATACCTATAATTTAGCTTGTTAAAAATCTTAAATTCACATACTTCTATTTGAAAGCATTTCAGACCTTTGATGTTTCTATATTGGTAGGAACATAAATTTTACTAACAGTAACTAAGTCTGTAAAGTGATAGAAGTTACAGCTAGGACAGTAACTTTTTCCTTTCTGTTGATTATATGTCTGAAGCTGTCTGTATAGGCTGGTGCTGGGAAAAGGTGTTATCCCTCAAAAAAAAAAAATCCAAACAGAAAACAATGCCTCATTTTTAATAACTTGTGGGTTGTCTTAACATTCCTCTCAAACTGACCATGCTTGCCATTAAAATGTTTTGATGATGATGGCTAGGCTTTGCAAACGAAGATTTGGGAAGGGATCTACCCATGTGGGTGTGTCCTTCGAGCCTGCGCAGTGGATTTTTAAGGTGAGGCACAGTGTGCACAGAATTGACCTCACCCTTTCCCTCCTAAGGTTCATCTGCCACGGCCAAGTGAGCTTGGATGGTGACAGTGAAGTCCTCAGGACTACAGCTGCTGGTATTCCCAGAAGGTCTCCCATCCAAGTACTAACCAGGGCTGACCCTGCTTAGCTTCCGAAATCTGACGAGATTGGGCATCAGGGTGGCATTTAACTGCCTAAAATATTTTACTGAGCTACTATTACTACCAACGTGCATTTAAATGTGATAGTATAACCATAATATTTCTTTGAAATACTTAGTGGGTATTTTAATTGCTCTTAAAACTTCCTCCTTTCCTGAAACCCTGTAACTATAATACTGCATTTTTAAACTATCATTTTCTCCAAGGTTGCTAGAAGTATTCCTTTTTCCATTCTGGTATTTGCATGGCAGTAGGACAAAATCACTCTAGTTCACTGTTGAGTACTATAGCTGGGGTTGGTTATTAACTATGTCTCTGTTGAAGGATGTAGCTGAGGAATATATGTTGTATGGAGATCTATTTTTCCCACCTGGACAACAGAGAAATAACAACATGGTTCATCTGGTTGCTTCCATGAGGAAAGACATAGAACAGAATTGCCCCTTACTCTGAAAATCACATGTCTTTGGAGACAGCAGCAGAAAATATTGGTTTCCAAGTTGCTGGTTTTCTTCATTTGTTTGTTTGAGTTTTTTGTTTGTTTCTTAAAAATACACCATTGTCACAAGAAGGGGGGGGGGGGGTGGGGGGGGGGTGGGAGGGGGGGAACAGAAATGCAAAGACTTCTAGTCCCACTTGTATTAATATAAAGTTACTAGCCATAAGTGTCCTCGGAACAGTCAAAGCTTTATAAACCCAGCACTGCCTGTCAACTCTGGACAGAACACAGGCTGGAAAGATTTTTGACTCTCCTGTGAGAACCACACTTAAGCCAGGGAGAACTTATTAGCACCAAGCGCCTCCAGACAACCAGATACTTATGCACCCAACACTGCCTACCAAACAGGGATAGCACACAGGTTGGAAGGGTTTCTGACCCCTGGTATGAGACCATACTTAAGCGCGTCTCCAGAAAAATTAGAGCCTTATATTTCCCAACACTGCCTGTCAACTATGGACAGCACACAGGTTAGAAGGGTTTCTATCCTCTGCTATGAGACCACACTTAATAGCAAGAAAAGAACATTCCCCACAACAGCTCTCGAAATAACATTTATTAAGACAAGTATGTGACAGTTATTGTGGGTTGTGCATTGCCAGTGATAACATTTAGCTGCAAGATTGTATTTAATTCATAACAAAAGACCCCCAAAAAAACAGCACAAAACACATTTTACAGAAAACAGCACACTGAAGTTTCAATACAGCAGTATATCCCACTCTCATGACAGACAGAAACTAGCAACAAAAAACTACTAACTAGAAACACAACCACCCAAAACACTTATACACTCCCTCAGTAACACCCAGCTTGCACACACCTTCTTTGTAGAACAAAGCAAAAGAAAAGAGCAGAGCTGCTTCTCATCAACACACATGTTGAAAAAGAACTTCACACTGCAAAAGAACACAATAACTAATGAAGTAAAGTAGCAAAGTGTAAAGCAAGTTACATTTCACTTTAAACAAGGGACAAAACTTTCACCATGCAGATACATGTTTTCCCTTCCCCCCAGTACAGGAAGATACAAATTGGTTGGAAATGTATAATGTAGTTCTCTGACTCTTTTTTGTAAGTGTGTCATTGTTTGCACATAGTAAAGTGATGATCCAGAAATAGCAGTCACATTTCATGTATTGGACTTCTCATAGACAGAAGGGATAGCTAGGACACTAACATCTGTGAAAATATTAGAGCAGAATAGGTTTCTGAATAGACAAGTATTTCTACAACTTCCCAGAGCATTGTTTTTTGGTTTTTTTTAAAATAACTGATTTTCAATAGAATATTACTAATTACAATTAGGGAGGAAGGATTTTGGTTTTTGTCTCTTCAACACAGCCTTTTATTCTACTTAAGCATTCAAGCTGTGTCAATTATGTATATATTTAGTTTTCTCAAATAGTTAAATTTTCATCTTTAGACAAGAAGAAATAATCATGGAAGTTTTGTGTTCTCTACCTAAATATTTGTGTAAAGTATTTAGTGTGACAACATATGATTACTGAAGATATAGTATATTCTTCAGGCACGAGAGTACTTGTAATAATGGGAATTAATGACAATCCAGCCTCTGCACAGGTTGGGGTAGAAGGGAGAAGAGGTAGATGAGATGCATTAAGTGCTAAGTGCAAATTCTCAAAAGCTTATAAATATGCAGAGGTATCAATGAGAATGTGTGACTATAAGAATATTTTCAGATGATAATTCCAGAGTGTTCTCAACAATCTGTATGTAGTTTGCCATCTGCAAAGCCTCTTAAATGAGTATGAATATGGAGTAAGTGCAAAATGTATCCAAGGCCTATTTACAAAATGAATTGGCAGATTTCATTTTGTTTGCTCTGGAGAACTGCTGCAAATATGTTCATTCAAAATTTTATTTAATTTATGCTAATAAAATAAGCTAGACCAGTAATAGGGAAGGGGGGGGAAAAGGACATTATAAAACACTAATGTCAGAGATCTGGAGACTGCACATTTCATCAAATACTCTGTTTTATGATTATTTTTTCTTCTATAAGACACTATATGAACACCCCTGGGGCACCAGGAATCCAAAAGAAGTTAGAGTAATAGATTAGCTGTTGCCCAAAATCACCATACATCTGGCATAAATGTTGCATCAAAGCTGACATGTTTTCAAAATCTTTTCATTTGGCTGGTATTGTAAGCAAAACACTAAAAGACAAATCACTTCTACACAATCAAATTAAATAAAAGGTTCACTGTCACTATCTAAGAAATACTTTTAGCAACCTGATGTAATAACTTTTCAGGAAAATAGATTTTTTTTCTCAGTAATGGAGAGTTGGAAACACAATTTAAATCAATCAAAGTAAAAGCTGAGTTAAAATCTAAATCTCTAAGGTCACAAGCATTCCTGACTTTGTTTAGGTGTGATGACACCTTGGTGAAATACTGGGTGATCCTGTTCTGAAATGGTGATATAGCATCATTTGCCACACTCTTTCCCTGTTGCTGGGCACTACCTGTACCTGATCTGGGAATGAAGACAGAATTGTACCACATCCTATTAGTCTCTTACTCACATTGAAGCTGTATTAAGCATATTTTTCAATGTATAGACTTTGTTGTTAGCCCTCGGCCTGTGGTAAACTGTTTTGCCAGGCAGGGCAAATAGGTTAACTAGGTAGAAGGGGAAAAACTAAAGCAACTAAAAAAGTCTTACAAGCAACTGATTTGATTTTCAGGCTTCGAGGAATACAAATTTTGTCTTATCACATACTAACTCATGTAAATCTGATGTAATGTTACATGTGTTCTATTTTAAGAGAGAGTCCGATTATAACTATTAATAAATAAAAAATTATTACCTTAGTTACTAATAAAGTCTACTTACTTATTGTTCAATCACTTGACTTCATCTGCTTGAGGGAAGTGATGTGAGATTGTGGATACTTTTGCTGTATAAACTGCAAAATTGTCTGCAAGTCTGGAACTGGCCCTCCTCTTCCTTCTTGCTGTCTTCTATCTTATTTGAAGAGGCAATTTAGGCTGAGGTTTCCAAAGCATCTGAAGTCTCACAGTTCTCACTTGACTTTCCATGCTCCCATGTGTATCGTGCTGACCCACCCCAATGCCTTCTGGACATTGGAAATTGACCCCTAGTGCCTGATGAACTTCCTGAAGGATAGGTTTAGATTAGCTATTCAGAAGAAATCCCACACTATAAGTGAGTTGAAGCATTGGAAGAAGTTGCCCAGAGGGCTTGTGGACTCCCCATCCCTGGAAGTATTCAAGGCCAGGCTGGATACGGCTCTAAGTAACCTACTCTAGTAAAAGATGTCCCTGCCCATGGCAAGGGGCTTGGAACTAGGTGATCTTTAAGACCCTTTCCAACTCTATCCATTCTATGATATTATGACATCCTCAAAGCAATTAACCTAATTAATCCATTTTGTCCTCTTTATTTCCCCTGAGTCATTAAATTGAACAGGCTCAAAAATAGGTTTGGTGAGGACTGGAGTAATGTAAAATAGATAAGGGAAGTATGTGGTTGACAGCAGTGATGGAGACAGTTAGTAGGGGAAACAAGACCCCTTCTTTGGTGGTGGTAGGCTGGTAGGCTGGCTTGCTCATCTTTGGAAAATGTGCCACAGGTCTCAAAGGAAAGAACTAGGTTTGATCTTTGTGTGCTGGTAACACAGCATTTTGAGAAAGCTTTTAAAGTACAGAGAGGAGGAAAAGCAACATCCTTTGGGTTTCTGGAAGATATTACGAACTGCCTTCTTGGATCCCGAGTAGTGTTTTGGCATATAAGATGTAATTTAACTACTTAATTAATCCCCATTAATCACATGTCCGCTGAAAGGCAACACTAATTCAAATGCCTTTTGAGGTGTTATCTGAGGTGTCTGCACTCTGCCACACCACCTTAGTAATCCCTGCTTAGGTATGCCAGGGGACTGTGCACATCTGCAACATGTGCAGCATTGAAAAAGATGACTGACAGAAACAAGAGAAAAATTGCAGCTCTAGGGGAAGAAACAAAGGCAAAGAGAAGCTGTATCTGCTATCTTCCTTCTCCATGCAGATCTAGGTCTTAGCAATGCTTTAAAAGACAAGCAATGCTGTCCTGTGTGTAAAGAATGATGCCTCTTGCTTCCCCTCCAGAGAATCTCTCTGACTGCATCAGTGGGCTCATGGTGTTAATGGTAATAACTAAAATTAAAAGTGCACAGGTTCTCTGATAATGGCCAGAGGCCTCCATGACCATATGTGGAGATTTAAAACCAACAGAAAACATTTACAGGTTTTCAAGTGTATATGTGATGCAATATATAGCATATGGTCACACGTTTTTTGTAGTTTTCAATGTAATACATAATGGTAATTATTTCATAACTGTATTAGAAAAATAAAAGAAGGGATCTCTGAAACAGAGATGTTTGCCTTCATAGCATAGGGAATATCTGAATAAGGTGTTAGGATGCTAAAACACAGACAAAAAGGCAATAGATTTTATTAACACACTTTGATCCACATCTAGAGCTGCTTGATGTTTGGCTAGAAAGCCTTCATAAGGCAGAAGTGTTGTTTCTCTGGGGTTGATGGCTTTCTTTTATTCCTGTTAGTGCCCAGATTTTATAGTAGAGTACAAAGATTTGTCACACACATATTAGGAATTCATAGTATCTGTATCTCACTTTGAAGATGTTCTAGGGTGTCTTGGACTTTGATCCAACAGAGTTCTTTCAAAAGCAAATGAATATATTTTATGACTGTATATTGAGTTAATTCATTTCAGATAAACTGCACCATGTTAGATCTGTGGCAGAATCACTAAATGTGGGCTATGTAAGGAAAAAAATTGCCTTGATTCATAAGTCTTCAAAATTAGTATAGAAAAACTACTTTCATTTTGTGGTTCTTAATTTTTGTCAGATAAAATGCAAAATAAGGTATAAGATATACAATTCTGAGACTAATTCAGAAACCTTCTATTTTCCAAAACAAAGTGCAGCTTTTTCAGCTGTTGAAAAATTAATTACTGACTTGTTTTGTTAAATAACTGAGTTTTTCAGAATAGTGAAGAAAAAAAAGGAAAGGGTATTAGGCTGCCTCAGATATATTTTGACTAGGACAGATACACTTTGGTGAGCCCTGGAGTTGCTCCTTTTGTACTTTTTTTTTGTTTTTTTTACCCCAAAATAATTCCACAGAGTCTTTTACTTGTGCTAGAAACTTTTTATTTTCAAAATCCTTATGTGATATGAAATGTTTATTTGAATTCTCACTTGCAGAAACACTTGCAAACCATGAAGGGCTAAATTTGTCTCTAAAACAGTAAAACATGCCCTTCTGCCAAGGAAATGTCAGGTAGTGACAGACTGAAGGACAATGTAAAGAACACAGCAAACAGGATCATTGGTTCACAGGAATACTGAATTTGGAAGGGTTCTCCTGAGATCACCTAGTTCAAGCTGCATGCTCAAGCAAGACTAGCTAGGGCAGGTTTTCCAGAGCTATAGTCTGTTGGGTTATCAATATCTACACAGGTACAGACTACACAGCTGCTCCTGGCGACTTGTTTGGTGACCCTTACAGTAAAAAAAAATGTTTTCTTATTTTTGCATGTAATTTCGTATGTCCATTTTCTCTTATACTGTTAGTGGGCACTATTGAGAAGCAGTGACTCACTTCTCTTCATTCCCTACCATCATCCCATTGATAAGATTCCCTTGAGCTTTCTCTTCAAGCTGAGCAGTCCCAGCTCTCTCAGCCTCTGCTCATAGAAAAGATCCCACAGTGCCTTAATCTTAGTGATCTTTCATCTGACTTATTCCAGTAAGCACATAACTTTCTTGTACTGGGGAGCCCAGAACAGAATGCAGCACTGGAGATGCAGCCTCAGTCATGCTGAGTAGAAACAAATGATCACCTGCCTCAACTTACCAGCAACATCCGTCCTAATGTGGTCCAGGAGGCTGTTGGCCTTTTTGCCACAATGACACATTGCTGGCTCATAACCAGCTTGTCCACCTCCAAGCTTCTACTCGGAAAAGCAAAAATGTAGTTGAAGATCCATATACAGTGCTCAGAAATACATGCTTCAAGAGACTCACTTCTATATCAAAAAATTAAAGAAGCTGATCAAGTAAGAACTTGCAGAACTTGCAGACTAGAACAGCAAAAAACTCTGCTGTAGACTTGAGTTTATTTTCCTTTCAAAGGATTGCTAACTGCTGTCCACTGGAGATTTTGCAGAAAAATAATAATCGAAGACATGAAAAGGATGGAATTTTTAATTGAACAAAATATAGAGATCTGATTACAAGTACAAGGATAAAGACCCTACAGAAATCAGTGACAGCAGACAATGAAAATTGTCCCACCTTCTTCCCCTACCAGTAGCTTTCATGCAAAGGTCAGTGGAATAATAGACTGAGATATGGAAAAGAGAAATCAGAGCACATTCACTACAAAGCCAAATAACAATCCCCTTGATGGAAAATTGTCACCTTAGAGATGGATTGTTCAGAAACTGAATGCAGCAGAGCAAAACAATGTCATTTCAATTTTAGTTGAATTCTGTCTAGAATCCAGTGCATAATGTCTCATCATAACAAATAAACATTCTCATGTTTTGTGTATATTTTAGCTGTCATCTGAGGAAAAAGCAAATGTCATAGTATTTATTTACAAAACGCAGTCTTGATCTTCCTAAATTACATATTGCTTCAAAAATAAGCAACCAGCAACCAAGCAGATGCACGTTGACAAACATCCAGTGAACTCAACCAAGCTCTGCCTATTTACATGCCCTCAGAATAACACAGAAGTGTATAATAACCTAAGATGAGATTTTAAATGTAAATGCACATTATCATTAAGAAATAATTCCATATAAGAATGGTAGAATTAGTAAAATATACAGCTGTCTTAAGACTATGAAGGCTAAATGTGTTCAGCTGCCAGAAAGTATGAATATCAGGAGCCTATGAAGTGTTTATGTGACATTCCACAGTACCTACCCCAGATGTGTTATAGTAAAGGTTACTTACTTTTAACAGATATTTGAAATTAGAGGGGTCTATATAGCTATTAAATAATGTATCTCACAGTTTCATGAGAACTTCTTCCAAAAACACTCTTAAATAAAATTTTGCAAACTTATGTCTAAACAAGGTTAAAAATCCACCTTAACAAAAATACAGAATACTGAAATGTGTTCAGTAATTTTCTAAACTGACAGAGGGATCGTGTGAAAATATTGTTGTTATAATGACTTTCGTAAGTCTAGAACTCGTGCATGGTTGTGGAATCCAAATATCTTGCAACATCCTAGTGCTAAAACTTGAGCTGCTTTCTTCTCAGGCAGTACATTGACTCTCTCAGTTTGAAATAAATTGGCAAAAAAGAGTATATTTCCTGAAGAAAAAAACTTATCTGAATGATTATATGCATATTTTAAAAATTTGTACAACCTTTATTGCCCATCTGCATTATAACATGCAGAATAGTACCATTCCTGTCATCAGTAAGAAAACACATCTGTGAAAAAAAATCCGATAGCAATAGCAAGCCTCTCCTCATATGAACACAATCAGGATTTCACATTAGTTTTGCTTTAAAAAACTCTTTTTTATTCATGGCAGACTGCTAAAACCAGGGCAGATCCAGTTCAAGCAGTTTGTAGCTATCTGAAAGCTAATGTTAAGGAGAAAGTTAGGATGCATGTAACAAATGTATATGCCTACTTAATATCTGTGTCTCAGTAAGTTTGATCTAGCACAAACTTGTATGGATCTTGAATGTATTACAGATTTCAGTTATGTACTAAAACCATCAACCACCAAGTTAAATTAAATGATTTTTTTAACTTGCTCAAAACCTGCTACATTACATTATCACAGAAAATGGGCATGAAAGGAACCTCAAGAGATTCTCTTGTCCATCTTTCATGCCTGAGGCAGTATGAGCTCTCCCAATGACATTTCTGGCAGATGTTTGTTAAATCTAGTCCTAAAACCTTCCAAAACTATATTCCTTATATCTGTAAGGAAGGTATTCTCACTCCTAATTATAGTGATGTACAGATTAACCATTGCTATAAAAAAAAAAACAAAAAACAAACAAAAATGAAACAACAAAAACAAGCAAACTTCCACTGTACTGAAAAAACAAACTAGAGAAGAACCTTTAAGCTGCCTGATTCCATTTGCTCACCACTAACACCAAAACAGGAGAGTAAATAACATTGCTGACTATTAATAAGGCTGGACTGATTTCATTTTACTATTTATTAGATAAAGAGGGTGTAGCCCTAATAGGGCAAAAACATGGTCTTCCTGTGTGAAAACTGGTGCTCACAGAGATTCTGTGTACACCAGCAGGTATCTGTACATAGGAGAACGAAAGCACCTGCATGGGAAGAGCACATGCTCATGGCAGTGTGCATATACAACTACGAGTACATGAAGACGGATAGATGGTTGAATGTCACCTCTTTCTCTCTGAAATTGTCTTGTCTATGGTACTTTGAAGACCATAAATACCCTTTAAAGTTTTTTCTCCCTACTGATTCTTTGTTCTGTTTCTCTTTTGTGTGTGGATAATTATGGTGGTAATTTGGCTACAGCATTTTGAACTTGCACGATTTTTAGTAAGGACTACATGGATTTGAATCTGTCAGTTAGTCATAATGCTTCCTCAGTATTACCCATTTAGTGTCAATTATAAACAAAAAATAGCCTACTTATTGTCTCATATTAGCATCCACATCAATAATTGTGCAGAACAAAAGGCATAAACTGAGACCATCTGCTCTCATTACAATAATCTACCTAAAAAGCTTAGCCAGTAACATAGTAAAAGATTCTGATGCATTTGTCTAGAATCATGCTGTTTAAGTGTCTTTTGTGATTAAAATTATTACTGCTTTGGCCCATCACCTATTAGGACATACATTTCCTCATTTCAAGTAAAATATTGTCATTTCATTTTTATTACTGTATTAAATTAAGACGCCCCATAAGAAAAAAACTATTGTTTTATACTTCACTTCCCCTCTCTTTCCTGTTGATGCTGACAATACTTAAACATTTCTTAAAAAATATATATGCTGCAGATTTTTATTGTTTTGACAAGTGCATAGCTCTTAAGCTGTGTTAAATGCCAGTATAAAACCATATCAAAAAGTAAAATGTTAACCAGAAGTGCCATCATGACCTGAAAAGTAAAAAAAGAAAGAAAATATTTAAAAGCCTACAATCAAAAAAGATTGCTGATGCTAAAGAGAATATACTGTGACTTTTTTCATCCTTGCATATGTGGAATTTTTCCTGGCAGCTTGCAAGAACAGATAGGAGTTTAAGAAACATTCACATAAAAGTACAAAAGGTAGGCAAATCCCTGCTGCTTAATACGAATGTCCCTATTCTACTCTCTCCAGCCTGTCAAGATATCTCAGTTTTTCACTTCTAACAAAAATATGTAAATGAAAATACTGCATTGCAAATGCCCAATGCATTTAATACAATGTCTTAAATGTTTGTTTCTGATCAACTGCAGATTCAATAAATGCTTAGATATTCCCTAGCCCCCAATGAAAACAACTGAAACTTGATTACAGCCTGTCTTTGAATAGCAAATGTTTCTTTCTCCAAAACTGAAATATAATGCTGCACGTTTTATGTCTGAATTTCTAATGTTAAGTACTTATCTTTCTCCTTGATTTCAAATGGATTTTTATGTGCTCACAGCATGATTCATAAGCTGTGAGACTTCATTTTCATACTATTTATGGTATGAATTCAATAACAATTTGCTTCAAAATATTCAAAATAATACTTGAGAAGAAATGAAGAGTAAATTATTCCTTTAGGGAATTTGGTTTATATACTATAATATTGGCAGTTCATTAACTGATCCTAGAACACCTGAAAAAGAGATTCAAGATAGTGGTCAAAAATCCATGCCTATTTCTAGGTTTTCAAGCTTGGCCAATTTGCACAATTTTCAGATTAGATAGCTTTTGGCATTTAGGCTAAGAAGATGAGGCTAATGTGATTGTATTTATGGTTAATTGGTCTATTCCTCAGTCCCTGTCTAATAACAGCTGAACAGCTTGCTGACTTTTAACTAAATTTGGGTATTAGAAATCTCTTTCATCCCAGTTACATCAAGAATATGATTTAGAGATGTCAAAAAGAAGGCATGTAGAATTATCCACTGTTCATTGGCCAACAGTAGCCAGCGCATACAGCATATGTATGTAGGCAGCTGACCAACTCGTGTGTAGTTGGATGATTAGCTCAAATACAACAGTGAGACCATGTGCTGTCCAAAGTTCTCACAACAGACACTGGCAAATGCTCAGAGAGCATTAAAGAATGAAGTGTGCTTGTCATCAGTAACCAAACATGCTTAACTCTACTGCTTGTGTATCAACAAGCTTTTCTTCAATTATTAACACTTCACCTTTTAGGCAACTCATGTACAGAAGTGAGTCTTGCACTTTAACATTTTCTTCTCACCTTCATAGGTAAGAGAATTCTGGTTATGCATCTCATATAATGGTAACTCAGTGGTTACCTATCCTTGATAAAGAAATGCAGTTTCAAACTTTGCTCTTCTGTGTAGAGCAGAAATGCAATCTATTCCTTCCACAAAAGTGGCCAAATAATATGCTATAATTTCAGCCTCTGCTTTTGTTCCCCAAATTACAAAATACTACCACAGCGAAGGTACAGTCATGTTTGTACTTCAACCTGTCATGTAGAAATACTTTCACTTAAAAATATTTGAAAAAAATTTTGAAAGTAATGAAATGTTTTTGCCAGTATTGAAGCTCTTATTTTTTGAGTTCAAAGTGGTTCTATTTTTAAAATGTAACCTTATAAAAGATAAAATTTTAAAAATGGAAATTGAATTCTCACTTTATGGACAATGTATGTTGGAATGCCATTTTAAATATTTTTGGAAGAAAAGTATATTATACATATTTCTGCCATTTTCAATTGGAAAGTATTCCAAGCTGTTCTGGATCATGCATTTTATTTTTCCCAAAGTCTGCATATGTCTATGCAACTACAATATGGAGTAATGTGTAGGATCAGAGCAATGGATAGCACCATGGCAGGCAATCAAGAAATTGGCATGTCATTATTTCAGCCTTCATATGCTTAAAAATATGGTAATATGGGCTGTTTTTATCAAATCAGGGCTGAAATTTACTGTGCTCTCCACCTGTTCCAACAGTAATAAAGAACAGATAGCAATAAGTGTAACATGGGATAGCAATTCTGACTAGCTATGTAAGCTAAGCATTTGACATTCATATGATTAATATGCCCTATACAAATGCTTTTCTTGAAAGCAAAGATCTACAAACAAGGTAAAAAAAATAATAAAAACCACGGAAAGCAAAACTACCATTTTTACCATATTTCTGGAAGAGGGAAAAAATACCTATTGGTATAGGTTCCTCTCTGCTACTTTCCATTAGAATCAAATCTGCAGGCATTTCCAAACATAACAAACTCTTTTTTGCATGTTAATGTCATTCACCAATAGAAGGGACACTTTTTTCCTGACAGATAGGAGAATCATATCCTAGTATTTAAAAACTACAAGTACAAACCTTGTTTCCAAAAAAAAGAATAAATGCATGGTGCTCTAGATTGTTAAATCTTAAAATTAATTTAACCCCAGACTGATTTATAAAAGTAAACTTATTTTATTTAACTTATATTCCTTAACATTCAGTCCTAGTCCAAAAATGTAAAGTTCAGATTGTCTCTTATCAGTCAAAAGGCTTAAGTTTTCTCAAAAACTGAGATGAATGTAAACACTAAGTTGGTTTATGTTTTTTCTCACAAACTGCCCAATATTTTCATATACAAAAAGACTCAATCTAGGGACCTTACAATCAAGACCACATTTATAAGAAAACCTTCATCTGGTTGCCTGGGAAGCTGACTCTAACCAGACAAAAAGTGGAAGTTAGAACCGTTCTTGCAGAATAAGATTATCAAGATTTCCTGATTAAAATGGTTTCCTTGATTTCCTTCAGTCTTATTCCATATTTTATTAGGCAGCACAAACAACATGTAAAATTTTTGAATTAGGAAAAAGAGGAGGAAGCGAAGTAATTTTAAAGTCACAAATCTAATAATTTTAATGGTCACTCTTTGGGCAGCTCAAGCAATTGAAGTTGTGAAATAGAGACTACGAACAAAATTGATAATGTCAACAAAAGTAGGCAACC
Source organism: Pithys albifrons albifrons (assembly GCF_047495875.1). Taxonomy (NCBI): domain Eukaryota; kingdom Metazoa; phylum Chordata; class Aves; order Passeriformes; family Thamnophilidae; genus Pithys; species Pithys albifrons. The sequence continues at coordinate 39,913,973 of NC_092462.1, forward strand.
AAACAAAAAGCTCAATGGTGAAGATCTTCTTATTGTCAATAATCAGTAGTTTATTACTTATTATGACTTTTAAACTCTGGAGTGACTTCTCTATGTTGAATTGCATCACCTGCTGAATGGCATGTTAGCAGGGTGGTCTTCTCATAGTCTGATAAAAATGATGAGTTTAAACCTAGAAGATTATGTAAGTGTCTTCAATAATAGTTTGTGGTCATTATCTTCCAAACATTTTATTGCATCCCTGCTGCTAGAAAAATACACTATCATCCATCAATGGTGACAATGTTAGTGATTTGTACCCTATTCAGAAAGAAGTAGAAATTCTGAGCAAGCTCTGATTATACTGTGGCTGGTAAAAGATGCAATATCAACTGCTTTAAGTGTGAGGAAATTCCCAGACAAACATCATGCTTAATTTCTGGAATTTTCTGCTGTATGTGAACAAATTACATCAACTAATATGAGGCATAACTAATATAACATCAATTTCAATATGAGGTGCAAATATGTATTAATTTTTTACTCAGAAAGTTATAGTTCCTAGGGAAAGCATTAGTAAATAACACATTTTTTCCTCTGAGTAGATACTTTGATAACAGTACCATTATGAAGCTCTTTTCTTCACATCTGGATTTTTAGAATGGAAATAATCAGACTTGCTAAAGCATTTTTCAGTGCTATGAGGACAGTTGCTGAAGGATACTCATTCAAGAAGACATCAGCCTGGACTGAAATTTGGGGCCTTCTACTAAAAGCAGATGGATTGTCTTAAGATTACTTTCTATATACAGGGTCATCAAGGAATAATTCTTCTTAATTAAAGAAATCATTGCAGTCTCTAGGATATAAAGAATTTCTTTGAAGTACCAAAGCAATACACAGAGGAGAAAAAGCATGAATGCAATTCTTCTCTGATCCTGGCATATTTACAAACACACAAGCAACTTGGGGTCAGATTTGAAAGGGCATCAGTGGATAGTAAAATTTAATTGTCCTCAAAATCTGGTTTGTTTGATGGAAGTTTCTCAGAAATCATCACGAAAAGTGAGAACAACAATTTTATTGCTTTTAATGTAAACGGTATAGTTTGAGGAGGTTTTTGTTGTGCTCTGTTTTTATTTTTTTTTCCTTTTAAGAGAAGGATAATTTTCACATGTAGAATCACACAGAACAGTTGGAAGGGACCCACAAAGATCATCGAGTTCAACTCCTGTGCCAAGATTTAAAGATTAAAACAATGCATCCTTCACTTATATTTTGTTTCAAGCCCAAAATTATGGAGAATTGGAATAAAACTAAATGGTGCACTAACAGCTGACTTCAAATTGAGGTATTTTGCTGTGAAGAGCATTCTTGCTTCTCTCAACTAAAATTACGATTTTTATAATAGAGAAGAAATTTCTTTGGTTAAGGTAGTTCTTGTTAGAAGGACACAACTACTCCAAAGTAATCAGGTAACTGCATTTTATAGTATGTTCTAATTAAAATCATTTTAGACTAGAGACAGGGTCTTACATCAGAGGACAATCACTTGAGAACCAGGTTACACTGAGGTGGAATGTGTTCTTATTCTCATTACTTGTTCTACTTGGAACATTTCCTGGTGGGACAATATATCCAACCATTTCAGAGAATTCCCTGCATTCCTTTTGGTTGCGTAGATCCATTAAAGTAGGTTTAAAAGACTTTTGAGCCTGAATGGATAAATTATGCTTACTTCTCCAGCTTCCATTCAGCTTTGGGTCTATTAAATGCTTTCAAAATCTGAGTTATATTGTTTATTAATACTTTTTTAAAAATTCTTTTATTCTTTTATATATATATATATATATATATATATATATATATAGGTGTCACTTTGTTGCCCTTCAGGTTCTGGGAATATTTGGCATTCTAGAGCTTCTCTACTAAGTTGAATACTAGGAGAATTATGGATGAATCACTATACTGAAAATCCCTTCATGCTTTGGCTTTAGCCCTAAAATCCTATTTTCCAGAGTTAAAAACAAACAAACAAAAAAACCCCAACCAAAACCCAAAAAACCTCCCACCTATTTTTTTAATCTGTTCCCTGATCCTTTGCACTGTTTAATCAATCACAAGTGTAATTCACTTGAATTTTCTTCACTTTGTGAAATATAATTTAGAAATTATATATATGCAGCCCAAATAAAAACAGAACTTACCAAGTTGCCCTGTTTGCTGTAGGCAAACATTATCATTAAAAGCTCATGTGTTGCTTGCTCTCTCCTGAAAGTCACTTAGTTAAAAATGGAAAGCTTTTTCCCTTTCATGTGTTTCCCCAACATCTGCTACCTGGATATGTAAGCATGAAAAAGATAAGTAGGTTAGCAGTTTCAGATTAGAACCTGCTTTCATTGAAACATGAATAAACCTACAAGGAGGTTTCATAAAGTAGTTGTAGGCATGTATATAGCAGCTGGTTCTCAAAGTATGAGAGGCAAAAACTTTCAGGAACCATTTTTGTGCATGAAGCATTATTGTTTCATAAGTTATGGATATCACATTATCATGGATGCAGCCACAGCATCACTGCTGCAATGAAAGAGTCAGATGATATAGAGACATGTAAACCCCATAAAACCAGTTTCAAGTTTGTTTTATTAGACAGTCATTATTGCATTATGAAATAGGAGGAAGTGGTTCTGCCTTTTTTTAAAATGCGGATTTTATAACTATGTTCAAAGCTAGACAACAGTGAAGTGAGGGTTGAGGTGTTTTTACTCACATTGGGTTTAAAGCCTCCAAAGAAATTCTTGACAACCTCTTTGGAAGATGACACTACACAAAATTATGTAGATATCTCTCATGGCCACATAGAGCTGGGAACACATACATAATAATTACACATTGCTGCTTTTTTGTATGTTAAATTAATCCCTCCAACTTTTCTGTTCTCACTGATTACTTATTATTTGTTGTTTTTATACTTCTAACTTCTTGGCTAGGTAATCAAGCTTATAATTGCCTTAATGTTTCTCTTGCTTGATTTGTTTGTTGTTTTTTTTTTTTTCTTGTTTCCTCTCACTTTACTTAACTTCATTGTCTCCTCCACTGTCTTTCTTTCCTGGCTATAACATTCTGCTCTTTCATGAATTTTTAGACTGTTGTCTTTGTTTGGATTTTTTTAAACTAAAATATTCTTCTGACCACTATTTTTATGTGGTTTATAGTATTGGAAGTCCACTTGAAATTATAGACAAAGCAGAAATATCAAAATGCTTTCCTTATTTGAGGCATTTGGTTTTGAAGACAATAAAATCCCCTTATTCAACGCAACTCATAGTCTGCATATTTCTTTCACCTACTGTTTTAATGTAAATTAATTCCCAATACTACCATGAAACCCTTGAAAAAATCCTCTACCTTCCCTGCAATATTCCTATCTGTATTCTGAATAATTTTTAGGGTATGGTAATAGAGATATAGAGAGATCAGTTAGAGTAATTGGTGAATTTGCCAAGACTATAAAAAAATTGCTTTAAAATGCATTTTTCTTCAAGTCTAATAAATGACTGGTTTCACTCTAACAGAAAACAAACACTTCAACTGAACAAATACTTAGTTGACATATTTAAGAATTCCCTTTTATAGTCTACCTACTGTAAAAATGGTAGTGAACTTGGAAGGTTTTGGAAGTCTCCACTCTGTTGAACATGTTGATGCATGTAGCATTTCTTATAGCCTATATCTTTCACTAAAATCTTTGTAATGTCCTTAAGGATTATTTATATTTGCATTGCTTGTATCATTTATAATCCTGTTTTCCCTGTGGAGTGATCCACATATTTTTCTACACCAGGGTAAAACTGAGCTGTGCCATCCTTTGCCTTGCCTTGGTTAAGAGTGAGTTGTAGGTCATGCATTCTTAATTTTAAATCCAATAAATCAGTTGAAATAATCTTTTAGAGTCATAAATCATACTGTATTAATGTCTTACAGAGATGTGAACTTGTACTCAGTCCACAAATGGAAAATACTTCACAAAGTATTCTTTGCTTTAGTACAATTACTTTACGCACTTTTTTGTGTGTTATCTTTGGAAATATAAACTTAACATTAGGTAATGTTCAAAAGGCTGCTGCAATCTCTCTGAAACATGAAGAAACAATCAAACTTGTTGTGAGACACTAGATTACTATATTAATTATTGGCTGGGGCTAATCAAGTGTGTGTGTGGGGAGAAGGGATGGATTGAATTTCACAATGGTGGAGTGGTGCCCTTCTCCATGTTCCAGCCCCTTGAAATCTTCTTGGCCAGTCCTGGAGCAGCTGTATGCCATTGGCACAGACTACACTCCCTGGAGCCCCTAACCCAGCCTCAGAATGGCTGACACACTGGAAGCCCCACCTGGCAGAGATGGCACAAGAGTACAGAGAAAATAAAACCAACATCTGAGGCCTCCATATTGTCATGGCTCTACTGTCTGAACATGTGGAAGCTGGAATTGCACAGGACTCAAGATAGTAGCTATAAATCTCTCTTTTTCTTTCTTTATTTTTTTTCCTGCTAATCTTTCTTGATATTTTGTGAAAAGCTTTATTTTGGTTGAATGTTGTCCTGTAAACTTTTGCCAAGTTCCATTATTTTCTAAAGTTTGCCAGTAAAAGTGTGTTATTTGACCTGCTGAAAAACATGTGCAGTGTCTTTTCTGTGCACTCTCCCAAGGTGTAAAAAGGACTGTAGGCCTTTTCATAAATCCACTGGATGGATTTTTGGAGGCTTGTATATTTTTTTAGGTAAAACCCCTTCAATGAGCTTGTAGTGCAAGCCTGGGATCTTACTTGTTGATTGGACAGGAATGGGACAGCAGATACATTTCAAAATTTTGTGCATCTGGCTAGTCAGTTAAATTGCTTTTATTTTATTCAGAATATAATTGTGTCAGCCAAAATATTTAATGTCTTTTAGTGAATTATGCCATGAAAAAAAAATCGATTATAAACACAGAAATTACATTATTCTTTAAAATACTTTTTAAACACTTGAGATTTCAAATATTTATTTTTATTTCAATATGTATACTTCCACTGTTTTTTTAAAAATATGTCCTTGAAAAATTTGAAAATGAAGCCATACTTATTTAGCTGAATTTATCTAAAATAGTTTCCATCTCATTCCCAGTTTAAATAAAAAAAACCAGCACAACACCTATAATTTTGGGTGGTTCTTTTTAACATGGGGGCGATCTTTATATTTTGAAACAAATTTTTAAATCAGAAATTTCAACAACTCTTGTTCTTCAATACATTTTGAAATCCTCTCTAATTTTAAAAGGCAGTGCTGTAGTACTTTGAAGTTGGGTGATGAACTCTCAGGTTGTTGGAGTTGCATTATTTTTCTTCTTCATTAACTAATTAATGAACATAATTTAAAATTAAAGCTCAATTTTAGATTCTATTGTTGTTTTTCAGATTATAAACTTTACCATTTTTATTTTCAATCTCACGACATTAAATTTTTAATAAATCTTCAGTGAGACAAATATTTGGAGAAATATTGCTATTAGTTTCCAATCAAAGTTTTCATAGTTTCTATTTTATTGTATGAGTGTTTAGTAATAATTTCACAGTATTATCTGGCATTAAATTGCACTAAACTGTATTGTTTGGAATGATGTCTTACAGACTACTAAGTGTTGATATGTACTAGCCTAAGAAAAAATATTTGTAATTTTATTTAAAGTGGTTTTACATGGGCTGGTAATTTCTACTCAGTTTGGGTTAATGTAGCTGTAGGTTCAAGTGTTTTCTGTTACTCCAGTAAGGTACAATTTGATACTTTGAAATTGGAAACTGAATATTCTGACATTTTATCAGAGTACTAGTAACAACGGAAGTAGAACAATATGGTGCTATCATCAATCTGCACTGTACCTAATGTATGCATAAGGAAACAATTGGGCCTTTGAGCACTAAGAACTCCAAATATTTCAGCTATATAAGATTTGAATGGGCAGGATGCTATATAATGTCATCTAGGCTCCCTTTACCACAAGAGACTGGATGAGATGATATTCTGAAGTCCCTTTCACTCTGGCCTATTCCATGTTTCTATGGCTCTGTAAGGGTAACATATTTTTTTTAAATTATTCAGGTTAACATGATAACTGATAAGACATGACAGGTCACTGTGAGCTAGTTTTGAGGGGAAAAAAAATCTGTTTCTTCTGTATGATGCAAGAAACCTTAAACCTATCTTCAATACACTTTTTTCCTTTAGAATTTTAGTCAATTTTGTTATGATTCAATAACAAATTTTGCCAATCTCAACATTTCATATGTTGTATTTTTTTACAGAAAAGGAAAATTCTCTGGAGGACAGAAGGAAAATTCTTTTGAATAGAAAAAATTCAGTGTCTTTGTGGTATCTAGTAGTACACATGATAATTCCTGACTGGTGTCTTTGCTATATTCTGTAGTATAAATAAAACACTACTTGAGTTCCTAATGAGTAAGTGCTGGCAAGCATGAAGCAAAGCATGCAGAGACATGATGGCAGAAGATTTCCATTTATGTAGAAATTTCTTTATAGTTGAAGGATTTTGGTCCACTGCATTCAACAGGTTTTGCACGACCCCATGCCTTGGGCAATCTGGAGGACCATATCTGTGTATCTGCTAAACAAGGAGATTGCAATATGATGTTGTGAGCATAATTAGCATCTGTTCAAATCTTGCAACTCCCTGAGCAACCCCTCTCCCACTGCCAGAGCAGTCCATGGTGAGGGACTGAGCACCTTGGGCTCAGTTAAAATGTGGTCCTGGGCCATGGCCAGGAAGAAGGAGGAAAAAGGCCAGCAAGAAGGGGGAAAAGGGACAGTAAGGCTGTCTCAAGCCTGAGGCATTGACTATGCCATTCTTGTAGACATTGTCACTAAAAGTTTGCTGTTTAGGACAGTGGTAAGAAAGTTCTTAGACTTGAGTGGGGTTTTTTGTCTGTTTTGTTGGTGGGGGTTTCTTGTTTGTTTGTTTGTTTTTAAATAAATATACAAGTTTTCCTGAGTTATTCTCTTTGGCTCGTTTATGGCTCATGCATAACGATCTACTTTTCACTTGCAGCCACTTATAAAATTCCTTGATGGAGTGAAAGCAAAATGGCTTATCCTATTTACCTTTTCCGAATGGTATGTGCTGTCCTGCCTCAGTAAATGATTTGCTTATGGCACTTACTAATTTTCAATATTGTGCCACTTTTCTAACAATAACAAGTAGAAACATGAACAGTGAAGGTTATTATTTACTAGCCACAGCTCAGTGCACCATATAATCAAATTCTTTGTCAGAGCATCCTGCCACATAATCATATCTTGTGATTGTCAAAGGCAATTTCATAAATATATATATTCATTTAAAGCCTCAGTAAGCTTGCCATGGCATGAGATAAGCACATTTTTCTTTCACTTTTGTGCTTTTCCAGTTCTTTATATATGTAGTAATTATATTGTCTTCAAATACAGTTTCTACAGTGAGAATTAACACTATGTATCTATTAAATGCTTGTGTCTACAAAACCATAGTTATTAGCCTGAATAGTTGATTTAAAGGTTATTTTTTTCCCTATATAATGTCATTTAAATATTTTTATGTGATTTAGTAGAATTAGGAAACCCCACAAATAGCGCATATCTTCCCCAGTGTGGTGTGGTTTAAGATGCTAGCTTCACTTCTTGCTCTGGCAGAGTAGTGAATATATTTGGAATATTTATTTACCACAAGGAACAAGAGAAGTTGGAAGACTTTTTCATAAAGCTGTTTTTATTGATTAGAATCATAAAGTGCAAAATTGAAATGAAACTGTGAAAAGACTTGTTGATTCAGTGCAGGGGAAAAAGGTATCAGACAAGTGTTCTTAGAGGGAAAAACACCTAAAAATCACTGGAAGTATTGCAAGAGAGGATGTTAAATGTTAGAGATATTAAAAAATACAGGAATTTTAGTTAAAAGAAAAGTTGTTATATAATGTCCTGTATATTCAAAGCCTGTTTTTAAATATTAGGTGTGAACTCCATGACTTTAGAACCTCAAAGAAATGCCTAAAATTTTTAGAGCTTTATTTTGTCTGTGTATGAGGCCCTAGTATTTTGATCATATAAGCACCAAAGAGATATTTTGTGAGTGCTGCAGAAAGCATTTCAGAGTTCAAACATAATTCATGCTTAGTGTGCAGTCTCCATACATCCTCAGTGACTGTCCTCTAATTGGATGGTGATGATGAAGACATCTGCCAGATTAAAAAAAAAAAAAAATCAAGTAACATGTCAGCCAGAACAATAGTGAGGAAAAAGGAAAGAAAGAAAAAAGCAGTAATAATATCCCAATTAAAATGAAAACAGAAGTGCAGCTGAGTGTCAGCTTTCTTCAGACAGTACAGACAATGAGAGCTGTGCAAATACATCTAAGATACAATTGGAAAAGTCATGCTGTATCATGAAAAAAATTAGTCCTGAAATAAGTAATTAAATAATATTGCTAGGATTTAGCTGGAACAAACCAAGCATTACATATTCTCAGCTACATATCCTATATGATTTGACAGTCAGGGAGTGAAGGGTTAGACAAACCAGTTCTTGAACACAATGTACTATAGCTCTGGCTTTCCTTACAATCTTGATTATTAGATGTTGTGGTATATTAACTGACTTTACACAAAGAGGAAAGAAAATTGTAGAGATGCCATAGTTCTATTTAATTTATCTAACGTGATGTCATATAAATAAGCAGTATCAGATGCATTATTAAATTGCAGGAAATTTTTATTTCATTTCATATTTGGTCATTTCTAACAGCACAATTCAGTCGGTGAATGGGTAAATTTGAAAGTTTCTATAGATAGAAAGCACATTCAGCCACTGCTGGACATGTTTATGTGTTGCAAATGTCCTCAGGTACCTATTTCTAGGCTAATATATCAGGCCAGATCTGACATTCCAAGAAAAGCTACGCTGCTGCAGCTCTGTGCCCAAAGTTCAACTAGTGGCAAGGCTGAAGATACATTCCCATCAGCCACGTGCACAAAAAGCACACCAATATTGAAGGCATATTTAACAAATTATTCCCTCAAAAGGGGATTTTATCAGATTGGAGGATTTATTGCAGTTTTTTTTCCTGTTTTGGCAGTACTTCATTTTTAATTACTTGAGTAATGGAGTTTTCCATACACCTTGATAAGTTTGCATACATTGGCAGGCTGGAAAGGATTCACTTCTGAAGGGCAAGGCTAGAACGCAAAATTACTGTGGGGAGTTAGTATGCATCACTGAAATAAATAAGATGCCCACCAAGAAGGACAAGTTCAAAATAACAGTGAGAAGTAAACAGCTGCAGAAAAATCAGCTGAGGGAGGACAGGCCAAGCAGCGGCTCTGCAGGTATGACCTGGGCTTAGCTGAGCTTTTATAGATTCTCAGAATCATGCTGTCATAATGCTGGTGGTAAGGACTTCTGGGAGGCACCAAGCACAGCTTGTACAGGCTATTGTCAGCACCATATCAGGTCAGCTATGGGTTTTTTTCAAGCAACATGAGTAGAAAATGTCTAGCAATCTGTAACATCTTTATTCTCACTCCAAAGTGATTTCTTCATGTCTGGGCAAGAGGTTCACAGTCACCATCTGTGCCTCACCCTTTCCTTAACAGTCTGGAGTATATCACTCAGTAACACTTGACATGGTTTTAGTCTAGTATCTCTTACATGACTCTTGAATATTTTCAGTTTCTCAGTCTGTAGGCCTTTCTAGATCAGTTATCTACTCCAGTCAACAGTTTTCTCATTCATCCTTTTTATTAGACTATTTCTTATCATGAAACATAATCTAGTAGTTCCAGGCTAGATTTCGTGATAAGTAAGGGCTGCTGGCATATTGTGAACACACATTTGGGAGTATGGAAGGAGTGAGACAATGCAGAGCAATGCATATTTTTGCCCAGAGAAGTGAAAGCCTCAAGTTCAAGAACAGGCTGGATGACTGACTAGTGACCTGGTCTAGGTGTCCCTTCCCATGGCAAGGCAATTGGAATGAAATGATCTTTAAGGTCCTTTTCAACCCAAACCATTCTGTGATTCTGTGAGTTATACAGAAGCAGTTCCCAGCTTAGTCAACTACATTTATATGGAGAAAGGTTTGGATAGCTTAAAGCAAAGGGGATCCTGACAATCATCCCTTATGAGTACAGTGCCAATAGTTAAATTAAGAGACCCCAGAAGAAAATGTCCGAATGTAAAAATCAGAGTAAACCTTGAGGTGTGGCTCAACATAACACTGTTGAAGAAAAAAACTGGTCAGAACCACATGAAAGACACCTGAAGTGTGTCCTCTAGGATGATATATACTACAGGCTTTTATCCCCCTGTAGCCATTGTTCTTTTGGGAAAGATGAAATAGAATAACTAGCGAGAGATCATTGCAGAATGATAATAATGATAGGTGATCTACAAAGACAGTATTTGGGACTGATTAGTCTGAGGAAGGGAAGGGTACCAAGATCAGACTACTGAAAATGAGCCAGGCATAAATCTCCTGTTATGAGATTAAGGCAAGGAACAACAGGTAAATCAAGGAAGGTTTACTGTTCAACATTAGACAAATGAATTGTCAGCAGTAAGGATAGTTCAGTACTAGTTTAGATGAGAAGATTGTAGGATAGTTAAATGTTAGTTTAAGCAAGAAGATTGCAGACTCTCCAAAACTGAGGATTCTCAAAAGCAAATTAGACAAATGCCTGACAGGAATGGTTTCAATACCCTGGGGCAGGAAATGAATTAGGCAACTTCTCACAGGTCCTTCAAGACTTATTTCCTATGAAGCAAGAACAATATAAATTATCCAAGCGTACTGGTATTGTTGCCACTAATATTGTAAATTCTGTTGCTAGGGGAGAGCACACTCCATGCTTCTAGAAAAACCTACAAGAGGAGAAACAAAAAATCCCCTTGTATTGTGGGGCACTTAGAAATCAGAATATGAAATGTTTTCATTCTTAGATTTAGAACATATACAGTACTGGTAAAGGCATACTTTCTATTCTGAAATAAGAAAATTTCCAGTTTACTGTATTGAAGCTTGACTTAGCCCTTCATTTTGCCTGTTTTGACTTTAGGAGTAATTTGTCACAATGATAGACACTGGTGAAAATCTTGAGGTCTGAATTCTTAATCTTCTTGCCTAATAAAACATATGATAAAGTGTTACAATTAATTTTCTTATTCTTGACCTACAGTGTGTCATTGTATCTGTTTGTGATGATAAAGGATTGTATAATCTCATGAAGAAAGAGCAAAAGGCTGCTGCCTAATTTTCTTCTCAACCACCACTATAGTGCTTTAATAAAAATTAAACCTTTGGACACATAAGAACTGAAACTAACCAAAATCCTCTATGAACTGGTTGCTGGACAAAAATTGCTAATCTTGCAAAAGGGGGCTGTTGTCATCATGACCTTCTACTAATAAACATTAAAATACAGAACTATTTAACTTAATTTTGATGCTATTTCTGCAGTACATGCTAAAGAAATTTAATTAAAGATGAAAAAAGTTACATTAGATAATGTTTTTGACCTCCTGCCCAATTACTGTCTATAAATATACTGACCTCTGCTTCTGGTAAGCATATTGCAAATGAAAAAAAAATATATATTTATTGAACAGAGTTTGGTAGTATTAGGAAATATTGGATGCTCTCTAAACACATACAAAACTCTTTTGGTCTTAAAGAACTTATAATTTCAAATGTCAAAGCTGAGAAATGTGAAAATGAACATAAAAAGCAACAAAATCATGGTAAAACTAAGCATATGTAGAACTTTTGTGCTTCTTTTTGCTCTTTTTCAAGTTGAGCATACACATTTCATCACCTACTGTTCTCTTCAGTTCTCTTGAGCCAATTTGTCTTTCTTCACTATTGAGCCCCAGTTTGTATCCCTATCCTTTTAGGCACTTCTGATTCATCTGAAATAGCTGCAATATTATACACATTTTTAAATGAAATGTTTTTCACCCTTTGATAAATAGACATGAACGTCACCCGAAATGAATCTTGTTATTGGATTGTTTGTTTCTTTTGATCCTTGCAAAAGGTGAAGATATGCTGGTTGAAAAAAAGAGATCTGGAATATTAACTAACATGTTGTAGTTTCTATACTGGTTGCTTTCATGGTTTTCAAGCTTTGCACAGCTATTCAGGTGCTATTCATTTATATTAAAAAACCCCAAACATTTAAAACCTTTATTACTGGAAATTTTTGATCCTCTTCTCATTAGTAGATACAACACATGGAAAAGAAGACTTTTCTTGCCTACAAATCTCCAGACCATTTTGAACTGCAAAGATTTCAGTTGTCAAGTAAAAGTAGTCTACATAGGAAATTGAACCTTGCTTCTTTCTTCCTAACAGAAATTGATTTGTTGCTTAGAATTTCAGTTTCTCTGCAATGGCTCAATGTTCATTTTCTTGATAGAAATTTTTTTCATGTACTGTATGCAATTATGTTGCAATCTCAGTATTGATGAAAAGGCACTATAGCACTCAAAGGTCAATCTTTCAGTTTTCACAATAGAAGAATGATGAAAATATTCATAGGCACACAGTAGATATTTAATTGTATGTTCTAAAGAGTTGCTGCTGTTGTCAGTAGAGTTGAAATTGCCATTCATTAGGAAATCAAGAAAAAAGTTCACAGTCGCAAAAAAAGAAACATCCAAAATAACTAAAATCTCAGCCAAATTCAGTAACAGTTCATTTATCATCAAAGCAATAGTAGTTCAGTGTACTCAAATAGTGTGAATAAACTTTGTTGACTCCTGCACTGACCATGCAAATAAGTAATAAAATCTTATTTTAATCAGAAAATGCTTTGGCTAGTTTAACTCACATGAAAAATGAAGATCCTGACATAGGTATCAGATTTAAACTGAGAAGCACTAGTATGTACCAATGGTGATCTACTTTATAAAGAATTCTATATCTTTATGAACATTCAGGAATCTCAGAAAGTGAGTATTTTGTGGAAAAAGCGATTTCTCTCTGTGCTACTTTTTACATCTTTTTGGGTTATAGAACTACTGCAATGTGTCTGTCTAGCTGTGTCAGGTAGATAGGTTTCCAGATTTGATTGTGTTGAAGACTGTCCTCTTAAAACCCCAACTGTAAACTGAATCTGGTAATCTGTACTTTCTTAATTCGCTTTTTTAATTATGCAAAGCAATCAGAGAAATGAAATTCCTTTCTAACAGTAAACATATTTTATATATCTCAAGAACAGATGGAGCAAGGTGGGCAATGACAAACTGCCAAAATAATCACAGCTTCAGAAGAGGTGCCAAACCCCCTGCATCTGACAAATGACACCAAAGGCACTGAGGAAATTCCTCGATATACTAAGCCTTTACTGATATCTCTAACAGATTTGGAAAATTCCAAGGAGATAAATTGCCACTAGTTTCCAGTGACCATACTAAAGCAGAATTAAATTATCCCGTTCATTTTAGAGAGGAATTTGCACTAAACCTTTTTTGCTCCAAGTGTTCTGTGACGTTTAGATGTTAATTCTTTTCTATACCTACATGAAAAAGGACTTAAAGGAGTGAAAATCTGGTTGGATCTTAAACCTTTCTGCCCACAGCAGATGGAGTAAGGCAACTAAGTCAGTTTGTTTTGAAAATTGTGATGTTCTGGAAAATATTAGCAAATTAAAGTAACAAGAATAAAGCAGATTTAACCTAGGACTTCCTCAGCCTTAAAGGTAGAAAATAAGAGTGTTTCAGATGAACACTTTAAAGCACATGCTTTATAGTATACTGGTAGCTATAAGAAGTAGACTCTAAAAGAAACGTGTGTGACTTGTCCCAGTGATGAGCACAACTCACAAATTACTGCAAAAATTATGAATATGGATTTAGCAGTCTAAAATTCGCGTTAGGATTATGTTAATTTTGCAACAATCACTTAAAGAAAATTGCTTTCTTGAATGCCTTACTCCAGGCATCCCTTTTGTTTAATTCAGGAACACTGGCTATGTCAAATGCATTTGAAGACAGTTCCCATGTATACAGAATTTCATACTTGACCTTGAAAAAATGCTTTTACTGTTAATGTAATGTTTACAAACATCCTATAACTTTTTCACAAGGAATAAGACTGTAGTTGAAAAATTATGGAAAATTGACAAAAATGTTTTATTCCTATCCTAATTTGAAGTGTGGCATTCATATCCATAAGAAAATTGTTTTTAGGAAAAGATATATTAACCTCAGATGTCAGAAGACAATACATAAGTACAATTATAAGTAGTTTATGATCACATATGGTGAAATCTCTGCAATTTGGATCAGTTACAACAGTCCTTTTGTGGAATACACAGTTTAGAAGGCAATGCTACCATTCAGAGAACATGACTGCATTCTATCCCTTACCTTTCTCTAATTAATTGCAAAATTCAATACGTCTGGTCTTTTCCCTTCTACAACTATGTGGACCCTTGTAAGGGTGGTTAAGTTCAAAAAGGCATGTATGTTCAGTGTTTAACACAAGTCTATGAAATGAGGGCATGGGATTAGAGGTAATGACTTACTATGCATTTAAAATAATTAAAGCATGAGACTTGAAGAAATTTTCCAGGGAGAACATCCAGTACTTCTCAGCTTATAAGGACCCTTTCCACCTAACTTTTTTATTAGGTCAAGAAGTGATCCTGAAACTATAACATTGCTACTATATTCCAAGTTCTTTATATTTAAATATGCACCTTTAAAAAGTCTTATTTTTGTATTTTTTGTATAGGTGTGGGTTAAATTGAAACTTGTCTGTATCAAACAGACTTGAAAGATCACATAAAATGAACTAGCTGTGGTAATAATCACTGAAATAAGAGTACGTTTCTGGTTTGGTTTTTTTTTTTTGGTTGGTTGGTTTTGTGGTTTTCATTTTTGTTTTTTGTTTTTTACAGCTTTGCTCTGTATCTCTTTTGGTCAAAACCAAGCAAAATCTACACAAGGTTTTATTGCAAGTGTTTGGATATGTGAGTTTTTAAAAATATATTTTCTGTCATAGGTTCACAGAACACAAGGCCAGATCTCATTTCAAACATCTAATCTCATAAAACCTTTGTCAAACTAACTGAACTTTAAAATACCCAGATTTATAATAGCAAATTGTTTTTAATATGTTTAGGGAAGAAAAATCCCTAAAGACTCACACAACTAATTATTTCAGTATTAAAACCACCTGAAAAATAAAGACCAGAAAGGTGCTGACTAGTCCTTTCTCTATGGCTACTAACATTCACAAAATATAGACATATTAAACAGATATTTCTATGCCCTACTGAGGATGGAAAAGAGGGTAAAGAGAAGGATGATACATTTTTAGAATGGTAAAGAAATCTCTTATGAGAGTTCAAGACTGCTACCTAAGTTAGTTAATGATTTTCTTATTCTAGCACTGCCTTCACATTTCGAGAAAGGAGACAGAAATGATTTGGGAGTTTTCTATAGAAAACTTTAGCTGCCAAACTTAGCTCATAATTTCAGGAATAATAATGGCAAAAATTATCCCTTTTCATACATTTATAGCCATACTCTTGTTATGTGAACAATGAATAGGTTCTGTTTTCAGTTTTTAAGAGGCAAATGATCAAGCTTTTTTAGATTTGTAAGAGAATAGGAATAAAAGTCACTGTGAGATTAAAAATATATGTTTTATAATGAAAAAATCCATGAGTTCAAAAAAAGAAAATCCTTGGCTTGATCATACTTGACTGTTGTAAAAAAAGCTGGTGATGGGATCTTCAGCCTTGCAGAGACCTTAGACAAAACAGTTGTAAACATAGAAACAGTGATAATGCTTCATAATGTTAAAATCAGTCATACAATTCATAAAATATTTCATCTTACAATACTAAAACTGTTCAAATTAAGTCTGGATACTTTCTATAGAAAATACAATTCAGCCATTAATGGTTCTTCCTTATACCAGGTTTAACTTCACACCAGCACAATTTTAGCTTCCTGTAGTTATCTGCATTCACTTATGACTCAACAATAAAGAACAGGAAAATGATAGTGACTATTATGACAATTTTAAAACTAGATCAAGGAAAGGGCAATTCAAAACCCAACTAAGTAAGAAAGGATTACACCAGCAATTATTTACTTTACTTAAATTCTAAAAATAAATCAATAATCAAACAAACAAACAAAAGAAAGAAACCAAACCAAAACATAACAAAACCCACAGTTTTGCTTATAGTTTTACCTCTAGACAAAACTTTGCCACCTCATGTTGTGGTCAACCCTGGTAGGCAGCTAAGCATAGGACAACCACTCACTCACTCCCCCTCCAGTGGAATAGGGGAGACAACTGCAAGGGTAAAAATGAGAAGACTCATGAGCTTACATAAAGACAGTCTAATAGTGTGTAAGTCTCCAGCCCTGGAGCCACAAGTTCAACTGGGAGAACTATTAAAAATATACTAGGCTCCAAGAATTCTGAATTTTTGTTCTCTTTAATATCTTGAGATAGCGCAAAGAAGAAAAACTACACATTAATTTTCAGGAGATACTTTTACAGATATAATAAGGGAGAAAATTGGAGATCTTGGCAAATGTTTAAAAGGGTAACATACAATTAAAACAAAACATTCCACAAAGCACTGACCCAGCAGATGCCAAACCACACAGCTTAGCAAAATTCAGCCTGCCAGTTTTAAGTTACCCAAAATATTAAGAAAATATATTAGGAGAAGGAAAAGGAGCAAAGAAAAAGAGAGGAAAGAGATTAAGATAACTCCTGACAGAAAGTCCCATGGAAGCTCAGCTTTCACATGTTTCACATCTCGGGCGCAGTCCCGAGAGAGAGCAACATGGAGACCATGTGCCACTGGTTTCATTTGCTGTGGTCCCCTGTGCCCCCCCTGGCCCGGTGGCCACTCTGGGGCTCCAATCCAGAGCAAGGGGTGGTGTAGCCAATCAGAGGCTGGGTCAGGGGCTCCAGGGAGTGCGGCATGGATGTGGTACCAGCTGCCCTATGGATTGACACCTGCTCCAGCATCTCCCCATGAGGCTGCAGGGGCTGGCATGTGGGATGCAGCCTGGACCTTCCCCACACACATACACACATTTAAGTTGGTTTCGACTCAATAACATAACCCAGTTCCTCACACAGGGAAAGCAAAACCTGCACTGAAAAATAAGGAATTAATTTACTGTATCTCAAAGCCATTTCCAGGAAAGCAGGGACAGATCACAGGTAAGAGTTACTTGTGAAGACAAATGACATAACTCGAAACTGGCTCCTCTTCATCCTTCTTCCCCCCCAGCTGTTACTGCTGAGCATGATGACAGATGGTGTGGAATGGTTGGAGTGAGTTGTCTCAGCTGTGTCCCTTCCCTACTCCTTGTGCACCCCTACACTACTAACTGGTGGGACGGTGTGAGAAATAGAAAACACCTTGACTCTGCGTAAACCCTGCTCTCAACGGCTAAAACATCCCAGTGTTGTCAACACTATTTTGGTCACAAATCCAAGCATAGCACCATACAAACTACTAGGCAGAAAATTATCTTAGCCAAAACCAGCACATAATATTTCCATAAGTTGTACATATCTATTTACTGTATTTCTGACTTTTAAATATTTACAAATGGGCAAAATGTTTTCATTGACAAGATTGTCCACTTTGGCTAGGTTATGTAAATTACTTTCATAATTTGAAAAAAAAAAATATTTCCTTAATTTTAATAAATCCACAAATAATCAAGCCAGTTTTCCAAAGAAACCATTTATGTTATTGACATGAGAGTGAAAAATGAATGGAATGTGAATTGGCTTGGCTTAGACATCCTTTCCAAAAATAAGTGGTCTAGATGAGTTAGTGTTTAAGTAAAGAAATTTTTAGTGCTTAACTGAATAGCCCATTCCTTGAGAGAAAACTACTAATAAGTAACCTCTTGCAATTCCATCTCACTTCTTTTGATTGTCTCTGTGAAATCACATGTTGGAGGCATGCTGACCTGAATGCTTGCCATGTATTCAGGCAGGTGCCAGGAGGAGGAAGGAGAGAGTTGTCCTTAGCTTCTGCTTTCTTAGAACAAGGAGACCTATCTGGGAATGGTGATCTTGGGTTGAGAATTAGGTGAGAAATAAACTGGATCAGCTCCAAAGGCTTTTAAAATATCCCTTATCTCTACGTGAATGGAAGAGGGAGGACATTCTCATTCATTGTTTTCTGGGTTCATAATGAACTATTGTCATTTTCTGTTTGGCTCCATTCCTTCATGAGATCTTCCACTGCATGTTTTGGTTCATGAATAACCAATCTCCTACTTTAACTGCAGTGAAATAATAATCTTCTATCAACATGATAGGTAGATAGTATTCATATCATAGCTAGATAGTTTGATCAGTTATAAAAAGAGATGAAATGCTTGTTCCAATAAATCCAAACACTACATTACATATAAAAACTTTTCAGATCTTAAATTTTTTTGCCCCAATTTTTAAAATTATTTTTCTTTTTAATAGTTAGAAGGTTATGTCTTATTGAGAACAATTATACCACTTCTTCTCAACATTCTTGAGCATAGAGGCTGTTGACTATTGGATACATATGTAAAAGAAGTTTCTTAACCATTGTCAAAAAAATGAATTACTTTGTTACTATATAGGGGGTTTATGCTTATATGGATTTTTCTGTTTGGCTGCTTAAATGGTCTTGCTTTATAATACAAAAATTGTTTCATTACTGCATAGTAAGAGTATCAGGCAGTTATAACCTATCATTTCATGAAGTTTGTCATCTCAAGTACATGAGGAACAAAAAACGTGCACTATTTAGAAGGAGATGTTATTTGTAAGTATTGCTAATGCCAAGGCAATTCCCCATTGAAAGTGCAGTGATGGGATTTCTCTCCACAATCAATGTCTACACAGGGCAGAACTTAAAATAGTACACAGAGTTCAGTGTTTTCTTCTTAAATATTTTACTTAAATTAGAAAAAATGTTACTGCTTTAAAAGAAACGTAAGACTTTTTTCCATTTTTTTTTTGGGGGGGGAGGACTAAAATCATCTCTTTTCACATCTCTGACTTAAAATAATAGACCTGAAATCACAAGTGTAATGTTTTAAATTTTGATTAGTTTCTTTTTAATAAACATTTTTAAATAGGTTTACAATGTGTCTTATGAAGGAGAATCTGCTTTTTAAGAAGGCAGTCTTACTGCTCAATTAGTTTTTAACCAAGGGATTGAAAACTTTGCAATCTGATATGCATGATATACTTAAAATATGTCACAGACTCACCAGAAAAAAATATAAACCTTAAAAATAAGTGTTTGGCTTTTATTTTTTTAACAGCTAGAATTAGATGCGAGACAGTTAAAGCAAGACATTGTAACATCTGTGTTTTATTGTCAGTAATATTATTGCCACTGGTTAAGAAGCCTTTTTCTTAATTTACAGAATGTACAAAGTTATTGAAATTTATTTTTTTAATGAGATTACCTATTTAGTGAGACAAAATAGATAACAGAATGTATGTGAATTGATTACTATATATTTCAATCATGAATATAAATCACAGTAAGCATTATTTAAAGTTCAGCAATGGACTGATATTAAAAGAGAGACTCCTAATGGTCCTACTCAAAATAAATATTAATTAATATTGAAGCTGTTTTCCCTTTGTCTACTTACGAAGTTTTACTGTGTGATATTTAGAAAAAGGGTTCAGTTCTTCAGACCTGTGAGTGGCTTTCCATCTTATTTTCCCATGGCTTATTTTCTGTCTAATTGCACTATACTTGCTATGATACGAAACAGCTATGTACTTAACAGGCAAAGATAATAATTTTCTCCTTGTTTAATTTGGTATTGCCAAATGAGATGTAAAAAACCCACACAGCTCTCAGTGCTTTCTGTTCTTTGAAAATATTTCTTTGCATTCAAACCAGAATATTTTTCCATATTTGAAAAGAAGCAACACATGAGATTTACTTGAGAGACTGAAAATACAATAATCAGATTTATTCTAATGTTCCTTCAAAGGTTAAAATATTTACTACAGAAGTTTATTTCTTCAGTCATAAGAAAGCAAATTTCCATTAACACACCTACAAAGAAGAATGAATGATATCTTGAACTGAAAAACTGACCCTAGGATTTTTTTTGCACAATAAAATTTGTAGCTGCATATCCCATTGACAACACTGGCTGATTTCCATACTATAACTCTAGATTAGTTAGCATTTCTTAGGCAATTACAAAAGAAAGCGCAAAGGAACTCAGTTCCTATGTAAAATTCTTACTTTTAGTTATAAAAGTGTTTTCATAGGTGAATTCAATGACAGACAAAAACCCTGATACCCAGTATTTTACAATTGATAACAACATGAACTTAATACAAGATAACAATTAAAACAAGCTTAGCTTTAAGGATTTGAATAATCTTTTAAAATCATTTCGTCTCCTATGGCACAGTTCTCATAATGAAAATTCTGCACAAGACTACGTTTTCCTGCACAGAATATAGTCCAGAAAAGCAGATGCTTTGCAGATGGCATGTGTAAAATAGATAGACTATTATGTTACGCAGGAGAAATCCTTTTCAATTTATTTTACAAATTAAGAATGAAAAATTTCATTTTATACTTTGCATTCCATGTCATGAATGGGAGACCATTTTTTTTTTCAGATGTACCTCATTCTCTCTTGATCACGAAGAATTGCTTAAATATTCAGCTAGAGAATAAAGGAGCTTAATTAATTTATTTATTTAAATGTCAATTTTTGTTCCCTAATATCTCACTAATTTGAGCTCTTTATGGAAATGATTTACTAATAAAACTGAAGAAAAAATTATAAGAGATAAATGCAGTTTTTCCCTTCTTCCACAGGACTTTTTTTAAAGAAAATGCTCAAAAAGTTACATGGAATATCTGAAGTTGAGGCTCTATTTGTATACTTTGTGACACAGACCTATGTTAGGTGCTTGAGCAGCTGTCTGAGAAGCAAAACTATGACTTGCATGGGAAGACAATTTTGTTTAGATGTTTTAAGAGGAGAAGTCTTGGATTTTGACATTTTTTGCTTTTAAAAGGAGTTTTAAATTATTCACTGAGCTCTCTAGGGTCTGCTGAGCTGAGACTCCCAAAGTGACAAGAGAAAACAAAGTACTGTGCTGTGCTATTGCCTGCTTCTTGAATAGATTTGTACATCCAAAATTTAGATATAGAAGTAAGTTGCTTAAAAGCTCATTGCTTCTCTGTTTCCGAGTTTTGCATTACTGATTAAATTAATATTAAAAAACAAATACAGCAGACATTTCTGTCCAGTGTCTTTCATCTATATCATAGATATATTCCATTCCTCCTAGATTTTTGAGTCAAAACTACATTGTGCAAAATGTTTTGTAAGAAAAGCAACAGAAAATGCAAATTTCATGTTCCAGCAACTAGTTCCAAAGGGCTCCATTTTCGGGCCAGTGCTCTTCAATGTTTCCATAAATGTGACACAGAACTTGAAGGTATACTAAGTTTGCCACTGAGACTAAACCTGGAGGAACTATTGAGTCCCTCAAAGGCAGAGAAGCCCTGCAGAGAGACCTCAACCAATCAGAGGGCTGGGCAATCACCAAATGAATTAAATTTAACAAAGGCAAGTGCATGGGATGTGCCAGCCTCAGATGTATGTAAAAAATGGGGAATGAGATTCTGGGAAGTAGTACCATGCAAAGGGACCTGGGGATTCTGGGGAGTCAGCAGTGTCCTGGCAGCCAGGAGGGCCAACCATACCCTGGGGGGCATCAGGCAAAGCACCGCCAGCTGGTCAAGGGATGCAATTGTCTCACTCTGCTCCATCCTGGGGCAGCCTCACCATGAATCCCATGTGTGGTTTTGGTCATGGCAATTTAAGAAGGTGATTGCCACAATACAAGAATATACTGCTGTTAGAGAGCATCTAAAAGAGGGTTCTGAAGATGATGAAGGGTCTAGAGATGAAGTCATGAGGAGCAGCTAAGGCTATTTGGTTTTTTCAGCCTGGAAAAGTGGAGACTGAGGGGAGACCTCATCTCAGCCTAAAGCTTCCTCACGAGGCAAAATATAGGCAGGCACTAATGTCTTCCCTTTGGTGACCAGCAATAGAACTCGAGGGAATGGCATAACCATGTTAGGAAAGATTTGGATTAAATTATTAGGAAGAGGTTCTTCATCCAGAGGACAGTTAGGCACTGGCATAGGCACCCCAGAGAAGTGGACATGGCACCAAGCCTGCCAAATATTCAAGAAAGATTTGAACAACACTCAGGCAAAACTATGGGATTCTTGTGGGGGTCCTGTGCAGAGCCAGGAGCTTGACTCATTAATCCTTGTGGGTCTCTTTCAGCTCAGGATATGATATGACTCTAAGTTTCTATATTTTACTTGAAAGTATTTTTGCTTTAGATCCTATTTGTAAAATACAGGAAGTTTTAAAAACATGAAAATCCTAGAACAGAAAAGCCTGAAAGGATTTTTCAGAGTCAATGAAGTCGTGAGACTCAGGAAATCACATATTCTAATTGTTGCTTGTCCAATCTCAATGCAGTGGGCATATTTCACTTCTCTGTCATGTTCTGATCCACTGTTGCTAGGGAGAGAGGATACAGTGGTAAAATGACTCTATGTACTAAAATTGATTTAAATTACAACAGTCATTCTCACAATAATCCTTTTAATTACTCTTAGGAATTATGAAATTAATTAAGAAATATCTTGTGGCATCCCCTCAATTTAAAAAATAAAATATTGATCTAACCCATTGAATGATTACTACCTTGTGAAAAGTAATCATGTTAGCTTTTTATTACTATGAAGGGAAAAAAACAAAACCTAGAAAGAAAATGAAAGTTGAATGTGCCAAATAAAGAAATGTTTTTTTCTTTTGAATCCATATCACAGTCTTGCCTACCCTTATCAGCTAAACCAGATGAGATTAGTGGTATCTTGAGTCCCATTAAGACGAAGAAACCCTTTGGTTTTTACTTGGTAACACTCACTTTCCTGTCATTTTCTCTCTTTCTAAGCCTTTGTGCTCAACCTAAATTGCTGGCAAATACATTAACCTTTAAAGGGAACTGGCAAAATAATCTATTATATGAAGTATAAAAATATTTCCTTCAAGCTATAGTACTTATTTTCTTTCTGTACACGCTAAGTGTTTAGGCGCTGTTTACTGTTGTACGATTTAATTAGGAGACATAGGACATAGAAAGATATTAACAGAGCCCTGCCACAGCTGAAGATATATACCAGGAATCAAAGGATGATAGGATTGCAAGGGTGGCATTACACTTATATCTGTATTTCCCAGCCCTGGATTATCTGGATTCTGGAGTTTTTCCTCTGCAACATTTTAGAGTATCCTTAGTGTAATTGCTAGTCACACTGTTTGTCAATGACTAAGGTGAGGAAGGATGGGAAACTCTTGCTCCTGCTCTTGTTTCATTATTTACACTTTCTCTAGCAACAGTACAGTGACAAGATAGAAATCATTATTCTTTGTTCAGAGCATTGGAAAAGTCCTTATTCTGGAATTGATATTTTTGTAGCAAATAATTCCATTGAGGTTCCACCAGATGTGCGACACAAAATCAGTTAGGCTATACCTAGAATCCAGACAAACTGTTCTTTTGATCCAAACCACACATTTTATTCATCTTCCATTCAGGTATTAAAGAAAATGCATTATATTAAATTGTCTTCTTTAATGAATAGAAATTAACAAAGAAATACAATAAAGACAAAAACATAGAGACAGCTGGGACAGAGGAGAAATCAGGCTGTTCGGTACAGGCAACATTCTAAATAAGGGTCATGAACACTACTTAAGCAATGGGCCATTAGGGCGGTGTGGTTATCATGAAATAATCTCACCCCTGGAGAGATAACTATGGACCAGATGCAGCCATGTGCTTCTAAGCACCCATGGCTGTAGTTATCATGATAATCACACCTGCTGAGTTTGCTTCATTGCCACTATAAAATTTGCTGTATTTTGTCTCAGTACAAACATAACACAGTGTTTAAGTACATTATTCTAACCAGGGAAAATTGCCAATTAATGCAAGAATAGTTAAATAATTTAAGTTACAATACTATTGCAAAACCATATAAAATATGGTGGAGACACTAGGAAGCAAGGTAAGCTTGAAAATCTTTGTTTCAGAAGAGAAAGGGTATATTATCAGATGTTTAAGATATTTGAAAGGCAAGACCACATGTTCCACTGTACCAGGACAAAGCCAGAGCTCCTGTCTTTTTTTTTTCCCACTTGCCAAATATTTGACCTCTTAATGATAAAATAAATAACAAAGGATTCAGTACCTGTAACAAAAAGCTAAAGGTAACTTTTTTCCCCCCCAAACCTGGGCTTCATCAAACCCCTTTGGTACCTATCTCCTGAGAAATCCCAAAGATTTGAATTTATGCTGTATGTATCAAAGACCTCACTTTCTTTTGTCTGGAGACAATGGCTGGGATTGCTGTTGGCAAAATATTCACTGTCCCCTCAGGGAGACGAGCTGTCAAGTAGTAATATGGCAGCAAGTGGCATCAGGGAACTGGGTCTGGGCTTCTGTGGAAATACCTTTGAATCTGACTTGTTTCAAAGGCTAGGGGCTCCATCTAAAGAGAAGATGGTCCTCTCCACAGAAACAGTGTTGCCTGACACAAAAGAATACATTAGAAAAAAATTAAAAATAAACAGATGGAGTTTCGTCCTCACAGCTTGAACTAAATGAAGAGAAAGAAGGGGGTTTGTTTTATTCCCATAATCAAGTCTTATTCTTTTTTAAGTAGTAGATTTCTGTTTTCTGGAAGAGGCTCACATGGAAAAAAAAAAGGCTGATTAAACCTGGACAAAATGAAATTAAATATTTTCAGCTCACAA
Organism: Pithys albifrons albifrons; assembly: GCF_047495875.1. NCBI lineage: Eukaryota > Metazoa > Chordata > Aves > Passeriformes > Thamnophilidae > Pithys > Pithys albifrons. The sequence goes on from NC_092462.1 coordinate 39,938,916, forward strand.
AGCTTTTATGACATAGGATGATGTTTGAAATATGCTTGAAATTTTGACAACTTTATCAAAAACATGACCCAGTCAATATTAGGGTTATAGGTTTTTGAGATGGGTGTCTTGTGATTCATCTATGGTATAAATTTCAGTAGACATAAGCCAAAAAAAGAAATTAAGCATAAATGTTTTGATAAAAATTGATGGAAAACAATAGCTGTTAAGAAGAAATTTTACCACAGATAACAGCTAAATAAAGCAAAAAATCCTATATGCAGATTATCTATTTTCAAATTTTTAAAGTATTTTAAGCTTTTCTGACTAACTTTGTAAAGATAAGATTGTGGACTCTCAAACCACATTTTTTAGAAAGTACTGTCATCCACATTAGAACACCACAATCAGAAATTTTAGTCTAAGACTAAACATGTGACTAGATAGCAGTGGACTAAAGAAGGTTATTACTTTGTTTTTGTTTTGTTTTGGTTTTTTTTTTTCAGATTCCTGAATAAACGACATGAAAAAATGGACCGAACGGAAGACAAAAACAAACAACACAGTTAGATATATAAAACATATTTAAGGAAAAATATCACTCTATGTTTTTTTTACTACAGTGTTTTCATTGTTTCTTGGCTGCCAGAAGTTCAGGAGGGAAAAAAAATAACAAAGAAAACACTATAATTCTGGGAAATAGACAAATGGCAGAGGAAAGAAAAAAAGAGACAAAAGAGAATGGAAAGGAATCAAAAGCAAATAAAAGTATTAAAAAGAGAAAATAAAAAAAAAAGAAACCAAAACCAAGGAATATTAAGTAACAAATAAATAATATGAGGGTATTCTACCAAAATTTAAAAAATCCCAAGAGAATAATCATATATTAAAAAATGGTTAATTATTATTTTCCCTTCATTTTAGTGAATGAGTGGTATTCACATACTATTAGAATTCTATCTGTAATGTCACTTATTTTGGTTTGGAAAACTAAAATGCATTTAGCAAGGCTTTGTAAAAAACGGAGTTCTTAACTTTTCCACATTTCTATCTTTTACGACAATTGCAGAGGCAAAGGCATAAATCAACTTGATCAATAAATGAAGTTGTGGAGACAGAAATACAAAGTCATCGTTTTCATAGACTGTGTTAACCCATAACAGCTTCTATACTTTGAATAGACAAAAACTCTGAAAAAAATCACCTGAACATTTTGATTCTTCATAGTTTTCCAGATACAAAATTCTATTTAGATGCCTTTTGGTATCCTTTTCATATCCATATATTATTTGATCTGAAAATAATCATATATTCACTTACTTGAAAGTATTTCTACCATTATTTTTTGCTTGTGTGTCTGAATTTTGGGGAGGAGAGTTTATTTATGGGGTTTTTTTCATATTTTTCTTCAAGAAGAACATTAAATATTTCCTCAAGCGAAGACATACAAGGAAAGAGTCAGAACTGATATTTCTATATATATTATTAACATGATCCAAATGTGACTTTAATTCTTCTTAGGAAAATTTAGGAAAATAAATTCTATGTCTAGTGAGAGGAAACTAAAGCTAAGTACTACATAAAGCTAAAACTACATACTATGTAAAATTATATTTTTTCCACACAAGAGGTAATTCATGATAAACCACTGTTCAAAAGAATGGAAGAGGAAAAAGAAAAGAAGGACATAATTTGTCAGATAGCCAAACTTTGGCCAAGAATTCTCTAATTACGTAGACTTAAAGTCATGAGATCATCCTCATTTGAGAATTAAGTTTAAAATAAAAGAAATACAGAGTGCTCTACTAAGAGCACTGGTAAACTGCCCCCTCCCAAAAAAAAACTTCATAACTCCACAGTGTATAATTTTCAAAGTCCAATTCAGATTCCTTTGCTTTTTGAACAGGGAAAGGGAGAAAGCATTCATAAATTTATGACTAAGCTGCATTTAGCCTTTTGTAAAAGAAACAGGGACACTGGAAAGTGATGTATAGTTCTTTGTCTGTCTTTCTAGTCAAAAAACAAAGTATATTAGAGAATACTTTGTGCAGACATAACATATTTTATGATGGCTTTTTAGCATTTATTTAGGATTCCTTGAGCAGCAGCTTGATTTAGCCTGATCAGATTTTTTTTAAGGATGCTTAGTCACCAGGTAAATTTCTAGGAATTTAAAAATACTTACAAGTTAATTTAGCTCTTTTCTTCTGCTCCATGTATGTTCTCCTTGAGGTATTCTGGCAATAGGGAAGAAGAATCTTCTAAGGTAATTTCCTTAAGAAAACAGGCAGATGTACAATTTTCTAATTAACTCCTCTTGCCTATTTTAACTTATGCAGATGTAAGTTATCTAATTGCTACTTTATTGGCTCTGCATGGATTGGTTGCCTTTTAATGACATCTGTGTGTTTTTTGCTTCAATGGCATTTTAGGAACCATTGCTGTATCTATATAGGAAAGCTATATTGCCTGAGTATGAAATAGAAGAAAATTGCATACTGAAAGCTCAACACACAATTTCTTATTTTTTGCTATTTAGCATAAGAAGTAGAACACCCACAAACTGCAGCAGACCAATTTATCTATCTGCCTATTGGCTCAATGCCTATAGTGTGGGAACATATAATTGATTAATTTTGTGCTAAGAAAATAATATGTACAAATAATCTGATGAATGCAAATATTCCACAACTCTGAATTTTCTGCTGCTTTGTTAATGGCATTAGTCATTACCTTACTTTCCTTTATCTTATTACAGCCTCTCCTCCTATTACAGGTCAAAATGAAAACACCATGAATACTTTTCCCAGACATAACAGGAAAATAATAACAGAGAACAGAAAAGTACCTGTTTGAAAATGTGGAGAGAAAGCAGGGATCTTAGCAAGAGAACAAAAAAGAATAACCCTATTGGAGACAAGAGGTAAGAAGGAGACAATAGAGGGGAAAGTGAAGAATGCGGCATTATAAGCATTAGCAAGAATACGAAAACACTGTGTTACAGCAATAAAACATGCTGAAATTGAAGGCATTTTCAGCTACTGGCAAGATAGCAGATAAAAGGCAAGTACAGTTGTATTTGATATAGTAAAGAATTTGATATAGTAAAGTATTTATAAGACAAAAAAATCAAAAAAGCTTGCAATGACAAGATAAGAAAAAATAGTGCTGAACACAGGCCCTTTCATAAGGGGGAAACTTGATAGACCCTTTCAAAAAGAAAAAATTCTTTATAGAAGTGAGTTATATGGAGAGGCAGAATGGAAGAGTAGAGATAGGGAATTTGAATATAAATAAGGAGCAATAAACGGATAAGTAGAGCTCTGGTAGTAAGGAACTGGGTTTCAACAAATCCAGGAAAGGCATTAGAGTCATAGGGAATCATGGAGTTTTGAGACCCATGCCATGTGTCATGGGTAGTGGGACATGATAGGAAAGTGTAGCATTGCCACAACATCTTTTTAAGAATTTGAATAATACAATTTACCAGTTACAGTGATTGGAATCACTTTAGATAGATGATTGTGTTGATCTTTAAGGTTTTGTGTTTACAACAGACCTCTGAATAAGCAAGCTGTTAAGGTTCAGTTTCTCTGGTTCATTAATTTATATTATTCTATTAGACCTGACGCTTCTGCTCTTTAAGGTACTCTTGAAAAAATAAGATGTCTGTTTACTAAGAATAGTAAACTTGTGGTTTGCTTTACTGTTTTAAGTGCACTTCTATTTTTAGTCTGTTTATGATTTTACCCGGTTGGGTTTTTTTAATTTATTTTCTAATTTTTATCAGCGGTCAAACCTGCTATCAGAATTGAAAGTGAGTGGTTTCCTTCAAAGGAAATTATAATTTGAACTACTAATGTTCAAGGACATGTAGTACTCAATGAAGATTGCTTTTGTAAATGACTGAATACTGAAGGGAAGCTGAAGTATCTGACAGTCACAGAAACAGTTTTTGAAGGCTATCTTCTATTGTTACAGAAGATGTTAGCTCTTTTCCTAGAGTTAAATGAGCTGAAACTTTTAAAAGGAAAACAAATACCATTTATAAACATTTATAAAGAGAAAATAAAAGTGAAAATTGTCACACTGAAATAAATATCAAATCTCAAATTTAAATAATGGGTATCAGTGCTCTAACAATCCTCAGGTGTCATAGTTTGGACATGCAAGAATAGTACCTCGCATAGATAAACTCAGCTCCAGCTTGTATAAAAACAAATGTTGATCAGTGTTAATGAGCTATCTGCTGTCAAATCATTGTTCATCCCTGCTATGTTTAGATTAGACCTCATTCAGCTTGACAGCTGTAATCACTACTTTTCATCTAAGACAGGATAAGAACATGGTTAAACTAAAAACTCCATCCTAAGAGTACAGCTCTGCCCAAAGACAAGCTTACCTAAGGAACTGAGGTGCTTTTTCTTGGCCTGAAGGCATAAAATCAGTAAGTGCTGGTTAAATAGCAAAGTCAAATAAATATTTTTCTGCCCCATATGACATGGCTCATTGCCCTCCTTAGTAATGCTTGTGGCACCGTGTGCTAAATCAAATCACAATAATTATAAAAGTAATAATTTTTTCTTAAAAATTCATGCCAGGACACAAAGCAAACAACCTGAAAAACAGGAATGGGAAGATTACAAGCCTAGTGTGTGCAGCTTTCAGAGAACTGTTTAAAAACAATTCAAGGTCAGTATCTCGGTGGGACCTCCAATAATGTCGCAGGTTTGGCCTAACTGTTGCCAACCCTGGACTGGCCCCCCTTCTCCCTCCCAAAACTTTCCCAGCAAAGGAAAAGGAAAAAAAAACTGAAAAGAAACGCACTCTAGAGAAACTGAACTGAATAAAAAGAATAAATTATATTTACTAACATTTACAAATCACACTGTATACACAATACGTAGGATCCCACCCCCCAGGGGAGAGGGGAAGGGAGAAAAGGGGATTGATTAGCTGGAAAATAGGGAAGACACCAACCCAACCCAAAGAAACCGAATGAATCAAAACAACCACAATTAAAAACCTCAAGTAAGGGGAACAAGAATGAAACAATCTCACCCAGGACAGGAGAAACACCAGGGACCGGAGGGACCAGACCTCCACCACCTCCCTCCAGCTCCTCAGCCAAGGACCGGAAGCAGGAACAACCACTCCCCCACTGCTATGTGGAAGACACGTGTGGAATACTTGTAACTTCCTTAGATACAATGGTTACTGGGGAAGCCATGGGTCAAACCATTACACACATATTTAACAATGACAAAAAGATAACTTTAATGTGACCTAAAAAGGAAGCTAAAGTGTTTTTCAGGTGCATACTACTTAAAAAGATCTCAGACCAGTAAACAATAATACTTTGCTTTATTGATTGATTTCTGTTGTGTTCAGGAAATCAAAACTTGAATTGTAAAGAGGATTTCAGCAAGAGAGAAATGTCTAGCTGAATCATCATTTTCTCATCTTGAATAGATGACTCACAAAAAAGCTGAATTTTGCTACCTCCACAAAAGAAGATAAGATAGAATATCAGCTGCAACATTATGAACTGCAGTCTCTTATGACTTTTGTCATGTAGATTTGGTTCCCCATTTCATGTGAGTTCTGTGTTGAAAGAAAGTACTAAAAATTATGAGTTTACATACTCAGTAATCTTCAGAGAAAAGATAATACTTGAGTACTAAAGAGTTCTCTAAAATACCTACCTGTTGCCCTTCCCATTTATCTTATTAAGGAGTGAGGTACTTATAACCAATCCAGGTTGACGACATAATGTCAATAACTTGCTCATAGTGAGGTTTTGTTACACAGGGTAGCAGAATTAGATTAAGCCACTTGACTTTCTGAACCTGAGTCTTATTTCAAGATTCAGCTTTCAAAGACCCTATAGATACATTCAAAGCACTACTAAGCACTTTGCAGAATCCTGTAGATAACCTGCAGATATCCTAAATTCATATTTTTCAGCCCTTGAGCACCTCAGAGCAGTGTCTCAGTCTTATGCTTGCCCTCACTGTGTCCTTCTACACACTAATGCCTGTCCCTAATACACAGTCACTGTCACTAGCTTTGCTCAGCAGTTCTGGCCTCTTAACTTTGATGCCGAAGGGGTTATTGCTCTGATTTTCACATTTTGTAGATTTTAGGAACACAGTAGTTGTGGATTTTTAGAGGGTTAATATTTCTAACAGTTTAATGCCTTTCTATCACTACCCCTGTCCCAGAACAGGGAGCTCAAATTCCTTTAGTTAATTAATCTTGTTTAGACTCCTTTCCAAGGTAGAGCTGAAGGATATCAGAAGGCCTACAGAACGAAACATAAACACAGGTCAGAGTGACCCAGAAGTCAGAACCGGATGAACTCCAAGAGACCTTTGTGTGCCCTAGGAAGAGGAGCTGATGAAGACAGAGGGTCTTGACGACCCCAGACCCAATTCCAGAGGTTGGACCAGGGGTGGGACTGGGGCTGGACTGAGAAATATGTAAAGCAATGATTGGAGGGATCTTATTATAAAAGTCATGGAAACAAGAACTGGGGCACATGCATGTCACAATGTATTCCTGTGGGCTGTAGGCCCTGTGATATTAAAGGACCTTTACTTTTTATCTTACCCTACACTACTGTGGCTTGGAGTTCTGTTTTTGGGGAGGGTCATTCACGGCATCAACTTGAAGAGCTGTATGCATGCATTTTTCTGGATGGATGAATGCTCTCCAATGCTGAGAGACAGAGCAGTTAGCATGAGAATGCATTTACAGAATTCCAGCTTGAGATAAAGGTCACCTAAACCCCCACCATGACTGTCAAGGTAGGTACAGTCATATTTTTGTATCCATTAAAAAATAATTTCCTGTTACATAGAGATTAACCCTATCCAGATATATTAATTACCACCCACTTAAATCCTGCTTTGCAAGGTCTGTGATTTCCTGCAGGTGTGAATTTCATACTAAATGAAAACAATGTGTCTTTCTTCATGCCTGGGAGAATAACTGAATGATACCAAAAGCATTGTCAAACTCGGTGGAAAAGGCACAGGTTTGTGAAGAAGATATTTGTGTCCATATCTGATTTTTAATTTCAATTTAAAGAACTTCTTTCTCTTTGTGAAAATAGAATTTAATTCTGTCTTTTAACAATTTAGCAACAACCCAAAAATGTAATAGGATGTATTTTGGGAAGGGCTCTGCTCACAGCATGGTTTGGATAACCAGAGTAGGTAGGGAAGGAAAACTGAGAATTGTACTTCAATGTTTATTGAGAAAGTTACATACATATCTTATTATGAAGATATTAAAACATTACCATTTGTTAAACAGCAACAACTTATTCTAATAACTTTTCTTTTTAAAAAGGTAATATATGAATCATATTTTGACCACAAACATGACTGAAAAAGGAACGTTTCCACCCTGTGAATGCACACTTGGACATGCACCTGTGCCTGCACAGCAGTTACCCTTGAAGCATAAACAGTTGTTCTGAAACCTCTGCTGCTTGAAAGTCATACAGAGCAACTCTAGAAATCATGCTGTCTGACTCAGCTGGCCAACCAACATAATGCTGATGGAGAATATGTCCAATTATATTTGTAGTAAATACTCAATATACAACCAACACATTAACTTAGTTGATAACAACTTAATGACTAAAATATTTCAAAAATTCAAATACGAACATATTTTTTCATCATTTGTACACAATAAAAAAACCCAAAACAACAAAATGCAATATTGTGTAGTAAATCAGGAATATTCAAAGTGAGAAATATGTAGAAAAATGTTTTGCTTTCAAAATCAGTGTTGGGTATGAAATTCTGACATTTTTTCTTTCTCTCTCTCTCTCTCATATATATATATATATATATATATATATATATATATATATATATATATATATCTTCCTCTAAATGCATAAATAATCATTTTTAGGTAATTACAAGTAACTAAGCTCCTCTTTGGTATATTAAATATACTGGAAATTATTGTGTGTCCATATTGGGGTATGAGAGCATGCATGTGTGTGTATGTATAATCAAATGTAGATTTCATATTATTTTTCTAATTTCTTGTGTAACATTATTTGGTTAATAATGTGGTGTTGTTGCACTGTGATACACAATAAAAACACTTTGAACACATACTAAAAAAGTAGCATTTTAAAGTACTGAAGTAATAATTAGACTTTTCCAGTGTACAGTGAGGCAAAAAACATCTTCCTGTAGAAAAGATTTATTGAAATATGGTTTATTCTGCTTATTAACACTGTTCTTAGAGCCTTCCATTTAGAAGCCATTTTTATAGGCACTTTACAAATGAATAGAGAGATGAGAGTAAATTATAATATCAGTTTTTTATGGGGAATAACCTGCACAATTCAGATGGAAGATAAGTCAAAAATCACATAGATGACACTAGAAAAACATAGAGCTGAAAATAAAAGGAACTATGTACTATCATCGTCCAAATCTTTTTTTAACCTTGCTTCTTGTGAAACATGAGTGTTTTGCTTGCTCATTAGCTTCACATCAGTTTGTCCAAAGAAGAAATGGAAATGTATGCTACCCTCTGATGTCCTGTTTTATATTCTTGTGCTTTGTTTTACTTTATTCATCAAACACTGAGAATAATAGGAAGTGAGCAGAAGTGAATAAGATATGCCACACATTTTCCTGTATTTGAGCTGTACAATTATGTGAAAACAAGCATTGATAACCTTCAGTTGAGTCATAATTTTGTCACAACAGTTACACTAAATTTTGTGCAACAGTGAGTTAGCCTAGCTCAGAAAGGCCAGCCTTCAAGGATTCCCACTTGCTAGATAAAATACTAATTTACCTTCCATGAAATGCTTTTTTTGAGACTTAGAAAGGAAAGAATCCTGTTTCCTGATGACAACAAATTACAAGCTAGTGTGAGATGGCAGAAAAAAAGAAAATAGAATTGATTTTCTGTTGGGGAATCAGTGAACGAAGCAAGTTTTTAAAATAACCAAATTGAAAATAAATTAACAAAAAGTTCAAAGTTAAACTAATTTTCATTAAGAATAGCTCTAAAACATAAGATTTTTTTCTCTCTCTGTAACATTATTAACAACTTTAAGAAGAGTTTTTGCAATAAGTTTCTTTGGCAATATATTTGGGAATTACATTTTTCAACTCTGAATGTTTGATCCTATCTTTTCAGAAAGCATAATATAGTTTCATAAAGTGAAATAAACTCCTGCTGTAATTTAGTATTATTGGAACACAATTCACAAGGGGAAAACATTCAGGCCACTCATGTTTTATTTTCAGAGTGCGTGGTACGTACTTCTTTACAATTTCCAGATGCAGTTTCTAGAGCAAAGAATCTCAGGCATCATAGGAAGTAAATTATATGTTCAGATGCATATGAATATCATAGTTACTGTGGCACTTTATCACAGCGAAAGATCAAAAAATGGTATGCCAATTTCTTTCAGGTTATAACACTATTGTGACAAAAATATTGCTTTATTCTTAGTTTGTCATTGTTACCTCTTTAACTAGAAGCCTGAGCTGTATTAGTAATGTCCGTGACTTTAGATTTCCAAATACTAAGTTTGGCTTATATTTTCTCCTATAGGAACTATTTCATTTTTTTCCTAATCACCTGGAAGCTTAAGTAGGGGACTACTTTACTCAGCAGTCCAGTGCAACTAGGAGGATGCAGTAGCCCTTTGTTGAAAATGTTACCTGGTATCATTCTCAATTTCTGATGATAAAGTCCACTGAAAGTGCAGAAAAATCTTTTATTTTAAAACTTAAGTATCACCTCCTTTTAAAATAAAACTTCAGTATCATCTGGATGTTATGAAAGTGAGTTGATTTTTCCACTGAGTAAATGGAAAAAAATGGCCCTAAATTACCTTAAGTCCTCTATGGCACATACAATATTAATGTAGATTCAATGGATAATATATTGTGTAGATGTAAAAAATATGTTTTAAATTTTTGCTTTTAAAATGCCATATTTTTTTTCTTTTTTTCAACTTCAAAAAATGACCAAATCATTATTTAAATGATTTAGAGAATCCTGTTTCATATTCCATCACATTAGGGGAATATACTTCTATTAAAGACATCTCTGAAGTTTTTATCTGACTTGAGTACTTTGTTCTAATGAAAACTAACAAATCATACATTCAAATACTAAATGGATAGCAAAAATTACAAATGGGAAATTACTCTTTATCTGTGTAGGAACACAGAATTATTCTGTGAATGAACAGTTTATTCAATGTACTAATTCCAGTTATGTATTTCTTTGTAACCCAAAATGTTCTACACATCATCAGAAGCCAGTACATTAAAATCTCTTGATTTTTGGTTACATCTTTTCTAAACATTCTTGATTCATCAAATAATATTGCTGAATTAAAGATAAACTATTGCCAATTGGTTATATACAATTCAAAAGTAAGCTTTTGTTCCCTAATCAATACTGCAGCATGTCCAAAATTATGGGAAGGAAAAAAAAACAACAAACAAACAAAAACCAGAAAAAGCAAAGTGGAATTCTATTTGAATTGATCATTGTAGATATAGATTTTCAAAAAATTATTTATAGTGATTGAAAAACTTGTAAATTAGGTTTGCTGGTACCAAAATCAATGTTTCTAGAACTAGTTTCACCTGGAAGCTGTAAGCGATCTGCCATAAGCACTTACTGGAATTAACAGGCAGCTTAGATGTGCAGACATGACTTGTAGATACACCATTTTAATATTTTTCATTTACTTTGGGAAATCTTTGGCAAGACTGAGGTCAGAAAAGCCAGCTATACCCCTTTCTTTTTGAATTGGTTGTTTGGTTGGTTGACTGGTTGGCTGGGTTTTAAGCGCCATAGAAATTCATAGGAGTAGCAAAAGAAATGTTTTGTGAATCAAACCTCTGCTTAAAATCAGTTTGAATTTTGTCTAAGGACACCCATTTTTGCATTTCAGTCCATTACCAAGAATTTTAGGATTATATTCTAACTGAAGTATTTTGCCTAAAGGATACACTTTAAATATTGCAGTTAATTTTATACACATATATACATACATGCATAATTTTTTCCCCTTGCAATGCTCCCAATTGCTTTTTTCACAACATTCAAAGCACAGCACATTGTGAGACAGTACTAAGAGAGCAATTACTGGCAATATGTGGAGTAACTCCAGATTCCTTTTTTGATATAACCTAATGAAATCTACCTCAGTACACTGAAAGTGGTGTAGTAACTGTTTTTCTTTCACTGTTTTTCTCTTCCTTGTCCAATTCCAAAATTAATAATTTGAAGAAAAGTCTTTGCATAATTTGGAATTTAAAGTCTATCCTGACAAATACAGACTGAAAAGTTAGCAATAATTTCTCACTTTTGAGCAGTAACACACCCAGCAATAGTCCTATTAGTATTTCTAAATGAGTTGGCAACATAGGAAACAGGAAGTCTGAAAAATTATGACGCAAATATATTTCTGTCTCACTCCTCCTATGCTATTATATATAAACATATACATACTGTGAAATAATCAAGTACTGCAGAGCTAGAAAAAGATATGTAAAAGTGCATGCATACTTATTTCACATTAACTTATTACCTAGAAATAGTTCTAGAAACTGCTGCTGGGGTTGCCAGGCTGTTCTGAGGGAGATGTAATTGCACATTCCCTGAGCCTGAGAGGGCAAGAGAATCTAGCCCTATATCAGAACTTCAATTATTATTTATATATTCATTGTGCTGTACTTGTTCATTTCAGTCAGTTGTTGACTTTAGGATTGCATTGGTTTGTTTGTCATTAAAAATGTTATCTTTCTAATCAATAATAAATACCATCTGTGAAAATAAATAAACAAAAGAACAAACAAACAAAGACCAGAACTCAGTGTCTAGAGAAATGCATGTGCCTATTGAAAAAAAATAAAAAATCTGTTGTAAATAGAAGACCCTCCATCATCTTTCATTTAATAATACCTGCAGCCAACATAAAATAATTTTGGACTGTTTATTTTTCTATTCTTTTTTCCTTACTAAAGCTTTTTACAAGTCTATTTCTAAAGGCATTAATGTTCCTATCAGCTTCTGAAATCCTAGTCCTTCTGTAGAGATTAGAGAGAAAGACTGAGAATAAATATATGGTGAGAAAAGATTTATTGTTTTGAACCAATATAGTGAAGTTGATGTGAAAGATACATTCTAGATTTTGATCTGATTTTTTGGTTTTTTTTTTTCATGTTTTGGATAAAATCTCTGTAGATTAGCACAGGAGAAAATATTGTTGAAGTTTCTGAACACAGCTTTCTAAAATATATCTCCTTGAGGAGCAGTAATTTTGGAAATTAATGAGCAAGATATGCAGTTAATATTCCTTCTTTAGTTTTGCTTTGTTCTTAGAGATGATTATTTAGTCATTCTTCTTCTTTCTCATTGCTACAGACAGAACTGTTCTTGCAGTGTCGAACATTTCCTCATACTCCTTCCAACAAATGACTCATGAGAGCTTGTGCTTACCAGTATAAGAGCTTCTACTCTAACTTAATATATTAGTACTTATACAATGAATAGGTTTTTCCCTAAGTGCTAATGCTTTCTGTGTGTCAGCATACCTTTCTCTCTTGTGGCTGACCCATAGAGCTTGAAGTCTGCTTCTCTTCCGGCTGTCAACTCAAGTTTTATCATTGCAGATGCGAGATGCAACTATGGAACAGGCTTTTATTCCAACATTAAACTCCCCAGTACGTTGTAACAAGCCTGAGACCTTGACCATCAGATTTAAATTTAAATAATTATGTACATTGCTGAGTCTGCTCTCAGGCCTGAATTTACTTTTATTTTAGCAATCAGTCAGCATAAGCTGTAATCACAGTTTAATTCTGGCCTAAGAACAATTCCAGACCATTCCTATGAAAATAAGTCTAGGGCACTTCTTTCTTTTTCAGAAAATATGAGAGGCTAATTTATGATATTTCACAGTGAATATTGCTATTAACAAAATATACAACAATGTCTGAGACTTCTGAGCATAAGCCAAAAGTTTTACCTTCTCAGGTGAGCCAGGAAGGCTGTACTAGGGAATAATTGCCTTCAGAACCTGGTGGCAACATGGATATACAATTCAGGGGAGATTTTGAAGGTGAAAACAATACAGTATTTTCTTCCCTCATATTTCTGAAGACAGATTTTATTCTTTAATAATTCAAGTCTTTGTGTGTTCTAGTATGTCTTTCGCGTTCCTGCATCTTCCTCCACTCCATTCTATTTCAAGAACATCGAGATGCTCCTTTAAATTTTTTGGGGAAAAGTAATCATTAGTTGAATCGAAGCGTTCTATATTGCTGTCCAGGATGAGATGAGATCAAAGGCTAGAAGATTCTTAAAGCAGTCACTGTGGTTACTAGAGTCTCAGCAGGGACTGCTATTTTAGATAAACTTGAGAAAAGTTGCTAGTTTTATTTCCTTTCAAAAGATATAAAGCTTATTTGATTGGGAGGGGTTTTTTGGTTTTGGGTTTTGGGTATTTTTGCTAAAACTTGAAACAGCTGTTGACATTGCATACTTATTTTTTAGATCCTTTACATATTTAGAAACTTTTACCATGTGGCTGACCTCATCTGGGCCTCTTTCCCAAACCTCACTCTACTTACTAATTAGTTTTAATGCCAGAAGTCTAGTTTTTTGGTTTATTATGCTAGTCTGGTATAGCAAAGTTGTACCACAAGATAGATTTATAAAACCTTAAGTAGATCCTAGCAGATGCTTTTGCTGCCAGGTGTCAAATTTATTCATGAGAGTGTACAGCCAATACTTTGTTAGAAGAAAAATGTATCCTCTCTTGAGTTATTAAAAAAGAATTAGAACACTGCTTCTCATGCCTACAAAGTACACTCCCAAAAGTTTGGGATTTTTTTTTGTTTCTTTCACTCCTTTTTCTAAGATACCTACTAGTTAATATTTACTTTTAATACTTTGCTTTAGTCCCTTCTAAACTCCATAAAATTGCTCTAAGTGTTCAGTGATTTTAATGTTTGTGGAGGTTCTGTAATTTTTTAGACACCCTGTGGTACAAGTTTGCAAGAACACTTGTATATAAGCTCCTAATTAAAAGTTAACTACATAATCTACCAAGGCAAATCCCTAAACTTTTATAATTCACATCATTGTTGAGATATAGTCTTACCGAACTTTTAAAAAAAGACAACGGTGTTTAAGATAATACTTTTATTTATTGTGCTAGACTTGTACTACTGGATACCATTTAAAAACTATGCCCACAAAAAGAGAATACTACTGTTTTCTGTACAGTATTAGTCTACTTCCTTTTTCTATTGTATATCAGATTTGTAGTGGATGTGAAATAAGTATTGCTAATTTGTGTTGATCTATGTAAAATTAATAATCCTTAAAAGTATATTGAAATTATTTTTTGAGTTAAAGTTTTATTCTCTTTCACCTTTTGTTGGTTTTAAAAAATCAATAAAAATTTTAGCAGTTGAAAAAGGGAAACGGTTTTTAAATAATATTTGGTAATCTAAATATTCTTTGATTTAGTATTTTAACTATGAATTTTTTTTTTTTCTGTCTAGTATACACTGTAAAACTTAAATACACACCTACTGTTGTCGGGACCCAAAGAAATCAGGAATGACAAGAAAAGGAAGCAAAAATTTATATGAATGTTGGTGACTTCTTGGAAGAGCAAGTCACTATTAAATGGATACAGAAGTGAAAATCAGATAGAAAATAAGGTGGAAAGAAAATGTAGACTAAGGTATAATACAGAGAAAATATTAGTGCAGAGTTTAATAATGCAGAGTTTTTCTGAAAGAAACAAAAAGTCCAGAAACGAGAATGATGGGAATTCAGAGTCACCATGGGTCAGAATCATAGAGTGGTTTGAGTTGGAAGGGACTTTTGGTGGTCATTTAGTCTAACTCCTTTTCAATGAGCAGGGAGATCTTCAACTAGACCAGGTTGCTCAGAGCCCCAGCCAACATGACCTTAGATATTTCTAGGCATGGGCCATCTACCACCTCTCTGGGCAAACTGTTCTAGTGTTTCAATACCCTCATCATAGAAACTTTCTTCCTTTTATCTTCTCTCTTTTAGCCTGAAATAATTACCCCTTGCTCTAAGCCAACAGGCCCTATTAAAAAGTTAGTTTCCATCTTTTTTGTAAATCACTTTTAAGTATTGAGAGGCTGCAATAAGGTCTCTCCAGGGCCTTTTCCAGACTAAACAATCTCAACCCACTCAGTCTGTCTTCACGTGAGAGGTGTTCTATTCCTCTGATCATCTTCATGGCTCTCCTCTAGACTTGTTCCATGTCCGTATTATGTTGGGGGTCCCAGAAATGGATGGAGCACACCAGGTGGGGTCTCATCAGGGCAGAGGCGAGAGGCAGAATCACCTCTCTCAACCTGCTTGCCACAAAGGAATAAATGCTTCTCAGTTGTAGCCAAGACTTGAAATGGAAGTTTAAGAAATGCTTTCCAGATTTTCCAAAACAACTCTCTGGCCATTTCTCCAAAACAAAAACAACTATATTAATTAACTGTGGCTACACATCTGGACATTTAATTATTTTTTGAAGCAAATTAAATTGGTTTACTATGTTGCTAATTCTGTCTGGCATAGTATTGCTGGCTTTATTAATAATATACTTCTTTACAGTGAAGGGCCTATCTAAAGCAAAAAGCAGAATGTTGGTTTCAAAGCAAAAACCTTCACCTACAGCACAAGGTATGGAACAGGTCCATATACAGAACACGATGAACCTAGTAATGGTTTGCTCTCTTTTTTTCCCCTATTCTGAATATCTTGCACCAGGGACTTAAGTAAATGTTATGTGTCGAGATATATTCCGTGCATATAACTCCCAGAGAAACCCAGAGAAACCCAGAGAAGCTTTGCCCTTGTCGAAACATCATCAGTCACTGAGGCATTACACACTTGACTGAGAAAAGTGGGGGGGTGTGGGGAGCAGAGAGAGGAAAAACAAATGCAAGACTGGCTCTGTAATTCTTGGAACATCTGTTTTAAAGCCATGCAGTGCCTGCCAACAAGCCAGGCTTTAATTTGAGGATCTGGCCAGTGTAAAAATATGAATTGGTGAACAGTTTTTAGCTGAGGATTAAGCAAGATGAGAGCATGCATAAGATGTTAACTTGTATGAGCAGTTTCTCTATGGTTTTTATTGGCTCATATTCAGCCATTTTCACTTAAGAATTTAATAAATGCTCCATTCTGAATTTTTATATTTATGTGTATGAGTTGTTGCAAAGTTGAAGCAGACCTTGCTCTTAGGTTTTAAGTTCCATTATGAAGGCCATTTAGCCACCTGTGTAAATGCTATGTCTGAGATAATTTATATCTAGGCATTTATACAGACAGTTGTGTTGTTACAGCTTAAGGACAGTGGATCAAAGTTCACTTACAACCTCTCATCTTAAAGAATAGGTAGATGACCACAGCTCATGCATAATTACTTTTTTGGATATGTGTCACATTGTATACCTGTGGGCCAAACTTTCATAAATACATATGTGTCTTAGAATCCAAAATGCCATGCACAATCAAAGTAACTAGGGTTTCTGTTTTTAAGGGCCAGATTTGTAAAGATGTGTAGGTGCCTATTTCCCGACCTTGTCTTTTTTTAAGTTCCTGAGTTACTCAAACACTGAAAGTTTCATGCCTCTGGATAGAAGGAAAAGCTTGAAGATATGAAACTGCAGAGTAATCTCTGTGAACTGCCAATGGAACTGCAGTTGCCATCAGGAAGGGAAAGATCACCAAATAAATATAAGCATACAGAATTGTCTATACTACTAGGGTGTATAATTCTTTAGGTCAGCTCCTGCTCCCAATACACTGATCAGATTACTTCAAGTGATTTAGCTCCTCTACTGTTGTCTTTAATATTTATTTTTTTAATCTCTTTCTCTCCCACTGTATCCTATATTACAACCTGACATCTTAAAATTCTCCGACATTGTGTTATACCTGTCTATGTAGATGCTGTTCATACAGGATAAAATGCTGTCTCCAGGGGCAATAGTACATTAAATTTTGTGGGCCATTGTTAGTCCTCTTCCTTCCATCTTCACCTTATGCATGCGCTTGAGTTACTTTTCAGCTTCACCCAGAAACACTATCGTTTCCATTCAGTATTAAATATGGCTGTTGTATTTACTGCCTTTCATTAAAAGTGCTGTTCCTGACTAAATACATTGTAATTTTGTCTAATAGTCATACATTTTAATCTATCTCATCATTCCTTTCTCCATAATGCTTTTCAAACTTTTTCTCAGAAGTTTTCCCAAACCCCTGTAAACCTTGTGCCGTACTGTAACCTTGTTGTGTACCAGCTCCTCAGTCCAGATAGCAATGTCTGATTTGTTCTTAGAGTGCACCTCATTTTCACCTATCACATTTTTACCTCTTTTCATACCAGAGATCATACTGCATTTTCATGCCATAGTTCTTCCTGAGGATTTACTGTAATGTCAAAAAGAAATCAGCCAGCTAACTATGACAGTAGTTACAATTTTCTACAGGGCTAGTGTTTGTTTTCTTCTTTTTTTATTTCTTTTTTTTCCTTTTAATTCTCACCCCATTAAATTTTTGGGAGTGGTCTGGGTGTTCATAATGACTTTTCCTTTATATCTGTTACTTTTTACCATATGTCTAGAAAATGCAACTTAACAAAAGCTGGTATTAGTTAAAACACACTGTAGAAAGAGAGACTGGCATTCAGGTATAACTCATCCTTACCCAGATGAATTTTTCTCAGGCCTGGAAGTTCTTCCATCACTCTCTTCTATACTCAACTAGAAATCACTGGTAAATCTCATAAAGCATTCTGAAACTCTTTTTAAACTTTCAGATGGAAACATCTTTCAGTTTTGGTTTGAATCACAAAGGATGAAAATGATTTCTTGAAACATTGGGAAAGGTAATACTTAAGCATCTAAATAACACTGATGAAAATAGTTGCTTGTACAGTGACTCTGAAGCTGCTGTCCTAAAAGAAATGCCAAATTCATAATTGTTTTTGCTTCCATCTGGCAGGGGAGCCACAGGGATGTTGCCAGAAATAATGGCTGATTATTATAGACAAAGATACATTTTATATAACAAAAGCAAAAGAAACTAAGCCTTTTGTTCTCTACAAAATGATTGTCATCATTAGGGAGTATAAGTGTTTATTTCTATGTGATAGTATAATTCAACTAATATAGATTGCAATTGTTTTGAAAAAAAAAGGAGAAAAATAATTCAAGCCAGCTTTGTTGGTGGGTGGGGAAATATAAAACCTGAATTTAACTTAATTGTTATTACAGATGAATGATTTGGGAGTCATTTGTATGTGATTTGTTTTCTTCTGTTAGTTATGTCTTACCCTGCATTATACATTAGAGCTCAGGTGTTATGACTTAATTTTCATGTTGCCCACACCATCTGTATTGTGATTAAATAGAGTGTTATCAAATACCCATGTAAGTAGCAAGTTCTAGACAAAGAACTAGGTGAATATTAAATTACTCATTTTTTATATACTTCTCTTTTGTCTTTTGGAAATTCTACCCAGAATTGTGCTTTTATAGGAAGTTTTTAATGTGTATTTCTTTTATGTACAGATTTAATAGATATAAAGCCCTGGCTTTTTAATCCACTAATTTTCCTTTGAATGATAAAGGTCCCTTTTTCACCTTTTCTCTAGGATTTGGAAATGGACAGTAAAGAATAATTCCTAGAAAAATTATTAAATCCTGATTTTTCATAGCATTTCTTAACATTACCTTACTTTTAAGTGGTAACATTTGGGCTTGCTGACGTACTTCAGGTTTAATAGAAATCAGCATTTGAGTTGCTAAGATATTTAAGATTTACTTATGGAAGTTCATTTAACTTCTTGCAGAGAAGCAGCAGGGCCAAGCATACTGGAAGAGTTTGTTTCTAGTACATTACAACCTAAATTAAATCTATGAAGAAAATTGAAATACTCTTTCATACACTTTGCATTTTGTGTACAGAAGACTGCCATTCATTTTAGGCATTTCTGAACTGATAAGGACTCAAGCACATTCAAATAATAATTTCTATGATTTTAATATAATCCATTGTAGTTTTATTGGCCTAAGTCATTAGAATCCATTCCAATAAAAGTAAAATGTGCTTTCCAGGACCATACATACACACAGTCTAAAGCTTTTTTTTTTTTGCATCATAGTTCCTGTAACAACTTCCTGAAGCTATACAGTTCATCTGCAAATGTATTTCACTTTGTATGTAAGTACAATATACACGATTAATGGAACAGGAACAAATTGGCACTTCATTCCACAGTGGGAATAAAACATTTTTCCTGGTTGTGCATTTTCCCAAGAACTAAGCAAATTTGAGAAATAAAGGCTGTTAAGTAAAATTAGATTTTATGCTATTTAACAGGTGTTTTTGTCTATTTTACCCTAAGGGTAGATCACAATGGAGTCCAAAAAGTTAATTGTTTGATAATTGTAGAGTTTGCACAGTTATTTCCACCAGTTTAGCCTATAATATAGTTCTATTAAACTTCTGTCATCTATCCCTGAACCTGTTCTTTCTTTAATGCATCAAAGAATTCTAAAGAACAATAGCTTAACTTTATTTTGAAAGCATTTGCATCCAATATTGTCAGAAACACTGGATAAACCAAGTGAGAAACAGAACTGAAATCAAGAGGTAGTGTAACAAATTTTTATTCCTTAGGGTGTCCCTGAAAGAAGAAAAAAGGTATTCCCTGTTCATTTTCAATACAAATTTCCTGAAAGATTGAGAATCACAAATAGAATAAATCGTTTCATGCTGCAACATACATCCCCTGAAGACTTTGCTCAAGAAAAGCAGAAGTTGAACTTGTTAGTGTATAACTATATGTTAAGCCCCCAAAAATATGCAGACATTTTTCAGAGTGTAATGTTCTGATACGAAAACTACCCCCAAAAAATATCCAACATCCTTCACCCCAAAAGAAACACACATTGAACACAATATAAGAATGTTATTGAGGAGTATATCAGTGAGGACCTAGCTGTATGTCTGCTATCCATACAATACTTGCCCTAAATGTATCATAAATACAATATTGCAGCAATATGTAGATATAGTCTTTCTTAATTGGTCCAGAGCCCACATACAAAACTAAAAATACTTTTTTATTTCTTTTCTGTTTGAAATGGGGTCACTGAAAGCTCTGTATCATTAGAAATTAATCAACTAACTATTGTATAAATAGCCACACAATAAATTTATTGGATTTGTGTTTCTTATATAATAGTAGTAAGCAAAGCTGTGCAGAAATGGAAATAATCTATAACCTGGTGCCTCAAGAGCTGAATATTTATACTGTTCTTCTCAATTTAGCCCTGAGAATGAGTTCTGATCTCTTATCTCCTGACAAAAACCTTTAAAGGGATTTCTTCCCCTCTCCTGACCCATCCTTTTACAAAAGCATTGAGTCAGAATTGCCTGCTTGTCTCAGTCAATATCTCCCTCAAGTAAAATTTCTTGAAATTTTTGAGGAAAGATACTAACATTTAAAAGGACAGTTCTTTTCCTGAAACTATTTCTGGTTTTAGATTATTTCTGTCTAATTTTGTAAATCTTCAGATGTTGAGCCTTTATAGCTGAGAGAACATAAGAGCAAAATTTCACAAGGACCAGGTGACCTAATAATTTTCACAAGTAAATGTTCAAGTTACTCCTCATTCAAATATCATACCTTTGTTTGTTTGTTTTTGTTTTTTTAAGGATGCAAAATGAATGCAGTGGCATTTGTTTTCCTTTAAGAACAAGTAATGAAACCCTTTCTGCCAAGAACACTTTTTGATTATTTTTACTGCATTGATTTGTTTTAGAAAAATGGGTTTTATGACAGTTCAATTTTAATAAATTACTTTGTTAAAGTATCTTATAATGATTACTCTAATTATATCCAGGTGCTGTTATTGTTGAAGGAAATTGTCTTCCAGTCTTTGCTTTTAATTAATAAATAGATCTTTGCAGTTTTGCAGCAACTTTCAACCCTCACAGAGCTATTGCAGCTAGATAGCACACCCTTCCTTTCTGATACTTACTTTTCATCACATCTGATAGAATGTTGCGCAAAACTGATAGAATGTTGCGCAAAATGAGTTAAAAGCGTAATATACTGTAAAATGGATTTATGCTAATAATAGAGGTTGGGGTATGAACTCTTATTCTAATTTATAATATAATTTCTATTTTGTATGAATTTTTGAATATATATTGTAGGTCTCGTGTAACTGAAGTCCTGAGATCTTCAAACTTAACCTCAGAATTCAAGTATAGTTTGCCATTCCAAGAAATGCCCTGTCCATTATATGGCCTCAATAATAGTGACACCACACTCATTCTCATAGGCTGTATTTACGCTGTAAAATCAACAGAATATTCCCTGTCCTTTGTGGAACAGATGGGGCAATTTTATGTCTCTCATTTTATCAAACTTCTTTGAATTTAAATTAAACTAAACTAATACAAAAATATACTTCTCATGTATTAGATGTGACAGCTCTTTACTATTGGCAGGCGAGTTGTGACCAGCAGAATTCCTTTGTGATATTCAATATCTTGCAACTCAGGCTTAGTGGTTATAGATGCCTCAGGAGTTATGTACATCTGGATGGCAACTAAAACGTTGGTTTGTTGTTTTTTTTTTTTTTTTAATTCTGTCCTCAGTTTATGTTGGGTCTTTCAAATAGTGCCATTTTACAATGAAAATGTCTCAGTAATACTGCTGTACTTTTTTTTTTCAATGGAAAATATGCATTTGCATTGAGAGAATGAAGTAATCTGAAAGAGTGAAAACAATATACATTCTATACAGGCATGCAGTAGAAATAAATACAGTAGATAGAATGTCAGATCATAGAACTTTAGCCTGATCTATGACGGCATTTGCATTTTATATATCTCAGTTTGTACTAAATGTGATCAATTAAGAAAATTTAACTGTAACTTTATTCTCTTCTTTTTACCAGTTCTAATTTTGAAGTAATAGTTGTAACTTAAATAGGAAAAAATTGCAAAGCTCTGTGTTTTTAAGTTAATCTGAATTTCTTGAAGATACTCCTAAAGAATTTCATATACTTAATTTAGAAAAGAAAAAGAGGAACTGAAAATCTTAGGTTTTCCATAGGCTTCTATTCAATGCTGAGTTTTTGAAGATTTAAAAATCAAATCACCACAGTGACTCCTGCTTCATCGACATAGTGCCAACATAAGCACCATCTTTTAAATGAGATCATTAACAGCAGGCAAATCTTTAGTACCAAATATCCCATTTTGATGAAACTGTATTTTTTTGAATCACATTCAGAGAGAACTAAATCAAATTAAGGTGATAAATAGAGGTGGGGTGGAGTGGGAAGGAAAATGCAGCAGAAGAAAGGGTTGAGATGTGCAACTATCCTCTCAGCACTTACTAGCTGGAGTTCAGAAAATCTTGTACTATTCTACACTTGGTGAAAATGCACATTGTTTTGTATTAAATTCTCTCTCAGTACCACTGCCTAGTAATGTTCTCTACATACATAGCACAGAGGACTGACAAATTTATAAATTTTAAGGCCATGACTCGAGGTCAGGTTATAAACAAATTAGTGGATGGCTAAGGATTTTTTAACAATTCATGAAGTGCTTGGTAGTTCCACCTAATCATAATTTACTACTTGGACAATCTCCCTAGATTAAAAAAAAAAAAAAAAAAAAAAAAAAAGAGTAAAAGGTGTTATACAATTAATTATATTTGTTTCTCCGCTTGTATTCCCATGATTTATTTTTTTTATACTTTTTTCCTACTATTTTGTAAAAAAAATTTGATGCAGTATCTAATGTTGACAAAGAGATAAGAGTTATAACCTCTTTTTCTGTTGGAAAATTCCCATAAAGAGTTTAAGGTGTTTCTATCAAGTGGTTATCTAGTTAACAGGGATTGTTATTTTTGGAATATACTATTTGAATAATATGAGCAATCATTTATTTCACATAGTGAATTTTTTATTCTCTAGTTGCATGCTTTAAGAGGGAAGATCCATAAACCAAGAAATTGTTTGTATACTGAATCTCTTAGGAAATGTGCAATGCTTTTGAGGATCTGGAAAATGAAAACATGAAGTAAATATCTTTGCAATCCATAAAAGCTTTAACAAGGCTTATATATTGCTCCTTCCATTAACAGGTCAGTAGAGATAAGGCTGAGAGACAGCTTATGCAGAACTCTTCACTGGATTCATAAAGAATGAGAATGCCTTTTATTTACCTTTTCCCTATATTTATTTATTTATTTATTTATTTATTTATTTATTTATTTATTTATTTATTTATTTATTTATTTATTAGAACTTTCCACCTGTGAACTTTAAGTCCACTTTTGCAGTGGGAGGAAACATGTTTTCTGTCTGTTCAGGGAGACGCATCAAACCTGTACACCTTATTAGAGGCAGACTATAGCAGATGAGCACTCAGACTCTGTGGAAGAGAGGCACCTCTGTGTACTGATCCCCCACACCTACTCCTCATCTTCTCAACATACACACAGCCCTTGCTCACTGGGAGACCAAAATCCACCCATCTCTTACACGAGACAGAAAAATCACTATTCCTTAACTTCTGTAGCCCCAGGGTGGCACCATTAGTTATACATATGCTTGTTCTGGACAATTCAGTGACTTCAGGCTCAGGAAGCTGAGTCTCTGTGTCACTGATGAGTCTGAACCAAGAAGAAGTACTCAGCAGGAGAAGAATAACTACACTAACCTCATTTCCTCACATACTTGCTGACAAGATCTTTACTAAATCTGTTGATGTCTCATTTTTCTGAACAAGGAAATCCTACTCAAACAGAGGCTGGAAAGAAGGACAGGCAGCTTGGAGGAATACATCAAAATTGTCTAAACAGACAGAGATCAAGTTAGGAAAGCTAGAGCCCTGATAGAATTAAATCTGGCCAGGGATGTCAAGGGCAAAAACAGAGCTGCTGTAGATATGTCAGTGATAAAAGGAAAGCTAGGGAACTAGTCTGGTATGCGCTCCCTGGAAGGAAATGGGAGCCCTGGTTACACAGAGAAGAATGAGGTACTCAATGACTTTTTTAACTCAATCTTCACTGACTAGTGCTCCAACCAAACCACTCAAACTGCACGGGGCAAAGGGAGGCACTGGCAGAATAAAAAACACATAGAGTAGGAGAAGATCAGGTCTGAGACCATCTAAGGGACCTGGAGATACACAAGTCCCTGGGACCTGATGAGATGCATCCATGGGTCCTGTGGGAACTGGTGGAGGAAGTGGCTAAGCCACTAGCCATCATATTTGAAAAGTCATGTCGGATTGGTGTATTCCCATGGACTAGAAAATTTTGGTGAAACAGTTCCCCAGAACTAACATCAGCCCGGCTCATGGCACATAGCAACCTCTCTGCTGTCTCTCAACTCTCATTTACTTTATTCATGAAAGTTGGAAAGAGTTAAATGTGGCACTAGCTTTTATTTCCACAAGTGAAGCATTTGAAACTGTGGAGAGTAAATATTTGAAGCTAAAGAAAACATCAGATTTTACTGGATGTGATTTAAAGTAAGGTAAGCAATGTCTGGCCCCAAAACAGGCTGATCAAGTGTGTTTGATTTACTGACCAGTACAACTAGAGAATCTGATGACAATTGTTTCTGTCCTATAAAAAACTGTTTTGAACATTTCAGTAAGAGTAAATGTAATCTCTTTGAGTATCACACTGTGCTTTTCATTTCAGGCAGGCATTTATAGACTCTAACTGCTCATTGTCCTGTGACTTGTGTAATTGCTTTTACTTGAATAAATAAATTATGAAATACTGACATTTTCATTTGGCAATTTTTGCACAGCTATATATGACAGCATAACATAAAAAAGGCATTGAAATGTCAAGCATGCTTATAAAATAAAAGAACAGCCTCTGAGTGAATTGTCTATGGTAGGAACAATTCTTTAGGGGTACTTTAAGGAAAATACTTTTTAAACACATGTATACATTTTCCAGGTCTGACTTATTTCCCTCTGTGCTCTTCAAATCTGTGTGACCTCAGAATCGTGATCTACTAATACATCATATAAGGTTTCAAGGCCCTTCTTTTTTTGAGAAATAAAAATATTTCCCAAATCAGGTATTGGTATATTGGCAATAGTTTAGAATCTATTTTATGCCAGCTACTGAATGAACATGGATTTCTAGTTATTTGACATATCGATTAGTTCAAATTTATGGGCCAACACACTTTATTTAAAATATTAATTCCTGCTAGAATCAAGCTCTGAAGGTCTTACACTCAGCACAAACAATAAATACAGCAACAATCTATACAGTCTAGTGTTTGCAGATGTGTATATTTCAGCATTCTCAGCAACCGTGTAAAGTCTAACATGCCAATGGTAATAATTAGCAGATCTATTGTTTATTTTACTGCATTCTAGGTAATTCTTTATAGTTGGTTTGGTTTGGTTTTTTCCTTTCTTTTCTAAACAAGGGACAGCTTGTAATGAAAGGGAACTACATGGTAGCACTACAGTATATCACTGAAGCCTGTAAGAGAGCAGAAGGCATGTAAATTCAATGCACTCATAAACAGATTAAATGTTGTTGTATTTGGTTCAGGTCACTGTATTTAACACTTTTTCAAGAACCCTGTTATTGAGCTGGTTTCATCAAATGAAACATACACACATCACTGCTGGGAATGACTGACTGAACACAGATGTGCATCTGCTAAATTGTTTGTGACAGTGACTGTAGTTAATTGTGATGGCTGACAGGTATGTAGTAGGCCAGTCAGTTCAGTGAACTGTTGATGAGTGTGGCATGAGACACGGTATATATTAACAGCAAGTGGAATATTTATGTCACCCATGACTGAAAATTCAAATCAAACACAGACTACTAATGCAGGCTGGAGCTGTTCATAACCCTTTTCCCTGCTTCTCCTTTCTTGCTGCCCTTACTATTAGAACAGTGCATTTTATATCATTTTGCCCAAGTATAGGTTTTTAAATTTCCTTTTTCAGTGTTGGTAACAAGTGATTAACAAATCACCACAGTTCATTTTTAAATGAAAAGATGTGAGAAAATTTTGTTTTGTGATTTAATGAAAGCTGTTATAATCTGCTTCAAAAGCTCCTTTCTTTAAATGGAAATTTTTATTTATCATAAACATAGAATATGGCAGTTTGGAAGACCTTTTGCACTGGAAACATTACTATTACTGTTGCTGTTTCTATTATTATTAGCTTTAGGGAGGACAAAAAAAAAGTGCTTTGGTTGAACCCATGCAATTTCTTCCCAGATTTTTGTTTGTGCATTCAATCAATATCCAGTTTTATTTATATTTTACCTGAGTCTGCTGAGACTAAGCTTTTGTGTCTTCTTTTCTGCCCCTTGCTACCAGTTCTCCCTTATTAATGTACTGAAATATCAAATCAACTTTCACTTTCCTGATGTGAAGTAAAATATGTGCAACAATCTCATTTCATTTTTCTAAAACTGAAGTTGGAGACCTTGAGATAGTAGGAGTAGTCAATGGTGATTCAGTGAGAACCAGACATGATAGATTTAGAGAAGCCCTGAAGGAAACCCTGTTAAACATAATTATCAGCAATAGAAGTTCATGTTAACTGTTTTTAGGACTTGATCCTGAATGAAGCAGGACAGTCAGATCCATTTTGGGGGTCAGAAGTGTTTTAATTGAGGGTTCTTTCCTTTTTATATAACCCTGAGTAGCACAGAAGTCACTCTGAGGTTTCCAAGCTAAACCCTCTAAAGATTTCATAACATGTCCTCTACTAATCTGTGATATCACTGAGATTTTTACCTTTTCTATCACTATCTGATGCTATTCCATCAATTCAGTTGATTCCAGAGCTTTATAAATTAATATTTCTAATTTTACAAAAACTCGAACTGGCTAGATGAGTAAGAGGGCTATGATTGTGAAATGCTCAGCAGAAAGGATGGACACAAATGAAAAAAAAATGTTGCTTCTATTTAGTGGCATAAAGGGCTCTTCAACAAACTATTTTCTTCTGTCTTCTAAGTCTCTATAATCCCTGAAAACAACCCGGGTATTCCACCAGGAGAATAAAGGATTATAATTGTCTGCATATTTTTTTTTGTCGGTTAGATATCAACATCACTCATGCATGCCTCCTTCCTTCATATGATTTTTGTTTGAATCCAACCCTTATTTAAAGTTAGGGTAACAAGAAACTCATATTTCCATTTCTCAGTTCCTAGACACACATTCTGAGCTACATCACCACATTGTCTTTTTGTACCAGACTCCTATGGCCATTGGTTCTTCAATAATTCATTGGGATTCATGATTAACGTGGCACTGTAGTGGGGTAAATAGTTGCTACTTTAGTTGAGATGTGAGGAGGTTTTTGTTGCTACTATCTGATATAATAACTTTGTGGCACAGCTTTCCACATTTTCTTATCCTTCTGTCCAGCCAAAGCTATGTTTCTCTATCAATCCCCTTCTGGCCCAGGTGGTGCGGCTGCAGCACTGTGATTGCACAGAGGAGCACCAGGATAGCAAAGATAAACGTATTTGCACAGTGGAACTTGCAAAGTGGCATGCCCTTCTGAGTACATTGCATAGGAAGCTCAGTAGGGGATAATTAAACATCAAATCTGTGTTTCTTTGAGGTGTGAAAACAGTGGTTGCCGGCAGTGTAAGAGAGGACAGTGGCCACACGCAGAGCAGAGTCAGTCTTTCTCCTATTAAAGTCAGAGAGAATGGGATTCCTCAGAGACAATGAGACACAAGTGCTTTTACATGAGGTTGAATTTTTAAGAAAAAGGGCAGGAGTGCCCAGCCAGGGCCAAGTTGCTGTCTGTTGTTATGGCAACAGAAGGAGAATCTTCTATTCCAGAGAGGAAAGAGAGGGAATGGTAGGGCAGAAAAGAAAATGGTTTCTCAAGGAAAGCAAGGGAGTAGGTGCTTGCAAATGGGAAGAGAATGAAGTTATGGGTCAAGGTCAAGAAGAAACACATCTATGCCCATGATGACTGAAATGCCCTGAGAGACCTTGTGCACATCCTTTTCCTTTTTTTGGGAGTCAGATTTGTTGGGGTCACTTCCACAGTCATCATCTGGCTGGCAGAATGCTGCAGTGGTGCCCTGTCCTCCTGCACCCAGTTAAGCTGAAGAACTTACATCTACCTTTGTTCACTGCCTGAGAGCACATAACTCTTCTAAGAAAAACTCTTTTCATTGCCAAGCACCTCTGCATCTGCTATCTTTTGAATAAACTGAACTGATCTCAAACATTACATTTTATTTTCTTCTTGGGGTATATTATGTGATGAGAGCTACTTCTTCAAAATAGGAAACTCCCTCTCCTCCAAGGAGCAACATTTCTGGCTAGTATAATATACACAAGATGCACTCAGAAAATTCTGACCACTGAGATGTGCAGAAATTTTTGTCAAAATAATGCCTTGATACATGATGGGTTCAGTACAGGAATTATTTTAACTCATAGAAATGTAACCCAGTAGGAAAGAATGGAAGAACTACCTGAACCAGATAACTGGCTGGCTGGGGATGCAACTTAATACTTTACTAAAAAGATTCCAAATAAAGCTCTGTGCCTAGCACACCAGAAGGAAGCTTTATAAACCAGGACTAAGCAATACAAAACTAAGATTTTTCTTTCAGTCTTCATAACAAAAAAAATCAAACAAAAAAATGAACAAACCTGGGAAACTTTTCCAAAAGGTGATTTCTGTTTATTTTATTTTCCCCTTCTTTCCTATAAAAAGTTCATGCTAGTCAGGATGTTCATGAGCCAGTGCTGTTGTGAAATCATGGCTGTTCCTGCTACTCCATCATTTTTGAACTGGCTAGCCCATTTCTATCAAATCTGACAGAAAGATAGAGTTTTCAGATGTTACACTCTTACAAGTTTTGTGAAAATTGTTAGCTAGGGGCAAGAAAGAAGGCACAGTGATACCTACACTGAGGGAAAGACCTGACTATGAACTGCACTATTACTGAATACACACATTTCTCCTGTAAAAGAGTGTAGATAGGAAAGAGAGGTTATAAATGTTTTAATTATTGAAAAAGCTTCAATCAAAGTTTGAACTTTATTAGGCAGCATCTAACTTTCATTTTGCTTCTCTTCTTTCCTTCTCATATGAGTTCTCTAGTGTTTAATAAGGACAGGAAACATGCTGCAGGCTTAGTTTACTTCATTTAAAAAGCCATTTGATGAAACAAATCATTTGGAAACACAACTCTATTAGTTCCATTGTTTGTGGAACTATTTATTATTTAAAGCAAATGATAGTTGCATTACACTGTCACAGAAAAGTTCCCAAGGCCTCTCCATTGTCTATTACTCTTCATTTAATTATTTTCTCTCCCTTGTCTGAAATATTCTTATTTTCCAGATTTTCCCCTTAATTGCAGTTTCAAATCATTTCCCTGGAAGAATATTCAAGTTTGGAATGCAATTTCAATTTGAAGACCAACAGAATTCTGAAGATAGTGTCTAAAATCTTATCTCACCAAACCTCACATGAAATTCTTTTCATTCAAAATAAAATATCTTCCCTTCTTCTCTTATAGTTCCTGTAGGTCACTGCAGTACCAGTTTAGCCTCCTGGTTCGTTATCTTCACACTATTTGGGGGGGGGGGGGGGGGGAGGAGGAGGGGGGTGGGTGTTGTGTTTAATGGTGGTAGGAAGCCTTTGGGAAGCCATAGCATGCAGTGCCCCCTTTGCATCGCCTTATGCTTTCATCATTTTACTTTCAAAAGCCAAATTGATTTGATATAGTTTTTAATTTCATCAATAGATGTGCCTACCTCTGCCATCTATTGTATTTTAACTTTCTTGAATGTTATAATTGAAATAAAGATTGATAGAGTATTTGGACCACTTGGACTAAAACAAAAAATTGTAAAGGGAGTTTGGAGGCTTACAACTGGGATGTCAAATGCTGAAGATTGAATCAGTTTAAAGTGATGGCTTGATGAAGACTGACTTTCACCTTCAGAAGAGATAACTACTCAAGACATAGTATCCCTGATGAACTGCAATCTATTATTCTGTTAATTGGACAGCAAGAAATTAAACATAAATCATTCAACAAAATTCAGCAATATAAAATCAATTAAGTTATTGCACTGCAAAAAATATTAAGTGCTCTACATTAGGGAACATTATGAAAAAGAACATTAATTTTCATAAAGCAATTGTTATTTGTTGCTCAATACAGTTATTCACACAGAGTTTAGAAGATTTGATTGGGTTCAGGTCTTTGATTGTGAATCAGAAAAAAACCACTTCTAACATCAGCTACTAGGGTCAAATAATCAAGCAACCATTGACCATCATAGTTACATGAGTTGAGGACCAAATTCAGAACTAATTAACAGATGCATAACTATGGTAATTTTCATCAGATGGCATAGATGCAAAAGGTGCAATAGAAAGAAGAACCTAGCTTTTGAAGGCATAAGCTCTCATTTCCCTCTCACTTATGCAGAGAGACAATCCATGAAATTAATTTGCAGACTCATTTTAGAAGCAGTCTAAATTTGGTTGCTGTGCAAGACCTGAGAATAGGCAAGATTTCTGCAATTGATGTAAGTTGGCTGTTTCACATTCACCTTGATGTTAGGTATGTTCTGACAAAGTTCCCCATTTACTCTGTCCTGTGTTAGCATATTCATTTCGCTCTTCCAAACATTACTTCAAATAGTTTTTCTTTTTCTTTTTTTATTTTAAGCAAGTTTTTGGATATGAGAAACTGGGTGAACTCCTTTCTAGAAGAAGACTTTTAGAAAGAGGGACAGACCCATATTCTTTACTCAGTCACTAGAGAAACACTGATGAGCCAGGCAGAAGGCCAGCCTGTCTGAACAGGAATCTTGTCTTGGAAATAAGGCAAAAAAGGAAGGTGTATGCCCAGTGGAGACAACATGGGAAGAATACAGAGGTGGCCAGAAAGGTGGGGAATAATAAAAAGACTTTTTCAAATACATTCATAGCAATAGACAATATAGAAATAACATCAGCCCATTACAGGATGAGGATGATCACCTCACAACCAGGGACAGAGACCAGGCAGAGGTGTTTAACGCAGTCTTTCCCTCTGTCTTCAACATGGATGATGGACCAAGGGAGTCTCAAAGCTCTAAAATGGAGGACCATGACTGTAGAATGATCAGCTCCCAGCTGACACCAAAATTCTGTGAGATCTGCTGCTCCAGCTGGATCCTTACAAATCTATGGGTCCTGATGGGATTAATCCCAGAATCCTGAAATAGCTGGCTGATGTAATTGTAAAACCTCTCTCAATTTTTGAGTGGTCTTGGGAATCCAGTGAGGCCCTGGAGAGAGACTTCGACAAATCAGAGGGCTGGGCAATTACCAACCAAAGGAAGTTCAACAAGGGGAAGTGCTGGATTCAGCACCTGGAATGGGTCAACCCCAGATGTTCGTGCAGACTGGGGAATAAGATGCTGGAAAGCAGTGCCATGGAAAGGGACCTGGGGATCTTGGTCAATGGGAAGTTGAATATGGGCCTTGGCAGCCAGGAGGGGCAACCTCGTCCTGAGGGCATCAAGCAAAGCACTGCCAGGTGGTCGAGGGAGGGGATTGTCCTGCTCTGCTCTTCATGGGGTGGCCTCACCTTGAATGTGCAGTTTTTAGTACCACAATATAAGAATGATATACAGCTGTTAGAGACTGTCTAAGGAGGGCAACGGACATGGTGAAGGGCCTTTGGGGGAAGCTGTATGAGGAGCGGCTGAGGGCACTTAGTCTATTCAGACTGGAGAAGAGGAGACTGAGGGGAGACCTCATCACAGTCTGCAGCTTTCTCATGAGGGAAAGAGGAGGGGCAGACACTGATCTTTTCTCTGTGGTGACCAGTGATAGGACTGAGGGAAGTTCTGTCAGGGGACATTTAGGTTAGATATTAGAAAGAGCTTCTCAACCCTGAGTGTGGTTGGGCACTGGAACAGGCTGCCCAAGGAAGTGGTCACAGCACCAAGCCTGACAAA
This sequence comes from Pithys albifrons albifrons, assembly GCF_047495875.1. Taxonomy (NCBI): domain Eukaryota; kingdom Metazoa; phylum Chordata; class Aves; order Passeriformes; family Thamnophilidae; genus Pithys; species Pithys albifrons. The sequence continues at coordinate 39,971,009 of NC_092462.1, forward strand.
GTTTAAGAAGCATTTGGACAACACTCTCAGGCACGTGGTGTGACTCTTGGGGAGGGTCCTGTGCAGGGCCAGGAGTTGGACTCAATGATCCTTGTGGGTCCCTTCCAACTTGGCACATTTTGTCATTCTATGAACTTTTAAACAATCCAGATCTCTTTCAGAAAGACCTTAACATGTTGATCAGGACTGATCTAGAAGTCAAGTGTTCAGGTTTACTTCATAAGTATTTCATTTTGCTTACCAGCAATTTCTCATATGGCACTGACCAGGCACTTTTGCTATATATCATAATCTGAGACTGAGAATCATCACCCAGAAAAATGTCTCCCATAAAAAATACCTAAGCCAGCAGTTAAGCAGATATCTATGATACCTTTAATTATTCTGGTAGCATCTATTTGCTTTTAGCTTGTAAATATACTGCCCCCCACATGTAGAAGTCTCTCTATATAAAATTACTGATGTAAAATATTATACGTAAGGTAAGTTTTTAACAGTTTCTTTACATGCAAAATTTCTGCCAGTGCCCACAAATTAAAATCTACAATTGCTGATGTTTTTAAATTTAAAAATGCATTTCAATGTTTCTTAAAATCATTAATCATTGTGGGGTTTATTAGCAAATATGCTGAAAATGGCCTATCATTAGATTTAATGAGGATTCCATACGCAAGCTCAGTATACAAAACCAAAACTGAGTCTATAATTAACTTATTAATTCAACACAGCACTAATTCTTAGAATTTTATCATTACCTTCTGTAAGTGGAAGTTTTAAATGCACAGCCTATCTTTAGTACTTGGGAATAGCTCCTGGAAACATGACAGCTGCTTCCCTTTTCTTGCCTCCCCAATTCTACTGATAATCAAACCATTAATGTACTCAGGATCACTAAAGTAATTATATGTTTTGGTAGGTTCATTAAGAACTCTGCAAATATATTTCACTATAAAATAATTTCTGTTCTCTTCAAACTGTCTAAAAGATGAAGAATTTTTGGTAAGAAAAGGCTAAGGTGCTATGTTTCTTTACTTTAGACAACAACCTCTTACAAATCAGTAGCAAATGATGCACAAAATTCCCTTGGTATCTTAAAGAGGGAAAAATTACATAGGTAAACAGATAAATCTTTAGTACATTTGTCTTTATGGGCGCAGCTCCTGCTGTTGGTCTCTAACCTGGAGGGCATTATTCTTTTCTAAATTGCCAGTAGTGTCTCACAGCACAGTGATAAATAGAAACCACTGAAAGAAATAACGTTCATTCTAACACACAAGAACTTTCCAGACAGACATTGGCCTCTGAGAACAAACACTTAGACAAAATAGATTAGTTGCAATTGCAGAATATATCACTCTGGTTCCCTGTGAACAGGCATTACCCCAGCTGTGCAAATAAGTGCCTTTATGCCAATCATTAAGTAATAAATACATTAAGACAGACTCTAAAACTTTAAGGAAAACACAGGAAAAGGTCTCTCTACATCAGTTACATTTTATATGAAACCAGTGATATATTCCCAAGCATTATTTTAAAAAGTCACTAATAATGTGGGTTCTTATATGTTGTTTTGTGGTAGCAAGTTTCCTTTGTCTGACAATAAATAAAAGAGAAAAGAAACAAGTTCTATGGAATTGCAATTAAAATACTGGCTTAATAACAGAACAGAAAAATCCCCAGCAATTTTCTCTCTTATTTATAATTTTAACCCAAACTACATATGATAAGGCAGAATTTTGTTTATTTCTGGTTCTCCTGGAGTAACATTTAGCTATGCTGTTTGGTTTTTTACTCGTTAACTGTTTCAAAAGTCTCCCTAAAATGAAAACTGCCTTGAAAAACACAGTTATTCTGCTTTGCCTGCTAGTTGCATTAAGTGTAGATTGCTTTCAAGAATCTATTTCAATAATAGGTTGTTTTGTTTTTTCTTTCCATACAGTCAGAACCATAAGAAGTATTGTGACACTACCAGCCATTTTCCTTTCTGCTCTTACCCTGGCCGCAAGACTCTAGGAATTCAAATGCCTGGAATGGGCTCAGCTCTCTGGTACAATCAGAGTAACCCTACCCTAACTATTCATCCTGTCTGCAAATTTTCTTGCTGCCTTTCTTTATTGGCTAGAAGCAGGTAGGCAGACAGAGTCTTCTTTGGTCTTAGGGGAAGATGTGTGCTGGGAGGACAGGGTGTAAGTGGGACGAGGTACAAGAGCACAGCAGTGAGTCCAAAGAAGGACAGAGAAAGGTGGTGGGAAAAGAACAGTGTGACCCCTGCCAGGGAGGGGGGTGAACACTGGATGTGGCAGGAAGCAAGTAGTCTATGTCAGAAACTGGATTCATACCTGTGGGGTGATGGCCTGATTAAGCTTGATGAATTGAGGGAAATGCCTCAGCCACTCTGGAGGGATGGTCCCAGCAGAAGACCAAGAGCTTTCAAACTGATAAGATTAACAAAGGATGGAGTGTTGTAAAAAAATGACACGGCCCTCCTTTGCGATATCTTCTATGACTATTCAAGGAGCCCACCCCCTCAGGCATCCATATCAACCCCTCAGCATTGACTTTAGTCACACAAAACCACCTGAAGAACAAAAAAAGATATAAAAAGAAGTGGAGTTTAAACTAAAACTGGAGAGAAATGCCATCATCTCTGCTGGGGTAACTGCTAGTAGCTTGTCCTGCCTCCTCCCACTTCTTTGAACAATGTAGGGAGGAGGAAACCATGTGCTTTCTATACTCTAGATCTTTACTTTCTTACAAAGCTTATTCTTTATACATTCTATCTCACATCTTATGCTTACAGCTACTTTGATTCTTACTCTATAAGCACCTTCTTTACTAACTGTATTTTGCTACTTTAATACTAACAACAGTAACTTGCTTTTCACTTTGCTACTTTCAGTGTGCAGTTTCTGTTTCAACATGTGTGTTGATGAGAAGCAGCTCTGTTCCTTCCTTTTCCTTTGTGATACAGAGAGAGTGGTGTGCAAGCTATTTTATTGTCCTATGTTATTGAAAAGGTGTCTAGATAAGTGTTTTAGGTGGCTGTGTTTCTAGTTAGTAGTTTTTTGTTGCTAGTTTCTCTCTGTCGTGAGAATGGGATACATTGCTGTGTTGAAACTTAAGTTTGGTGTGCTTGTCTCTGTAAAATGTGTTTTGCGGTGATTTAATTTGGGGTCTTTTATTATCAATTAAAAACAATCTTGCAGCTAAATGTTATCACTGGCAATGCAAAACCCACAATAACTGTCACATACTTGTGTTAATAAATGTTATTTCAGGAGCTGTTGTGGGGAACGTTCTTTTCTTGCTATTAAGTGTGGTCTCATAGCAGAGATTAGAAACCCTTCCAACCTGTGTGCTGTCCGTAGTCAATAGGCAGTGTTGGGAAATATAAGGCTCTAATTTTCTGGAGACACATATATAGCTATAAGTTCCTCCCTGGCTTAAGTGTAGTCTCATATCAGGGGTCAGAAACCCTTCCAACCTGTGTGCTACCCCTGTTTGGTAGGCAGTGTTGGGAAAAAGAAGGATCTGATTGTATGGAGGTGCTTATTGTTAATAAGTTTTCCTTGGCTTAAGTGTGGTCCTCATAGGGGGGTCAAAATTCTTTCCAGCCTGTGTTCTGTCCCGATTTCAGCAGGCAGTGCTGGGTTCATAAAGCCTTGATTACTTCGAGGACGTTTATAGCTAATAACTTTTATTTAACACAGGTAAGAATAGAAATCTTTGCATTTCTGTCTCTCCTTCCTTTCACGTGACAATACCTTACTGGTTATTGTGTTGGATCAACCAATATGTCTGTGTGTGTCGGGAGAGGGGCCATGGTTAGGCCTGCAGTCTCATGGAAATTTAAAAGACACATGGTCTGCAGCCAATATGGTGGTCCAGAACGCACATGGCTGAGTGCACAGAAGCCACGTAGCAACAGCAGTCAATCATAAAGGCCGCCTGGTACCCAACCACACCACACCCCCTGGAGCCTCTGACTGGCTGCACCCCCTCTCTGTCTTGCCTGGAGGACATTGAGTGATCAGTGAGCTGAATGTCCTCCCTGGGAGGGATGGCCACAGTGGCCAGAACACATAAATAAAGGCACACAGGGCCTCCATCTTGTCCTGCCTTCTCTCCAGGGACCTGCCATGATGTGACCTCCGGTGGTAGCCATACAAGTTTTTTTCTAGCCTCTTTCTTTATTCCTTCTTTCTTCTCTTAATCTTTCTTTCTTTACTCTTTCTTTAATCTCTTGTGTGCAACCTAAAATGAACAGGTAATATTTTACTTAAGTTGGGATTGTCATGTGCTGGTTACTTTTGTGGAATCCTCTCCTTGGTTGTTTGTTAGTCCTGTAAAATCTTTTTGCCAAAATGCTTATTTTCTCTTTAAAGTCTGTGGCTTTTTCTCTTTACATGAACTCAAGATATTAAAGAACTTAAAGGCTCTGCAAAAGTTTTGTCTGGGAACTCTTGGTGCCTTAAATGTAAGTAAACCATTTGGGTAACTGTGTTGCTAGAGCTGAGGCTTTACAGACTGCTGTGCAGTTCCTTAATGGGCACAGATGTAGCTGAGAAAACTGTTCCAATTGCATGTCATCTTTCCTCCTAGATGTTGCATTTTCTCTCTGTCATCCTTAGACTCTAAGTACAACACATTTTTTTTAATATATGTATAAAGGATTCAGTATGAAAACTGTACTTCTACTGCCATTTGGATTGAATTAATGAGATGGATTTTGTTTAGGACTACAAGCTTGAAGGTTAACTGGAAGTTCTATTTTTCTTTGTGGATGCACTACTGTTCAGCTGAAGATGGTGCTGGATATAGAAATGTCCCTTTTTTGTTGCTTGTACAAATACCTTAATTTTTCTATAATTATATTGTTCTAACAACTGCTATATATGCATGCTAGAACTTTTAATTTATTTGATCATAGTTTAAAATTATACTTTTTATAGTAAATTCAAACTAATAATTCAATATGAGAATTCCCCATAGTTTGACAGTTGTTTTAGGGCAGTATAAACAAATATTGACTTCCAAAAGAGTCAGTAGTCTTACTTCCCTCTCACACTTGTCTGTAGATCTCACAGCAAATGGCATGTTGAACAAGTTCAAAAGTAATCTATCAGCGCTACCACAGAAAATTCATAAAAGACATAAAAGAGTCTTGAGGAGGGGCAGGGACAACTGGACATCAATGGGAAGAGAGGATGCACGCACTTCTCTCTACAATTTATGTTGATCCAAATTTTAGATGAAAGTGGTTCTTAAGCATCATTGTTAGATCTAGGTCCAAAATGCAGAACAAAGGAAACGTCTGTTTGAGTTCCATAGGCTTCTGAGGCAGCCTAAAACCTTCCCTGACCTGGTTTCCTCAGTGTTTCTCAACAAAGTAAATGTGTTAACTGTGCTGACTGGGACTTTTTCATTTTTCAGGATGGTGCAGATTCTTCAAGTTCTATTTGTTCTGTCTTCATCGCCTTTAATCAACTTTTGCTCACTTTTGTTTTATCGTGTTGTTGTCCTTTCTTTCATATTCATTTCCTTATCATCTTTCCTACCCATCTGCTCTGGAATAAAGAATCAAAGCCTTTTCTTCTATTCACTGTTTTCTAGATTTTTCTCGTATTGACTTTTCTCTAGGGCTATCAATCATTTCAAAGACTACAGTAAAAATTTTATAATTCTCTCTAACTATATACATCTGTTAATTATACTTTCAAAATACCACACAGGACACTTCTCTAACTGTCTGTATAGTACTGATTCATATTCATTTACTCCATTTGTGGCTGTAATTAATTTAGAAATAGCTGAACTGGCTAGTTTGTAAACTGTTCCAAAGTCATCTGTAAAATTATAGAAATAGTGAGGATACTTCTCACTGAAGCCTGAACAGCCATACTGTTACTGTATGTACTGCCACTTGGTCCCACTGTTATAAATAGGCTATCTAGTAATTTCAATTGAAGCATTGTTATAACTAGCACTCAAACCTTTGACTATAGTATAAATTGACCTCGAATGATGTGAGTAGGTGTGTTTTTTGAATTTTGTTGTGATTGGGACTGCAGATCAGAACTTCATAGAGAGTAGAAACTGAATCAGCTATATCTACAATGTTCTCCGATTTATAAATTATAGAGTATGTACCATGAAAAATGTGCAGTAAATGTTTATATATCTTTGTATTGACAGCATTAGCAGAATTCTTGGAGCCTGAAGTATTATTTTTTCATACTATTTTTTTTATTTTTAAGTTCTTTGGAATTGCATTAATACTCAGCTTGAAGAAATGTTGAAACAGTAAGACTAAGTTTTTGTGGGTTTGGTTTTTTTAGATTTACATTCTTCTGTTTGATTGTGTTGATCAAGAAGCTTTGTATACTCATTCTTGAAGGAGGAAAAAAAATCTATGGAATTTATATTGTCCATATAACTTTTATAATTCAACAGTGAATCTGCATGGTAGTGCACAGCAGTATCTGCACAGTAAAAGCTCCATCTCTAAAGAACTAGGTACTGGTCTCAAAATAATAATCTCCAGTTATTAATAGCACTTTGTGTGAAACTCACATGAGCTAATTCTACTTAGAACACTACTATTTTTCCTTATATTTTATTAATCACCAGTGCATGTTAAGTATGGATTCCTACCTTATTAATTTACTCTTTCAAATGTCATTTCAAAATCCGTTAGTCATGAATGCAGTTTCTACCTTGGAAAATAAAAAAGCACACCAAATTGAACAATTTGCATTTTCAAAAATACAGTAATCCCTATCAATCATTGGCAGTGTGGTGATTATGCCAGCACTTACACAGTATGAGGGAGAAGTCTGGAAAGTTATGCAGTCTGAGAGAGAGCCAAGAAGGGTGCATTTATGTAAGTGCTAAACAGCTACAAGTATTATGAAAATAAGATAATTTTATAGTAGTAAACAGTCTGAGAGGAGAATAAAATGGTTATTGAGTAGCTAAATTTATGTTGATCAAATATATCTTTAACTTGATAGTTCTTACTATATTGAAACTCTGATAATTTTTACTAAACAAAAATCTTCCCAGAGATTCTGGTAATGCAATAAAACAGTAAGGTATAAGATCAGTTGATTTGAAATGAAGTATGTAAGTAAAAAATTAGTGTATCATGACATATAAAAATACGGTGTTGAGCATAAAAATACAATATGAAAATTAAATGAACTTGCCTTTAACATATGACTTGGGAATATGGCTCCTGGTAATGAAGGAGAGTGGTTGGATATGTTTACCATATCAAATTAAAAGATTATACAAGAGCCAAGAAAAAAACCCCACTCTTCTTCTCCATTCATGTAACTTTAGAACAGAAACCTTGTGAGCAAAGACAAATGGTTAAAAATAAAATGACAGTGATATTTGAGTATCAGAGAAATTTTACTGAATTGAAAAAAATTATGGATTAGTCTGAATACAAGAAACAGTGGAATTGCTAAAATATAAGGACAGAAATACTCTGACTCAATAAATTTTATTGAGCATAAATCAAATCTAAATCAGATCCAGCAAAGTGTGAAAACTAAAAATTGTCTTTGTGTAATCCTATCACCAGTTCTTCAAGTAAAGCAAGTGAACACAAACTGGTCTAGCAAACATAGAGCCAGGAAAACTATCAGACACTAAACCCAAGGGAGTACATGCTGACTAGTTTATGCATTAAATCCATTCTTCAGGATAACCCATCAACCTAGACATTTATTTTCACATATAAGCACCATTACATCCTGGAAAAGGAGATAATTCAGTAGTTTCAAATGCAGGCTTATTAAAGATGTGATAGTATCTCTTCTATTTCTGCTAAAACTCTGAAGACCCAAGGGAATGTTCACACGATATAACTCAATAGTTTCAAAGACAAGTTTATTAAAGTTGTGATAGTAGCTGTCCCATATCCACTAAAGCCCTGAAAACCAAAGGGAATATTCTTGTGATAATCACATTTCACCACAAAGTGGTTTGGCATAAGTCTTTTCTAAATTCAATAAAACAGGGAGTGAGTGAAAATACAAGAGGACAGAGGACTTGCAACTGAAAAAAGGGAATTTCATGGACTTTGCAGAGTAGGAGAGGTTGTTCAATGTATTAAGGAAAATTAGCTGAAAATCTGTTTGCTGGTGATTTCACAGATGAGAAGACAGACAGGAGACAGTAACACTAACATAAGTAGAAAGAAAACATTCATTCAGGTTTTCCTTAGGTTTTCATGTTAAATAAAGGATACAAAAGAGCCCAGCAGAGAAAAAAATTGGCCATGAAATTATTCAGCTTGTTCACAGGGAACTACGCTATGTATTTTAACATGTTTGCATTGAGTTGAAGTCAATATGAAAATAGGAACAGTAAATGCAATTTGATTTCCATCCTGAAATAAACTGATGTTTTAAAGTAAACTTTATTCTGTTTGTCTCAAGTCAAACAAATGGATGACAAAAAACAAATAAATAAATGACTTGAACCTTCTTGTCAGTATTTCATCTTGCCTCTTACTGCATTGGTTATTATATACTACTGTATATAACACACTTCTATATGCAATAACACAACCAAGATCAAACAGTTTCAAACAAAAAAGCTTGAAGATTGGAAGAACAAAAATCTGAGGTTTGTGGGTTAGGTTATTAGCCATATGAATTCAAGAGCAGGAATGTTCATTATAATGAATTTGTGTTTCAGAATTAATGTATTTATGCATTAATTTTTAGAATAGAAGTCTTTAGTTGAAAAAATAGATAAAAGAATAAAAAGAAAGTGAGAGAAAAATTCATCATCAGGATGGTAATTATGTCTCCATAAGTTTCTGAGATACACAGGAGGACAGTACTCTTGAAGTGGTGCAGTCAATTTGATAGACAGCAATACTACATTCATTAGTTCGGTACATATATATATTTTAATAAAGCACTCTGGATTATTACCTTCAGTATTAACGAGACTGAATTTATTGGTTAAGCAGCACTTTTTTGGAAATTTTTAATCTCCTGCAATTTGACATTCTAATTTAGTATTCAAGAAAACTCACTAAAATCTACTACTGAAAAATCTTATTAAATTTTCATTGTCTAGAATGGATATGGTAAATCATAGTTATTAGTATTGGTCTGAAGTAAATAAGTGATTTATAAAGCAGATTGTCAAGTCTGCAGCTTAAAGGTCTACCCGAGCACAATAAACTTCAGGTGAAGGGTAAATGAGGCCCTGCCAAATTGCTGTCATATTCAGCTACACTGACATATGATATTTCATCAGAACTGAACGTATATTGTAACAACTTCAGTTGGGCCTGGTGAAATATTCAAAACTTTTCTAATTTTCTTTGGAACACATACAACACTTAACAACAGTAAATTCTGAGAAGATTTTAGTCAAATTAATTCATTTACTAAAATGTATTTCTTCAGGTAAGTAGTTGTGAAAACAATTAATTTGATTGTTTAGAAATGTGTTGACTTTATTTGTGTCATGAGATGAAAGCTCCATTTACTTCTTTTCCATGCAAACTGGAGGTCACAGAAACAAGTAGATTCTAGGCTAGCAAACTCTATAAAGAATTATGTTGCACATCTCCAGCCTTCTAGCTCGTCTTCAGTATGAGGGTGTTTCCCGATGGCTAAAATTGTAGATAAAAGTGAGAGCAGATAAATTTCAGTATAATTTATATATTCCCATGAGTGCACTTGCTAATCTAAGAACAGACCTGGGCTACCTTGGCAAGATAGCTTTCATACCAAAACTGATGTGTGCATTTATAATTGCCTGTCTGGATTTGTAACTACATCCTAATTTTTAATTATAGCATTTTTGAATAAAAACAAATTCTTTTCCTTCTGAAGTAAGAAAGTTACACCATGTGTAGTCACTGAAATCATACATAGATTCTAAAAGTATTTTTCTATTTGCTTTAGGCGAACTACAACAGGAAAGGAAACCTAAGGTAAAGCCCATACTATTCATGATGTGGGACAGACCAATGTCATTATAACCTGTGACCTTGTGTGTGACCCACTATGAGTTACCTAAAGAGACAGGATCACATGTCTGACTTACTGCTTTTGGAGTGCTTTGAGTAATATGGTCATACCTAACAAACTAAAATAGAATAACAGGTCTATGCAAAAAAACCCTATCTTTTGTTGAGATCTCTGGTGAGGCAGATTGAACATAGAAGACTATATTGCAGGATTGTGGTATTTTAATTGTTTTACAAGAATTCAGCTGACAGTTTTCTCATTGTTCATTCAAGTGTACTACAACAACTAGATGAAACTATAAAAATAATGAAGTTACCAAGGCCAGAATTCTTCACTGGTCTATATTATTCAGGATGAATATCGACAGTCTCTGAATCTGAGAGAGAAAAGTGCAACATATTTGACCATTTTTTACATTCTCAAAGTTGTAGCATATATGTAAAGAGGGAACGTTCTGGAAGGGAACTCAGATGAGTAAGTTACAGGTGTGACACCATTAATTTGTTAGCAAAAGGACCCCAAAAATTATTTTTTTATTTATTTTCATTTCTTTTTATGGGGTGCAGGATTCTATTAGATAGAAAAATGAAAATTCTACTAATAGTTTAGTTCCTCTGTGTTTTAGAATTTTAGGCTTAGTACTTTTCTTAAAAGTGAATATTAATAATCTTAGCAGCTCATAGCAAATTTCTGGTTCTTATAGTTAGATAATACATAACTGGCTATGATTTCTAAGTGGCTTTTATTGCAATAGTAAATTTATACACTTAGGTTAAAAACTTCTTTACCTACTTCTTCATTTTCCATAATGTTGGGGGGCGTTTTAAGAATATTTTGAAGTTTTGAAAGAAAAGTTGAATTGAAACACCAACAAATTATAGAATCATAGAAATTTCAAGGTTGGAAGAGAGCATTAAGATTATCTAGTTAAACCATCAATGCAGCACTGTAGCTGGAATCCCTAATCCCCAAAACTCTGTCACTCAACACTAGATCTAGTCACCTCTTAAACTTTCAGGGATGATGACTCTACTACCTCCCTGGACAACCTATTTCAGTGCCTCACCAGTTGGTGCAAGCCCAATTTTAATGTCAAAACCAAACTTAGGGTCCACCAGTAAATTTTGGGCCAGCGCCAGCTTCAGATTTAGGCAGCTGTAGATTTCAGGAAAACAAATCCCCACTGTTCAAATTGAAATTTTAAACAGGATGCTGAGAACATTCCTCCCAATCAGATCTTGTAATATTTACATATTTCAATTGTAATAACAAGACTACAGTAAGATAAAAAGACCTCACAGAACTAGAGTGGTGGATATTGCTTCTTATATGGAGTATCACTAATCAGATTTTCTAGAATAATCATTTGAAAATCCCTGCAGCTAAATTTGGAATAGGTCTATCTAGTTCCAAACCCAGAATTTCTCTTATTAAATTACTCCCTCTCCGTGTTCATAAAGTTGTTAGATACTTCCTAGGTGGCACAAGAAAGAATTGTTTGAACTATTTCTTCATTAATTTACCTGTTCTTTTATCTATTTACCACGAGTTTGGCAGAACAAGAAAACTAACCCATGAATAGCAATATTATTTTGGAGAATGGTGACTTTGGGTTTTCTTACACATTTTGAAGTAGGTAGTAAAATCAAGAACCTTCTCAGCTGCACCGTTTTTCCCTACACATGACTGAATCCTGGGTCCTCCCTACTTAGATTATAACTATTAGTGTTGAAAATAACTGTTCAAAATTAATAACGTGCATCATATACAATCATATACAACAAAACTTTCTAAGTAGAGTCTTCTAGATGCTGTTCTATTCAGTTTGATATACTCCTTGGAGGTTTTCAACACTGAGGACTTCTTATAATAATCTGAAAAGCATAGGCCTCGAAACTTATTACAGCAGAGCCACATTTAAGGGGAGTCAACAATAATGCAGAAAAAAAAGACCCTATATTTGTTCCGCTCCTTTTCAGGGACATAACTTCAGATGGCAAATTATGAAAGCACATTTAAGTTCACTCACACTGATGTAATTCCAGGCTCCCTGGACACAAAGGCTGCTTATGTTCAGAGCTGATCCTGCATATGCTAATAACATTATTCAGAGATCATGAAGAACAGACAAGTTCTATGCTTCATGCAGCTATACCCCTTTCAATCAACCTCATGCTGAGAACCATTTATGACCATAACATATGACAGGAAAATCTTAAGTGGCAGTAAGGGGCAAATTTTCAGATTATCACATGCCATTCTAGCTGTGACTTTCTCATTAACTTTAAAAAATCATGTGACTTGGACCAGCTCAAAGCTCTGAAATGTACCCCTGCACATGCCCCAGAATAAACCTTTACAAACATAATAATTTTTCATATTTGGCTTTTTTTTCTATAAAATAACACAAGTCACAAACTAAGCAGACTGTTCACAAATAATTTTCAAGCTGCAGATAGCCTTACACTGTGTTTGAGGTGACCTTGTAGTATGCATGGGTCCAAGCCTTAGTTCTTCATCAATTTCAAGTTAGTAAGGGAGATTAGAAAAGCGAAAATTCTGGCCGTAAAGCATCAGTAATGATCCTACACTGTACAGTTAGCAGTGCTAATATTTATTTCCTTTGACTCAAAGAAGCATTGCAAAATTCAGTTAATGAGAAACAAATTTTTTTTAAAATCTAGAAACTCAACAAAACCAATGTGGACATAAAAAACCTTTTTTTATTAGATAGGCACCTTGATGTGGTGTACAGGTTTGTGCATTCAAAATGAGAATGCAACAACCTTTTTTATCCTTTCTGCTCAAATGGAACATTTTTTGCTCCTCTCTACCCAAATCTTGCTGTCTATCATGGGCTCAAAGGCCACAATTAGTTCAAAAATAGACATTTGAGAAAAATACATAATTAGTATAAAAATTGGTATAAAAATTACTGGCAGAAGTAGTAGTATCATTAAAAAATTGGAACTAAAGCACACCAGTGATACTACAGGGTAAGTTAAGCATACAGAACCTCTAGTAAACACTTTAGTACCCAAGGTAGTACATGCTCAAGTCACACAGGTTTTTTTAACACCACTGCTTGACTTAACAGAAAGTTATCTCTGCCAAAATGGAACTATAGTGCAGTCTTGTTGACACATGTTTGGTAAGGTGATTTTCTTGACTCTTAAATAGAATTAGACTGCAGTAGGAGAAAGACATGTTTGCCTCAGTATCATGCAATGATGTTAAACTTCCAATTTTCATTTCCAATATTTTTGTCTATCATAACTGTTAGGAAAATTGTTTGAAAGTATGAACTGGAATAGAAACATTTTTGTAATAGCTGTGTGACTAATATAGTATAATATTGTTATGGGTTCACCTAGGTGGGCCTAGATTTGGGCCCTGAAGTGTGGACTAGGCCGAAGCTGTCAGCTGACTTGAGCTGGGCTGAGCTAACAGCTGACCTCTTCTAGCCAGTAACTTTGTATTCCATACCACATTATGACATCATCTCCAGGGAAGCAGGAACCAGTGTGGGAGTGGTTAAGGCAGTCGCTTCTCAGCCCTCCTCTTGGGAGGACGCACGATGCTGTCCCAGGGGGGATGGAGAGGACCAGGCCCACCACTGGCTCACAGGGTACCTCAGGAAAGTAAAATGTGTTGTTCTGGGTCTCTCCTTTCTGCTTGGGTTTGTCTCCCTGGGTAATAAGCTTCTTCTTAAGTAATGTGTAGTTAGGACAGTAGAATTTGTGTGTTCGTTCAGAAGTTGAGGTGGGGAACTTGTTGTTGTAGACTTGTTTGAGTGTATATTTGTACTCTCTTCTAATTGTCTCTTTCTTTCTGTGAAAAATATATGTAGATTTAGTATAAATGCAGTTTGAAGTGTTTTTTTTTTCTTTCCCCTCTCTTTTCCTCCCTTTCCCTGGTGTTAGGAGGGAGGCTTTTCTCTCTGTGCTTGGGGGGGTTGGCAGTTGCTTATCTCAAACCAAGACAAATATAATATACCTAATATACCTAATATAAGTATATATATAATATAGATATGCCCCTTTCATTGTGACTTTCTTAGAATTATTCAAGAGACTAGCATGAGATGTTCTTAGAACTGAGATGCCTATGACAGAAATTAACCTGACTTATATGTCTACCTAGATGCCTCAAAAAATTGCACTTCTAGAAACACTAGCATCTTATTTTAAGTTTCAAAATGCTTGAGGTGGAGTTCTGTATACACTACTTTTTTTAAGGCCAAGCAGTTTCTGACTTTGCTAGGGATGATATGGAATTGCTGTACTGAAAGGTCTGAAGCTGTTAATCTGGAAATTGTATTCTGAACTTTTCTATCTTGTCTGACACCAGTCTGGCACCAAAATCCCACTTACATAGTGCCAGTTTACACATTAGCTTAACTACTAAAAAAACAAACAACTGAGATTGGGTTCAATGATCTTCATGGTCTTCAGTCATATACCTTACCTTCACAGTGATGAGAAGGGTTGAAGTGAAGGGGAAATTCCTGACTGAAGTTTTTGCATGTTGTTGTGTAAAGCTGGAGATTCACTAGATGAGATGGAAAGGGCATCAGGAGTCTCATGGGTTAGATGCACAGTTTGGCTGCTCTTGCTCCTTATTGCACTAAATGTCTTGAAGAAAGGGAGCAACAGCCCAGGAGGGAGGGAGGATAAGAAATCACTGTACAGCAAGGAACAGTGGCTTGTCTCAATGGTCAGTTAGGAGACACTGAAATAAGCAGTCCTTGATTTCAACTGCATGGTATGGATATGTTCTAGAAAGCATATGTACTGCAGTAAACCCAAAATATCTCTTTGTTAAGAGCTGGCTAAGGAAATCTGTGCCAAAGATGTATTTTTGAACTTTTTCACCTCCTGAATTTATACTAATAGGTAATACCAATTTTGCTTCAATTTCTCTTCCATCTCTTTGTCTCTTCACCCTATTAGCTTTCTGATTATTTTCTCCTCTTTCTTTCATACCTTTTAATATATTTATAACTATTTTCTTCCCCATCTCTGTCTTTTGTGTGTGAACTTTATTATGTTGTCACTGCATTTTTACTGCTCAGGAAAAATAAACACTTGAGAAATAATCACTGGGCAGTGGCTAAATAGAAGGCAATCCTTCCTGTAAGTACTATTGTGTAATGGTCCCAGCCAGATCAGTGTTAGAAATGTAGTAAGAACAATTCATCTACATAATTTTTTCACCTCTACAAAACGTTGCTGTGGTTCTTTCATACTTTAGACTCCATGTAGAATTTATCTTTTTTTTCCCCTCTCTTATTTTTTTTTAGCTTCTACTCTTTAACATTCTACTTTATGGAAAACAGACTTTTGTCATAAGGACTCTCTCAAAGTCATCATTCATCCATGTGTTAAGACTTGTCTGCGAGCTTTCTTTTTTTACATCAATGACAGTTTTCTTTTGACTCTTGAATACTTTTTGTTCTTCCTATTTTATAATGCATGCACTGTTGTGTTATAAAGACTCATCAAAGTCACCACTGTTCTACATTGATCTGCATTGAACTGGCTTTGTCATTTATTAGTCTTTTAAATGTTCTTTATATTTTCTATCTAGTTGCAATCTCTTCATTATTTACTGTTCCTCTATCATCTCTTCCTGATTCACATTATTCTACTCTTTGTCTTTAATATTCTGGGCCTCAAATACTTTCAACCAATTCTTCAAAGTCAAAAGTCTTAGCACTGATTTTATTGTAAGTTAGTAATTTGACTTCTTATTAATTAACATTATTTGAATAAACATACCCATTCCTGCTTTGGAAAGCTAAAGGCAGACTTTTGAAGCACTTTGTGAGGGTATATTCATGAAATCCCCATTGATTTTGATGGGAATACTATTGCTTTAATCATGAGATATGCCCTGTCACTTTAAATTGAGGATCTAACACAATTAATAAAATGACCACCCGCTCCAGATCCCAACTGCTAAATTCTACCCTTGAGGCATCATGTGACTACCAGTGGTTCAGAGTATGTGGCATGCCAAGGCAAAGGATAATGTTTTGCCCACCACATATATAATTAGACTTACAAGAGCAGACAGTTTAACTTGCTTTTGCTTAACACTAATAAGAATTAATCACAAGCATGGATCAAGAGAGAAAATCTTCTCAATGATTCATATTTTTATGCATCTCTTTTGATGGCAGCAAGCTCTGCTCAGTGTGCTCATCAATCTCTTTACCTTGAGAAGGGAAAAATAGTTCAGTCTCATTTATTAGGTGCTCTGTCATTTAGTCAGTGGTAGATGACTCCAGGTAAAGGAGTTCTACCTGGTAAGGTGGACTATAGGAAAGATTTGTGATAGGATAATTCAACAATATAAAAGCTATGAGGTAAAGAAACAGGTTAAAAAGTGTATTTACGCAGCAAATACATTTGAGAACATTTCCATCCATACTGAATTTTTCACTCAGTAGTGAAGCTTACTAAAAACATTTTGCCAGAATCACAGTCTTGTGCTGTAGTTTCAAGAAGCACTAAATATTGACTAGCAAAACAACTTCCTTACAAGGCTTGCAGATGAGACAGGCATTTGAGACTTGTACAGTAATTGCTTACCCTTTTTTGTACATGTCTATGCTTACACATGTCTACAGAGCCCTAAAGTTCATAAGCCAAAAAAGTGAAAAAGACAAATGTATTATCATCACTATTTTTCCATCCAGGACATTTTCTAATACTTGCTTTCTGTTGGTTTGGTTTTCGTGGTTTTTTTTGTTTGTTTGGTTTGGTTTTTTGTTTTCATGTGTGTTTGTTTGATGGAATTTATATCCTGCTGTGGTGCTAAAGAAGATGGAAGGTATCTCTCACTTCCTTTGCTGTGTCTCATTGAGACTCTTTCTTCTCTCTGAGTTTCTTATGTATTTATTTCTGAGATTGTTATAACAAGGTGTTATGGTTTACACCCTGAAAGCAGTTAAGCACCACTCAGCCATTTGTTCGCTCCCTCACCAGTGGGCTCAGGGAGAGAACTGGAAGGGTAAAGGAGAGAAAACACATAGGCTGAAAAAAAGGTAGCTCCATAGGTAAAGCAAAAGCCATTCATGAAAGCAAAGCAAAACAAGGAATTAATTCACCACTTCTATGGGCAGGCAGATGTTGAACCATTCCCAGGAAAACCAGGCTCCATCATGGGTAGTGGTGACTTTGGCAGACATCATCACTCCAATTGTCCCCCTGCTTCCTTCTTCTTTCCCCCCACTTCATATACTGATCATGATGTCATATGGTATGGACTATCCCTACAGTCAGTGGGGGACAGCCAACTCTGCTGTGTCCCTTCCCAATAGCTCGTGCTCCACCCCAGTCCCCTCACTGCAGGGCAGTTCAAGAAGCAGAAGAGAGCTTGACGCTGTGAAAGTGCTCCTCATTGGTACCAGAACATCTCTGTTGTAAACATTGTTTTCAGCACAAATACAAAATATAACTCCATACCAGCAACTATGAAGAAAATTAGCTCTACCTTATACCAGGAATGTTAACAAAGGTATTATCAGGATTGCATAGTCCAAAGATTTATATCAGCCAATCCTCTTTGTCCCCTGTGATAAAGAAAAGGAAATAGAAGTAATATAGACTCACACAATTCTGGAAGACTAAATATCTTTTAATGCCTGTCATTATGATCAGAAATGTTTCAGATGTGTAAATATTTTTAAAATATTAACAAAATTGACATGATATTTACATTTAAAATCTAGCTGTTGGACAGAAGATGCAGTGAACTTTTTTTAAGCTAGGCTGCAAACATACATCAAAGAAAGATTTGATACTGTTTTCTGCTATAGTTTTATAGAAACTAAACAAGAATCTGTAGAAGTCACCCCTTTGAACCTTCACTTTTTCACAAAGATATTAAAATCAACTTGATTTCAGGTAGGTTTTGTAACAGAATTCAGCAGATTTCCATTTAATAAAGGCTGACGTTAGTATCATTTAGAAGAAAAAGTGCATCTAAATATTTGGGCTTCACTAAAGTTATTGAAAACTTGAATATCATTTTCAGTTAGGTAATTATGTAATTGTCTATTCACTAGCAATATTTACTAATAAATTAATAAAATTTACCAATATTTAGTTCCTACTTTTAACTGAAGCAAAATATTAATAACTTTAGAAGGTATGATGTGCTATGTAGTGTATTTCATTTGAAAATGAAGAAAAGATAACTATTGCTCAAATAGTTTTTATATAAATTGGTCATATTCATATTCCAGTGGATGGCAGTACTAAGGAGGGATGATGAAAACCAGATCTTTTCTGAAAAATCTGTGGAGCAGTGAAAAATGTGTCTGAGCCCAGATCACACAATGTAGGTTTAATTCTGTGCCTACAAAGTTGCAGATTTAATATGATCATATTCAGAACTTGCTTCCTTTCGCTTCACCAAAATGATGGTCAATAGCCTGTGCATTCTTAATTTCTTAATATAATGCAAACCAAGCTTAATGGCTAACAATACTTCACAGATAATTGTGTCTGCCAGCTCACATGGAAATATCATTGAGGATATTTTGATTTCAGTAGATACCTGCATTTTAGCTCAGTTTTCTCTCTCTCTCCATATCAAAGTCTGGCAATAAACATTGGCTTTTAAAGCCATAGCTATTTTTGGTCTTACAAAGATGGAAACTCTCAGCAAACTCTCAGTAAACAGGTATGTCTGTCACCATTTCACTAAGACATCAAATTGCATGTTACTTTTAACTTGAATGGAACGAAAGATTAAAGCATTTGCCTTAAGCATATTTAACTAGACTGCAAGTGAACACCTTAAGAGAAAGATACTTAACCATAGACAAAGAGCTTTAAATTGACAAATGCATATTTTTTATTTTTTTATCCATTTACTATAAGAAGCTGGTATTATTTTACACAGTAAGAAGTGAAAGAAACCTAATAACTTGTATGAAGACATAACAATAGACACATATAACTAGATAGCTTTACATATGGTGCACATTTGCATTTCTAAAAATCTTCCTTTTCATGACCAAAATAATTTATTTCTTAAGAATTGTTATATTTTTCCCTTTATAATCACATTTTTTGTGAGTAACAAAAAAATTCTCATAAATTCCATTTATTGCACTTAAAACATTATGATTATGAATCAATTTGTCAAAAGGGAAATCAAAACTCTGTGTTATTTGATTTCAACTGGAAGAACATTTGTATCCTTACAGAAGGGGGGATAAAAAACAAAACAAAACATGGATTATTAGTATTTCTGGTATTTTAATTTCATTGTCTTTGAGTTCCAGTAAATGTTCTCTTTTACAAGTAATTTCATTCTGTTGTTTTGGTTTTTGGGGGTTGTTTTTGTTGTTGTTGGTTTTTTTTTTTCCCGATCAGGCCTGTAATTGCCAAGTCATTACATTCTGTGTTTTCTTCAGATATCCTTTGTTTTTCTGACTGAAAAATAAAGATGGCTTTAACTTCTATTATGGTGTATCCTTAAGGACTGCATATGGACAGCATTTACAGTTTCTATTTTCTAAACTTCACAGAGTTTTCAAGAAAAATAATCCAAAAGCAAAAGAAAAATGAAAGAAACTCAGAAGTTTCTAAGACAGACTCTGTGCAGGAGTGCTGGCATTCTGTTACTCTCACAGTTAAAACATAGAAAATATAATAGCTATTGCTACCACAAAAAATAAAAGTTACCCTGAGAATCTTATGTTAAAATCAGAGATTAAAAAATATATAAAGATTTTCTTTTCACCTTCATAGCAGAAAAAATTCTTGCATCTCTGTAATCTCCCAACAGAGATTCTGAAAACTGGGGGGGGGGGGGAGGGGAGGGGAATAAAAAATTATCTTAATGCAGTAAATATATGATACATAAGTATCCATTTTGGCAGTCTGGAAGTACACATTTATGGTCCAGGGAAGTGAACTACCATGTGGTATACACAAATCAGAAAAGAGATGGCATAAAGGTGTAAAATTGTTTCAATAAGAATGTGATTCTTTGAATGAATGTAAAATATATGCTGTAGCAGAAAATAGAAAGTAAAGACTTTTATGTCACTTGGATTGTTAGCTCTTGAATAATTCCTAGCGATAACACAGAATTTTATGTATTTCATTGTGTTACAATTTATTTTCTTGAAATTTCTGCATTAAGGGAAATAAAAATTCTTTACACTTATTCAATTTTTGTCTTTATAAAAATATGTTATTATGAGTGTAATCATTACTATGATGTAGGAATCTTGGTCTCAGATACAGGTCATGTAAAACAGTAATATTGGTCAAAATAATTCTTTTAACATTAATGATGTTGCATCATTTTTTGGAAAAAGTTTCTAGAACCAACCATTTTCCTTAGCAATGAGTTAGAGCTTCACTCCATCAGGTGTCATTTTATTTATCTCATTTGAAGAAATGTATTATGGATCTTGGTCAGACACTGTCTTTTTTAATGATTATTTACTCACCATGGCACCAGTAGAAGCAGGTAATAATTATTTGGAGTGATCTAGTATAAGTGACTGTGGCTTCTGTCAGTTTCTATTAAGTTATGACAAAATTCAAAATTTACCATTTTCACCGTGTGACTAACTGATCTTTTAATGTCAATACCTATTGCATTTACATAATACTTAATTCGTATTTTACAGGTGTTCTCTAAAAAAAATAGTGGATATTGGCATTGCTCTAAGATGGGAGGAAAAAAGTAAAATTATGTGAGCATGAGAAAGTGAGGAGAATAATATCCTAAAGGTAGGGTTCTTAAATGCCAAGTGCCCTTTTTCAGCCTTAACCATTCATTCTGAAAATGGCCTATCAAAAAGGCTTAGAGGGAGCAGTTTAATTACTGTTCCGTTGACATATGTAATATATTTTCAGAAGCAGGCCCATACATTTATTTAAGGTGAAATGTTGTACAACAAAACTGTCCTCAGAGGTATTTCATTCTTCCATCCTATTTTTTCTACCTGGCTTACACTGTTTTTTTCTTTTTTCTAATTACTGTGTCATTTCTGGAGACATTTTAAAATTACTCTTAAATCATGTTTTCCTTTAACAGGATATAAGCTACATGAGCAGGGTGGAAGAAAGTGAAAAAAATGGTGTAAATAATCACAAAATTTTATTATGCTTTCATAAGAAAAAAATATCAACAACCCTATACCAGCCCCTACAAATATCCTGTCCTGAACTCAGCTAAGGAAAACACTGAAGACCTCTCATAGATACCTACAAATATGAGATGAACTTCAACATACTTCCACGCATATACTGCTTTACTCCCCTCTCTCTGGAAATACAGCAAAACATTGATGGCTCCTTTAGTTTTCTGAGGTTAAAAAGCAGACTGAAAGGCAGTTTTTCTAAGCAGTCAACTCAGACACAAGTCCTGAAGGTGATGTCCACTTCCAAAAACCATCTAACTGGGAAAAGCTTGTTTCAGGAGCAAATATTTGACACATACAGAAGTGCAGTAGGGATAGACTGCAAAAACTTTATGCTGTTGGCACATACTGTGCATAGTACAGAAAGTTTGATTAACCATGCACCAGAAAGGAGTGAGGCCTCTGTTTCCACCTGTTGTGGCAAAACCAGAGTAAAATGAGTATTTTAGGAGTTTATACAGCATCCAAATTTAAAGGGAAATAAAATAATTGGTAAATATCTTCCCCACCACCCTCCCTCCGTTAACCTAGTAATTAACAAGTAATCCTAAACAAATATGTTGTATTGTCCTCAGCTGATATGCAGAGATTTCTATGACCTAATCCTCACAGCTATTTCTGCAGAACTATTTTTTTCATACTAATAGGTTCTATTTATCATGAGGCACGATGAACACATTTGTTTTATCAGCCTCTATGTGAAGGCAAAATTTGTCTCTAAAGCTGGAAAATTCATCAACTCGTTTTTGAGCACTATAGTGCTGCCTCAGTATTCTGTGCATGTGGAAAAAAAATCTAAATAGACTGTTTTCCTTTTATCTTCTCCGGCATAACCAAAAACAGTCTTGTTCCCAGTAATTAGAACTGCATTCAGTGATACTTACATCTGAATAAGTTTTAGATCGTAATTGCAAAATCCATGGAAAAAGAAAAACAATACAAAATAGTGCCCTGTATAGAATCTCTTTCCTGTATTCAAATTTGTTGAATTAAATTATTTTTTTTTCTAAATTAAACTCAATATAACTCTTTAATATGACTTTAAAATTGAAATGAATACTTGAAAAAGAGATGGATATGAGTTATGGTATTGTTGTCAAATAATAAAAAATAAGGCTGAAAGACAGATTTTCAGTTTGGTGCAAATGGAGGACAGTTAATATCCATTTCATCTTTTTCTTCACCCATGGAGGATATGATATAACTTTTTTCTTCCTGAACTGTCTAGACCAAGAAGAATAAACTGTTTCTTCTTGTGCTTTTCTTTTCCAGATATACGTGATGATTAATCACTGTATGTGTCTAGACCCCATGGTAATCTCTGTCCCCGTTTCTGTTTCTACATTCATCTTTTACATCACAAGTTTAGTTTTAATACAGTCCAATTGATTTGTTTGCAGCTACAATACCGTTTTCATTCTTTTTCCCTCTGAAATACCTTTATAGCACAAATACAAACTTGCCCATATTCTCAAGCTCTGTAAAATCGATTTGTGAGAACAGATTGCAAAATTTAAGTGTATGGTAATAGACAGCCCAAATCACAATGCCTGCATTAAAGATGATACAGTGAAGTTAAGAGGGATATGATATTTTAGGACTTGTCAAAGATTTCCATCACCCTTATTAATTTTAATCCCAACTGTCATGAAAGCAAATGGAATCAAAATAACTTTGTATGGTATAAATAAAAATGTCTTTAGTGGTTCCCATGTCTCTGTCTTTATTTCATTCTCTCTCTCTTTCTCTCTCTTTCTCTCTGTCTGTCTTTGTCTCTGTCTGTATGTTTATACCTCTTCCCACCCACTAACAAAGTGAGGAAAATTAGAATCATAACTGGATGCTCCAATTCACATTTGGGAAAATAACAGTTGTGTGAGGTCAAAATAATCATATATATGGAATAACTTGATTGACAGTGCTAGTCACAGTAATTGATTTGTACTGGAAACTAGTTTTAATGTAATATTTCTTTAAAAATTTGGATGCTGTTATTAACAATTTTCTTAGTAGTTTAGATATATATGTATGTAAAAGCGGAATTATATCACTGAATGATAGCAATATATTTTTTCTCTTTATCTAATTTCCTGAGTGCCAAGTTTAAGTCAGATAAAAGTAAATCTTGAATTTTGCAGAATAAAAAAAGTGTATGACTATTTAGATTCTTGTGGGCTCTGTTGGCCACATTTGAAACAAACACGAAATTGCTGTGTTTATTCCACTGTAGTCAAAAATTTAAAGACTTTTATTGGTTAGTTAATTTTTACAAAGTATTTTTGAATAACTAATTTAAGCATCATTTTTCTCTTTAGACATACAGAGGTGTTCTGCAAACACCTATAGTCCAAAGCAGATTTTCTTGAATAAAACAGAGTGCAAGCTATCTCAATTACTGAATGTGGGGGATAGTTATACTTTAAAATATAAGACTGTAATTGCACTTTGGGGTCTAGGAACATTGAAGAATTAGTTTCAGCAGTACAAATTCTGAAGAATTTCTGAAAATAAACTTATTTTCCTATGAGTAAAAGAAATTCTGAAGCAACTTAAGTTTTATAATTTATGAAAGCTATTGCTACATCTGATTGAATCAATCTCTAACAAGAAAATGATAGAGCAAAAAGTCAAAAATTTTATTTCCGTATTTCAGAAGAAAAGGATATGAAATAATTAAGAAAACCTTCTTAGTCCAGTTAAAAAGCAGAATTTGTTGCTGTGTCATTGCCCCCTCTCGTGGAAGGCCAAGCCCCTTTTTGCAGCACTCAGTTTCTTTGTCAAAAGCACTGCAAACTAAGACCCTGGATGGAGTTGGGGTGTGGAGAGAGAGATACAGAGACACAAACAGGATAGGTTTTCTGGTGCTTGAAATTGTCCATATTCTAATCTTTTATAAAAAAAAATAGTCATGTTCAATTTCTTTCCCTACTAATTATAGCCATCATTATGAGCAAGATTAATTACATAAATCCTACTAAAGAGAGATTATAGGGCAATTTATGAGACTACAAACTGTAAGAAGATTTGTCCTTCATGTCATCTATAATGACAGCAAATGGGATGTAAAAGGACTGTCTGTGATGAGAGTATGGCTATCAAAATATCTACTTAACAACCCAAAATACTGTAAAAAAATACAGAATCTCTCAAGTTTGCCTTATGATTTTATGATTGTAATAGGGATTTGGAATTTACTTGCATCCTGGGTGTTCTGTCCCATCTTACCTGATCATATCAGTTGCCATTTCTTTTCAATGCACAGCAGAATTTTGCTTCAAATTTATTCTTCTGCAAAGTCAGTGTATTAGAGCACGTTAAACATTACTACTTCTTTGCAGGCTGGCAAATTATTTTAAACTAGTTTGTATCAAAGTTTGGTAGTTTGAAGGCAAGTTAGAAGAAATCTTGCTCTATAGAAGATATCAGTTCAGCTGCCTCTTCTCTTTGTTAGCTT
Source organism: Pithys albifrons albifrons (assembly GCF_047495875.1). Classification (NCBI taxonomy): domain Eukaryota; kingdom Metazoa; phylum Chordata; class Aves; order Passeriformes; family Thamnophilidae; genus Pithys; species Pithys albifrons. The sequence goes on from NC_092462.1 coordinate 39,995,649, forward strand.
CCAGTGTAATTTTCATAGGTATCTCTCCTTCAGAGCTCATGTATATCTTGACTATCACATAAAACAATTAATAATCCCTGGATGTTCAGTGGGCATCATGACCAGCATCATGCATTTCTCAGAACATATGGAAAATGATAGCACTTCCTATTTCTATCTATGGCAACTCATTATTATAGATATGAATACACAGATATAAACCAAAAAGAATCATTAAAACATCTGAAAAAAAAATTAAATCACTATATAGGAAACTGTATATTTTTTTCCAATACTGACAATGCTACTACTAAAATCAGCAAGCCTTTTCACTAAACCTTTATATTTTATTAAACACACTTAGAAGAAATAGTTCTTAATTTATTCATTAAGGTCAGTGTTATATAAAAATTTATTTTTTAGTACATTTCAACTAAGGGCCTTCAAAACATACAGACCTTTTGCATAATATTCAAGACAAAAAACAGCACTTGAAATAAAGAAAAATGTACCCACTTGTAATTTCTGAAGTATTTTCTTCTTTAGAGTGAGGTTTCGAAATGTTTTTTTGTCTCAGATCACATTTTTCTTACATATAAAAGTGCTCAGTGGATTAAAATACACTTGTGTGTAAACAGCAATGAAGTCGTCTCTTTGCTGCTTATACAAAATTAATACATAAAGGAAAAAATATAGTTACTGATAGAACATTAGCTAAAAGAAAAAGCTGTCCAAATTCATGGCATCTTTATAAAAGCAAGTGTACTTTTGTTCTTCTGTTCTCCCAAAACATAGCTGGTATGGCTTAAAATGTTTCAGTTATGATAATTTAGTGTCTTTTACAAATTATTCTAAATAGAACAATTGGGTTTAAGTATGACTGAAGATATTTTGGGTTTTGACTAAAAAAAATTCAACCCACTTTGGATGTCCAAAAGTATTGTAACAGTCTAAAATATAATTTTACTAGAACAATTTATTACTGAGACCACTTCTACAAAGTAACTCTAATAGCCCTTTGTACTTAAATGGAACATACTTGCATTGAACTGGTTCCAACCTTACCCCTAATACGTATTTCTTCCTGTACCAGCTGAAGAAATTGGATCACTCCACTGATGTCTAAGGATGTAATGTATTTTCGTAGATTTTAAAATCACATAAGTTCTTCTAGGCTGCTCAAATCCTAAATGCAGTTATTAAATGTCTTCCCCACAAGATTGGGTGCTTTCTCAGGTTTTGCCAAGGCCATGGTGTTTGTGAGAAACCACCTGCAGATAACAGAAGACAAAACATAAGAAGAAGACCTAAGAGCCCCTGGAAGGGGGCAGTTCTGAAGGCCCCTATGGATGGGCCAACAAGAGAAATGAGAATGATGATTGGATGTTAATATCTTGTATAAAAGTTGTAACATTCCTGGTCACGAGGTCAGACCTCTGTGGTTTGCACCTTAGAAGCTTCTAATAAAGGTAACCTGTATATCTTTCTCCATTAATCTGTTTCCAAAGTGTCTGTGTTCACAGGGCGTAGGCATCACCACGAAGACTTTTGAATCATTCAATATTGAGAGATATGATGTTTTCCCATTTCCCTCTCCCCAGCTGTTTTAATACAAGCAATGAAGACATGCGACTACAGCTAATTTAGTGTGTTTCTTCATGCTCTGAGAGTATTCAATTCAACTGTATGCTGGCTTTTTTATTTTGTGGGCTAGTGACCAGTAGTATCACCAGTAGCATCTTGCTGGAGAGGAAAGAGAAAAAAAGGAATAGTCATTACATACTTGGTTTTTAAGATACTTCTCAGAAGCATTACAAAAGTGATTATCAATACTCAGTTATGAGGGTTACAGACAGATTAATGATAATCATTAAATAAATCTAACTATCTTTACACAAAGTTATCAAAAATATTTTCTGATTAAATGTTTCTTTTTGTCACATATCCATCTTCATGTAACAATAAATGGAAAGTTTATTGCAGAACATAATACAGTCCTATTGACTTCCCAAGTATTGTTTGTTAGGGTATTTTTTAATTAATCAGAGGTGTGAAGTCAAAGTTAAAAATTTAAGTGTCTTAGACTAACTCTCTTACTAACATCTCTTTGTGTTACTGAGTTGACTTGAGTGAAATCTGCCTTAAAACATTACCATGTGTAAGTTATGAGTGGTCACGAGGTGCTGAGATATAACAATGTTTTCTACACACATTCCAGTTAGGAACCCTTCTTTGTGCTTGTGTAAGATTAAATACTGATGTAAAGAATATGCTAGTGTAATCTGGAAGGTCTCTCTTGTAGTCCATTAAACCACTTTGATATTAAAAGATGAGAATTTACTAATGATCTTCAGATGCTTGCAATAAGAAAATAGTTGTAGGAACTTTTCTAAGGAAAACATGTAAAAGTCAGTCTGAAAGACAGTATCACCTGAATAACATGTTGTAGTAACCTTTTATTTGCTCAGTAAATGCTAGAATCAAGTCAGCAGTTCAAGCTCTAAAAATGCTGTTCTGAAGAAACTACTGTAACTTCCAGTTACAGTCACTTCCAGAGGATGACGAAGTCTCAAAAGGAACACAGAAAATAGGAATATTCTAATGGGTTTCTAGCCTTTCTAAAATTCACACTAATTACTTTTGATCTTTTATATCAAAAGAGCAACAGGTGGTTGTTTTCTAAAATGAAAGGTTGCACTGGCTTTGAACATTCACAGAATTTTTCAAGAAGGGGAAATTTATTAGCTAGTCAACATTTTCCTTGGGGTTTCACTTCAAACATTTCATCATACTATGAAAACCAGGAATCTAGACACTTCTAGCACTTAAAGGCAGAGGTAATCTATTTAACATCTAACATCTTAGAAGATGGTTTCACTCTTCTGCAGAAAAACAAAAAAACAAAAAACAACAAGAAGTGATTTTAAATTTACAGACCAGTCCTGATTATGTGCCAAGAAAAAGGCCAACAATAACCTCTACTATAGGATAATTTTTTACACATAGAGATTTTTTACACAAAAGAGAGGCCTGAATTCCAAAAATTAGCAGGATCTGACCTACATTTTTTAATACTTTTTTTTTTGTGGTGATTGTGGAGTCACGTCAATTCATTGTGCAGTATTAATAAAAAATAAAAAGTAGTTCAGGTGCCATTCTTCTCATTAGAGCATGAATATCCATGGAAATACCATATGTCATCACATTTTCCTGTTCTTTTACTTCTTCCTTCAGGCAATACTTTGCATTATCATCCAGATGATTGTTTGGAAAGTTGTAATATGGATTTCATCTCAGTCTGAATGACTAAACTCCAGCTCATATGGTACTATTTCCTACAGCCAGGATTTAATCAGAGTGACTCGATAAATGTCTACTTCAGAGTTTTTTTCCCATGAGAAAGGTTTTGCACCGATAACTAGACCATTTCATACATATTTGCACAACCAAATGAATTGTATTGATTAACAACACTTAGTAGCTATTCAAGCACCTATTTCAATGGATGTTTAAATTCTCTTATTTTAAATCATTTATATTTGAATACTCAAGACTATAGTCCAGCTTATTGGCAATGCATATTTTTGGCTACAGCTTAAAATACTGAACTATTTAAAGAGATGGTAGGATTGAGACTGATATCACCAACTTTATGATAAATATTCAGCCACTGAGACAGAGGATTTTCTCAGACCTGCAGAGTCTTTGTAGTGCTGAATGTTTCACAAAAATATGGAAGAATGCGCTAAAACTTTTTCATGCTGAATATTATCAAGAAACTCAATTTACATCTGAACTATAATGTTATCAGTGATCTTTTCTAGCATCTTTGGTTCATTTATTCCATCAATTAGCAAAAATAATGTTTGAATATGTCAGTTTCAGTGATTTCAACACGCAAGAAAAATGCTAATCAAATTGAATATGGCACAAACACTAAATCCATGACCTCAGCATCTCTCTCTGATTGACTGGTAACTCCAAAAGGAGTCCTGGCTAGACATGTTTCATCAAAAACTAAAACCAAACTGGTATGAATCATATGTAACCCTCACTGCTGCTGGCATGAAACTAAACACCTTTTGGGACAATTTACAATGGCAACAAATGAAACAGTTAGACTTACAAAGCTTCAAAAATTTGTATTCTTCCACTAAATAGACCATAATTAGAAAAAAAAATCACAGCATTAGAAAAAGTTCTAAACCTTCACATGAATTTTTATAGCATTTTTCACATCCCAGAATAAGTACCAATCTCTGGAAATTTAACATGTTCTGGGATACTTTCAATTTCTCATTTAAAATAATGGTATTTTTCTTAGCTCTGTTTTTCTGCATTCCTGTGCTTGTATAGGCACATGAATGTAAGACTTCTACCAAGTAAGCATACTAAATCCAAGGTCATGGTGTCATTCTGATGCTTTCCCTTTGATAATACCATATATTAGTCTTCCTAAGAGAACAGAAAAGGTTTGAACATAGTAGGACAAGAGGTCACTTTCCATGAGTACTCAGGACAAACAAAAAAAAGTAGATTTTCTGAACTGCTTGCAGTGTAATATAAAAGGATTTTTTAGTGAATCCCCTCTATTGTTGACAATGTTGTACTAAAACTGATTTTACAGTAATGTCCACCTAGAGTGGCAGAGTGGTTGTCTTGTTCGCTGGTGGGTAGTCATGGCAATCTGGAGCTGGCTCACAATGACTACATGGAGGAATAGTGGCAGAGGTGTCACAGACCATGGCCACTGTAAGGCAACTTATGGTCTGGACTGGTGCAGGTTATGGAAATGGCACACCACATGACAGCAGTATGGAATTGGTTCCATTTTTAGGATCAGAGGCCACGATGGGCATAACCACTGCTGGTTGTACATGGATACTTGAAATATACCAAATAATTCTGTGTGCATAAGGCAGCTAAGCAGCGGCAAGCATTCCTATTCTCTGAAAAGGCATCTTGGCTTGTGGGAAGTGGATGCCATTATTCCTTGGTTTTGTTTGTTTGTTTGTTTGTTTTATTAAAAGATCGGGGGGGTTTCTTTTAGAATCCAAGACAAGGTATTAATATAACATACAATAAATATCTGTTTTACCTTTTTATTAGTCCAAAATCAAACTTGGAAACTTCATGAAAGCTGGTTAGAAAACTGAAATGTAACTATATATGTTACGTTAATTACATTGTTACTCATATTTAATAATTCTCTACAAAACAGCATGCATTAAAACTTTATTAGTGAGTTCACTTTTCTGCTAGTAAAAGCTGAGTAATGTGAGGCTGGAAGATGAGCTTCCATCCTTCAAAACAGAACTGGAGATCCCACTCTGGATGTCTGATTTTTCCATGTGTATAGAGAATAACAGTGGAAAATGTATGCTGATTGTCACGTAAAATCAGTGCCTGTAGTGTTCAACTGATAGGTAGTAATGAGAAAGGGATGAATGCAGGGCTGCCTTAAATCCTTTCTTTCACTGACCTTACTGAAAACTCCATCAAAAGCAGCTCCAGTCCTTGATCTAAAGACCCTCTGAATGGAAGGCATCTTTGTCTTTGCTTTCAAAAATGGAGCAGAGTTTATTCTCTTCCAAAATATAGCAGGTCATGGTGGCATCTTGTCACAAAGTGATTACACCACTTAGGAAGAAGACAAGTCATACTCACTTGCCTCACTGGGCACATGGAACACAAACTTCAAATCTTTACCTTCCAGAGGACTATGATACGGAAGCTACTATGGGGTGTTCCAGATGCAGAAATAAAAGACACTCAAAAGCATTTTTGTGGAAGTTTTATCACCATGCAGCAAAGCAAATTATGTCTTCACTAAGACAATCATGAATGGGGAGAAATGCCACTTACTGGTAAGGGCACTTGAATGGGGCAGAAGAGATTTAGCCTTTGAAATTACTTGTTTTCATATGAAGCCATGGCTACACATTGTGGTGGATACTATTGAAAGGAACCCAGTCTCTCCAGTGAACTTTGTGGCTACTTATCCAATATGAAACTACTTCTAGTGGTTTGAGGGTGGCTAAAAAGAGGGACACATCACTCCTGACTCAGTGCAACGTTGGCCTGAGCTAGCCACTCCACCTTCCGTGACTGTAAGGCAATATCAGAGTACATTTAAGTCTGTTCTGCATGGATGTGAATAGAGGTCTGGGGTGTCTCTGTGGTGGAAAGAGTCCTGTTGTCTGCAAAGACTTTTAAACTGCATTTTAATGTAACAGGATAATGAAAACCAAATGGAGCTTTACAAGAGTTCCTTCACTACTCATTCAATGTATTGATGTTTTCACACACTAAAATACACTAAGGAGAAACACTGCATCTTCTTGTGTAACCCTGGGGTAGGAAGACACAAAATCATATTACCTTTGTCTTTCAGGTATTTCAGTCAATTTAAATATAATGAGTTGCACCTAGTCTATAGCAGCTGTTTCTACTATAGAATTGACACATTTCAATCCTATGCTCTCTTGTGAGAAGGCTTTCCAGGAAACTAATAGTGTCAAAAAGCAAACAGAAAATGAAAATAAGTGGATCCTGCCTGAGCATAGGAAATCATTAATTGCTGCTGTTGGACTACATCCCCAAAGTAGCCATTTAGTATCTGTGCCTTGGTTGCATGATTCAGATGATTGTATTGCCACTTTTGGATCTCATTATCATTTGGGCAATCTCTCCCATTTCTAGCTTGTTTCCATTTCTTCCATCATAATAAATTATTAAAAATCCCCCCTGTGTCTTCATTAAATGGCTTCTATTCAAACTGGCCTCTATAGGTTAATGAGTGCTCTAAATATGCTTCAAATGGACCTAGAGTTCATAGGTTGTTGATTTATTATTTTCCTGTGACAGAACACTGCACTAAAAGCTATTTTCTTTCATTTATGTGATGTACTATGTTCATGATCATTATGCAAAATGTAGCAAGATGTACTGTCTGAAATGAGACATATTTCTTCATTTTCAACTATGCATGAATGTGCACGTGTATCATGAACAGTGGAGGATTCATTTTGAAGGTCTTAGAATCTCAAGGTATAGTGGATGAAACAGTCTGCAATCCCCTAAGTTATTATTTCCATTGGAGATAAAGGCTTATAACCATGAAAACTTTTGGGACAAAATTGGTTATGGAAAGGAAATTTAAATTGCTCAAGGATGGAGTGTGTTGTGCTTAGATGTCTGTACATCTTCAGTATAGTAGAGAGAAAGATTATTAAGTAATTCTTCAGTGAATAAAATAGACTACCAAAGCTTATCTCTGTATTAATAAAGACAGAATCAATTAATTAGATATTCACACATTTTAATATTTGTATTGGACTCTTTTTAAAAATAAGGTGTGTGGACCACTTGTGACACAATTGAGGAACTGAGATTTAAAGAAACATTTTCTGAAATCTTAAATGGTTTAATTATGCCACGTCATGGTTCTAATAGAATTTACTTACATTTTAAAGAAATAAGAAATTGTTGTGTAATTTCTGTAAAATACCTCAAGGCATTGATGCTATATAAACTAAAGTATCAATGGAAAAAATATTCTTTATATCTAAATATTGTGCAGCATCTAATAAAATTAATACAAGTAATAAATAGTATGATATCTGGAATTGAAGCTAACTTAGAAGGAGATAATGCATAAAATTGTTATAATATTGTACACTTTCCTCATTTAGGCTTTTCAAAAGTTGGTGGGGCACCCATGTGCCGCAAAAAGATTGCTTTTCAGCTTTTATATTGTAAAGAAGTTTTCTAAAGAAAACAAAAAGAAAAAATACAAAGATAACAGTATTTTAGAAACTTCTATCTGTATATATTGGACTTAGTAACAATCTGTTATCATTTATTAATTTTTCATGCCATTACAGTAATATAGCAACACTTTCAATACTATTTCATAATCAGCAGCAATACTTATGTGAATGCTACTTTGTAAGAACTTAAACACAGTTTTACATTCAATGCTGGATCTGTTTTAATCAGACACAGAAAAAAATATTGTATATTTTCTATTACATTCACATAGCTAGCAGATAAAATTGTTGTTTCTTTTTCTTGGCTGGTAGTAAAGTTTTTTGAAAAATAAATTGCAGGTGAAATGTATCAACCTTCTTAACCCTGGTCTCATTAGCAGATGCAAATATAAAGACTCAAGGAAACAATGTTATGATACAAAGAAACATTTTACACCATTGCCAAAAATATACAAAACAGAAATTGAATGAAAGAATAATCTTCAAGCACATTAAAAATGTCTAGGTTTGGTGTAGATTATTGAGCAAGGACTCTTCATAACACATAATTTGAAGATTGTTTAGATTTCAATAACTAAATTAGCGTTTGGTCAGAATGTCCATAATTTCAGTTCTAATTTGTCTCCTTGGCTTAGCCAAAATTGTTTGGAAACCTCTAGGAGGACTCATTATCCCCTGCACTACACATATAACCTCTTAATACTTTCTTCACTGTCAAAAGGAGATGTCTGCAAATAGTCAATGCAGTGTCACTAGCCCCAAGCAGAATCTTAACTGATTGTTGCTATTCTCCTAATTTGTGTTTTGCTGAGTAGGAGATGCTAAAGGTTTTGGTTAGTTGGGTTCATGCTTAGATAGCACATTGCTGTCTGCTCTTAGCCGTTTACAGCAGATAATATAGTCCCTGTAACCACAGGTTCATTGTAATCCACTGACTAAAGGCCCTCTTCCCCCACAGCTCAATTCCCTGCATACCTGTAGGACAATATGCCTCTGGTAATATTTCCTGCATGTTGCCACTTTGGAGAAATATTCCCACTATCTAAGGAACTGTGTGTTCACCATGTGTTTCAAAATTTCTGTATTTTTCTTGTATGTTGGAGTTCTCAGATCCTTGGTTAAACTCAGAATCTGTTTATGAGGAGGGGAAGTCTGTCTTAAGTATAAAAATAAAACCAACAATTTATGGTTAACATAATAGAAATCTTAACAGCATACTTCAGAAATGATCACTAGTCTATATCTAATTATTACAGCAATGATAATGCAGTTAGAATGATAATGCAGTTAGACTATTTATGTATAGAAAAGGTTGCAATATTTTCAATAATACAATTGAAATTGTAACACATACACTTAGTTTCCCTTATCCTTGTGTCGCCCTTCCACTTCTCCCTTGGGTAGGAAGGTCAGTGGTTTCATGCTGGAGTTGCTGGTGAAGTGGTCTTAGGACAAGTCAGCACCTGCAGACCTTTGCTGGGAAGAATGTGATGTTCTTGCTAATTACTTATTCTCTTATTTTTTTCTCTTTCAACTTGGGGTCATTTATATATATTTGCTAGCATGCAAAGGTATTACTCTTCCTTCACTGGTACACAGATTCAGATTACAATCAATTTTACTAAATATGGTGTCTTTTATGTATGTTAGACACTATTTCTTTGTTCTCTTTGATGCCGAAGGGGGTTTTGATTTTTCATTTGTATAGATTTTAGGAACACAGTAGCTGTAGCAAATGTAGATTTAATGTGCTAGAATTCTGGCAGCCTAAGTTCATTGTTTATATATCTTAACTCCTACCACAGATTAGTAGCTCAAATTCTTTTAGATGCTTAGGCTCTCTTCAAGGTAGAAAAGCTGAAGACTATCAGAAAGGCCTGCAGAACAAGACCAAACATAAGCCAACAACCTTGAGTCTAAGAATACTGGAAAAACTCCAAAAGCCCATGGAAGAGGAGCTGCTGAAGACAGAGGATCTCAATGACGCCCCAGACCAGATTCCTGGGGATGGTACTGGGGCTGGACTGAAAAATGTGTAAAGTTGGGTGGGCAATATTATAAAAAACATGGAAATCAGTGTTTGGGGTTACACAGAGATGTCATCATGTATTCCTAAAAGCCCTAAGCCTGGACATTAAAGAATGTACCTTTTTATCTTATCCCACATTAACTTGGCTCGGAGTCCTGTTTTTGGTCTCTCTCACGGCATCATCTTTCTCATCCCCAGAACCAGTTATGTCCAGATCCATTTGGTTCTGCTGTTCTTTTGTTTTCTTCATGGTCTAGGGAGTCCAGTGATCTCCAGTGTCATACCTATGTCCATCTCCTATCATCCAATGCCTTTATTAGAACACGCCATATCCTCAGTCTTTTCAAGGCTTCCAAGACAATACATCCCTTCACTACACCACTTTGTGTGGTAAACTTCTCATTTTACCTATAACAATCTTTAGTTGCTTCTATCTATATAAAACTGGCTGTTTCAAACACATCTGAACAAAAGTAAAAAAAATTAAAAATTGACACCTGGTCAAAAAGAAATTGCTGTTACAACTAAGCAAAGTAAAATGAAATTGTGGACAGGTCAAAAGAAGCTCAGATAGAGCAAGTCTGGTGAAAAAGTCCTTCCCTTCTCAGTATTTCCTTGTTTATTATCCTCCACCCTGGTCTTCTGTAAAGATGGATTAAAAGTAAGTTTGCAATCTCTGCAAAAGACTTTGATTCTGCACCAAGGGGAATCCCAAAGGACATTTTTTATTTTCCCTCTCTCCTTCTTGTAGAAGAAATAAATAAAATAGCTCCCAAAAACGAGAGCCCATGCTGCAGAGCTGTTCTACCCTACCCTACCATTAAGTATGCATGACAACTGGTAAGTCTTCAGGTTCTGCTCAGAATAGCAAATAACACCAGCCTAACCTCTTATAAACTTGTAAACACACTCTTCTCTAGTTTTTTTACCAGTTATTGTAACATGTACTACAATATTAAATAATATAGGGAGAGTGGAAAAATAATCTCTGAAGCAAGTCTAAATTTGTTTACTTGTTTATGATGCATCATATCACAGCAATTGAACACACTGGACATTTTAATATGTTTAATATCCAAATTTGTCTACTACTTTACCAGTTAATTTTCCCACCTTTATTCATCTTTCGAATTTTAATGAACACCTGAAGATGGATGTGACATTTTCATACCCCAGTACTTTTTTTCCTTAATATATATCAAGATCAAAACAGTATTAAAAGAATGTCTGAATTACAGGAATGATTGTATCAATCTTTGGAACAATGTAAAATTAGTCTCCAAGCCTAGATAATAATATGGTACTTCAAATAAATAAGCATTAAAAAATAATATATTTGACAATGAGCATTATAATTATTTTGTTGAAGTTATGGTTTGAAAGTTAAAAGTAGCGATATTAATAAATATCATATATTATTACTTATATGTAAAAAAAGGTTCCCTTCTTTTTTGTGTGAATGCAACATTTAGGAATAGGGATACTTAAATGTTGCTAATCTCAGAGTCATGTGATCTAAAACATGATTACTGGCATGAAACCAGGTTTTAAAGCCAAAATTCATGGCAAACTCTCGTCGAAAGAATTTTAGTACGATCTATAAAAAACCTAACTATTTTATTGTTTCTTCTATCTTGTTTACAGTAAAGGTCAAGTAAATTGCACAGACTTATCTGTATTTGCAGTAGATGCGATTGTTAAGAGCTATTCAGCATATGAATGAATTGTTAACAAATTCACTTGCAAGTTCAGTTACCAGCAAAGCCATTTTATATATCTGGACAGCCACACTGTTCTGCTCAAGTTTTCTTACTTGTATGATCTGACCATTTCTCAGTTTTTCAATACTTCATCAGTAGATCAGTCAAGAATTAAAGAGAACGATTTGACAAGTTTTATACTTATACTCTTACAATTGAGTATTGTTAACTTTAGTCTTACAATAAGTGTTTTAGTCAACTAATTTGAAACATTTGGGGAGGCCTGCTACATTGCATTTGGACTTGTAAGTAAGGGAGTCTACTTTGCAGATACTTTGGCACTTAAAAATAAGATGCGTTTTTGTCTTTTTCAACTGATTTACAGCATAAAATAGACCTCATCCTATAATAGTAAATATTTTTAGTCCAAAAAACTTTATTTTAGAAATATACAAGCAAAAATGAAAAAGAGTTTTAGGAAAACTGCTGAAGAAGAATTCTTCTATTTGTTTGTGGTTCATGACTAAATCACTTCAAATGTTTCTAATTCTGTATCTGTTTTCGCTTAAGGAAACAAGGCCATAGTGTATTTCAGTGGTGCATGGAGAAAACGGAATATTAGTGACAGGAAATTGAGTATAGCATTATGAACAGCTCTTTTGGCTGATCAAAAAGTTTCTTTTTTTTCATTATTACAGTGAAACAAGGGATACAAATTGAATTTTAGATGCACAGATTTTTCTTTTAAATTCATGTTCTGTAAAGAAAAGGGTCCAGTGATAGTGGCTGATACAATGGACCAATGTCCCTAGAATATGCTGGGGTAGGAACAATCTATTAAACTCTTACAGAGTGTTTGTCTTTAAAAATTAAAAGATACTATAAACCTCAAAGTTTATTTACTTTTTTCATTTTTAGCCCTGATCCCTAGTTCTGGGAAAACCATGGAATCCAGGGCATTTTGTGAGCAGCAGCAAGCAATAGGACAGGTGAGTGGGATGAAGTTTGACAAGAGGAAGAGACTATAAATGCATGGTCAACCACCTCCTAATTCTCTTAGTTCATCTCTGTAACCTGCTAATTCTCCTTCCTGAAAATTTCAATACACCCTTGAAAACTCTTATCTTGCTGAAGTGCATATTTAATGCAGTTATGACACACAAACAGTTAGTTTAAACTAAGTGAAAATCCATCACAATTAAACATTTGCAAATTGTTTTTAACTCCAGAAAGATTTAAAAGCAACATTTGTAAGGTGCTTAGTCTCTTGCTGGACTCTTCAATCTTTAATATAGATTTCTTCCCTAAATACTTTTGGGTTCATTAATAGGTAGATTTTTTTCCTGTATACTTTTTATGTTGTTTACATTACTTTTCACTGCAGTTTAATACTGGAACCATCACATTTTATAGTCCCATAAACTTATACAAGCTATGTCAATTTTTAGCATAATATTGTTTATGGAAATTAAGATTTTCCATGATGTCAGCCTTCCAAAAAGGTCTTGTAGTGCTGCTCTCCACAGACAGTAATAATAGCCATAATATTTATTTAGCACCTTTCATCTAAGATTGGCAAATATTTTGCATGAAGTTCCAGCTCTGTGTTTGTTTTAGAGTATGCCACTGCATTTTGTCTCAGCAGGAAAATGAAAGTAAATCAGAGTATTTCTCTTGTAAATGCTCTACCCATCACAAAAATGTAGATTACACTTCACTTACTGAAATTTGGTCATCAGCAGTATCAGGCATCTTCCTTCTCTTGTTATTAAAAACCCCAGTTGGGGATGGTACTAAATACTAAACCATACTGACACACCACCCTTTACCTACTGTTCTTTTAGGACCAACAGATATTTTTTTACCAATTATTTGAGTCTTTATTTTGCTTTAAAAGAAACAGATATTTTTCTACTTTTATAAGTGGAAAGATGAATTGAAAGAATTAAGGTGATAATGCAAGTACATATCAGCAGTGAGGGAGTGTTTCAGGTAATTACACTATTCAAAATTAATAGATTTTAATTTTAATTAATTGATCAGTGCCTTTAAAGCATGAAACATTTAACTTTAGTGTATATTTGAAAAGCATATCTTCACCTGATTTGTTAACAGTATATACAGTGGTTTGGGGTGAGGTTTTTTCTGAATATGGCAAGGAACTTGACATAACTTGATTATGAAAAAAAAATTAAAGCAAAACATATTTTATCTCCTCCTAAAATGGCTTTCTAAATTTTCTCTACTGATGGTTATTTTTTTAGTTTTTCTTCCCATCAAGTTAAAAAATATTTACTTTTCAAATATTACCAAATATCACTTTTTTTCCCACATTATGTTGGAATGCTTTGGTCAAAACAGGTCATATTTTAGCAGCTTTGATACAGTAAACATTGATGGTGTTCAGTTTTCTTAAGATATATAATTGGAAAGATACCTCATGCAGTATTTCACATTTCACTTGAAAACTCAAGAGAATTTGAGAATTCACAAAATAACTCAAGTTTGTCCTGCAAGCCAAAAGCTTTAGATCTCCTGAACATACTAAAAATGTGATTGCTGGCTTTATTTTGCAAGAATTTAATCCTCTTTTAGTGTGCAAATGGTTATGTAATGCTGAAATATCCAGAAGAAATACTTCAACCTGTTGTATTAGTAACAACCACCATGGAAATGTCACCCTTCTGTGATTTAACTCTGAATAATAGAAGCTACATTTTGTAGCATGAAAGAAAGAACTTTGATTTAAGATTGTAATTTTATGTATTTAACATAGGTGACTGACAAATAATAAAGTAATAAAATTATTACAGATGCTGTTCCAAGTGTATATAAATTTTCCTCTCCCACTTACGGTTTTATTACAAAGTTACACAGAAATTCTATGAAACATATTTTTATTGCAGAGGTATTTTGTGAATACTCAGTTTATTTCAGTTAATCTCAGGATGGTATTGCAGGGGGGTTTAACAAAAAAGCTAAAGATATGATTTGGACTCTTATCAGTCCTTACTTGATATTTGGTATCATCCCTTCACTATATTATGGAGACAGTGTCAAAGGCCTTGCTGAAGTCCAGATAGACCACATCCACAACCTTCCCCTCATCCACCAGATGGGTCACTTGATCATAAAAGGAGATCATGTTGGTCAGACAGGACCTGCCCCTCCTAAACCCATGCTGGCTGGGTCTGATCCCTTGTCCATCCTGAAGGTGCTGCATGATTGCACTCAGGATGATCTGTTACATAACCCTGCCAGGCACAGAGGTCCAGAGAAGAGCAACAAGGCTTGTGAAAGGACTCGAGTATAAGTCCTATGGGAAGAGGCTGAGGAGCTGGCGTTGTTTAGCCTGGAGAAGGGGAGGCTCAGAGGTGACCTCATCACTGTCTAGAACTACCTGAAGGGAAGTTCTAGCCAGGTGGGGGTTGGTCTCTTCTCCCAGGCAGTCAGCAATAAGGACAAGGGGGCACGGGCTCAAGCTCTGCCAGGGGAAATTTAAGTTGGATATCAGAAAAAAATTTTTTACAGAGAGAGTAATCAGGCATTGGAATGGTCTGCCCAGAGAAGTGGTGGATTCACCATCCCTGGAGATTAAACTGAGATTGGACATGGCACTGAGTGCCATGATATAGTAAACAGACTGAAGTTGGACCAAGGGTTGGACTTGATGATCTCTGAGGTCTTTTCCAAACCAATTGATTCTCTGATTCTATGATGCTATGATTCCTGACAAAGTCTACCATGAAGATGCAATAACTGAAGTGGCATTCTTCCACATGCCTTTGTGCCTATGGACCCATAGTTCCCCAGCCTTTCCTTACCTACACTCTGTGTTCTCCATTCCACTGCCATACAAACAACTACACTTTTGACACTTCTATAATCACAAGAGTGTTTTGTAGGAACAACATTTCAAATACATATAGAAACAAAATGGGAAATCAATTTGTGCCTCTGCAAATCTACCTATTATGCTATAAGCTTTTCAATAAAGAAGTAAATCTACATTATTGTGCAGCAGTCTGAGGACATAATCCTGATAAAAGCCTCTGTTCTGTGCAGTTATAATAATTTGAGGCTATAAGAACTAAAGTTTTTCCTCTTTTACAGTGACTTTTTTTAACAATATGAATAACTGAACTTTTTTTTAAAGAAAGAAAAAAGTATTAATGCTCCTCAGATCATGGGACAGAAAGCTAGTAAGAGCAAAGTTAAATTTATGTTGTTGTTATGCATTGAACTTTTAATAGTTAAAAATTTGTTGATAAGCTTGTGTATTTTCAGTGTAATTGCTCTGTGTATTACCTTTATTTGCTCTTGTCTTATGAATGTCTATTATAAAAATTAAGATTTACCAAAATTTAATGATCCTATAATTTAAATAGCAGCAAATTTTTCTGTAAGACTGCAGGCTACTGGGTAGACTAGCCTGCTGACTAGTAGCCACATTTTTTGTTGAATGTCTACACACTTCATTTATTCAGGCATGAAGGAGTTCCCCTTACATTTCCTTATATTACTGTTAGGTATTAGATTTCTGAAAATCCAGCCCCTACACTGCAGTTTTATTGATTTAAGAAGTGGCATATGTTCAATCAAACCCAGAGGCTACTGTTGCTGTGTCTTCATAAAGATCTGGAAGAGAGCAGTAAGCAGCAAATACTCTGAGTAGTTCGTTGTCCATATTCTGGGTCTTTCTAGAAGAGTACTATGTATGACCTCTAGGGAAAGGAGGACAGAGAAAGGGGATTTTTGCGTGATTGAAGCACTGTGCAGGCTATGGAGATTCTGTGTCCCCATGTATGGGTTTCCTGTGTAACCCCTACTGCAGAGAAGAGGCAGAAAAGCACTATTGCTTTCTGGGGCAATCATAGACTCAACTTTACAACTGACCATTGTCAGGCATGTGCAATCTGCAGTGCCTGTGGTTATGTTTTATTGGTCTTATCACCAATGAACAAACAAAACTTCCATTTCTAACAGCTGTGCTCAGCTGCAGAAGAGACATCTCCTTCCAGCTCTCATTACATTTGTGCCTAAAAGTACCTGTGTAGCTTCTTCTACTGCTTAAAAAAAGTCTTTTTCTCACAACATATTTGAGGTTTAAACAATCTAAAACATTCTTCATAATATTTAAACTTGTCATACAGCCCCTACAATTAGCCCTTTGTTTTTGCATAAGTAAAACTGTATCTTAACTAATCTATTTCAGGTGAATGTGTTAGTCTCAGGAGAAATAGGAGAGGAAGAGCTGAAAAGCATACTGTGGAAAAAATAAATCATACCATGCCACAGTGTCATCATCCTGCTCCTCATCCATTTTTCACTATCTTCTAGTGTCATTGTAACCTTCTGTGCAAGGTTAAATGTCATGGTGTGGTTTTATCAAAATAGAAACCTTTCTCACATGTGGAAATTACTATACCATGGACTATGCCATATTTCCAGGAAAGATTTGTTACTAGACATGTTAGCACACTAAAAAAGAAGAGCTAAACAGATTTTATTTTAATTAAGATGCATCGGTGATGTCAAACTGCATAAATATCACCACATACTCAGGGAAGAAATTGTTTCTGTCAATATCCCAGGTTTGATTTGGTTTCGTGTATGATCCTTGTATACAAATTTGTTATGTTTTAAATGACATTAAATTTAGTTTAGCAAGCCAAAAAAAAAATAAGAAATTAGATGATTTCACTTTGATTGACCCCAAAATAATATATGCAAACAACAACATAACTGCAGGGCTGCTACAGAGGGGATGAGAGTCTCCAGGAAATGAGAATTGAAGGAGATGTTCAAAACACACAAGCAGAGTGAAGAGTTCAAAATGGCTTGCAATGTTTCCTAGCAAACAAAAGTAATAATACCAGCAAGAGCTAGGGCATGTCTCAGACATCAGTGAAAGATGCTCCTAAGCAGAGTCTTGTAAAGGATGTCATAACAGACAGCAAAATATAGGCAATAATGCCCTATTTGACATCAGGATGTTACATATTTGCATCCACACGTAGTCTTATTTCATCCCATCTCTCCCTCTGTTTTACAGGGAGTTAGGATTTTTTTGCTCACCCTTATTCACCTGCTTTCTCTTCAAAAATTTCTTCTGTAGCTCAGTACAGAAGCACATAGATCTACAAAAGTCTTGATTTTTTAATTTAATTTCCCTGAATAGGGTGCCCTTAAGATTTTATTTTAATGAAATCCTTAATTTTTTAATGATTTCTTTTCAATTTCTTTTCTTAGGCCAGGTTAGAATTTGATAGCAAAGTGTATTTCCAGTATAGAAACTTCCAGGATAGTTTCAAAAATGGCAAAAAGCAGTTCTTTGTTTACTAAATCTTACATTTATACGATGCCTTTCCAGAAAGGAAAAAGCAAATAAAGCACACATTTTTTCCAAAATGTATGGTATATGCCAGTATATGGGGGTGCTGTTCTTTGGAAATTCCAAATTCTGAGATGGGACTAAAATTATCTTTTCAAAAGAGTGTTTTGTGCTTCTTCACCTATTTTCTCCACTACGGTGAAAGAGTGGAAACAGTGTTTCTCCTTCACTAGCCTCTAGCCAGTGCGGCCTTTCTCTACCTGTATTTCTGGTTACTGAGTGCTCTATTCATCCATTCTGTTATTTTTGTCCTTCATATATCTGTCCAGCTATTGATTTTAGCTAATACTTGCACAGATTGTTAAAACATGGAGAGTTGATTTATTTAGCTCTTTATAAAATGTTCCAGACAATGCAATGTGCACCACTTTACCTCCCAATTATACTGCAATTCAGTTGTAGTCAGCAATCAAGAGAATAACCGAAAGGGATGTTTCACTAGGAGAATCCAGACAGCAAAATTAATACAATTTTAACACTTTTTTTTTTTCTGGATGTCCATATTCATAAAACAGTTCTTCTAAATAAAATAAAGTAGAAGCTCCACTAAATCCAAGAACTGTTTTCTGGTGTCTAGTTTTCAAGCTTTTTTACAAATTTATTTTTTAATTTCACCTGATTAAATTTATTGATACCATTTTGCTTCTTCCTAAATCCTTTTTTTTGCCATTGGAGTTTGCAATCTTTATAAGATACAAGGTTCTCACAACCCTTTTCTGTTATTTGGCCAAGGTATGCAGAGTGGCATTTTGCTTTTACACTTCTTCTTTCTAAAATATTGTTCCTCATCTTTTGTTCACTTTTGCTGTTCCACTTTGAAATGTATTAAATTTGCTCATTTACTCTCCTAGTAAACTGGTGGCCAGAACTGAATGCAATATTCCAGGCTTAGTTGCAGGAATACTGTGAATTATTATTATTTCCTTGCTCTTTGACACCTCCGTGTATAAAACCCAAGAACACATCGGCCTCCCTTAATACCATATCACTCTATAGATTCATGCCCAATTTTCTGCCCATTACCGCCTCCATGGCTCTTTAACCATTGCTGCTTTCCAGGTTTCTCTCCTACTTCATAGCTATGTTTTGTATTACGTTTCTTCATATGCTGTTAGGTAGCCTTTTTCCAAATTGAATCTCATTTTGCTCTTATGTCCTTGTTTCTAATATTGCTTTGTCCTTTCCTATTGTTTTTGTGCCATCAATGGAGTTGCAACACCTGCCAATTTAGTATTATATATGAATTTCATTAAATTGGTGTTTACTCCCACTTTCAAATTATTAATGAGGACATTCAACAAAACTCTGGACACTAGTCCCGTCAGTGCTACCAGACAGCTTCTCCACAACTTGATGCATTGTTGTGTATCAGTATCCCTTGTTAATCTGTCTTCCATCACTTTTCAGTCCAAGTGACAGTGTCCTCATCGCTAACAACGTTTAATTAATTTTGAAAGAGAGATTTTGACAGATAATGAGAACTGATGGCTTTTTGGTGCCTCAGACAGGATTAGGGCAAAAATAGATTTTATCTATTTTCCTCTCTTTTTTTTTTGTACTAAAATTAAAATTCTATCATCAACAACAAATCCATTTCTTTTTTCCTGACAAGTTCATGCTGCTCATTCCTTATGGTTTCATTATCTTCTAGCTATTGAGTGCACATTTTTCTTCTGACATTTATTCCTTTCTTAATTCAACTGGAAATTTAACCTTATGATCTGATAAGTTCAGGATTATTCACAATTCTACTGCTTGTTTATGTTTTTTGCTAGTATTTCAGGAATTTTCTAGCTCTCTCTGAATCTGACAGCAAAATAATTAACAATCAGGCATTCTTTACCTCTATTTTCATTCCTCAAAATATATCTGTTACAATCAAATTGCCTGTTACAATATTTTCAAAGCTTCCCTTACTACTCCCTTTGTCAGTAATGTGTATGAGTTGTTTTGAAATTGCCCAGCTTAACTTTTCTTTCTTAATTGAAAAAAAACCTCCATCTATAATTTGAACCACAAAGTCCCCCCATCTGTGTACTCTGAACCCTTATTAAAAGTGATGGGACGGTGCCTTCTCCCAATCATTTTTGATTGCTTTCTCTGTAACCAGTGTTTTTAACCAGATTTCTTAGCACTTACAGTTCCCCAGGAGTATAGATTCATGGATTGTAAAGCTACAAGGGACCATTATGATCATCTAGTCTGACCTTCTGCATAGTACATAACAGCAGTGGTTAGGAGAACTCTCAAACCACCTGCTGTGAAAACAGAGAAACATAAAATGTTTAGAGTTAAAATGTCCCTATTTGTCTCTATTCAGATTCTCTTCTTATATTCCTCACAGTAACATCTCCTGCAAGATTCAAGGGAATGCCTGCTGAAACACATCTAATGTGATATATGCCTCTCTCTGGGTCTTCTTAGTAAGGGACATGTTTTATTAGAACACCACATCTATTACCTTAGCTGTTAAAAAAAAATAAAAAAAGAAACTCTATAAAATCCTACAAAAACTATGGTGACTTTACACAAACATTAATAAAGATTAGGAAAACACTTCACCCTTAGATCAAGAGGCTAAAGAGTTCTTTCCCCCCCAGCTTAGCGATCATGTAGTAGGTTGTGTTCTGTTTAAATGCTAAGTGCTGAGTATATGCTGAGCTCTGTCAGATATGTACAAAATCCCCTAGTTCTTTTAGGATAAGCAATTATCAGGTAATGACAGTTAGATATGGGAATGATGAAAGATTCAATTAAATTACCGATCC
Organism: Pithys albifrons albifrons; assembly: GCF_047495875.1. Classification (NCBI taxonomy): domain Eukaryota; kingdom Metazoa; phylum Chordata; class Aves; order Passeriformes; family Thamnophilidae; genus Pithys; species Pithys albifrons. The sequence continues at coordinate 40,016,291 of NC_092462.1, forward strand.
ACTGCAAGATCTCATATCAGATCCTAAATTATATTTCCATTGGCAGTTTGGGTACTGGCTGTGGTGGTATGCCATAAACCCAGCACATTATGTCCTGATAACAGCACCATAAAAGAGATTCACTACTACTCTTACTCTCACTATTCACCAGAGTACATTTGTGGCAAGATTCCAACAAGACTGCAAACTTTGCTGTTTCTTTCCCAGTTTATGATGTTCATTTAAAGAATTTTAAAAATCAAAGTTTTATAAATGTACAAAATATACAGATATGCAGTGTCTACAGCTACTTCCTTCTGCATTTACATTTGTATGTGTAATTTACATTGACTCTGTTTTACTCCTCTGTCTTAGCACTTAAAGACCTAGGAGACATCCAATTAAAAGTAAAAAAAATTTAAAAAATCTTGCTGCATATATTGTACTGCATTCTCATATGCTGCCTGGGAAAGCAAGGGAAAAGCAGAGAATATGCACTTCTTGGCATCATTTTTCATGACTTCTTAAAGTCTAAAGGAACTTCAAATGGAAGTTTTTGAATGACAATCAGAGCTGGAAAACTGTTTTCCGTGAATTGTGTTTTGCTCCTGTTTCAGAAAAAAAAAAAAGTGTTAACCTTAGTATCCCCAAAGCACAGGCTTTTGAAATTTTGGACGAATATCCAGGGACCTAGTTTCTGCCCTAAAGAGCTTAACTGTACTTCTGACTGCATATTTTCACTCAGTTAGGAACTCATCACTTGTCTCAATATGTCTTAGAATATGTCCTCCAACAATGCCTAAATTTAAAAACTTAAAACATTATAGGATCACATAGGAAGAAAATTAGATATAGATATATGACATATTTATAAAATAACAAAAAAGTGTTTTCTTAAGTATCTATAGCTAATCCTTGCTATGTTATGTATTTTGTAGAGAACATATGTTCAATATAGGACCACTGTTGATCAAGTTGTCCATATCTTATTTTATTAAATGCTATAGATATAAATAATCCCTACCATAGTATTATTTTAAAATAAAATTTTTAAATAATTTCAGATTAAAAAAATTAGAATTATTGCATCAGAATGATCTTGGATGGATACAAAGTGAACAAATATCAACATAGAAAAAATGATACAGTATACTTCTGTTCCTCTTTTTAAAACTTCCCCACTTACTGAAAACATGAAACTGAAGGAATCACATGTCAGCTTGAAGACTACCTGTTGTCTTTCATCTGGGATTAGAGTAGTAAATATTGCCACAGAAAGAATCTTGGAGAATATGTAGAAACCAATGAGTATTTGCGTGACACCAAGCAGTGCTTCTGACAAACCTTAGGAATGACATAGTCATAGGTCAGAGGATAAGTACCATCAAACTAAAACTAATCACCAAAAAAACCCCCAAACTTTTGAACCTGAAATACAAAATAGTCTGCATACAGTCATAGTGAGAAATGCAGTGATTAAACCAAATTGCATCTCTGTTCTCAGAAATAGCTCTGTGTTCTGATGAAAACGCAGAATAATCCACAATGAAAGGAAAATCTCACAGAATCTTTTAGTGAGAACAGCATCAAAATGATTAAAACAACATTTGAATTTGCTTGGAACTGCAAACATTCCAAGCACTTAAAATTGTTAGATCTCATGGGGAAAAAAACAAAATCAGACAAGGAATCATAGAGGGGGTTTCTATACTAGTGAAGAGCGTTTGCACCAAAGAAGCCTTTGAGAATTTTGTCTCTGTAATATTTTGGCAAATACCAGATACTATATCACCATGTCAACCTTTACATGTTTAAGAGTAGGTAAAATCCAGTGAATCTGAGAAACTCTAAATACTTGTAGTCATACATAACATCACTTCATGCTCCAGATCTTTACAGTAGCATCAGATCTTCTTTACTCTGGACTTCTGAAGTGTAAAGCAAAATATATGCAAGTATTCCCCCAAGAAATGTCAAACAGTAGAAAGTGCTCAAAAAGGTGTATTTCAGAGGTGAGCATGCTGAAAACTTACAAAGAAAAATCTAGCAGTGCTGTGAGCAGCACTGGGCCCGAGAAAAGGCAAGACTTCTTTTCGTCCCCTGGTTTTATCATCGCTTCTCCCCTCTCAACTCTCCCACTGACTGCTAAGGCCCTGTAGCACGCCTGTGAGTGTTATCTCTCTTGTACCCAGGCAGTAACCTTCTGTGGAATGCATGCAGAGAAACATCCCAAAACTGTCTCTGGGAAAGATGCCTTGTACCAAGCAGGAAAGCCTCCTTAGTAAAAATAACTGCCTCTTCAGTAGCAATATCTTCTGGAAAAGAGCTATTTACCCCTACATAGAGCTATAACAAAAGATGGGAAAATATTCAAAATCTCCCTTTGAAATAGAGCAGTCTAAAGTTGAAGTCCTGTGATAAGAGATCTTATTAAAGTAATGTTAGCTTTATCAAAATGCTTATTAGGTAAAGAAGGCATTATAATGGGAATGAGCAGGCTAGTTGTAAGAACCAATTAATAAAACAGCATATATTACCAATGGACTGAATTGAATCACACTAGTGATAAAAAAAAAAAAATCAGTTAAAAGGTTCCATGTTCAAGATATTCGTGCTTCTTTCTCTGAACCGGAAAGGAAACAATAATTGAAGAAATTATAATTTTCCATAGGACATTGCAAAGAAATAAGAAAGAAGTAAATTCTAATCCCTTATGCAGGAACACTCCCTGCCTTGCTTGTCATCTTTTTCATGAAAGGAATGCTAACAGAGCATTGGAAATGAAAAAGGAAACCAGAACTGATCTATGTCTAGGGAAAATGGTCTTAGCAATCTAGAGTTTAGAAAGCTATGGTGTATAGGGCTGCAGTACACTGTCAGGTGGCTTGTAGAAACTACAGACTTAAAGGTTTTTGAAACTATTTTAAGACTGAGGGTTTTTTAAGGAAAACTCGTGTTGCTCTGATCTGCTGTTGGTGATGGTTGTGAATTAAGTAGAAGACAGCTTGATGGTTTCTGGTGGTGCCTTGCTAGCAGCAGTTCTATGATTCTATGTCAAAATGCAGCATCTGACTTTATTATAATTTCTTACATTATATAAATAGGTATGAGATGAGAGTGTTAGAAGAAAAAAGTATTAAAAATGCTGTATTGCTTCTTTTGGTCTAAGGGGAGCAGGGGGTCAACACCATCTTCAAAGCCAGCCTTCCATGGGATTTTACTTCTTGTCACACTGAAGGCTCTCAGTCATAATACAATCCTAACTAAGCATTGCTTTCAACTTAGATACCCAGACTCATGTAAACCCCCTGTCATTTAGAGTTAAACTCCACCTATCTACTTTCAGACAAGGTTTATCACTTCTGGATGCCTAGGAGCAGTACTGCCAAGAGACAGGACAGTCCCATTGAAAGGTGCAAAAACAGCATTCATTGAGCATCAGTGAACAAACTAGAAGTCAGTTTGTGCAACCCACTTGGCCTCCAGCTACACAGATGTGCTACATCTCCAATTTCCCAGCAACTGCTTTTTCAGATACCACACAGACCTAAAAGAAAAACAGTTTGGAGAAGAAAGGAAGGGTTTCTTTTAGTGGTTTTCATTGTGGACATGGAGCTGACATATATGACACAAGGAAAATTTGACAGGAAGATGGTGACACCCACAGTGATGGAACTTGGACAACCTTTCAAACAGGGTTCTTAAGACCTTTGCATGGTGGATGAAACCTCACTACAGGGCTACCCATACAGGAACAGGGAGGACTGAGGGTTTTATGATGATGTTAGCATGACTCCAAGCCTTGCATTAATTTGCAGTATGTTTTCAGAACTACTTAAAACAAGAAATAAAATCTTTAAATACTTTTAGGGAAAAAAGAGTTAAGGAACATGCAGGAGGCAAGATAAGCCATTACAAATTTGAGATTGCCAGGCATTCTGGACAAAACAGCAGGCTAGGGATGATAACATTTTCTAGGTCAGATTTCGGGATATCTAAGTGACACGAGATGGCAGAGCAGACCAGGATTTAAAGAGAGCAAAGGACAATTAAGGTTGTTCTGGCTTCCCCACCTCTGAATTGCAAGTCCTTCCTTTAACTACCAATATGCCAAATATTTATTTCAAATGCAGGTGTTTAAAAACCATAAAATTGCAAGGTGAGTTCTGACATAAGAATACATAGGATATGGACATATGCATATCAGTTTAGGTACAGGCTTTGCAACACAATTCTTAAAGATCATTGCACAATCGAATTAGTCGCTTTATTTTTGTTTCTCTGTCATCACGTATATTCCACACATAAATTCATGCAATGAACATTCAGTTTTTATCTCCATTGGCTGCCCATATTTTTCAGCTGTAGTTTAGACACTGATATTTTAAAAGTATGTCTTTTTGCCTTATTTCTCACTGCTTCATCCGAGTTGCATCTGGCTTCATTAACCCAGCGTAAAGAGGAAGGGAAATGTGCCAAATACACATTTGATATCCAAAGTGTACCTATTGACCTTTGACTGGAATGGATATTTTAATCCCACACTCAAAAATTACCCTTCAGGAAACTTGAATTCAAATTACCAACATGATATGTCATCTTCTAATCTGATGTGACTGGAATGATAACATTTGCTTTGATGTGCAATGTAATCCAGTGTGACTGATCAGATGAAACCTGCCATAAAACTGCAAAGGGCAGTGCATCATGGTCAGAAAACAAAACTATCCTTTTTCTGGAAATCATAGTGAAAAGGATCTACCTGTATTTTACACGGTTTGGGATTTTTCAAGCGCTTTTTAACGCAGCATTGACAACTGCCTTATCTAAATTATTCATTTTCATTTTCTCTTGGATCTGACTCTAGCTATTGCTATATCATCTACATTTTTCAGTCAAGAAATAGGCATATTTGAAACCACAGAAGAATATCTAACAATTGAATTTAAATTGTATTAGAATATTCTGCTTGGAAAGAATAAAGTTTGCAGCATTTAAACTAACTGTCTTTCTAGCATCTTGCAACAGTTGTCTTCATTATCAATGCAGAAAGTACTTTGTGGTCTGACATGCAACTCCAGGTGCAGAAGAAAGCAGCACCCAGCAGCACAAGAAATCAGCAACTGTTTATCTCCCCTCTCCTGTTATTTCAGATTAGAGTATTTTGGGAAAGATTTTGCAGAATTCAGTGTCTCCCCACATGATCTCATAAATTATTTAAAATCTGCAAGGCAAGTCTCACCCACATGGTCAGGAGGAAGTCTTCCTAGTTTTCTGAAAATGACAGAAAACTTTAACTATAAAGCAACAGAGGGATAGGTAAAAGTATATAAGATTGCTATCTGGGTAAAGGAGGTAGACCAAAACAAAAAGATCATCTTATTCTTTAGCAAGAGAGTTGTAACCAGTGGGTCTGTGCCACATAATTTGCATAATTATGTAAAATATTACTGTTTCCTGTAACAACAAATCGGCAGTAAGGTCCAATGACATACAGAGCAGTAACACTCCTTATTGCTTAAGATGCATTTAACAGGCCAGGATATTGAAAAGAAGGAAGCCATGTTCTGTAAGTATGGGATTAAAGATGTGATACACTGATGTTTCCCGCCATCACATGTATCCACTGAGGTGAGAACCACACACAGTAAGACTATTTCTTTCTCTAATGTATGGATGTTCATGTAAGTCCTGTTCATTTTTTTATTTTATTTTACTTGAGTTAAATACGTCATCAAACATAGTTTCTTCTGAGTAGGAAAGAAGTACAGACAACCTGAAATAGAGAATGGCAAGATTTAAAAATAGATGACAAGTGGAGGTGTCTGTTTCCATTAACCTTAATTATTTGCTTTGTCACCAAAGACCCTCAGAAAAACTTGTCTGTAGTTTTTCCAGGTCCAGTTTGATTCTGCTCCACTGGGATTAGAAATTCAGGAAGGGGACGGTAAATGCTACTTGAAGACAATGTTCCTGTTCTTGCAGAAGCAAAAAGGTATCTAAACATATTGAAGGTATTACCTAGGCTTCTGACGCAGTAACATTTTCAATAGTATTTTCTGAAGTGGGGGCATGCAAAAAAGCAGTGATACAAAGAAAATAGTTTTCTGGTAAAGATGTTCGTTAAATACTTGAATATAAAGAATATTACTTACAAAAAAAAAAAAAAAAAAATACAAACCAACCAAAATAAAACAAAAAAACCCAACCTTCATTTGATAAAGATAGTCCCCTGACAGACAAGTAATTCTGCAGCTCTTTAGGATTAAAGACACTATGCTTATGTTAGACCACACCTAGGAAAAGTAGTCTGATTTCACAGCTCACTTCCCAGAAATGTAATTGCTAAAAATGGTTCTCCTTTTGAATCAAATTTCCAGCATGATATGTCATTTTCTAATGTGAGGTGACTAGAATGATAATATATGCACCTTGATGTGAAGCATAGTCTGGTATGATTGATCATAAGCAATATGCCATAACACCGCACAGGGCAATGCATTTCACTTGAAAATTTAATCTAAGCTGTTTTTCTGGAAAACTGCAGTGAAAGAGAAGACCTGTGTCTTACTCAGCTGAGTGGCTCAAGGTTTTAAGGTTATTTTTTTTTTTATGATCTTGTTGGCAGAAGCTGCTGATGTGGTAGGCACTCACTTACCCCTGCATCCAAGGAGGAAGTGATGTTCCTTTTTCATAACTTGTTCTGAAAAGCAAGTTACAAATCTTTTTTCTGAAATGTCCTTTCCACAAAGTCATCCTTACATGTATATCCTTTCTGGGTGACACCTAAGCTGTCTTCCTCCTATAATTCATTCTAATTCATCAATATTTATCCTGACCATGTTGTGCTTGCAATTACAAGTGCAGTTTTAATGCTGTGATTGTCACTGGACCAAACAGCAAACAGACATTGCAGTTTAACATATGCATATGGAATGAGTGTATTCTCACTTCTGTCTTCTCCCAGAATTTTGAACTGACACTTTTGTTACTCCTAATACTATTAGTGTTAATGGAAAAATGCCAAAATGTCAAACCATTTTCTATAAACATGTATTAATACCAGATGTCTAGAAATGGGGATTAAGAAGTTTACTTCGTAATTTTTATTGGATTTTTGATAACTTTACATTTTGATTTATATAGATCAGGGATACAAATATAAAAAAATAACCCACACACTATGAGGCAATGCCTAATATCTGGTAAGATTTTGATAAGAATATGTCTTTTAATTCTCATAGATTTCTTCTCTTTTCCACAGAAAGGCCTATGTCTTTACATCTACTCTCTAGTAAATGTAAAAGGGGGAATAGAGAAAAGTGGGGAGTGGAGAAAGCAGCCAACATGCTTTTCTTTTTTTATGAAATCTATGCACCCACTTCATGCATAATTTGTATGTTTTCCCCAAAGTATATATGACTAGGACCTTTATCAAGGGCTATTAAAGGCCCGGAAAAGATTTTTTTTTTAAAGACTTTGCAGTGGAACCTAACTACAAAGCTATGCTATAAGAAGAGGAGCTGTGGAATTTGATGGAATAGAGAACTTCTGAAGCAAGGAAAATCCAGAAAAAATAGACAGGTAAAGAGTCCTGGTGTAGGATGAAAATGGACTAAACTTGAAAGAATCTTTGAGTCTGAATCATAGAATCATAGAATCATAGAATCGATTGGTTTGGAAAAGACCTCTGAGATCATCAAGTCCAACCCTTGGTCCAACTCCAGTCTGTTTACTACATCATGGCACTCAGTGCCATGTCCAATCTCAGTTTAAAAATCTCCAGGGATGGTGAATCCACCACCTCTCTGGGCAGCCCATTCCAATGCCTGATTACTCTCTCTGGAAAGAATTTTTTTCTGATCTCCAACTTAAATTTCCTCTGGCAGATCTTGAGTCCGTGTCCCCTTGTCCTATTGCTGAGTGCCTGGGAGAAGAGACCAACCCCCACCTGACTATAACTTCCCTTCAGGTAGTTCTAGACAGTGATGAGGTCACCTCTGAGCCTCCTCTTCTCCAGCCTAAACAACCCCAGCTCCCTCAGCTTCTCCCCATAGGACTTATACTCGAGTCCTTTCACAAGCCTTGTTGCTCTTCTCTGGACCCACTCCAGCACCTCAATATCTTTCCTGAACTGAGGGACCCAGAACTGAACACAGTACTCAAGGTGTGGCCTCACCAATGCAGAGTACAGGGGAAGGATCACTTCCCTGGTCCTGCTGGCCACGCCATTTTTGATACAGGACAGGATCCCATTGGCCTTCTTGGCCACCTGGGCACACTGTTGGCTCATGTTGAGCTTCCTGTCAAATAGTACCCCAAGGTCCCTTTCTGCCTGATTGCTCTCCAGCCACTCTGTGCCCAGCCTGTAGTGCTGCAGGGGGTTGTTGTGGCCAAAGTGCAGGACCTGGCACTTGGCCTTATTGAACTTCATCCCACTGGAATCTGCCTATCTCTCAGGTCTATCCAGATCCCTTTGCAGAACCCTCCTGCCTTCCAGCAGGTCGACACTCCCTCCCAACTTGGTGTCATCAGCAAATTTGCTGATGATGGACTCAATCCCCTCATCTAAATCATCAATAAAGATGTTAAACAGGACTGGACCCAATACAGACCCCTGGGGAACACCACTGGTGACTGGCCGCCAGCTGGATGCAGCTCCGTTCACCAGCACTGTCTGGGCTCGGCCCTCCAGCCAACTCCTAACCCAGGAGAGGGTACACTTGTCCAAGCCATGGGCTAACAGTTTTTCCAGGAGTATATTATGGAGACAGCGTCAAAGGCCTTGCTGAAGTCCAGATAGACCACATCCACAGCCTTCCCCTCATCCACCAGGTGGGTCACCTGATCGTAGAAAGAGATCAGGTTGGTCAGACAGGACCTGCCCCTCCTAAACCCATGCTGGCTGGGTCTAATCCCTTGTCCACCCTGAAGGTGCTGTGTGATTGCCCTCAGGATGAACTGCTCCATAACCCCGTCAGGCACTGAGGTCAGGCTGACAGGCCTGTAGTTGCCAGAGTCAGCCTTGCAGCCCTTTTTGTGGATTGGGGTGACATTCGCCAACTTCCAATCATCTGGGACCTCCCCAGAGAGCCAGGACTGTTGGAAGACAATGGAAAGTGATTTGACAAGCTCTTTTGCCAGCTCCTTCATCACCCTGGGATGGATCCCGTCTGGTTCCATAGACTTGTGAGGATCCAGCTGGCTCAGTAAGTCACTAACTGTATCCTCCTGGAATACAGGAGGGTTATTCAGCTCTCTCTTTCTGTCTACCAGCCCCAAAGGTCAGTTGTCTTGAGGGCCACCTGTCTTACTGGTAAAAACTGAGGCAAAGTAGGTGTTAAGTACCTCAGCCTTCTCCTCATCTTCCTTAACTATATTTCTCTCCAAGTCCAACAGAGAATGGAGGTTTTCCTTGCCCCTCCTTTTATTATTAATTTATAGAAGGACTTTTTGTTATCCCTAACAGAATTAGCCAAATTAACTTCAAATTGCACTTTTCTTTCCCTGATTTTTTTCTTCATGACCTAGCTATCTTCGTAAATTCTTCATATGTAGCCAACCCTTTTTTTTTCACAGTCTGTAAACTTTCTTTTTATCCCTGATTTCAGAATCTCCCTATTTAACCAAGACAGCCATCTTACCCTCTGGATGGCCTTTTGGCACACTGGTATAGCCTGTTGTTGTGCACTCAAAATTTCCTGCTTGAAACATATCCATCCCTTCTGGACCCCCATGTTTTTAAGGGTTGTTTCCCCGGGTATTCTCTGAATTAGTCTTTTGAATAGGCCAAAATCTACCTTGCGGAAGTCCAGTGTAGAAGTTTTAATGATGGCTCTCCTTGCATCTCTGAGTATTGAAAATTCTATTATTTCATGGTCGCTGTGCCCTAGGCGGCCTCCAACTACTGCTTCATCCACCAGCCCCTCTCTGTTTGTAAACAGTAGGTCTAGTGGGGCCTTACCCCTGGTAGGGTCATTTACCTGTTGATGAAGGAAATTATCCTCTATACACTCCAGGAACCTCCTAGACTGCCTCTTCTCTGCAGTATGAAGCTCCCAGCAGATATCTGGCAGGTTAAAGTCACCCACAAGAACAAGGGCTGGAGATTTTGAGACATCTGCCAGCTGCTTTTAGAATAATTCATCTCCTTCATCATTCTGGCTGGGCAGTCTGTAACAGACACCCACAAGGATGTCAGCCTTCTTGGCCTTCCCCCTGATTCTGGCCCACAGGCACTCAACCTTGTCACTGCTGACCTCAACTTCAACAGAGTCAAGAGACTCTCTAACATATAAAGCCACCCCTCCACCTCTCCTACCCTGCCTGTTCTTTCTGGAGAGCTTGTACCCCCCCCATAGCAGCACTCCAGTCATGTGAGTCAACCCACCATGTTTCTGTGACAGCAACTATGTCACAGTTTTCCTGCTGCACTATGACTTCCAGCTCCTCTTGTTTGTTTCCCATACTGCGTGCATTGGTGTACATGCACTTCAGCTGGCCCATTGATTTTACTCTCAGCTCAGGCTCTACTCCCTTAGGATTATCTCTGGGGAGCCCAGTTTCAGTCCTTTCCCCCTTCAAACCTAGTTTAAAGACCTCCTAACCAACCCTGCCAATTTATGGGCTACAGTTCTTTTGCCCTTACTAGAAAGATGAAGCCCATCTGGTTTGAGGAGACTGGGCAACACAGAGTTTGCGCCATGATCAAAAAACTCAAAATTTTGATGGTAGCACCAGTCCCTAAGCCACTTATTGGTAAGCTGGGCTTTCCTAAACCTCTCCTCATTTATCCCAGCTAGCACAGGAACTGAGGCAATTACTTCCTATGCTCCTGTCCCATGAAGTGATCGGGCCAGTGCCTTAAAATCTTTCTAATTACCCTGGTACTTCTTTTAAAGAGAAGAAGGATGGATTGAATAAACTGAGAACTGCTAGGAGTGAAATACATGTTAATAACATTCCACATGATTTCTCACACACAGGTAAATGCAATGTTTAGAATAACCTCTTTTTAACATAAAAAATAATAAATAAAAGTTTAGTAATAGAGAAAAAGTTTTGAGTTCCTACTGATTTGTTGAGCTGTGAATTTAGAAAATGTATGATTCTGAAGAAAAAATATCTTTTTTTAATTTAAAAGCAATAATACTCTTGGGGTCACCCTTTGTTGAGGTAATGTAGATTAGCTTTACAGCGGTCAGAGGAGACAGAGACAACTCAGGCTGCAGTGTGATCAAAAAGCTCATCAAAGACAAAGGACTTTATTTTTCAAAACAGCTTCACTTTTATCCACTCCTGCATATAACATGCTAGCACACTATTGGTCAGCAGTTGACCTAACATACATGGAAAGATTCTACTGGTTACAAGGCATCTCACATTCTGCAGATGGTTCTCTGATCCTTAAGGATGTACTCATCAATCACCTCAGACCTTAAGAGATACACACACACACTGTCACCCCCACATATTACATTTAGAAATCTATCAATTTAGATAAATCAGAAAAATTTTCAGTGATTTTAATAGAAGAATGAAAATCAAACAAAATATCTTAATTCAGAACATCCTTTTCCACTTTTTTATTTGACCAACAAACAGAAGAGGCTTTTAGTTGTACAATGTTATTTCTAAACACTGAAGTACAGAAAGATAAAGCAAGGCAGAAAACCCAAATAATTTTGCACTTTTTCATGAAATTGCACATAGTTCTATTTCAAAAGAATCCCTGCCTGCTAATAATTCAAAGTACTGCTATAACTTCCCACTCTGCTACAAATTGCTTCCTCTTAATCACAAGCCTCATTAATCAATACTTTTCTCTTTTACAGTAGTAATGCTACAGAATCTAAAAACAGAAAGGCAAATAAAGAAAGAAGGATAGACTGAAAGAGAATGAAAATCCTGAAAACTGTATAATAAAAGGAACATAGCAGTAACAAATGGTGCATTGTTGCACTGAGGCTGAAAATTCTTATTTTTGACATATGTCAAAACCATCATGTAATTAAGTAATAAAGATTTTTTTTTGCCTGTTTTGCACAATATTAATTATCTATTTTGTGAGGAAAGGTGGATTTAAAATGCTAATAAAATCTTAGCTGAACTAACATAAACACACACAGACAAAAAAGATGTTTTATATCAGTACATGTAACTGGGAATACAAGAAGCAGTAAAACTAACATAAGGCACCATGGTGATAGCAACATTATTTGAGCCTGTACAGAATGAGGCTTTTTGTCACAGCAGTAACCTGTTGGCAGAGAAGATGGGAAGACTAGAACTTGTCCCTTTTTGGCTTCTTTATAATCTTCCAGCTTCTAAAGGAACAATTTTTTTTCAAGAGGAGTTTAAAGGTGAAGCAATAGTAGATTGCTTTATATTTTTAACCATTTTTTTTTTACAATCATGTTTCAAAACAGAAATCCATGACTCACAGCAAAATGCTTTCCATCCTGTTTTAGTCACATCTAACAGTACTTATGCACCCTATTCGTTGTCTTTTAGAATATCAGGGTTTTTTTCAGCAACACATATTTCCTTACACCCTGGTTATGACATGAAATAATTTCAACCACTTCCAGTGGAGATGGAAGCAGCCAAAAAGACAAGAGGCACTCTTAGTATTACACAGCTGCAATAGCTGGTAGGAGGGTTTTGTCGGACATGTTTTGCAAATATCTGCTTTACAAAAAGAAAAAAAAACACAAAAGTTTTTTAGGTACAAATGATAAATTCTTAAAGCCCATCATATTTTTATAATGCTGCTTATTTTAAATTTACCTTATGCTCGGCAAATGATGAAGGCATATGGTTCACATAACAATACCATATGTCTGATAATATTTTGCTGTATATTACAGCAATAAAAACATTTTTAATTTGTAGGGGGACTCAATTTAAAATTGCTTTATCTTCCTTTTTACATTTATAAATACTTCAATGACATCTCTGTAGAAGGCTATAAATCCCACAAAGAGTTTAATATTTCAAACTAAACACTCAGGGAGTATTTTATAGCTTAAACCATGTATTCATCACTGAGAAAAAGACTACAGTCCTTTGGTAAAATATGGAGAAAAATAAGATAAAATAAAACAGATTAAAATAAAACAAAATAAAATAAAATAAAAATAAAATAATAAAAAATAAAATAAAATAAAATAAAATAAAATAAAATAAAATAAAATAAAATAAAATAAAATAAAATAATAAAAGCATACATTCAAATTAAAATGTACTTAGGCACCTCCTCCCCTTTAAGTACGTATTTGCTCTTTTCTCATCCAAAATGCGGTGTGTCTGAAATGTTCAGATTTTTTTTTTCCTTTCTCCTTTTCTATGATGTTTATTTCTTTATAGAATCAACAAGGAAACGAGATGAACCACAGGCAAACATGTATGAGACTCATTTTCCTTCAAACAAAATTGCATTGGAAGAGATGAAAAGAGAATAATTCTGTATCCTCTTTTTTTTTTTTTTTGCTTGTGCTATTTTATGGGCGTCTTTGTCAGAGTGAAGTACCACCATGTTAAGCATTAGTCCTACAGAACACTTAAGCCCACACACAGAAGCAAAAGCAGGAAGAATGATTTAGAATAAGTTCCTCAACTGGAGTTCATGGAAAGAGAGAAAATGCAGTATTTGATTTTTTGGTTTTTGTTTGTTTTTTTTTTACTTTGAAGTGACTTACTTGATGGCTGGACATCACAGCAAAAATATGGATGAATGTGACCTCATTATTAGCACAGAGAAGACGGTGACTTTGGATGATGACATCTGACATGATACAAAATAAAGAAAAGAACCAGCTGTATCTGGAAGAGACTTTAACCATGGTAGGTACAAGGAAGTTATGTTTTCCAAGCTAGAACTGATGAAGCCTTTGTTGAAAATGTTACTGGCTTGTGCACATCTAGAATGTGATGGAATAAGAAGAATTAATAAGTTGGGAGATAACTAGAATGTCCAATGGCTCCAACAGAGTCAAAATATTGAAAAGTAACAGAAAATACACCTAAAGACCTCACTGACATGGACAGTCACGTGGTTGTCAGTAGTCACAGTGACCTGAGATACAAGAAGAGACTAAAAATGCAGAGTCAATAATTTCTTATATTTTTTTAAAGTTTAAGGTACTTACAAAGCACCCAGAATCAAAAAACTAGTAAATGGTGTTCAAAGAAAGGAAGATGAACTAAAGCTTCCAAGAATCTGAAGTCTCTATTTCTTTGTGCCATGGAAAATTTAACTACCCTTCCTCTGGAGCACAGATGCTCCAATAATCTCCTGCAAGAAGACTTCTTGTAGTTTTCTACTTTCATGATGCAGTTCCTTGACACTTCATATTGACCATGCCATTTATCAAGTGCTTTGTACTTCCACCAAATGAAAATAACAACCTAAACATTATAGCATTGTAGAAGCAGTATGATCCAGTGAAAAGACCACACAGACACACAAAATGTGTAGCTTCTGTAACTTCAAGAACAAACTCACATATGAAAAAATAAAAATGCCATTTTAGCCATTTCATATGTGTAGACAAATTTGAAAAGACACAACTAGGCAGATAGAGAAAGTAAATAATTGTTCTACTTAGAGATGCTTAATTTCAATCAAAGCAATTTCATGTCCCACCATCAAAAGACAGTGAAAATTCCCACTTTGCATAACATATACTGTTTATTCTGTAGTTCTTATTCTTTCAATATCTTGTTTAATAGAATCAAAGCAATGGAAAGTAAAATGCTTCTTTGATGCCTTGACTGTATACAGGAACTGATAATTACATTAGCCCTAATACCATCCAGTTCCACAGGATGGTTCTTAAACTAGCAATTGCCCCAAGACACATTAGTTTTAACATACACCTATGCCTGCAGTTTGGGGAACTAGCCAATATAATGACTGAAGAGTAATATACATCTGCTTTTAGATCTCTTCTATGTCACAGTCTTTTCAGTGGATCTCATAATCAGGATGCAAGGGAAGAATTGAAATCTAGGCATACTCAAAATACCTGGTGAATCTGAGTGAGAACAGATTGGAAAGCTATGAATTTTGGGTGGCACAGAGCCATATATATAATATGACTGTTGTGAAATTATGATGTATTCTAAAGCAGTAATGTGGGACAACTGTCAGTTATACCTTTTCAGCCAAGTCTTTTAAAAATATTTGTGTATAACTATTACTAAGGCACATATATAATGACAATTGTGTTAGTAGTGTGTTAGCTATAGTTCAGATTTTCTTGATTTGTAGTAAAGTTGGCCAAATCTGGATGAATATGGCTCCTCATCCAAATTACCTACACTCTAGGCCAGTGGGTATCTGTGGCCACTAACCTGCATGCAGAGTCCCTGATTTGAATGAATTTGAATTGTAGTAGAGTCTACCACTTTATTTTCATAGCACTGACTAATACTATCTCAATGTTCCTGCCCATATTTTTTTTTATTTTTTAAATCTCTGCCATTTTCAGTTGTGGTTTTTTTCCACTACATCCTGAGATTAATGTAATAGTAAAAAAAAAAAAAAAAAAGGAAGTAAAAATAAAAATTACTCTATAGAAAAGGCAAGGGTGCTTTATGTGCCACAGGCAATAACCATAGCCAAGAAATCATCTAACAAATCACAAGCCAAGAAAAAAGCCAGTTCTCCCCTACAGACATGTTATGTCTATAAACAAATTAAAATACAGCTCAGAAGTTCACAAAAATATAGTGATCAATGCAGTGCTTCTGAAGGAAGATGAATAACTTTGCTTGAAACCTCATTTAATTTGGTGCACTGTCTCTTTCACAAGTTGGTAAATAGCTTATGTGGTAATCAAATACACCCTGCCTTTTTTCCTTCACTTTCTTGAAAGACAGCCTAGTTCATATTTTTCCCTTTCCTAGACAGTTTTTATTACTGACCGGTAGCCAAAAGTTCATCCCTTTTAGAGTTGTTTCAATGCTGAAGCAAGATGGACAGTTGATATCTTAGCATTCTTAGTGTTTCCTCTGACCAGGACTTTCTACATTGCTCTCTTCGAAAGGGAAAACTTTAAATTCTCTTCTCTTTTTCAAAGGCTGATCACTTTCAGCAGGCTTTATGGTCTCTAGATAAGACTGAATTAGTATTCATTCCTGACTGAGACACAACATACACGTCGGATTTTGAATCAGCACATACTATATCCCAAAGAATTGGGTTCAATTAGCTCACTGAAGTAATCTGAGAGATATTGGAAACCCTTGTGAGTTCCTTCCCATAATCTTAATTAATATTTCATGTTTAACTTATGTTTGAAGAATAGTTTAAGGTTTCTGGTTTTCTTCCTTCTCAAGACTGAACATGTTATAAATAAATTCTAAAAAATAGTTCTGAGAGACCAGTTCCTATGTCAATCAAATAGAAAGTTTTGTTTTAAAATTACTACAATGAGCAATTAAATTCAGAAAGGTCCTTGGCTTTCTGAAATACTCATGGAAATTATGAAAAATTAATCTAACATAAAAACATATATTGAAAGTAGTACTAACAGTGTGGTGGGTATTTTTTTATACCATATTGACGACTGTTTCATAAATCTATACAACCTTTCCAGTGCTACAAAACACAGTGGAATCAGTCCACTTAACTTACCTAAGAGCTTCTGAAGCATAATGGTCTGGAATAAATACAGATGAGAAAATCTATTTAAATTCCTAGGCATCACAATTATTTACCTGCTTATAAGAGAGATTCTATGGTTTCTTTGACCTTTTCATCAAAGTTAATTTTCTAAGCAGCAACATAAAAATTACTAGCAAAATCCTTACTCAGATAATTTTTTATTAACTTAATTTCCAAGGAAACCAAACAGTTTAGATCATGTTGGTAAAAGAAGGTTTTGATCTGGAGAGACAGATTAGTCACTGTCCGACTCATTAGCAGCAGTATTTTCATTCTAGTATCCTACTCCACTGCAGCAGTAAATCTTGTGAGGTTAACTTTTAAATGTTCATCAATAGAGTGTCATCAGTTTTCAGTAACAGTCTAAAGTTCACGTTTAGTAATGACTTTTGCCATTTTAGTGTTAATTTTAAGTATGTTTTCACAGATAATTACAGTGCTGGCTTCTAAACAGATTTAGTGTTACTTTGCTGATCTTCAGAGATACAGCCTGCTTTTTTTCCCATGCATTCATGTTGAAAACAGTTTGCAGCGGCAGGAGTCGATTAATCATTAAGCTCAGGGTTTAATGTAGCAATAGTATATGGAAGCTTTCTCTAAGGATGCAATTTTAAAAGCCAGATAATCAATTCAAAGTCACCAGAAGGAACACAACACTCAGCTTGCTGTTCAGGTTCCTGCTGTGTCAGTGCCTCCAACAGAGTGCACAACTTGCTCTGGCAGTGCCTTGGCTGAACTGGTTGAACTTCCTGAGCAACTGTGCTCATGTGCAATGATCCACATTGAAGCTGCTTGGCCTGGAACCAAATCTTCAGGAGAAATGGAAATAGCTTGCTACCAATATGGAGAGCTGGTGATATTATTCCTGGGAGCCTTTCTAACAAGGCATTTGATTACATTAGTTTGTTGTTGAGCTACTTCTTGTAGCATCTGTAGAAGTTCTTCTCTTTCAGTTTCTCATACTAAAAATTGGTAAGTTTCATGCCAGAGAAGTTTATGCACAATTGTACATTTCGGTTGCATTAAGTGATTTGGTCATGAATTCTCTGTTCTCTGAGGTTGCTGATAGTCATTCATAAGAAAAGTAGTAAGATTTCCTTTCAGAGGAGAATTTCCTGAACTCTGCAGATGAATCTGTAACTCATGCAGAAGAACAATCTCTTGTGTACAATACAATATTGATGACATGAAGATCATGGACTCCAGAGTCTGACTACTGCCTTTTACATTGCTCTTTCTCCTCAGAAGTAAATGCTGTAGTCACTTCTGTGACAGATTTACAATCCCACCTGCTTAACATTTACAGAGTGCAAATAAAGGACCAAATCTGGGGAATGGGAAAGAGCACATAGGTGTACTGAACTTACTCCTTATCCATCTGTGAACACTACTCTGTACAATGTGCCTGTCTCACTGATGTATCTGCTGACATCTGTACAATTGCAATTAAAGGAATCCTATATTCTTAACAAAATATAAGTCCTAGAAATGTTCATACACAGTCACCTTCCCTACAACATGGACTTTTCAGTTGGTTAGTTTTTGCTGGCTATTTTTTGCTTTTTGTGGGTTTTTGTGTGAGGAGGTGTTTCTTGTTTTGTTTTGTTCCCCCTCCCCCCCCTTTTTTAAAAAAAATTCAATTAATGTTGCTGTATGACTTAAAGGAAGATATGGGTTTAAAATATGGTGGTGTGTTGACCTTGGATGGCTAGTCTCTCATCACCCTCCACCCCCACCAGGACAGGCTGAAAAAGCTTGTGTGTTTACTTGCCAGTTACTATCAGAGGCAAAATAGACTTGTTTTGGGAAAAATTAATTTAATTGATTGAAAATTAAAAACAGAGTAGGATGATAAAAGTCCAAAACAAAAATGAAAACATCATCCCCCAACCTCTTCTGTCTTCCAAAATTCAACTTCATTTCTTCATTTGTGATTCTTTCTATCTTCTCCCTTCCCAGGTAGCTTACGCAGAATGAGGAGTCATGGTTTGTGGTGAGTTCATAACACTCTGGCTCTAATTGCCCTTTCTTCCTTACAATTTTCCCTTGTTACAGAATATAGTCTCTCACATGGGGTACAAACCTTCACAAACTGCTCTGTTGAGGTCCCTCCCCTGGGCTGTACTTCAAGAACTGCTCCAATGTAAGTCCTTTCCACTGAGTACAATCCATCAGGAATAAATCGCACCAGCGTGGGTCCTCTACAAGACACCGGTCCTGCCAAGAACCTGCTCCAGTGTGGGCTCTCCATGGGCTCCAGATTCCTTCAGGACACATCCACCTGTTCCATCATGGGGTCATCCACAGGCTGCCGTGTGGATATTTGCTCCACTGGTGCCATCCATGGGCTACAGGAGAATGACTTGCTTCTCCACAATCTTCTCCACAGGCTGCAGGGGATTCTCCGCTCCAGCACCTGGAGTGCATTCTCTCCCTCCTTCTTCCTTTGACCTTGATGTCTGCTTAGTCATTTCTCTACCATTTCTCTTTCTCACACACACAGCTGCTGCCTTCTGTATTTCACCCCTTCTAAAATATGCTGCCACAGAGGTGCCACCAGTGTTGCTTGCAGCCTGAGCAGTTCCCTGCTATGGACTTGTTTTGGAGCTGGCTGGAACAGGCTGTGTCCAGCATGGACAGTCCATGGTGTCTTCTCAACCATGTCACTTCTGCAGCCCTCCATTGCTACCAAACTCTTGCCATGTAAAACTAATATGACTATTTTTAGTTTTCACAGAAATTTCAAAATAACATAATAGAAAATGAATCTGAAAATCATATTTCCAAATACAAAAGAAGACAAAATATATTCAGATATATGGGAATGTACTCACAATCAGCTTTTGTTTCATCTATTTTGTTAAGCCCCTTTTTCTCTGCAATTCACCTCTAAACTAACCTTCATGAAGATCTGTATAATTTACTCCATTTCAGTAGAAATTTCAAATATTCTTTGTTTTTTGTAAGAATTCTGTTAAATGCAGATTTTAGTTTAAAATCAGCACTGATATTTAGAATTATTGAAATTCAAAGTGTTTTAGTGCCAGCTGAATAACCTTGCTTCATAATGGCTTGAAAGTGTATTGCTGCTTATAAAACTGATTATTTATATCTTCTTGTCAATGGCATTTTAAGAAAGAAAAATATCCCTATACTGTAACCAATTTCTATCTACAAAAGTTCAGTGATAAACATATTTACAAAACTACGCTTTGATTTCTATCCACTACTACAGAAATAAACCTTGATAACAACATTGGTAAAATGCAGGTTATTTGCTCGAATTTTAGACAGAATTTTATTACTTTTTTAAATATGAACGAGGAAGAAAAGCATCATGCTTACACTTTTCAGTCAGTTAGAAAATATGCTTCCTAAGCCAAAAGGAATTTTAAAGGCAATACAGCTAAAATACCAAGAATCAAAAAAGCCATGTTTTTCATAATTTTGTCTTTTCTACGTAAGTCCTTTTAAGGAGACTATTTTATCTACTGCAATCTGTGTAGCTTGGAGCTGCTCCCCAGTTCAGTTTCTAACAAATCCTGCATGTGACTCATCCTCTCAATTCCAAAAATAATTCTTCTTCTTCCCTGCAATTTTGCATAATTGGTCTCTGATAAGAGCAAAAGAATATGCAAATATTTGATATGCATTAAGGCAGCTGTTTGAGGCCTATGTGATTTCAAAAAGTTACTCATATTTCACTTTTTGAGAGTAGCGGATCTTTGTCATGGCATATTTTTAAGGGAAGGCTGAGCCTGGAAGCTCAGAACTTGCTCTATTTACAAGAAATTAAGTAAAACTGGCTACTGATAGACCATGTTGAAAAAGATAGAAATATTTTATTGCTTGAGTTTTGGATTAAAACGTATCTAAATAAAATTGTACTAAATTATGTCATATGTACAACTACAAAGGTAGAGTGTGCTCAGTCACATGTAAAGTTATTATAAAAATGTAACTGCTACACAAAACAGATTTACATCAGAACAGAAACAGAGACTTCCATCAAAATTGTAAAGGATTCCACAGAAAATAAATTTCAGTGCCAAATCAAAATAAAAAATATCTTTTTTTTAAGGGGTTATAATATTACAATGTGGGAAAAGGCTTCATTTTGAAACTGCATTATGCTTGTATAGCTTTTCCAATTTAATTTAAAATGTTAAAAAAGAACAATACTATCAAACGCTTTATTTCCTTGGAACCATTACATGTATTTATTTACTGTTGGGCCAAAAAAAACAAAAAATCAATCTTTTGCATAGCTTTAGTGAATATAATGTGCCTGCCCTGACCTTCCAAGTAAGCTGTGTATAAACAGGAAATACAAATTCAATTTATAACCACAATGCTGAGATGAAAGAAGGCAATTCTTTAAAATGAACCTAAATAATTTTCCCCTGACCTCTCCTAACACTTCATACAACAAAAACAGATAAAAATCAACTTGTCTGATTGCTTATTACTGAACTGAGTGTGGGTATGAAAGCAATTGTAAAAAGCTGCTCCTTAGTTTCAGCATTTTTGTAGTATTTGAAATTAAATACTTCTCTGACTCTTCAACATTGTATACATTTGAAGATTTAAAGGGTCTGTGTGATATAAGGCACATTTTATTAAAGCTTCACAGAAACATTAGGATTTTTCTTAAAATTTTGTCTTCTCTGCCTGTATCTTAGGACTCAGACAGACTATGCTAGGTATCAAATAAAACATGAAGACAGATAAACTGCACTGTAGCATTTTGGGTGTTCTGGGAATATGGTGTTTGGAAGTTAGGCAATGCCAGAATTATATACAACCTTACATGATCATGCATACCTCTCCTATTCATCACTGTACACTCTTCAGGCTCCTGATCACATAATAATGTTGTAAGATTCCTCTTGCTTTTCATGCACAGAAGGATAGCTCTTATTTAATAATATTCAATGCTATCTTTGTTTCTTTTTGTAGTGTCTACTTCTAGTCCTTATTTAATGGAGTCAATTCACACTCAGAAGATGGATGTATTAATTTCTATGGGAACTTCTTTGTTTCAATTGGAAAGTATTACTAGAACTCGTTACAAGAATTATTAAATTATTGAATTTATGTTCGCAGTGCTCCCCTGACATAAGTATTTTTATGTCCATTTTACAGATTCAGCAATGAGTTGTAGAGCCAGAAAAATGTATCTTGGTGCCCAGTCATTAGAACCTGATTTTCCAGTACAGATACTATGTTATGTTCAGATTGCAGCTGCTGTACCTTGGAGTCTTAACATTCATGTATACATTGCTATAGGGTTCTCAGAAAATGGGAACAACATGACATGAAAAATCGCTTTGTTGCATGATGTTAGCTTTCACTTTTATCACAGCAAAATCTACCAGAAGTCAATAATAATAATAAGCCCAGTTGTAATCTCTAGCCTAGGTTTTTTCTTAACCCATAGATTCTTAGAAATTAAAAACATCCAATTTCTCTGTAATGGCAGCCAAATCTTTTTAAATTTTTGTGCTCCTTACATTCTTGCCAAAATGCTACTGAACTACATTAGGAGACTAAATACAGATCTACTCAATTTTTGCCATTCTTGCCTATCCTTTGAGCAGGCAGAAGTAATTGTTTCCTGCTATCTTCACCAGTGTCCTATATAGAAAGAAAGGAGCTGTTTTGCCAATGGTTTTCATAATAGCTCCAACTGACAAGTAAAGGTGGGATTCAGAAACAGTTTTCTTCTGCTCTTGTAAGGAAGGTAGGCTCTAATCATCACAGAGCCATAGAACCATAGAATGTTTTGGGTTGGAAGGGACCTTAAAGATATCTAATTCCAACCCCCGCCACAGGTAGGGACACTTTTTCACTCTAATTTTCCCAATTAAAATGTAATTAACTCTGCCTCTTTTTAACCACCTTTGATGACTTCTGCTTCTTTGAATTATGACAACACTTCCTATTTATGCATTTCTAGGTCCCCAACCAAGATGTTCATCCTGCATCCAGCACCAGCAGAAGCTCAGCTCCTTTCTTCAGAGCTATATGTCCCTGCCCCAGCATTTTCCCTGCTCTCCATGTTCATGGGTTCTCCGTTTCACTTTCTGTAGCCTCAGTACTTCTTTTCCCTTGTGCCTAATTGTTTTGTATCTACAGACTTGTTTGTTAATCTACTTGTGTCTCTTACCAATGCCTGTTTCCAGTTACCCCAGTGTTTGCATCCTTCATGTTCTTGATACTCTCATGTCATAAATTCTATGCAGGTTCCTCAGTCAGCAAATACCCAGTGGCGTTCACTATTGAGCTTGGTGCCTCTTCCAGCATTAGTCTGAGGCCCACTTAGCATGAAGAAAAGAATTCCTCTGAATACTGTGATTCCTCTATCAAATTCCTGTAAACTATGCTTTTCTATTTATTCTTACAGCTCATATACAAGTTCAGACAGATTTTGCTGTGACAATAATAGTTTGCCAATTTTCAAGTTCAAACCATGAGTTTACTTTAAGGGGGTTTTTGTTACCTTTTTTTTTTTTTTTTTTACTGTGGGCCAGTCAACAAATTTTTTATTGGTATCATTCTTGGAAAGGGCTAAACCACCTTGGCTGGAAAATCCAAATAATTTCACTTTGTTACAGACACTCAGCAATTTCAACCTGACTGGTGAGCTTGGCAAAGGCTAAAGTGCCTGAACACAAAATCTTGTGGTAGGAGGCACTGGCTCCTTAATGACATACAGTCTTACAGAGTGTGAGGGGAATACATTCTCCATCTCTTTGATTTAGTTTGCTTCTTCTCTTACTCTTCTGTTATTCTAAACTGTTTTTCAAATTATGCATTTACCTTGAAGAAATTGCATAGTCTAAAGAAGAGAAAATGCTGAAAATATAATGGAACATATGTTAAATTCTGATTGGGGTTTGTTTTTTCCTATTTTCAACCCAGTTTTCTCATACAGACTACTGGGCAGCCCATGCAAAGAAGCTTAGATTTCACTTTCTGAAGCAGAATTTTAAAAATGTTGCTAAATTCTGGAAGGATTTTTCTATTATTCATATTAAGAAATGGAAATACGGTTTTTCCCTTTCTTTGTTCTTCACCCTTCTTGTTAAAAGTCCTTGCAACAACTGTTCATATTGATAAATACATGCAACAGTGGTAAGTAAAAATCGGACGCTCTCTACTTTTCTATAACACGGCCTAGGTGGTGAAACTAACCTGGATTTGTATCTCTAGTAAAAGAAATTACTTCCTGTATATAAATACACAGTTCTTGAATGCTGAGATAATTCTTACTTATCAGTGGATTAAAAATAGCCCACCGATACAGTGGAGAGGTTTCCGCTTCCAGGAGCCAGGCTAGGAGAGTGACAAGCAGGGCTCCCGAGGATCAGGCCCCTTAGAAGCGAGGGTCGGCTCCTCCCGCCCCCGGTCCGGCAACCGTCCCGAACGGAACAAGCCCGCACTTGCCAGGAGTTCATGAGGAAAAGGCAAGTTTATTGCGGCGCGCTAGCTTTTGAGGAGAGCATGGGAATTCCCCGGATGTAGGCGGGGAAGAGGGGCGGAGACGGGGCGGAGTAATGCAGTTCATTGGGTACATGCAAACGAAGGGAAGGAGGGAGGGGAGGAGCGGCAAAAGGACCAATGGGAGAATGAGATGGGCGAGGAAAGTCTACCTTAGGGCTTCCGGTACTTCGAGGTGGGGACAGCCCCTGCCCAGGCTCCAGCGGCGCCACGTGGGCGGCCCCGCCGGCAACCGCCCCCATGGCTGGGTCGGGCCAGGACAGGGGGCTGCGACCCGGAGAATTTTGTGGGAAGAGGAAACTTGGATAAGGAACAACTAAGGGAAAAATAACCAGGGTAGACATATTGGGGTGTATAATATTCAAGCTGGGGAAGCATCAATATAGGGTGTGAACTTATTAGAGTCCTTATAAATCTCTCGCAGAGCTTCCATATTCGGGGAGCCGGGTTCCTGGACTTCGGCGTCCTCGTCTATCCATCTCTTGTAGCATTTTTGCCACTGTATAAACCCTGGGTCTCCTCCGACATCTCCTCCTTTTTTATCTTTTAATGCCGAGTAGGCACGAAGAGCTTGAAAAGCTTTAAAACTTTGAAAAGACTTAAACATACAAGAAAAAATACAGCAA
Source organism: Pithys albifrons albifrons (assembly GCF_047495875.1). Taxonomy (NCBI): domain Eukaryota; kingdom Metazoa; phylum Chordata; class Aves; order Passeriformes; family Thamnophilidae; genus Pithys; species Pithys albifrons. The sequence continues at coordinate 40,041,071 of NC_092462.1, forward strand.
CGATTAAGCAATGTCCTTAACTGAAATAAACTGGGGATGAAACTGGGTTTACAAATCATTGTAGGCTTGAAAAAGTAATCAGTTTTAAATAAAATTACATAAGGCATTAACTTATACATTAAAAAAATTAACGATATGTAAAAAAACACTGCAGATTCAAGCTGGGGAAACATCAATATAGGGTGTGAACACTAGAGTCCTCACAGAGCTTCCATATTCGGGGAGCCGGGTTCCTGGACTTCGGCATCCTCGTCTATCCATCTCTTGTAGTCTTTTTGCCACTGTATAAACCCTGGGTCTCCTCCGACACTTACTATTTACACTTCCAAGCTTCTAAATCCACATTTGCAGTTGACATTCAGGGCCCAATTAATATGCATGGCATAGTCACATGCCAAATTCCAAAAATATTTACATAAGGAAACATTGTGTCTACATGGTTGAATATAGATAGCAGAATGATGGTTTCCCTGTACAGAAAATCCCTGACTTTCCTGCAGCTGAGGAATCTGAACAGTGTCCTCTCCCTCACCAACTCAAACATCTGGACTTCCAAACACTTAACATACCTGTTGTAATATCCTGCCTAATCTGTTCCAAAGCATATCAGTGGAAACTTTTAATTGAGCTTAAAACTGAATGTGAAAAAGTTTAGAACAGTCACCCTCTAGTAAGAGGCTTGTAAAATGCCTAGAGTAACATCAGTGTTGGACAAGAAAATAAATTTGCTTTTTGACAAAGTCTAAAATAGACTTCTGTTTAGCTTACCTACAGTATAATATACTGACGAACATATTTCTGTCATATCACTTCCTCATCTCACACCTATTACAAAAAAACACAAGCTCCTCATGCAGTTTAGCATATTTCTTTCAGAAAATTCACCTTTTAAATATGTCATGGAAATAGAAATGAAAAGATTTTCTGCAAATTAATATGAATCATGAGATGTCCCTAGCAATGGTTGCAGGAAACCCTTGAAACAGTCTTGGAAACAAAATAAATGTCTTCACCTCAAGCTGAAGAAGTAATGACCAGAGAAAGTTTAAATCCCTTTATACTATCCTTGATTATGTTGAAACAAAATAGTAAGAGACTTGGGAAGAAATCTGTTAAAACCTCTAGAAAGGAAGATGGCTTAATTAATTCAAGTACTTGATGAAAATAGCAGAATAGTAAAACTGTGTTATGAAGTTCTGTTTAGAAAAACAGTAGTTTGGTTTCAGTTGAGAAAAGATCAGTTTACAAAAACAGCAGCCTGTGTTTTAAGATTAAAACATAAAATAGAAATAAACATCATCGTTGCATATAATTTAACAATAGTTTAAAAATAAGCTGAAAGAAACCATATACTAATGACAGAACTACACTGCTTCTTGTTCTTTTAGTAGGAGTAACCTTATTAAGTAGTATTTGGATATGTCATAGTACCTTTGCAATCAGACAGTCACAAGTACTATTAAATCCTTTAGGTGATCCAAGGTTCTTCAGTTTGATTAACCTGGGGAGTCAGTTTCGCTGAACACTCTATGGAAGGATACCTTTTGGGAATGTATGCCCTAAGCTCAGGGATTTTACAGACATTATTTGCCAGAAAAAACTTCTGGCAAGCTAATTCCCATGCTTTTACAAGATCTTCTGAAGCTTGGCTTAAATAAGTTATACCTTCAAATAGACACTGTGCTATATTTTGACAGTCATACATGCATTGCAGAACCTCAAGATAAATTTTTTCACCAAATGCATTACCATAAGCTTGTTTATCCATTGTAAACTTAACTTAAATTTACAGTTATAGGAAGCAATTTTACTGGAAAAAAATGAATAAATTATTTCTTCCGTATTCCATTTTACCCTCTCCTTCCTACATGTACTGTACTCTTGGCACAGTCTTCAAAGAAAGCTATATATTACTAATTATTCATAACTGTCCATAAAGCAAAATCTGATTTAAGTATGGTTAGATTACCACAACTGTCAAACCTATCAGAGAACTATCAGTTGGAAACTTAACTTTGAGTCAAGAAGATGAAATTTCTCAGGGTCAAAATAAGATGAGGTTTGACAGAGCATCATGTAGCAATGATAAAATTTGAATTTTTTTGTAGCAAATAAATTAATAACACAGTTGACTTAATTGAAATGAAAAGTGGTAATTAAAGTGATTGTACTGGGATAAATAATATTATCAGTGTGTTGATAGCAGTGGTTATTTGCTTGAGTTATTTCAGACTTGTGTGGCATACGTATGTTTAATTCCATACTGGAAACTTGCAAGTGTTTATTACCTTAGGAATCTAATTATCAAATTCAAATCAGACCCAGATGTCTAATATTTTCCTGAATACTTTTAAATTGATATTTTTAGATAAAAAATTAACCCTGTCTCAGTTTTTGTCTAGCAGCTTTGTAAACAATGCAGTGAGAAAACTTAGTTTAACTGTTTTATAGAAAATAAACAGCCTGTTTCAGGCGTAGCAGTAATTAAAAGAAACAATACATAAGGAGAGACAAACACAAGAATCTACTAGGGTGATACAGACAACAAATTCTCTGTAAGTTCCTGGCCAAGTTAGACAGAGATAGCAATGAATGTGAAAGCAAATACAATCCTGATCAGGTAGACAGAGAGGCAAGCATCTCTAATGAAAGGGTCTTCATCAGGAAGATGTCAGCTGGAACAGAAAGAGAATCCATCAACTCTGAATTTCAAGATCGAGATTGAGAAAAACAGTTTCTGTTTGTTCAGTTATACTTACCATTGGACTTCTTCAGGGGTTTTTTTTGTACTGCTGAAAATGTTGAAGGCAATATTAATCTTCATAGTATAAGGTCTAAAAAGTAGGTTGGTCAAAGAAGCTACTTGACAACCTGTTGTTAGAAATACAGGTTAGGAGAAATTCAGGAAAATCTGTGGTAGCTGACATAGTCTGAATAACAATTACTGCTAACAAAGAAAGGAAAAGCAAAATATTCTGTTTCAGAACACGGGGGTTCATTCAACATATATTGCTATTACTAATAGATTCAAAAACAAAAAAAAAAAAACACCTGAAATCCCCACATTGGGGGCCCAGATTTTTTTCTTCAAAGTCTTGATGTACATAATAAAGCAGTACCATGTGTGCTTTGGTGCTTGCATTTCCTGGAAATTATTATATGTTTTTCCGTATCTAACAGTATGCTATTCAGAACTCTCTTAGAATCATGTTGCCTTCTCAGGCCCTTATATGAGCAGCTGACGTGATAGTGTACCATCTGTAAATGTCTGTCTAGTACGGAACTAATTTGGGAGAAAAATTAACTGTAAGTTTTGAACAATCCAAAAACATATTACTAGTTTAAGTATGGGAAAACAGACTCTCCGTCTAGCCACTTACCCTTGTCATCTTTCTGCACTCTTAAATTTCTTAGGCTTTGAAATCCTAAAAATCCTGGGCTAGAAACTGGTGCAAGTAATAGTTAGAAAGTCTATTATAATGTCAGTTAAGTATGTATAAAGCCGAATCTTCCACAGGCTTACTACAAACTAGTGGAAGGTAGAGAGCTAGAGTAAGGCTGAAAAAAGGTCTCATAAGTTAAAATTTTTCATTGAAAATTTCATACATCATGGAATATATCTTAAATGACTATATACTGCATTTTCTAATCTCTGAAGCAAAAATATTTCTTACATTTTTTAATGGGACCAAACTTTATTTTTTTTATCATTGTATCAAACCAACAGTTACAAGAAAATTATGGAGTAATGTAGACACTTTTTTCTTTATTTTCAAAAGACTTAAGTAAATTATTGCCTTACACAACTCAAACTGGATACCAACTTAGAAATTCCTACAAAAACATGCCTGAGATATGACCTTCAAGAGCAAACTACTCTCTCAGAATCGCACAGCTGGGGAATCAGTCTGGAGTGCAACCCCATGGAAAGGGCTCTGTAGGTGCAGGTCAATGGCAAGTTCAAAATAAATCCACAGTGTGCCCTGGCATCCAAAAGGGCCAACCATGTCTTAGGGTTCACCAGGCAAAGCATTACCAGCTGGTCAAGGGAGAGGATTGGCCAGCTCTGCTCTGCAATGGTGCTGCCTCACCTCAAATATTGTGTGCAGTTTTGGGCACCATAATATAAGGATGTAAAGCTACTAGAAAGTGTCCAAAACCGGGTTATGAAGATAGGAAGGGGTCTAGAGGGGAAGCCGTGTGTGGAGTGGCTAAAGTTACTTGGTCTGTTCAGTCTGGGGAAGAGGAGACTGAGGGGAGACCTCATCATGATCTACATCTTCCTTATGAAGAGAAGTGGAAGGGCAGGCATCAATCTCTTCTCTTTGTTGACCACCTATAAAACCTGAGGGAATGGCATGAAGCTGTGTCAGGTAAGGTTCAGGCTGGATATTAGGAAATGGTTCTTCATCCAGAGGGTGGTTGAGTGCTGGAACAGGCCCCCCCCAGGGAAGATGTCATAGCATCAAATTTTTGAGAGTTCAAGGAGCTTTTCGACAATGCTGTCAGGCACATGGTGTGAATTTTGGAGTTTGTGGAAGAACAGAAAAGTGAAAATTTAGAAGCTAAGAATTACAGGGTAAAATGCAGCTGCTGCTCCATGAATGGAACATGGTCAACATGCTCCACAGAGGTTCCCTAAACAATGATAAGCACCTGCTACAGAGGATGGAATGGAGAGGGGAATAACATGAAGATGCCACTGTCTCCCTGCATAGACATCCCTGTAGGGATGTGAATGAGTTGATACTTTGTAGTTCAAAGACCATACATTGTCTGTCAACCAAGGGAGAGAGATGCCCAGGATGACTACCCTACTAAGTACTTATGACTAAAGTCACTCAAGCTCCACCTAAACCAAAAGAGATAGTATAAAAGTTAAGAATAAGGGGACATTGGAGGAAGACTCCACTAAAACGCCTGGCATCAGTCAATGGGCTGAATCTCTCTTTCACCCCCTATAGGGATGCTTATTGGCTAAGAAACATATTCTATGCAAGCTAAATAGTGTTAATAGTATTAGAGCTTGTCTTTTTGTTAGGTTTGTAGTACAGTACATGCTTTAAATATGTGTTTGCAGTCAGACACTATCACTGATGTCCCTCGAACTTTATTAACCTGTCACAATTTGTATTATTAAAGATTGTTATTCCATAAACTGTAAGAGTGAGTCCTTTACAGGTGCTAGCAGTTGCTGGTGGCAGATAGCACTTTGGGAAGGCCCACTAAGGGGTCTTCCTGCTGTTGGCCTAGTCCCCCCAAAAAAGGGCAGTCAAATAACCCTCCAATCTTGTGAATGTGTTTGGTGAAGGGTCCCTCTAATGGGATAACGAAAGACTGGTCAGACATAAGGGTTTCATCTTCCGTGGGGTACTGATAGACAAAAAAAATTACTAAGGGTTGAGAAGATCTCCCCTCTCTAGAGGTCAGGCCAAACTCCACCTTCCTTTTCACATGACAGTGTTTTTCTGTGCAAAGCCAGGAATTGGACTTAATGATCCTCGTGGGTCCCTTCTGATTCAGGATATTTTATGATTCTAATCAAAGCGGAATTTGTACCAAGAAAGAATGAGTGCAGCTTTACATTTTTCCTAATATTAAATATCTGTCCAAAATATAAATATATTAGAAATACAGTCAAGATCATAATATATTTAGCATGTTTCACTTATGTATTTCATTCAGCATGAACAAGCAGGCTGGCTGTATACAACCACTGTTGTTTTTGTGTGCATGATACAATCCTGCAGCTGAATATTTAAATCAACCAATATATGAACTTAAGTAGAAGTTTTATTTTTCTCACTATACACTGTGTTTTCTTCCTCTTTGAAGGGCCCTTTCATTTTTTCTTTCATACTTTTCCATAGCATATGCAAATACTTGATTATCAATCTCATGTGGCAACATGACTACCAATCAGGTCTCAGATTGTGCTTCTTGTAGTCAATTCAGAATCTAATCAGTCTTTTGTATACTCTTAAAAAAAAAAAGAGCTCTATATAAATTTTCTTTCCTCCTGAAAGGGACTAACCTTCTAATCATTTTAAGTCCAGCTTTTTGGAGGACTTTGTGGTGTAAATGCTTTTATCAAATCTCAATGCATATCTATGTCTCACAGAACAGGCTGTAATGTTTACTGTCAGAGAGAAGAGACAAGGAGAGAAGAAAGAAAGTGAAGTTCTAGAGACATCTTAATGATAAAAATCTGCTATGCTAATGCAGATGTGTAAATATACATATTTGTCTGCTTCTTGTAGACTGAATGTGTTATCTTGTCTGGATCCATAGCCTGTGGTCTTCATTCGTATACGGCTCTTGTCACATGAATCCATCACTGTTATACACACTTTCTCTGAAAGAAAAAAATCTCACACATTACTCCCAAGTATAAATAACATGTCATATATTGGAACAGAAAAATATTGTTCTAAGCAAACATTTTCATAGATTTAAATAGATTAGAGGCACTGCAATGAACAATTAAGAAAAAAATAAATATATATTATAGGAGAAAGAAGAAAATTAATCTCATTGCAAGAAATAATGCCTTCATAATGGTTTTTACAAACATATTCACTCTTGTAATGAAGTTATATCTTGAGGTGCATTCACACAGCCAGCAGAGTCTTGGAAAATTATAATCTATATAGTTGAAAGGGCTTTTATTCTTCTTCTTCTTTTTTTTCAAATGTGGACTTTAAAAGCAATGGTATCTTTGAAGGAGGAGGACCTCTCAAAAGAAGCATATTCATAAGGAAGGATGCAAGGATCTCATTAGTCATCTTTCTTAGTATTATTGTCATTTTATAGGAAAAACAACATATAGAACATAATCTTGCCCTTTTTTATCATAGATAAATTCCCTGTTGAAAAGAATCACAATTTCATGAATTAATATTTTCCATTTAGGGAGGAAGATTTAATATTTCTGGAAGAAAAAAAATCAGCCTGTATTTCAATCATATAGACTACTTACATATGACCATTTCTAAATAAAATGTATATTGGATAAGAAAATTTCACACTAGTGATATCCTAGTTTCTTTATCTTTTTCTTCAGCACTAAAATTTAAATAAAAACTTATCATTTAAATGGAACTGCTCTCTTATCCTCCCCCTTATTTCTTCCTTTCAGTTTTCAGTTTTGACTAGAATGCTCTAAGAGCAGCACTTAAACTGATTGCAATTTTTAATTTTGCTTCACCCACCCTTTTACTTCACCACTTTGTACCTGCATATAAAGGAAGGGTGACCTGCTTCCTCTGGAGGTGATGCTAATGCAGTTCAATAAACAGCAGAAAGAACAGGGTGACTTGAAATGGTGCAAACTGTATCAGAAGGCCATTTCATTTTTTCTATTATGAAAATGAGATTCTCTTTTAAGTGTGGTTATTGAAGTGCAGTAACATAGTATAAAGTAACATAAACTTAAGCAAGATGACCTCATTCATCATCCTGGGGTCAATTAAAGATGTCAGAAGCATTCTGAGCACTGGTTAAAGAAACATAATTTTTCAGGGAAGAAATTTCTTATTCTCTTTAGGATTGATGCCGTAAACTACAGCACACTGCTGAAGGAAAAGCAGAGCATTTACATTAGCTTTGGGCATTAAGCATTTGCACAGCACCTGTGCAGAGAGACAATTGTAGCTTGAAGAAATGTTTAACCATGTTCAACAACGTAGAGTGAGACTCTACACCTGCTCTGATCTCATAATTGATAAAGAGAAGGAAAAGTGGGCACTACAGCAGGCAGAAAAGGTGTTTCATGGGGCTTAGGATCAGGACCATAAATTTTGACTGGAGCCCAGCTGCTAGGCTGCAATGCCCTATATGCAAACAATTCAAATAGCCAATATTTTAAGGGTGTTAGTTACTTCTCTAACTAGCCAAAATCATTCAAATACATTTAAGAACTGTGTTTACAAGGAATTTATGAAGGGGGCAGACAAGACAGACAGCCGATAACACAGAAATGTGCCTACGGGTTCAGACCAAACAGTGCCTCTCACAACTGCTCCATGCCTCCGACCATATGGTGTTCATCTGTTCATCTCCCCAACCATTCATTTGGACTAGGATGTTGAACTATGCCAAATAAGCTTCCCAGGGAGCTTTCCTGCAGATACAGGGGATGAGAGTTGTATTATCTGTGCTGAGCCAATCAAACCTCTCCCCTCCAGGCCTTTATATGAATAAAAACAAGATGGAAAACATGCAAACACCCTGCCTCAGTCACCACCTCATCTGCCCCAATCCTTCAACCAGACAGTTGTCTTCTACAGTCCCTATAATTTCCTTCTCAAGGCTATTTTTTAACTACCCAGCACTCTGAGTGCCCATTGTGTTAATTATACAAGTTTCCCTTCTCTGCTCCTGGAAAATCTGTTGATGTCAGGCAGTCAGTTCCTGTCTTACCTCCATTTTATCAAACTAGACAGAGTTCTGTAGTTTTGAGTTTGTACTCAGACAAAGATATCATTTCTAATAATAGTTCATTGTCAATTCTTTTTGGGAATTTTCCAGATGTTGCTTTAATTCATTTTTGTGGAGTCTCCAGGCTCAGTTTTAAGTCTTGTTTTAATTCCTTTTGGTTCTATATCAATTCCTCTTGGCTATTTTTATATCTATGCGTATCTCCATTATTTATTGCATATTGATTCGACAGCAGTATGAACACACAATCTGCTTGGCTGGAAAAATGTATCTCACTGCTAATACCAGTTTCATCGCTTCCTGTCCCAAGAAACTAAGTATTTTTGATCTAATGGATTGTCTTAGCTAGGAAAATTGATTCTGTTAGTAAAATATGTCTTTGATGAAGTTATATTCAAACAAAGAGTAAAAAGAGTTTTGCTACCTTAAACATTGAAGGCAGAAAAACCAAGAGGTATTTCCTCAATCTAAAAATAATTTTATTTTTTCTCTTAGTCCAGTACATAAAAGAAACTCCTTTTCTGTCTCTCTTCTTCCTCCTAAGGCCCAGCTCTGCACTGACAGGGAGAGGTCTGAGAAAGAGGGATGCTGGCCCCAGGGTAGCCTGATGATTCCCAAGTTGCTGGCTCTCCAGTGTCTTTCCTCAGGCCCTGGCTGCTGGATCAGGATCCAGAGAAATGGATTTTAAATGTACCCTCCTGTGTCAAGACAAAGACATGTTCTTTGTTTCATGGCTTGGACTCTAATTTTCAGTATGACCTAGAGTAACATATCTGCTTTATTTAAAAAGGGATATTAAAGAATCAGTGAAACCTAACAGTCCCCAGCTTCAAATGGCTGGGGCTTTCTTTCTCTCTCAGGCATGAGTGGCACTTGAAACACCTGGAACAGTATAACCTCTGATTCTGTTTACAAACTTCCACCATCCTGACTTCATTACCTTTCACTGCATTTCCAATTGATAGAAGAAACACATTAAAAATATGAGTAAGCTCATGACAATTTTCTATCACCTTACGCTGTAGTGGCAGATGAACTCCCACAATCAAGGACACAGTTTTCTATGATAAACACATTTAAGGTATATAAGAAAACCACCTCTTTATGAAATTTTAAATAGAAACATCTTACATAGGTTTTGTTGAACATTTTCTCAACAAAGGAAATAATTTTTGATCCAAGAAGATCTACAATTACTTCCATGTCATTTGACTTTAGGGTCTGAATACCAAAAAAACTTTCTTTTTTTTCCTTTCAAAGTCATGTCAAGTTTAAGAGAAGTACCATCTCTCCAGACTTTCTCTCCTGCACTCCCTTCTATAACAAAGCTTTCACACCTCTGCTTCTCTCCTTATTTCTACCACATCCTTTGTATCTAGTATCACATACCAGTAGACAAACTTGATGTGGGAAGCCAAATATGAAAAACTGGAACCCATTCTCACTTTTTCTAGCTTTACCCCGTCTTCTGTTTTTGTTTTCCTCCCACTGTGTCCCTGTGCAGTGCCATGTTCTGCCACCTCCTGGCTTCACCGTCCACTGCTCTCATGTGACTTGTGAACACAAACTGTATTACAGGATATTTTGTCGAAACTATGTAAACATTTTACTATCAAATTCTTTTATTTCTTATACCTAAACATAGAAAATCATCTCTTTTCCAGCCTATTCCAGTTTCCTTTATGAGTTGCAAGATGTATTGTGCTCCAGAGCCAAATGCTGTCAAAAAAATTCATCTGAATTTAAATGATTTTATAGTTGTGTAGCACTTCAGATTTTAGTAGCTTAACATCTCTTTTATATTCTTAAAATTCAATGGTTGTATCACTTGTCGAACATACCTTTCAAATCTGTACACTTGAACGGGAATTTATATATGTAATTATATGACTCTTGTGCTGCAGTGTGGAATATTAGCAGCAATATTTATTATTTGTATTATATTAGCGTCTACAAGTAAAACTGGTCTGAAGGCCCCATTACATTAGTCAATATAAAGATAGCTCCAGCTTGAGTAGTACTTAAGCATCACTCCAGAAACAGAATCATGAATGTGCTTAGATAAAAATATTAATAATTCATAAAGCCATCTACCAAACTGCATCTTCCTTCTCTATCCATGTATTCTACTACATAGCCAGGAAAAATATGGGAAGAAGAAGGAATTTCATTTTAATTTTGGCCTTTTAGAGTATAAAGCCACTTTCTGTCTGCTGGCCAAGAAAACTTAATTTTTTCTCAATGTGTTTTTAATAAATCCTCAACAGGAAGGCAGAATTTATGACTTAATGGAGACCAGAAGCCAATATAAGAGAAATGAGCAAAGGACCAGAGATACTGAGTGCAGAGGGCTGTCCCAAAGTTGGCTTTCACTTCCTTCTCACTTGCCTGACTCACATCAGCCTATAAAGAGCTCAAGTACTTTCCACACACTGAGAGATGAGCATCCCAGTGTACCCTGCAACCACCTGGAGAGCACCTCCACACTCTTTCTCTGTTAGGGACATCCAAAAACTAAACTGCTCTGTTATAGACTTCAACCCTCTTTCAGCTGTCACTGATCTAAGAGCCTTTGGATTTCTCCTATTACTACCTATTCCACAAACTGAGATTCCCCTTCATCACAAAAATAAAAGACTCAGGAAAATACACAAGATTCTAAGCACACATTCAAATATTCAGTGTTTTCATTAACCTTAACATCCTAGCATCAAGAAAGCTCAGAGATTCTCCAGCAACCACAAGCTATATACCTACCCTGCAAAAAGCTACCGTCACATAGGAAATCATACACAAGTTTTAATACTCTTGGTACCTAACCGTGACTCTGACTGAGGCAGAACAAAAACGGAAGTTATATAAAATGATTTGAAGGTGTGAAAATTATTTCACTACGTAATTTTCATAAAGAATCATCCATAGTATTCACTGAGTATCACAGTAATAGTCATGTGAGTGTGAACATCCATATGCTTGCAGGATCCAGGCCTAAAAATGCAGACCTTGACAAGCATGGAGTCTCCAGGGGACTTGAAACCTAGTTGAGACTGACAAGAGTTCTGATCTTAAAAGTGTCTTTTCATTTTTGATAAGTTTTATTGAAAGCTACACTTGAGAAGATGACTTTTGTTTCCTTTTTCTTTGTTTTTTTTTCTTCCATATTGCTTATATCCATTTAGGTGTTGTGTGAAAGAAGCTAATTGCAATATGATCACAGTTTTCTTTCTCTCTCAAAGATCTTCTTACACATCCAATCTCTCTCTCTCCATTTTCTTTTGTATTCCTCAGAGCAATATTGCATCACTAGTCATGAAGTGATTTGGTCAGATGGAAAACAAATAACAAAAGCCCAGTGCATAAAGTTAGTAGTTATTTCTTAAATATCTGGATTTGGCTTATCACTCAAGAGGCATAAACAGAGCCTTCACTTTTTTTCTCTCTCTCTGAATATATATGCTGAGCATTAGCCATCTTCATATGTTCTCATCTGCAGGTGATTCTAGATACCGCTAACTCAAACTATCTCTGATAATTTAGTTTCAGAATTTTTTGAAAACAATACTTCTTTGTTTCAAAAATACTAAAAGAAAACTGATGTCAGATCCTTTTCATATAAAGAACAGGAAAAGAAACATTCTTACATGACAACTCTGGATATGCAATGCATTCACAAGAAAATTATGTTTGCCTACCACCCCACACAGCCTTATAGTGCCAGTCTCCATGCTCAACCTTACAAAATTGTCATCTACCCTCTCTGGAATATGATGTACAGTGAGCAAAAGTTCAATAAACTTCAGATTTGAAAGGGAGTGTGAAGAAGTTAGGAGACAAATAAAAATATCAGAATGTAGAATAAATATTGCTACATGTCACCAACATAAAAAATGAATGCCAGCAAGACATTTATGACAACTGTGGACAAAAGAGAATTTTTTGCTCCAACTGGAAACAAATCACTCAACAATATGAAGAAATCTGAAAAGTAAGATCAGGAAGCTAGTAAGTAAGATCAAACTCAACTCGTATCTACTGGGTGTTCTGAAAAGCAGGGGACCTAAAACCTAGTGACAAAGAGAGGCAATGACTATCGTGGCTCCTTACTAACAATATTTTTATCCCAAATTGTTTGCAATGCATGTTGCCACATCAGCAAAACGAAAAGCAAGTGTTTTTTGTTTGAAAATTTATGTGGAAATAGTGCAGGTATAGCTGATTAACATGGACACAGCATCAGTATTTCACATTTCTTCTTTTTTTCAGGGGAATTGTGTTGGGTGTATACAAGAACAGAGCCACATCAGTCAGGGACATATTATCTCAAATCCACCCACTAAACAAGGTGTGATCGGTGGGTGACTGCAATTGCTATTCTGCAATTTCTAATCTGTGACATACAGACCACACTTCTGCAAGGAACAAAGTCCCTGCCATTTGACACCAGCTCAGACAGGAGATTGGGGCTGGGACCCTCTCTCCAGACAGGCCTACTGCTCCAGATATCAGGGCTGATGTGGTGGCCTGGCCCCAGTGGGTCTTGACTCCACTCAGGGCCCAACTTTTTCATGTTGTTGAAGAATCACTTATGTGTTCTCCACCTTCCCCAGTCTCATAAAGAGTGCTATCCACTTGTTTATATATTTGTTACAAGAAGTTGGACACTAGAAGCAGTAGCATAATGAAATTAATCTGTTTCTTTTTTTGGTTATCAGATCTTTATATCTGTTAGATGTGGGCAGATATAATTAATGTCTCCATTTTGAGGGCTGTGTTTCCCGGTAGTCTTCAATCAATGACCATTCTGTATTATATAGTGAGCTTCATTCAGAGATTTCTATGTTTTTTTACATTATTACCAATACACATGTGAAGACCATAAGGCAATTATTCAGCAAATTTTTTAGAAGCCACTCATTTATTTTGTCGGATTTGTGTGTGTGTATGTATGTGTGTGTTTTACTTGTTTCATTTGTATGATACAAAGGCTTGCCTATGAATTTCAGTTCCAATGTAAAATTAGCAGTGCTGACACTTTCACTTCTTTGGTGCACACTCTTTTATATTGGAGTGGCTTTGTAACTTCTATTAAGGAGAATCATAGAATCATAGAATCGATTGGGTTGGAAAAGACCTCCAAGATCATCGAGTCCAACCCTTAAGTATAGGCAAGCTGTTTAAAAGCTTCAGCAAAGAGGCATCAGAATGATTCTCAGTAATACAAACAAACTTTATCTGGTAATTTGCTATAAAATGCACAGACTGCATACATTTATATTTTACACAATAAATAAAACTCTTGTGTATCACAAAAACTTCCTGCGAATTCATGATAGAAGTAACAACTAGATTTTCTTTTTCATGAGACTATTAATTTTTTTCAGTGGAACAGCTCTCATGAGAAAGGAGAGGTAGTTCATGACACCACAGTGATAGGTACATAACCATGCTACAGCTCTGGGTCAGACCTCTAGTATGAATACATAGCTTCACTAAAGGTGCTGAAGGTATGCCAATTTATATTTGTTGTTGATTTTTTTTCTCCTGCTAATATTGTGAGCATCCTTAATTTGTATCCAACTTTTTGTGCAAGATTATACGAGGTCGGGTTCAGAGTAAACTCTGTGAAATTCTCCCCAAAGGTGCAGAACTATTGCCATCAGCAGCTGATAAACAGCTACTTTTTAAAAACACTTTTATCTTGGCTAGAAGTAAGTACAGGTACATAAATTAATCTGATTTGATTTCAAATAAGCACAGAAGTTATCAGACTCATATTGACCTAAGTAATCATCAGATTAAAAAGCACAAAAATAGTAGAGGAAGAGGAAAAGGTTATATAAAATACATAATTAAATTAAAGTGACATGGAAGTAGAGAAGAAGAGATCAAACTAAAATTTTTTCTGCATTTGAAATTTATTTTGATTTTTTAAAATTGAGTTCTCTTCAGAATCACAGGAGAACAAATTGTCACCCATGTTAATACTTCTTTCTGCTGCTCTCATGTTAAAGACATTCTGAAGACTTTTGAAGTTTTTAATGATGAAAATAATATTCTGAAGTATGGTAGTAGATGTTAGAGTGATAGCAGCCCAGCTTATTTCTTCTTGGTCCAAAAGTACTCTTGGGGAGGAAAGGAAGTTGTGATTTATAATTTTGCTCATTCATTTTCATTGCTCTTGTTAAAACTCTGCATAGGGATCTAAGAATTCAAACTAGTTTTGTATTATTGTCAAATAGTTACATATGTTTTTTTCCTAATTCCAGGCAAATAGGTGTTCATATTCTTTTCTACTAAGGATTACAATTTAAAAGAATGACTAAAATGTAAAACTAGATGTTCTTTATTCTGTGACTAGTGTTTGCATTTAATTCAGCTCAAACTGCCTTTTCACACACCTTTCATGCTTAGTTTCATTTGTATTCCCAGATGCTATTCAAATACTACTCTAATACTGCATTTTCGGTCTTGCATTTCTCCATTTGGATTTTCTTCCCCAAGTTTCCCAGAATTCATCATTACTTTGGCTTCTGAAAGTCAAGTAGTGTACATTGCTGCACTTCTAGGCTCCTCAACACTAGCATCCTTGCAAACACAACACTCCCAGCTCTTCTGCTTTTCCTTCTGGCGATCTGATTTAACCTGATGGCTTTGCCTGCTTCATGCTTTCCTTGTCATCACCTCAGACATTTTGGATATTCTGCTGTAAACTTTGACTGCCTCATTAAAAAAAAAAAAAAAAAAAGAAAGATAAATTAATCTGGTTTAGCTTGCAACCATGAATAATTTTTCTCTGTTCGTGGTTAACATAACCATTGATCATGATCCTCTACTGCTTTTTCCTCACATTAGTCATAAAGTAACTATTCCTGGTAACTAATCAAGTTACAGACTAATATTTTAACAAGCAATTTAACCATATTTTTTCTTAAACAGAGATGAAATGTGTATCCAGAAGTGCATGAGTATGGAGTGAGTGAGTGATCAAATTTAGGAAAAAAGTTAAAGAAGAAGAACATATTGTGAATATTTTCTTCAGCTCTATATTTGCAAAATATCATTGATTCTTAAGGTTAATGACAACCTTGTTATTTCAGTGACTGGTACAGCAATGAGTTTGCAGTAAATTATTTTTAAGCTATTTCTAGTGTTCACTGTCAAATTCTATAAAAAACAAGCACACAGCCTCTTGCAAGTTTTGAAAAAAAAAAAAATCAAAATGTGAAACACCCAGGAAAGAAAGAGAAGGCTTTCCTTTTAGACTTATGAAACACCATCACTGCATGAGATTTGGTACTGAAACACACACGTATCAGACTTCTCTGATTTACCATCCAGGTGCTAGGCTACAGTCATAATGCTATGGTGTCTAAAATTCTTATTTATGCTTTCCAGAATAGCCCAAAATTATCAAAAGAAATAAATATCTTGTATTTACAGACTATACAGGTGTCCAAAGATAAATCTAGCCTGATCATCACTTTTTTTTTATATACTCTAAATTTTCTTGGACAGTGACAATTCTGAGTCCTTTCTCAGAGAAATCTTTTTCGCGTGCATCCATAGCACAAGATGGATATCAAAGGTGGGTTACTAAAAATATAGACACTTAAGGCCAGACTAAGTGTTTGAACGTTTTCAGAGTAAGTAAAAGAGAAATGTTTTCCATTCCTTTCTGGAAGAGGCAAAAAATGGGTTCACTTCTTTACATTTTGTAGGTGTCATACACTTGGATTGTATGTTTAATGTGATAGTTATTGGATAAATATTGGTGAAAGAATGTTGTCATCATTAAGACTATGGACAAAGTACCTTCAGTTTTTAATATTGTTTGGGAAATAACAGCAACACATACTGATTTTAAAAATAACATTTAATGCTTTGTTTTCTTTTAAGAGTAACCACCCATATTTCTACTGGCAACACAGTAAATCTAGATGTTGAGGCAGTCATAGAAATCTGGGCAGAGGTAGAATTTATTTTAGGGAGGTCTAATGTGCCAAGGACTTAAGCAGAAAAATTTGGCAGCAATAGAGATGAGTATTTTTTTATTCTTGAAGATAAATCAGGTAACAAGTACAGCACGTAAGAAACTAAAACAAATGCAAGAGTTCCTAGAGTTCTACTTGTAACAATTATCTTCGTATCAAAGAAAATCTTGGAAGCTGTCACTCACTCTTACTTTTCCACCTGCTCTTTCTGCTACTTTCTGATGAACAAATGACCAAAAAAATTAGGTGCACAGAAGATGTTTCTTTAAGTGAGTAGTTTTTACCTTGTTTTTAAAGAATATTTGGATAATGCAGCTCAAACAAGAGAGTGAGAGTGAATGGAAATACCACAGTGACAAGAAACAATTGAATATCTTCTACACAGAACACATCTAAAGCATCCATAAAACCCTGTACATACAACACAATTCCATAAAAAAAGGATACTAGATCCTCTTATGTTGTTGGAGATCAGATTAAACCATATTCTCTCTGAAAACACAGCCTCTAGCTGTCACACCAAATAACTAAAATAAATCCATGAAGTGAATGAAAATGAAGCCTCTGCCACAAGGCAGGGTCATGTCTTTGGCCAAACATCAACAGGAAGGTATTTACCATGGAATCTGAACAGGAAACCTTCCCTAAATATTCGTTTCCTAGCTCTATGTGTTTAACAGAGTCAGGAAAATTTCTGTTCAGTCCTTGGACTTGGGACCTCAGAGGCTGTTTGGAAATACTCTATTCTGAAATGCAGAAATCTCAGAAGATTGAGGGGGTTTGGACAAGAACTATACATATCATTTGTGGCTACCTTTTTAATATTTTACTTTTATGCCCAGTACTTCAGAAGAATTTGCCACAAATAAATTTTCTCTAGTTTGTTATAGATTATGTCATTGTCTACATTTAATTCTTTTTATCTAATCCTCAAGTATAATGTTGCAGAAGATAGAAAATTGATATTAACTTTTTCATTCTTTAAAAAGTCATTATTCTGATGGCTATTAGCCCAAACAAGAAATCTCACTCTGAATTCTACCTATAATCTTTTTTTAAAAAAGCTTTATTTATTAAAATTTCTTTCCTACTTCAGTGGGGTCCTAGGTGGATTCACAAACCAATCCATACAAAATCAGTTTCATACCCAAAGCATAAGAAAAAGTACAATAAGAGTGAGAGTTAAGAGAAATATTGAAATATAAAGATATTTTGCACAGTATCTTTGCAGTAGGTATACTAATAAAATATGATTGTCCTGAACACTTTTTATTATTTGGTGTATTATTTACAGGAGAGAAAGGCCAGATTAAAGGATATATTTAAAGTACCTTATCAGTAAAAAGTTTCAAGGTTGTGGATAAGAATGAAAAAAATGTTGCTGTCTTTTGAGTTATCACTTATGAAACAGAAGAGTTTCAGCACACCATAATGAATGTCAGTCAGAGGAGTCAGAGAAGCAGTTTTCTGAAGGATTAAAAGTTTTTATCATCTATGCATCAAGAAAGTGATTTATGAAAAATAATTGCTGAAGAATAAAAGAAAAAAAAATGCCCATTCTTTTGAAATGCATTTTCCCTAGCCTCCCAAAGAACATATTTATTAACCTGTATAATAAATAGGAAAGCTAAGCAAAGAATACAATTAGAATGTGCACTTATAGAAAAAGAAAACAAGAGCAAAAAATCTGGCCAGCTGGTAAAAAAGTAGAATTAATGTGCCTTTGTGTATCAGATTTGCAAGAATGCAAATATTGCAGCTTTTGGTCAGCTGGTTTAAAGATTAATTTCAAACAAGTTACTATTTTCCTTAAGGAAATGGACTAATAATAGACAGGTCATAAGCATGCAAACAGGGCTGACTCTGCCATAAAAGCAGAATAGGTTGCCAACTAGAGCAGCAAAATATTGAGGGCAGCAAAATTAATTGTGAACATGGTTTGTGGATCTGCAGATCTTTTTCTGCATTGTCTTAAACTGCAAGACTTTAGGACTCGTATGACTAAACCAGTAGATGAAGAGAATTTTAGTTAACTGATGTTTTAAAACTACAGTGTTATATCTAAAAACCCCCAGTATTATTACAAAATAATGCTAATAATGTAACTTTTTAAAAAAAATTATCCTTATTTAATATACTAAAATTTTCTTTAATGATTGATCCCCTACATTTTTGCCTAAGAGAAGCCTGTCAAATACAAGATTTTCTTTTACAGATGAAGGCAGCAGATTTGCAGACCAGATGAAAGAAATAAAAGCAACATCCCCCCCAGAAAAAATCAACAGACAAACAAAGCCAGTAAAAAACTCCCAACAAAAGTGATTATTTGAAAACTCCATCTTTGAATGCCTGTCTTCAGACATCCAAAAGGACTCAAGCTATCAAACCTTTGATTGACAACATCTTGCCTTGATCCAAGTACATTAGTCTATGTCTGCCATTTGCCACTTAGTATTATCAGTTTATTCTACAACTCTTTCCAATCAATTTTAGGTTTAATTATCCTGAATAATTTGGTATTTTCAATAATTTTTCTTATCCTTAAACTGTCATTCTTTCTAGAATGTATATCTTGAACATTAAGCTGACGTGATACAAGCATTAATAATGCAGTGTGAGTCTTAGTAGTGTAAACCTTTATTTATGGTGCAGGATTTTGAGTAGAAAGCACAGTGGAGGAAATACTACCTTGGTAGAGTTCAGATGATCTGAAAGAAGCATAAAAAAGCAAAGTGATACAGAAAGGCACAATATTATATGAGTTAAGATGCTGGCATCCAGACTTCTATCGTCTGAAGTACAGATGGACTAGAACATAAATAGCTGTAGAAACATCACCCCTTCTTTGTAGCTACAGTATTTCATTTTGATCTGCTGCCATGAGTTATTAGTCAGCACTAACCTGATTTTTCCAACCTTTATTATTTTCTTCTAATTTGTTCTTTTTCTGTCTACTACCTTGAATTTTTCAACTGTCAGGATGGATGGATATATTTTGGTATCTCAGCTGAGGTGCTAATTCCCAATTTTGTTGGCAAACATGCTGTAATTGTATGGAGACTAAGCCTAGCAACACAGCTGATATTATAAAAAAAAAAAAGTAACAAATTTAAATACATTAACTGGACTTGAAATTACAAACTACCATATTAAAAATTAATTACACCACTAGCTTTTCCTATTTCCTTGCATTCTGACTCTACATATCAAAAGATGAAACATATTTGTACCTTTGCAAACTGACCTGAAAAGCCTAACATTTACGTAATTTAAGGATACACATTCTATGAAACAATAGGAATTTATTCTAAACTGCAGTTGTAGAACACTACAGCAGTACTGAAAATCTTTGATGAGAACCCATATGTGAAGGTGAACAATTGTAAGGACACAGTATTAGTTTGCTCATGAAAACCAAAGGATGGAAGGAGGGAAGGAGGGAAGGAGGGAAGGAGGGAAGGAGGGAAGGAGGGAAGGAGGGAAGGAGGGAAGGAGGGAAGGAAGGAAGGAAGGAAGGAAGGAAGGAAGGAAGGAAGGAAGGAAGGAAGGAAGGAAGGAAGGAAGGAAGGAAGGAAGGAAGGAAGGAAGGAAGGAAGGAAGGAAGGAAGGAAGGAAGGAAGGAAGGAAGGAAGGAAGGAAGGAAGGAAGGAAGGAAGGAAGGAAGGAAGGAAGGAAGGAAGGAAGGAAGGAAGGAAGGAAGGAAGGAAGGAAGGAAGGAAGGAAGGAGTTAAATTTTGTAGAGAAGTAAATACATACAAGAGGTATGAAACAGAAAATGACACATGGGCAAAAAAAGAAACATCCCTACCTGCCAGACAAAAATTATGAGATGACTACACAGAAAGAAACTAAAAGGACCTGCAGTACTTATTTTAAAAATTCTAGTGTACCTAGTTGTTACTGTGAGGTTTAACTTGGCAGTGACATATTATTTTGGCACATTGTCATTTTTCCTTTCATTATGGTTAAGAACCAGCAGAGATGTTATGTCAATGCTGTAAGGGACTATGTTTATTAAAGGAACTTTAAGAGCACATTCGAGTGTGATGCATAATATCATTTAAAAAGGCATTTACATCCATCAGTGTCATCTGGAGTTGCTATAAAACACAAGTTCCTGGTATTTGGATACTTTGGCACTGTGCAGACATAATATACCAGTAACGATATGACAATAGCAATTTACTAATTAATCATGCTGAGAAACTTTTTACTAACTTAAATAGCTACTCTATCTGGCCTGGAATGTAAACAGCTTTCCAGACTATCTAGTTAGGTGCACATGGCTTTCCTAATTTTATATGTAAGAATCTTTCCAAATAGTTTCTAATGAAATTTCTTATATCCCACACCTGAGTGATGAAGCACTTGCCTGATACCAGTAAATAAATCCAATACAGTGTTCAGACCCTTCAGGAATTGTTATTGACAAATTAACATGAGTAAATCACGTATGTCAAAATATCAGCTTCTAAAAGGAGTAAAACTAGGATTCCTTTGGCATGTTCTATTGACTGAAACTTTCCCATGTAAAGAAGTTGTAGTCTATCAAATTATTACTGATCATTACATCTCCATTTTCATACCAACAACTTCATGCTTTGCCTGTAAACAGGTTGTGTATCCACTTTCCTCCCTCTGAAAAATTTGGATAAAAATTTTCATAGCTTTTTCACTGGTAGATCACAGTGTTTTTTTTGATTCAGCTGCAACTCCATGATCTCTGATGTTTAGTTTAGATTTCTATGCATCATACAAACCCTTGTCTTCCAAAACAGAAGATAAATTTTTGCAAATTTGTTGTTTTGTATAGCTGTTGGGAGCAGTACATTTGCTCAGTTTATAGCAATGGAAAATGCTCACACAAGTGCCAAAGGAGCTCATCACAACAGTTACTCAAGTGCTACTGTAGTGGAACAGCTCTGAGAGCCCACATGCGATTTAGAGATACCTAAAAGGTTAAAGAACAAAGTTCATTGCTCTGAAAAAAAAACAAACAACCAAACCAAAACCAACAAAACAAACAAACAAAAAAACCCCAAACCATTCAGCGTGGAAGCAGATATAATTGATTTGGATGACATGATGCATGCTGCAATTTGTTGCCCTGTATTGAGGCAGAATGATGGTAAGAAGTTTGTAATTGGAAACAGTGGTGAGTAAATTGA
This sequence comes from Pithys albifrons albifrons, assembly GCF_047495875.1. Lineage (NCBI taxonomy): Eukaryota > Metazoa > Chordata > Aves > Passeriformes > Thamnophilidae > Pithys > Pithys albifrons. The sequence goes on from NC_092462.1 coordinate 40,062,669, forward strand.
AGGGGCTTCTCTAGTGCAGGAGTGGTTGCTATCACTTTGGGAACTGGCTGTCTCAGGCTTTTATAGTTTGTTCTCCCAGATTAACTGTCAGAGACAACTGGTAATATTCTTGTGATGCTGTTTGCCTCAGTATCTCAAATGCATCTGAACTTACAGCTGATTTTCATTGATGTGAGTTTCCAAATTGTGTTAAAAACACTGGTATCTATGATCTTATCTTCAATCTTTGGTCTATTGCTGAAAAGCTGACAGAAAAATAAAACATACAAAAAGGCAAGTGACATACCAGCTTTTATTTTCCCTACCAGTATGTGTAATAACTAGAAAAACTCTTTTCCTTTGTTTAAGGTTGAAATGACAATGAAGTGAATCACATGATAATCAAATAGTGCTGATGTACATGCTGATGTATAGATATACATAAATGTATAGTTATCAAATAAGTGCCAATGTCATTTGCATCATCTATACCAAATATTTAGGGATAAAAGGGAAGAACATTATAAGATCCCATGAATTTTCAAAAAAAATGTCTTGCAGAACACTCCATAATGCTGGTCCTTTGATCATTCAGGTCAAACACAGGACTGGAATACATTTTTCCTCCTTTCCTTGAGGAACACACAGATTTTTTCCGTAGTGAGAAAAGTGCAAAAGAATGCAGGGCAGGAGGTCAGTCTAAAATATATAAGGAAATAAATCACAGACCCAGGACTAGAGAGCATGTCTGTATCCCACAGGTTAGACATAGTCATTGAAATGTCATCATTTTTACAAAACAATCTTTCTGAATATCGGCTGCTTCCTTCTTTGGTGCAGCTGCACAGACTGCGGGTTCAACCACTGGAGAATTTTATCAAACTTGCAAACATGAACAGTGATTATTGAGAATGGGATCAGATCTGCAGGCTGTAAACAAGAAATCAATGAAATTTTTCTTCACATGAAGAATTCAAGGCAAAAAGCTACAGAAAACATCTTTATATGAACTAAATAAATCTCAATAAAACTAGGGTGACCAAAGCTGTCTTCTTTCTTTGTGTCATGATCAAGGTGTCAAAGTAGCATGTGCTAAAGGAGGCCATACAACTGTTAACACTCTTGTTATCAAAGTAAAATTTTAAGCAATATTTTCATATATTACACTGTAAAATAAACAATATTTCAGATTTCATTGCTACAGTACAAAACCTTGTTAGTCTGCATTTTTTAAGAAGCATAGCACAAAATTACTTGCTTGTTTTATATTGGGAGGAGGGATGGCATGCCTCAGAAACCTACAATGAACTGAATTTATTTGTTCCACATCATCATATTTTTGGACTGGTAAAAGGGATTTTGTAGTTTGAAGACAAACACAGTGGACAGAAATTTGGGGAAGACACAGAAGTAGCTGTAAGGCGTAAGAGTAAGAGCAAAGATCCCTGCAAATACCCGAGGTCTGTTACCTACCTCTGTTACACTCCACACGCTCCTTTCTTCAATTTTATGTATCTGTTTTGTCAGTATTTGAAAGAGTTACCTTTAAGCAGAAATATTTTAAAATTTAAAGCATAAAAACTTACAAAATAGTTTTTTGTATTAAAAGCTATCACAACCCTTCTAAATGTTAACATTTATCTCTATTTTGCATAGATATACATCAGATAAATCTATGAAGCTTTATGTATGTTGGCATTTTTCTCTGCCAAAGAGCTATATCTTCACTGAGTTATCAGAAACATCACCTGCATTTGCTTTTGGTGAGAAAGAAAAAAATACTTTTTCTGCTAATGCATTATAGCACCCAGTTGTCCTTTCTCTGGCCACCCTGAAATCATTAGATACTTTAAATGTCTACATAACTAACTCATAAACTTGAAGATAATAAATTAATGACATCCCCTTCTGCCTTCCCCATCCGAAAAAGAGAAAAGCAACCCATACACAAACACACATACACAGACATACACACACACACAGAGAACTCTAATTTAGGGTAAACACTTTTCCCAGATCCTTATGGGACCCAGACACACCCCTCCAAGCAAACTTATGAACTCTGGTTTTTAGCAAGGACTTCCTCTCTGTCCTTGCTCATTCTCTGTTTTGTCAGGATGGACTCAGAGTGGTGCCATTCCCCCAGATGCCTCCCATCTGCCCTAGGCCTGTTTATCTGCCCTGGCCTAGCTTGGACAACTCAGTTCTTAACACCACCACAAAGACAAGGAATAGGCAGCCACCCTGATAGGCCACCCTTGCACACCCTGGCTTGCTTTGCAAGTAAAAGGGAAGTTGTTGAAAAGGTGGTAGACAACTTTCCAATATTGTGTCTTTTGAACCGCTAAAGAAGCTCAAACTTTCAGAGGTATTGGAAAAGGAAACAGAGAGGAAAAAGGGGAAGGAAGAAATCAAAAGCTTTGACTGAATTTCTTTGACTCTCTTAAGATTCATTTCGCATTTCTCAAAGGGTTCAAATTTGCTCTGGAAACTGCAGAATAGTGGTATGTCTCCATATTCCGCACGTCAGTGACACAATATTAGCACTTTGTTAAAAAAGAAGAAATTCCAAAGCAATCACTATTTCAAATTAATTGTAAACAAGAATTATAGGGCACTGAGACCTAGTAGATTTCTTTTTTTTTAAACAAAAGGGATTTTAATTGAAAAAGGAAATATTACAAACCTGCTCAGGACATAACCTTACTATAAACATACTATACCAGCAAAGTGACATCTGTTTCATCAGCATTTACACTGAATACTTTTTTAAATGTTTCCGTTAAAAGATGTTTTGACAAAATTGCCACAGAATGAGCATGCTGTATTGTTCTATATTCTGAATAGAATCATTAGCCAAAATTTGGGGCCATGTGGAGTAAAACATTCAAAACCTGGCAGCTTCCTCAAAGGACGAATAAAAAAAATTTTTTTTTTTCTGTTCACAGATCCATTTCCTATTAGGAAAAACTCAGTCTCCATCTGGCCTAAATCTCTTCTTCACCTTTTTTTAGTATGTTCCCCATGGTTGCTCATGTTATACCTGGTCCCCAATCTTCACCTCAACTTTAGTCTATTCACAATTTGCAGTTCCACAGGATTTCCCCAAAAGTACTGATGCTTTAATTTTCCCCACACGTGCCTTGCTGTAATTCAGGGTTGTTTATTTTGTTTTGTTTTGTTTTTTCCAAAACAGAGTCTGCAGTGCTTTCAGCTATTTAATGCCTGAAGAAGATTAATAAATGTTTTTCAGGTTTGAACAGAGCTTTAGCACTGTAGGCAGGGTTTCACTGTAAAACACCACTTCATTGAACCCCATATTTCTCATTTTTGACAGCATCTGCTTGAACAGGCAAGAAAATGTGGCAACCAGGTTTCCATCTCTATAGCTCAAGGATGGGCTTTTGGGACATCACAACTCCAAAGCAAGCTCTGTAGTCCCCTAGAGATTCTTTCATTCCCAGAACCTCAATATAATTGATAGCTTATCTGATACAGACCCCTGACACTGCACATTTGGAAAAGCTGTCCAAGAAATGTAAGCCCTAGAGATGCCATGATTGCATCATACAACTATCTTAGAGAATTTTATCAGCACTCTCCTTTGCTACTTCCCTATTCATTTCTCTGTACTATGAAAAAGTTTTCCTCCAGTTTTATAGTATATTCTTCAAATGAAAGCAGGCTGGCCCAAATATTGCCACTGCAGATGCTGGTGTAAATCCAAATTTGATTATGTCAGTACATACCTTTCATGTGCACTACTGTGCTAGTGAAGATTAGGTTTGAACTCTTTCTAACAAAGACAATTCGTCTGTGCCTTTGAACAAATTCATTTCTAGTTCCTTGCCATACTGCCTAATTCTAATTCTTTTGTGGAAATGCATGTTGCACCTCTGCCACTCAGCTTTGATTGCAATTTTTCTTATCATTTGCCAAGTAGAGCTCTGATTTCTGCATACAACCTTGCTTGGTCAGGACATTCAAGCCTGTTAATATTTCCATTTCAAAGCACCTTCAGTAAAGTCGCAGCAGCAGCAGCTATTCATCTCTTCACAGGATGCCATCTCTGTCTGCAATGACTGTTTCATCAATGTCCAGGACAGAACATCTATAACCCTGATCCGTGTTTTTCTTTTCTTCTTCATTCACTTTCTCCTGATCTTGAGCTTTTACTTCCCACCTGAATTTATATTAAAGATATGGTTTTATTATAAATAGCTTTAGTAAGCTATAGAAACTTACTTCTTTTAATTTAGCTTTCAATCTTATGTTACCTATTATGGTGTTTGGATGATTTTTTTTTTAATCTGGTAAATGACCAAATGGATTTTATGAGGATTAGAATAATTTTTCTCTACCAAAGATATGAACATTGACATCTCAAGCCAATAATACAACTAACTAGGTTTGAACAAAATTTCAAGTTCACTAAATATAACATATTTTTTCTTTAAATTGCTTATATTTACACAAAACGTTGCTAATTTAATCAATAGAGGTTTTGCACAATACACACAGACTAGGATATGATGTTTAAAGCTATAATCTCGTCTTTATTAATTTGGATTTATTTGTGAGAAAAAGTGCACTCGCTATTTCTGTCTTTGCAAAATTGGTAAAATAGTTGAGATTTTTTTAAAAAGTGTCTCCACTGAATATTAATATCTTAAAGTACAATGACTGTTAAGGTATCCTATGATACAATGAAAACATTAGTAAAGATTAGATCATCAAACTGTGTTTTATACTCTAAAACATTTGTACAGGAAGATTCTTTATCAGGTTCTTGAGTTTAGTGATGTAAACACATAATTGACAGTACCATAACCATGTCAAGGGTTAATTGTGTGCTTATTCTTTTTCCTGAAACAGAAATGTTTGCTACTTCTTTTTTGTGGGTGGAAGCTTTCCAGGGCACTAGTGGGAATAGATATTGCATTTCCTAAGTTTGGAAGAACTTATGAGGTGCTCCACTCAAAAGAATGCAAAAAAAAAGGTTTAAGAAGGTAAAATGGCACAGTCTAAGTCTTATTAGGATACAGAAAGTCAAAACATCTTCACACAGATTTGTTCTGGGTGACTATTTGATGCTAGAGGTTCCACTTACAAGCCACTTCCCTCATCAGATTTTCAGGCCTGCATTTGTAGATGTCACCTTGTGAGAATATGACAGTGGAAAATTCATGTGGGATAGTTAATCAACATTTTTCAATGTGATTAGTCATTTCAATATGACATAATAATGTATATTTATAATTAAAGTATTTGAACTATTGTCAGGTCAATGCATGTCATCTACTGTTTTTCAAACCATTCACAAGTGTTTCAAAAATGATTGCAGAAAAATGTTACTGTGTAGCAGAAAAATTTGTAATAACCAAAGAAAAATGTAAAAATAAAAAAATTCTTTTTCAGGCATTAAAACTATTCAGTATCCATTATAAGTATCCATTGTCAATAATTTAATTGAAATGCCAAATTAAAACACAACCAGAAGCTTGTCCCAATCATTGCTGAGAAGGATAAAACATTTAAGTGAAGAATCAATGTATGTAGCATTCTAACATGATCAGTGTAGGAGTCACTAATAAAATGTTAGCATTTCTCAAAACTTTTTGCAGTCATCAAAGGTAATTAAGTTATTTATCATTATAAATAAATGAATAAGAGGTCTTAGAACTGTTAGTAAATACTGACATCTTTACTGATGACTGTAGACAAAATCTTGGCACTGAAGGCCAATAGAAATGATCCCTGTTAAGTTCAGTGAGGCCAGATTTTCACTGCATATATGTGACATTTCACATAACAGACAAATTAATTGCTTCAGACTATAAAGTCTATAATCTGAATAATACTTTTTTTTTCTGTGAGGAATGAAACATATAACAGATGAAATTTTTTTCATGTAGTACAACTACATGGGAAGATTAAAAACCTGTCGGTAGTGAGAATTCACTGTTAAACAACCTCTTGGCAAATAACAACCTAGAAGCTTATTTAATGATTTTGTAAACAAAAGAAATCTTAATAGAATCATATACTTGGGAATCATTAAAGGCAAGATACAGGCATCATTTTCTGGAATTATATCTCACAATAAAAATGTTACTTATATCTGTGTTCTTGATCTGTAGGGAAAACTTCATTCTATGTTTTAACAGTATTAAAACACATATGCAGCCTGAATGAAGTTCAGTCATGCAACTAGTCATAAAAAGCTGCATTTTTATTAGAATGCTTTCTTTTTGTTTAACTATTTTCCATTTTTCTTTCTTGATTCTTTCCTTCTGTTCAGAACTGTATTTCTGGGACATACTTTTGCTCATTTCTTTATCAAAAGAAATATTGCTACTCTAATCTGTCCCTCATAAAGAAAAAAAATCAACATTATTTCTGTACAGCTCTCACTTGAACTTGGGGACTTGTATTACACATTTGGCAGCAGAGCTGTAACAGATGCCATCTCTAAGGTCCTGAACCTCAAATGTTGGAATTTATGCCTTTCCAAAACAATAAAACATTTGATTTGTCGCTACAGTTTCATGCAGAGATTCTTTTTTAGTCAGTTTTTCAAGCAATAAACTGGATATACTTTTTTATTCTGACATCCATCATCTTCATGTAAATTCTTTGCAGTCTGTTCTTAAATAGTTTTGTGCTATGAATTTGAATGTACTTCAGGTTTGTATTAATCCTTTTACGCTTTTATTCCCAAAACAACATTGAAACTTATGCTGGAACTTTATGTAACAGCACATAATAAAGTTCTGAAGTACCTCAGATCACCTATCAGTTCCTTGGTTTAAGAGTATATTTTACTAACCTGCATTCTAATGTGTTTTCTATCTATGCAAATTTTGGAGATAGGCCACAGCTCTAATTGAAACTGTAGTTTTACCATCTGGGCCTGGTTTGTTCAGAAGTATGGGCAAAATTAAAGTGTTCAGAGTATGAGAGACAAGCTCAAAGGTTAATCTGTGCCAAGCAGCAGAGGTGGGTCTAGAGCTCACTAGATGCAGCTGCCACTTCCCTACATATTTCATCCTTCTGTATTTTCAAGATCCAACCTCAAACTCATTTAGAGTCATAGGAATTTACACAAGGCTAAAGTGTTCCTTTCAAGACTCCTTAGGTGTACTTCAAAGGATGTATCAAGTGTATAGTCAGCTCTTATTCTGAAGCCCTCTACTCTTACCAAAATATTTTTATAGGAGCTCAAGCTGCTTACTACCCAAATCTTAATGTACATATGTACATCTCAGGTTATGATTCCGTAACTCAGCAGAAACCCCATACGAATTTGTAAATCTGGCAGTCAGTTTTTATTTTGTAAAGGCTGTATTTCAGGGCACAAAGAAATCCATCATGAGTCCTAAGTAATGGTAAGATTCCTCTATTTATGTTTCACTGGAACACCTCAGCAAGCAGATAGTGGATCTTTACTCAGTCTGTAATGAAACAACTTTCAAAATCTGGACATCCCTTGTAAGATTCTGGACCTTATGTAAAAAAATAATAGTTTCAGTTTTGTCAAATATTTTAGAACCTACTGACTGTGGAACTGAAGTGCATTCTGGTAGCCAAAAGCTTGCCATATAACACATTTGGAAATACTACACACCTCATGTAACTTGTCTATATCTGTAGTTTTCAGAAAAGGTGACAAATGTCTTTGATGCAGAGGACTACTTATGTAATGTTTATCACTCTGCATACTAGGCCATCCTTAAATACTTGTAAGTTCACATCTAACTGGAGTAAAGGCACATTTCCTCTCATGATTTCTGGAGCTATTGTGCTTCTTTCAGGGGTTTATTTTCAATTTTAAAAATTACTTTACATAAAAAGTATTTTCCTGATATCTGTCAAGACAGGTCTAATATGAGAATTCACTCTCAATAGAATAGATCCAGTCGAGACATCAAAAATAGCCAAAGTCTTGATAGAAAGTGTAGCTTTCTGAACAACTTTAAGAAAATCAGTATTACTCATAGTTTATTTCATCCTTGTCTCTTATTCATCATGTGTTCCTGCTGTTTCAGCATCTAGTCTCAAACATATTGGAAGAAGAGTTTGGATGAGTTGGATATATTTGCTTGAAGAGAAATTTTGCCAGCTCACTTTCATACTGCAGCTGGGGCAAAATGTTTTGGCTTTAAAATAAGAGCTGAAGTATCCATAGATTCTCCAAACCACGGCCAACACAAAACAACAGCTGCTGAGTTTATCTACTAAACCATGGAGCAAGTGGCAATTAAACAACCAAAATACAGCCATTCAGCTGGGAAGTTAATGCACCAAAACTATGCTATTATACAAGCAAAATAGAATTATACTGGAAAGGACAATTATAACTTTGGCATGTTGAGTTTATTTGAAAGTAAGAAAAATCACAAGAGACCTTGTGTTTCAACAAGGGTAGTTTCACAAGTAGGAAACACTAGATTTTCATGGTTCTGCATATTTTCAGCTACATTATCCTTTTTACCATTCTCAGTCTAGCATTTTAAAAGTAACTCAACATTAATATTCTTAGCCAGAATTTCCCTGGAATTCATGTCCTGTACTTAGTATAAGTTTAGAGAAGATTTCAGCAGATTGGTTATATATCAGTTTTGAAAAGTCAGACTGTACAAACCTGGTCTATAGTAACATGGAATCATTTCAAAATATTTTACCAGAAGATGACTCCCAGCAACTTGAAATCTTTTCCAACTATTTCAGAAGCCATTTATAAATACCTGGTGCTGACTTATAGCATTACATTTTACTAATTAGGGTAATAGTGCAGTAGAGGCAGACAGTGAAAAGCCTAGACAAACAACATGTTAAGCTAAATGGTTTTTTTTAGTAGTTGGAGAAAAAAAATGGAAATAAAGATCTTAAAAATTTGCCATATAGTTACTGAAGAAAAGATTCATATCACTTTATTTTGTCCACCTTAAAGGTATCTATAGCTTCAGCAATAAGTGTTGAAGGAAGATCCACCAGAGAATAACTACCTAATACATAGATGGCAGAACCCATTGCTGAAAATATTTCTTTCCCTGTCTTGATTATAGAAGAATTCTAGGCTCTGATCTTATATCAGACATTTAATTTTTGGATGGACTTTGTCAGAGAAAACAAACTGTATTCATTGGTGGGCAGGTTGACCCTTTTTGTGCTTTGTTTTCCTTTCCCATTTGCAAAAATATCAGAGTCTACTGAATTAATGTTTCAAAATGACCTAAGATTCTTTCATGAAAGACCTTATTTAAATACAAAGTCTTATTACTATTGAACTAAATTTACATTAGTGTCTTGCTTTATATGTCATGTTACACAAAAAACAAACAGGTCTGAATTGCCCAGAGAGAAACACTGAAGTGGGGATACGATACTGTGTGATAACAGACAGAACTAAAAGTCAAATACCTGACAACTTTCTGCAGGCACATTTGTCCTTTGTAAAGTGAAATGGCTGCTGACCTTTCTATACACTGGGTTTTTTTCCTACTATGCTCTTTTGTAGTAACTGGTTGCATATATATGAGTGCTAATGAAAAATGGCGACATTTCTGCTATTCTCTTTTCCTAATCCTCATTTGACAAATTCAGAGTCCTCCAATTAATTATTTTCCCAAAGTTCATACACAATGAGAAAATTATGGAGATTGGGGTATTTGAGTGGAACAGGTTCTAATGGTGGTTAACACAAAATAATGTGGAAATATAAGGAAAACTATATATTCATTTTCTAAATTTCTGTACTAACTTAAAATATCCTTTGTATCTGCTTGTCTTTAAGACTCATATTGTTTTGAAAATGGCATTACATAATCCTGACACCTTCACAGCTATATAATTTAAAACATTAAAAAATAAATGAAAGAGGGGAAACTGGAAAAAAATGAGAGGAATGCTTGGTATACATTCCCATTTCTTAGGGAAAATCTTCACCAAGACTTTTCAGAATATAGCATCCTTTTCCTAAAATGGAGAACTTTTCTATGTGAACAAGTCATTCTGCCAGAGGGAGATGTGCAATATTATACAACCTTTAGCTTTACTTGCTATGGTCAGCTGAAACTAAAAATTGCAAAAAGATAAAAGTGCTCCATTAAATCCTGTTTTATTGTATAAGTGCCCTTATGAAACTGCATGACTATACAATAGCATTGTACCAGGCTAGAATTAAGGCTTTCAACAGACGTTAAACTACAGCATTACAGTGACCAGATGTAAGGCTTATTTAAAGCAGGCTTAAGAGTGAAATATTTATGAACTGATTTAAATACTAATGAACAGGCACTCCTACAGCTGTCACAGTAGCAGAATGATAAATGTGTTACATAGGAATCTCCATGTCACATAGTTGGCCATTTTTCAAGTCATGGACACATATTTTGTAATAACACAGGCAAAAAATAGGCGGTGAAATAGGCAAGAAAAAAGACAATTACACCATTCGTAAAGTTACTGTCCCTTTCCTTCAGTGATCTTATTGGTTCCTCAAGTGTTTTTTCCACTACTTCCTTATTCCTCTTCCCCTTTTTTTTCCTCTTTCAGAAATTCACAGTTCCATCTGTGGAGGTGTCAATACTGTCAATAAATCATTCCTAGTTTTGGTCAAGGCTGCAGTTTCCTTGTGCACACTGTATGAATATTAGTTCTCTCACAATCTCCAATGGGATTTCTTCCCTCCAAGAGGAAACTGGTCCAGTGGATGGGAGGGCCATCTACATATTGCCAGCATCAATTTTTGCTATTCCAAGAGGGAGAATTTCGGTCCTCCAATCCTCCAAAATCCCAGAAAATCTTTCACCTCTCCAGCACCTTCATAACTCCTCATAGGGTGCCCCATACTTCTCTACGTATATCTGGGATGTCACCCTGAAAGCATTTCTGTGGAACTTCTCATACTGCCTTACTGTTGCTGCTGGCTCTTTGTTCTAAGTAACTTCAAGACATAGTAATTATGCCTCAGGGACAAAGGCAAGTCAGCTGGGACACAGAATAACCTCAAGTCTACTTTTTATAAAATTTTCAGGCAGCCAGTTTACACTAGGGAGTGTTGGCAAATGAGATAGGTCTGCCTCAGGTTTCTCTCAGATACAGTGCACAAAGACAATATTGACATAGCAGTAGACCAGCAAGAACAACCAAAAGTGTAGTGCAGCTGATCCAGCAGTCTTACTGTAAATCTCAGCTTTGATTATGTTCCACTGGTAGAAGTAGGACAATGAGGCCAAATCTCTTTGTCCTTTATTGGTTTTAATCTCACTACTCTCAATAAATACAAAAGTGATTTCTTTCTCATTGCAAAAGTAAGTAAATACAGGAAATACAATATAACGGATAGTCTCTAACATAAAGAATAACATTTATGGGTAAAATTCTTTAGGGAAAAATTTCAATTAAACTTGTTGGTGGGGATTTTTGGTTGTTTTTGTTTGTTTGTTTGTTTTTTTGCTGTCCCCTTTGAAGACTTTCTAGCTTCTAGTTCTTGATTACTGAATTATATTTTTTGGTTGTTCTTCTTTTAAATCAATAGAATGTAATTAAGGAATTAGCCAAATATTACAGCTGCTATTAAATGTTTCTTCAATTCTATGAGGAATCTTGGTAACAGAAACTAGTGAATTGGTAAAACAAGTAAAGTAGGCAAAAAGTTTACAGAACATATGCATTATCTGTCAAAAATGCTAGCAGGCTCATTTAAAAATTTTAACTCACACCTAGTGACAATGACAATATACTTAGGATGCTGAATAATTTATTAGTCATGTCCACATCATTTTCATCATAAAAAATATCTACATTATTAAATAATGAATCTATGCAGTTAGGAACATCATTATGAGGATAATTCTTAGTGATAGATATACTGGCTAAAGACTCTTAAGGAACCCAAGCACCTTCCTAAGAGGGAGGTAACATCCTTGCTTAAAGAAGGGTATAATTATGCTTAAGTTACTAGATTTGAAATATTGAGCAAGATCTCTTTTTATTAATTGCTATAGAGAATTTGAAATATATTTTCACAGTGCACAACATTGTATAAGGATTGTGCGCAGATTGAGAGCAGTGTGACCTTTGAGTAGATGCAGTACTAAAGTCAAAATATCCAACAGGATAGTTTCTCTTCAGCACTCTCTCACTAATCAAATTAAACTAATTGGTTTTATTGTTTAATAGAAGAGAGTGGTCTATGATCAATTAAGTGCTGGTTTCATCTTAATTATTGATCCTTACTCATTAATATAGTATTTCCAGGTTCTTATTAACTCTGCTAACAATCTTGGAATAACTTTGACATGCCTTAAAATTGTGCTAATTGCATGGATTGCATCAGTATCCCAAGAACATATTCTATTCAGAAAATTATGGAAATGCCCATTTTGTTGTCTCTTCAGTATATGGTATGAAAGCACTTTCTTTATGCTAATGTTTTGTCTTTAGCAGTTTTTTGTCAGTTTGTAAGTAAATACATCTTTGTGCAACATGCAGATGTCCATATGCAAATATTTTAATGACACTGGGTAACCATTTGCATGTGTATGATGCAAAATGGATGTGAAATAATATTTTGTATTATTTTGCCTACTCCATTTACGGGTGTGAATGAATATGCAAGGTACTAAGCAGTAGAAATATATTTGCTGGCTTAGAAAGACAGAGACATAAAAGTAGATACTTTTATAAATCTTGATTTTACAAACCAGGTTTGTTCAGTCTTTCTGATACCTGCATATTCGATGAGTTCTTATTCATTTCAGATTAAATTCTTTATTCTTATGCTATGTTCTTGCAACCTATTTCAAATCAAAACTGCATGCAGCCTTCTCTAAGTCAGTAGGTCACCATCTCCTCCAATAACTGGTGGAACAAAAATAAATGTAGTTCAGAGAAAGACACTTTTGACTTTCTAATGTTTTTAGGAAGAATAGTGATGATTTCTTAGTCCCTGTTGTAGAGAAAAGTGAAGAGTAAAGCCCACATGTATGAAATGTGTCTAGCTGAACAACAGGAGCTAAAGGGATACATCAGGAAGCTGAATGTCTCATCTAAAGGAATATGGGAAGAACCAGATTTTAGGAATAGAAGAGTTTAAAGGGTCTAAGATAAGGACAGAAGGTAGGAAAATATGAGAAAAAAATACAAGTAACTACTGAAGAACTAATTATCAGGACACTGAAGAAGCACAGGGTGGGGGGCAGAAACAAAGGGACATCCATCTCCTGAAAGATCAAAGGATGCTTCAGTGAAAGGCACTTGGGCTAAAGCACTCCATTTTATTTATATTGTTTTATTCATAGTGCATGCTGAGCAGTTTGTGTTTTGGCACTGACCCCATCACAATTACCCATTTACCATCCTCAAGGAAAACACCTCATCTATATAGGACATTCTCTACCAGACTTTGAGAAGAACTGTCCTCCATTACCTCCTTCATCCCACAATGGGTGTCAAGCTCATGTATGTGGTTTTAGTATAGCAGGAGACTTCAAGGAGCTTTTAACAGAGGAATGGGAGAACTTGTCATTAAGGAAGCAGGGTCTTGATGCTCACGGCAGAACTATCAAAAAATGTCAGCCTTAAGGCAGTCAGTCAACAACAGGCTAAGATCAAAGCTGAATTGGAGGTGCAATCCTTTCTAAGATAAGGCACACCCTGTCAGAGCAGATTCCTATCACCATCCACTGCTGAAATTGCACTGTTAATGCACGTAGGATGGTCAGCAGTTGGCCTGTTCATTTCATGGCAGACATGTCTATTTTCATTTATGAGACCTATGTGGAAGTTGGATGCTTAAAACAATCAGAGAAATACAGCAAATCTCTGTTAGCCACTGCCTGTGAGAAGACACAAAGGGATACATATTAACTGGCTCACTTACATTTGGTTGTCATCCAAGACATTCAAACAACTTTCACTGCCTTACACAGAAATATTGTGCCAAACTGTGCTGTAAACATCAAAGTACACACACAGTGTCCACTAGAGAGGTCCATAATTGTTACTGGTTGAAGGGGCATTTAACTTATTGGCAGCTATAAATGGACAATTTATATAGAGCAGCATCAGCCCTGTGGTTTTTTGAAAGAATGAGGTATGTTCTGAAAATCTATTCAATTCCTGTCACCTAAGTCTGATTCAGTGATAGATGGCTGTCAAGGCAATTCAGTGAGAAAGGATCTTGTAAAGGAACTGTCATATGTAGGCCATCTGCAGCTACATTGTTAGTATCACCTCCATTTCCAGATCTGAAACTATTCTCACTTATTTATGCTTATTAATGTGAATCTCAAAATCACCTTTACCATCTTTTTAAAAATCTCTTTCTCTCCAGTTTAAAATATGTTACTCTGGTGTTCTCTCTTCCTTTTCCTTTCTAAATTTATTCTGTTTCTATAACTATTCATCTCAGCTTGGCTATTACAACTCATTTTGGCTGTCTTGAAGGTTTAATATACACTCCATCTCTTAAGTGTCTGTATGCCCTATAATCAAGTCTTACTGTACCATTTCACTTCCCCCCCCTCCCAGCTTTTTGACATATGCTTAATTGTTATTTTCTATTCTGTAGGGACTATGAGCAAAATTCAGATTTAACAGATGCTACTTATCCAGGGAAAAAAGTCCTAGAGAGGTAAAAAGTCACATTCCAAACCAAAATATATTGCACTGCAGCAAGAAGTTCTGTTGGTCAGGTGCTTCATGTTTGGCCATTTTAACTATTAACATATAGCTATTTATACGCTGAATATATAAAACTCTCATAAGCATGTACAAGATTGTCTCCAAGACAATGTGAGATAAGTCTTTACCCTTTGGCAAGTTACTAGAACTAGTTTAGGATCTAATTGCAGGGACAGCATATGCTGAAGCAATGAAAACAAGGAAGAAGTCAAAACATGGTGCCATCTTACACTTTGCTATATTTCAAACTATTTCAATCAATATAATTAGATAAGTTAAACTTGTATGAAAAGTTTTGCTTATAAATATGTGTTGGTTTAAAGGCAAACCATCAGGAGAAATGAACACAACACAGAAGAGATTATAAATCAGAGTTAGAATTTAATAACAATATCACAATAAATGCAATGGCACAAAGAGAAAAATTGGCTTTACCCAACAAAACCCCAGAAATATAACCCAGCACCCTGGGGCACAAGCACAAAGAGGTTTGTTAGCCCTTGTGCTGAACCCTATGTGGTTCCCTCAAGTCCAAAGTAAAAGTCCAAAGTGGAAAACCTGTTGGTGCAGCTGACAGTTGCAGTCTGGTGGAGAGTGGTGGTTGCAGCCTGGCTGAAAATGGTGGTTGCAGCCTGGCTGAAAGTGGTGGTCTCCTCCTGTTGAGGTTTTGGTCCTCCTCTCAATTCAACAAGTGACCCCCGAGGTCTTTTTACCTCAAAATATGTACCCACAGGTCCAGGTGGGAGCACCCAGTACCTCCCCCAGGGTGGGGAGTCACACAGTGGGTGATCTAGCGCTTGTGAGTCATGGGGTATTTTGGATCCGTTGATGGCCCATTAGCAGGCACGCTCCCTCAGGCTGGGTGTGAAGGTGCTAACGACTCCCTGGAGGGGGGTTATCACAGCTCTTATCTTAGAGGTGTCTTTCACACCCAGCTCACAACCTGAGTGGTCAGGTGTGCCCTGGGCAGCTGCTGCAAATGGTCCATTGTTCTTGGGAAATGAATAGGGGGTGTGGAATACATAGCTTTGATCACACACACACACAGTGATAAACTTGTCCCAGCTGCTGAACTAGGACAAAGTATTATATATAATACTTATATATAAATATATTATACATTCTCATATAAAAGAAATATATTATTTGTGAATATTTCCAGATTGAATTGATTGATTACTTATCTATATTTTTTAAAATATCTGTTTTTTTCCCATCAGTATTTCCAGAAGTATATTTAGAGCTTCAAAAAGAAATTGTATAAGTACTGTACTATTATAAAATGAAAACATAGTAATTTCCTTGAAAATGTTCTGTTTTAATTGAAATCATACACTATTTTTCTCACCTTGTATGTTTAGATATTTTTGCATGATAAATGCACACAAACAAATCTGTGTTGGACATAAATGAAATTCTTTGCATAATTTGATATGTCACTAGGCTTAAAGTCAAACATATTTCTTCATTTTCACTTCCTAAATGATATTTTTTAATGATTAGAAATTTAAGACAACTTCTCTGATTATTTGGTTGTTTCACTATCAGATAATCCTTGACTTTGACACAGAACTAGCCCAGTGAACAAGCAGACCTGACATTGTCACAGTTGAATTCAGTTCATCTTCTGTACTTCAGAAGAGGTAGAATAGCAGCTACTCCAACTTCTTTAGCATCTAAGATTCGTGTGAGTTCCTGACTGTGGAATCAGCTGAATTAAAGAGAAACACATTGAGCATGTCATTGCTTCCTATGAGCTTGGAGAGGTGTCTCGCCCATAGCTACAAAAGACAGTCTATGAGACAGAAGACATATACTTTATGAAACAGGCATTATTAGGAATATCTAGTGAAAGAGAGCAGCTAGTTTTCCAGTTTAAGTTTTCAAAGATTATTGAAATGCTATGTATATCTATCACTTGTTCGGGTTTTTTATTATTATTTAAAATTAATTCTTTGACATCTTGCAATCATTTGTTCATTGAATTAATATATTTCAAATATTAATGAATATATATGGCCTTTGAGAACAGAACATAAACAATTAAATTTCCCCCTGCACTTTATTCATTCCTTACAACATGCTCTGCAATGTCCTGAGAAATCTCATGATCATGAAAAATTACAGGTCATAATCTTTGAGTCTTGTTGAAATATATTCAGCAAAGGTAGTTCAGCACAAATAACACAACTTTCTAGGTTCTCCAAGCTAACAAAGAGTCTGCCATTCCTGGACAAAGCAGGAGAACCCCTGAAGCTGCTCTAGTTTTAGAAATCTCTAATCATTGCTTCTTGAGACTCCACTGAGAATGTGGTGCTTCAGACATAGCCATTAAACGAGTGGGTAGCACAGAGCCCATTGAAAATGCCAGCAGAGATTCTGTTCCAGTAGACATTACTATTCTAGTTGTTTAGGACTGGATTTTGACCCTTTCCTGGCAGTGCAAAAGAATTTTATCAGATTAAAGACCTGCCTTATTCACTCTAGTATGTCTTTGTAGTTTACCACATTTCATCCTTCCAAAGTTAGTATGGCTGCCCATGTCTTTCTGCTCGATTATGTCATTTTCCTGTGTTTATATATGCTCTATTTTGTTGATGTAGATTGTTCCCCCCTTCCTGCAAGTACTCTCCTAGTTATCTGAAAATACTTTTGTAGTTTTCTTCAATGTTTTTTTTATTTTTTTATGTGCTAGCTGGTTTCCATTAAAGGCTTCATTGAGAGTGTATATCTTATTTATGAAGTTCCAGATGCTTCCTTTCTCTTGTAGATATGGTGGTAATTTTTGAAAACTCAACATCAGAACTGGTATTTTCTACATGTTGTTCAAAAAATTTTATTGACAATTCTACTTGCAAATGTCTCCCCTTCTCCTGAAACAGGAAACTTACCAGCACTGCACGTCTCCTGTCTTAGTACTGAGATAACATTTAAGTCATGTAATTTGATTTTTTTTCATGTTAGAGCTGGCTATCTTTTATTCCTACATATAACTTTCCTAACACTAACATCAGTCCATTGGCTAGCAGATTGAAAACCATAGAGATGAACTTCTGTTTTCTTCATATTTTTATCTTCCAGTGGGCTATTGGTGCTTAGTCTGTGACTTGCAAGAAGATTTGTTTCAACCTAACTGATTTAGCGCTCCCTTGGTCTGTTACTTTTGTCAGATTGTCTTTGTATAAAACTTGAACCTTTCTTTGAAACAATCCTACAGTCTTTTGGTGCTGTGTAGGGACTGGGTAACCCCTTGAAAGATGGACACCATGGGGCTTGCTGGGAGTTGTAGTTTATGCAAAAGCAGAGGAAAAGGATACCCAACTGTGCACGCCCAGGAGGTGGACTTTAAACCTATTGGCTAGGATAGCATGCATCCACGGCCATGTAACCACCCCTCCCTTCGGGCCTATAAGCACGATTTTCATTGTTAATAAAACGGTTCACATTTAGTTTGCCTATGGAGTTGTGTCTCAACTGTCACAGTGCTGTTGTTATGTCTAGCAGTTCTAGTCATCTGACTCATGATTTACAGTACTGCCAATACAGTGTTTTCATTTCTAAGGCCACAAACATTCTTTCTCATTGAACAGTTTTGTTTTCTTACTCTCCTATGCTTTTTTGAATATTCACTCATTGGTTTTAACATTGAGCATCTTCCTTTTAGAGGAGAAACTGCATCTATTTTGCACCTCTGCAGCTTATCCTATTCCAATTTGCTTTTTTTTCTGCAGTCTGACTTACACTGGGGAATGTCTATAAAGTCGCATGCATAATGACAAGATAATTCTTGGCTTTTGTTCAGTAGCTCCTCCATTCCAGAAAACATTTGGCCATCCAATTAAGAAATTAACTAAAACACAAAACAGTATCCCTAAATAGTTTTCTGATCAGAGGTGATATATGTTACTGTAGTTTTTGTTATGGATGGAGATAGCTGACACTATCATAGGTTGAGACACTGAGGAATGTTTGAGCTTGGGGTACTTTTTCTAGTTTAAAACCACATCCCACCTTTCTTACTAAATTAAATGAGAAAAAAACCCCAATGAATGCCCACCATGCATACTTCACAAAAAACTTTGCAGTAAATTGTTTAATATGTTATGGAAACATGATAATTTCTCTGTAACTGCAGAATTTTACAAGAGGGGCAGTAGAGAATGAGAATGAATTCATGTATAATTTGCTTTGGATCTTTTCTTCTTCAAATGGAATGAGTAAAATTATACTGACTTATCAAGAAGCTAAGGAATATGATACTAAAAGTTATAATGTGAAATTTAAAATGAATTAGATACAATGTGTGCTCTTTTACATTAAATTTTGTAATTTCTCTGTGTTAGTTTGTGGTTTTCAGTTTTCTTACCTCCATTTGAACACTGAGCATTCTAATTTCATTGTTATGTATGTAGCAATTACAGAATACAATTTATGGGACTGTTCCATAAATGAGAAAGCAAAAACTGAAAACCAAAACCAAACTAACTAAGAAACTGTAATTAAACAATTCAGCAGGCTAGTCTTCTTTCATGTATACCAATAACATAAAGGAGCTTTTCTTTTTTCTTATTTAATCTCCCAAAAATATCTCAAATATTAATTTATATTTAATATAAAAACAGTTGAGTAAATTATTGTCCCAAAGGAATAAATTTTATTAGACACTGGATAAAAACTCCCAATTTTTTCATAAATATCTTGTGACAAATAGGAACTTACTTGCTTTTGTCTTTCTGACTGCTTTGCAAAATGAAACTGATTAATTTGTATTTACAGGCAGCTAAAAATAAGAAATGAAATAAAAATTGTTGCAAAGCAGTAATCTGTTCATAATATAAAGCAGCACTTAAGAAGCTTACAATGAGAATATATTGAATTATTCATTGAAAACAATGTATCTTTAAATTTGGCCTTTGAGTGTAGTTGCAAATTGTCAACAAGCACTCATGAATTTTATTAATGCATTTTGTTGTTTAAAATTCTTTGATGGATTACACATATGAATATATTTCTGCATATAGATTATTGAACTCTCAGCTGTATTAATTTATTCAAATGTTCATAACTTCAAGTAAATCACCATCTTTGAATTTTGGTTTGCTTATTTGTTTTTAAAATAAAGATAATACAGCTTCCTTACTACACAAGACTTAGTTATGACAGTGACAGAATACCACTATAAGTATAAAAATAACTATAGTGTGGGTCAAAATGCCAAAGAACTATTCTGCAGTCTTTACTCTTTCATGAGAAGATGGTAATATAAAGAGATGATTCTAATACAGAAAAACCAAACACATAGAAATAATGTAAAAATCCCCTAAAACCACAGGTGATGGGATTTCCTAGTATGCTTGCCATTTACATTTAGCTTTTGTTTGGAAACTGAAGGCTAGAAGGAAAATAATAGTTTATACATGTCTTCTGTATTTTTCTCCTAAGAAACATTTTTTTATAATTTCTTTTTGTAAGATTTGAATGACTTATGTGGCAGCCATCAGCTTTTGTTTCCATTTTTCCAGTAATATGAATACATGCTTTCATGGACAAGATTATAATGGAGCTGCTAGAAGCCTACAGCCTTTTTCTTTTTTTCCCCTACAAACTTCCTGAATTAAATTAGCTGGAATCTTTATTTTTAGTGCCATCACCAACATTTTTCCACAGTCATTCATCACATACAGTTAAACCATTGCTGTATGCACAGGTTATGCTTTCCTAGCCTTCTTAATTTATTTGATTGTCATACCACCAGCAAACAGGGGACTGGGAGCTTGCTATGCTATGTTAAGCATAATTTGACACATTGAAAACTCTCACTGAACTTAGGAAAGTTTTACTTCCTGTCATTATTCTCAGTATTTTCTGTCGGTTACAAATTTTAGGTGCTTTATTGGTCCAAGTTGAAGAATAAAGTAATAGTTTTTTGTTAAAAAACTGTAATATAGTCTTATGAATTAATTATTTACATATTTACTCAGATAGTCTAGCCAGGATATCATTTGCCTCATTAAGTGTTTAAGTTTCCATGTTGATAAGAAACTTGTTATGTGCAACATTTTTCATGTATCTACAAAGAGCATTTCTTTAACCAGTTACTCTACATTCTGTAAGACTCCAAGTTTTATCCAAAATATTAAGAAAGGAAATTAGAAAAAAGGAAAGTGAGATAAAAGGGAGATATAGCTACCATTCCCACATCCAGTGTAGGTCCAGCTACAGGAGCCTAGAAACTGTGTTCAGACATGTGGAGATCACATGCATTTAGTTTAATCTGCTCTAGTCTCCTGAAGCCACCCCTCCCAGGCAGAATTTCTGGCCCACTCCCCACTCTCACAGGGGCAGTGCTCTCACTGTGCCAGCCTATCCAAGACTGGTTTGGGGGCCCCAGATTGTACTATAGGCTGTGCTCCTGGGCTGTCTGTGACTGACAGCTGCTCCAGGGTCACCCAGTGAGTCTTGAAAGGCTGACATATGGGACAAGGCATGATCTCAACTCATGCAATTCGACCTGTCCCTCCCCTCACACACGCACATACCTGAGTTGTTCTGAGCCAATATAATAACCCAGAGTCTCACACACTCATGTACTGCTTTCAGCTGGGGTAGAGTTAAGTTTCTTCATAGTAGCTAGTATGGGGCAGTGTTTTGAATTTGTGCTAGAATTAGTGTTAGTAATTTAGGGATGGTTTTGTTTGCAATGATCAGTGTTTATACAGCGTCCAGGACTTTTCTGCTCCTTACTCCACCACACCAGTAAGGAGGCTGGGGATGCACAGGGGAGAGGACACAGTCAGGGCATCTGACTCAACTGATGAAAGTGATATGCCAGATGACATCATGCTCAGCATGTAAAACTGAGAGAAAGAAGAAGAAATCAGGGTTGTCCACAGTGATGGTGTTTGCCTTTCCTGGTAACTGTTATGTGTGATGAATCCTGGCTTTCCTGGGAATGACTGAACACCACCCAGCTGAAAAGAAGGGCTGAATAAATTCTGGTTTGTTTTGCTTGTGTGCATGGCCTTTGCTCTGTCTAATCCCATTCTGTCCCCTGTTCCACCAGAGGGAGGTGATCAAGGGGCTGTGCAGTGCTCAGATGCTGGTTGGCAATAAAACACAGCAATTTGTCAGCACTGGCCAGTATTACATCAATTTATTGACACAATAGCTTTGTCTTTTAATCCTTTTGTTTTGTAGAAGCATTGCATTTATCATGCAATTAGCCTTTCTTTTTAGGTTCTGTCCAAGTTTTCACACTCATGGATCATGCAGATATGCACTTGCTCTTGGATCATAAACATTGTCTTTCTTGTATTTGTACTTATCATTACAACTCATCAGAAGCAAAATAAGTATATAAAAGGTGTATCCATTTATGCCCTCAGTGAACATAGTAAGGTCTCTGTGCTGCTTTGTCAGTACTGTATCCATTTGTGTTTATATTGTTTATATAATACTGCAGGCAACTAAATAATATTTTAAGAATCAGACCATTTTTTATTAGTAGAGAAACTGATTGTATTATGAATTCTAGTAAAAAATACTACCTATTTAATCTACAAAATTGTTCTTATTACTATAGAACAATAGGTCTCTCCAGAGATTTCAATACAATGCCACTATAGATGTCTCTGATATGTGGATTGAATAAGTGCTTCCTCCCTCCCCCATCATAAGTTCATGGCTGAACTTAGGTGAGATACACACCATACATAGGACTTTGTGAGAACTTTCATTATATCATGCTGCTGCTATTGCAATTTACTTCTGCCTGACTTTTATAACAAATGCATGCTCTCTTCACCTTCTGTTCAGTGCATTGCTGCTGCAATGGGTAAAGACAGCTATCTACCCTCCATGGTTAAAATTGCTGAACTTCAAAGAAATGAGAGAATGCCATTTCTCAGCCACTGATTTATGACCACCTTTAAATTTTTGCCAGTGCTGGGATGTTTACTAGAGTTTTTGTTTCTTGATTTTGTTGTTGGGTTTTTTAATGTCAAGTTTTCAGGATATTTGAAAAATACTGTGTTCTTATCAGAGGACCTTGGGTCATCTTGGAATTACCTACATGACACTGATTTTAACAATTGAAGAAGGAATAATGAATGCTGCATTTCTCCATTTACCTGATTTTACTTGGCCTTCCTTCCCACCTCTCTTTTACACATCCACAATGATCTGGTGCCACTGTCATTGCAATTTAAATATTCAGATTTGTCAGTGTTTTGTAGCTATGGAAGTGTGTTTCTGATTGATGCACTTACTCTACACAGGCATAAAGTAAAACTTGTGAAGTGTTTGCAGAAAACATGTTACAATTTTATTTTTCTGTGGAAATAACAGTTTGGATCTTTTTATATCTAGCAGTCTTTACTTAAAAGCAGAAATTAAAATTAAGAAATTAAACTACCCCTATGCTTCACAGAAGACTGCGGTTTTATTACCATTTAGCATTTTTTAACCTGTTTGTCTGTGTGCTTGTTTTCTTGCCAAGCCTTTCCCTGAGCTACAGATGCCATCTCCTAGTCAGCTGTTGCTCTGTTTCTTACAGACACCCTGCAGATCATATGGGTAACATTCCAACCCAAATTGAATCATTTGAGTAAAAAATAACTTCTCAAAAGCTGTTGCTGTTTCCTTTGCATTCTTCACTTTATTCAGTTTGTTGTCTGTTTTGTTGGGTTGGGTTGTTGTTTTTGTTTTTTTTTCTTTTTAACCTATAGTTAAAGACTAATAAATATGTTTGATTTTAAAACTGTAGTCTCAAAAATTTTGTTTCATCTAAAAAAACCAGCATCCAACCCAGCTGAGCCATTTCTAATTTTCACTGTTTCGTTGATGCCATTGCATTTGTTCATTGCTTTAGTTTATTGGAAAAAAAAAGTAAAAATTTTCACTGAGGTAATATACCTTTCTATATTACTTCAGAGGTAATTTTTGCCTTTAAACAAACAGAATATTACCACTTTAATTTTTATTGTCAAGGAAAATCTTTGAGTTTCTCCCCTTCACAATATTTAGAACATAGAATCAATAGTACCTTTCCATATGGCCTGAAGACAATTTATTGGAACCTTTTAGAACTCTCAATGCTTTTTTCAATTCAAATAAGTAATTCAGTGTGGTAGAAAGAAAATGATTGAAATAATATTGGCCAAGGGCTTCCTATTATCTTTGGACAGGCTTGAATACTGGACTTGTGCATACTACTTTATTAATGAAACTTTTAAACCCAGAGATGGTTAACATAAATAAAGCCACCTCAGTTCTTCAAGGTTTTGTTTGTTTTACAGTGTTAAAAATTTAGAAAAGCAATGTAGCAGTACAAAATGAGGCCAGATATGAGGGGTTTGTCATGGTGTTTCACAAGAGGCTATACCTTCCCCATCAATGCAGAAAGAACTGTTCCTCACCAATATCACCTAATGAGACTTTCCACTGTGCCTTTTGCAACCGTACTTGCCTATCCCACATCGGCCTTTTTAGCCACCAGCACGCTTGCAGCAAGCATGGCTAGTGCCCTTCCCAAATCTTCATTCATGAAGCCTAGCCATGATGATGATTACACCTTCCCCATCTCACACATGCTTTTTCACACACTATTATTAGAAGTATTCCCAGTGCTAAGTCATATACTAATACCTCCAACAAACAAAATCATATTTCTTATCAAAAAGATGATTGTGAGCCTGTCTGCTTTTGCTGTCTGCTGAAAACCCTGGAGTGTCTCTGAAAAAGAACATGACAGAACTTGGAGAACCTGAGCAATCTGAAGACGTGTTTTCCTTTATTTTTCTTGACTTTCCTAGAGCTCCTTAAACACTGAAGTTGTTCAGAAGCCTTACAGAAAATGTCTTAAAATACTCCTGCTGTGCTTTAATGGCTTAAATTTATCCCCATGATGTCTGTAATCTGTGGACACAATCTAATCCAATGTAATTCTGAAAAAGGGCCTGATAGATATATTTTTAACAAAATTACCTCTGATCTCTGAAAATCATAGCACACTGCAGTTCAACACATAATAAATGTTGTTTATATTCTTCATTAGCCTTTTAAGTGGAGTAATTGAACAGAAGCAATTTATGCTTGTGTGGGCTTGCACCTTAGAAAGTGGAATGAATCCTTATGGGTCATTTCAGCTTTTTGGACACTGCTCTATCATGTAGTATCCCTGGGGTTCAAGTGTTTCCTGCTTTCTCTTTCTGGGAAGGTTTTGTAAATTGGAGAATCTTTACTCTTATCTACCCATGTATATACTGCCATAACATCCCAATTTTATATTGTAAATTAGTCTACTCTGAAGCTTAAATATTGTTTTATACTTTTTATAGTTTCCATATTCCGAGTGATACCTAAGATTTATGATGCCCTGGAGATACTATTTGGTTTCAGTCCTTCAAAGAGAAATGTTACATTAAAGACAGTGTTGGTAGCCCTGCAGCATATCAGGAATTTATTATGAAATATAAACTGCACAAGATACAAGATATAACAGTGAACATGGGCAAGGAACTGTCATACTGTATTTTTGTTTTAATGTGGAATTATGAATATTTATTGTATTTGTGTAAATTGCAGATTCTGAGCATAAGACAATTTTTAATAGTTGAGCTGTTTTTATCAAAATGTAACTCTCCAACTCATGTCAAGTTCTCAATCCAGTCTGTGTATATCACAATTCAGAAAGTTACTAAACACCTCCAGGGTGTTCATCAGCTGTCTTGTAGCACAAAGATTTATCTTTTCCTTTTTATATATGAAATGCTTTTATAAATTCCACTTAATAAATGCAACACATTTTTAGTGCCACTTTAAGCAAAAGCAGCAAAGATTTTCCACCAGTTGATGCTGTGTCGTTTATCTTTCTCCGGTAAAGACAGCTGCTCATGACCATTCTTTGATTAATATGAGAATCCCTGATAGGGAGATTTAATTTCTGTTATCTATTAAACTACAGGGCCATGTAGTTGGAATTGTGTCTCATCATCTGAGGCTAAAATCTGGGCTTTCAGCACTGCATCTACAGGCAGACAACAGGTGAACAAATAGAAAATACCAAGCCAAATGGGGGAAAAAAATGGCCAGGCAAGAGCAAACAGGTAGGTGCATCTGAAAAATAACATTGAAATTTAGAAAACAAGAGTACATCAGCATCAGCAGAAGAGCCACAGAGAGAACAATTGGACACTTCTTTGTAGTGTTTGGAAAGAGTCAACATGGCATGATTAGAGCAGAAATCATTAGCAGTTCAGAAATGTTGATGAAAACAGTCAGCAAAATTAGATGACTGACAAGAACAGGCCAAACCATGTCTTCTATAATTATGTAAAATACTGATTCAGGCATATATGTAGGAATAGAACTGTCAATGAGTTAAGAAAATGAGTAATCTTAAAAAGAAAAATAAAAAAGAAAAAGCAACCACAAAACCTGAGACAAAGAATGTTGAAAGCCAGCGTTACAAGAATTAAAAAGACATGAGGTAATCAGACATTGCTTTTAATAGTGTGTGAAAGAAAAAGAGGGGACTGTTATGTGAATATGATATTTAAAACACCTATTACACTACGGTATCTGATTATACTAAATTATTGTATTTGACATAATCTGTGTCTGCACTGAAAGCAAAAACTTTCTTGAATCTAGTAATTGCAACCTAGGTCTATAAACTTTTGCACTATTGAGGCAGAGTCTCACCAAAATTAAGGTGTGAGGGCTGTTGATCAGCATTAAGAAAAAAGTTCACATGTATATTTGAAGATAATCTCATACATTTCAGGGATACAATAAAACCTGAATAACACACCCAAGTATGCTATGTCCTATTAGTACCAATCTATCAGTATTTTTAGCCTGTTATCCCTTTTCTATGAAGCTGTAGAAAGTATGTTAGCTCACCGTCCTCTTGTTTTCTAGTACCATTGATTAATTTCTTTATTCTAAGATTAGAACTATACTGCTTGCAGGTTTAATCACTGTGGTATGGAAATGGTCTATGAACAGAGTCAGTTACCACCACATGAAGAGATCCTTTGGCCCAAAGGACTCCTTTAAATTTCACAGTGATCTTTTCCGGTTGATCACTGACTCAGGCTTTTATAGAAATACAGTTATGCTCAGTGATTCAGAGTTCAAGTTCATAAATTACTTTAAAACAGCAGACAAAGAATTAGTAATTCTACAGAGAGAATCTAAAGAGAGTGCTTTTTTTTTTTTAAATCTAGTCTCTTATTTTACAAAGATATCTTTTTAACCCTGAAAAAAACAGTATTATTTTAAAGACTATCAGCTGTGTTAAAATACTTCAAATTAACAACCTGGCACATCCCTCATACAATGATAAACCATCCAAATATGATAGCAAAATATTCCCTTGGAATCTGATCAACTAACTTTTACTCCCAGGATCCATTCTGACTTACAGAGGCATTGTGAAATTCTTAGATACTCCTCTGGAGTGCAATTCTGAACAATGATTTCCATTATTTCAGAAGGAATTCTGCACAAGGAGTGTAAGAGTCAGATTAATATTAGTATTTATAGCAAGTAATTCACTGTAATATTTAATTTCTCAAAATAAAGTGTTATTTAGCCTCATCATCAGAATTACAAAAGGCAGAAGTGAAACAATCAGGCAAGACTGTCACAGTTTCCCCACACAGGTGTGAGTGTATGACTTTACTACAAAGGGATTTTCCCATAAGAAAGAACCAGGACAGAAGCTGGGTCATGGTAATTCTATTTTTTCAAATGCTATAAGGCATCCCCTGATAAACATCTCTGACCCTAGGATTTTCCTATTTATGTCTCTTCTGAGAGGCTGCCAGTACCCGAAGGGCACACAAAAATATCCCCAGAACTATTTGGAAAAAAATGCAGACTAGCAGTGGAAAATTTCAATGGTTTGCCATCAACCTTCAATAAAGTGTCAGTGTTTTCCTGTTTGAGTACTTAAATGGCTCAGTTTCACCTTAAATTGCCCTGATGCTTTTGCCAACATGCTCTTTGTTTCAGAGTATTTTAAATAGCTATCAGTTTTTTGTCACAGGTATGCAGAGTTTCCTATAAATTCACTTCATGTTTAAATTCAGGCACTACAACAAGCACAGATATTTTTTGCTTTATATTATTCATATGTCCCTTCAGCTATTTGAGATGGTGCTATCTTGTATGACCTTACTGACTCTCATGATTCACTACTGTCTTAAGAGCAGTTACAGGAATTTTCATTTCTTGAAGAAATGCAGACTGTATTTCTTTTATCTGACTAAGCTGTTTCCTATTACTTACTGTACACTCTTGACACTAATAAATTTCGTAATGGTTGCTAGATTTCAAATCCACTATTACACTATCTACATGGAACAGTAAATCAATAACAGATGATATACAAATCACGTCTAATAGCTGGAATGCAAGGGGGGGTTTGCCTTCAGGTGTCACACTCAGCAATCACTATAATATTTATTGAAAAAATATCAAAATGCTATTAAATCAATAATAAATGGGCATGAATATATTAAGACATTTTCATAAGCAAAGAGAACAGAGCTGGGAGGAGAAAATGTACTTTATTATGTATACACTTAATGATCCTTATTTTTGAAGGCCTAATTAATTAGTGTGTTTTATCACATACCTTTTTTTCTACATTTCTTTTGAAGTTCCTAATTTCAAAACCAGATAAAACTGGATTACAGCTTGCTGAAATGCATTAACAATAGGGGTTATGTTTGTATTTCAATAGCTCTTGGTGCTTCATAGTTCTGTTTAGGAGAAGTTTCTAATGGGATAATTTCTCATGTATTCATCCTTTATGTGTACTCAAAGATAAACATATTAACTGCACAGTAAACCTTGACATATGGTCAATATGACTAGAAAATTAAATATTGGTATAGGCACAATAAAAATTCAAGCTCAGTTCTATGTTTCACGCTGCACTTATAGGGTAAATCAGAGATTGGCATTTACAAGTACTGCATAATCAAACCTTAGATTGCTTATTGAAAGATGGTACCCAAGTATAACCCAATTTTTGTAAGTTTCTATTATCAAGCAATATACTACCAGGTTTTGTAGTTCATTGAAGTTTTAGTAGGCAAATGGATATCTTCCCTTCCCTATTCCCTCTTCCTTTTCTAAAAGGAATAATAGAAAAAGGTATAATAATTAATGCTGATTTTTCCTCAAATTATGATGAAATAGATTTGGTTAAAAAGATCAAATCAACTAATTGGAAGTTAGCTGAGATATTCATGAGGTATCGACAGAATAACCAGTCATAAGTTTTCGTGTCCTTAAAATATATTCAAGGTCCTCAGAGCCTACTAGATTAGTTAGCTGAAAAAAAAAAACAACAAACTAAATTAGTTCAGATAAAAAGCCTAAAAAGGTTTGTTATATTGTCCAAATCCCTGTTTCACAGCTAAGAATGAAGGAAAAAATTGTGATGCTTACAACTTATTTCTATGGTATGTCAGAAATGTCACAGAAGTCAAGAAAACCTTTTGTTAGTAAAATTTAGGAGCTTGTTTTCTAGGAAATAGAAAAAGGAAGTGATGCAATTTTTGCAAGAAAATGCCTTCATTTAATAATTTTTGTTGATATTCTTTCCTAAATATATTAAATTATCTGTCTTTACATATTTCAAGGATAAATATTTTTACTCTTCCCAAATTGTGTTACCAGCCAGTAACTGTTACCATACACTAACGTCAGGAAAATTAAAACAGGAAAAAGCCTCTGACATTAAGCAAAAAGCAGAAAAAAGTCCCATTTTGTGTTAAATTGATTAAAACATATCTAACTTTCTCATATATACAATATATGCAAAAATATAGAAGTTTAATGATCAGTAATTACTTTATGAGGTTTTCTCCTTCAGGGGAAGTAGTATAAGTATCTGCTAAACTGATTTATAATACACAGACTATGTCTTGCACTAGATAGAAAAATGCGTACCATTTCACAGAGTACTTAGTTGATTATTACCTTGTTACTTTTATCAAAACTATATAGTGAAAAATGTCTAAAGTTCTATGCATCATACTATACTAGATAAAGTCTCAGAAGTCTCCATTCTTTAAATAATCTTTAGATTTTACAGATTAAAGCTTAGTCTTACCTAGCAAAGGAAGCTTGAAATGCTTAGATACACTTTACTACAAACATCATTAAAAGAATCTACTTTTGCAAGTTGTTTGCAGTATGATACAATGTACCAAATGGCTTGCTGAAAAATTGGACAAATTCCAGTTGAACAGCTACTATTCAAATTGATAGTGACAGCTCATTCCGGAAAAAAAATGTTGTTTTCAAATGATTGATATGAACTCAAAGGGGTGTGAAGAACTGTAGTGTTCATATTGTTCATGATCTGTTGACAGTTTGGCACATCTCTAATGCTGATTAGAAACAAGCCAGGACACTGTGGTTTGCATTCACATTAAGCTTACAGATCACATTAAATTATTTGATTCATAGGAACACTCAATATACTAAAACATGCGAGAATTTTCAAAATCACATTACCTGTGTATCAAGTATCTCAATATCTATGATAGCACTATTGAGTGATAAAAGGATAGTAGGAGAATACTAACAAATATTAATTAAACTGATCAAGTGACCTTGGTGATATTCAGTTCCCTAGTGATCTGCTGATGTTTCTGGAGATACAATAAAGTGGAAAAAAAAATTTAAATTGAAAGTCTGAAAAACTTGTGTACATTCTTCACTTTTGAGCTGGTACTGTAGCATGCTTTTCTAGTTTTTATTTATCCAATTAATATTTAACCTATGCAAATGTTAATGCTGCTAGGATTATTTATTTAAAAGCCTTTGTCTGACAGCCTTTTTTCACGGGTAGTGCTGGTACAATTAAAAGAAAGTGTTAATGTTACTTTTCCAGCCGACCATTATTTCTCAACTGGTTCTGCAAGAAGTCAGCACCAGGAAAGGCAGCTCCCATATTCCAGTTACAAAAGTGCTGGGATATCTGTATCTTAAGGCCATTTTGATGTATTTCCCTAAGATATCTTCTATTTATTAGCAGATCACTAGTACTGTTTCTCACTGGTCTTGGCCACAGAAACCATAAGGTGATTAAGTTTAAAGACTCTGTTGACAGAGGAAAAATGCCAGAAAAACCTCAGTTCTGGACATGAGGAGAGCAGAATTCCAACTGCTCGGGGAATTAGTGAGTAAGGTCCCTTGGAAAAATCCTTTTGCAGGTGCTGGGGTCCATCAATGCTGGTCACTTTTCAAACATCACCTCATAAAGGCACAGGAGCAGGCAATTCCTAAATGTCAGAAGTCAAGCCTGCAAAGCAGAAGGCCATTTTGGCTGAGTAGAGATCCTCTCTTGGAAATAAGGTGAAAAAGGAACGTGTATGCCCAGTGGAAACAAGGTCAGGTGGGAAGAATGCTGCTTGCTGCTGTAGGGAGAAAATTTGTGCAGACAAAACTCAGCAGGAGTTAAAGTTGGGCAGAAATGTGAGGGAAAATAAAAAGTTTTTTTTTTTTAAAACATTAATGGCAAAAGGCAGTGCAGAAATAACATTAATGGCAAAAGGCAGCCCATCATAAGACCTTACAAACAGGGACAGAGACAAGGCAGAGGTATTTAACACTTTCTTTGTCTTCAGCATGGATATTAGACCAAGGGGGTCTCAGTGCCCTGAGCTGGAGGACCATGACTGTGAGAATGATCAACTCCCAGCCAACTCTGAAATTATACAGGACGTGCTGCTACAGCTGGATCCCTACAAATCTATGGGCCCTGATGAGATTCATCCCAGAATCCTCATAGAGCTGGCTGATGTCATTGCAAAACCTCTCTCAAACCTCTGGCAAACATTGTCTCAATTCTCGAGAACGGAAAGAAGGAGAACACTCGAAGCTACAGGCCTCTCAGGCTCACTTCAGTGCCTGGTAAAGTAATGGAGTAGGAAACCTAGATTCACTCTTTTCTCAGTCGTAGACAGTACAGATCAACAGCTGCCATCTCCCCAGCCTGGATGCCTTAGCAGCAGGGACCTTAGCTAGCCTGCTTTAGTCTAGCAGTGGCTTCTTGGCCCCATTGTAAGAGTCTTAGCTTTTCATCCTTTGAACAAGTACATTCCAGTCTTTTCCTGAATGTTTATTTGGCAACTGCACAAACCAGCTTGGGGAAGAAATCCAAATTTGAGTCTGTTCCTCCCTCAGGTAAGTGGTCTACTCACTGAGCTAGAATGTTACAGTCTGATGAGTCTTAAATTATTTCTGCACAGTGGCACAGCTTTGAGACGATTACCTGAAGTCTGATCATTAGGTGTTCTCCTAGGAAATTACAGACTTTTTTAACATTCTAACATAAAGAAATGTGTGTTTGAGAATGGCCAGCTAGTTCTGCAAAACTGCCATTCCTCAAAATCTTTAAAAGAAAACATAGACTTTCTGTTTTCCTGTGGAAGAACAGGTATACAACAAGCTGATGCCTTAAAATCTAGGTTATATAGATTTTAAGTATAACTCTGTTAGCACTCTTAGTAGCACTTTAGTTAAGTACCTTTGTATTAGAGTCCTGAAAAGTTGTTTAATGTTCCTGGTCATGAATTCCAGTGGACAAAGATTGTAGCAAGGTAAAGCATATTTTATCTGTATAAAATGTTCTTAGAATAAAGCACAACAGGCATATTACTTGCTATAAGAGACTCTAAACTGTTCAGAAGACCCAGAATCCTTGCAATGATTCCAAGCAGGACAGAAGATATTGAGGAAGATGAAAATATGTCATCTTGGGACCACCAACTCAAGTCTGGGAGGTGTGACTGTGGGAGGACCTGGGGAATGGACAATTTTCAGCCTGGGTATATCCCTATGAGGTAACAGTTAGATAATATAATTAGATGATACTGTAAGTTTGTAAAACTTGATGGGGGAGGGAAGGCATATGCCATTTTTGTGTACCTAAGATGTCTTATTAAAGATCTGGTTTGGGTACCTTTCTATACTAATCTTGTCCAGAAAATTATTTCTTAAATTTTAGGCAACAAAATGTTATGATCTGGTTATTAAATTATTAGAAATGCCTCTGCCCAAATGAATGTGCAAATGAGACCAGATGCCAAAGTCAATAATATGGGTTTTATTTAATGGTAAATGTGAGACAGAGAAAGAGAGATAGAAAGAAATGGGAAAAGGAGGGGGAGAAGGAAGTGAGTAGCAGAGACAGATTAAAATAGAAAATATATCACCACTGTGGAACCTGGTGAATACCATTTGTCCAGTTCTGTCTTCTGATCTTCTTGGTGGTGAGGGTATCCCAAAATACATTGAGTCCAATGGATTAATATACGTTCAGGAGATGGCCAGCACCTCTGCTTGGAGGGGGAAGCTTTGCAGTCTCTTGTAACAGACTGTGGATTTCATGTCTCACCTGGATCACATGCAGTCTTCTGGTAATAGAAGGCCTCAGGAATGAGTCAGGCTGGCAGTTTGGGTGTCTTTGATGGTTTATGACCCCTTCTCAGCTGCCTCTTATGTGAATGTCCTATGTGTACATGGCCTTCACAACAGGGAGTGGGGTTATTCCTTTGGTTTGGCGAGGAGACATTTCACCATCACACCCCCAAAACTCTACACCCCTGCTACCCATTGAGCTCAGGTGGGGCAGTTTCTTAACACAGACACATTCTTCCCTGAGTCTTCTTTACTTCTGCTCAGACCTGAGGTGATTAGACAATAGTCCTATCTCAAGTCCCCAGTCACCGTCCAAATTCCAGTCAGGAGGCATTAGGAGGAAGGAGGGTGCTTTGGTGGTCACAGCAGGCAGTTGTTTTCTTGCAGTTTGACTCTATGATTTTGACAATGTTTAAGACATTAATAACATTCAGTTCATCACACAAAGCCCCATAAATCTATATGAATTCTGAGCTAATCTAACAACTCCTTTAAGGTCTTGGAAGGCAATAAAGTCAGCCACAGGCAAATGAAATTGAAAGCCTCCTCTACTTAACACCTGTTCTTGTTTCCAGATAAGATAATTTAGACATTTAATGCACTGACTCTGAATATGAATAGCTTTGTGAGGACTCACAGCTCACTGCATGAATTGTCCAGGACATTTTGAAAACTAATCTGGGTGTAGAAATTCCTTTTTGGAAAATAGTTAACTGAGAGTCAGCTGATGCACTGCTGTATTCACAAAACCAAGTATATAATTAAAAATTGTTGCCAAATGCTAATCTCAGACTTTTTTGTTTGGTTGAGTTTTTTTGCAAAATTTTGTTCTTCATTTCCTTGGAATTATTTCCACTTGTTCTCTTGTTTTTCTAACTTGAGTGAGACACTATTTATTGAAACTAAAAATATATTAAAGATAATTTTACTGCATGATATTTTACTAGGCAACTTATCTATTTTTAAGAGCTACATGAATTCATCAGTAGAGTTTTAACTTTCCTCTGACTAACAGGATTACATTAGAGACAGAAGGAGATCAAATCTTCTATTTAATAATGAGTTAAGTGCTGTACTCTTCAATCAAAATGTGATTTTGTCACTTTTATCCAAAGGCTACTGTGGTTTTTTTTGTTTTGTTCAGGTAGTTGAGTATTTCAAAAGAAACAGAACATGAGTTAAAAATGTGCTTTTGAGAGAAGAAAATGAAGGCAATAAACTACAGTTGTGCTATCACGTTTCTAGAATCTTTTGCAACTAGAGAATTAATTTCTAGTAGAAAAAATTCTTCAAGAGGATTTCCATACTGCTATGTACTTGTGAAATATACATTTGGCCTTTTTGTTAGAAATAACATGCATTAATGTTCCTGACTATATGCATATGCATACAAGGACACAGGGGTATATAAAATATATTTCATGAATAAAGATTAAAACTGAAATCAGAAAAATGCATTAGAAATAAACTGATGTTGCCTAATTTAGCTCTTATAATCACAGAAACTGAATTATTTTTAAAAGCCTAAAATGTACTAACAACTTTTTTTTTTTTTTTGTAGATTCCTTTAGCATTCATGCACTTAACATTTTATTTTCTATTAAGAAACTTTCCTGGCCAAAGCTGATGAAAAGGTACTTTCTCACATAGCCCATCTTACGGGTGTGGCCTCTCATTTGCCCCTGACTCTAAGGTGAGTGTTATCTTGTTGCCTTTTACACTCCTTCAGAATAATTATATAGTTACTGTTTGGAAAGTGTTCCTACATTCAACTTTAAGAATGTCACACCAAAGCATTGAATTTGTCTCTTAATTACTTATCCTGAAAACATTTTGCATGCCAATGTCAGTAGGGGAAAAAGTGGTTAAAAAAAGAGCAGGGAAACTACCCTTAACTATCCTTGATCTGCTTACATCAAGACTTAATTTCAAAATATCTTATTTTTCTTTCTCCTTTGTACCTTGCTGACAAACTCTACATGCTTGCAAGATGCAAGAGGTAAAGTTTAGGTTTGGTGTATGTTCAAAATATACTCTATGTCAGATTCCATTTAAAGGAGATAATTTTAGGCTGAAAACCATAGCAGGAAAGGCATTACCACTTTGTTCTTTTTGTATAGTTATACCCTTGCATAATGATTTCTAGTGATTTACTCAAATGCAAACTCATCCTTCCAGGATCATTAATCCTTTCTTATCCAAGAAGCAGTTTTGACCTTTTCTTCTTGGTCAAGATATTATTGCAATTATCATAGTGTCTTTCCACGCTTAAGGCAACAGTCAGAAAACTTTCCCTATAATAATTTTTAATTTTAAATACACATAAATGGCAACCATACTTCAAGCAAACATAGGTAATATACCTGCTGATCAGAATTGATTTGCAAATAAGACAAGATACAGCACCATAAAGTTCAAGAGATACTAATCATTTATGGTAATAAAAGTCTAGAAATCCCTGGGGATTGCCAGAGCTGTAACAACTTTTCTCTGTACTAAACATTTTAAAGAATACCTAAGAGGATCATACACCTGAAGAATTCAGCTGATATGCAAATATACCTTTGCAGGGTGGGCGCAGCACATCTCCCACTCCTGCGGAGACACTGCCACAGGGCTGACCCTTCTCTAAAGAAGTTGCTCGTCGGGATCACCCTGCCTCGCATCACACCTCCATGCACTATTTGCTTTTGAACTGATGGCCGTGTATACACAGTTTTTTAACTAGTGTTAGTGGTGCTCTAATAAAAAGCTGGCATACTTAAAAGTCTGGCTCAATTGGTAAAGTGGTACGAGCTCTGTGGTAATGACACTGAGCTCCCATGTCTTTTGTCAGTGCTGCATGTGCGGTGTAACCCAGCACCTTGACCAGAGGTGTCTCCTTCCCTCTCCCTCCCTATTGAGTTTGTTAATATTTAAAGGGACCATAACAGTATTAAGATGGCAATTGCCTGTAATATTACCATTGTGATTACTAGTTGCTGAATGCAGTGTATCTGCCCTTAAGTTTTACTACCAGTTGTTGTGTTTATAGATGGGACATCTTCCTGAGTTAAATAGCTTTAAGAATGTTCTCATCTTTGAATTTTTTCTTTGAAGATCTATGTCACTAACAGGGTAGATTTGTTCAGACAGTCAGCAATAGGACAAGGGGGCACGGGCTCAAGCTCTGCCAGGGCAAATTTAAGCTGCATATCAGAAAAAAATTCTTTACAGAGAAAGCAATCAGGCAGTGCAATGACCTGCCCAGAGAGGTGGTGGATTCACCATCCCTGGAGGTTTTTAAACTGAGATTGGACGTGGCACTGAGTGCCATGATCTAGTAAATGGACTGGAGTTGGACCAAGGGTTGGACTCGATGATCTCGGAGGTCTTTTCCAACCCAATTGATTCTATGATTCTATGATTCTATGATATATTTGAAAAGTTAATTTGAAAATGTTTTAAAAGAAAGAACAGGAAAAATTGTTTATACTTCTGTCCTTCCAGGAAGATCTGTTTTTGTTTGGGTTTTTTTGTTCATTTGTTTGTTTCAGGGCCTGAATATGATTCATTTGTTGACTTTCCAAGTTTCAGAAAACTCCCCAGAATCCTCTGTCATCCTTAGGCACTTTTCTTTCTATTGTAACTGAGGCCCACATCTCTACTGCATTCTTTTCTCAGCAACAATGCTGCATAAACTTTGAGATTCCAGTTCTGTACCATGCCATATTTGTACCTATCCATATTTTCAGCCTTTTCTTTTGAAGCATATGTAACTGTACACATCTCACTCTTTTCACTTGACTCAAGGACTCTTCCTGTTTTCCTTACTCTGTTTCCATTAGAAAGAAAAAATTCTTTCACTCCCAACAACACAGATACACAGTGAAATTGTTGTATCCCTCATCTAAATTTATTTTAAGATCCATGTGTTCTGCAACTAAAGGCAATACAATACTGTATTGCAGAAATGGAAAGTAATTTTATTTTCTACACTGAAAAATATTTCCACCCCTTTTGTGAACCAACACATGAAATTACATATTATTTAGAAGATACATATTGGGAAGTGTGAATTTTGTATTTAATTATTTTAACAGTGCCTTAACACAATTCAGACAATGTTGAAGTAGCATATGAAGAGACAGAAGTATTGAACGATATGGCACAGAGGAGGTGATTCAAAAAGCTTTTGGAAGCAGGTGGTCTTTGCATTTCCAAACTAACAAGTGTTGGTTTCAAGAATCACCATGAAAATATCTGTTCCACAATAAATATAAGACTATAACAATTCTGTACTATGCAAGAAGAAGACCGTATATATTGTTCTGAGAGATATCTATTCATCCTTGTATTTCCTTCTTACAGAAGCCTTCTGTACTCAAAATGGAAAAAAAAAGTATTTCTCTATTCTGTGGTAAATGTTCAATCTGTACTGTCACCCACTGTGTACAATCATGTGTAATTTTATATGTTGTGATTTGTGACAATGTGGTAGCATAGAAGCACAAATAGTTTTTCAACCAGTAGAACATACTTAACACAAACTACAAAACTTTCTGTGAGGAATTCATCTGTGTGTTCAGAATTCTGTATTTTAGACCACTCAACTTCCTAACACACAATATAAAAATAGGGTTTGAAGATATCTTGTGCATATATAGCTGCATTGTCATGGCAGCTCACACAGCTCATATACAGAGGTGAAATGCCATTCCTAACCTCTTCCAGTAACATCTGTTCCCAAGTACTGTTTTACAGAAGATCCCAAACAGGGTCACTATTTATATGTAAAAATAGCATACGAACTTCTGGCTGAGATAACTATTTTAGTCATTATCTGAACATAATTTCATAGCTATTTTAGTTATAATTACATTTGGGAAGTCAGGAAGCACAAGGATATATGCTTGTATGGATGATTTCTGAAATACATCGACAGACTGTCTTCTGCTGCTCTGACAGAGGTCATGTAAACTAAGGAAGAAGCAATTTTGTAATATCTTACAAATGGCACATTTAAAGTGTATGGCATAGCCAAAATGCTGTATTCATTAATGCATTCCAATCTAGTAAATTATAGTCCAAGCTTTAGACAGTTCTATCATGGTAGATGCAACGTGTCTTGTCTCCTCTTGACTTTTAAAATCTTAGTTAGATTGTTTCCTTTTTTAGATCTATGTCCCTTTGTATCTTCAAAACAACCGAAGCACCAACACTGTGTGTATCTGAGGTTTAGAAGCTTTTACCTAAAGTCCATGCTTGGAGTAAAAATTTAGAAGAAACAAATCTTCCTTGTCTTTTTCTTTCTTAGTCTTGGGTTATTTTCTGACCTGAAATAATTTCTCATTTCAAACAGCTACTGAGTTGTCAGATTAAGTTTTTTGAAACAGAAAATGATAAACAAATTTGTAGTTCTACAGTAGAGGTTTTCAATACCAGAGGCCGGTAATTATTATGCAGATAATGAGAAAAATGAGGCCTTATTACTTTTAAATAAGAACAAAACAAGAAAAACACATAAAGGGTTATGCTGACAAAATTAGGGAGTGCTGAAATGTTTTAAAAACAAACACAATTTCGCACAAAACAGTGTCCTCATAGTAGTTATTTCTTCTTCATTGATCATAGTACTAGGACTTTAAGGCCACACTGACTAAGGAAGGTGATCACTGGCAGAGGAAAAGAAAACACCTACAATAATTCATGTTCTGTGGTAGCTGTCCACACAAAATTGTATACATACATCAAAAATTCTTTAAGGAAGAATAAATATATTTTATTCCCTAATGCTCTCTTCTTTACCCCAAAATTTCACTCTTTAGGAGCATGTACACAGAACTGTGTTCAAAAAATTTAAAAAAGCAGTATCACTGGGTCTATAAACAGTAATCAATATAAAAATATGCAAAGAGTATATAATACCTAAAAAACTCAAGATACAATGAGCTCAGCTATGATGGATAGACTTTTTTGAAAGGGTTTTCCATCTGAAAAAAAAAGCAGTTCCTTTTTTAATAGAAGCATGCCAGATGGTTTAGGAGAACATCCATTCATCACTCTGATAGAAGGCTGTGTAATTTACTGTCTGTGATGATAATGATAGTGCCTAGATCTATGAAAAAGGACTGAATCATTTTTATGCAGAAGCTTGGTGGGCACTGAATTCTAATACAAAGAGGAGAAGTCTTGAAATAGATGGTATGTATCATTCTGTTCTTTCAATATATGACCACTGTTCCATTGTACTAGACTCAATGAACCAATTTATGAATTAACAAGTGGCAGTGTGAAGTAGCAGTTGCTAAAGACAGCATGTGTTAATCAGTGCTTTAAGAGAAAATATTTGTGCATGTGTAGAGTTTCATTCATAAAGAAGAAGTAATTGAGGTTGAGTTCTTGAAAGAAGAAATCAGTATGTGTATTTATATCTGAGTATTTTTTCCTCCAATATGGGGGAACAAAAAGTAAAATGAATGTAGATACAATCTGTCAATCAAATTATATTCAAATGTAGAATTAAGTATCATCTTGTCCCAGTAACCTCACAATGTGTCTTGGTAAAGTTAACTACATATAAGAGTTAATAAAGCTAAAACTCCCAATCTCCTTACTTTCATTATTCTAACCTCAGGAATAAACAGAAGCAAAGGAGGTAGAAGGTATAGACAGCTTCCACTGCCATTTGCAAACGCTCCTGAGCACTGTCATCTGGGTTTTGGTTAGGACCATGTCTGTTCTACAGCTGGACAATAGTAATTGTAAGACTATGCTATTGAGTATTGCTGAGCCTGGGAGACTTACAAATATGAATATATTCTTTCTGTTACTCTCTAAAATATAAAGGAATCTATCCTGTCATAAACATTGCAAATAATGAAATATAACCAATTCTAAACTCTCAATTAAAATAGTTT
This sequence comes from Pithys albifrons albifrons, assembly GCF_047495875.1. Classification (NCBI taxonomy): domain Eukaryota; kingdom Metazoa; phylum Chordata; class Aves; order Passeriformes; family Thamnophilidae; genus Pithys; species Pithys albifrons. The sequence continues at coordinate 40,102,688 of NC_092462.1, forward strand.
ACTTCTTTGCAAAAACAACTCCAATATTTTCTCCTAGGCATTAATATTAAGTCAAAGCTAGTTTGTTTTATTTTAAAGAAAGCTTAGTTCAACATGAAAGATAGCCATACAATGAAAAATCAAAATTAAAACCCCATGTCATCAGTCTATTCCTACATATATGACTTCTTCTGAAGTGAATAAGCTCTGTACTTGCATAAATGATGAGTCAATTAGGATCCCGTTCTTTTTTTCCTGTGCCTGCTGGTTAATTCTAAGATTAGTGTTCAGTTTAATGTTGAGCTTCACACAATGTTTCAATATCATGCTGTAGATAAATTGCTGGAGTCCTGAACATTAAATCAATAGATCGTCTGTCTTGTTCAAATAACCTGGTTTCCCTTAGGTGAGCTCCGTGCTGATACTCCAGTGTGAAACTCATTATGTTTCTTGTGGACTAAAATATGACATGTTATCTAATAAATTATGAATACTACATGTTATAAATACAAAGAAGTTTACTAATTGAAAGAAGAGTGCAATTTTTCATTGTCTTAGAATTCAATTTAAGCTAAATATTAACTTAGGACGTAAGCCATTTGTAGTAAAACAGTAAAATAAAAATATGGAAAGACCAGACTCAATAATGGGAAATTAATTCCAAGGAATATATATGTAAAAAGTTAGATGTCAAGATGGTGGTTAGATGGTCATCGTGCATGCAGATTAAAATATTCTTATAAGAAAAGGCAGGAAGGAGAGAGAGAGAAAATTAGAGCTAAAGGCAAGCTCTCATGCTAAGCACCAAATCTGGCAAAGAAGGGCTTACTGCAAACAATAGCTTTTGAGGAATCAGACCCCAGCAGAGTAAATGACTACTTCAATTATGATTAGAATACTACTTTATGTAAAAGGGACTATGTACTTCATATTACTGCTCCAAGTTGAAATCCAACTGAAAGCCTGAATTTTGACAACACTTCTTGCTCTGAACTCTACTAAAACTGCACTATTACCCCGTAATTTTGTCTTAAATGCATTTATTTCTGGAAATTCTGAAGTTAACAAAAGAAAGTATGATGGAGAGAAGTGGATACAGAAGAGAAACTGCCCATTAAGTAGTAGGTAAAGTGTTTAAGGAGAGAAGCACTGCAGAAAGGTGATTGTGAAACAGAAAAAAATAATGGAAAAGTAAAGAAGATTTATGACAGTGGAGACAGACATAAAAGCTGATTTGGTGTAGAAATGATCCTCTTCTAAAAATTTAGAGATAAATCAAAGCCTGTTATAAGCTCTCTGTTTCTTTTCACAATCTATTTAAGAAGTTGCAGAACAGAGAAAATTATCCATAGGAAATTCTTTGCCTATGCAAAGGGAATCCTTTCCACAGGAAAAGATACACATCCTTAGCAAAAACAAAAATAGGGATGAAAGGAAAGATCACATAGAAAGATATTCTACCGATAAGAGACAATGTCTAAACATTTTACATTTTAAAATCACTCAAATTTCTCATGTACCTTACAGCAAGATATTCTGCCACTGCTCAATTCCTAGATGTATTGTAGTCAAACAAAATGCATTGTTCAAAACATCCAAGGAATTAGAGAAATTTTTGTTATTTCATCAAATTAAAGTATACAAAAGGAAAACAAAATATTGTGTTATTTAAAATCAAAAGTGCTAAGAGGCTCAGCACTCTCAGAAAATATGACCTGAAACAGCCACATACATGAAGAGATTCCTCCTTTTTCTGTGTCTACCTACCAAGCAATTTAAAACCAGTATTAGTACTGGCCAAACAACTATGCCCTTCATCACAGCCTCTGACATCAATTCTAAGTTAGTGACAACCCATTCTGAAACCATAATGAATGGATTTAAATTGTACTGTATGATTTTTACTAGAAGGAAGTCTCACAAGCTCTTTTCTCTCATATTCTCCTCCTGTTAAGTTAAAGACAAAGTTGTGACTGATTTTCCAATTAAATTGAATTATTTTATATGAGCTTTAAAAGGATGTCATTAATTAATTTAGTATACAGTACTTTTTTTCTCAGAGGAATGTCTATAATATTCTGCACATTATTCAACACCTAACATCATGAATCCTTGGTGACATTAAGAATTTAACAGTAAAACTCAGTTCTGGCAATTGCATGAACAACCCCACTAATGTCAATGCAATTATTTAGATTGAATTTATACAGAAATGTTTGGAGAATGACTGCAAATTTTCTTGAACAGAATTCTCTCAAAGGTTTGCTTTTTTGAAGCTTTAATTGACCAATATCAGCTTAAAAGTAAAGCTGGTAATGCATATTAACACATTTCAAATCATAAAAAAAATCATTTATTATTAAGTCTCCAGCATTTCTATTTCTCCTCCAAAAACAAAACTCTAAATGAGAAGGAGTTCTGCCATAAGATTTCCAGGTTTTAGTTAAAATAAAACATTAAATATTTGAGCTCAGTATGAAGGTCACTTTTGCAAACTGATGCAGACCTCTATAGTCCTGAATAATACACTGAGTTGAAATGCTGCCTTCAACTTGTGATAAAATGGTTGCTTCTTCCACACTGCTGATGTGTGACTTCCAACAGTTTTCTGTCCATTCTGTGAAATACCATACCATCATACGGAAACGCTGATGATCCTAATCAGGCGTCAACCCCATGAAGGCAGATACCAGATTGGCAAGCTGCTTTTTGCCCACTCTGATAACAGTAAAGGAATTACTACCCCCAAACAGATCTCATGTGCATTCTCATAGCCTATTGACATCAGGACCTTAATGGAGCAGCAAAGATATTTGATACAAAAAAAAAATAATAATACAAAATAAAATCTGTTGTCACAGAGTCCCTTTAGGCTATCTGATGGTAGTAAGCAAAATCAAGGGGATAATTTATGACCAGAATGTAAGAAAAAGGATTTTCCTTTATATTTAAAGTTTTGTTTTATTGAAAAAAATTAGACACTTTTTTCATATCATGATTTTTTTCTTTTCCTTAAAATAGTATTATTCTTCACATCTTGATGTCTCTTTACAGCATTTGCTATAATTTAATAGATTGGACTCAGACAGCAGCTACATTCTGATCAGGGTTACATAGGGTTACAATCAACATGTTGAAAAACAAAATATGTCTCATAATTTTACTTCCTAACCTTGTGAAATACTTAATAAAAACTCTCCCTAATCACTTTGATCTTCATTTTTATTGTTTACATTAATTCAATCTTTTTGTAAAAGCCATCTTTTAATATCAAAGTATTTTTAATTGGCTTTGAAAGAGTGTTTAATGAAATTTTCTCAGATAACCTTTAACAGTTTAAACAGGTTAAATTTTAATGTCATTTATGTTGGAAAGGCATTCAAAATATTATACTATTAAATATTTAATGACATCATTATGGAAAATTTAGCTATTTTCAAACTAGACTCAGGAGGCCAGAGGTATCATTCCACACTAGTTCTTGAATCATTAAACAGGTCTACTGGGATTTGTAATCTTTTTCAAAATTTAATAATATAGTTTAGGTTGCTGCTAACTTTGCAAAATATAGTATTCTTGCACAGATGTGACTGCTAATTAAAAAGCCTCTTGTGATTGCAAACAAGTTTCAGGGTGCTGTTTTGTTCGTGTTTGTATCATTCAGGAAAATTTGGAGCATTCAAGTATTTGTATATTCATAAACATAATGTACATAAAAGACTACACTCAGTCCTAACTACTGCATAGAACTATAAGAAAATTAAATTTACATGCAAGTGTCTTCAGAGGCTTATATCTACAATATGGTTGTTGCTGAAAGAATGTGTGATGCTTGTCAGTCGAAAAGTTCAGTAAGAACACTAGTACTATAACTTTTCCGGAGTAGTCATATGTTGAAATATTTGCAGATTGTGTTTATCAAGTATCCAAAAGGGTAAAAAAACCCACAAAAGTTTGTTTTGGGAGTGCTTGAGTGGGCTGTAAAGAAGCCTTATCACCTATTTTCAATGGGCGATGGAAATTGACAGGCTGTTAGCAGAAAACAAAATAAGAACAGCTGTGTTATAAGCTAACCACAATTCCTTTGAAATGAAGAAATATTAAAACACTTAAAATCATATTATAAGAATATGAGGTAAAAATGGACTGTCACCTAAGTAGCAGTAATTATAGTACAACACAGAAACAAAAGACAATGCAGTGATTTTTAGAGACAGATATACTTCAAATGAGAATTCATTCTCTTTCATTCTCTAGGTCCCCCATAACTATATTAAAGCATAACTCAAATGTAATATTTGTAAAGCATATTATAGTCAACTTCTTTCAAGTTTCTCACTTCAAAATTTATAGAGGACAACACCATGATAATAATATACTGTGTAAATTTCTCTAGGTAAATTCTCCTATTTATTGATTCTTTTAGATGGATCCACTGTTAAAAGATTTTCTTTTTATTACACTGCTTTACACTACTTTATTACACTTCTTTAAAAAAAATTTCCAAACACTATTTTAATACTATTTGGGGAAACATTAAAGAAGCATTATGAAAAAATATAGAAGGAAAAATTGAAATCATGGGACTAGAGAACTTTTATTTATTGACAAATATTGTCCTCCTTTGTTATTTTTTCTTTCTCAGGTGACCCTTGGATTTTAGAAGCCTTATATGTAAACAAAGTTTGCCGATTGAAATAAATAATTAATTAAATCAAGAAAATAAATATGATTAATATGGTGCAAAATAATATATCCTAAATAATAATACATTCTCAGCTGCAAGTACATATAGAAAACTAAACAGTCTAAAAAAATCAATTTCTGTCTGAGAAATACCAGAATAAGGAAAATTAATTATTTTTCTGAAAGTTTTATATTAACCACCAGATTGATATTCCTCTTTCTTATACTTTAGCATAGCTCATATTACTATTTTTAAAATAATTTTATTCATTGCCCCACATAATCTTTGTGACAACAGAAATGAAATAACTCAGTGTCTTCAGAAGAAAATGTAATTGAGAATGTATTGCTAATATTCATTCTATTTTGCTAACCAGCAATGTGTCTGTATGTGTGGGAGTATGGACAATTCAGAAATTGATAGCATGGGCAAAAATGCACATACATGTATGTAAAATTAGTGCCTTATTTTCAGTGCTTGAAATCTGATAACCCCATACAAATGGCCAAGATTGTAGAAAGAATATGTGGCATAAAAATGGAAGAAATCTATGATCAAAACCCACAGCTTTATCCGATGTCTATCTCAGCTAAAGCTGCAGTCTTGTGTTATAGAACAGATAAGCTGACGACAATCTGTAGACTTTTTCTATCATTTTAGATTCCTTGCAAGAATTCTACCTGCAACACAGCTTTCTCTTTCTTGCTTCAGGACAATGCCATGCATATGAGAATTTTTGCCTGAAAGGTTTAGTAATAAGACAAAAAAGAGGAAAACCCTAGATCTCTGACTACAGCAGTTGGATCTGAAATTTTGCTTCCATTGAAATGCATTACCAGTGGCAGAAGTAATTTTTCTTGTAAATGTATTATATATAGGATAAATTACTACAAATCTCTCTAAACTAAAAAAACCTTCAAGTAAAATATGTAGTCATTCATTCTTCAGGGACAAAAATTTAACAAATACAATATTTTTGTGGGGTTTTAAGTAATTAGGTGTATTTATTTGGGAGTTCCTTCCTTTTTGATTTGTATATGTAACTCACAAAAATGTCCATATTGCTTCAAGTATTTTATACTGAAATGATCAGAGAATAAATAAGAAATTTGGGGATCAATACAGAAAGAACATCTAATTTCTAGGCTTCAATATTCTTTTATATGTCAGGTTTCAGTTGCGTAACTGTGCTAGGAGTTCCATAAAATTCATTAACAAAACCGCTATGCTGGCAAAAGATAAAGTAGTTTTATTAGCCACAATGATTCACTATTCTTAGAGTCATTAAGCTCTGTTGGAGTATACTAAAATAGAAAAGACCAAAAATATCCTTTGCTCATACTTTTATATGATACCTTTTTTCTTTTAATCTATGGACTCACTGTTGAGATTTAAACCCAGTGGGAAAATGCTGATTCATATGTCTCCCAAATGTTAAATCTAAGATTGTCACAGGCATTTGGTGATGACAGTTCAAGACTTGACTATTCCTTTTTCTCGAATTCAGTTGATAAAAAAATAACTGAATTTAAAAGGTAAAGAATGGACATTGCAGTTGATCAGTGTGGAATAATTTTGAAGTCTGGTGATAGAAATTAATAATGAAGAATTGAAAGTGGGGAGAAGGAATAAATAAGGCAGACCATGCTCTTAAAGACAATCAAAATTTGCAAATCCGGACAGCTACAAACATCCGTGGGAGCAAAAAGATGGCAATTCCTGATATATAAAGCAGAAATATGCCTACTTTGTAGGCACTACAGTTAAATTAAATACTAAGTGAGTGATCAAAGTTATACTTCTGGACATATGAGGACAGTTGTTAATATGGAGAAAAGGACTTACTAGATTTGAGCACGTAGCAAAATTCATATAGCATATTGAAAGCTGTAGAGTCATAGAGTCTCCTGTCAGTAAACATAAAGGTATAAGTGAACTGGAGGAAACCTGGGAAGAAGTTTAAGACTGGGCAGGAGACTAGGTTCTAAAGAAACTCTCTTTGCCTTGTTTGCCCTACTGCCCAAGAAGTTACACAGTAAGATAAAAATTTCTGCAGAGCAGTATAAACAGACTATGTTAGACTGAGCCCACTGTTCTATGACATTAAAGTTTCAGTACTCTGCTACAGTTTTTGTTTTATTTATAAAAAATATTTCTGAGATTTAAATTATTAAAAGCAATAGAAACATATTCAAAGGTATTTCCTTTTGACATTTTGGATAGATGGAAAAATTCTGCAGATGCAAAGAAAAGTAATACAGTTCTTTGGATAGGGATTCTCAATTTTTTATCAAGTCCACAGGGAAAATTGCAATTGCTCCCAGACCGTTCTTCGGATGTTGATATACTGTAATTACTGCACAACTCTAGGCTAAAAAATAGGAAGTATAGAAAAGACTATCTCATCAGAACCATTAAGCAAACAATTTCACCAAGCTTTTACAATAATACTACACAAACTTAAAAACTTTCTAAATAAATATGTGTTCATTTAGGTATGTTTTTACTTTAGTGAACTAGAAAATTTCATTTTCTACAAGTGAGAGTGGAGTAAACCATTGTAAATTCTGTCACTTTCCAAATGTGTAAGATTGTTTCAGCAATGGAATTTCCAGTTAGTGAGGGTGCATGACCAGACTAAGTCCTAACTTTAGTTTTTGCATGTAAAAGAATCAAATACCATAAAAGGCCAGTATTAATACATGACTCAAGACATAGGGCAGTGCTGTACCAGAAGGAATATTTCTACAGGGTTGACCAAAATCAAAGCAACAAAAATGTGCCAACTGTCTTGGATGGCCCGTGTTATTGGTACTACCCCTCTACACACATGCTACATGTCTTTGGGCAGCTTACACTCCATCATGTGTCTGCACAGCACCTAGGTATAAGACCCCATCCCCAGAGCTACGAGCTCAACCAGGAGTTTTACTTTAAAAATGTATAAGGCTCCAAAAATTTTCCCACCAAACCTTTAGAAGAATCCTTGAAATAAAGAGGACATATCACATGTTTTCTCAGGAAATACTTTTACTGATAACTTCAGAAAGTTTAAAATGGTAACATACACCCAAAACAAAGCTTTCCACAAAGCACGTACTAACACATACAACTTAGCCAAGTCCAACACATTTGGCACAAAGTTACTCAAAATATTAAACGAGGAAATTAAGAGAATTTGAAAGAGTAAAGAAGGAGAGAAGAATAAAAAGCTACCACCAGAGTCCCATGCAAGTCCAGCTTTACCTAGCCAGGAGTAGGTCTTGAATGGAGACCATATGTTGCTGCTTTTATGTGCTCTGGCCCCCTGTGGCCACCTTTCCCAGGCAGGACTTCTGGCCCACTGCCCACTCTGGGGCTCCAGGGCAGGGCAAGGGGCAGTGCAGTGCTCCCACTGTGCCAGTCAATCTAAGGCTGGTCTGGGGGCCTCCAGAGTGAGGAACAGACTGTGCTCCTGGGCTGCCTGTGACTGGTAGTCACTCAAGGGTCGCCCCATGAGACTTGCAGGGGCTGGCCCATGGGATATGGTATTACCTCACCTCAGTTAAATTCAACTTGACCCTTCCCATACAAACACACCCCCCTGAGCTGGTTCTGGCCCAATTAATGTAATAATCCAGTGTCTCCCACTAGGGTAAGTACTAAGGGTTTTCCCTACTTCTATCTTATTAGCTCAAGAGATATTTCTTCTTCCAGAGTTAATAATCATCAATTCCCAAAAAGGCTGAAGGTCACTGCCCCAAACATAGCTCGGTAAGAAGTCTAGCTTCCTGACCCCAATTCTTTTCAATGTAACACTCATAATTAACAGTATCATAATTAAAGCCTAACTGAATTTCTCTTATTTCAAGAATTTTATATAAATGTCAATTTCCCATAATTATTTCTCTAAAGTAATGTAATTGTAATTTCCTTTACCATAAAACTTGATATTCAAATATTCTCAGATATTTCAGATAAAGTTCCAGCACCATGTGCCAGAACTGACGATGTAATTTTGAGCCTCATTTATTGAACTCTACATCAAAATCCAACATCATACTCCCTCATAACACAAATTGGTTAGTGTTAGTGTATATTAGAAGGTACAATTACAGAGCAAGATAAGATGCCTTCCCACATATCAAGAGGCAGATGTTCATAACCTACTCTCACATGTGGTCATACATTTCCCAGTTAACTGTGGGGAAACAAAAAAAAAGCATTTCCATGTGCATGTGGGAACTGCCATTGTTGTTTTGCCTCTGCCTTGCTATCCAGCCAGATGTAAATATTCATAAGGATTACTTGCCTAAAAAACATTTATCACACATTTTTAGCATTTTGCAGATAATATTTTACAATTTGAAATCTGTTCATTGCAATAGGGAAATTCTTCTTTCATGAACACAGGTGATAATTTCAACGACACTGCTTCTGTGGAGTTTGTCTGGTTAGTCACCAGTGTTTGACCATTCCTCCTTTTAGGTCATCCTCTTTCCCTCATCTCTCTCTATAAATCAGTAATATATTAGAGTTTTATCTGCCAGTATTGATCTTTATGATGCCATTAAGGTTATAAGACTTCCCCACATACACAGAGAGTGTAAAATTAGAAGTGAATACAACTAGCCTGTTAAACAGATTCATACTACATCAGACCAATTTCTTAAATTACCACTGATTTTTTTTTATTTTTGTCTCTTGTATACTCAGTGTAGATTTAGGATGCTGTTTACAAGCTACACAAATGTATATGGTTTGAGAGTTGCCTATCTGAGAGTTGTGTCTTTCCAAGCATGATGCTACTGGAACTAATATCAGCAGAGTTGTCTGAAATACCTTGGTACAAAAGGAAAGTCTTATCACCGATCCATTCTGTAGTAAAAATATTTTCCATAATACATAACACAAAATAAATTAAGAAAGTGAGTTTTGAATTTCAAGTACAAGCCTCACTGGATAAAATATTTCACAATTACAGATTCTGCTGCCATGTCCTCACACAATCCTGGGATGGTTAGATAAACTCCAGCATCCTAGTTTCAAATTCCGTCATGTTGCATTACTCTGGCCCTGCCAAGAACTGGCAAAATAACAAACGTAAATAACATAAACCAAAGTCCGTTTCCAGAATGCAGCAATGTCTCCCAGCCAAGCAGAATTTAGACAATGTAATACTTTGGAATTCTGATCTGCCTTATGCAAACCTTAACCTAAATTAATAAGCTACTCTTTTGACTTTCTAAACAGGATATTGAAATATTTTTGCAATTTTTCTTTCCTTTGTTTCCCACTATAATCACTGTCTTTCTGTGGTAGTGCTTAAGTCTGCCATTGTTTATCAGAAAGCTTTTCAAGCACTTTTAAGCATTCTTATTCTGTGAGATAAAGGTGAAATGGAGCTATATGTTACCATTTTAATGTGGGCACTTGGCTGCATGTCACTGGAACAGTTCTCCTACTGCCTTCATGTAGACTTTCAATATGGCAGCCTAAAATCATGGATCTTGCTTCAGAACCCTACAGAAGAATCTGGTGGTTGATAAGCTATTTCTCATACTTGCACTGTCCTCCTTCAGGGAAGCAAGGCTCACACTCCTCTATAATTTTCCTTTCAGACAGGTCGAAAATAAAACTTGAACAACATTCTAAGGTGTAAATCATCTATGATAATACAAAATTGTGACATTACAGAATTTTGTATGTGCTTATAGAAGTTTGTTATAAATAAAAAATGATATCTTGAGGCCATTATCTAAAAGTAAGTAGTGTATCCTTGATGTGTATATTAAATTGAGCTGGAAAGAGAAAAAGGAAAAGCACAATTCTGTTGGGCTAAAAGAACAACTGTTTTGATATGAATGAAGCCAGTCTATTTGATTGCTAGTTTAGGGAACTGAAACAGCTGTTTGACAAACTTTCTCCATCTTATTCAGTGAAGTAGGAAGATCAGCAGCAATGATTCAGTTGCCACCAAAAAAAGTGAACAAACAGTTTATAGTTCACTGGCATATTTACTGAATTTTTACTGGCGTTTTTACTGAATGCTGAAGGACACACTTTTATTAGTCATAGCCAAGGAAAGCGGATGAATTCTTTATGTTTCACTGCATCTGTATCAATCTTTTTCCACCAGCTCAAATCCAAGCATTACTCTTTTTGTTCTAGAAGCCATAGCCAGGTGGCTTCTTGCATTTAAAACCCAATGAACAGGAAAAATATTCGTAACTACATAAAAACCCTTTTTTTAATTTGCAGAGTCACATTTCTGAAATAGGTCCCAATTATACTTAACATTGGTTTCTTCTCACCACATGTTTTGGAATGGAAATCTCTTTCTCCTACAATAAATTGAGGGTCATTTTTTGTTTGTTTTTTGGTGTGGTGTTTTGGGGTTTTTTTGAGATTTTTAAATAATTTTCTTTTTACAATCAGAAACAAGAAGAGTTAATTTTAAATTCTCTCAAAATTAACATTAATTGTCTATTACTAGTTTCAGATAGTCTATATTAGATACTTGCAGTAATCTAAAAAGTGGATGAAAAACTAAGTCTGAGCAACAACATCTAAAATATTTAAAGATATGAATTGCATATGTTATGCAAGATAGAGAATAATTCTAAAGTATGTTTGTGCAATAGTTTAAATCCTTACTTGCATTTAAATTCTTTAAAATTTTACTGAAAGCACCAATATTTGCAAATTTCAAAACCACATATACTAAATGGAGTTAACATCCATCATGCAGAATACTTGTCAAAGTTTGAAGCCAATTTGAAATATGTCATGAATTTATAATTTGGGGTACAAAATAGATATCTAAAGTGACATCCTGAGGCACAGTTAATGAGATTGTCTTATGTAAGGCTATCTGGTAATATGATCATCTCTAATGAGATTATTCTGAAGTAATCCCTTTACAAATTAAATTAATGAATTATACACATTTGCAATGCAAGAATACAGAACTGAAGTGTGCTTAAAGCATTTTAAGGTTAATATCAAAGCATTTCTCTATCCCTCTCAGAACCAAGTCATTATGCATATAATAATGTATTGCATTAAATCAGAGGACACAAAAAACAAGGAGGCACACAGGAAATAAAATGTTGTGAAGAACAATATATTATCTTTGTGAGTATCACATACCTTTTGAAAGTGATAACCAAATAATTAAAGAGAAAACAGCTCCTGCCTGAAGCCCAGTACTGGATACTGTAGGTATGAGAATCAAAGGGAATACTAAAACTTAGTGTTGAATCTGCTGAGTTGGAGAGGAAGGGTACGAGAAAATGATTTCTTACCCTGCTGAAAGACACATAAGGAGAAGAGAAAGTATCAAAAAGGCACATTGCAAAAAGAAGTTGCATTCAGCTCTGTCAATCAGAAATGTAGGTAGTTGGGAACTTTAAAATAAAATATTAAATTGGAAGTAAGGAGGTGTAGATATTAGTATTACTGGTTTAGTCATTTTATCTAGTTGTTGTTTCTTGTTATGAGAAATGAACCCGGCTATAATTAGCTTCTTTCAGCCACTTGATTGTTGTACTATTAAAAACTGTGGAGGCTATCAGGCACACACTATTAGGGATTTTGTGAAGATCTTATGATATCTCATAGATAAGCTCAAATAATCATTAGGAGATACAGCACAAAGCATATCTCTTGTAAATTTCCTGTAATAGCATTCAGTGATGCATTTAATTACCATAAAGGCAGGAGCCAGTGTACTGTGAATAACCTGACTCACCTCCAGTTTTGCCTTACTGAGAAATGTTTGGCAGCACTGTTATTTTTTCTGAACTAACTGTGTAAGATCTTTCTGTCTTGTTGGGTAATGCTTATTCTCTATTTCTGTCAGTGTGATCCAAAATATTTGGTACTGGTGACTTTTTCCCACTAATAATAGAGATATTTATCTATGAAGTGAGTTAATTTGTCCTTCACTTGAAGTATTTGAAATATCATTTAATCTGGTTTTGAAGAACTTAAACCTAAGCATTGAAGTGATCTGGATCACAAAGATCTATATCAAAGTCATATATCTAACAAAATATTTTGGTTCCTAAGATGCAGAATTCCATTTCTTCTCCTTGTCTTTCTGCTAGCTAGCACAGAAGCCATGCTCCTACCTACGCAGGCGGGAGTACCACCAGCAAGCAGGATCCCTGATATTAGGCAACTTGTTCAAGTCTCTCTGTTGGCCTGTTGTCATCCTGCCTTTGCAATTTTATCTTAGGTCCTCTATGCCTACTTGATAAGAGAATGTTGTTTGGTACTACATAAAAATAGATTTTAAAAATCCCCAAATGAAAGAAAAAGTAGTTAATAAAAGCAGCACATGGTGGCAAGAGAAAAGTATATATAGGAGACAGTACCTCTTTTATGTGCCAAATTCCTTAGAATCTAATGTGTTCAGTCACTTTAAAGGGCAGGCAGAAAAGGCTAACTGCTACACTGCAATGTGAGAGCTGCAGATAATGTTCACAAGAAGTGAAAGATTATGTGGAAGTTGTGAAATTTGATGGTGAGTCTGAGATTTGACTTGTTCAACTGGACAAGGCAGTTAAGCTTTTGTCATTGTAGCATATCATCTGAAACAAGGCAGTAAGGAAAGGAATTGCTTTCACCCTTTGGAATTTGTTAAAGGTATCCAAAAAGATACTAAAACAACAGACTTTACCATGTAACTGTGACACCAGAGAGGAAGCATTTAAGTCAGTAAAACCATTACAGAAAATGGCATCAAATCACTCACTTTAGACTAATGCCAGACTTGTCCTGTGGACTGACTGCCTGTCAGAGAACATTACATGTGTTCCTGGCACAGGTCCTCCAGTTTAGTTTCTTCCTGGAAGAATCCAGTGCATGTGCTCTGCAGCTACAAGGTGATGTGAGACCAAGTACGGCAAGTGAGATGGTGGGGATATTTGCTTCATAACTGCACTACTGATCTCAGTTAAAGCACTGCTTTAGATGCACCCCCAGTACTGCTGAAGTACTACCCATTAAGTTAGCTCCTTTTCTGAATTTAATGCATCAGTAGAAAAGAAAAAAAGGACAGCATTGCTTCTCGTAAAGCAACTGAAAACAACTGACATACCTAAGTTTCTTTAGAATGAATTAAATCTGACATTATAAAGGACATTATGCTTGCAGATGTTTTTTTCTTTGTGGAAACTGAAATCAGGAAAGAGTGGTTACGGTGTGCTACTTGACAACTAGTGTCTTTGAATTTTTTAAAAATTTTTTTAGTATTGGAATGGTACAGCAGTCATCTAACTAGATATGATAGTGGTCCTCTACTTGCTAGATTTTTGTATATCGTATAAATTTTTCCACTGTTGAATATACCATAATATTTGTATTCACAGTTATAAACAAAATATTATTTACAAATAATGTGGAAATTATGTACCCTGATTGTGCCCAAAAGATGACACTGTAAACACAAAATGAAATTATAACAATATTTGCTACTATAGTTGGAGGTAGCATTCATGCTACTATAGTTGGAGGTAGCATTCATACCTTTAACAACATTTAGCTAAATATTCACCTTTGCAGTATGACACTTGTCTTATCTCTATGCCCATCTCTTTGGAGAGAAACTTGCAAGCTGGTTCTGAATTGCTGTCCTCAGAAAGGTCTGGGGATGTCCTTAGACAGAATTAAAATGAAAAGGTTAACAGCACACCTATCACAGTGGAGGGTGCCAAGCCTTTCTCTAGGACATTGGTCACTCCGCTACAATCCTACTTGCACTCTGAATTGCAAAATCATTTCCATGCTGAATTATTCTCCTCAGTGCTCTTGGGGCAGACTCTGCCTCCCGCTGTAACAAGATTAAGCTCATTCCATAACTGAACACTACTTTGGGATCTTGGCAGGCTTCCTGCCTTGCTGAAATCAAGATGAAGCATCTGCTGTGTCATTTTCCAGTCTTGGCATATGCATCCTTTAAGAAAGGATATTGTGACATAATCAGTGGAGCACAAAAGCCCTTACTGACTTAAAGACCCACAGGGATATTGCCATCTGTTTATTAATTAGGTGCACTAGGTCCTGAATGTTACATATGGAATGAACCAGGCTGTTGGTGACTCAGTCGACCACAATGCTCTGGTTATAAGGAAAGGATTTTCAAGAAAGTTTCCTTGTTTGAATTGCCCAGTACAATTTCTCTCAGTGTTATAAATCCAAATCATTATTCCACTCCTCTACTAAATGGGTTGCATGAGACCACTGTTCCTGTCCTGTTATAAAATCTGTAATACATAAGGGCACAACACTCTAGGGTAGACAGTTTCAACTTTCTTCCTCATATTTTCTCTGGGTTCTTCTGTTTTAATCTGTCAAGATCATCATTACCTGCTGTGTAGAATGTCCTACTGAAACCAATCATTCAGCAAGCAAAAAGTAAAAACTCCCTAAAAGCATCTTTGGATATTTCAAAATATATCATTATATATTCTGTGTTTGTTGGGAAGATATGCCCATCAAAGCCACAAACAATCTGCATGTCACTGCTGGAACATTGTAAAACTGGCAGTGCACTTTTTAAATTTCAATTCCTTATATAAGCATATCATTCCCAAAGTCCATGATATACCCACTTTGCAGCTTACATCTTCTATCCTTTGGAAGATACAGTCTTCTACTGAAAAGGATGTATCTTGACTCTTGAGTCTTTTCAGGAGCACCCTTTAGTGCAACAAGAAGGCAGTTCAAATTTCCAATTAGCCCTTCCTCTCTGTGTCCCTCAAGTCAGACAAAACTTCCACATGGCCAGAAGGCAGATCACAGAACCATGGAATTGTTTGGGTTGAAATAGACTTTTAAATATAATCTGATCTGAACTCCCTGCCATAGGCAGAGACAACTGTCACTAGTTATTGAGTATATATCTGTTGCACATTAAGAGTCTAAGAATTGCCACTTTTTTCTTAATACTTTAAAAAGTAGAGTACTTCCACGCAGCACCTCACCAGATAAATAAATATGATTCTGTATTAAAGTTGTATATTCCAAAGCACAAACCCTTCCCATAAAAATATGTCTACATTTGACCAAATATCAGTAATATGGCAAATACTGAAGAAACCCCAAGACAATTCCTTCAGAATTAAGACAATCTTAATTACTTCAATGTAACTGCATTCTGACCTCTAAAACCAGGTTTAAGATTCTTTCAGGTGTTTCTAAGAGCCACCTTATACAATTTTAGGTAGGACAGATTATTGAATAAACTGATCCATACTTCTAGCTACAGAGTATTTTTATTTTCAAGATCTGAAACAGTTCCATGGAGCCTGGAGCAAAACAGAAGGAATCTTGCAATGCAGCAAGTTTAAACTTTAAACCTCTATGGATATGAATTATGCATATGGATTGTATGTACAG
Organism: Pithys albifrons albifrons; assembly: GCF_047495875.1. Lineage (NCBI taxonomy): Eukaryota > Metazoa > Chordata > Aves > Passeriformes > Thamnophilidae > Pithys > Pithys albifrons. Next base: position 40,118,739 of record NC_092462.1, read on the forward strand.
TTTTAATCTTTAGAAATAATCTTGTATACTGTTATTTATGATAGAGACATTGCTCCAGAGCATTAAGGTGAGTCAACACAAGTCTGTGGGAGTTAACATTGCTAAGGAAAGAAATGAGACAAATGAAATAAAACTATTAATAAACAGGCAAATGGGACTTGTAATTGGAATAGGTGAAAAAAGGGAACTTCAAACAAGAAGAAAAAAATATTCTGCTAATTCATCAGCTGGCCAACATAAGCATGCAGAAGTTTGAACTATCCAATAAAAACAGTCAGCATGTATTCTAATTTCAAAGTAAACAATAAATAAATAAATATAGGGTTTGGGTTTTTTTCTGGAGATTTTTGCAGTGAAGGAGATAAAGGTATTGTAGTAAATTAAATACTCAATTGCTAGTAAAATATGAAATCTTGTATACTGTTGCAATGTATTTCAATTTGAATAATAAATCTTTCCAGGATTAACCATCAACTTCTCGTTGCTCTGTTTAGCAGGTGAAAAGGATGTTCTTGCAGAAAAATGATGCTGCACAAACAGCTTGTTCAATAGTTTCTTTGTTTTCATATGTATTTGGCAAAAAATATGATTTTTTAATGCAAATTAAGGTCTTTTTTAAACAATGTGACACTTTGTATTTTGTAAAGCAACTTTTCTTCAGGCACCATGACTGTGTACATGGAATAAGGGACCTGTGCCCTTAGCATACAAAGGCAATTGTCCCAGGACTGTGCATTTCAGTAAGAACATGGAACTGATTTTTTTTCCTTATAATGGACTTATCTACTTGTAGATGATGTTTCCACTTTTCATATTTGATCATAAACTTCTTAGCTGTAACACAATGTCAAAAATCAATTAGTGCTCAAAATTTATTCTTTGCCTTAGATCTTTCCATGAACAATTGAATGTTGTTCTATGTCAAAAAGTCAAAATTTCCAGTCTTTGAAGAACTGGGAGAAAACACCTTAACATCCACAAATTATTATTAGTTAAACAAAATGGCTTTTTATGGCCATATCATAATATATTTGAGAATAACGTTGTAAATCTAAAGGCATATTCTATATTGCATCTTACTTTAGGGAACCATAAGTTATTAATTTTGCTTGCAACTATTTATGCATTTATACATGTGCACGTATACATAAACCCTTATAGGTTTAAAATAGATTATTTATAAACATCATCACCTTATAGCAAACTAATGAGTCTTGAAAATTACACATGTAAACCTGAATAAGGAGAGCAATTTTTAAAAGTGTATTGATTTGTCTCAAGTGTTAAATGACATAATAGCCATACACTAAAGCATTGAATAATTTAAGTAAATCAATGATTTCTGAATTTCATACAAGTACAAACTGTCTTAGGTGATAAAATAGATCAATATAATAAGGAAAAAAAAAAGAGTAGTATGTAATGATGAATATATGGGCTGATAATAGCCAGAGGTAAAAACTTATGTAACATTGTAACAAACTAATTTTAGTCATCTTTTCTCTATTATTTCCATCAAAAAACATGATAATCTACAGCCAAATGATTTCAACCTTTAAATAATTTTTTCATTTCAAAGACACCTAACTGAAATGTAAGTATAATCTTTTTGAAATTACTATCCTGGATATGGAATAGCTATGCAGACTTGCTGCTGTTAAAGCTATTTCATACAGTTTATGGTTCCTAAACAATGACCTATTCTGTAAACCTAAAGGAAGCATCACTTCCATTCTTGAATGACTGCCAAGACTTTAATCAATGTATCCTGGGAAGAAGGCCACTGTTTCAGATGTTAAAACTTTTTAAATATTATACTTTTACTTTCCTAACAATATGGGCTACATTCCAGAATGCTAAGGGTTAAAAACAAAGGAAAAATGCAAATACTTTAAAACAGTTTGTAACATTTAACATTTAACATAAAAATAAGCATTGGATAATTTTTAAGGTTAGCAGAAACAGTGTATCAGCAGGAGATAGTTGATGATGATTTTTGTAACAATATTTATACAACCTGTTTGTTTAAAACAAAATGAAGCAGCCTTCAATATTCATTCTAGAAGCAAATATAATATCTACATCAGCCATATTTTGTACATTTTCAACCCATGTCATATGAAAAACTTTAAAAGCTACTTTTTTTTTTTTTAAACAAAAATCTAATTTATTCATATTAATTGTCTGGTATTTTCAAATATAAATCTTACTTTCTGCATCACCTCTGTGTTGACCTTATAGATTCAGCAGTGGCTCATTAGATCAGTTTGAGGAAAGAGAGCTCTGTTTTGGATTTGCCCTAAGGAGGGAAAAGAAGTACTATATAAACATCATGTCTTTTCTTCTTATTCTAATTCAGTGTTACATCATAAGAGAAAATTTACATCACCAAAGATGTTATAAAAGAGATCTTACTTTCTTTAAATCATCCTGTAATTCTTCAGAACTGTGTTTCACAATCAGTTTTTATAATGGATCCAACTGAGCTGTTTCAAATAAAATTATTAAAAGCTGTAAAATCAAAACATCAGTATTCCAAATCAGAACAGACATATGGCTTTCTTGAAGACCCACTACTACAGTCTTCAAAATATGTTTGTCCTCAACAATAGTGGGGCCAAACTTTGCTGTAAAAGGAGTCAAATTCTGCTCAACTTCTGCTTTAGAAATATTGAAGAGATGTCAACTCATATTTAATTTTTCTGTCTTGATTTTTAAGAACATTTATCTTTTGTCAACAATTCTTCAATGACTAAGTTCTGAAAATGTTAACAGCCTATTTAGTATATGAAATAGTATAAAATTAAGAACATTAACTAGATATTAAAATGACATTTATTTCTTTCTCAATTTTCCTTTTTTTTTCGTGTAGCACATTCATTTTGTATTCATAAAGAATTCTGTAGGTGGCAATGACTTTGGAGTATGAACTCAACAGTTATTTGATTTTTAAGATGTCAAATTTCAGTATTACTGTTTCTATAGTAAATAAACTTGACAGCAGTTCTGCCAGGAAATACTTGTTTTTAAACCTAAACAGATGTCCTTACAGCTAGTCATTCATGTGACTTTGAAATTTTGTTTTAGGTAGTACTCACAGATCTTGATATTGTCACACTTAAAGGCAGCGCCTTTTATGTGCTAAAGGTAGATCATTTTATGGTAATGAAGACCAATCATAAAAATGATCACTGAGCAATGTGTTCATCAACGTAACATTTCATATACAAATAAGAGAATGCATTTATGAACCTTTGCGCACCTTTAATGAATTCAATCTCTATTGTCATTTAGCGATTTTGTCATTTATTTTTTGACAAACCCTTTCCTTTCATTTTTAATACAAAATCATTTTTCTATATTATTATATTGGCTTCACCATTCAGTTGCCTTTTCAAATACATTATCGTAGTTTGTTTTTAAACAGCCATTGTAACTCAAATACTAACAAAATCTTTTGGCTTTTTTTCTAAACATAAACCACTTAAATGTTTATCATATCTTCTAGTGCATATCTAATTTTTTTCTGCATCTGATCATGGAAACAGAAAAGACTCCATGTTACCAGCATAAAAGATTTTGCTTTGATTTTGGTTTATTCCCTTGCACCTTCGCTACTTATTGCTTGACTCTTTACTGAAGTATTTTTTGACTTAATATTATGAATATTTATTATGAATTGGAAAACGAATTGTAAATTACATTAATCTACTTAATATATTTTCACTCCTCAGTACTTTTACATAAAAAGTTGAGTGTGTCCTTTACAGCTTTCTTTTCAAAGATATTATTATCAAGATGATAAATATGCAAGAGCATACCTGGGTGCTTTTTAGTTGCCTTTATGTTTATAGATTCCTATCTGTAGGTAGTCAAACGATAAAGACAAGCTAGGTGATTAATTTTTCCACTGTGGTAATCACATTGATTTAGTTCATATTCATGACATTTCATATTGTTAACAGTCAATGACCCCAAATTAATATAGGAACAGTTTTGGCAAACCAGCACAATCTGACTGCATTTACAACTATGATTGTGTTCGCACTGTGCTGAGACTGAAATGTCAATTATTTTGGGAATGAGGGATTAGTGCAAGCATAGAAGAAAAAAATTAACATATATGATTAGACTTGAAAGTTAACCTACTGTTATTGAAAATCAGCACTCTAAACATAGTACATATGATCACTGAGAAGAAATAATAAACACATATAGTATAGAAATGGGAGAGCATAGCACAAGTGCAGAACACCTATCAAAAGCCATAAAATGAACCTTAGACAATTAATGAAGCAGTTCACTATGAGTTATCTGATGATTTGCAACCATAAATCCCACTAAAAACGGTGACTCATCTAATGTTCAAAAATAAACTTTCTATTTGAGCTTTTGGTAGATGAAAACTGAAATGCTCATCTTAGAAGTTTGGTTTTAGAGCAATGGATTAATTCCTTTGCAGCCAAGAACTGTAGAGCAGCTACACCTTAATTTTGTACATTTCTCTGTGGCTGCTGGTTGAGAGCTGAGATTTTGTGCATAGGTTTTGTGTGCATTACACATCCATCTGCTTCTCCATCTGGAAAGGAAATTTAAAAAAAAAGAAAGAAAATGAAGCAAAAAAATGCATAGGAATGCTTTATAAACTATTTTCACCAATACTCCAGTTGTTAGCTTCCTGCTGGTAGCCCTGGTATAAGCTTCATTGGGTAATTATTTCAAGCAGGAAACAACCAACCCACATGTTCAAAAGTAATTACTAGTTTGATTAACCATCCAGAAGCAGGTAATTTTTTTTCTTAAGATGCAGAAACAGAAGTATTATAATATTTGTGTGTCTTTAATGTAAACATTTAGATAGCATCTGTACAATTTCATACCTGTGCATATTTATGTAAGTGAAAAAAATTCATAATAATATAAATGCTCTACATTGATAATAAATCATGAGCGGTCACATGAATTTTCCTAGGTACTTTTTTGTGACAAGTGTAATATTAGATCTGTTGTTACTTAACATTTTCATTAATGAGTTGAAGCAAACAGCAGAACCAAATTCACACATAGTATTAAATAGGAAACTACTATAATCTCAACAGAGAACAGTAGGGGCATCAGAAGTTAGGGAAACACAGGCAGGAACTAACAAAATAGATGAAGAAAAGAACTGGCTAATACATCTGGGGGAAAATAAAGGAAACCAAGACAGTACAAATGAGAAAAACTCTAAAAGTTGGCACTCTGAAAGAGATTTAGGGGTAGTTATAGACAACAAACATGAAAACAAATCTGAGTCAGAGACAGAAATAAAAAAGATGCAGCTTACTGAGGGCTGCTGTAATCTACTTTCCTTCTTTGAACAGTTAATTCCCAGAAGATACTATGATTTTCTGCATCTACTTATTTCTATTTTTTGTGCATTACTCCAAAGGATAAAGTAACATTGATTATCAGAATATATGTCCCCAAAAGATCTTGTATTGACGGATTCATTAAGTTTTCAATGATTTAATATTCATTTTGTGGGGTCTGCCCCAAATAACAGAACGAGCTATCTAATTTACTATAAGGAACAATGTGGTATCAATAGGTCTTACTAGCCTATCTCTGAAATCTACAGTTTCTAGTTCAGCATTTCCTCACTCAGAAACTTGAAAACACTGTTTAGCTGAAATTATTTTACTCAGTTTTAAGAATGCTTTCAGATTCTTAACCTCAGAAAAACTTTTCTACTTTCTAAGATTTTATTTTGTTTGCATAAATAAAGACACTGGCGTGATGTGATATGTGGCACAAAGTGAAAGAAGTTTTGATCCTTGAGAGAATTTCCCTTTTCAAAGCCATTTCATTCTAATTACTATGAAATTATATAAGCTTGCTTATTTCACACTTTAATAATCAAGCAGCGTTTCATAAAACATTTCCTCATCTTGGTATTTCCTGAATATTACTTTTTGTGTGTTTATATATAATATATTTATTGGTCTTTTCTTCCTAATACTGCATAGGGCAAAAACCAGGTGCTCCAGTTACATAAGGCTTTTACGGTCTATCAATATTGAATTTATTCTTGTCTATATGGTCTGTCAGGTAAACAGTTTAAACCATTGATACGCATAAAACCAAACACTGTCCTGTAAAAAAAAACAACAAAACCACCACTCTTTTTTTTAATATGTGACAAAAAATACCCCCAAAACCTACAGGACATAATTTCAATGAGATTTGTTCTATGACATTCAAAGGGAGTTTCTTCGTACACCTGTAAGCAAGGGAGGAAACTAGGAAGCATCTGAATAATGGATCTAGCACAAGCTGCCACAGTCAATCCTGTGTATTCTAAACTATTCAAATACAAGTGACCTCTCATCCATAAGTTGATTAGATATACAAGTGTGTAACTGTGCCCATAATGGTGAATCATGTCTCTCTATAAATGAAGAGAGATAGCTTGCAATGAATTAAAATTAACTTCCTATACATTCATAGACTTGATTCACACTTATTTACTGAGAAGAAATAATTTTATAGATAATTGCTGTAATGCTTCCCTGAGCTGAAGGATTATCTGAAATTTCAGTGCAAACACACCTGTATATTTGGCTGCAATATAGTGTAGGAAATCCAAGTGGCTTCTAGCATTGCAATTAAACTAATTTTGCTACTAGATGAAGTTTAGCTATAGGACTGCACAGATTCATGTTAGGCATTCTTGTGAGAAAGAACAGAATTTCAGCTCTAATGTCAATAAACTTTAAACAGAAGAAAAGAGGTGAAAGTGAAAGTTTCTTCTGAGGTTATCATAAATTCCATAGTGGAATGAGATTGTCATTTTTATTTAATTGGAATTTTTAGCTCAACTATAAAATTGAGTTCGAACTCCAGACTGATATGCATCCTGAACCAGAAAGAAATCCTGTAATTCACTGATACACCTTTCTGGCATTCTAAACCTTTCTAAAATGTGTATGCACATGTTTTAGAAGTCATGATTTTACTTATATCATATATTCATCTCACTATTTTTCTATGTATTTCTCATTCTGGGAATTAAAAAAAAAAAAGTGGAAAGAAGAAAGGTTAAAATCATCTTTCAGAAAATCAGACTTCCAAAAGGATTTTGTGAAGGTAGGTTTGGAGAGAGGGAAGATTTTGAAAGCTAAAGCTAACCACTTTCAGTGACTTTAATAAAAGTCTAAGCTAAGTTTCCAGTGTGCTGCTCTCCTTTCCCTACATGCAGTTTTGTTGATACTTCAATCTTTATTTCTGGCTGAGGTATGCGAGTATATCCTAATGCAAATTCTCATTAATTTGAGTTGTGTGCAGTTCCAAGAACCTGTCTTTGTGCACTCATTGTTTTTTCTAGAAAAACTTCCTTTCTCATCATAAAAGCTTCTTTTAGAAGCACAATCCTTTGGTCTCAGGACTGAACATATTTTCGTGTTCTGTTCATCACTGAAAATAGGTTGTTAACAAAATAACTTTTTTTACAACTTTTACTGTTTATTTCTTCACAAGACATCACTATGGACTAGTATTTCTTAAGGAGAAAAAATATTTTTAAAACCCTCATCCCACAAGCCACAATCTAGCATATCAGATTTGAATCTAAGTTACCATCTGATACTTTTCTTGTTTTTAATAATCTGTATCTATAGCCTTGCTTTTTGCCCTGCTGTTTCAGTGCCTCTGAAGACATAATTATTAATATTTTCAAAGCTGCATAGTATATGTATGTCTCTGTGTGTGGAAGAGAGTTGGAGAACAAATGTTCACAATTTAATTAGTTAATTTTTTTTTTCCTTAACAAATATTTCCAGAAATACAGGAAGAGGTAATGCTAGATAAACAGCTTTCATTATAATTCCTCCAAGAACAGGCAGTAAGGTTAGCAATTATATTTGGATAATCGGTTTGATTAATCTAGCATCAGATTTAGCTATTGTTTAATAGAAATGGCAGCTACAGTGGTTCCTCATCCTTGTTTTAATGAGCTGATTGTTATACACTAAATATTTGCTGTTTCTTCTGCACTGTGTAGTGGATTTCTCTGGCCAGTTTTTCCTGAGTCACCATATATCTTGCTGTAGCACAGAGAGAACATACCCCTACCATGAACTGTTCTCAAGGAAGAATTTAGTATAACTGGAACAGATGCCATCTCATGTCAAAAAACTGTTAGTTCTTGCTTGAACATCGGCTCTTCTTTTCCTGTATGTCACTTCCCACCACACTTAACTGGCTGTTCAGTCATAGATCAGTGATCAGATAAAACATTAAATGGTGACCAAATTCCAATTTCCACATACAGTATTCACAGGGTAAAATCTTTAGCTTTGTGGACAGGCTGAATGAGGCCCGTGTGAACAATCTCAAGGGAAAGGACAAGCCAGACTCACAATGGACCTTTTGTAAAGTCCCACTCAGTAGGTTTAAGGGACGGTAGTTCGATTTACTCTGAGCAGTGCACAGGAAAAATATTAAAATTTTTGGAAGGTTCAAAAACAACTTTTATTTGCAAACTTTAGGACATTTCAATGGAATAAAGCACTGGGGAAAGTTTAACTTAGCAATCTTTAACTTATCTAGACGCAGCAAGGCACAAAATAAGGCATGGAACGGAATTTTTTGGTCTGGCTTACAATATATTTCAAGGAGAAGAAGGTAGGAGAAGAAAGAAAATTGAAAAAGAAAAAGAAGGGAAAAAAATAAAAAGAAAGATTAAAGGAGAAAGGTGAATAGTCACTACCTTAGGATCCAGCATGGTCTCAGCTTCTTTTAAATCTAGGGTAGTGTAGCTGTCCTTTTATCTGTTCAGTTCCTCTGGAGCCCTCCCTCAGGTGAGGTGATGCTGACTTCAGCACCAAAGTCTCATGCCTGGGCTTTACACAGAGCTAGAACATTCCTAGTGAGCCCACATGGTCAGTCGTCCCCATTGCAGGCCAGGCCAGCATCTGACTTCCCAAATGCACTATGCCATGTAGTGCAGAGCAAGAAAGGCTCAAGGGCGGGTGCAGGGGAGGCAGCGTGGCATTCCACCTACCCAGAGCTCACCCTATTCCCCCGCCACTTCCCACCTGGTTATTTTGAACCAGTCAGCCATTCCTCCCATCTCCTACACCTTCCCTCTGCAGTGTCAATCTTCTGGTTTCAAGATACTGATTTTAAACTCACAGTGCTTTTTCAAAGTTGAGAGTCTATGCATGGATTGAAACATGAAGAGGTTTAAAGTAAAAAATATTAATAATAGGAAGGAGAAAAAGATATGTAACTTTTGGAAAGTGTCAGTTACCTTCAGCCTTCTTTTACTTCCCCGGAATTCTTGGATCTCTGAAATATTTTAGCAAGAAGACTGTGTGGCTTTGATGCAGTACATAAATGGCTAAAATAGGAAATAATCTTAAATATTAAAAAAAGAGAACAAATGCTTCCTATTAGTTGATGTCACTACAATATCTGTTCAGTACTTCTGTTGCCATGCTCTTCTCTGTGCCAAAAGCAAAAAATTGTATAGTCTACCCTGGTGGGGCTGAAATTGAACACCATAAAAAAGTTAAAGTTTAGAACACAATAGTGTACTGAAAAAGCCATAAAATCATTTATTTTTGTAACTGCTTAAAAATTTAATTGTGAATTTGAGCAAAGTTGTTTGCTTTGCTTTAGTTTGGTTTCTTTGCAACAAGTTTCAAAGCATAAGTACTGAAATGCATTTCATTGGTTTTTTAAGAAGGAAATTTAGGAAATTTATGCATGCTCTGTTGTGATGTGCAAAGTATTAAATATTGCAGCTGGCAGTAAGATAATATTTTAGAAGGTTTTAGAGAAGACCAACTGCATTTAAAATTTCCTGGGCACTACTAGGAAGATGGCTTGACTGAAATCATATTTTTTTCTCAACTCTAAAAAGAATTTATGAATTCTATTTAGTTGCACTGCTTTGTGCCTACTTTTACAAAGAATTTATGAATTCTATTTAGTTGTACTGCTTTGTGCCTACCTTGCATAGAAAAATTACACTCTTTCTGACAGGCTTAACATTATTGATGTTATGTGAGTGAATTGCAATCTTGTGCATATTGTAACAGACACAGTTTCTGTTTCAAAGGACAAAAAGCCTCAACAATGTATTGTGTCTTTTCAGTAATCTCTCCATGGAAAACTGTCTGACTGTACATAGAAGTGAAGCAATCTACCAATGAGATGACAAATGATGTTCTGTAGAAGCAGCTCAGCTCAACCAGGGGCCATTGGTCGGAAAGATCATGCTTCAGATTTCTTCAGATCATGTGGAATGCTTCAAATGAACAACTTCAGGCAGTTCCTCCACTGTTGACCATAATTTAAACAGTTTCCACAGGACAGTGCTCCACAAAACAAGATAAATTGGTGCCTGCAGTTTAGGAATCAGTCCTGCTGTTGGCTTGATCCTTGCTCACCACTAGGAATGTACTTTTCATTTCAAAGGTACTGCACTAAAGGCCAGGCTTCCTAGAGAGCCTGTGAAACCCCCACCCTTGGAGTTTTTCAACATTCATGTACATAAAGCTCCAGCTGACATGCCTTGTGTTGGCAGTGCTCCCACCTCAGGATGTATGATGAAATAGGAGACCCCCAGATGTCCCTTCCAAACATTGATAGGATTTCATAACCCTTAATTACCTGCCTTCAGGGAGTTGCCAGTGTAGGTGTGCTCTTCTGGAAAAAATGAAATATATCAACCATTCTTTTTTTCTTTTTCTTCTAAATGAGGGTAGGGGGATGAGGGAAGAGGGGGAGGGTGTTAAGTAAAAAAGTAGAACTAGATACTAGAATTTTTTTTACTTAAGTGGTTTTAGGAAATTCCGAAACAGTATCCAAGGCTAAACTCTGACAAAAAAAAAACAAAAACAAAAACAAAAACAAACAAAAAAAACCCCACAAACAAACAACAAGCATTTAATCAGCACAATATTTATCTTGTAAACCCAGCAAAGATAACTCTTTCATTAGTGATATTAGTGTTTTATGGTTTATTGCAGTGAAAGATATATACATTTTAATAACATTTTCTCTTTCTCACAACAGTATGGTAGGATTTAGAAAGAATCATACTCCTTATGCCTACAAAGATGTTTCTCTAAACACAGATAAATGTAGTGTCTCCTGGAGTGGACAGATGAATATACTGAAGCTGTAGTTCAAACAACTCTTTGAGCTATCTGATGAGATTATCAGTTTTACTATTCTAAACTCTTGGACATAGTCATCTTGAACTCACATTGGCTGAAGTACAGTTAACTGTGGAGGCAACAGGTACAGATAACATGACTGTAAGAGTTTTATGTGATCCATTCACTCTTTATGGAAAGGAAAAATATACTTTGACAACAAAGATTATAGCTACAACTGTAATTTGATTCTAGAACAAAAGAGTAGCCTTAAGGGCAGATAGTTCCTCCCACTCTCATACTGAAAATAAATAAATGTATACCCAATTGCATCCAGAATTATCTACATCTAGATGACACTCTTAACACCATTATGTCAATGAAAGCTGTAAGCACCTTTTTTATAAAGCAACTGTCACATATGTTATTAAAAAACACACCAGCGAAAGGGGATTTTCTTTCTTCTTGATTTTTTTACTGTTGTAATTGATGGATCCATCTGGCTGCATTAGGATTTCACTGGACATTTTAAAGAAACTGCTTTAGATGAAGCTAAAAGTTTTGCATCATATAATGAATTTCATTGATAATGTGAAAGTTTGAGGAAATTACCTCTAGTCTATTCTGGCAAACAAGAATTTAATTTTTCATAGTGAATTCTTTTTTGTTTATATAATTAGCTAGATTTAATATGAAATTTAAACTAAAACAACAATGTTCAGCTGCATGATCTACTGAATCTATTAACTATTTTTAATTTAAAATATTGTCAAAATTATACTAGCAACATGACACTTTGCTTTTAATTATTCAACAATATAGAGTCAAGAAACATATTTTCATTTATAAATCTGATGGTGCAGTATATTGGGGTTGCATGGCACATTTTTGGAAACAAGGGGGTTACAAGCGCAGCTTCTGTGACATGTTGCCAGAAGCTTCCCCTGTGTCTGATGGAACCAAAGCCAAACAACTCCAAGACAGACCCAGCACCAGCCGAGGCTGAGTCCATCAGCAATGGTGTTAATGCCTCTGGGATAACATAGTTAAAGAAGGGAGAAAAGTTAGTGTTAGAGCAAATTGCAGCTGGAGAGACAAAACGAGAATATGTGAGAGCAATAGCCTTGCAGACAGCAAGATCAATGAAGAAAGTCCCCTACAATCTATGTTGAAGATCATGGTGACACAGTCTGTACCCCTGCAACCCATGGAGGTCCATGATAGAGCATATATCCACTTGCAGCCCATGAAGGACCCAGCACTGCCGCAGGTGGATGCCCAAAGGAAGCTGTGACTCCACAGAAAGTCCATAGTGGTGCAGGCTTCTAGCAGGACCTGTGGCCCTGTGGAGAAAGGAGCCCACTCTGGAGCAGGTTTGCTGGTAGGACTTTTGAACCCACAAGGGACGTATACTGGAGAAGTCTGTTTCTTAGAACTGCGTTCCATGAAAAGGACCCATGTTGGAACACAGAAAAAGTGTGAGGAGTCCTCTCTTTGAGGAGATGGGAGCAGCAGCAAAGACTGACTGCAGCCTCTATTCCCCATCCCCCTGCACTGCTGGAGGGGAGGAGGTAAAGAATTCATGAGTCCTGGAAGTAGGGAGGGGTGAAGGAAAGATGTTTAGGGTTTGGCTTTATTTCCCATTACCATACTGTGATTTGATTAGTAATAAATTAAACAATTTTCCACAAGTCAAAACAGGCTTGTCCATTATGGTAACTATTGAGTGGTCTCTCCTTGTCCTTGTGTTGATCCACAAGCCTTTTCCATTATGGTAACTATTGAGTGGTCTCTCCTTGTCCTTGTGTTGATCCACAAGCCTTTTGTTCTATTTTCTCTCTTCTGTCCTTGAGGAGAGGAATGATAAAGCATCTTTGGTAGGCACCTGATATTCAACTAGGGTTAACCAACCACAGGCAGTATATAAAATTACTATACTATTTGAAAGTGTAAATTGCAGTTAACAACATCTGGTGAATTAATATAGGTTGATATGACACGGATGATAAGGCTATAGATTTATACATACGTACTTTACAAAGAATAAAAATAACATCATTCAATCTATACTTAAAATTTACTGTATCTTAGAACTTTTTGAACTTTTCAAGCCTACCACCATGGTACAGCAGAGACTTTGAAAATAATTTTGTCCAAAATTTTCATGACTTTACAGACTTAATACTATGTACTATTCTGATACTATGTACTATTCTGACTTGTTTTTATATGTAGACACATTCCTTACTTAAATAAAAAATAACTGGTCACCTACATAGAATTAAAATTCCTAAAATGACTAGCTAGTAAATTTAATTTATTATTATATAATTACATTAACATTTGGAATACACTAGTAATCTTTATAAATAATACTTTTTTAATTAGCAGGAAAAAAATGGTAATTAATTCTTAGAAATCAGTATGTATGTATGTATGTGTATATGGCCAGACTTTGCGAACAAGGATTTGGGAAGGGCTCTCTCCACGTGGGTGTGCCCTTTGAGCCTGTGCAGTGGATTTTTTAGGTGAGGCACAGCGTGTGCGGAACTGGCCCCACTATTTAAGTCCTAAGGTCCATTTGCCACAGCTGAGTGAGCTAGGACAGTGACAGTGAAGTCCTCAGGACTGTCTACATCTGCCCCTGCTGAGCATCCGAGATCTAATGGGATCGGATGGCAGGGACGCCTTTAACTGCCAAGGGACGGTCCCCACTGAGACTCGAACTCACGACCTTGGGATTCAGAGTCCAAACTGCTCTCCTTTACACCACGGGACCTCAGAAATCAATATATTTGTATGATACATAACAGTTTGTCTTTCACATTCAAAACCACAGTTTTGTGATAGCACAAGTGACCATTTCATGATCATACTTCATTGGTAAAATTTTAGTATCAAATGAGAGGGAGAAAAAAATCAAATACCTCACTTCCTCCTGCTGGGATTACTGTTTACACAGCAAAGAGACAACCATAGCCAAAAATAAAATTCTTCTACCTTTTCAAAGCTATGTTATTTATAAACGTTAATTTTCAATAAAAAATATTTAACAAGTAGAAATACATGCAGCTGTGCTTATTAGTTTTATTCTGTCATTTTTTGAACAAACTACTCAATAACAAGTCCCTTCTCTCAGCAATCATTATCAGCATGTACTAAATGTTAGTGCTTTTAGTATAAGGTTAAAATAATCCTTAACTTTAAAAAAAAAAAGGTGTAAATGAACATACTTGTAACAAAATCTAAAATTCATGCCATTTTTAAAAATTTCTATACATCTGTTTACAAGAGAGTTTCAATATTTTCACTCTACTCTTATGAGTAATGAAAGAGCATATGACTTTTAAATGATTTATTAGGAATCCATAGAGACCAGAAAAACAAAGTTTGCAATTAGAGGTGGCAACTATTGATTAAAAATCCTGATATAGTTCACTTAAGAGGAAATGATAAATGACATGATTTTATCATTGGACAGAATGTCAAAGAAATGTTTCTCATATGTCTCTAGTGTGAACTTCTTTGGAGAATCTCAATATGTTTTCGATGTTGGACAAAGAGAAAAAATAGTGTTATTAGTGTTTTATAACAGATGTGGGATGGTTGCATCAAGTTGGAAAAGAAGCAAACCTAAAGGCAAGATGAAAATCTGTCTGATTCTGTATCCTTGCATAATATTTTAAAGAATGAATAGTGGTGAAATGATCTATTTTGCAAAGTATTGCTATTCTTTTTTTTTCTATTTTACAATTTTACTAAGAAACAGATACTGTTCCAAGAATGCAGATCTTAATAATTTATTTTCATTGCCAAAATAAGAACCCAGGAGGCTAAATTAATTTCTGGCACATCACTAATGAATGCAGTGAAATCCCACAAGGGGTGATTTTAAAACATAATGTTTGATGGAGTCCAAATTCTGGCAAGAGTTTCTCCCAAATCTCATTATATAAAATGTAGAGTGGAAAAAAACATAAAAACGCAAAACAAAAACCCTCAACAACTCAAAACAAAGGAAAAAAAAGATAAATAAATAAAAAAGAAGAAAAAAAAGGCAATTAAGATATGAACCAACATTTTGGGGTTTGGACAATATTAATGCAAAACAAACAGAACAAAATATGATTACAAATTATCTAATCCAGGTTTCTAAACAACAATAGCAAAATGTCAAATGAAAACAAAACAAGGCAAAAAAATCAGGTAACTTAAGCAGAAGCCTGGATATAATGATCCTCTACTCTAGATGACTGCTAATAGTGAGTAAATGTTCTGCAGCCCAGTAATGAAACCAGTGTAGTGAGTCAATAATTCATAAAAGAAATGAACTGTAAATCACTCACAAATAACAGAATCAGCTCCAGATAAAACAACTGTCAAAATATTTCTCGATGTCTAGCTTAGTAATAGTGAATCAATCTTTTTTCTGATTATCTTTTTTTACATAATAGAATAACCTCTTCTGCGTGATAAGAAACAATGCCAGAGCTCAGCAAAACCTGTTTCATTTCCACTTCATTGAGTGCCAGAAAACCAGGCAATCCCTGCAAAGTACAAGGACAATCCATTCTTCCTTGAAACTGTACAGTTTAAAACCTCACAAAAATAATATAGTAAAAAAAAATATAATCAAAACTCATATGGAATTAAATAAATGTTTTGAGTGGATCAGCAATGTGTTGGGAACTTTGGATTTTTATTTGCAGCTCAGCAGAGAAGGGAGTTCTTCTATACTCTACATCAAGTGTCTCATTCTTACATACCTTATAGCTACTTTTTTCCTCTTTTTTTTCAGCTCCTTATCTTTATTCTGAAGGCAATGTAATCTGACACCAAAACCAATGCAACCCAGCAGACAGTTTTGAAAAAATTTCTAGTGGCACTACAGAAGCTAAAGGAGGATACAAAAGGTTTAATTTTGTATTATGTCAAGTTTTTATTAATCATTTCAGTAAACAGTTGCAAAATGGAAATAAAAATATTTCTCTTCCTCTTTAGAGAATGATGTGCTACCATACTGAGGAATAATAGGGTAAGCAGATTTAGATACTTGTATTTAATAGGCACTGCTGTTAAGTGAATAGTATGGAAATCTGGATATTATCTGTCTAAGGCCAAACTTTTATCCTCCTTCCATCAGCATTCAGATAAAGGCAGAAACTTTGGGTTTCACCTGCTTTATTATGGCATTTATGAGATGCACCAGTTTTTATACCTAAATCCGTTAGAATAGCCTCCTGGTTTCTCTGTCTGTCTAAAGTCGAGGCTTCAAGTGTCCATAAAGTACAGTTATCACCAGAACACTAAAGGAATTTATAAACTATTTCCAGTATAGCATGTTCAAGTGCATTAGTTTCTTTTAACTCATTCATAAACTACCTCTTTTGCTACTGACAAGGAGCAGAAAATCATCACAACCTCTATTATCAGGAAGACAGCTGTATGGCACTGTAGCAGGCCCTAGAACGAGAGCACGTCAGGAGCTAATATTCATTGTATTTCCCAATAGAATTTTCTGTGTGATCTAGTCAGTGGTTTTAAGTGTATGTAAGTGTTTTTCAGTGCATATATGGAAAATACTTATGGCATAGGGAAAGTTACTGGTTTGATCTTGCATTTACCAATTATAAAGTTTTCATAGTGATTTGCAGGGGAAGAGTTCAGCAAGAAGAAGAAAGAAATGCAAATGTTTCAAAAACGTAAAGGTTTCTCTATTAAAACCTTGAAAAACATTTCCTCCTTGTTCTTACTTTCATATTTAACTAGGAAGAGTTTACAATGACTTTGAACTGACTAAAACTGAATTATTTTCCTTATGGCTAGAAAAAATATTAACAATATTTTGCACTTCTAAGAATTAGGTTTTTAAAAGCACTGTGTTATATTTTAAAATAATTTATAAAAATATGCCATGTGTGTCATACAGTTATTGCATCAGTATGATTTACAAGATCAAATCTTAGATCAATTGTTAAGCTAAAAATGTTCATGGGTAAAGCAGCAGCATACCCCATAAGCTCAAACTTTATTGTTAGAATCATTGAAATCTTGTCTAATTATTATTAGTCCAGATATAATTGCAACAGAAAAAGAAACACTAATAATGCAGTTAAAATTGATATGCATACTTTTTTGAGTTTCTGCTCTGTTTCATGCTCTTGCGTCCCCTGTGCCTGTATTCTTCCTTGCCAAATCCTGGCTCTCCTCACAACTCCTGATGAAATACCAGGCTTGTATGTCTCTATACTACATCATTGTATTAGAGTGCTAAATACCTTATTCTACCTACAACTTCCAATCATTACTCCTACCTGCATAAAACTAACTGTATACATTGTTAGCTCAATAAAACTGTGTAGGGCTGTAACATACGCAGTTAAAAAGTAAAAGAAGTTAGCCTTAGGCACATGGTCAATTAGAGAAATTGTTGTCACAGCTAAAGCAAGTAAAACAAAGCTGCAGGCAGGGCAACAAATGTGCACAATGAGCAAGACTGACAAAGTCAGTGCCAACCTTGTAACCCATACCAAGGCACTGGTTACAGGGTTACATGGTTACCCACTGAATATTTTTTCAAGGGCTATGTCTCTCTGCTCTTCATAGTAGTTTTAGAGACTTTGTATCACATCTCAAATGGTAAATTTTGTGTGTGTCTCCCCAGATATTGTAATATTGGGGTTTGGTTGGTTGTCGTTGTTTTGCTTAAAGCACCAAAATGCAAGTACTCTTGCCTGTACACACCTACCTTTCTTGTCTATACAGGAAAGCTTTATTCTCAGTATATTCTGATTTTAAGGAGCAGGCCAATAACTTTAAAGGACTGAAATCATTATATTGGGACCATCTTTGCTGAATCGAAAAAAATAGTGTGACCGGCACTGGAACATGAATCCTACTTAATAAAACTTTGAAAGAAAAATTTGCTGCCAGCAAGAGTCATAGAATGGCTTGGATCAGAAGGGACCTTAAAGACCATCTAGTTCCAACACCCTGGCCAAGAGTAGGGTCACCTTCCACCAGACCAGATTGCTCAGAGCTCCATGCAACCTGGCCTTGAATACTCCCAGGAATGGGACAGCCAGAGCTTTTGTGGGCAACCTGTTCCTGTGCCTCCCCATCCTCACAGTAAAGAATTTCTTCCTAATAGTAATCTAAATCTAGTCTCTTTCAGTTTAATACCACCCATCCTTGTCCTATCACTACAAGCCCTTGTAAAAATTCTCTCTGGCTTTCTTGTAGGCCCCCTTCAGGTACTGAAAGGCCACAATTAGGTCATCTCAAAGCTCTGTCTTCTCCAGGCTGAACAATCACAATTCTATCAACCTTTCCTTATAGGAGAGGTGATCTAGCACTCTCACAATCTTCATGGCCCTCCTCTGGACTCACTGTAATAAGTCAACATCTTTCTTCTGCTGAGGAACCCAGAGCTGGATGCAGTATTCCAGGTGGGGTCTCACAAGAGGGGCACAATCACCTCCCTTTCTTCAATGTGCTTTAGCATAACTTTTAAGAGAATTTGTTCCATGTTCTTCTGGGGCAGAGATACAAGACTGACAGGGTGGTAGTTCCCAGGGTAACTGCGGCTGAGGCAAAAAAAATTGTTGAGTACCTCAGCCTTCCACTCATCTGTGATCCACTTCAGCTGGGCTGTCAGCCATAGTGCCATCTTAGAGGAAAACCCTTTATTTCCTAGTTAGTTCAGGTGGTTTCTATTTAATTAAAAAATTAGCTTATCGGTTCATTGAGATAACTGTCAATATGCTTTAGGATTTGTCAGTCAGCAGCTCTAAAAAAATTTCATGTTCTTAATGTTCTGGAAATGCTTTAGAGTGCCTATTTTTAAATCAGAATGCTATTAAGTGCATTCTGAACTTTTCAATATCTATATATTTAGCTTTCTTTCACTTTAGCTATTTTCCAGAAAGTCCTCTGTTGAATAAGATTAAGTATTTTGCTGTTCTTGAATCTTAATTAATTGAATTTCAGATCATTTTTTTCACTATTTTACCTCAGACTTGATGAAAAAGTAGCAGCCTTCAGTTATGTCACCTCCTTTTTTTTAAGTGTTTATATAGTACCATCAATCTTCAGTCTGCTGGAAATTCTGTGGTATTCCAAGATTTATTAAAAATGTATATCATCATTAAATGCTTTCAACATGTAGATATTGTTTATATCTCTTTACTTACCAGTGGACTCGAAGGTTCTTTATCCACTTAGTAAGGAAGGAGGAGTCATCATGCTGTTTCTTTCTGAGTAAAGAATAGAAATATATAATCAACTCTTCTCTTTTCTTCCATCAGTACTGCATTACCATTGTATTCTAGTAATAAGTCTTTTTAGATATATTTTTGCTGTTGTATTCTTCATACACTTATTTCTGTTTTTCCTGGTCCCACAATCTATCTATTTGTCTTTGGCTGTTTCTGCTCCTGTAATCAATTTTTTTAAAGTGATAACTGCACTCTCCTGGGTAACTCTTAAAGGTTTCTTTTTTACATAACTATTCCAATTACACTCTACAGAAACAGGCTATTTAGATAAGTCATATGGCAGGATGAGCAAGATGTCTTGTTTAGATGTAAAAGACCCAATCTTCAATAGCTAGTAATATGTTTTTATTTTCCAGTACCTATTTGGACACAAGAAACAGGGTGATTATTCAAGGGATATGTTATTTTGAGTTGTAAATACACAATTTGAAATTATTTGACTTCATTTAAAATATGATTTGAAGCTTTTTTGAAGCTGCAAAATATTAATTACATAAAATATATAGTCTTCAGTTTTCTGTACTTGCAGTAGTCTGGATTAATTTAGAATGAGAAGAATCTTAGAATCATGGGATTGTTTCATTTGGAAGAGACCTACAAAATTATTGAGGCCAGCCTGTGAGTGATCACCACCCTGTCAATTAGACCATACCACTAGGTGCCACATCAGTTGTTTCTTGAACACTTCCAGGGATGGTGACTCTACCACTGTGAGAGACTGGAGAAAACGATTACTGAGTCAAAACAACAAAAGTATGTGCATGTGGCAGCAAAGGGAGAGGAGAGGGCTGGGGCAACACAAGTACTGATTAGGTAGGACAGTGGTGCACTGCTCCACACACTGCCCTGGAGCTTCTAGTCCAGCCCAGAATTGCTATTAGCCACTGGCACACCGAAAACCCCACTTGGGGTGAGGGCTTCAGAAGACAAGAGTAGATGAAAGCAATTGCACAAAAGATACACATTTGTGGCCCACCATTTGGATTTTACAGTTGCTGAGGTTGTGCTGTAATTCAAGCAAGTGGCTATTAATCTTTATCTGCCCCATTTTTCCGTTCTCTTCTCCTGATTTCTCCTTCTCAAAATATAGGTGACTTAAAGTTGGAAGGTTTGAATGGTTATGCTAATAGCCTGTGAAATGCTCTATTTTGATTCAATATTGCTTTAAAAATTGCCAAGTAGCCTTATTTTCTAAAGTTTGCCAGTAAAAGTTTGGTTTTTAACCCCCTGAGAACATTGTCATGTTTGCCCTTGAGCCTGCCTCAGAGTGTAAAAATACCTAAGACTCTTTAAGAAACTAATCAAATTTCTTGGCCCAGGTGGCCAAGAAGGCCAATGGGATCCTGGCCTGTATCAAAAATAGCATGGCCAGCAGGACCAGGGAAGTGATCCTTCCCCTGTACTCTGCATTGGTGAGGCCACACCTTGAGTATTGTGTTCAGTTCTGGGCCCCTCAGTTCAGGAAAGATGTTGAGGTGCTGGAGTGGGTCCAGAGAAGAGCAATGGGGAGAGGCTGAGGGAGCTGGGAGAAGAGGAGGCTTACAAGTGACCTCATCACTGTATAGAACTACCCGAAGGGAAGTTCTAGCCAGGTGGGGGGTTGGTCTCTTCTCCCAGGCACTCAGCAACAGGACAAGGGGGCATGGGCTTAAGCTCTGCCAGGACAAATTTAAGTTGGAGATTACAAAAAAAATTCTTTACAGAGAGAGTAATCAGGTATTGGATTGGCCTGTCCAGAGAAGTGATGGATTCCCCATCCCTGGAGGTTTTTAAACTGAGATTGGACATGGCACTGAGTGCCATGGTCTAGTAAACGTACTGGAGTTGGACCAAGGGTTGGACTTGATGATCTCAGAGGTCTTTTCCAACCCAATCGATTCTATGATTCTATAATTCTATGAAGTGAGTCTGGGGCTTTACAACTACCTCCCTGGACAGTCCATTCCAATGCTTGATTTCTTCCATAAAGAAATTTTACCTCATGTCCAACCTGAACCTGCTCTGGTGTCACTTGAGGTTATGTCTTTTCATCCTTTCACTGGTGGCCTTGGAGAAGAGGCCAACACCCAGAAGATTACAACCTATTTTCAGACAGTTGTAGAGAGCAGTAAGCTCTCTCCTGAACCTGCTCTTCTTCTGACTAAACACCCACACCTCCCTCAGATGCTCTTTATATGACTTAGAGAAGAAGATTGTCTCCTTTCATGTAACAGGCCAATTGCAAATGCAAATGCTTAACAACTCAATCTTCTTTCCCAATTTCTTTGCATGGTCCCAGAACGTAGTGAAAACACAACCAACATGGCAATCCGCCTTTTTATTTTATTGAGTGAGATTCTGCTATTGTGTGCAGAACTACTTCTAATTAAATCATGGGCAGTTAAAATTCTATTTAGTATTGATCATGCATTTAACAACAAAGACTCCAAGATACCGGATCACTATCTATTGACATCCTAGCCCCTTGAGAGGTAATTAACAATGAAGCCAGAAGTATCGGATTAAACATTTTGCCTGTGGTTTATTCTCTGTGTGGGATTTTCTTCTGGCCTTCTTCACAATGATCACACTTGGGAATAAACAAACAATTTAAATTAAGGTATCATAACTGTCACATCAAATAAAAACCCCTGTAATTTCCTGTTTCAACGATTAAATAATTTTGAAAATTTAGAAGGTTTTTTTAAAAGTGGTTTCAAGTATGCTAGTACAAAATATCTTTAATAAATAACTAGTTTTGTAACTTCTAGACATTTACATCTGAAAATAACTTTAGTGAGAGAACTTAGTTTTCTATTTAGAACATCTATGAGCATTATTTAATAATCACAGTGTAATTTTAAAGCAGCAGTGTCAAGCTAAGTACATATATTCAATATATATAATCAATTATTTATGATTTTTAAGTGTTAACAAGAGACAATACATTCTTGTGATTTCGTTTATCTGAATTTTGACCTGTCGTTCTGAGATTGATTAAAATAAAAAGAGGAGCAAATATTAGAAAAGTGAGAAAATATTGCATACTTGCTTCATGACATAAGAACAATGTAAAAATGAAATATTTAAGTAATTTTATAGTGTATTTAAAATAACTAGTTTATGAAGAACATATACTTTAATTTTTTTAAGCATACCTCACAGAATAATTTTCCAGTCAAGAAACAGAACTTGAAAATACAGCCTTGTTTTTTAGCAGTAGCCAAAAGCCTATTCTAATACTAAGGACTGAAAGAAATAGAGAGCAGAACAGAAAATATGATTATGTCACTTTATAAATTCGTAGTACATTTGTAGCCTGAACAATGTCTGATGTAGCGAAAGATGAAGCAGAAATAATAGGAAGAAAAAGAAAGGAAAAGGTACAAAAAAAAGATAAAAATGATCAAATGTAGAGAGCTTTCTGTGAGGAGTGAATAAATACATTTAGATTCTTTAATATGGAGAAAGAGATGATTCATGGGTGGGCATGATAGAAACCTAGAAGCTCATGAAAGCTATGGAGAAAGAGAACAGGAATGCAGTGTTCATTGACTCTTCAGTACAGAAACTAGGTGGCACTAAATGCAATTAGTGAGGTATAAGTTCAAAATAAACAACAGGAGGGAGTTCTTCAGACAAAATGTGATCAGAGCTCTAAAGCTGCTTCATCGGCATGCTAGTAGTCTACACAGTTTAAAATTATGGAAAAAGAATCTATCAAGATGAAAAGAATAAAGATGACATTCAGAATCACTGAGCTGTGAATTGCTGCAGGCTGAGAAAATATTCTGGGGAAATATCATTACTCGCTTGTCCTGTTTTGCTTTTTCCTAAACATTACCCATTGGCTAACGTAGTTTTATGGACCATGTAAACTTCTACTTTGATGTGGACATCCTTGTGTTTTTATATTTAAAAGATTTACTGAACAGAGATGTAATTATCACATTCTGAAATGTTTGCAGAACAGTGGGTATCAGTGTGTGATGAAAAGTATGATCAAGTCTCTAAAAACAAGTTAGTCAATGAGCTTTTAGTTGATTCCTGTAGGAATTTACCTGTTTGTAAAATTCAGCTAAAATACATTCAACGAACTCTATATACTCATACAAAAAGACCATAACTACACTTCTCCCTCCATAACATTATAAAACTTGAAGAAACATCAGCTCCTTGCTAATTTTAAAGCCTGTCAGCCAAAATTATGTAAAATTTTTGAAGTGTTCTATTGCCTTCCTAATTATATTCCAATTACATTAGTTCAAAGAGTATTTCTTCAGCCAGAGAGTTGCGAGATTTGGTTCCATGCTTCTTCAGTCTCATGCTTCACCTTCATCATGGATCTCTCTTTTTTCTCCTGAAGAAAGAAACTAGCAGCAGAGAATATGTGTTCTGAAGAAAGGAGCAAAATAATGGTGAGACAAAGAGAGAAATATACAAAAAAAACCCCAGAAAATTGCCTTGACATGTCGTGTTATTTCTCACTGAAAAGAGAAAAATGAGGAAAAGAATCTGAACATAAAATGTGGAAGGGACTACTGAAGCTATATATTTAAGTAGGTGAACTATGACATTTGAGAATAGTTTGAAATATTTTAAAGTAAAGATTTCAGGAAAAGCACAGGTCACAGTTCCCAATAACATCTCTCCATTCAGACTGAGCTAAAAATCAGTACTGAAGTGATGATCAAGCAGTTTTTGGAGATAAATAAATTTTAGAGAAATACGATAAAAGGGTTTTTTATGTCAATATTTTCAATTTAATGGTGTGTTATCTAGCTTAATTGTTGCTTCATAAAATAGGTATTAATATTTCCCTCCACACAAAAAAATTGTCATTACTTTAAAATTTTATGCTTTTATATGTCCTAGTGATGAGAGAGATTTTCAAGTTATGCTAATTTGCTGGTTAAATCTTACTCAGTTGCTCTGTTTATTTCTTCCACTTTTTATATCATTGATGCTTTCTATTTTCTACCAAACATTTTTGGAAGTGAGAGGAGAGTTTAACCAGTCCAGAACTACCCTCATTAAAAAGAAAAGGAGATCCTTGACTTCCATGGAGTTTCTGCATCTATAGCAAAGTATGTAAAAACACTGAATTTTAATGTATTGTTACATCAAAAATATATTTCTTGCAAACTAATGTGACCACAGAAAAAGAAATCAATTATGTATGGGCTCCATCACATTTGACATTCATATCTGAGATATTTTATTGGCTTCCAGAGGAACAAGTCTCCTTGTGTGCATAGAGTAAATAGGTTTGGGCCCAATTGAGAACATTTGTAATTTTTTTTTCCTTTGTAGAGAAACATTTAAATAACATTCTTAAGAGAGTCATAAAAAGAGAGGATGTTCTAAATAGAGGCTTCCTATTGAGATTGAATTCTATTGTTCCAAGACATTGCAGCACATATTATCTCTTCCCACCGAGATTCCACTCTCCCTCCTACTGCATTTCCTAATTGAAATATTTTGGGGGAAAAAAAGGGATAATTCTGCATTATGCTTGTCATTTTAAATGTCAGCAAATTATGTCAGTAAGTGAACTTTAGCAGGACATTTGCAATATTAATTGTGAGTTTTCTACAAACGGAAAGATGTGTAAGTATTTCTCTGCAACTCCATTGGATTACCAACCACTGCATTTCAGGAATTAACATTCTATTCTCAAAATCTGAGGAGAATTGGCTGGGAAGCAGTTTATGAAATTAAGTATCACATTTTTGGGCTGTGGCTGTCTGTTGACCAAGACCTTATTTGGAACATGCTATTCACAGCAATATGAGTGGCTGTCTCATGAAACAGGATTTTGATCAGAAAAGCAGACAAAACCAAGTGCATTTCCAAAGTACCTTAATGCAAAACTATGTCCCATGCACCAAAATAGTCTTCCTATTATCAGAGAGGAAGGAAAGGTTTATGTATATAAACCCTAGAGGTCAACAACGGCATCAAATATTTTCTATGTCATACTTTGTGTGTCACATCACATGGGTATGGTCTAATGCAATCCCTGGATGTATAAACTTGGAACAGCACTAGGAAGACAATTACCTGATCTTATCTCTAATATTTATACGTAAGTATTTACTATATATTGGCACACTATACATGTATAGTATAGATCAGGCCAACACTGAAATCTATTTGTGATGATTACCACTAAAAGAATGAATAAGGTAAATAAGGAGGCATATGGACATTAGTCTGATGGATATGGAGAGACTGAAAGCACCCCATCTATTTATCTTGTCAAAATGAAGAGGTGATTTGATTACAGTCCATAAATATTTTCACAGGTTGAAAATAAAAGATTAATTAATTTAGCAGAAAAGCGCATAACAAAGACAGCTGGTGGGAAGATGAAGTCAGACAAATTCAAATACAAAGTTAGAAGTTAATTGAAAGTGTTATTGATTCTCTGATACAATAAATGGAAAAGCAGTGCCTCTTATATCTCTCTTGTTTCAACATGAACAGTACCTCTTCTAAAGATAGATTTTTATTACTATGTTTTGTGGAACTCAATTCACTGTACTCATGATGTTTTAAAATATTTATTTCAAGCCAAATCAAATTACTTTCATTTGGTTTTGGTTTTATGTTTTCCCTAAGTAGAATAATCTACTTGCAGCACAAGCAAATATTTTATAAAGCCAACTTAGTTCTTCATATATGGAATAATGATATAATTTATTTTCCTTTTATATTTGATTATTTTAATTTTGTATTGTATTTTTCTTGTATTTTATTATTTCATTTTATAGTTTCATTTAATTTTTTTATAATTATCTCAAAATACATTACTTTTCCATTTAATGAGTTTAAAAAAATTTAAAAAAAAAAGGAATTAGACAATGCTGAGATGACTTTCCTTCACTCTTTTCTTTCTTCTTCCTTAATTAATCCCATATAAAACATAACTGAAAAAGCACAAAACAAAATAAATATTATTTAGTAGCATTAAAATATTTTTATTTGTTCTCAGAAGGGGATTTGGCCAAAACATTTTTCATACTCTGATTTTTTTAAAGTTTTAATTTATTTTGCAAGTTGTTGCAATTTAGTTTTCAAGATAGACTGAAATTCACTAACAAGTCTAGCTAGTCAAGCTTTAAGAAGCTCCTTTGGAAAATGAAAGAGTTTGTACTGAAATTATTAATGCAAACAAAAGAATGAGTGATCTCTTTTCCAGAGTTTACAAGTGGTCTTTCAGGATGTTCTAGTGTTCTGTTCTTTCTCTGTTAGTCCAGGCTGAAAAAGGTTTCAACTCTGCTTGTGGACAGGCTTAGGCTGTATGTATACAAACAGTACTTCTGCGATAGTTAGCCAGCACTTCCCTTTCATATTTTTACTGAAATATCAGATACATTCACCTCTCTTTTCCCCTTGTCTGAGTTTCAGATCAATACAGCTGAGTGGTTTGTTTATGAAGGCACTTGTCAAATGGGCTCCAGGTAACGCTGTGGCACTAATGCCTTTTTAAAATTCTGTTGTGTTATATTTAGCTAATAAACTTGTTTAGCTCATAATCAATACAGAATGAAGGACTGTTTGTGTGCTTGCTAAGCATTATTAA
The DNA here is from genome assembly GCF_047495875.1 of Pithys albifrons albifrons. Classification (NCBI taxonomy): domain Eukaryota; kingdom Metazoa; phylum Chordata; class Aves; order Passeriformes; family Thamnophilidae; genus Pithys; species Pithys albifrons. Next base: position 40,145,729 of record NC_092462.1, read on the forward strand.
AAAGGGATGCTCAGTTAGACAGAGGAATGAGTATTTGATGTTTGGACCTTCAAGAACAAATATGGGCCAAAACAACTTCAATATAAAATTTCTCTTTCTTTGTAATTTTAGACCCAAATTAAAACAATGGTAATTCTTTTAAAAATGGGACCTAAAGCATTCTTGTGAAGAACTCTCTTACTATTTCTCAAACCCATTACAGTGGAAGGAAGATTGCACAGACTTTGCAAAAAGAATCAGAAAATAAGGTTATAGGACAAAAAGATTATTAGGTCTCACAAAGCTTTTTTTATGGAAGAAAGAAAAGTCATGTTTTCAGTGGAGTAGCTGTATTCTCCTCAATTTATGTCCAGTTGTGTTCTCTGCCCCCAGTCCTTCAATAACTTTGTGGACAACATTTGAGTTTATGTGAAAGAGAATTAAGACCGAGGCAATTCTCTCATCATCATGGCTAGGATTTGCATACGAATATTTGGAGGGAATTCTCTAAGAGAATAAGAATTCCTCTAAGCAGACATAGCAAACATTAAAAAGAATACTACTGAATATAATATACTTTAGCAAGTATTAGTTATTAAATTGACAGGTCATTTAAGGTCTTCCAGGTTTATGCCAACATAACTGTACATACTCCCGAGAAGATAATTCGTACCATTACTAGACGATTCCTTAATGCAAACACACATGCTGCTAAGACTAGACTGTTGGAGGAGACCAGACTGATGAGGAATTCACCAAGTGGCAGATATATTACAAACGCTGGGTGGACGAACATGCGGAGGTCCGGGACCCCGGGGAGCTCATGCAGCGGCTGGATCGGGACCGTGGGGGCTTTCGGATGGACACTTCCCCAACTTGAATATTATACACCCCAATATGTCTACCCTGGTTATTTTTCCCTTAGTAGTTCCTTATCCAAGTTCCCTCTTCCCACAAAACCCTCCGGGTTGCATCCCCCTGTCCTGGCCCGACCCGGCCATGAGGGCGGTTGCCGGCGGGGCCGCCCACGAGGCGCCGCTGGAGCCCGGGCAGGGCTGTCCCGGCCTCGGAGTGCTGGAAGTCCTACGGTAGACTTTCCCCGCCCATCTCATTCTCCCATTGGTCCTTTTGCCGCTCCTCCCCTCCCTCCTTCCCTTCATTTGCATGTACCCAATGAACGGTGTTACTCCGCCCCGTCTCCACCCCTCTTCCCCGCCTACGTCCGGGGAATTCCCATGCTCTCCTTATAAGTGAGCGCGTGGCAATAAACTTGGCTTTTCCTCATGGACTCCTGGCAAGTGCGAACTTGTTCCGTTCGGGGCGGTCGCTGGGCCGGGGTCAGGAGGAGCCGACCTCACTTCTAAGGGGCCTGATCCTAGGGAGCCCTTCTTGTCGCTTTCCTAGCCTTGCTCCTGGAAGCGGAAACCTCTCCACCGTATTGGTGGGCTATTTTTAATCCGCTGATACTGGACCACATTAATTAAGCTACATTTTATTAATTACTTGCAGACTTTTAAAAAAGCAGTCAAATGTTGCAGATACCAGTTTATAATTTTTGCTGATGCTCTGATATAGAAAATCCTATTATACTACCATGATCTCCTCTATAAATTGGATGCTTAATTTAATTGGCACAGCAGTATTACAGATTCTGTACATGCTATCCTGAGCTTGTGTTTTTTAGAAAATTTGTATAGTCCAAAAAGAGTGTTCATGATAGAAAATCCTTCTGATCTGAGGAGGATTCTCTGTCAGAAAGAAAAATGATGCCATGACATTACATTCAGTTTCAGCCCACTGTACGTAATCTCATCCAGTTTTGCCACTCTTTACCTCACTGCATTGAAAGAGAACCTGGAAGTATCCAAAATAAAAAGTTATGCTGCTAATACTACTAAAGAGCTATCAATGCCATACTTCCATGGTGTTCTTTGAAATCTGTACTCTTCTTTAATGCCTAGGACAATTTACTATATTATGGTGTAAATGAGGAAGATCTCCTTTTTTTCCCCAACTATTTTCAATATACTCATGATAATTATTTCAAGTTCCTAACCTCTAATTTCTCAGTGCTTCAAGATTCATGTTCCTTCCCCCCATAAATTCTTTCTTCACAAGTGTGCAGTATAAACTTTGCCATGTTTAATTTATGATGTGACATCAGAATGACAGAGGTTTGTCACTTCTTTATATTTGAAAGAGTCAGTGTACACCTGGGACACTAGAAATAGAAACTTAATAAGACTCAATAGTAACACATATTCCCAGGCTGAGCTCCTTGTTCTAGGATGGGGTTTTTTGGCTTTTTATCCTTGAACAAAGGGAAGCATATATTGAGACTTTTTGAAATTATAAAAGAAATTATATTTAGTAGCAGTTAATTCATTTTTCTTAGCTTGTATTTCTAAAACAAAGTGCTAGCAACAGTTAGAGGTGATAATCAGACAACAGAGTGACTTGATGATCATTGTGGGTCCCTTCCAACTCGGTAGATTTTGTGAATTTTCCAGAATTGGGCATTGTTTTTCAGATCTCTGTAAAGTATCACAGGGCCTCCATCCTCCTTCATGCTAAGGGAGAGAGGTGAGTTTTGCCACTCAGCAAGACCTCAATACTAGAGCAAGGAGTGCCTGAGCCCCCCCATCCTGAGAGGGAAGCATAGGAGCCCTGACTCAGAAGCAGCTCTGACCCAGGGTATGCAGTACCATCAGGGACTGCACCCAACCCCTGCCCCCCATACAAGAGCCACTCCCAGGGAGTGCAGGTGACCAGGAGTGTCGTGAGGCAGTTTGTGCTGGCAGGATAAGCAAGAAGGACTGTAACTCAAGCAGTCAGCTAGCTGGTGGTCATTGTGTTTGCTTAAAGAGCTCAGGTATGATGTCCACTCAGCAGGGACCCAAGTCCTCTCTCCTCACAAAAAGGATGTGGAAACCCAGACAGAGCTCCCACAACAACATACAGGTTTCAGGCTATAAAGAGGACTTAAGCCTTTCATTAGATTGTTGCAGAGCTAGCACTTTTGTCAGACATGGCCATCTGGATGATCTGCTCAGACTGGTAGCATGAGATGTTTAAGAAGTATTAGAGAATCAGAAAGGGAGATAAACTGGTGGAACCAAGCTCTGGGTTGCTGAAATAATAAAAGATAAGGAGCAGCCATCAGAAATGTATCAAGGGGGACTGAGCCTTTATCCTTCTGTCAATAAGGAGCAGGTACCTGTTGTGAAGAAGGGAGTAATTGGATAGTAGTCCATGCTCAGGGTGGCAAGTGAAATCCTTTTTCACTCACCTCACCTCGCTCCAGGTGCCTCTGCACAATAGCTATAAGGCTTTGTACATGGAAGGTCAGTCAAAAGATGAATTGGAGGAAGGTCCAGTTTCACCAGAGGTGTCACCACAATCAGAGACGTCAACTCCCTGCAACCTCTTCCAAGAGGAAGAAAGGATGGGTTATAGTTGTAGGCAATTACCCTCTGTAGTGAACAGAGGGCCCAATATACTGACTGGGAACTATGTATGGGGAGGTCTGCTGCCCCTCTGAGGTGTGGGTTAAGGATGTCACCAGGAAACTTCCTAACCTAATGCAGCTTCCAGACTACTACTCACTACTAATCTTCCATGTGGAGGTCAAAGAGGTAGTGACACACCATCTGAGGGTGATCTAGAAGGACTTTAGGGCCTTGGGGTATTTGGTAAGGGAATATGGGGCACAAGTTATATTCTCTTCTGTAGTTCCAGATGAGGCAGAAACACTGGATGAAACAGGCGGGCTGAGTCTATCAATACATGGCTCTGTGGTTGGGGTCACTGCCAAATTTGGGGGTTTTTTGGATAGTGGAATGGGATACACAGCACCAGGCATCCTGACATCAGATGGGACTCACCTTTTTCAGTGAGGGAGGAGAATCATTGCTTGGGAACTAGCAGGCTCATTGGCAGTCACTAGCAGAGCTTTAAACTAGATGGGATGGGAGAGGGGGGAGTATCATCTAGCTCCTGGTAAGCTCTGGAATGGAATTCAAAGGTTAGAGCGACAAGGTACTAGTGAGAGTACTTTTGCTGGTGATGCTGAAGTGTGCTAGCCACACTGGAGCACACTTTCAGTCTTACGGAGATGAGACAGGGACTTGTCTGGTAACAGAAGCCAACAGGGGAACAGCAGAGAATTATCTCAAACAAATTAAGAGGTATTCCTCTAGCAAGGTGACACAGCCAACAGCCCAGCTGAGATGCCTTTCCACCAATGTTTGCTTTTTAATGATACTTACTGTCTCTCCAAGTAAAATTCTGAAGCTATTTTTATTCAATGCTATTGAATATTTATAGAAAACAGCAAGTCTAATTCTACTGAGACTTTTCATGAGATTGTGTTCCTCAATTTATCTGTAACATTCCCTATGAACCTAAAACAATAGCAGCAGACACTGAGTTCCATCTTAGTGGTTCTTGAGCACTGGATGGGTTGCATCAACAGAATTGTGGCCAGCAGGTCTGCCTGTCTACTCCACTCTGGTGAGACCCTATCTGGAGTACTGCTTCCAGCTCTGAGATTCCTAGCGCTGAAAGGACATTAACCTATTTAAGCGAGTGTAGAGGAGGACCACCAAGATGATTACAGGGATGGAGCACCTCTCCTTTGAAATTGTTAGGAGAATTGTGATTGTTCAGCCTGGAGAAAAAAGTACTTCAAGAAGAAGAGCTAATTGCAGTCTTCCAAAACATTAAGAGGGCCTGCAAGAAAGAAAGAGACTATTTGCAAGGACATGTAGCGACAGGACAAGGAGAAATGGTTTTAAACTGAGAGTAGTTAGACTAGATATTAGGAAGAAATTCTTTACTTTGAGGACAGTGAGGCACTTGAACAAGTTGTCCAAAGAAGCTACAGATGCCCTGTTCCTGGAAGTGTCCAGAGAAGTTGTGGATGTCCCATTCCTGGCAGTGTTCAAGGCTAAGTTGGATAAGACTTTGAATAACCTGGTCTAGTGGAAGGTGTCTCTGAGTATGTCAGGGGTGTTGGAACTAGGTGATCTTTAAGGTCCCTTCCAATCCAAACCATTCTATGATTCTATATTATTATTATTATTATAGTTTTAATAATATGTAACATACAGGAGTCCTAGCTATCACCACCTACTTCAAAACAAGAGAAGGAACTCCATTCTTCTTTGCAGAATTACTATTTAGCTTTTTCCTGATTTGTTGTGGATCAATGTGACTACTGCCTACAAATTCTGGGTTAAAAAACCCCAAAAATGAAATAAAACTGAACAAAAAAAAAAACAACAAACCAAAGAAAACCAAAACAAAACCCAACAACAACAATTTAAAACAAACACCCCAAACCCTATGTTCTTTAACATATTATGAATGCTAGCAAATAAATTCTAATTTTAAAAGAGTCACTAGCTTTGCAGACTTTTCATAGAAGAAAAATTCTGTGTATCACAGAGAACTGTAACCTTTTAATGGCAATGATTGCCATATCAGGGAATAGAGAAAAATGATGAATGAGAAAAAATTTTGTATTGCAGTAATTTTTCATATGTAAACACTTGTTATTTCTGCATTGGTCCTGGTACTTATCAGTTTTCAGTAAAATTTGATTGTTGTTTATAAAGAAATAATGTCTTCCTAAGAAAACTTTTGAGAGGAACTCAAGCTTGTAAGTCATCATTATTGTTGCAAAATGATGCTACCTTACTTCCATGCAGAAGGTCACACCTGACCATTTTCCTTACAGATATATGAGCTGCCTGCTAGAAATATTACTGCTGTTAAGAAAAAGACATTGCATTCATGCTAACAGCCTGCCCTCCAGGCCACTGTCACCAGATCAAACCCCAGTATCATTTCAAAAAAAGAGTTTACTCTTAGTCTGTCATCTAATTATACACTTATTAGTAATCTTGTTACAAGTATATTGGCATTTTCAGTTCATATTGCCCAATTATTCAAATCATTCATGATAATGGCTCACTGAAAACTGATATCCACAAACTTCTAATATTGACTCCTTTCTTCGATTTTACCTTTCTAGTACTCCAGGGAGTACTACTAAGAACTGCAACAAATCAAAGTCCTGTATTCTCCTGCTAAGTAGGATTCAGGTGGCCTCTTCCTTCTATTTGCCAGGAGCAATATGGTGTCTATGTCAACGATATCTTTCTTCTCACTCTTGAAGTCACTGTCACTCAGAATCATTATTTCATAGTTTCCAACACAGTTAATATAATTGCTTTGACTTCATTACTTGATAATGCCATGTTGCATCTGAATTTTCTACATGCTCCCAAGGTTGCATTTCTTAAATGACATAACACTGATCATTTTTTAATTGCTTATATCCCTGGAGCCTTTAACACCACTCCATCCTTACTGGACATCCTTACAGGAGGGGAGGGGAGGGAAGGGGAGGGGAGGAGAAAAAGGAAAGAAAGGAGAAAGGGACGGAGGAAGGAAAGGAGGAAAGGAGGAAAGGAGGAAAGAAAGGAGGAAAGAAAGGAGGAAAGAAAGGAGGAAAGAAAGAAAGGAGGAAAGAAAGAAAGGAGGAAAGAAAGAAAGGAGGAAAGAAAGAAAGGAGGAAAGAAAGAAAGAAAGAAAGAAAGAAAGAAAGAAAGAAAGAAAGAAAGAAAGAAAGAAAGAAAGAAAGAAAGAAAGAAAGAAAGAAAGAAAGAACTGAGAACTCACTGTTTATATACTAACAAAACAATAAGCACTCTCTAATAAGTGCCAATGCATCTTTAAAAATATACATTCTGAATTACACTGAAAATCAAAATGATTCTTCCATTACATTCAAAAGACCTTGCTGTTTTTAACACTATTCATGATATTTGAAGAAAATGACTCATCAAGCACTAAGTATTTTTTTAATATGGTTATGCAGTAAAGGGATTCCTTTCAGGTCTACTAAGCATGGGATATTGGTTATTGTCAATAGACCAGTGGGGTATTGTCTATTGTCCGGGTTTCCATGTGAATTGTTCCTTTCTTGCATCCTCTGTCATTAATATTGTTGCTGTTAATGTTAGTTTTCTTATCTTATTGCTGTTTCCAGCAAATTGTTCTTATGTTAAGTGGTGATCTTTACCTTTTGTGCCTTCAGTTCTCTTCTCCATCCCATCATGGCCAGGAAGGGGAGGGGAAAGCAGGCAAGTGAGGAAGCAGCATTGGTTTGGAGAGTCTCAGTGGGAGCATTAAACTGGGGAGTACCATTCCTAAACCCAACAGCCTTTAAAGCCACTTTATTGTAAAATTTTAAAAAGCAATAGAATTAAGCACACCAGAAAAAAAGTGAGATGGGACATAATTAAACAGTATATTTAAGAAATATGTGTCACTTCAATTTTACTTGCTATCTCACCTAAATTGTTCACTTTTTAATGTAGGTCATTATTAGTATAATTACACAAGTAAAAGAATTAATGAGAAAATGTGTTTACAGTGAGTTTAAGTTACAGACTTCAAGAGGTAAAGGGCAATTTAGTTACAAGGTTCACTGTCAGAGGTCACTGTAGAAGAAGAAAGGTGAGAAGAGGTGAAAAGATGCAAATACTACACAGACAAATCAGATCTGTACCACAAAGCAGAATACAAATTAGTAATTAATTTTGAGAGTCTGAAGGTAATAGTATTTAACAGAAATTCAAGATGGTAAAATAGTGTAAAATGATGCATCAGCAGTAGGGTGGAGTTCCCAGGAAAAAAAAATATTCTCTGTCTAAAATCACCAGGAGCCTGCAACTTAGTCCTTTTTGTGGATGCAAAGAGAGCATGCAGAACACATAGGGGACTGGACTATCTCAGAGGGTTATGGAAAACTGGGAGAAGAATATGTATGACAATCTGGAAGGCATGTGAAAATTCAGGCCATTAAAGATACCAACTTTATGTAAAAACATTTGTTTGCCTGCTTTACATCTTTTCTCATAATTCCTTTTTATGTGTGTGTGTGTGTCAGAGTGTACGTTGTGTAAGACTAGTGCTTGCTACATCACTGAGCATAGTGATCTGATAGGAATGGGGGAGGCTTCTATGTCATGACAGGACACATTCTAAAAACTTCTTAAAAAATATGTAATTTCCCACTGTATGTACTGCATATATATATATATATATACATAGTAGCATGATATACAGTAAGATATTTTACGAATAAGGAGAGACAGAAATACTTAAAATACCTTAATTGCTCTACTGCTCACGTGTTTGAACACCTCCCATACAAAAGAAATCATTTACACAGCCATTGTGGTGGGAAGCCATATCAAAATGTACCAAAATCTAAACACAAACTTACAGAAAGCATTTTTTTCTGTAGGAAATTATTTTTAGAGATTGCGGGAATGCCAGGCAAGTCTTAACAAGTATTAAATCACAGAAGAAAAAAGTTGATGACAGATATAAAATAAATTGTTGTGTATCTGCTTTTACTATGTAGGGTGTATTTTACGTATTTGGAGACTTGCATGGGTCGTGGGGTGTTTTTAGTTTCTTTGTGATCTTCAAACTGGTTTTACACAGCTCTTAATGATGCATCTCTTTGATGACCAGTAATGTCCATTGAAGAGGTCCTGGGGTCTCCAATATTAACTGGTGCCTGTACATTTGAAGTTCCTGCAATCACCTCATGACTGTACTTACAATATTGTACTGTTGTCTAGGGTCATAGATAGTTCTCTTTACACAGAGGAAATACTTGCTATTAATGTCTCTTCATTACAAGATATGTAACAAGGCATTACACCATAAAGCTATACCAAAGTAAGCAAAGGCTAAAACGAAAACTGTAATAATCACTTGTCATTAAACCATTGTTATTACAAGTTAAAGCACAGCTCCAAGCTAGGCAAAACCTGTCCAGGTGCGCTTGAAGCCTGTGTTGTTAGCTTAACACAAATCCTGTAAGTCTGTTACAACTGTACCTCAATATTCTCTGGGTTACAAGGCTATGTTTGTGCACTTGTCAAAATAGCAAAGGTCACTAACACTGAAGGAGATAACAGGAACAAGGAGAGAAACACCAGCAGCTTGCTCCCCTCAGGAATTGGCTCTCAGTACAGAAAGTCTCACCTAACGTTATATTGCATTACACTCAGAAATGTGACTGCAGCTGAAAGTGAAGAAATTTTTTCAGGAAAAAAAAAAGGGGATAGGGGAAATTCTTATTAAGTTGTTTCTCAGGCCAGGAAAACCTATAAACCAAGAGAAAATATTTTTTAAAATAAATTCACTGGCACACAGACACAACTATAACAGATGAATGATGGATAATAGTGTTGCTACTTCCTATATATGCCTGAAATCAATTTGACAAGCTTTAAGGTATCATCACAGAAAACCTACCAAACTGTCTTTTCAGTTTAAGAATTATTCAAATGAAAAGTGGGTCAAAAGTTTACATTAAAAGTGAATGAAGCCTTATAAACCTGCATTGGAAAGATTTAGACAGAAACTGTTTAATTCTTCCAAGTGGGTTGAGTTTAATGAACTATGAGATAATTAGTCTAATGGCAAAAAAGTTTCGTAATTTTATAAAAGATGATTTACCTTTGAGAGTTTTCTTTCATCACCTAAAGAGTATTAATCATTCATATATTTGATGCTCGAGATGTTTATTATTTTGTCTGACAGTTTCAAAACTGGCCCTTCTGTTTATAGAAAAAAGATTTCCCACATATACACAGTTATTTCTTCCATTCTGAAAACACATTCACATTCTGTGAATCTTTAATACTAATATTAGTTAAACACAACTCCTTTTAGATCCTTCTAGAATCTTAGACATCTTTGCAAAGAGCTGTTAACTTTGATACGTAAGTGTATTTTCACTCCAACTACTTTTAACATGATTGGTAGTACTCATTATGATAATACAGCTCAAAAGTAAAAGTGTACTCTCCAAACCTTGTCAGTCATATTTTGCAAAGAAGTATCTGGGTGCCAGTAACTTCTGCCACATACATCTTCTGAGTTCTTGTGTCAGAGCTATGGATAATGCTTTAGTTCTCTAGATACCCATAAATGCTGTTTAGTATGTGTAATCATGAAACAAGGTCATGCTAAGAAATGGAACTTAGGGGCTTTTCCATCTTTGAACTGTGCAGTTCATTTCTTTTCTAGCTTTTGTTGCTTTCTTAATTCTGGTTTTATTTTCTGCTTTCTTATCCCCTCTGTACCCTTATTGTCATTAAACCTATATTTAAAAATGTTTCATTTGTTAAGACAGTAGGAGTTTATTTACCATTCATTCTAATGACTTTATGACATTATCTTATTCTCATAGTCTAAAACATACAATTCCATCATTATCCTCACTTGTATAATACTGATCTTTTTCAAAGTTACTTCAAATGTATGTGCAATAATTTTTCTCCTGCACTATGGACTTGGTTATTCATATAATAACCATACCTTCAAAGACATTCAGTGTGATTGCATTTGTTGTGAATTATTTATAAACCCAAAGTTAAGCAAGAGTTGCAATGTAATACCTATGAATGTTATCTCTACATACACAGGACTCAAGCAATACACAAAAGCAAAAGAATAAAGGCCTTTCATACTAAATTACATGGAATTAACAATGCAATTTGTTACTTACATTGCATTAACAGTGTTGCCTAGTCAGAGCTGCCAACAGTTTAAATCATACATTTGTGACTTTTTTGGTCACTTATTTTCCCCAAAACTCTAATTTTCATTTGATGACAGGATGGCAGTGATGGTTAAATGGAGCGTAGACTTAAGTTGGAGAAAAAATCATTGATCAGAACTAAAAAAAACACAAACATAATCCAGGATCAGTTTTTAAATAGCAGTTGAAAAAAAAAAGCCCAATATAAAGGTTGAACTATGTACAGCTCTAGCTCTGGCAAAAAATTCATTCTCTTGAGTATAAATGAAGCTTGATCTGACTTTAGCCAAACAGGATGCCTTTAATTTAGTGGTGCTCTTTACTAAAACAGTGTTTGTTATTGTTTCATGATTTCAGTGCAGATTTATATCAGCAGGAACTCAAAGGCATTCTTAACTCTAAAATCTGCTATAGTAATCACAGATGATGAAGTATATTATGAGAATTTATAGAATCATTCTATAATTCTCAACATTAAATGCAAAACAAGTATAAAATTTAAATTAAATAATAGCCAGTGGGTTTATATTGTCTCTTTGGATTTTGATAAAATACGCTAACAACTACAAAGGCCTGTGGTGTGTCTATACTCATAAGGAGATGAGCAGGAATTGCATTGCCTGAAGGGCAATATCACAAGTTATACTGCTGTTTGCAAAGGGTAATAGTTCCTAAGTCCTAGGAGAGTATGATGAATTAGTGAGTTTTCTGCTCCTTTATGAAGGGTATAGTCAAGTCTTTTTATTTTAAAATCAATCCTCCTCAATACCCTTACTTCTACTTTCTAAATCACTATTTTTGAAGTTACCATGGCCAGCCAGTCAAGGGAGTTAATTTCCTTCCTTTACTCCACCCAGAGAAGCGTGTCCACTTCTGGGACCTCCAGTATAACAAGGACATGGTCTTCTTGGAATGAATCCAAAGGAGGGTCACAAAGATGCTCAGAGGACTGAGTTTCTGTGGAGACATGCTGAAAGAGTTGGAGTTTTTCACTCTGAGGGACGACCTTCCAGCAGATTTCCGGTACCTAAAGGGGGCCTACAACAAACTGAGAGAGGGACTTCTTACAGGGTCATGGAGAGATGGGACAAGAAGTAATGGGTTTAAACTGAAAGAGTCTCAGTTTAAATTAGATATTAGGCAGAAATTTTTTACTGTGAGGGTTGTGAGGCACTGGAAGAGGTTGCCTAGAGAAGCTGCAGACGTCTCAACCCTGGCAGTGTTCAAGGCCAAGCTGGATGGAGCTTTGAACAACCTCGTCTAGTGGAAGGTGTCCTTGCTCAAGGCAGAGGGATTGGAACCAGAGGATGTTTAAGATCTCTTCCAACTTAAGCCATTTTGAGATTCTCTATTCTTTTCTAAAATATATGTATTCTATATGTCTTGCAGCAAGGCTACCTCGCCTTTTTTTCTTCAGCAGTTAGGTTCTACTTTTTCTCCTCTACCTTGGATTCAGTTACAGCTTTTCCCTCTATGGGTGGATGGAACTCCAGGTACTTTACAAAAATCTAGACTGCTTTGCAGGTATATACACGTGCATAGACTTATTTGAATATACATACATACATACATACATATATGTATATAAGATGGGTTACACTACGAAGTAGCAAGGAATCATCCTGAGGTTATATTAACAAAATGAAGGAAAACAGGGTGCTTAAAATCTAACAGAAGTGAAAATAAAGCTCTTCCATAAAAAATGTGTCCATTGGAATGAATTCTATTTCCAGTTGTGCATGTTTCATTCCTTTAGTGATAAGAAAATGGCTATAATTCGAATACTAGATTCACCAAATCTGGATCAAAGTTTTGACAAAGAAGAAATCCGGTGTGGTGCTTCATGTACTGAGAACAGTTAGTCCCACAAACACAGAGGATTGTCCTTTGGCAAAACACTAATGTGTATGTCATAGGTATTTTCTGAGCAGAAGTAACAGAATTGGTTCACAAAGGAGTAAGCACATGTCAAGTTCATTATGTAAAATATATCTTTCATATAGTCTACCAACGCATGAAAATAAATGCTGGGGGGGCTGGGGGGGAGGGGGGGTTGGTTGGTTGGGGGGAGGGGGTTTGTCTTTTTATTTGGGGGGGGGAGGGGCAGCAGGCAGGAGGGTGCTTGTTTTGTTTTTATTTGGTTGGTTTTGGATTTGCTTTTTTAATGGTGTGGTTAAAAGACCTTATTAGTCAAAGCTTGCATTTAATATGTAAGTTAGCTAAAAATTAGCTAACTTTAGCTAATTCATTAGCTAAAAATTTGGTATCCACAGTACATGGGAAAACAGAATGAATGATGAGTTCTAAAGTGGTTTATGTTCTGAAAAATGGATCTTTTTTCTGGTGTTCAGGGACATAACTCATTTTTGTATGAAGTATTTGATTAAAGATCCTGCTTTTTGCCAGATTCTTTTCATAATGGTACATTTTATATGTGAAATTAATAACGAGTTGTCATGGATAACCAAGTGCCATCACATCAACTCAATAAACCCAGCTAGTAAAAATCCTGGTAGATGAAAACAAACAGTGAGTGAAAGGGAGAATAATTGTAGGAGTTTAAAACAAATTATGTAAATGCCTTTGGAAAGCAGTATAGCTCATATTTAGCAACCTGAAAAAACATTTGATCAAGCATACAAACATAAGATGTAGGGTCTGTTATTACATGTTCAAAACTAATTTCACAATCAGGTAGAAATTTCAGCATTCTGCTTATGTGTTCCTGGTGCATCTCCTTTTTTTTTATGTTATCTCAGTAAATGCAGAACAGACTAAAACCCAGACATACATCCTGTGCATCCTCTTGCACTGCAATACTGCTTGAGTAAGTAAGACTGATTTAGACTAATGGAACAAAGAGTTTGAAGCAAAGGACAATGATTATTGCATACGTACATAGTATAACTTAGGAAAGTTTTTGAAGTATTTATACAAATACTTATTTATAATGAAGATAAGACATTTTTGTTGCTTCAGGTTACCATATAACTCAAAGTCATCATTCTCTTCTGCAGGACATAAGCACAGAATCACAGAATCAAGGCTGGAAGACACCTTCAACATTATCTAGTCCAACCATCAACACAACACCACCATAATCATCCCTAAACCTCAAGTGCCACATCCAGACACCTCTTGAATTCTTCCAGAGACTCCACCACCTCCTCGGACAATTTATTCCAATGCCTAACCTCTCTTTCAATGATCGTATTTTTTTCTAATATCTAATCTGAACCTTCCCTGGTGAAATTTAAGGCCATTTCCTCTCACCCTTTTACTTGAGACAGAGAGGACGAAAATGACCCTCACTTTACTACTACCTTCTTTAAGGCAGTTGTAGAGAGGAATAATGTCTCCTCTGAGCCTCCTCCTCTCCAGACTAAACAGTCCCAGCTCCCTCAGCCACTCATATGACATATAAGAAAAATGAGGTATTTTGAGAAGTGGAGGACATGAAGAGGGCACAGTGATGAAGTTGTAGAAGGGACGGTGGGGAGCTGAGGGTATCCAACTTTCTTAAGAGAGGAAACAGAGGGGCAGATACTGATTTCTTCTCTCTGGTGAGCAGTGACAGACTTGAAGGAGTGTCATGAAACTGTGTCAGGCCAAGTTTAGGTTGGATCTTGGGAAAAGGTTTTTCACCCAGAGGGTTGTTGGGCACTGGAACAGGATTCCCCAAGGAAATGGTCATGGCCCCAAGTTTGTCAGAAATCAAGAACTGTTTAGATAACACCCTCAAGTACATGGTGGGATTGTTGGGGCTGTCCTGTGCAGAGCCAGGAGTTGGACATGATCCTTGTGGGTTCATTCCACTGCAGGATATTTTATGACTCTATGATACTCTCAAGACCCTTCATCAGCTTTGTGTCCCTTCTCTGGACATGCTCCAGCATCCCAATGTCCTTTATGAAGTGAATGGCTCAAAACTGGAGAAAATACTTGAGGTGTGGTCTCACCAACATCAGCTACAGAGGGATCATCACTGCCCTGGTCCTGCTGGCCACATGACACTTGATACAGACTAAGATGCCATTAGCCTTCTTGGCCACCTGGACACACTACTGGCTCAAATCCAGCTCACTGACGACCAGCACCCCCACGTCATTTTCCACTGAGCAGCTCTAAAGCCACACTTCTTCCAGCCTGTAGCACTGTCTAGCATTGTTGGGACCCTAATGCAGGACCTTGGACTTCACCTGATTGAATTGCATACAGTTATCCTCAGCCCATCAATCCAACCTGTCCAGATCCCTCTGTAGAGCCTTCCTACCATCCAGCATATCAACACTCCTGCCCAGCTTGGTGTCATCTGTGATTTAATAAGGAAACTTAATAGAAAGAATTATTATGAATATGTCTGTGTCCATAATCAAGACACAGAAGTGCATAATTTATTTCTTATAGAGCATAGCCTGTTATGCTATATTTTATTTTAGGAGAGAACAAAGACTAGTGGGAGGAAAAAACCCAAACCACAAGAGGCATGGAATTAAAAAATCAGTTAGTGGACCTTGACTCGCAACAATAACAATGAAATTTGATTATTAAAAAAACATGCATATGAGATAAAAAATTAATCTAATATGAAAACTTACTTGTCTTTCATGATATATACAGAAATTATAATCATAAATAGTGCAAAATTATTTTCAAAATACCTATAATTTTTCATTTACTTTTCAGCCATCATTTTTCTCCAAGGTCAGTTGTTTGTTCTCATGTTAATAATTTATTGACAACCTCTAACCAAAATTAGTGCTACTTAGTAATTTTTTCATGAAGGCAAATCATAATAGTAATGGCCACTTGCTTTCAGTACAAACCAAGACTCAAAAGATAATTTCTGAAAAAGGAAATGAATGTGCAATGAGCAACACAATGTCTATAAACTATTTATGAAAAGAAATTTAACCCACAAATTAAGAGCTAATGGCTAAAATATTGCTGAGCTTAGTCAAGTGAGTAATGCCATCTATTTCAGTACAACTTATACAAGTAGGGCTATATGATTTGACTAAAATGAAACCTTAAGAAACATCCGTGACAGCATTAATGCATGATAGATGATCACCACAACGGCAATTAAACATACTGCAGATCATATAATATTCTGATTATCTGCTTTATGACTAGAAAACAAATGTGTTCATTTTTGTAGTCATCTACTTTTCTTTTTTCCCCAGTTGCTGATTCAATTGTAAAGGCTTCACTGATGGGGCTAATTTCAGTATAAGTAGTTTTACCACTCTTTTCACCTCTATAATTATTTTCCAGGATAGAAAGCTTTTTCTGGGATTCTAACATCAGTCCCAAATGGTTGTGTGTTTGCCATCTTGTGCATGTTTGATGTGAGGTAATAATTAGTGACAGTTACCTGTAGCACACTTCTAGTTATAAATCAAATAATATTTTTGCCTCGAAACAGCCAGGTTTTGTTTTGGGTAGGGTTTTTGGGTTTGTTTTTTTGTTTTTGGTGGTTGGTTGGTCGGTTTGGTTTGTTTTTTTGCTACTTTTAAATTTATCTCCCAGAAATTTTGCTGTTAATTATTTACTGTTCATAACATCATTGTATTGTTTGAAACAAATCTTCTTGCTCTATCTGCTGTTGCTTAAAAATATAGGATAAAATTATTTTGAGGAGTTCTAACTATTTTGTTGCCAGTGTCACTCTTCCTACTGCAGAGTTAGAACAACTTTTGCAAAAAGCTATTTATCTTCTGATTCTATACTTACTTGGTTTTGGTCTTATTTATGTAGAGTTCAGGGTAGTTTTTTTGCAATGTTACACCTGTTAATTTCAGTGCAACTAAAATTTTGATATTTGTTTAGTTTCATTAAAATTTAAAGTCCTTTCACACACATACCAACATTTTTTTAAGTTGCAGGTATTATGACTATGCTGCTGGCTTTGTTTCATTTTAACAGATACACTTCCTTCAATGTCTAATATGTGTCCATGCCTACACATTCTGTGAACTTTGATGTCTGTATTTTCATAATTAATATTGAAGTCAAATGGTATTGAAATATTTTAAAATTAATTTTCTTTAACTGCAATGAAAGCTTATGGCTTTCAAAATATTGCCATTATTCTACATTTGGTTTATCAGTGTGTGACTGGTTTTTATAAGATGGCTGTGGGTATCAAATTGACAGGTTCATTCATCCCAAAACACTGATCAAGATCTCTTAGACACAGAAAGCTTTTGAAAAGCAACTTGCCCCTGACCCACATGCAATAAGTGGTCTGGGAGCATAGGACATGGCAGGGAGAGGAGTTAGAATTTCTTTTTCTACACTTTTGCTTGAGACTTGTTCATCAGGAGCGCACTGCACGTGCACTGAACTAAGCCTTTGAGGCCTGAAGACACAATTAGCCAAGTCAGACAGCCACACAAGTATGTGATGCCCAAATGTTCCCATTTAATGGGCTTTAACAAATTGTTCAGAAATAACTTAATCAAGTAAGAGGTTATGGAAACTGCTTTGAGTTGAATTTCCCAACTCCCTACCTCAGGGCTCCAGTACTTTTGTTTAATAATGCAATAAAAGCCTTCATGATCAAAGAATGTCTAACTGCGATGAACCAAAAGGATGTCAGTCTGATAATACTGAAAGAGTCATCTATGGATTGGTATTCTAGGGAAAAAGCAACTTAACATCTGAATCAAAATTTTTGAAAAAGCAGGGAATTCATGTATCATCAGGATTCTAACCCTCTGGATTTTTTAAAGCTAAGAACCAGTTTTTTCATCATTGAATTAGTAAGGGGTTTTTCATTTATTTTAAACTGGCCTTCCAAGGCGATGTTGTATTTGAACTGTCAAAGAAACAAACACTTTACAGGACTGTGAT
The DNA here is from genome assembly GCF_047495875.1 of Pithys albifrons albifrons. Taxonomy (NCBI): domain Eukaryota; kingdom Metazoa; phylum Chordata; class Aves; order Passeriformes; family Thamnophilidae; genus Pithys; species Pithys albifrons. Next base: position 40,163,202 of record NC_092462.1, read on the forward strand.
AACCTGTTTAGTGGGCATTACTGATTTCCAAAGGTCAGAAAATATAAGTCACAGACATTATTCAGAGATTTCAAGAAATGGTTCTTTTAAAAGAATGAATAATTATCACAAAGGATTGAAATTACCAAGATAAAAACTTCTTCCATTAATAAAATGATCTTATTACATGTTGACTACTGATTTTCTATAATTCAACACAAAGGCATTTCCCTGCTACACCTTCCATAAATAAACAAATGAGGAATAAACAACAGGTCGTCATGGACAGGGGGAAGCTTTGGGCAAAGTATGAGCAGATTCTAGTGGGACCTGAACAATAGGAAAAAAAATGAGGGAAAAAAGAAACTTGTTATTTTCCAAACATGAAAAATTTACTGTTATCAAGTTTCTTTTACAGAACAATAATTCTCTGTAACCCCCTATAGATCCTTATGAACATTATCTATTTATCTCATACCTATGTATCTGCAAGGAGAAAATATTTTGTTTGGAGTTGCTGAGCTTCAGCTCTCTGTGGTCTATAATTGGATTAATAAATATATTCATTCATGAATCATTAGTCACAAGCTGAAGTCTGAGATGTAACCTAGTTCCACAGACAAACATAAAATCATTTTATGTTACTTCTTAAAAAGGATTCAAAAGGTATCATATGGTTGCAAGTTTCTATTTTATGCATATGGTTCTTATATTAATTTTATTTTTTCTCCTGTACAAGATCTCAAAACCTGAAAAAATTAATACAAACATGATTCATAGGAAAATAATCTGCCTTTCACCCTAAATTTTAGACATTTATGTTCGGGGGTGGGGGGGGGGGGTGTGGAGGGATGGGGAAAGCCAGTCCTTATTTCTTCTTCTCCTTTATTTAGCTTCTCAAAAAAATATTTATTTATTTATTTATTTATTTATTTGTGTGTTGGGTGTTTGATTTTGGTTTATTTGTTGCAACAGAATTCTATTACTTAAGTTGAGCAGAATATGAGAAAAGTAAACATAGAGAAGTTATTGTCACTTTTTCTAGAGACAATCATAAATCTAATGCTGGCATCCTAAATGGATTATGAAAACTGTTCCCAAATATAGAGAGTATAATGTTCTTCTTTTCATTAAGAATTTTTTTAAACACTACCCTGATGAAATGTATTGCTTTTCTTTGTATATGGTTTTATTATTAAAACAATATCAACATAGGATTTTTATTTTCATAATTTGTAAGGCATTTGCTCCAAATTACTTATTAAAATCCACAGTACAAGGAAAAAAAGTAATCTCTGACCAAAGAGATAGAAGTTGTCCTAATCTTTTCATTAGGTGCTCAGAAAGAGGGTTATTGAACAACTACAGCAGTCAGAAAGTGCATTGAGAGTATTGCTGACAGAATTAATCTTTAAAGTATTTATGAAGAAGTGAACTTAGTTGTCTAACAAATGAACACACAACCTTAAAGGGGAAGTGGAATTTTACAGAGAGATCTGATGAGAACATACCTGAGCTAACAGCATCAGAAAATTATACTTGCTTATCATCATTGGCTGCCAATACTGAGTTCATGGTTTGCTCTTTTGGGTTTAAGACAAGACTCATGACCCAGCCACTACCAGGAACTACATTATTAGTAGTATTGCTTTTTGCACCACAGTCAGGGTGGTTCAGTTCATCATCTGTGACAAAAGGAGGTTAAGTCAGTCTTCTTGAAAATAAACACAAAAAACCAGATACAATATTTAATTCCTGTTGTTTTCTTCATCTAGATAGCAATCTCAGCTACTCACAGCAACTGGCCCTTTGGAGGTTTGGACTGAATTGAAATAAAGTTTGTTATGACTGAGATCGAGTTCATTGGTATGTGATGGAAGTGTGAGATTATGTACCTTAAGTTTTACAGACCAGTGACTGTGGCTGTGTTGAGACTTTGGTTGTTGCTGTGCTTCATTTGTTTTAAACTGGCAATATTCATTGCCTGACTGCCCACTTGCAAGCAGTGTGCAGTGCACCACTGCAACACCATCCAACTAAGTTTCTTCCAAGACAAATCCTGTTCATATGTTTTCAGACTATACCAAGTGAGAAAAATCAAGAAATCTACTTGAAAAATGCTCTTTGAACACTAAAGGAGATGCATCCTTCCCGCTTAATGCAGACATCCTTCACAAAGACACTTCTATGTTGCATGCTAGTTTTATGTTATAAAACTACGAGTTAGTAAGTACTCCCAGTTCTTATTAGGAAATTCATCAGAGAAACAAAAGGAAAAGACTGTTCAAAAAGGAAAGAAACAAATCTGTCATCCTCTTTTTTTTCCAGATAACTAGTAGAGTTATTTTTCCACTTTCCCAGCCCATGAAACATCCCTAAATGCATGACATGCATTCAGATCAGTGAGAACTGGGCACACAGATTCTTTTGCCAAGGGCTGAAATGAAAATCTGTGCAGTCTGTTATGACAGAATGGATACAAGTGCCAGAGTCACACCAATGTCACAGAAACTCTGGTTTATTTTCAGATTAAAACAAAAACTTTGGCTGGAAGTTTGGTGCTTGCTGAAAACAAGCATATGTAATCAGAGCCTGGCACATGCTAAATCCTGCTGAAGAATTATGTCATAGAACTGTCCTTTAACCACAGAGGGAAAAGCATCTGAAGACAGTGGTTTAGGTCCAATGTTTTGTGGTGATATAAAAAATACTTAAGCATTTCTTATCTTAAAAAGTAGAATGCTCTCATTGTGTGAAATCTTTTTGTTGCTCTAGTGCTGTCTTTCCCACACTGTCCAAAGTCGATTTTTCTCTCCATTTTACTTTTCACACTCCAACATCCTTTTCTGTTTCTTATTCCAAAACTTAGTTGAATTTCCTCCATTCTTTCTCTATTTTCTCTTAGGCATCTGGTTTTTACACCTATCCACTCACTTCAAGGGTATGAGACAGCTGGTTTCATCCACAGTCTTTATTAGGAATTTTCCCACTCCTCTTAAGAGAGAGACCCTTGCCATCAAGACCCTTGCCTAGAAATCAACATTAGGAAAATCAAGTATTTTCACAAACTGCAACATGCTTCTTGTGCCTTCCTACTCACTGCAAAGCGCTTGAAATGCTCAGGAAATACAGCAATCACACTGTCCTCTAACATTCACTCCCAAAATCATTAAACATGATTGCATTTAAGCTGTTCTACTCCTACTATATTCTACTGTTGCATTTGTCAGAAAAGATCTGAATGTCTCCTCTAAAATCAGAAAGATTTGTAGAAGTAAATACATACATACATGCATACATATTCCAGACATCATAAGGGTTTCCCTCAAACTCTTTCTCAAAAACAGAGTAAGAATTCACCACTATATCCTGTAAATAAAATTCTTTGTCCTATCTAATAAAGACTACAGAATTAAATATTTACAGAAGTTTTAATTTATGACTGCTAATTTACTAGCTACATAAAATGTTTTTATAATGCAAGCAGTTACATAACTTATACTGTAGACAGAGCATAAGCCATAGCCCCTGAGTCGAGCTCTCTGACCCCAGAGTTACTTTGGTGCAGCACAGCTGGGTGACCTTGGCTCAGTCTTACTGAGTAGGTTGCTGCTAAGCTTTGAGAGTTACATGAATGGGAGCCACATGAAATAAGTAATAACACAGGCAGGAGAGAGATTGTTTCAGTGGCAATAGTTGGCAGCTCAGGAAATCACAAGGGAAAATCACAGACATGGAAATGTATCCCCTTGAGGAAAAAGCAGGCAACCTGAACACGACACATCAGCAAGATCAAAGGTCAGACACTTCCAGGCGGTGACAATCCTCACCTGAATGACCACTAACTGGCCAGCAGAGATTATTGAAGAGTCTAAGAACTGATAAGTACATTAATGCTTACGCTGTACATATCCACTATATGCATTAGACACACACGGAGTTTCTGTGTGCTTTTAAGCTGTGTAAACATACGCAAGTCTGCACAAGGCTTTTTGCATGCAGTTGACAAAACTGCATGCCTAGAGAAAAGTGTCTGTGTTGGAAGGGCTAGAGAACTGGGCAAGAAGGATTACAGCTAAGGTTCTTTGGGATGAAAGCTAGACAGTTCCAAAGAAGAATAATGAAACTTTAAGAAAATTCATGTTTTGGCAGCCTTTCTGCACTTGCTCAGTATTACATAGCAATTTTTCTCAGTGAAATTACCAATCTCTATCATCTTAAACCAAGATTTATTGGAGAGAGGTTATAAAAAGAAAAATCAATGTTGATTAAAACAGCAGATTAAAATATTCTGCTAAATCATATGAGGAGTTTTGCTGGAAAGGAAAAATAGCATAATCATCCTATGTTGATTTAGTCATGATTTAAATTCTTGAATTTTGATTATCCTTTACTGCACTCATGAAAGTAAGTCCCTTTAGATGCTGACAACTCATTAGGCTGCCACGTTTTCATCTCTTGAATTGAATATAGAAAATCTCTAAACATTAATACAACTTTAATTTAGGTAACACCCATTCAAATTATGCTCAAAATATTGAATTTGATTAACCACTAACGTTCTTGGTAACAAAACAGTTGGATATACTTTTCTCTCTACTTTTTGAGTAAGAAGTTAAATTTGGGAAATAAGAGGCTTTTTTATTTTTTAAGCCTCAAACTTGAAAAGAATGAAGTTCCATTAATATGGAAACATAATTCTGTCAAGCAGAATTCACAGAGCGTCAATATTTTACAATTTCCACATAATGTTTTACTAACTAGTGAAACAAAAATATACACAAAAATTCATAGTTTCTGTGATAAACAAAACAAGCCTTCAAGAAAATTACTTTCTGACTTTACTAAATGAAAAATCACTTACTTTAGAATTGTATAGGAAGAGGAAGACTTACTGACTCCAGAACATTTCTGGACACTATTACATATTTTCCATGCTTTCACTGGGAGATTTGTTAGTGTAAAAAGCATGTTCAGTCTGGATGCATGTTGGTAATGCTTCTTAGTGAAGAAAGCTGCACTACTATTAACAGTTGCAAAATAAAAGTTCCCAATAATTGCTGCAAAACAATTAGGAGGTAATTAAGGGTAACACTTTGCTGGTCTGTATCTCCTCTTTTTGAATCTGGCTTTCTACCAGAACTAATACGTTTGACAAATATGGAATAACTATTTAAATGGAGAAATCCCCTATTTGATGTGCCCTTTGGAAGTCAGTTTAATTAATACCAATTAGAACTCATGACTGAAAGCTGTAATAGTCCACGTATTTTATTCCGCCTTTACCCCTATACCTTATGGCATAAATTAAGCTAACATTGAGGATCTGCTTAATGTCTCTTTGTCAGTGTAGAACTTCAGAAATGTTACACGACCATTTCAACATGTGTGTATCTGTATGTTTGTGTGGCTGTGCACAAGTGTAGGCACATGTGAATATCTATGCAGTACACTGATATGTAAACATACATATTTATACACAAAGATAAAACATTTTGACAGAGCTCCTGCAAACTAGATGACTAGAAAGTACAGAGCTCTTAAATTGAAAAGGTAATCATGCATATCTGCCTTCTTTTTTAAATTATTGTTGTTAAAGTGTTGAAACATTAGCAAAACCACATTGTGCTAACATTGTTAGTTATAATCTTAATTCCTCTGACTCAACCGATATTTATATAAGGTGATATGAGCCCTGCAAGAGAGTTTATACACAAAAAGAAGGATTTGAATCTTTACTTCTTCACATTCCAGATGAGACCTAACTCTAAAATTATTGGCTGTTCTGAACTTGGCAGTTTTGATGAAAGTAGAGGCATGTATTGGACACTTCTTTCAAAGACAGTAAACTATTCCTTCTAATGCAGATGTAAAAGCAACCATTTAATGTTTACTGGGAAAAAAAATTAATCTGGATAACCTTAAGTTTGAATGGTATGAAATAACCTTATATAGGCTATATATTGAACCCTCACTTCTCTCAGCCATATTTTATTTCATAAATACTTTCAACTCTTCATCCTTATTTATACAAATATCATTTGAATTACTTTGGCTGTTTAATGCATACATGAAAATGCTTTAAATTAAGCTTGATCCATATATAGAATATTTAGTATCTTTTCCTTATGAGAGCTGCATAATTGTACTTATTGGTGATGAGAATTCAAGTCTTGTAAAAATGCACAGAATGAAAACTTGTTTAGAATACCTCCACAGACTACAATCTTACCACTAATTACACACATAATAAATATATCATTTCCATAGCTCTTAATGTTAAATTTTTAACTACATTATCTGGAGGTGGGGAGAGAAAAAGCTTATATTCATAAGAATATAATGTATGTATATTGCCCCTCCAAATAGAGTTTAGAGACACTTCAAACAAGTATCAAACCTCAGATAGCAAAGTATTAGAAAACTGGTCCATGAGCTTAAATATTTGTCCATGGATTTAAATAACTGCATTTCTGCTGTCTGTGAAAGCATCCAATGAGAGGTGATTGCCTTTAGTTCCTTGTCTTGAAAGTAACCTAGACAATTATCCAAGTGTCCTAGTTCAGCAAGTCAAGACCAGTTTATCACTGTGAGGGTGTGGGCAAAGCTGTGTCTTCTACACCCTCTATCACATTTCTCGTAAACTGCTAACAATGGACCATTTGCAGCAGCTGCCCAGGGCACACCTGACCCCTCAGGGTGCAAGCTGAGTGTTAAAGAAGCCTGTGAGAGAGGAGCTGAGATAACTCTCCTCTGGGGAGTTGTTAGCACCTTCACACCCAGCCTGAGGAGGCGTGTCTGCTAATGGGCCATCAATGATTCCTAAATACCCCATGACTCACAGAGTTCAATCTCTCATTGTGGAATTCCCCGCCCCAGGGGAGGTACTGGGCATTCCCAGCTGAACCTGAGAGTATATAATCTTGGGATTTGGGGACTTCTGGGACCACTCATTGGATCCAGAGGAGGGCAAGAACCTAAACAGGACTGCAACCACCACTCTTGACCAGACTGCGACCATCATCTGCACCAACTGGATTTTTCCTTTCCTTTTGCTTTGGACTCAGGGGAACCAGAGGGAGTCTCAGCACAAGGGCTAACAAACACCATTCAGTTTGTGCCCCAGGATGCTGGGTTATGCTTCTGGGTTTTGTAGTTTAAAACAAATTTTGCTTTGTATCATTGCATTTATTGTAATATTTTTATTAAATTGTAACTCTGACTTATAATCTCTTTTGTGTTAGATTCAATTCTTCTGCCAGTTTACCTTTAAACCAGCACACTAAGTCACCTAAATTAGGAAAAAAGACACCACCAGCTTTCCGCCTCTCTTTACTGGAAATACCTCTAACAGGTAATAAAGATCTTAAATAAGTCTCATTTTTATATGTATTATATAGGGAGTTTAGGTTAGCTACATCAAGTCCTAAGACTGAAAGCAATGGTTCGAGACATAAGACCCAGCTGAAAAAAGGAACATCCTGAACGCTGAAATTACCAGGCATATTTTATAGTGCACTACCTTGATTATTTTGAGAACATAGTAAGTGAAGATGATCTATTAATGACAGCAGTTCTAGTGGCTCAGACATTAAAAATTAAAAAAAAAAATAGAAAATTAATAAAAGCTTGGCCCTAGATTGAAGCAATCAAGTATGCAAAGGAGTAATGGAATAATGGAGCATCAATGCTTTAATAATATCTGCAGGCAGGAGTGAGGGGTGGTGTAGCCAGTCAGAGGCTGGGCTATGAATCCTGGGGTGTGTGGTGTGGGCAGGCTTCCAGTCTGCCCTTTGGATTGATGCTGCTACTGCAGAGCCTGCCATGTGGGTTCCATGAGCCATGTGGTATACAACCTTGCCCTTCCCCTCCATGCACACTTGTGTAGGTTCTGACCCAATAATAATATAACGATACTCCAGGAGAATTGAGTCCAGTGCCTCACGCTTTCCATAGCAGCATTTTGATGTGCCATGTAAGAGTGCTTTCTTCGTTTGTTTTTTTTTTTTTTTACAGAAGGCAGACTTACATTCAGCCATATACTCTGTTTACTATGAAATAAACTCAAAGAAACAGTGATCTGGGTGGATCTCATCAGCAACATGTGTCTTGCTCAGACAGCACCTAAAACTGCTACCATGGTCTCTGACTCTGCCACCTTTCTTCTTGATAGAATAGTTCCATTTATGTTTTATGAATGGCACCAAGCAATGCTTTCTTGCTACAGCAGTGACTAGCTGTTAATCAAATGTCAACTTTGGTCTATGTCAATGTTCCATAAGTGCTGTTCCTACAATTGTCAATAATGTCTGACCACCTCATTTTGCAAAAGTGCCAAACCACAGTAGCATTTTTGAGTGTGTTAGTGTTGAAGTTTTTATGAAATAATTTATAGATTTAAACTCCAACTGTTTTGGCTACAGAAAATTAGGTCTTCTCAAATACTGTTGTGTTTTTGAATGTAAAATGATCCATGTAAGAAATTATGTTTCTCTTCTCAATGTTTTGGAAAACTCTTAGACATCTGGTTCAGCAAGCTACAACAACACAAAGTCCTGCTGGCTATCATTTCTCACTTCTATTGCTTCTGTTAAGCTCAAAAATTGACTTTTATTACTCTCTACATGTTCCTTCTGATTATGGGGCTGTTCTGAATAAATGGAGTCACAAGAAAACTTCACCACATCACTGTTTTGGATGGTACTTATACCTTGCACTTTGTGTAACAAAAGGCTAGCTTTATACATACACTAAGGTACAACGTATTTTTTTTTTAATAAAATAATTGAGTGCAAAGTTTGCTGCAATTTAATGAGCACTCTCTTTTTTGACCTATTTTTGACAACTAGACTTTGACTTAGAATTAGTTGGAATTAATTTTGCCTTCACTTTACATGTCATTATTTAGGTTCCCACCTTCTACAGCAACACTAACCTCCGGAGCACTGTGCTTGCCTTTGTTCCATTTCAATTATTCAGGCAAGAGCTGATTAACCAAGTCTCTGAAAGACATCTTTCTTAACACTCTGTCTACTTTGAGCGTAGGTTAACATGTCAAAACTTTACTAGATAAACAGATGTAAGAAATATATTTTAATAGAAACTTAGTTATCAGTTATAGCTCTCAAACTGTTGTTTCAAGGTGACTTAAATCAATTCATATCAGTTTAAATCAAGTTAGAATAGTTCAGCCCTGAACTAGACCATCCAGGCTAACTTCTGCAATAGTTTAAATAAACTGTTTACATTCTAGTCTTCAAGTCTTTGGGGCAAATATTCTCATAGTCTTTAAGAGCACTCAACAGAAAAAGCTTTGAGGAGTTCATGTCTCTCTAACAGCAATCATAAGGAAGATTAAAAATCTCTGCTTTGTATATTCCATAAATAAACATTTCATTTTTTTATATATTATGCCTCTTTCCTATTACTGCTTCCAAATATCTCCAGCTCAAAATTTCATGCTGATGCTGTTTGCCTATTAATAGGATCTTGCTTGAACCCAGGTAAGCATTTTGCAACCTCATCACACGTTGCCAAGGATGTCTGTATGGTTATCACCTACTTAGTGACAAAGCACTTTTTTTTTCCCCTATTTTTGCATGTTATTATTTTGGCACCTAGTTCTTGTGAATGGATGTCCTGCACCTTCTCTCTCCATGACAGTCCTATTTTATAAACAGCCATGGTACCCAGAACTCACACCTGTTCCACATTGCAAGGTCCTAGCTTACTGTATCAGTTCTTGTATGGTAACTGTTCCATTATTTTGGAACCTCCCTTAGATTATCTGTCTTTTCTAGTTCTGCCATAGTTTTCCCATGATAAAGGCACAGAATAGTAAACAGTCCTTAAAATGTGAGCGAGCAGAGAATCTGTAAGGAAATGGAATAAAATTAGTGTTAGGTATATTCAGCCAGTATATTCTACAAGCCTATTCTAAAACCTTTTACAAAAGTTACAAGTAAAATGGTGACACTGGTCATCTTTCTATTAATTTATCCCTGTTAAATTTAATAAAGGAAAATTTTACATTTCATTTGTACCTTCTTCTTAAAGTTTTTCATGTGTCAGGAAGCTGAAAGTAGCATTTGCATAGCATTTGCTTATGCCCATTCCTACAGCTTGCCAAGGTTCTTGTAGATAACTCCACCCAGCAGTTGAACCCACAGAGCCCATTTGTTCACTCCCCCATCCCCAGTGTGTTGGGGTAAATATAGGAAGAGCAAAAGTGATAAAACTCACGGATGAAGAGAAAGACAGTTTAGTAAGAAGCAAAGAGGAGAAAAAAGCTAAGACAAAAAAACTAACAGTAAAATCCAGTGATGTAGAAGCAATTTTTCATCACCTCCCACATGCAGACTAATGGCTGACCAGTCACTCAGCAATGGTCACACTGGAAGAAAAATCCTCCTTCACCCACCTTCTTCCGCTACCCCCAGTTTGGGGTTTTTTTGTTGTTCTTGTATTTAATATCCATAATTAACTTCTAACCACAAGCAAAACATTAAATACTTGACAAGTCCCTAAGACTGGTGATGTAGTCAGTCCGCACAGTTATATTTCACTTGTCCAAGGCAGCTCCCTAGGACAGCTGGAATCCACTTAGCTATCTGGCTAAACTCAAAGCAAGCAACATCCATTGCTCCCCCTTTGCTTACAGGGCCAGTCATTCTGGGAACTGAAGAGCTGATAAAGCCTGTAGTTCCCCAGATACTCCTTCTTTCCCATGTTCCACATGGGTATGACATTTTTACCTTTATTGTCTTCAGTGAAATTGCAGACCCAAGTGATCTTTCAAATTTAGTAGAGAACAATGCAATGACAGCAGTCATCTCCTTCAACAGCACAACAGCCAGACCATCATTTCCTCTGCGGTCTCGAATATGTCCTGTTTGTTTAAATTGTACCTAAATCAATCTTTGCCTCCTCTCAATAGGTACTGAAGACTAAGTTTCAGTATATTTTAAGACATTATTCTTCTGAGTTCTAAATGCTTCCTCCATCTCCAAATAGTTTGGGGATTTTTAATTGAGAGAAAAATATAGAAACATTTCCTTTATCACAAATACACAAAAATCTCCCTGTAAGAAAATATATCAAGAAAACCATTAGCCAAGATTATGCTGTATATAGGAACATCTTTTTGTGTTAAATTGTATCAAGACCAATCTGTAGATAACAATAATTTTCTAAAACAAGAGCTCACTTGAATATGAAATAGGCCCAAATGCTGATAACATACTAACAAATTCTCAGCTTCAAAATATATTTTAATAGAGAATCTATGTTTCAAATATTATTCTGTTTACATTTAAGGAAATTTCCCAGTTTGGTCTGCTTAAAAGCAAATAAAGATTCTAGCTGTGAACACCATTTTGTGCTCCACATGTTTAGTCACTATATCGATTGTTAGAAATGGACAGAGTGTGTCAGCCACTGTTCTGTTTTTATTTTTCCCTGAAAGCAGCTCATTCAGACTTAGGTTGACATAATGCACTATTGATAATTGTTGTCCAATCCAATTTTTCTTCTTTACTTCCTTTTAACCAATAATTTTCATGATGTTTTAAGAGTAGAGTATATTTTTATCTTCAGACACAATCTTATTAACCAAAGTGCTAAAACTAATTATCATTTCTTCTACAGATCTCATTATCAATCTGTTTTGAACTTTTCAGTAGCATTTCATCCTGCAGCTACATCAGAGATACTTCAGATCACAGCTTCCTCACTTCAAAGCAAATATTTGTAAGAGTAGGTATGAGGAAGCAAAGATTGTTTTTCGGAATAACATCATTACTTGGCAAATTGTCAGTAGACAAATGAAAAACTCAACTAGGACATTGCTGACACTTAATAGAAAGATGAAAAATAAGGAGTATAATACAAAATTGGCACTTGGTAAAAGATGACAGCAAGAAGCTTTACCATTGTTTAAGCTGACTAGTGGGATTTCAGGAGCACAGCTGTTATGTCCCTAAGACTAAGATGCCATAGGTTAAACACACACTATCCATGTCCAGAGCATTAGATATGGATCATTTTTGCCTTCTGTAAAAAAAAAACAACCAGACACACTAAAACTTTAAAAAACAAAACACTTCTTTCCAGTATGCAGCACAGCATTTGTCCCTGACATAAAGAAGAAAGCTCAGCTTTATCTCAGTCTGTGTTCTGCCATCCTACTTTTCTTGTATTTATTAGAAATCTTTCATTTGAAAACTAGCAAACAGAGATAAATCCATCCATAGATAGAGAAATACACAGGTAGATAAATATAAAGAAGTGTCTGGGGTTTGCCAGATCATTTTTTGCTGATTGATATATAAACTGACTTCAAATATGTTGTTGACAGTCTTGAAAAGAATAAACAGTAACTCTCCACTCCTGACAACACAGAGCTGGAAAATGATTTTTGACATGTTCCTGTTTAAAACAAAATAGATTCTTAAATATATGAAACTATTTAAACAATAGGAATATACTAATTTGTAGAAAATATCAGAACAGTGAAAAGGTGAAGCTTATTTTTAGATGATCACAGTAAATTGGATATATATTCAATTCCATGATGTCACTCAAAATATGCTAATTTAATTTTGAAACTTCCATTATGTGTATTATGAAACAAAAAGATGAATCACGTCTTTAAAAATGTTAGGATGAATAGGAACTATTTAAAATAGGAATAAATAGGAACACTACTTAATTTTAAAACAGAAAGAAAAGAAAATGAGCTTTATAGACTATCAACAGAATAGGAGCACCTGTAGAAACCCTAAAGTTATGACAGAAATAAATGTTGTGAACACTGTTTTGTAAGATAACAAAGCATCATTTCTTCTGGCTAACAGATGAATTCCAGTAGCAGTATTTCTTGGATTCTTTACATACCTAATAATATAATTATGCATTTTACATAAGTGCACATAAATTTTGGCCTTAGGAAAGATGAGCAGGTTTAGAAGACAGCAGGAACAGTATAAAAGTAGTATCCATAAAGTGAGAAAACAAGATCACTAGAACCTGAATTTTGACACACAGCATGTTCTATAAAAAACATTTGTAAATCATATCAGTAATTCAAGCATAAATCATAGCTCTAAAAATCAATAAAAGTAGGTATGATCTTAAAAGTAAAGAGACTTAATATTTTTACTATGGATTATCTTAAACCTGTACTTTTTCGTGTTGAAGTTATTAATACAAACCTTCTTAAAACTACACTGAAATTTAACGCGTAGTGAGCCCATCAGGTAGTCTGGAACATAGGTTTTACTCTGTAATAACTTTAGCAGCAGGTAATGAGTTCACAGAAGGTCCTGTGCAACCCTTGCAAGTTCAGGTGATTACCAGAAAACTCTGAACCTCCACTGTGCAAATAGGATGTATGAAAATACAGATGTGGGGCACAGGAAGCAATCCAATTCTAGGTACTCTGAATGTGTTTCAGTATTTTTTTCTACCTCATGTCTGCAAAGCTTTGCAATCTGAGTTGCAGCAATACTAAATATACATATATATATATATAGAGAGAGAGAGAGATGATTTATGAAAACAAGGAGACTAGGTTTCATGGGACTAATACACTGAGTTCATCAGAAAAATTATTTTTGTGTCAATATTAGAATTGTGTACCAAATGTGTAATCATGAATAGGAAGCAGAAAATACAGATTCCAACCATAATTTATTTTTGATTCATCATATCCTGTTCTACGGTTTGACCACTGCAGATACCCTTATATGAGGTATATAGTTACTTCTTAAGAAGTTTCTTCTCTCCTCTTCACTTACTCCTTGCTTTCTCGTGCAATTCTTTTTGCAAGGAAATCACTCATTTATGTTTAGACACACTGGGATGCTGTTCTGAATAAATCTGTGTAATTTTTCTCCACTCTTCGCTGCTTTTTTGTTAAAGGATAAGATCCCTGTAACAAAGATGAGCACGAAGAAGGCACTGGGTACAGTTTTCTTGATCCCTCAAATTTTGTTCAAGGAAAAACCCCAAAAAACAAAGAAGTGAAAAATGTGGTGAAAAAGATTGTATGACACTTGTTATTATTGTCATTGGTAGAAGTCTGTTGCTGGAGATTTAAGGAAAAATAATGCAAAGTCACTATATTTTCTCATTAGGTTGCTTGCTCTTATTGTGATTCTCAGGATAATGATTCTGAAGATATACTTTGATATTTGCATGCCTAAAAGCTACATCTATAACTACTGAATGCTGAATAATCAAAATAAAAATTATATAAACAAATTGAGGGATCACTATTCCAAAAACACAGAAAAGCACTCATTATTGAATATTTGTATAATGGATTGTCATCTAAAGGTTTATTTGAAGCACCATAAAACAATCAAATATTACTTGCTCTTCTCAGTAAGTATAGCAGCAAAATCAGCAAAAGAGGTAAATTCATACTTCTCTCAGTGCAAGGAGGTTAGTCACCTGAGATATCCATATTTTTGAGAATGGTGAACTTTGCCTCCTGTGCTACTACAGATTTTTAAGTAAAATAGTGATATAAACAGGGCAGCAGTAATGGTCAGCAATGAGTGGGAATATCATGGTATTCAAGGACTCCGAAGAAAAGCAGCAACATTGAAATAAATCATCCCATGCAATGTGAAATTACTAATTGAAAATCATATAATTTGAGTGTCAGCCCTGAATCATATCTATGTCTCCTGTGTTTGCATTTCCCTCCCAGGAATTGAAAGAACAAAGATTCTTTTGTTTAAATATGTTTCTTCCTGCATGAATAATAAAGTGGTTCACTCTTTAATCTTTGTGTTCAAAAACTTACTCAGTGGCATCATCCTTCCCACCTACATTATTTCTTCACCAATCTTTTCCAAATCGTGTGTTTCTGTTAGTCTTTTTACACATAACTTTCCATTCATCCAATTGACACATCAGAAAAATCAAATAACACCGATCAGCTAGGTAGTTATTTCCTTTGGGCAACAGCCTGAAAATTTGCTTGAAGAAGTGCTGAGGTATTTGACATGTATTTGATCATGGACTCAAGGACAAAGAACTTTCAGGCTTACATCCAAACAACATCCTGTTTGCAAGCAAACTGCATTTTGTCATATATCCTGTCATGGTCAATCAAAATTGATAGTCCATCTCTGATGCAGATATACTCAGCTTCTCGAACTGCCAGTTTATATATTCAGAGAGATTTTATTCTTGCACAATATGCACACAATTGCATGGATAAGAATATATAAATGGCACACAGATGACATTGAAATGCCTCACACTGAAATTTTGATGTGTTTCAAAACACGCCATTTTCCTGAAAGCTACTCCAGTTCATATATTACTTTGTCTAAGAATATTGCCTTTGAGTACTCTCAAAATATAGTGATTTCTATTGCCAGTAAAATCCCATGTTCTATACAAAAGTATTTTGGGGGTTTTTTTCTTCATTTGTTAAATTAGGAAAGGACACAGGCAGAACAATAAACAAAGACCAGTGAAATATTTAAATCCTTCTTCAGTGTTCAGACTGATATTTGCAATCCAACTGTTGTCTTGAAATGAACTTTACCATGAAGATTGCTGACAAACTGATTATTAATCTACTATTCTTATAGGAAAAAAAAAAAAGGACCAACAGAAAAATATCTGCGAGGTAATCGAGGGATTATCCATTCCATCTATTCTGCAGAAACAAATATATCTGTCAAAGGTGTTTGCTAAATTTCTGAAAAAACATTGTTAAAAGACATTCTTCCACCGCTTCTAAGTAATCATGAATTAATTTATATTCTTATGAAATTTAACTATTTTAACATAAGAAAAAGCCTAAACCAAACTCAAACAAACAAACAAACAAACAAACAAAAAGCGCTCCTACTCCACAAAAAGCAACAAAATTATTTCCTCTTATTTCACTTACAGCAAAAACAGTTTTTCAGTCTTCCCATTATACTGCCAGAGTTATCACATATTCCTCCACAGACATAAACTTTAAAGAGGAAAAAAACCCTCTGTCTCCTTTACATGTCATATTTTAAAGTGCAGAAATTAATGTCACTTATGTGGTGGAATCCCTGAAACTTGTCTGCTTCTCACCTCCAAACCAGACATATTACAGTAAAGAATGAACTAACTCTTAACAGGGTAGAATTCCATCTCTCTTCTACACTAAACTACCTTTCAGTGTGAAATGCCTTGCAGCCATAAAATAATATTGATTCAAATTAAATGGCTAGCTATATTATCTAGTCTTCTTTCTTTTTAGTTGTTACCCGTTATTACATATGTGATTTAATTTTTGGTGGGTGTAGTATTTTGCCTTTATTCTCACTTTGCTTGGCGTTTGTTTTCTGTTTTTAGCAAATTCATTGAAATCCCATAAGTCAAATCCCTTGGTACCCTGTTCCATAGTGTTTTCCATTCATTCTTCTTTGATGTAAGAACAAGTTATGCAAGCAAGGTGTAAATTCCATCAAATTTCTCTAGTCTCATAATTTAGGAGTTGAAATATTTAAATAAAGACCTGCAAAAAGAGTATGTTGAGATGGAGTCAGTGCCATTTAAGGTATGTAATAGGAGCCATCAAAGGTAGTCTTGAGTCACTACCAGTCCTCTACCTTAAAACAGTCGTCTAAAATGCATTAATTTTCAGGGGTGAATTCATATTCCATTTTTTTAGTCCACTTAAGACAATTGCGATGCATTTCTTCAATCCACAGAGTATCCTACCCAGTTGATGTGCTTTGAGTGTGCCATAGAGGCAAGATAGCTGGGGAAATACTTCCCTGGATTTAGATATGAGATTCAAAGTTCCTGCCCACACTATGTCTAATGCACTTGTGGGCATATTGAAGGGAAGATCATCAATGCATCAAGAAAATTTAATGTGAAACTTTGCTGTGAATAGGTCTAAGTTCTGCAATGATCTGTTGACATACACATGTTCAGGTACCTACTGCCTGGTATCCAGGGGCTAAGCCTGCTTACAGTTCTGTGTTAGATAACCAACTAACATTATGATCATTCTTTAATCGTACCCATTAAACCAAGTCTAATACAAACCATAACTGAAATCCAAACTCCCAGGTGTTGTGAGTATCTGTGATGTGTGTTATGTGAGTAGCCAGTATTCTCTTAAAGGAAGTGAAACACATTTTCAAGTTGCAATCTTTTCTAATTAGCTGCAAGTATAGGCCTCTAACAAATCTTTTGCTTTTTACTTTTGATTACATAAATTAAATAATTTTTACAGACTTAGCTTATAGTGTACATTTTTGGCTTATTAAAACCAGTAGTTCTTTTGAATAGATGCGGGCTTCCTCTGTTAATTTAAAAAAGCATAAATCAATAATCATCTTCATTTATCCAAATGCAAAATAACAGTTTCAGTGAAATTGAAAGATCACTCTAGATGTTCTTAAGTGAAGATCACTGACTGCTTAAAATATTTTTCTTTTCAGATGATACTGTTTTTTAGTGAGTAAATAAAAATTTTCTTATTTGAAGATAATAATAATAGTAATAATGCTGCAAATAAAATAAAGAGATGCTGATGAAATTGGATAAACTGTTACATTTTTTTCCTATAATCTTACATTAAGTTTTGACTAGAATGCAAAGCAAAGAAAAAGCATTATATAAACACAAGGTGCATTGTTTGCAATGTCCAAATAAAATGGACTCAGAGGCTGTCATATAATTTTTGGAAAAAGAATGCAGCAGAGCTTATAATCAGAACAATAATATTTAATACATATAAGACACTGTCACGTAGTACTTGACATTCTCCAAGAGGAGGAAAAAGAAAAGCTGTTAATCTGAAAGTCCACTGACAGTAACACATGAACTTCCCACTTTATTGCTGTTTCTCAAAGTTTACAAAGCACACCGAGTTATAACATAAAACACCTTTGAACTTCAAATACACACAGAGATAGTTCCCCTCTTGCTTACCTCTAGCAAATTTTATTTAGAGATAGCAGCTCAGTCTTTATGATATTATTCAAAACAGTATGTCATTTAGCATCTTTAAACTTTCAGAAAAACAGAACCATACTCCAGAGCTCACAACTACTTGTGAAAAAGGAATCCAAAACTTCTGCATGAAGTGATTCAACTATTAAAAAACCCTCAATAAATCCAGTCTAAGGATCTCCATACAACATCCACTGTATCCAAGTACTGCCTTTTCATTTTACTCAATTCTGTCTCTGATTTCTCTTCAGCAGAAACAAACTCCCCTGTTAAATCAGTCAGTTCACTATTTGCCTGGATTTTTATGGAAACATAACACTCATAAATGGTTACAACATATTCTCTTCATGGAAGGTAACTAAACTTTGAAAATCAGTCCCTCTGTGGAGAATGTTATACCTCTGGAAACAATCCATATGCATAAATCATTTACAACTCCTCTCTTTATGATTTACCCTTGGTTCTGATTGATACAGGTATTAGAAAGTGACTGAATGTATTTGCTAGATAGTTTCCTTACAGTGAGTTCTTTTGTACAGTGTCAGCAACTGAAGTTGAGCTATGCTCTTTTTAGGTGATTTGAGGTCTACATGCGAAGCACTGTTCTGTGTTCTGTATGTAAGTAAAAATAAAAAGCAACTTTATTAAAACTAGTGTCTTCTTTTTCCACCTATTCCTTTGACCCAAATTCCTGCATTACTTAGAAAGCATGTAGATCACAGGATGAAGAAGATATTAGTAACAAGCCATTACTAAATTTCATCTTATGCGTTTTTACAAGTCTCAGGCTGCTCAGGATTTGCCAATAAAGTAAGCAAAGTTTTCCTAAACTTATTTTTTCACAATTGCTGTTAATAGAAATGTAAGAAGAAAAGGTTTCTGTTTACACATCTTTACAAGATCACCTGCTTGTGCTTGTGCTTTTTTTGCTTTCCACTGTGTCAGACACTCAGAATTAAAGATCGCTGAAACAGCTGAGGTGATGTAAATTTGATGAGCAAGAAAGCAAGATTTTTTAATAACATTTACAATTTATTCTATTTTTTACTGTGATATCTTCTATTTCAACATTTTCAATAACTGAATTTGATTTGCTAAATTCAGCCTTGCTGACAATGTTTAGAATATAAGCAAAAGGAAAGCTTATAAGTTAAAAAATTCCAACCAGTTAGAAAGTTATTCAGGATTAATTAGAATTTAAAGTACTTATACTGAGGTTTGGTAATCCTCTTTTACTAAATTTATACTATAGTTGCATATCATGAAGAAATTTCTGAAATACCTGCAAATAATACTCAAGCTTTTAAAAATCCTCACACCTTCCTTTGGTTTTGAATTTTATTGATTGAACTGTAGATATAGAGGGGGTTTTGCCTTCAAAATTTTGGTTTTATACACTCTTACACTCATAGAAATCAATGTGAGGACATTTTTCCATTTTTCAATGTAATGGGTGAACTAAAATTTCCTATGTATGCATAAGATTGTGGTTCTACTGATTCTCCCTAGAGAAGAGAAATTAGATCAAATCTTTTCATATGTTTTCTTGTAATATGTGGGGAATGCAAAAAAGAGAAAGAAAAATACGAATGAATTCTGCAAAAGTTACTTCTGAATGAAATTATTTGTGCCCATAAGCGAGATATTTTGTCATGATATTTACAGTGAGCAATGGAAAATACACTAATTTTAAAAATGGTTTTACTAAAAATTACAGTAAATCAAGTGTGGCAAAACTAGTTTAAAAACAATCTTTGTCAGTCTTTCTGTTGCTAATACAATGTGTTTTACTGTTTTGGAGGCCATGTAGACTGGTCAGACCCAAGACTATTAAGTTGTGTTACATCTATTGCTCCAGGTTATGCTGAATACATGTTATTTCACAGATGAACACAGGCATGTGGTTAAGTTCCATCCTTTATGAAGACACTCTCTGGAAAGTTTAGGTACATTTGAGTTTTTATTGTTGAAGCTATTTCATCTGTTGTTTAAGCAGAGTCCTGAGGTCTTGCATCAATTTGGGGGGAAAAAACATTTATAAAACTAGTGTACAAACAATTATCTAAAAGAACAAAGGGAAAGAAAATTTGGAGAGAAGTCTGATCTTCTGCCAGTCAAAATATAGTGTCATAGTTACTTTACAATAAAATGTCTTATTCATTCCTTTTATTACAATCAGTGGAAGAGCAGGAAAGCTCCAACTTCGTTGTAACAGAACTATTCCTTCAACAGGAAAAAAAATTCTAGTGAAAAATCCTCTTCTTCCCTTTGGAGAGACCAGGTTCTAGTTAAACTACAAGAAACCAGAATATTGCAGCAACCTTCTGCATAGTGCCATTTTTAACAGAATCCTATGTAGCTTTTCCCAGCAGAACTATGGATACAGTTACAATCCTTTCTCTGCTGTACTCCATCACACTCTCCAACTAGAACCTTTTTATCACAAAAGTCATGGAAAATCTATGATGAACTGGTCTGCTTTATTATGAAAGTAGCTGTTCCACCACCAATGCAATATTTCATCTACTCCCTCTAGTTCCAGTCCTTGAGACACACATTGCACAGTTATTTTGCATTTCAAGAGTCTAGTTAAAGAAAAGAAAAATATAAAAAAATAAAGAAAAGGCCTTTTCCCAATCAACTTTCTATCAATAAACTTCAGGAAATCAGTAAGGCCAAGGAAATGCTGTATCTTTCAGAAGGACCGGCTATAGAGGGACCTCTTTAAAGAAAAGATCACTACAGAAGGGAATCAGAGAAAAATCAGTCCCTTCTCAGCTTACTGGAAAAAAATTATAAACTTTTTGCAGTACTTGAACAGGCTCAGCAACACCAGGAGAATACATCCTGTATAGGCGAGTGCTTCTCAAGATAATGAGAGGAATTGAATTATCTGGAGTATCAAGTATCCCCAGAACCTATGGGGAATGTTTATTAATAACCCTCCATTACTTGCCCAGGCTCATGACTCAAGAGTGGATTTGGAAAAACTGTATGTGCTTGCTACGATGCACATTTCTGTCAGATTCAGAAATTTATTTATTGACTTGAGATTTCAGATTCTTTCTATACATTGCAGAAGTTGGCTTCAAATTTTTATAGCATTTTTTTTCAGTGTTTTATTATGGTATACTGAGCTCAAATCCATTTAGTACATAAAAGTATGTATTTTAATTTTGAATAATAATTAGTGTTATTTTAATGACTCTGTCACTAAAATCTAATATGTAAAGTTATACAAAATGCAAAGAAACTGAAAAGATGCTTACTTAAAAAAAAAAAAAGTTAAGCCTCTATGCTTTGTTTCCTCACGGATAGGACAGTATGCTCCAATAGTTCTTGACAATTATAGTGAAAGTTGATTTATCCATCCAAAGTATACCACAAAGTTAGCCCTGAATTTTCTTTGAGTTCAGAAGTTGAGGGAGTATCTGACAACAGTCAAGTTCCTTTATGTTTAAGTCAAAGTACCTTTTGCATAATTTAAATTAAAAACTATAAATCAGGGTTAGTGCACTAATAACATGGAGACAGTGTCACTATAAAGATTTCTGAAGTACATAAAATGCTCTAAGGATGCTCCAAAGGGCCAAATGGTTCCAAGTGCATAGGCTACACTGCTAACTCCAATTTTATATTGGGAAGATACCTTGATTACATGGGTTTATCACATAAAACGTTCTAGAGCTAAAAAGTCACTTTGAACATGTTTGAATATTTGTCTGATGCAATTCAGGAAAGTGTTCTGCTGTATACAGACTTTTACCAGGAGACAATTAAGGATATTGCTTCACCAAAATTAAAATTACTCTTTGTGCTGGATTGCATTAGAAAGTCACAGCCAAATTTATCTTTTATTGCTTAAAAAAGTCAGGGATTAAATTCAGAAGAATGCACACAGAAAGTTCTGAATCAAAAGAATTTTCAAAGATCAAAGGAGAAATCAGTGAACTGAATGAAAAATATTTAGACTATTATAGCTTTGTGAGAGTAATTTAGCTCCTAAGATCTACAGATTTACTAGTACTCTGAAACAGAGCGAATTTCCAATTATATGCATGCTACTAGTGACCATAAATTCCCATTTCTCTTTCCAGCATGCAAAAATACCACTTAGCCTTTCTGCATCTCCATTCCCAACTTGTAGAATTAGTATAATGACACTTGATCTCTTCACAAGAGTAAGTAAAATATGCAACACTGTGGTCATGGAGCACTTATAAAATTCATAGAAATAATGTAAAACTCATAAAATATCTGTATTAATATTTTCCCTCATTATCTTTCAGACAAATTTTATGTCAAGAGAAGTACTTCAGCATTTAACTCAGAATCAGACCTGGGAAATGGTTTGCATTGGAACTGCTATATAAAACTTTCCCTTTTGTAATAAGATTTTCTCTCTGCTCCACATTAGTTTCTTTCTAAAATTCTGTTTTTCATAATGTTTCCATATGCTCTTTAAACTCCTGATCTCTGATGATTTCCAGCAGAAGTAGTAGAGACTTTTGGCTAAGGACGATTGAAATATATTCACCAGAAGCAGCCTACAGTTTGCCTTGTAGTCTGTTCTCAGGTTTGTCTTTTGGTCTGTATTTGAAATTCAAATTACTGTCAAATGATCTCATGTTCTTACTTAGCAAAATCTTTTGTGCTAACAAAATGCTTCCTCTGCTTTACTCTAGGTCCCTAAGGTGACTGTTTCACAAGATACCATAGTATAACTATAGATACCAAGTATAACCATATTGCGGTAAATGGATTAATATTAGATTGTGAATGTTTATTTCCTTTAGGTTTTATTATTTTAATATTGAAAATCTATCATGATGTATAAATTTCCCATATTTCTTGGCATTGAAAAGTTTATACTAACTAGTCTATTAAGAGTCTTGAGTCCAAAGTGTACTGCAAGATTCACTGGAAAAATGACAGGGAGGAGAAAAATGTTTCTGACCACAGAGAAGAGTCTTGGAATGCCAGTAGAGATCTCTGTACTAGCAGAGATATTGCTGGAGGGCAAAAGAGTCCTCTGTGATGCACAGTTATTATATTTGGGGCCAAAATCTCTCCATATGCCATTTTATGGCTACAGTGATGCAAAAGGACTGAAGCAAGGCACAGCACAGACCATCTCAGTCTTAAAAACATAAGCATTCAAGCAGCCTATAACATTCCTCAAAATGTTAGTAGATGGTATCTGAGATGTTTAACATGTTGCCCATCGAAATAACTTTTCTAGTTATCACATAGCCTCAAAATATAAATGTGTCTCCCCTGATCTCTATGTTCTTTGCTTTCCAGATGCTTTGTGAATTCTATGGAGACCTGTTGATTAAATACAGTGAACTGGGGAACCAAGCACCTTCTAGTGAGCCCTGGTCTACATGAATGATTTCCATAGACCAAGTTGTGAAAATTTTCTTATCCAGGAGAAAGGTCAGAATTAACTTGCTCACTAGACAGAATTTAAAGATCACAGTATGAGTAGCAAAATCTCCAGAATAATTACAAAAAAAAGAAAAAAATCTTCACCTTCTTCAGTCTGTCAGCTACCCTCTACTCTCTCCTTCAGATTAAGTTGGAATCTTTCTCTAACAACTTAAGAAATATCTTCCTGCACTGATTCTGTTGGATAAAATGGTCCTTGCCTTGCCCCTTTTCCACCTTTTGTAAGAGAATAAAAGGTCAGAGAACAAATCTGATACTTTGCCTGTATCTAGAAAGAATGTAGCTTCCTTCCTGATGAGAAGACTTTTGTCCTTGATCCCTGCCAGGTTATTGTGAAGCCTCTTGGACTTTCAGGCAATTACACTTTACCTTTCACATCTACTGCTGCTATTGCATAACCTAGTACACTTCTGATTTTGATCTGCTTACCCCATTGCATTATCCCTATTAGCCTTTCTTATCAGAACAGATGCATTGATAACACATTATATTTGACTTCCTGGATTATTTTTCTCTGCTTATGACATGAAAAGAAATCATGATACTGGATACATTGAATCCGGGAATAGAATAATAGCTAATACTTCCTGGTGCAACTCTTCACTTTATAAATTTGTTTGTTGCAGAAAATTGAAGTGAAAATAACACTTCTAAGCCTCAAAAACTGTTTGATAGAAATGTAAAATACTTGCAAAAAAAGTTTTTCAACTTTTTTCCCTACTAGAAAGAACTAGTGTGCAGTATGAAGTTAACATATCACTTAGTTAAAAACAAAATAAATAAAATAAAAAGAATGCTGCTCAACACCAAAGATACAAGCACTGTGCTGGCACTAATTTTCAAAAAGCTTTCCTAATGATCATTACTGGCCATGGTAATTTAGGTCAACAACAAATGAAGAGGCATCTAATGCTAAAAGTGAAGCCCTTAAACTAATAACAAATTACTTGTTTCACTTAATAGATAGCACTGCTACAGCATAGTAGCTACACATTGAAAGCTAACAGTCAAGCATTAGGCTGCCAAACATACATACTCGTTCATAATATAAATTCAACCTATCTCCAAATGCAAGAGTAATGAAAGTGAATAACTGCAAAGGATTTATAGGTTTATTACCATAATTTGTAATTAATATATGGCATTTATCAGCAGTGAAAGCTGTTGATGCAAAGAAATCTAATTTTTTTTTTTGTTAGGATAATTATTTAGCATATCCAGAATAGTCAGAGGTATGACAATTCCTGTAACACTTTTGAAACATGTATTAAACTACAAATGTATTTGGAAGATTAATATAGGAACATTTAATTCCGTCTGCCACTTTTACCCAAGTCATTCTCTGAAATATCACCTTCTAGTCATTATTAGACATATGGGACTAGAAGAGACATCTAGTTTGTCAAAGCATGGCATTAATTATGTTCTTCTGACTCATTGACTTAAACTTGGTATAAGATTCAAAATAAGTAATGGAAAAAGGTTTTTAAACCACTCAAGTAAATTTTTTTTAAAATTGTGTGGAGTATTACCCTTTCACATTAATCCATAATGACATCAGATTACTTAAATCTTCAAAGTCCATGCTTGCTTTTTCTTTTCCTCACCTTTTTCAAGGGCTTTCTTCTTTTAAGAGATAGAAAGTTATATGAAGTTCTGTCAATGTATCAAACGCAATGTCTATGAAGACAACTGTGTTTGAGCATTAGTTCTCTCCAGTCTACATTGTTTATAAGGAAAGACAGCTCATATATTGCTTGTTATTAATATCCAAGGGAACTGAATAGCAAAGAAAGTAACTTTCCACTCACAGAAACCTTTTATCTTGACTCAGCTGAAAGTTAATATACTATAGTCTCAGTTAACAGATGATCAAAGACATAACCTAGCATGAGGATTAAAGAGAGCTCTGCTGTGACCATCTTCATATACTCTGCACAGCAAGGTATTAATGCAAGCAAGATAAATCCAGAAAGCCAATATTGATTTTAAAAATGAAACAATCTTCTCATCTAAAATAGGTGACTATGACAAAATGTCACCATGCACTTGAGAAACACCAATGAAAAGATAACAGCAGGAAATTAATTAGTTTACAGAAAAAGTGAGATATTTTTATATCAGGTTTTTATTTAGGAACCCATTCCTAGTCAGGAAAACACTTCAATGTAAGTTTAAATAGAAACATATTCATAATTTCCATGAACCTTGATGTGGAATAACACATTCTTAAAATTTAATAGTAAAACAGTATTAATGCCTAATGTTGTTCTTGCCAAACTCATTTTGTCATGAACTTTAAAAGAAGAATTAAATTAATTGATTCCTTCTTATAATTTCCCTTATAAATCTAGTGTGTGGCTCCTCTTTATGTTTAGTCATATTCTGCTGTTATTTTTGTTATTTCAATAGGAAAGTAAAGGATTATTGCAACATTTTACTGTCTTTGTTTACGATATTAATTTTCAAAAAACAGGGGCTGACAAGTATGTAATCTTGAATATGGAATGCTGTCTTGCTAGATGATCCATGTTTTAAAATAAAAGCCTAGAAGATTTTTCATTCTAATAATCATTTCCTCCATTAGGTAATTTATAAAAAATCCTGATTGCTTTATTCATAAAATGGGAGAGGGTGGGTCTGAATAAATGAGGCTATCTAATACTTACCTTTTATGTACAAATCAAGGACAGAAACTTGAATGTGTATATTTTAAAGGAATTGCACTATGGAAATAACTACATAGAGAAGTGCTGCTCTGTGTGGAAAGCAGAGAAGTGAGATTGGAATATCAAGGGGATGCTGCTATGGAGAAGGTGAGATAGTTATATTGTGGATGGCATTACAACTGTGTCTTGGGTTGTTCTTATGTCATAGCAAATGAGACAGAGGCAATTAATTCCTCACTGTAAATGTGATATGCTACTTTTCATTACTGAAGAAGATGAGAATATGAACAGACAACCATTCTGAAGGAACCAGTGCATTGGAAATACATACAAATCTTAATTTTCTTTTCAATGACATGGTCACAAAACCATCTTCTGAGTATTGTATGTCAAAAAATTGTATTTTAAAGAGTTTGGGTCTCCCAGTCATATTGAACTGACTAATAAAAATTTTCTAGAACATGTAGATCTTCATACATTTTTAATTTTTATGCATATTATGTATATGTGTGTGTATACATGTATCATATAACATTTTATAGGTTATGGGTTATGTTGTATTATAATATCACGAAGCATGAGATTAAGCAGGTAGGAAAATAACAACTAGAGAGGCACTTCTATTCATGAATATATGGATAATGGGCATTTCAGCTTCAAAATAAAGTAACAATTGATGGGATACCCTAAGCAAATATGCAAAACTAATACCAGTTGAACACACCTAAGAACATTGCTACAAAATAGAGAGCTATATCTATTTTTTAAGAGCTAGAGGAGGTCAAACTGGTAATGATATGCTTTTTATTTCTTGAATATCTCAATGATGTGACAAGGTTCACAAAAGTGTAAAAGTTGCTGATTTTTTTGCAGTGAAAATCTCTGTGAACAAGTTTTATGTATATATTTGAATTTCTTTCTACACAAGGCAGTACAATTGCTAGAGACTGCCAAGGGAAAGCAGAACAAACTTACGTTTTGTACACCAGGCTGCTTACAGAGGTAGAACAACATCAGCTGACAGAAACAGCAGGGTATCTTTCAGTTCAATAGATATCCCTGCAGCATTTCAATACAAAGGTACCTGGATCCTTTTTTTCTTTTTTTTTCCCCAAGAATTGATTCCTAACAAATAAGATTAATCTTTTATTTTATATCATCCCAGTTGGTTTCTTCATTGTAGCTTCACTTTCTACATCAAGCTTTGAGATTTCTATTTGTTATTTCTTGTCTGTTTTCCATTTTCCTTCTTCTTCTACCCAATTTGCAAAAACCATAACATGAATCAAAGGCCCTAGGTATCAGAACAAGAAAATGAAATAATTAGAAATATTTTATTGCCTTCATTTTCTCTTTGGATGAAGGTTTTGAAGTGTGAAATACTAGACCTGACATATATTAAATCTTATTTTCATATTTCTGTTTTGTTGGAGATATGTGGATTAAAATAATGAAGTTTGTATGAGACATGTTGGTAAAATTATTATAGATCTGACTTCTGTTGCGTATATGTTGACTGAGAATTCCTAGGCTGCTCTTCTAACATAAATCACATAATTTGGAGACTCTTGGACATGCTATAATAAGTCTATTATATTATAAGGCCTATTAAGTCTATTATATACTATTTTATCATTCCAAGGAAAACTTACAGTTTTATTCTGTTACTGTTTGACTTGTTTTCTATGAAAGATGTATAGAGAAACTTCTGTTCCAGATTTAAATGGGGCAGCTTAAGTAGAAGGGAGTCCAGCTGTTACTGTTGACCTGGAGAAAGCCCAAATACAGTTAAATTTTATACTGAATTGAATGGAGATCATTCACATAACTGGTTACTGCAGCTCAGCTGCTGAGAAAGAAATCTTCATTTTAAGCTATTGCAGTTGTTACTAAAATTATTGTCTGCACCATATCTTAAATTTCAATGATTATACCTTGCCATTTTTTAATCCTATTTTGTGTAAAGTGTAACTAAATGGACAGGTTTTGTTCCTACACACATATATATGCATATGCTGCCTGTTTCTTCTGATAATATTCCTGTTAATAAATCCCTACGAACTGTGGCTCTGGGGAATTAGATCCTTTCTGGACTGAAAAAGGAATTAATTTTTGGATTTAAGCAGAATAAAAATATCATGTGACGGCCAGTACTGAAATACTCAAATTATGAGAAATGTGAACAACTAGAAATCAAAAATTTGGCTAGATGAGACCTGGAGAATTTAAACCAAACATCCACCCACTCAAAACAGGGCTAGTAATCTCCAGATGATTACCAAGAATGTTTCACTTTAAGTGAAAATTCTAATTATACTTTTTCAACAGCAACTATAGACTGTTTAGTTGAGTGCAAAGAAGTGTTTCCCTAATGTTCACTCTGAATGTTGTAACAGGAATGTAAAATCATAATTTCATTTTCTTCCTATTCTGAATGAAAAAAGACAGTTTTTTGCTTTCTCTTTGAAGACTCCTATCACATTTCTTCCCAGTCTTCTAGACTAGTATACCCATAGAAAATAACAGAGTAGTTTTGCACTTGTATTAGAGACAACTTGAGGAATTTGTCTTTTTCAACCATGATGTAAAAATCTTACAGAATTTCTGAACTTAAATCCAAGCATAAGCATAAAAAAACTTTGATAAAGAGACATTTGGAAAAGTCCCTGTATTGTGCTTGAGATTAAGCAAACACATAAATATAGTTTTTTACATAAACTCCATGATGTTAAATATGGGGGGGAAGACTAAATAAAGAAAAGAAATTTTTGGTGAAATGAAAATAACAATCAGTGTTAAGAAGGTAAAAGGAAGTTCATATTTTTGACAGCAGCCCACTGATGATTACTTATTTCTGTATGTGTTTTCACTGCCTATACAATATGTATTTACTTCTTTAATACTAAATGCAGTGATGATAAGTAGTGCAAGTAGGGGACAAGAAGACAAGAAGGATGCAAAAAGTTATATGAGAATGGTTCAACAGTTATATCAATATGTATTTTATTTTCTACAAAATGAAAATGCTTTGGATTCTCTCTTTCTTTTCCTTTTTTTAATTTAATGTAGTTTATGCTGACTTTGAGCTGGTACTGGGCTGAGGTCATCTTAGAGCAAAAAACCTTTTCATTTTTATTTTTCAGGCTGTTATACAGGTTGTTATTTCTCAGTCCTAGTCTTGCAATACAATTTCCTAACTACTATGCATCATATTAAAAAATGCATTTACCTACATTTTTAATAACCATATATGTGAGTCTCAATCTTATTGAAAAGCCTCTGCATAACTCTTTGACAGATTTTTTTGTTTTCTTATTATGAGAACAATGATTTGTGATTACCTAGTCCAATACCACCTCATTCAGCCCAGTGTACTCCAGAGGGCCCCTGAAGTGAGCTACCCCAAATTAACACTGTCCTTCCATTTAAGCTTCCTTTTCTTAATAAAATAAAAGCTTTTTAAAATCACATATCAAAAGTTCTTCTAAAAAATTCTTAAACCAAAACATTAGAATAGCCAACTTGTCATATTGCAATTGCTAAATAATAGGCATGGATATGTTTTTATAAATTATTCACTGCTCATACTCAATTATAAGATCTTGTAATATTAAAAACCAGTAATTTTACAAATATGAAAAAAAAAAAAGGAAATTGTTCTGACACATAGATGTTGCCCAACCTGTCTGAACAAAGTTACTACACTGACAAATTTTTAGCTGATGTTCAAAAGCCCATATTAAAGTCTGGAATTACGTCTTTTAAAACTGAAATCTATACATAGTAAAATAAATGAAACACACACTAAATAAAAATGCCTGTTTTAAAAGTTACATTAAGTTGCTAGGAGTTAAATTATTTTAAATGATTTGGTGGTAATTTATCTTGCTAGTAGCAAGAGATATTGAGTCATTTGACTCTTGTCTAGACTACTGCGGTACAACTGACAACCTCAAAATTCTGTTTCGAAGTCCCCTACATGAACGTGGATGCTGAAAATACAGAGAAGAGTCTCCTGTACTTTCTTAAGTCTCATTGAAGAATTTCACTGAAGTATCTATGCAATGATAAAAACAATTCCTGTTTTCTAGACCCCTAACAAATAAATATATTTTCTATATAATGTAAAGTTAAATTTACTGATGAAAATAAGGTTAGAACTGACTGTTGTTTTACATTACTGACATAATTTCAAGATTATTGAGCATAGGGTGGAGTTATACTGACATGTGACAGATGAGGTGGAAGTATGAGTGTGAGAGCCTTTGAACACCATGAATTTTTATAATATATCATCATTATGGAAGCACCTGTGCTGAAGGACATTGTGCTGATACACAGAAAATACTTTTTCTGTGGTTGATAGAATTTTCATTTTTTCCTGCAATTGTTAGGAAGGATGACAGTATTGTCTGCTAGACAGAGCATTTGTAGACTATGTTAAAAGCCTTCTACACTGATAAAACATTGCAGATTTTTCTAGCAAAAATGAGGCTGGAGTAAACCTTGCCTGTCTTCCAAGTCATTGAACTGAAAAAGAGCCATTTCAGCAACTATATTTGAATGATTTTGCAGTTCTAATCTTCTGCCTGCCTGAGAGATTAAAGGATTGAAGGTATCAAAAACAGTTATTAGGGAAGTAGACGGGACAAAGTACATCCTTAGAAAATTTTCAGGTGATACAAAGCTGCTAAGGTTGATACATCACATGGTTATTCTGCCAAAGTATCTCAGCAGCTTGAAGAAATGGGCCACCGGGAAGCCAATAAAGTTTAACAAAGGGAAATTTGAAGCTTTGCACCACTGTAGTAATAATCCCATATGCTCATCCAAGATGAAGTCCACCTGTCTGAAAAGCACTGCTGGTACTGGTATTGAAGCATGTCATATATGGGGGAACACATAGAGATGGGGTTGTCTGGCCTGGAGAAGGGAAGGCTTCGGGACAATTTTGTCAACATGTATAAATTTCTTGTAGGGGACAATAAAGAAGACAAAGACGGAGCCTGGCAGTGGTGCAGTGACAGGATAAGAGGCAAATTGGCACAAAGTGAAATAAACAAAGACAAACAAGAAAAAGCTTTTTTACTGTCACATTGTAAGACACAAAAACCAGTTGCCCTGAGAAGCTGTGGTTGCCCATTCCCTGGAAATTTTCAAGGTCAGCTAGATGGGGCTCTGAGCAACCTGGTCTAGGGCATGATTCTGTAAAAAATAGCCTTGCAATGCAGTGTGAGGTGCCATTGTCCTGTTAGATTCAATGAATATTTATGTTGACTCAAAAAAGCATTGTCTTCTATTGTATATTTTGAGCCCTCTGTGTTGGAAAGAAGTCTGTAAAGTTCTCCACTTACTCCAAAGCATCTTTTACAAAAAGATTACAAGCTAAGAAACAAGGAAGAAAACTAGAGGCAGTGATATAAATAAACATGTGCATTCTTCGAAGTTTTTTATAGTTGAATGTCAAGACTATTCCCTTTTTGGATATTGTACTTATCAAGATCCAATTTCTTGGATATCCTGATACTCTCAGCACAGTATCTGCAGAGAGCACTAGAATGAAGATCACATTTTGTTTCCACACTGTCATTGCTGGATATGATCATGTGTAAAGTTAAAATACTGTCCTTTAGACTGAAAAGATTGTGCTGTTGCCTCATAGATGGCATCTCCCTTATCAGTCATGAGTAAAAATGACATATATCTTACTTTGGAACTGTTGAGCAAATAATTTCCAAACAATTGTTTCTTTTACAGCATGTGAAATTGATATATAACACCCTTTCTTGGTTATCAGAATTTTATAGACCAGAAACAAAGTAGTCTCAACCATAGCACAGAAATGACAGTGGATCAATTCCTGTTCTATTTTGTATACCTACTGTATTCAAAGATCTTTGATTGATGGAGTGATCAGGAAAACACCAAAGAGTTACAGAACAACGCAACAAAAATCCACAAATAGTTTTATATCTCACTACTGATAGTGCTTAGCCATTAAGAATAACTATAAAATCAGACTGAAGAGAATTAAAAGCTTAGCATTGCATATATATGTTGAAAGGAAGACATTAATTGTACATGAGATCAAAATACTATGGGTATTTCTCAAAAATACTAAAGGCTTATAAAGCTTTGCAGTCTGAAATTCAAATGCCAAGAATTAACATGGAAATAGGTGGCTGTAAATATCCATGATGGTAGTCCTCAATTTGACAGTGACAGACTTTTTGCTGTTTCATCCATTGCACAGAGTGACTGGATTAATTCTGTGAACAAGTATGTCACAATTTTGTTTCTTCTTGTCCAAGATATAGCCCTACCATAATACAGGTACTTTAATTATTTTTTTCTTTTAGCTTTTCATTGGTTTTTTATGATGTCCATTGTAAAAGAATTCAATATTTCTCAAAATTGCCACCAGTTTGTGAGCCAGCTATCTAAAATTATCCCACTCTCCAATCAAAGCACAGATAAGATTGAAATTGTCTCTCTGATAGAACTAGGGTCTTAATGTGAGACACCCAGGATGTAATTTTTAAAATACTTAGCTCTTCTGTTCACAGAACAGCTTTCATTTTTGCATCACACATACAAGAAAGGGTATGCTTTGTGACTATTTCTGATGTGGTCACTGTCACACTTTTCATCAGAGGCTTCATGAATTCCAGTGTCCTGCAAGGAATCAGTAGGAAAATGAGAAGCTACTGAATTACTATGAATCTCTGAGGATTCCTCTGATACACAGAGCTCCTTTAATTCATTATAAATTACTGTTTTGGGGCACTTTCTTCCCAATTTGACTCTTTAGGAAACTTGTTATCTTTCCTTTATTTGTCATAGTAGGATAAGACGTCATGCCCCATGACTTGTAAATGTCATCAGAGTCATTCCGTAATTTTTTGTAAGTTCTGAAATCACCATTCTGCTAAATCAGAATATTTTCCTTTAGACAAACAAACAAATAACATTATACTCCTTAAAATTCTGGTCAGGAGTGATTTTATTTTTTAAAAGTTAAGAATTGTCATGTTAACTGTATTTAGTGCTATCTCTTTCACTGAAAGTGTGCTGACTGATAGTTCCCTGATTGTAATTTTTACAATTTAAACACCTGAAAACTCAGAATAGGCTTATAGGCATAAGTTAAATTGTTTTTTTTCCTGTAGCAGAGATCCAGCATATTTTACAACAGATTCACAATAAAAGCTCAGAACACATCTCATCCACATGCCACATTTCACACAGTGTTTACCTCATTAGTGCCAGTGGAGAAAGCCCAAGAGCCAAGCAATTTTCAATATACTATATTTCAATAACTTCAGGCAAACAGATTTTTGACTAGTATAACATGTAGAATTAATGCATGTTGATAGCCAAAATAAATCATTAATGCTTTCCTAAACTGTTCTGTCCTTATTATCCTAATGAGCTAACTTCTAAGTTACTGCATTTCTTGCCATCACACAAGCAATTCTAGCATCACAGATTTGTATGACTCTGTCGTGTGACAAGCTGATTCTGCTGATAGGAAGGAAGAAGAAAGATTAATGATGTACCAAACCATGTTGACAGAATCATTCCCACTTGGTATGAAGGTTATTTGAAAAATACAACTTGTGTATCTCGGCTAACTCAATCTTCTTGTTTTCAGTTTTTATCTGTAAAAGTCAAGCCCAGTTCTGCTAAACACATGCTCTGCTTCTACTGACTTCAATGTTCAGCATTTTTCAGGATTAAAAAACAAAGTAACAGAACTAAATGTTAAATCCAGCATGAAGTTGCCTCTTTTTGTTTCCCTATTTCTTCTTTACCTCTTTCCATTTTGGGCTTTCAGCATGGATTAAAGTCTGCTTCCATATATTTCTATTATCTATATACAAATATATAAATTAACCCAAGTGACACTTCCTAAACACACATAGATAGTAATGAGTATAATACACTGGAATAGCACTAGCTGAGGAGACAAAGGACAAAAACTTAAACAGACATTATTGCAAAATAATAAAAAAATCAATTTAAATGACTGTAAACTTCAAAATCATATCTACTGTGATATTCTCAAACAACTTTCTCTTTTCAGCTTTTGCAGCCTTGTCAGCTGTTTGAAATAAGCACCTGTCTCCAGCTAATTGACATTATTGGCCAAAGAAAATGGATGAAATTGTTTAAAACACAAGGAAATTTGACCTTTTTTTTCTGCTTGCCATAATTTAGTAGTGCAGATATACTGTAGATATCCTCTTATAGGATAAAACTTCCAGGATGTTGTTTTTTACAGATGATCAAGGTTCCTTAGGTCTGTGCCCTGTGTACTGATGAATTTGAAAATATAAATATTGACTACACCAATACAAAAAATGCATGGTTTCTTTTTAATTTAAACTACATGTTATTGCTATGAATCTTTTAATTTTTAAGACAACTTTCTTATAACACAGAGAGTCACTTCATGGTACAAAATAAAAGCACATTTGAATGGTCTCTGGTTTTGATGTTACCTCAGTTAAAAAAAAAAAAAAGAAAGAAAATGGAAAAACATATAATCCCCTCTAGAACAGTGGATGTCAGCCATAGATAATTTAAAAAGATTAAACACTCTTCTGGGAAAAATGAATGAACAGAGCAATGAAGAGCATTTAGGACTGTTCTACATGAAATAATATCTGAGTAATCATATCTACTCAACAAAAACAGGCAACACATGTCAGAGCTTAAAAAATCATCAAAGAAAAATGTTTCCTTAAGCAGTTTGAATGACAGAGGAGACTCAGAATTCCTGTGTCTTTTTCTATCCTTTTCACTTATTTTCTATTTTCAATAATTTTTAACACCCTTTTTTTCTCTTTCTTCATCCTTCCCATAAGATTTCCAAAAAAATTAGAAACATTTGAATATGACTCCTGTTTGTTAAGCAAGTCTTTGAATTGATTCTTCAAAGGATAAATTTCAAATAAGAGATTCTGACTACAAAGAAAAATTAGTTTCATCAGATATATACAATGTATCAAAATTTAATGATGGGCAGGGGGCAAAGTTCTCCCATGAACAAGCAAAGTGTTTGTTAGAAGAGTTCATTCCATCTTCTTTAGAAATACCTATTGTAGCCACTGTCAAACTTCATATGTCACCAGTCTGAGTCAACTTATAAAATCCTGAATTATGTTCATGTCAAGAATTGTACAGAATAAATGCAAAATGACTTTTTCTCAATACCTGTCTCAATACACTATAAAACAGGCATATAATTTGTAGCTCGTGTTTCTACTAATACTTACCAAGCTTAAATGAATTTAAATAGCACTTTGTAGTGTTTTCTGAAATACTCAAAGTCACTCTTGGGCTGCAGAATGACATGATTATATAAGTAGTATAGAAATAATGAAATAAATAGGAGCTTATTACATTAGAACCAATTTAACAACTTCCATAATAATCCTTCTGGTACAGACTTCTGAAAAGATTTTTTTTTCAAAGCAGCAATTTACATAATAATATACAAAATATAGAAATAACTATAGCTTCTTAGACAATTAAGCCATCACTTTTGTTTCAATTTTTATTGAAATTTATAGAATTAAACGATTTCTAATGCCACTTAAATACCAATTACTTCTAAGCATGTGTAAAGTATTACCATCTTTTTTCAGTGCTTCTCATAAGAACAACAGCCAAAGACCAGTCATCCAGAGAACTAGAAATAGGAAAAAAAAAATTAAAAAAATCTTTAAAATGAAACAGATTGGGGTTTTGTGCTGCTCAGGGAACTGTTAAACTGTATTTTCAAAATATATCCTGTCTGCAAAGTTCTAAAGACAGTATGTCATATCACATGGGTCGGAAGACTTCTCCACACAATTAATTGCATGGAACTGAGGAACTTTTAGGAGAGAGTTGAAAATGTCATCTGTAATCTTGTGAAGTATTTTTTTCTGTATTGACTGTAGCCTTTAATTAAAAAAAAATTGCTGCTAAAAATCTGACTGTATATTTTCTTAAAAAAAGTTGCAACTTTTAAGAGTAAATTAGCCATGAAAAGTTTTTATTACTTTTTTTCTTTTTGTTCAGATCTTTTCTTCCTTCTAGCTTATATTGATAATATAGTATAACCTTTACTTCAAATGCAAGGTACATCAACAGCCCTTAAAAATATAATAGGCCAAAGTAAATAACATTTGGCATTTTCCCAATAACCTACTAACTGCATAGATATTGAAAGAAACTTAGAAAATTTGATTTAAAATGTTCCCCTTTTTTTGGTTTTAATATTCCATCTTATGAAAACTTTCTTCTTTCTAGAATCAAAAGTCATACCTAGTATTTTTGTTTTGTAGAATTCGTATTAAACCTATAAGTTTAATTAGCTACCTTCCTTCTCTCTGGTACATTTCTCTGGATATTGACGCTAATTCAGAAGGAAATTACCTTTGCTTCAGAATTCACATTGTTTCTAACACAGGTGCTGTAAAATAAAACGATTATAAAAATTAAGAAAGCATTTACCATGCTTAAAAGAAAAAGATGGGAGAGGACTTCTTTGGAAGTCATGCAAGACATTATCATTCAGTTTCCCAAAGATCACATCCAAGTGCAGTCACAGAAGTAGATCCTGTTGATGTTATTCCATTGAAGATCTGACATTTGGAATTTTTTAACTACCCATCTCTTTAGCATTCCTTGTAGAAACTAATTATGAGTAATGAAAACATTGTAATCATTGTCTGTATTTGGACTTAAGTGGTATATTCTACTTGAAATCCCTCAGGTCTATGAGTATCAGCTCTCAGTCCCGGAGAAGGGAGAAAAAAACTTATCTGGATCAGTGTAATTATTACAGTCTACTAGGAGGAGTGAAGCCTGCACATGACAAAATGTTCTAATCTTTGTGACTATTCCCACTATGGAAACACTTCAGGATACAGATGAACAGGAAGAAAGCACTAATAAAGAAGGCTACCAAAGAAATACAATCTTACACGCAAAATAGAATTACATTTCAGAACAATGTTTCTAGTTTGCAATATCTGAAAATACTGAAAAAGTAAGAGGTCAACACTGATTGACACCTTAATAAATAAAATGCTAATAATTCCACTGATGGAAGCAAATGGTATTACCATCACCCTGAAGGGCTTTAAGTAATGTCCAGGTTCTCATCAGTTGCAGTAATTTTCTTTCCAATGCTAGGAAATGCTTATTAAACATGGAAACATGCATTAAACATACGAAAAATTGGTTATTTAAAAACTCAGTGTTACCTGAGTCAACTTTGTGTATTAGAAGTTATGAAAGTATGCAAATGAAGGGCAGGGTGAAATAAAGCAAAGAAACATAAATGCAAATGGTAAAATTTCATCTCTAACTTTTTGAGAAAATTAGACTCTGATGTGATTGGGGTTTTGCAGATTTAGGAATTAGAGAAGGATTTCTTTTTTTTTTTTTTTCCTGATCAGTAAAAACTTTGAATGGCTTGTATATCAACACCTTTTTAAAGTGAAGGATCCTTACATGGGTTTTGTTGATATCATTACTCTTTGGAGACTTATGAGTTAGGTGACAATGCAATCTCACACTACCAAAACTCTACTGCCTTTTTGTGGGACTGATAAATGAAATATTCATTTGCTATAATAGTCTTGTTAGGTAACATTCAGTGGCATTTCAGTAAATCACACTATAAACAAATTAACCTGGAATATTTGTGAGCCTTCTATCAAATAGCTCTTTGCACTGGAAGCAGAATAGCAGTAAGTTTCCAGTGTGGCAGTTGATCCACATTATTTTTTCTATCTTAATGGTGCAGGTTATAGCTGAAACTGAATTCTATGTAAGCATCATTTTAGTATGTAGTATGTTACTAATAATAAATGAAGTACTTAAAAATAATAATAAAAAAGATATAGCTAATAATAGCTTTATAACTGTTTATTAAGCTATACATTAAAACCAAAGTATATTAGTACTCAAAAAAAATCACTTTGTATACCGAATAAAGTAAAAAAAGCCAACAAACATGTAAATTATAGAAAGAACTCAATCATAATTGGCCTGCTCATTTTTTGAAAGCTCTACAGGCTTGACAGATTTGTTCTCCAGTTCCAACTGTCAGCTGTATGGAAAAGCTTTAGCTGTTGGCTTTGCCTCAGGAAAAAATAATTTAACAGATAAGTCTGTCTGAAAATTCATACTTTTCAGTTACCACAGACTATGTATTTTTATTGTCATATAGGCAAGATCAAAACAAGGTTCAGACATTTAATAGTTAAAAGTTATTTGAAAAGTTATTTTCAAGTAGTAAATGAGAAGGAAGGTTCTTAAACTCCACTAAAACTCCTGGAACAATTGCAGTATGATTCTTGTTGAAGAGAAATAAACACTGGCACCCAGACAGACTTAGCAGGCTTCTCAAGTACAAAACTCTACAGTGAGTTTCTGAAAAGTTCTAATTAACTGTAATAAGACAGAATTAACTTTGTAATTTTCTTTAGGTTATGCATCTATTTCTTAAATTAAAACCAATTATTATCTTTCCAATGAGAACCATTTTCTTCTTGAAGAATTCAGTTTTCATTGCTGTTAGCCCAAATGACTTTTTCATATAAGGAAAATATAAATTGGTCCAACCACATAGGGAAGAGGTACCAAATAATTCTGTAAAGAGATGCTATTTCTTTTTTAATATTCCTGAAATATCTACACCATCTACTGCCTTATACTTAACTCTGAATCATATGAGCACACCCACTGTTGTACAATTTGTTTCAGAAAAAGCAATTTTAGATCACAAAAGCATTCACAATAATTCTTCCTTAAAATCATTAAAAAAGTAAAAATCAAAATTAAAATCCAAGTCATGTATCTATGGTTCCATTTGTTCACTTTATAATTGTGGTATATTTTTTATAAAGCCAGTTTCCTTTGCTGAAAGCCTCAAGGCCAGTATAATGTGCACCATGAAAACTTTTTTCCCTGATACCTTATCAATAACCTCATAGTTCTAAGACGTTAAATACACTAAGCCGTACCGAGATTGTTTCACTATACATTCACTCTACCACAATTTCTTCTTATTAATTTCTTACCTCTCACTGCATGTTTAGGTACAAGTCCACTCACATAAAGACAGTCTTTATTTTTCTATCCATATGATGGAGCCAGTATGACTAACTGAAACCATTGGAAAACATTAATAATACCTGTATCCAATGGTCATTACTGCTGGTGAGTTGATTGCTTTTTCATTTGATGGAAAGTCATCTCAGAATTGTAGGTTTGTTTGTTTGGTTTTTTTTTTAAATCAAGTCCTTACCAGTTTAGCCAACTGTTAATAAATAGGCTATATTTTAATTAGGAAATTTTGGCAATTATAGAAAATGAAACTTTCCTATTGAACTGATACATTTGATTTTCTTTCTAAAGAGCTAAATCCCACACTGCTTTTCAGGATTATCACTGCCAACACATCACTCCATTTGGCTCAGGAATCTCAGGATGTTTTGCCTACTATGTTGTCTCTGTTAGAAACAAGTCTTCATCTTTTTCCTGGTACAGGAATGGCAAAGTAATGATAAAAGCTTAGGAAAGACAGTGGCCATGTAATAAATACAACAAACTATATCAGTGTAACTCTCACATGACTCACACTCAGAGATCAAAACTGGTAGTAAAGAGTACCAGTGCTGGTCCTGTGAATACAGATGCTCAGGCAGCATAAAGGTAATTACAAACATCTGCCTTGGAAATGTATCTGAGTGTGTATACTGTTGTGGGGCTCTGTGTCCTACAATATTTTACAAAACATTTTTAAATAGTTTCAAGTTTTACTGCAGCTACAGAGCACACTGAAATTGTATTCACAAAAATTTTATTTATATCTAGGTATCTAAACATTTCTCATGCTGCTAGAGATGCACTTTGGGGTGACTCAAAGCTTTTTTCTCGATTCTTGAAAGGAATGTGGAGGATTTTTCCTCACCTCCTTAATATTCTTTCTTTTCAGCTCTTCAAATATTTCTTACAATAACATTTATTCCCCGCTTCTGAGTCACAGCTAGATTCGTCACTTTTTTGCTGTTCTGTAGAGCACATGGAGAGATGGGATTAGATATAGACAGTCACCACTACGCTCCCCTATATAGGTGACATTTACCTTTTCTTCAGAATATGAATAAAGAACCAGAGTTCAGAAGAATGTGAACCTCCTAGCAGAGCTGCACTTTCTCTTCAAACAGGATCTATAATAGAAGTTTAAGTCAACTCTTTGCTTAAACTGCTGTTGGTTTGGGGTTTTTTTCTGTTCTTTTCTCTTATGGTTTTCTATGGACCTATAGCTTATTGAAGCAAATGCAAAACTGAATACTCATGGAGCTATGACAGTTATGTAAATAAAGTGGCACTAAGTTTTTCGTAAGTCTTTACCTGTGTTTTGTCACAATATGAAAATATATAAAAAGGGATATAAATAATTTTAAATAACAAAATCTAATTAAATGCTCAATTTAGACATGTATTCAACCCATAATATTTAAATATTAATAATTTTTAAATTGTACTAGATTCTTAGGAGCCTTAATCCAGTGTAATCTCAGTACACTTCAGAGGGACTAGACTAATATGTTTAAAAGAAAAAAAGTTATTTCTTTCTTTAGGTAAGCACTTTACATTCTAAAATGTAGTAATTATTTTGGTACATACTCTCTTAAGACATGAGGATTTGCAATTAAAACCCTATGTAAGATGAAGAGATGAAGAGATCCACTTCTTAAAGCACAAGTTTTAGATGCCTTTCTTCCTTCATAACAATATGAAAATGAACTATTCTTCCAGCAGCAACACACTTTCTTCATATAGAAGTTGCATCAAAGACTTACTTTTCTCTGGGTATGCATTTCTTTACTGATACAGGTTATACAGTTTGAATTTTATTATGCTGAATGTATTTTCTTTAGAGATAGCATACTTTTGTTCCAAGCAAATCCTTTACTTTTAACTGACCAAGAATCAAGGATGCACACAAAATTTTATTCTCTTAATTTGGTAATAGTCCAAAGGTTCCTAATCTATGGCCAGAGGGTGCAGTTGACAATTGTACAAAGGACAAAGAACAATAATAGTTTATTTAGCTTTCTGTTATTCAGCTTTCTGATAACACATCCAAATGTATACCTAGAAAAATTATCATAGAATAATAGAATTGTTTGAGCTGGAAGGGACCTTTAAAGATCACATAGTCCAACTCTCAACTTGGAAGTTTCATCTTTTTTTAACAAAAGTAACATTTGCATTCAGATTAGACTAGCATATACTAAAACCAGAAGTACAGTCTTGCCTTTTCACCCTAATAAAATGTAGACACATTTCTTTAGTACATTTCTAGGTGAAGGTATTTCAATACAATATTTGAAAAATCAGAATAAGAAAAGTGTTTAAGGTTATGTTTACTTTTTAAACTTCATGGAATAGTTTTTGACAGAGATAAAAATTCTGTTTGCATCACTATGGTGCAATGCTCATTGTCTGCAACATACTGACTAGGACAGAGAGATGCTTTTTATTTATCAAAAATTTTAGATTTTTATCCATATAGAAGATATTATTTCCAAAATAAAAATATGCATTAAAAATAGGGGAAGATAATTTTTGTGCTCTCAGGTTATCTGATTAATTGAGAGGGAGAGAAATAACCACAGCATGTAACAAGGGGGAATGAAAAAGAAAGAGAGAAAATATGAAAGCAAGAGGTGAGAACAGTCTGAGAATTGAAGAAATTAAGCAGTTAGTCTACTCAAATGGGGAAATCCTAGCTGACTGAAAGCCAGAAATGGTGTATGAAACAGAAAACTATGCTTTTAAAGATACCTACTTAGATATCTCCACAGACCAAAAGGTAGGATGATTAAAACGTGTTCCCAGCAGATATCTTCCCAGATACAGTTCATTCTCTCTGCCTTTTTTCCCTCTTATCTATCTATCTATCTATCTATCTATCTATCTATCTATCTATCTATCTATCTATCTATCTATCCACAGAGTTATCTATCTGTTCATCCCTAGACAACATTTTTCAATTACCATGGAAGATCATTTATTTGTCTATCTGTTGAAGCTGGAGCTAAGCAAATAAATAGGTTAAGAGATCTCACTGGCATTCAAGAATGGGTTAACAGGGCAGAATCTGGTGTTATTTCTCTGACAAGATAAAACAAGAGGAAGGAGACTGTGTCATCATTAAGAAAGTGGTCAGAATTTGAGTCCTAATATCTACTTGCCATTGTAGCCATAGTCTACTTCTAACTCTTTAATTATTTCATTCTAAGCATTCTAATCAAAATAAAAAATAACATCCCCAGTTTTTATTTTGGCCATATTTCTTATTAATTCCTATGGTACTATACCTGATTAGAGTTAGAATTAAATCTATAAGGACTATTCTAAGGATGCTAAATAGAACAGAATTATCACATCTCTATATTGAAAGAGTTAAAAGTCTTGCAACATTTACCTTGCAATCAGATAGAACCTCTTCTAGTGTAATATGTTTAATGATATTTGTTGTTGTTCAATATGTATCCTTTATGGTGGAATTATGGTATAAGATGCACTACTTTACTTTGAAGAGACAATTATGGTAGAAGAATAGTATCAGAGGGAAAGATATAACTTGAGGAATGAATTCGAGATGGACACAATCACAGCTTTGACAGAGAAGACATACTGTGTAACCTGTGAATTGCCCAGTTCTTTGATCTTGTTTTCTTAGTAAAATCCTGACAAATGTCTCTGCAATATTCATTTCTCTTAGAGGATTAAGAACTGTACAAAGATGCAACCTCTACCTCACTTCATTGCATGTTGTGCTAGAACTACATAATTTGTATGTTTTGCTTCAGAATACCTATTGCATGCTAAAGTATGGTACAGAAACTAGATTTTTAGAAACAAATTAAAGGACAGTAACTACATTATAAAAAGTTTTCACATATAACTCTCTACTTTCCAGACATAGCTAACACAGTAACACACAATTCTTATTCCACTTCAGACAACCCCCTATCCAGAAGCCCAGGGAAAGAGTACTTTGAAGTACTAATAAGCTTTGTGAAGTAAAGAAATCTAAGAAATGACAGACCACAAGGGATCACATCACAGTGAAGACCCCTCCTGAGAGCACCCTGCTAGCATTCATTTCTCATTTAAGAAGACAAAGTAAATGGCTTGAAGTCATTGCATGAAATTTAGAAAAAGGTAGAGGGTTTTTCACACTTTAAGTAACTAAAAAAAACCCAACAACAAAAAACAAAACCAAAGAACAATAAAATAAAACAAACCCCCCAAACTGCAAAGCCAACAAAAAAAATCTGTCTTTCAATTGAAATCTTTAATATGGAGAGGGTAAAAAAAAAAAAAAAAGGAAGAAAAAGAAGATAATCCGTCCTTCCTGAACACTCACCACTCATTGGGCAGGACAAGGAGGGGGAGATAACAACAAACAATACAGAGAATTCAATTTTCTGGGAGTTCTGCATAAAAGCAATTTCTGATTC
This sequence comes from Pithys albifrons albifrons, assembly GCF_047495875.1. Lineage (NCBI taxonomy): Eukaryota > Metazoa > Chordata > Aves > Passeriformes > Thamnophilidae > Pithys > Pithys albifrons. The sequence continues at coordinate 40,206,817 of NC_092462.1, forward strand.
CCTGTTCTGCCTCTGTTACAGAGTTTCACCTGTCACAGACCAACAACCATGGGGCTCACAATGACCCTGGTGAGGGCAGGAATCTCAGGGCATCTATATTATTTTCTATTCTAACTTAAGTCATACAACTTACAGGCTTTCAGAGAAGAAAGAATTTTGAGTTTGTTAACAGCATTGCTCCAAACTGGTGAATCTCACTGGCATTTTGTTGAGATCTTAAAAGCTATGCATGTCTACTTGAGATCTTTTAACGTGCTTGACATGAGAGTGAAAACAATTAAAAAGTAATTTTGAAAATAGCAATAGGCTTGAGTTGGCTTCAACCAGACCTTCTTTGCTGGCTACTTAGAATCCCAGAGTTGCCAGAGTGAGCATGTTAGAGAGACCTATAATGGGAATCTCATTAGTCTTATTGTACTGTGTATTGCAATTGCTATATATTTTCTAAATGTAACTAATATATATATCTGTATGGTATTCTCTTTCTAGTATATTTTGCTAAATTAGAAGTCTCTTGTAACATTATAGATTTTCAGATAAGTAAATGTGATGAGAAATATTGCAAACTCCACACATGGAGTGCTTAAAACAACATCAGAGTATTGGACTCTGGCTGAGGTGTACATCTATAGGCTTCTTTCAATAGAAAATGCATCTACTGACTACATCCTACTATTTAAAAACTGTACTATGATATTGCAAGATATATATTCATTACTTGAGTTACTATATTAATCAGGGGAATTCCTAGTTTATCACATTGTACTATAGTACTGTTATAAACTAACATAATACCATTTGATTTTCCTTCAAGAAAAAGTAGCGAGTGTGTTTAGTGCCTTTCAAAGGCTTGTTCTCATAAAATATTTTTCTTCTAAGAGTATACTAGGGAGGTATGTAATGGTCTGCACACCATCTTATTTTTGCATTTTGGAACTAAGGGAATGAATTGAGACCCACATTACAAAGGCACAAATATAACATCATAATGATAAATTTTTCAAATCAATAAATAGTTTCATACCCTTGTTAATTCTACAGGAATATAAAGAAACACTCTAGTTGGAAGGGGGCATTGATATTAAGAAATACTCAGACACATATACAAATACTATTAGACAAATATCATCCTGTTAATTTACTTAATGATATAATGTTTATTTTCATATTTCTGCCTCTTTAGACTTTAATTATAGTAGAGAATGAGCAATAATATAATATTTATGCTTGGAATATTTATGCACAGCAGAGGGTGCCAGATAGTATGCAAAAATATTTCCTCTTTATAGGCACGTAGATTAATATATGAGTTTGCTTTACACTGAGGCTTTGGCAAAAGCACAGTGCAAATCTTCAGCTATAATAAAAATAAACAGGTGATGTAAGGAAAAAACAGGGGAAAAAAAGAAAATATAGACAGTAGATCTGGTCAGAAAGCAATTACTCTCTTTGAAGCATTCTAAACAACAATCAATCTATGAAACTCTATGTAATATATCTTCATTCAGAATTACCCAGAATAAAATTTTTGGATTTTACTTTAATAAGTTGGTTTCTAAACCAAAAAGAATTTTCATAAATGAGTAAAAGAAATTACCTTCCTGTTCCAATATTCAGTCCTTGTCAATCATACAACTTATGGAACATTGGAAATTAAAATTAAGCTTTTTGTTTCTACACATTTTGAAAAAAAATTAATAAACTGTTGGACTTTTAATTCTGGTCAAGATTTAATATTATTGACTAATATTTTATCAAGAAAAAAGTCAGTTTAAAACTGACACAGCTCCTCACTGATCTCAAGACCTATTCACTGTAGAGATGGAGCATTATTTAACATAACTGACTGACACTGAAATTCCCAGCTTTAAAAAGTTTATTCTTATGACTGGCTAGCTTTCCTTTTAGTTCCAACAACACTTTTCATAGCATATTAATTTATTGAGTATACTTGCACAAAACTGAGTATATTCTTTCATGTGTGAATAATCTCCAAATATTACATAAATTAAGCCAAATCTAATCCAAATATTTGTAATTTTAATTTATTTTGAACTGGTATTATCTTTTTCTTATTGACTGTCCCAGATACAGTGTCTAGGACCAGTTCATTACTGTGTGAGTGTAACCAAAGCTGTGTATTCTACACCCTCTATTTCATTGCTGAAAAACTGTTAATAATGAGTCATTTCCAGCAGCTGCCCAGAGCATACCTGACACCTCCAGCTACAAACTGGGTGTTAGAGAACCTTGGGAGACCAGGGAGTGTTTGTTTTCACACCAATGTATGATAACTCCCCTCTGGGGAGGCACTAGCACCTTCACACTCAGCCTGAAGGGTCATGTCTGCTAATGGGCCTTTAGGGACTGGCACAACAGGGAGTTGCAAGGACCTAGACCATCAAAGATTCTAAAAATATCCCATGACTCACAGAGGTTAATCACCCATTGTGAAACTCCCTGCCCTAAGGGAGGTACTGGGCATTCCCACCTGAACCTGAGCATAGATAATCTTCAGGTTTTGGGACTTCAGGTACCACTTGTCAAATCTAGAGGAGGAACAGAACTTCAACAGGACTGTGACTGCTACTTTCAACCAGACAGTGACCATCATCCTCACCAACATGTTTTCCTTTCCTTTTACTTTGCACTCAAGGGGACCACATAGTGCTCAGCACAGGGACTAATATACACACTTCGGTTTGTGCCCCAGGGTGCTGGGTTATACATCTGTTCTTTTGTGAGTTAAAACCAATTCTTTCTCTGTGTCATTGTATTTATTGTAATATTTTTAAGTAAATAGCAACTCTGATTTGTAATCTTTCTTGAGTCAGGTTCATTTCTCCCACCAGTTTACCTTTTAACCAGCACATTGCCTCAAATATTCATAATATGTATTATTCCTATTGTTAATGCAAACTAATGACAATTCTCTGCTATTCAACAAAATGTCATAGAAAAGTGTGTGTACACATATATGTACCTAAAATGGTTAAAATAATCATAAATAGGGCTACTTCTGCTTTATTTTTTTATATTGGAAATGGTGATATTCCAATGGAAAATTGGAAATTAGTGAGAATTAACATTTTAATGGTCACTTTTTGAATATACCTATGTTTGTTATGATAGTAAAAGTACATTTAAAAACCCAGAGGCATACTGAAATAATGCATACTTTTTCTGTATAATTGACAGGCACAATATCGCACTATCTGGTATCACATGAATTTTACACTTGTGAATTAGCTATCTACTACTATTTGTCACAGCAGATAGTGCTGTTCTACCTGTTACCCAAAGATCTGGGCGAAAGACTGGGCACGAATACACTGATTCTAACATTTTCTTTTGATTGCCATGCACTCAGGCAGTCATTACTTGTTCGAAGCCTGTTATCCAAAGTTCATTCACACACATGCAACCATTCTCTCAAATGTTAGGAAAACGTGCTGTTACAACCAGCTCCAGCTCTTCTATTGATTCACATTCTTCCTTTAAGCATTCACCTTTGTGACTTTTTTTTTCTTCTTTTCCTACTTATCAGACAAGTGAAATGCTTAAAGGTAGAGACAGAGTTCTCATAGCACATACTGAAATGTGTACATGCTTGTAGCAAAGAGTAAAACAAAAGAATTTTCAAGCCAGACAGTTCTGCAGAAAGTTGTTTCTTCTCCTGGCCTCCATTACAATACTAAAAAGAACTGCATATATGCACCAATCATTCACAAATTAACTGAATCAGGGAAGGAAATAAAATCAAAAATATATATATTGCTTTTTATTCCTCATAATTTTAAAAATAATTGATAGGCACTACAGTCAGTTAGCATTCTACACTTGACAGATTAACTAGAGTAACCCAAGACCTGAAAGAGAGCTTTAAAAACCCAACTTCAAGAAAAGAAAATTACAAGAAACTCAAAGTTTTATCCACAAAATTCGAGCAGTTAAGTAAGATTTCCAAGTGACAGCATGTTGGTTAAACCAGCGGTGCTATTCTAACACTTAAATAGAATTCCTTTCTGACATGCAAAGATATCCTGTCTAACACTCTTGATAAATCCTGTGAAAGGTTTTATTTTCTGACTAAAGAGAAACACATTAAATTATACAAATTCATTAGAAATTTATGTGAACAAATAATGGAAAAAGACCCCCAAACCCACAAACAAACCAGGGTGAAATTACATAGTCTACTCTTAGCAAATTGACAGCAACATGGATTTTTGCAGTGCCTTTAATGAAACTATGTTCTTTAATCTTTGCTGGGTTCTACAAATAGAAAGACCTGAAAAATTATGAAGAAAGTTATTGAAATGATAAGAGCTGCTGTGTGAAAATAATTTGATATAGTGAAAGAGCTAGTACCAACTAAACTCATAATTGACCTTCACAAAATAGGATGAATTCAGTACTGTGTTCTGGCAATAGTGACAGATCTTTTGCTACTTTAGTAAGAATTTTATCTCAGAGAGTTTGCCTTCCCAAGCCTCACACCATGCAGAAGTGCTGTTCAGCCTTTCAGTTCTTTCCAGACTGATATATTACATATTTAGCAGATAACTGCACTAACATGTACGTCCAGACATAACAACTGAAGTAATTTTGAAAATCAAGGAACTGAAGAGAGGAAAATGTTTAACTTTTTAAAAAAGTAAATTACTTGTTAAGACTCTTATTTAGGTAAGCATGGAGAGGTGAGTTCAAACTAAAATTCAGACACCATGTCAGATACATACCAGAATATCTTCCAGTTTATGTAGCAGCTGAGTCAAAGTTTTTTTTAAATTTGAGCTATCTTTATACTAAAAAATTTCAACAATAATCTTTAGATGTAAATAATTTACTGCCAAATTTTGTTCCTTCATCTTGTACATGCCCCTTACAACTTTAAGCTGTGCACAAGCTAGTTAAAAGGAAAAGAAACACCTGTCTACTGATATACTGACCTCAGAACAGCAGTTTTTGAGGGAGAGACATTGGCAATCAAGTCAGCTTAGGCATTGAAAGGTCCTCTTTAAAAATTATGCCTGGAGATTTAAGCATTACCCATCAAAAGGAGCACATTTAAAAGTAATTCTGGCATTAGACAAACAGCTTTTCTATACATTAGCAGAAATCTAAAATCCAGTGCAGAACAGAGAGAAAAATGCTCCTTTTCAACAATGTTTTGTCTACTTCAAGCTTTAAACTGAACAGTACCAATATATTTTCTGTCATTTGCTGTAGCTATGAAAGACGTAAAGCTAAGTATTTAGAATATAAGTTAACATTATTCATAAACTTTTGGAGGGATTTATTCTGTTTTGCATACAAGTTGAATTAAATACTACCTCCTTCTACCCAACTACCTCTTTGAGAAGCATAAATGAAAAATCTAATAACTACTTTCTGTGAAAAGAGTCATAGAATCATAGAATTGATTGGGTTGGAAAAGACCTCCGAGATCATCAAATCCAACCCTTGGTCCAACTCCAGTCCATTTACTAGATCATGGCACTCAGTGCCACGTCCAATCTCAGTTTAAAAATCTCCAGGGATGGTGAATCCACCACCTCTCTGGGCAGCCCATTCCAATGCCTGAGCACTCTCTCTGCAAAGAAGTTTTTGCTGCTCTCCAACTTCAATTTCCCCTGGCAGAGCTTGAGCCCATCGTGCCCCCTTGTCCTATTGCTGAGTGCCTAGGAGAAGAGACCAACCCCCACCTGGCCAGAACTTCCCTTCAGGTAGTTCTAGACAGTGATGAGGTCACCTCTGAGCCTCCTCTTCTCCAAGCTAAACAACTCCAGCTCCCTAAGCCTCTCCCCATAGGACTTATGCTCCAGTCCCTTCACCAGCCTTGTTGCTCTTCTCTGGACCCACTCCAGCACCTCAACATCTTGCCTGAACTGAGGGGCCCAGAACTGAACACAGTACTCAAGGTGTGGCCTCACCAACGCAGAGTACAGGGGAAGGATCACTTCCCTGGTCCTGCTGGCCACACTATTTTTGATACAGGCCAGGATCCCATTGGCCTTCTTGGCCACCTGGGCACACTGTTGGCTCATGTTGAGCTTCCTGTCAAATAGTACCCCAAGGTCCCTTTCTGTCTGGCTGCTCTCCAGCCACTCTGTGCCCAGCCTGTAGCGCTGCAGGGGGGTGTTGTGGCCAAAGTGCAGGACCTGGCACTTGGCCATATTGAACTTCATCCCATTGGAAGTTCATCTCTCAAGTCTATCCAGATCCCTCTGCAGAGCCCTCCTGCCTTCCAGCAGGTTGACACTCCCTCCCCACTTGGTGTCATCAGCAAATGACCCAACACAGACCCCTGGGGAACACCACTGGTGACTGGCCGCCAGCTGGATGCAGCTCCGTTCACCAGCATTTTTTGGGCCCAGCCCTCCAGTCAGCTCCTAACCCAGCAGAGGGTACACTTGTCCAAGCCTTGGGCTACCAGCTTTTCCAGGAGTATATTATGGGAGACAGTGTCAAAGGCCTTGTTGAAGTCTAGATAGACCACATCCACAGCCTTACCCTCATTCCCAAGGTGTGTCATCTGATCGTAAAAAGAGATCAGGTTGATCACACAGGACCTGCCCCTCCTAAACCCATGCTGGCTGGGTCTAATCCCTTGTCCATCCTGAAGGTGCTGTGCGATTGCTAACAATTCATTTTTTCGTTAGTCTTCATTTCAGTCATAACAGCTCTAACTTCTGGGCTCAACACAGGATGTTCAAATTTAGACAACAGAGCAAAAGGAAGTGCTGATGGCTTTTATTCTAAGCCTACTGAATTGCTACATGGATCTACTAAGTTTGTACTGTGTCACTGCATCCAAGCAGTGTAGAAAAAATATTTAGCACGACAGCTGAAGAGAGCTAATTAATTAATTCTGAAACTCTGATAAATATGTGGATAACTTGTGATAATCAATTAAAACTTGCACTGAACTATATTGGCCAGGCAGACTAATAACTACTATTTCTAAGTTCAAATATGCATCCATACCATCACAATGTATATACCATGCAAGATTTTTGTCTCTAATTTTTGATACATAAAAGATACATTTGACTGTATTTGTGATCCTTTAAAAAGTTTTCATGATGAAATAGTAACTTTAGTTGGCATCAGTAAATGACATACAGAGCCATTGTTTTAAAGTTTCCTTCTACAGCAGCAACAAGTCAGATTAACAGAAAAATTGTGCTAGTAATTAGTTATTTTAAAATGTCTGCATGGAAATAGAAACTTTTTGGTTTTAAGAGTCAAGGCTTTGAGTTACACATTAGAATGGAAATACTGTAATCTCTTGAGAAGTCAAAAATTAAGATATCTTCAGTGAACAAGAGGCAGAAGTAGAGACATTGTGTAATAAATACCATTATCAATTTAGAGAAAAGATGCAGACTTTTTATGACTACTGTATGGAATTTATATTGTTTCCTGTATTAGATAACACTGAATGACATATTTCCTACTTACAGTAGAAATGTTGCTTATTGTTTACTAGTCATATTTATTAAAAACCCTTCCTTACCCAATCACAAAGCAGAATTAATAATGTGTGATGCAAAAAATAAAAGTGTGGGCTGTGTTCTTTTACTCCTCAGTCAATAACAGGACATCAGCTAAAGTGTTCTCAATAGATTCAGAACTTCTAAACTCTGATGAAAATTAAATTAATTATCACTGACTACACAAAAAAAATGGTTTTATCTTTTTTTAATGAATGATTAAACTATTTAGTATAATAACATGGCTTATTTAAATTATATGGTTACTATATATTTTATGAAGTACTATATATGCTATGAAGTATCTGGAAAAGTGTTTTTTCAAATAAAATAGTCTCATTAGATAACTACGTATACTAGATATAGTAATAACCATCAAAACCATGGATGTTTAAGTCATTGAGTAGCAATGTACTAATCTCTGGTCTAAGATCCAAATTTGGACTCTGGACAATGAAAGAAAATCCATGACTGTCAAGAAATTTGCTTTGTTCAAGTTGTGAGAAATATGAAAGTTACATTCTTTTAACTTACATTTTTCAATTATTTCTTTCTTTAATATCAGTTAATATTTATAATTTAGGAAAAAATATTGCTAATGGTTTTTTTGTTTTCAGAGTGCAGAGTTGCAAAATTATCAGTCTTCACAATTGTGAGCAGCAGAAATTCAGCTGATTTAAGCAAAACTATTCTGTGTTAACAAATACTGAAATTTTACTGCATCCCTGGGGTGAAAGATCATTACATTTTAGAGTTATCTTTCATTTTTTAATCTCCTTTACCTAGGAGTATGTGATTAATCAACTGTTCAGATTTCGCCTCTGTTACTCAAGTAAAAAGTATAACAGGATGTGATGACCCTGATATATTTGCCATTTATTTGTCCATATTTGTTGCCCAAGTTAGTGGCAGATCTAATTTTCATTGGGGGTCTGTTTTTACACAATTGCTTTTACCAGTTTCACAGGTGGGCTGCCTGAGGAGCAAGGATGTCAAAACTTTCAGAGTCTATAGCTCAGTTAGGATTACAATTTCTGGTGGGTATCTGTTTCCTCTGTGGTTTGCCCTAAATGTTAGATAATGGGCACACTTTGGGACTAGTGACTTGCTACTATTTTATACTACGTTACTTTGTGTCTCATCAAACTCCATTCCTACTGAGCTGTAATTTGTGAGTGTATGTACTGTTCACCATGACTAAGATTCATGTCAGAACTTCAATGTCTTCCAGACCAGATAAAAATTAAATAATTATCCTAGAAAAACACATGATTTCATTCATAAAAGATATGTAAATCCTACAGAAACTATCCTTAGAGGAATAATCAGAACAACTTATTTTATCAGAATGTTAATGATCATTTATTCTTTGAGAAGCTTCTCAAATATTCAAAGTACAAAAATTTATACTATTCCTCAATCAATATTTATAGTTTGAAAACATATGATCATTAAAAATCTGTCAAAAACAAAATATCCATTTATGAAATGACTACATAGGAGATCAAAACAGAATGATATAATGTATTTCTACAATTATCTGAATAGTCCATAAGTAATAAGAAGTGTTAAGTTGTTGAGGTCATATTTCTGTACATAAGAAAAAATAGATTTGCCTGGTTCATTGTGTCCTGTTGCATATTTTGTACAATAAAGGTTTTAAAACTATCCTTTCTATAAATTTCTGCATTTTGAAAGTTCTAAACCTAGAACACTTACATGTATGCAAAGACTACTGTAAAGACCTTTTATTCCCCAAGAGGACTTAAATTCTGTAGTTCCACTGAGTCTACAATTCAATTATGTATCGTATGCAAAGTTGTTTGTTCTGTTCTAAACCTGCTATCTGGTCATATTTCTTAGTGTCCTAGTTTCAGTCTGAAAACTGCAAATAATTATTCTCTATTTGCTCTCAGCATGCAGTACATGATTTTACAGATTTTTATCAGATCTCTTAAAAATACTATTTTATATTTCTAACAATGTAAATGACAGGAGAAAATAAACCCTTTTGTTAACTAATATTACATTTAGCAGGAGTTTTTTGTGCTAACACAATTTTTTGGGGGAAAAAGTGCTACAGGCATAACTCATCAGTAGCAGAAATGCCCTTGTTCTCTGTCACATGATTCATTTAACTATGATGGAACAACATTACTGTTCTTGGTCAGACTTTTTCTAACACACTGATCTCTATTTGGCACTCAGGCCAGCATTCAGTTTTTGTGAAAACCATTGATTTTTGAAATTAAAGCAAGTCACTCCTCAACTCCCTTCTGACCTGCCCTGCTGAGACCAAGTTTATGTTCCTTTATGTTCTTTCTTCTCTTTTGCATATATATCTGTTATGGATTTGACCAGATGGGCCTAAATTTAGGTTTTAAAAGTTCAGCTAGGCCTGGGAATTGTCAGCTGACTTGAGCTGGGCTGAGCTAGCTAACACCTGACTTCTTCTAGCCAATAATATTGTATTCCATACCATATTGCATCATTTCAAAAGGGGTAAGAGCTGGTGTGTGGGTGTGGCTTGGGCAGTTGCTTCACAGCTGTGGTCCCAGCAAGACGCTCTGCTGTCCCAGGAGGGATGGGGAGGCCCAAGCCCGGAGCACCAGCTTACCATCATGTTATCTTAAGGAAGTAAAATGTTTGTTCTTAGGTTTTCTCTCTGCTTAAGTCTGCCTCTGAAGAACTGACTTCTCTAGAATGATTTGTAGTTAAAATGGTAGAATTTGTGTTTACTAGGAAGTGGGAAATTATTTCTTGTTATATATGTAACTTGTGTAAGTGTGTGTTATATTGTAGTTTCCTCTTAATTTTCTCTTTTCTATATAAATACATATAGTTAGTTTCAGCATAAACCTGCTTTGAAAGGTTTTTTTTTCCCTCTCCCTCTTCTTTTTCCCTTAGCTGGTTGGGGTGAGGAGGAACCATTTTCACTCTGTCCTAGACAGTTGGCATTTTGCCAGCTCAACTCAGGACAATATCACAAAACAGTTCGTACTTACGAAGTTACAAGTTATTTTCAACAGACTTCACCCAGTCTTTAGTGTGAAACTGCTTCCTGTGCTTCCTGGTCAATACGTATTTCTCTATATTGAAATAATACGTGTAGTGAACATCACAAATTGTCCTCAATATATCTTTTACTTGACTCCAAAGAAGTAATGTCAAAAAACCCTATTCAGTCTTTACTTGGAGTTGTTCAGAGATCTATTTCTTAGTTGTTAAGATTCAAAGCAGTAGAGTCCAGAAACTCTACTAAGTAATATGACTTGAGGAAACAGTTGAACAGCAAAAGAAACACCCTTGGTAAAGGTACTTAATTTTTAGTCATTTTCCTGAATGTCCTGTTTTGAATCATTAATTCATAGTATGATGGCAGTGCTGTCTTTTAGCAAAATGATTGCAGGGATTTACACAGACCAAAAGAACACTTTTCTCTCATTAAGCCTTTTGGCAAAACTTTGATAAAAATTTTTATACAAATGATTCAATAATTGCATATGTAAAAGCTGTTGAAAGTGGTTTCCTATAATTGAAAATAACAGACAAAAATTTGTACAGGCTTTATAAAACAGTGTATATCTTGAATTGACATAGCATGTTGTATCTGTCATGCACAGACACAATAAATAGACCATTAAAAATAATTATGCAGTTATTTGTGCTTTTATTGATTCACTATGTCACTCATGCTACCCGGATGAAGGCTAGGTTCTAGCCTCTTTCCTCTGTGATCTCAGAGTAGCTAACAAATCTATACCAATAAGTGAAAGCAAAAATCTATCCCCACCTGCAATTTTTTTTTCCCCAAAAAAACATTTGCAGTATTGTAATTGAAAATACAGAATCTTTCCTTCACATTTGTGGTAAATTCAGATGCTTGTTTAAATCACATGGGGGAAGGAGGAGTGGGGGGGGGGGGGGGGCGGGGGGTAGTGGGGGTGGTGGCGTTTATTTATTTTATTGCTTAAAGTGGATTTTTTTTCTTGGGAAATGTTTTTGCCTAAAATAGAACTTAAAATTCATATAGCTCTTGTTATTAATAATAGCATTAGATGAAACAGTACATTGAAAATATGTACAGTTAAGTCAAAGAATGGTATAGAAATAAACACATCAAAAGCTAGCTTTATTTGAGCTCATCCTCCAAGTTATTTGTTGTATTGGAGTTATAAGCAGAAAAGAGGAATCTGTTTTCTCATAAATCACTGATAAAATGCCAGTAAGACCAATGATATGCTGCATTAATATTGCAGTATTAATCAATTTGCTAGCTTGAAGTATTTTTGAGAGTAAAATGAGTAAGCATTCTATACCTGACACACAAATCAAGTGTATGTTAAAGATTCTGAAAACAGTTTTGGAATTTGCTTCAGGAGCATCATGAAAATTATTTCATATAATTGTGAGAACAGCTATTGCAAATATTCTCTACAATTCTGTATATGAACATATTATTATCCATCAGAAGTTCACTGTGTGATCATTTTGTTTGAATGTAGTCACATTTAAAAATGTGGATCGGAATACAGGAACTGCATGTCATCTCAATTCATGCTTTGCTTGATTTGAATTTTGAAAGGGTAAAAATCAGATATTTACGTAAGAATGAATATCTCCTTACTCATCCCAGGAATAGTGATATCCATACTGATGTCCTTAATTTCTGATCCTTCACTAAATTCCTTATTTCTGAGAAAAAAATTAGATTGGCAAGGCAATCAACAACTTAAACCCCAGAATCAGTTGAAGGAACTATCCTTGACTTTTTGTTCTTTACATTCAGTTTACTTTTTCATGACCACTTTCTCAAAGCACTCAGTTGTTCAGAGTTTACTGAGTATAATTTTGTCTTGATTGCTTGAGTATTTGCTGAAAGCAAATTTTAAATTGAACTTCTGATTATCAAATTTGAAGTTTGCCTTCATGCTGGGTTAGTGAGTTACCATGAGTCATATGATACCTGGATTTTGATTGCCAGGCATATATTGTTAACACCTATTATAATCAAACACAGTTGGAAATTCAAACTGAAATGCTTAAGTTAGTCAAATACACGTGCTAGTACACCAATGTTAGAGCACAATCTGATTGCAATATCTGTAATTCACAATTAAAATGACACACCAAGAATTATTTGCTAAAGGAATTACTGAATCATTCTGAATAATGAATAAATCTGAGAAACTAATCTCTTTCAAAGAGAGAAAGGTAGAATTCATCAAATTATTTGTTCTGAAATACTTTTGAATTTCAATATTAAAACATCATGATAAGGATGTACACCAGGTACATGGTGTGACTCTTGGGGAGGGTCCTGTGCAGGGCCAGGAGTTGGACTTGATGATCCTTGTGAGATCTCGTCAGCTTGGTATATTCTGTGATTCTGACAAGAAATTATTTAATGGAAGATGGTGAGGCACTGAAACAGGTTTTCCATCCACAGGATGCCCCATGTAGATGCCCCGTCTCTGGAAGTGTTCAAGGCCAGGTTGGATGAGGCTTTCAGCAACTTGATCTAGTCAAAGGTGTCCCTATCCTTGGCAGGGGTGTTGTAGGTAGATGATCCTCAAAGTCCCTTCCAACCCCAACTGTTCTATGATTCATACCATGCAAATATGTTTGAAAAGTACCTTGTGGAGGATGAGAGATCAGTTATTCACTGAATCATCCTTAATAAACTTTTCTCTCAGACAAGTTACCCTAAATTAGACCCATTCACTCCACTGCAAAACAGTTACCTAAAAATCACTACTGAACTAAAAAACTGTAAATCTACCATTGTTGTCTTAAACAAAACTAGTGAAACTTCTAGGATGAAGCATCTGAACAATTGGTAACTTGGCCAGAATCCATAGAGACCTGTGGGTCTGTCATGTTCATGGATAGAGTGAGAAGAGGAAAAAAATCATAGTCTGAATCAACTAATTTTTAGCCGACACTTTGATGGTTAACCAAAAACATAATGCTTTAAAGCAACCCATGCCCATTCAACTGAGGCTATACACAGATGACAACTTCCTCATCAATAAAAATGATGAACAGCATCATGTAGAGTAATTCAATCAACAATTCCAGGAGATCATTTTTGCTATAAAGTATAAAAGATGTGGGAATTTTTCTAGGATATTAGGTTTTATGGAGCAGCACCAGCACATTTACAAGTACTTGATATGAAAATGGTATTCCTTCAGACACGTCAGGGAACATTTTCAGCACAACACACTGAGATTTAGCTGTCTGATTTTCATTAATGTTAATAGGAGTTGCATGGCTGCATCCCAGTGGACTTAACTAAATTGTTGCACCTTTCAGTTCACATCCACATACCACATGCCTGTGCAGTGCATTCTGACTATTGGACTAGCTTGTCAGAGATGATACAATAGCAGGAGCTTGCACTGCATTAAGTGACTGAGTTGAGGTAGATCTCATGAGATGAAACTTTTAAAAAGTCATTGACAAACATAAGCCAAGGATAAAGCAATGTAAGAGAGATATCCCCAATAAATGTGGATTATTGTACTTTAAAGAAAATATTTGAAGCAGTGATTATAAATGATATGTTGAACACTGTGTTCAGAAGCAGGCTAAGGCTAGGATGACCTGCCCTAATGCTGTGATACTTTGGATAAATGGTTTCACTTTCTCTATTCTGGTTTCAGTAGTACTGAAGCTCTCATCTGCATCATATTGCTCATAGGAAAACTCTGTAAAATAAGTACTATTTATCTCTAACTCAACTGAATGTTTGTGTTTCCTGATGCAGTAGCCTAAGAGGAAAAAACAATCAGATATATTTAATGACAAATATACAGAATCATTGAAATGGAACTATCCTCAAATCAAATTCAGACACAGTGGACACAGAGTTAGGTTTAAAAAGATAGTCCTATTCAGCCTACAAAATAGATGCTTTTAGCCCAATATTAAAAAAAATTAAAAATTAACACAGCACAAAATTAATTTCTTTAGTCATAGTTGCAAATATTTCTGATCAAACTGTTTATAAAGATGTGAAGCACTAAAAACCAATTTGACTTGGGGGAAAGAAACCATTGAAAATTCTAAAAAGTAGACAATTTAGAAGGAGAAGTATGACCTGTTCAGAATCTTGAACATAAAAATTACATATTGGAATTTTAGTTAGGTTAGCACTGTTATATCAAGAACAAGTACCAATGAACCTTAGAGGAATGTCAGTTCTTTATGAGGCAATTTCAGACTGTTTTGCAAAGTTACAGCTTCCATTACTTGCTATCCATTGTTTTGATTAAGAAACTATTGTCAGTTCTGTTGGGATCTCAGACATGAAACTGCAGTGTATTCCAACTCCTGTTGTCTGTAATAAGTGCTGAACACCATGCACAACCTGAGTTGTGAATATTCATTATTAATATTTCAGCTTCCTTTATTTATGTTAGGGAAAGTATGTCTTAGGCAGCAATTCAGAATTACATTTAGAGTCTCACATCAAGTTCTTTTGTAATAAGTACTAATCATTAAGACACGTCTAACAAACAAATAAACCAACCAACTAGCCAATCATAATTAATCAAATTAATAATTCTATAAAATACTTTGTTGTCCCTTCCCCTATTTTCTTAGAATATATGGGAAATTTTGTGTGGTTTAGTCATAGTACACCATTACAAAAAATTTTAAAAAATTAAAAAAAGCATTACCCAGGTCATTGAAACATGATGAAGAAAAAGATACACATTTAAATACCAATGTACCAAGCTTATTAAATCCTGTAGGAAATAGTTGAACTTGAAAAGCAACACAATGAACAAACAGTGGGAGCCACGTATACTTCTGATTAGTGCACGAATTAAAGTGAATAAAACATTGCCCCAACAGCTTTTATGCTATGCTATGAATCTGCTATAGAAAAACATCAATTGAATGGCACTTTGACCAATCACCTTTCTCTACTCCTCTTTAGCTAAACTACTTCATCTTCTAATCTAACTTGCACTAATTCTTAACTAATTCTGAAACTGCATGGATAACCTTTGCTTACATGGGAAATTTATAATAATGAGGCAACTGTACCCAAATTATTCACTGCTAGCCATATGATTGCCAAATGGTTCCCCCCTCTCAAAACTGGATAGATTCAGAAATGCAAGTTTATGTATGATGTGGTGTTGCTGATTCTTAAAGGAGCAGAACTAGAGGTATGTAGATTTAGGATACATAAGATCATCAAAGTATACAGTTCTACAAAGTTAGCTTGAAAAAAATGTACACTTTGAGCATAGATAATGTTACAGAATCCATGACCCGAAGTTTAGGGCAGTCTGGGTGCAATATATGAATCAAATTATATAGTCAGACAGGACTTAACGACATCTTTTGAGTATGGAAATGTCTTGCCTAGCTAGTAGGGACACACTTGAAAGAGATTTGCTTGTACATAACAAGCACTGTATAGCGTTTTTTCCGTCTGCTGCCTTGCCATTCAGAATTCACTGTGAAACCTAAGCAGCTATGAATTATTTTATTAGGAGCAAAAGAATTTATTCATATTCAACTGAGAAAGCTTCTCTTTCTAATGACTTCCCCAAACATCCACTTCTCCATTAGTTCAATGGCAAGAGTTATTGTCCAACAAGTGGTAAACCTCCTTTCAATTTCTTCCACTGCCTGGATTCACAGCCTCCCTCAAAAATTTCATCCTCCCTTAGAACAATAGCTTTAGGCTGAGTTTGTAGGGAAACGAGATGCAATATCTCCTTTTTCTTGTCTTTCACTTGCATATTTCTTGTATTCACTGCATCTTGTGCTTTCTCTCAAAACACTTATCAGCTGAAGCTTTCCATGATCATGTAAGTAAACTAATGGTTAATTTTCTGATCAAACTTGGACTTCATGTGAACTGAAACTACTCAGCCTAGCAACGTCATCTCAGTACTGAAACGATTCTTGATTTTTGATGAAAGAGAACATTAAACTCCTATAGAAACATGAATTTGAAAAATAGCACTGAATTACACTTTCTATTCAGTTGCCTACATTTGACTTTCTGTTTTTATTTTATTTTTAACCCAGTGTGATTTTTCAGAGTAAGGTCTCATTAGGATAGCTACAATTTGCTTAACCTTTCCTATTTCTGCTTGAAAACTTATTGCAAGGAAATGTAATTTATTTTAATACACTTGATATTTAGTATCAAGTTGGGTCATCATGTCCATCCTTTAATTGCATGTGGAAAGCATATGCTTCATGAAACAAAAGAAAAACCTTGAAAAGGTGTTATCTTTAGAATAATCTACCTGTCACACCTGTCTTAATACAGTAAAATGTGTTAAAACAAATTTTGCAATTTTTAGATATATATGCAGACCTCCTATATAGTCCCACTAAGCAAAAAAAAATGAAGATTATTTGAAAAATCCCAACAAACTAAGATACAAAATCATGTGTCACTTAAACATGTATTCACATTTTTAGACCTAAACTATAAATTCTTGAAAGGATAGATCAAAAGTGTATCAAAATCCCTCTTCTATTGCATTTGAATTAAAATTCTGAATATCAGTTTTATAATGAGTATGTTAGGAAATAGCAAGGTATTTTGGCCCTGAGCCTGTATATATCATGCTCTCATATCTGTATAGTATTTTCCTGCCTCAATCTCCACCCAGTTTAAGGATCTGATTATATTTTGAAGCAGTGTCTTCATTTAAGGTAAAAAAAAAACCTTTAACATGTTAATCAAAGTGAATACTTATTGTCATATCTCAATTCTGACATTTAAAAGAAACTTCATGCAAATGAGATATGTGACTGAATTACTAGACAAGGCTATCAAATACTGAGTATAGAAACACAACGAAACTCATTGTATTGACTGAAGCCCTTCATGCATGCCCTCTAAAGTGCAAATTAGACTTAGATTTGTGAACTTTGAAGTTTAGGAACCCTTGGATGTATGTTCCTTAGTGCATACTGATGTCTATACTTAATAAAAATTAAAAGTATGCAATGAAATAAAATTTCCTGGTGTTGTGTTTCCTGTGTTTGCACACTCAGAACTGAAGAGCTGGCAAGTTGAACAAAGTTATCTGATAACCCTGAAGATTGCCTTTTAAAACAACAACAAACCCCTGACAATATTTTGTGATTGGTTCCTTTTTAATATTTGGCTTTACTACTTTCTTCTGATCTGATTTTATTAAAAAGTAACATATTCTTTAATTCACAGGTCACTTCTTTCTATTATTTCAGTAAATATTTTGTCAAATATGAAAACTAACCACCTCATTACAGAAATTAATAGGCACTGAAAATGTAAAGTTATTTGTAGTAATCAAAAAAGGCAACATTTGTCAAGAGATGTAGCGGTATACATTGATATAACTTTACACTGTGGACGAATACACACAGAGCAGGTAGCTTGGTGTGGGCAACAGACTGAGCTCTGGGAGGGCAGGAGCCAGAGGCAAGAGACCATGAACTGGTATCGACCCTTTGCATTACAAAGGGCACAGGGATCTGTGGCCAGACACTAAGAGACACAGCAGAAGCTGAGGATCCCAGATTTTGCCCCCTTAGAGTGTAAGGGTAACAAAGTCCAGGGTTTCCTTCCTTTCTGGTCCCTCCTCAGAGGCACCCAGATCAAGCTGTTACTTTCTAATTTCACTATAACTTTAAGGATTAATGTATTTGAGACCGCTATGGGAAACCTGAGGTCGAGCTGATAAAGAAACTTTCTATGTGAGTGCAGTGTGTGTATAGAGTCAGGCAGCACACCCATTACTTCCCTGGATGTACCCACTGCGAAAGGGTTTTTCATCCCAGCTCAGGTGGTGTGGGTGTGACTGCCAGAGTGGCTCCTGGATGGTCAGACAGGAAAGTTTCAGTTTTCTTAAAAACATAATTTTCTCATGTTTAACTCCAAAAAATTTAATAGGCCATTCTAAATACATGGGGCTCAATTCAATCCCATACAATTTTTTCATTTATACAAATACAATCTGATGTACACTTACAGATCAAATCAATTGACAGACAAAGGAAGAGCAGTGGTTCCTGTCTTTCTTGATTTCACTAATGCTTTTGAGACTGTCTCTCACAGATCCTCATACTGAAACTCCAAAAGTGTGGTCTGGGTGAGCAGAATATGAGGTGAATTAAAAACTGACTAAATGAATGGGTCCAGAGGGCAACAGTATAAAGTATAGTTGGAGACAAATAAGCAGCAGCATACCCCAGGGGTCAATATTGGATCTGATCCTGCTCAACACCTTTGATAAGGATGGGGTAGACTGCACCCTCAGCAACTTTACCAAAGACACAAACTGAGAGAAGCGTTTGATACTCACGAGGGTTATGTTGCCATCCAAAGCAACCTTTGGAGTTTGGAGAAATGATTTGATGGCAACCTCATGAATTTCAAGGATAAATGTAGAGTCCTGCATCTCCAGAGGAATGATCTCATGCACCACTGCATACTGGGGTCCAACCATGTGGAAAGCAGCTGTGCAGAAAAGAGTTTGGAGCTCCTGGTGGACACAAAGTTGAAAATCATCCAGCAACATGCCCTTGGAGATGAGAGGGCTTATGGTACCCCAGGCTGCATTAGGAGGAATGTTGTCATTCCTCCTAAAAGAAAGGAATAGGATGACGAATAGATGACTGTTACGGGTTTAGCTAGGTAGGCCTAAATTTAGGCTTTACATAACAGTCTAGGCCTGGGACTGTCAGCTGATTTGAGCTGGGCTGAGCTAGCTAACTGCTGAATTCTTCTAGCCAATAGTATTGTATTCCATACCATGTTACGACATCATCTCAAAAGAAGTAAAAGCCAGTGTGAAAGTGACTTAGTTCAGTTGCTTCACAGCTGTGGTCCCAGCAAGACACAACGTGCCATCCCAGGAGGGATGGGGAGGCCCAAGCCCAGAGCACCGGCTCACCACCATGTTATCTTAAGGAAGTAAAATATTTGTTCTTTTTCTCTCTGCTTAAGTCTGTCTCTCTACAGATTGAGTCTCTGGAGTGATTTGTAGTTAGAATGGTAGGATTTGTGTTTACTGAGAAGTGGGGAGTTATTTCTTGTTATTTCTAACTTGTGTGTGTGTTACATTGTAGTCTCTCTTAATTATCTCTTTTCTGTATAAATACATAGTTAGTTTAAGCATAAACGAGTTTCTAGTTTTTTTTCCTTTCTCCCTTTTCTCATCTGGAAGGAAGAAGCTAACTGCTATCGGGCAGTTGGCATTTTGCCAGCTCAGCCCAAGACAATGATGTAGGATCCTATCCTGCAACTCAGCACTGAGGAGTCTACATCTGGACCTGCAGCTACTATAGTCTCCAGAGAAAAGCCACTAAAATGATTAAGGGACTGGAGCACCACTTAGATTAATCATGAGAGGCTGAGCAAGCTGGGACTGTTTGGTCTGGAGAGATGAAGACTTGAGGGGTTCTCACTGGTATATATCAACATCTGAAGGGAGGTAAAGATGAATGCAGGTCCTTTCTGGTGGTGTTTACTGACAGAAAAACAGGCTTTGGACAAAAAGAAGGTTCCATCTGAACATCAGGAAACACTCTTTCACTGTGGGCATGATTTGGCCCTGAGAAAGGTTGCCAAGCTCACTCCTTGGAGATATTCAAAAGTCATCTAGATTTGGTACTGAACAATCTGCTATAGGTGTCCCTGCTTGAATAGGGAGTTGGAGTAGAACACCTCCAGAGGTGCCTTCAAACCTTATTCCTTCTGTAAGTCTGGATGGTTCTGTAATTCCGATCCTGCAATTATGATTTATACCAGAACAAATAAAAGTAGAACTAATTAAGAACTACCTTATAATAAACTACAAGTAAAACATATTAAGGTTTGAGATTTGGTCATTGAATTTAATGTCAAAGTCACATGCAGATTTGGTTCCAGATCAGGAAGCAGAGGAATCAAACCCTTCATTTTGTAAGTCCTAGGTGAATTTAAACAATCTGGACATATGGTAAAAAAACCAGCAGTGACACTGCATTTGTTCTTTGATGACTGACCAAATTTCTGCTGTAAAAATTTGCAAACTCTTGTATCATCAGCAGTATTATTAATGATAATAATCCCGTATCCTCTTTTTCTGTCATCTAACTTTGCAGAGTGCAGAAGACCTCCTGAGGACTATTCTTGTCTCTCACAGGTGTCAACGGAGGCTGATAACATGCAACAGCTCACAGATATACTCGGTAGTAAATACACTCAGTAGTAGAAATATTTCCAAAGTTTGGCATCCAAGCCAATTTTAGATAGAACAGAAAACAATATAAAATAAATAGATGTATATTCTTGTTTAGACACCTACTGGAAGACTTTCATAAATAAAAAATCCTTTATAGTCCTAATTGCTTAGGTCAGTATACTCAAGGATCTGTTTTTCTTTGGGGCACACAGCTTGCTCTTTGGTGTTGCATATGGGCCAAAGAACTACACTGAAGAATCCTACATAAAGCAGTTAATTTAACTACGTTCAAGTTTTTTTTCAGTTGTTACCTCTAATTAAATACATTATTTTTTTACTTGTTTGGAAGGTCCTATTAACAGTCAATAATGAATGCCACTCTTTTCCTTAGTTAAAATATGCTTGATAGACTTCATTGTCAATTGTTGTTAACTATGGCCTTATTATCAGTAGTCAATTAATTACAGCTAGGTATTTGTCAACATTTCATCTTATTTACAAACAATAGAAAATATCAAATAAAAATAGTGTCAATTTTTTAAAGCATTCATTATTTTCTTTTTTTTAATTATTTTTCCTTGAAGTACCATATCTGCTAAATAGAAGTCTTTTGCTCCTTCAGGAGCATAAATTATTTTTTATTAACAATACTGTTGTGATGTTTGGAATTAGAGCTGGCATACAAAGAGAAGTTGAAAGAAGCTGTGACCCTGTAGGGTTAACAGAGAGATCTGCCTTCAAAGTTAACCCTTTCTGCAATATACACTCACATATATTCTACACGATAGAGGTTGTGAATGTATATACAGTGGATTTCAGCCTATGCAAGTTTTTCACATCTAATAGATGTTGTTGAAATGAAGGAATTTACTGGTGTTAAGATGTAGGGGGGAAAAAAGGACTCTTCCAAGTTACAAAACCTGTGTACCAGCAGATTTACACCTAAATCTTGACACAAAATATATTAGTACAAGTAGGATGAGAGGCAGTTAACAAATAAGTTTTTGGAAAATTTTGCACTGAACACATCAGAAATAAGAAAGTCATCAAAAGCTGAGCCCCAGTACCATTAATAATAGATCTTTCTAGTAAAGCAAGTAAAAATATTTTTTTTATTATATTGAAAGATCTAAGCACTCTATTTTTTCCACTATTACAGAGTTTAGGAGCAAAAAGATGTTATTAGAGTCCTAATTCTAAAGCGAGAAAGATTTGTATGAGGCAAAAAATAGAGTTCAACACACACATTAAAAAAAAAAAAAAAGAAGAAGAAAAGAAAAAAAGAACATTTCCAGGAGTCACTAATCTTCTTGTTTCTTTGGATGAATCTGATTTTGCTTATCAGTAAATTTACAATACAAAAATACTTCCTATAAATTTCTAAATTCATTAAAATATAACTAGCAAATTCCAAGTGTGATTATCTTTTTTTCCCATTCTTTTCAGCCAAAAGTCTTCAGCAACAGATAAAGCCGTTACAGAAGTGATGGAGGAAGTTAATTTAGAAGACAGAATTACTGGCAGAGACAGACTGAGACTTTAAGGCATTATTACACAGATGGCTGAACATTGCACCACTATAGGCATGTTCTTCCCAGCTCTGCAAATTGATAAACATGTTCTTCATATATAGATGATAGAACTCTGGACCTATACCCTATTCCACTCAATATCTAGAATGACATAAAATTCTGGCTCTAATAATCTGAAGTATTCCATCGCTAGCACCTTTTCCTTTTAACTGCCAAAAGCCTCACATAATCTTAGTCATCATGATCTAGGGTTACAAAAACTTCTTTTCTACATCATAATTTTGTGTTTCTGTGAAAATTCTATGTCAACAAAACCCATCATGATATTTTTATAATAAAAGCAGAAATATTTGAAGTTACTAGTTTTGCCTGGAACAGAGTGAATTTTCTTCATAGTAGCTGGCATGGGACTATGTTTTGGATTTGTGTTGAAAACAGCTATTGCTGAGCAGTGCTTACACAGAGTCAAGGCCTTTTCTGCTTCTTGCATCACCCATCAGCTGCGGATGAATGAGAAATTGGGAGTGGACATAGCTGGGACAGCTAACCCCCACTGACCAAAGGGATATTCCAAACCATATGGCATCACGCTCAGTAATAAAAGCAGTAGGGAAAAGGAGAAGAGGGGTGAGAAAGGTAAGGTGGTAAGAGGAGATAAAAAGACATGACACAACATTTAGAGTAATGGCATTTGTCTTCTCAAGTTATCATTTTCTAGGAGATGGCTAAACATCTGCCTGGAAATAGAGAAAAGTAATTCCTTATTTTGCTGTGTTTGCACATAGCAAAGGCATATGGGGTTTTTGCTTTACCTTTTAAACTGTCTTTATCTCATCACACGAGTTTTTTGCACTTTTACACTTTCAATTCTCTTCCCCATCCCACTGTCAGGGAATGAGTGAGTGGCTGTCTGGTGCTTAGTTCCTGGCTGGAGTCAAACCAGAACACCAGAATATTTCTGAACTTGGGGGTTATATATGCTTGCTATTTTGTATACAAATGATAGTGAAAAAATATATTGACAGGAGTCAGAAATATTATCAGCTTTCAAAATAGCAGGAGGAAGGTGGAATTTGGTTCTACTAAATGACAAAATCCTCATGTGATATTACTTTTAAAAAAGTAAAGTAAGTCTGTAAGAAAGTAAACAATAATGAGCCAGATCACAAGCAATTTAACTGTATTATCCAAGCACACAGCTAGCTGTGAAAATGATACATTGGGATAGTTTATAGTTTAAATTTTTATAGTTAGATATGGAATCTATATATTTTAATATGTAAACAAAAGTTTCATATAAATAATGGATTAAGCAACAATTATCTTATACATTAGATACATATAAGGAGGTTGAAGTGAATGGTTTGCCAAAAAGACCTAGCTGCAGTTGCACAGGTTTTTAGTGTCAAGTAAAGTAACTGTTTAAAAAAATGTGAAATACCTGAGGAACCAACTGTTACCCAGGAAGGTAAGAATAGTAGAAAGAACATCATGTAGCAAGGAACTTGTTACTTTCATGTTTATTTCCTCTCTGCAAGACATAATATTTCTTCTGAGTAGCACATCAGATATAAACACAATTTTACCCCAATGACGAACAACCTTGCTACCTCAGGAGACAAATATACTTGTATTAATTATTACAAGAGACATATGATATTCACCTAAAACATATTCCAAGACAATTAGGGGAACTTAGAACTGGTTCAACTGTTTTTTAGAATCATCATAGAATCATAGAAAGGCTTGTGTGGAAGGGACCTTAAAGATCATCTAGTTCCAACGCCCATGTTACGTTCAGGGACATTTCCACTTGACCAGGCTGATCAGAGATCCATCCAACCTTGCCCTGATTATTTCCAGGACTGGACATCCACGAATTCTCTGGGCAACCTCTTCCAGTGACTCATCACTCTCACAACAAAGAATTTCTTCCTAAGATCTAATGTAAACCTACTCTCTTTCAGTATGAATCTATTCTGCTTCATCCTGTCACTACATCCTCTTGTAAAAAGTCCCTTTCCATCTTTCTTGTAGGCTCCTTTCAGGTACAGGAATGCTGCAATTAGGTCTCCCAAAGCCTCTCTTCTCAAGACTGAACAAACCCAATTCTCTCAGCCTTTCCTCCTAGGAGTGGTGCTCCATCTCTCTAATCATCTTTATGGCCCTTCTCCAGATTCAGTCCAACAGGTTGATGTCCTTCTTAATGTTGGGGACCACAGAGCTGGATGCAGTACTGCAGGGAGGTCCCAAGAAGAGTAGAGTAGAGGGCCAGAGTTACCTTCCTTGATCTGCTGGCCACACTCCTTTTGATGCAGTCCAGGATACAACTGGCTTTCTGGACTGCAAGAGAACAGTGTCAGCTCAAGTGCAGCTTCTCAACCACCAGTACTTCCAAGTCCTTCTCTGCAGGGCTACTCCTGATCCGTTCATTCCCTAGACTGTATTGGTACTGAAGGTTGTCACAACCCCAATGCAGCACCTTGCACTTGGCCTTGTTAGCTCTCATGAGGTTCCCATGGGTCCAGTTCTCAACCTTGTCCAGGTCCCTCCAGGTGACATTCCATCCTTCAGGAGTGCCAGTCACACCACTGCAAACAAAAAGGATAACAGTTTCAGTCTAGAATATTTTTTTTCAGTATTAACTAGCAGCTGCCCTTCATGATTTAAAAAAAAAAGATGCAAATATGCAGATTTTATTAGATTTAATTAGTTGTGCACTATTGCTACTGTCATAATACAATTTTTGACAATTTATACTATGACAAGTCAGAGGAAATATACTAACAGCTACATCAAGTGCATCAAATGCACTTGACAGGAAAATAAAGACAAAATAGCTTTACAAAATCCTTTACATTTTTAAAACAATACATTCTAGAAAGCAAAAAGTGATGATTTTAAGATAAATTCTTTCTGCACAACTTTCAAAAAAGTATAGACTTTTTTTCAATCTTGAAGATTTTAATGGAAACAGAATTTTTCATAGCAAAAATCCCTTACTTTCTGACACAAAAAAATCAAACAGCTCCATTGAGAACTACTTTTGGGTTGACTCTGCAATCAACAGAATACAAGTTGTTTTACACACAAGGTAACATACATTAATTAGCTGATGTAATATTACGATGAACAGATGGGATGCATAAAACAGTGCCAACAACACTTCAGCAGTTCTTATTTAATAGATTCACCTTTAGGAAAGTCATGAAGATTCAAGGATAATGTCACTACCTTTTCCTTTTATGTCTTCAAATGCTCTGCTTTGATACTGATGTTTTACTGTGACAATGATGTTATTCAGGACATTGCCTTCATTTGTTCAGTCTAGTTGGTAAATTATGCCTGCAGTATAAAAATATTGGTTACTGAGAGCAAAAATACGCATTTTCATATAATACCCTAATTTAAATTTATGTCTTTCTAAGAACATTACTTTCCTCTTCATTTCAAACATAAATGTTGATACAGACCTCAAATGCAAAAGGAAGCCTAAACTGTGAATCTTTAATAGATGTTTGGTGCCTAGTCTAGTGCCCCTTGAAGAAGTTTCTGATATTTTTAAAACAAAACCCACCATGTTTTTACTGGCAGCTATTGCTTCATTACAGATGGTCAAGGACATAGGTGACAGAAATGGACTAAAAGCTACAAACAACTACTTTTCTCAAAAGCTTGAGGTAGAGAGTAAGCTCCATGGATGATTTCCACACAGATTGATCACATTAAAATATTTATTAAAACAGTTGATACAAATATTTGAATTTTAGAAAAGTTGAACTCTGAAAAAAGGCTGCAAAAACCTAGCAAACTATGATCTTACCTACCCTTTGATTACTAGGAAAATCAAATATATAAAATAAATCTGGGACTGGAGATCAGACTTCTCCCAAACTGCCATCCACAGACTAAAAGAATCTTCTTACTGGGTTCCATTTTCCAGTGCCAGTTGGAAAATTGACAGAGTGGGATGAATAGAGTGCTCCTATCCTTGCTTTGTGCTAACTGGGAAACCGTGGCAGGATCACCAACCAACTTACTACAGAACAGGCTGATTGAATTACCACTGACATGTTGCATGAAATCTTTCTATAAAAAAAAAAAAAGGAGCACACTGTATATGGAAGTGTGTGTACTCTAATAGAACAAATCTTTTTAGTTTTCTTGCTACAATAGTAGTATTGGTACTTTAAATTACAGAGTGTTAAAATGATACAAAAACTCCCTATCTAGTGTTTATGCTTTCCTCTTGTAATGTCTCTTCTCCCTCCACTGTCCCACTGGATTATTAAGGTAAATGCCAACTCAAGGAAAAAAGGGTGCACAGGTAGGCACTGACATCCTGATTCCACAAGATTATGCTGTGAAAGATGGAACAATATTTATTTCTCCCACACAGAATGTTTTCTGCATGTAGGTGTCTTTGTCAGGAACTTGCTCAGGTCTAGGTTTGAGCAAGGCCTCTATAACAGCTGTTGATTTGCAAAACAGCTAAGTTACCAAGACACTCAGAGGTCTAGTTTCAAGTAAGGATATTTTCAGCATATTAATCAATTGTCCATTTTTTACTATCTCTTAAATCTTGTTTTAGGCAAATTTGCTTCTGTTGGATCTACTGTTTACTATCCAAGATACAAGTGTTCAATTCTGTAGTAATGTGTTTACCTCAAGCTACAATTGAATAACAAGTTATAATCAAATGTAAAGATCTTCTCAGAATGGTAAAGCTTTTTTAAAAAAATTGTATCAATTTGTACTGCATTAATTTTCCTGGATTACTGCAATTTCTTCACAACTATCATTGTTCTGCAAAAACTCTGCATATTTTACTCTGATGCTCCTTTAACATGACAAAACAATGCTGATTTAAAGTTTTATGTGCTTTAGAAAATAGTTTTGTGTTATGACACAGAACAGCATTCATATAATAAATTAGTTCTATTAAGATGGTCCTGCACACTGACTTTTTTAAAAAGAGGTATGGAACTGAGCATTTGAAATTATTAGTATAGTATATGATTTTTTGTGAAATGATTAGCTTTTTATAAAACACCTTTTTGAGCAATTCACTTTGTTTTTTTTCAATATGGGAAAATTATTTCAATGTAAGAATTATATGTGTAAGAAATCAGTATTCCATTTTGCTGAATAACCTCTTGAAATACCATTTAGAAACTTAAGTAAAATCTAATTAATTACATAACTTAAACTAAATAACTGCTTTATATATAGATTTAGGGTTTACCCTTTTAATGCATATCCCCTTAATAAGGATAAAATCAAAAAGCATTTAAAAAATAAAAGGAGGGGGAAGAAGCAGTATTTATCCTTCTTAATGGTAATGAATGTGTGCATTTTAAAATATAAACTGTATGGTACAGCATCAATTTTGATTAATGATTTAGATCATCTTGAGCAAAATTTAAAAGGCAGATGATTAAGGCATTTATTTAAGGCATATTTTATGTCTTTTTCTTAATGAAAAGGAATATATAATTGGCTTAGAATGGAAGGCAATACAAATCAATAGGTATCATATATTTAATGAAAGTCCCAGTTCAATTTTCTGTTATAACCTGAACATTTATTTTAAAGGCCTGAGGTCTCAGATCATTACAGCTAACCAGAATGTGCAGGACTTTTCCCAGCTTTGGCTAAAATTTACTTCTCTTTGTGAAGGCTAGACTTCTAAGCACTAATTCTATATGAAGGCAGAATTTGGCAAGTTTTTCACTGACTTTTATGTGAAAAAAAAAAGGTATGCATTGGAAAAAGAGAGCTTCAGATGGACAAAACTAATGGAGTTTACAATATAAAGGTATAAACAATAAAGCTTGTGTCTCCTATGCTATTACCAGTAAATACTTCATTATCTGAAAATTTAATTCACATTCAAACTGATCAGTTCTCAGAATTTATTTTAATACCAGTTTCTTGCAAGGTTTTCTGGATTCTGGATGCTAACTTCCTTTTCACATTGCATATTTGATTCCTTCTAGATGGTGTTACCTCTAAAAAAGATATATCCTTCAGATACCAAAGTTCAAAAGTTGGTTTTTTTTCTTTTTATAGATGCAAGGACGAAGCATGGGGAAATTAATGACATATTTAAAGACGCATGGAAATATTTGCCTGACACATGGAAAACATTTCCCAGGTTTCCTGAAAATCCTGTTACTCGGGTAAAATGGTTACTAAAAATACAAAAACACTTTAGAAGAAATCACCAGTTGTCAGTCCATGGAAAATGCATGCTTTAGGACTATATGTTCACACCACATCATTCATGAAGCTCAGATCCACAAGGATTTTAAAACTGAATTTGAACTTTACAAAAGGCATCACTTCCCAAACACATCTAGTCTGTAAGACCTTCTACTTTTTAAATGTGGTAAGTGCCGCAATGTTTGCTTCAGCAAATACATCAATTTGCTACATGAGACCTATCATGGGACCATGATCCCAGCATCAAATCTCAGCATCATCTCCAGAGCAGGAGGGAAAGCCCAGTCCAAGGGACAGCCAGTGAATGTTGGCCCTACACGAGCATGGCAGCTTCCAAGACACTTTTCCTCAGAAGGGTGTCTTAAGGGAATAAATTTTTTTTCTAAATCTACTCACTTCTTGCTCACAAAATGTCCTCAGTTCTCTCTTTGCTGCCCAATGTACCTGCATTTCATTTATTCATTTGTGATTCTTTTTGCTACATGATTTAGTTTCAGCGGGATGGACTGACAGTAATTGCCAACACCACAGGAAGCACCGCAAGGGTGATCAGAGGCTGGGGAAGAGGGCAAGAGGCGCAGGTCTGGCTGTGGCACAGGGCCCCCTTGTTCATCCAAACTAGAGGAAATCAGAACCCTGTAATCTCACTCAAGTACCTTTACAGCACTTATCCACAGGGCACTGGGCCAGACACTGTCTTTGCTGCTGCAAAGTACAGTTCTACTGCTCAAGCAGTCTAATTAAAATCTGATTCTTTATAAGGGCTTTGCAATACTTTGCAGGCTGTCTTCTGCACTGTGCTCTCTGTGGACTCCTGGCATTTGTACTACTGCACAGCCAAACCCATAAGAAATAGGAAACTCTAATTCTGAAGTTCTCAAATGTCTTTGTCAGCAGTAGCGTGGCATTAATTTCTCAATAGTGCTGGTTTTGAACCAGTTAGTTCCCTTTCCTAATGGCTGCACAAGCACGCACTTGCGCTTAGTAAGAATGATTTATTAATTCAGTTCTGCAAGGTAAACCAACAGCACTTGAAAAAGCTTTTATGCCTTATAGATGCCCAAGACTTGGGACTGTCCAGGCAGAGCACCTCGACAGGACATCGAGGCAGCAGGAGTGGTGCTGCTCTCCAGAGTGAGGGGCCATGGGGTAGCTGGGCTGTCACCTCAGTCACAGACACGGTTCCACAGATGGAAGCCGGTAGTCAGGGCACTCAGATGGCAGCAGAGGGGTTGGCAAGCATTAGGAAAGATAGGAAAAACCCATGCCTGAGATCAGTGCAGAAAATCAACCTGTCAAACAACAGTCAGGTAGGGGGTGGGTGCCCTGGTTGGGCTGAACTGGCATCCTGGGCCATGGAGCAGACCATGAGGGAGGCTGACCCATGCCCGGAAGGGCTATTACTGTACTGAGGGCCTCAAGGCAGGAAAAGGTCTCACACATATTACTCTTATGATCCTAATGGAGAATGTGAAGAAGATTCTAGGTCAAAGCATTGTGGAGCCCATTTGCTCAGCTGACAGAATGTCTCTACAGGTATACGGCCTTTTGACACAGATAATATTTTCAGTCAGACAATCCAGCTTCTTTTCTTTTTTGCCACTCAAACATCACTTGCTGAACTAGGTACTTGCCTTACTTGCAAAAGAAAATCCAAAATATTTTGAAAGAAATTTTCAGTAGAAGTACATTAATATGTTTTATTCAAAATAGATTCTTAACTTACACACTACTTCTACTTATATAAATGCAGGTTAACTCAAGCCTGCTCTGCCATCCCAGGAGCTCCTGATAAGTCTTGACCAAATCAGCTGAGGGGTGAAGCATCCCTTGACCATACCAGGAGCTCTTGCATAGTAAAGGTGGGAAAGATTCTGAGTGTAACATGAACATCAGCTGCCTGACCAAAGTGGGGAACCAAAGTAGCTATCCTTGTTAACCTTGGTAAATAATTTGCCTGAATCATCGCCCGAGTGAAACAGTACCATTGTTAGAAGACCTGAAAAAATGCATCTTAGTTGAATGAAAGGGTACCATTCTTACTGGACCTTACTGGAAAACTGACAGATGACTGAAGGCAATCATCTTGCAACCCTGTAAACAGTGGTCCTAGGTGATGTCAGTTTTGCTCTCCTGAACTGTAGCAGGTTGTGCCAAAATCTCCCTGTGAGTGGGACACTTCTCACAGCTCATCAAGTTTGCAATACTTGAAAGGCCGTCTCTGACACTGAGGTCTAGGCTGACACTCACACACACACAATTTACTCAAGGTGCAACCTATGTCTGCTGAGAAACACTAAGGAATTTGGTGTGAGTATTTCTCTGAACCCAAGGGGAATTTTTGATGAGTACCTTTACACACATGGATATAGATGTAAACATCTCTTTGCCTGTGAGCCCGTGCATGAATTGTTTATGGTGTGAATATTGTTATTGTGAATCTTTTACGAAGTCACAGTAACAATTGCAGAAAATCCTACTAAATCAGGTTGGTATTGATGGAAAAGCAGTGTATCCTACAACAGTGTGGAAAGGGAAGGGTTAAACTCTGATTCTGAATTACCCCACACTTGCATTTTGAAAATAAATGTAGAGCCTGCACTACACATTGTTTCTTAGAATTAGACAAAACTGTTGTTACTGAGAGAGCTGTCTAAACAGCTGGCTCAGGATCTGTTGACTGAAGATACGTCTTGCAAAGATTCCTGATTCATAGCTTTCACTGAGACTCCTAAAGCAAGCAGAATTTATATTTGCTACTGAACTTACACTGCTATCCTTACATTTTCCCCTCCTGCCAACACCGAGAAAAGAATAGCCATTTTCAAAGCAGGATTTGAGGAAGCAAGACAAGTTTCCTGTTAACTAATCAGGCAGGTCTTTAAATACCATTAGCATTAGGGAATGTTTTAAATTAACAACACTGATTTCACTGAAAGTTAGAACATTATCATGTCTTCACATTCTTATTTAAAATGAAAAGTGGTTTATTGTATTTCTTTTTGACAAGGAAAACCTTTAAACATATGTCAGAAGAAATTTATAATGAGTTTGAAAAATGAGTTTCTCCAGTCGGAAACATATTATTCGTAGTTATTTGAATGCCATTTTTCTTATTCACTATATTTATACTGTCATTTCTACTACTAAATCATTGATCCAGATTTGCAAACACTCTTTCATATATTTGGCATACACACAATTTTTGTCATCATTTGCTTCTGTCCTTAAGGTATACAATGCTTCCCTCTTTGTTATGGCCTCAATCACATGCTCTGACTCAATCTTTAATCTAAGTCATCCTACCACCTGCAGAAGACAATCTTCTCCTCATATTAAGGTTTAAACTTTGACCCTGGTTTAAAAGCTCAGCAACAAAACCAAGCCAAAAAGCCTTGTGCACCAGAGTAGAAGATATGAGCCTATCTATAAACAATTAATGTTTTTCTTAAATTCCTCACTTTTATTTTTCTAGCTTCCCAGCATATGTGTATTTTGATATGCTACCTAAGACTGTCTGATGAGCACTCTGGGCCCTATTGTGTTACTTCAATATGTAAAACTACTGCCTTACTAGTAACCAGGAAAACTGTATGTGACACAACACAAAAGTTATAAAAGTTAATACATTGTTATCTATGAGTTCTGTAATAAAACGGATTGTCACATGTAAAATATTTTTACCATCACACCTAAACTACTTATCATACCTGGAATCCTGTGTTTAGTTCTGCATCCCCAAGTACAAGAGAGACGGAGTTGTCGGAGGAGACCCAGGGTTTATACAGTGGCAAAAATATTACAAGAGATGGATAGACGAGGACGACGAAGTCCAGGAACCCGGCTCCCCGAATATGGAAGCTCTGCGAGAGATTTATAAGGACTCTAATAAGTTCACACCCTATATTGATGTTTCCCCAGTTTGAATGTTATACACCCCAATATGTCTACCCTAGTCACTTTCCCTTAGTCGTTCCTTATCCAAGTTTCCTCTTCCCACAAAACCCTCTGGGTCGCAGCCCCCTGTCCTGGCCCACTCTGGCCATGAGGGCGGTTGCCGGCTGGGCCGCCCACGAGACACCGCTGGAGCCCGGGCGGGGGCTGTCCCTGCCTCAGAGTGCCGGAAGCCCTACAGTAGAATTTCCCCGCCCATCTCATTCTCCTATTGGTCCTTTTGCCGCTCCTCCCCTCCCTCCTTCCCTTCATTTGCATGTACCCAATGAAGTGCGTTACTCCGCCCCTTCTCCACCCCCTCTTCCCCGCCTACATCCAGGGAATTCCCATGCTCTCCTTATAAGCCAGCGCGCGGCATTGAACTTGGTTTTTCCTCGTGGACCCCCGGCTGGTGTGGACTTATTCCGTTCAGGGTGGTCTCCGGGCTGGGGGCTGGAAGAGCCTACCTTGCTTCTAAGGGGCTTGTTCCTAGGGAGCCCTGCTGGCTGCTTTCCTAGCCTTGCTCCTGGAAGCAGAAACCTCTCCACTGTATCAGTGGGCATTTTACAATCCGCTGATACGGAGTAACTGGAGAGAGTCCAGCAAAAGTCCGCTAACATAAATAAAGGACTGGAGCATCTCTGATAATCACAGATAAATATTATATCTGACTGTTCTCATACTTTTACAACTCTATAGTTGTGTCTCAAATTGCCTTCCATTTTGAACACTGATTTTAAAAGCTAATTATAATTCACATTAGGTTAAAAATCTAACATTAAATCAGTGTTAGAAGAGAGAAATTATTAAAATAATATGCAACCTTCCATATACTTATAACACACTATGGAGGATAGCAAGGTACCAATGTATTTGGGCTCTAAACTATTTAGAAAAATCTTGCATGACTGTGTATTTAATGTATTGTGTAGTATTTATATTAGCAAAATATGCTATTATACATGTTCCTTTTGACTTTCTTAATGCTTCAAACAATTGGTAGGGTAAAATATGCATACTGTTAAATAACAGTAATCAGAGCTGCAGAAATTATTATATATTTTAACTACTAAAAGTACATCATTTTTATTGCATATTTGAGATTTAGAATTGTTTTCATTCCAATTCTGTGACAATTGTTCTTTATGAGCAGTATATGTGTGTACTTATAACTGTCTATGAAAATGTTCCTTGTCATGTTATAGTCTTTATCACAGTGGACAATTTTATAGGTGTATCGGTTTGGAAAAGCTTATAAAAACATATGACTATTTATCTGTATATATATCTTTCAACTGCTTTTAAAGAGGACAATTAATTTGCATATATTTAAGAAAAATAGTAACGTACAGAAATAAAGATAATTAACATTCTTCATCAAAGGAATGAAAAACCTTATGAGGCTTGAAGAGTCTGTGTTTCATTTACTTTTTAAATTATTTTTTTAGCAAAATTCAGACTGAGAGGGGCTATGACTGCTTTTATAAATACATCATTGGATAACTACTTAGGAGGAAAAAGAGCTATATAAGACAAAGCATATTGTTGGCATGAAAATAAATGTGTAAGCACTAACTAAGAATAAATTTGTGCTAGAAATAAGGGGAAAAAATCTCTAGTCATCAAGGAAGTGAGTCTCTGGAACATTCTAAGAACAATAGCTGGTGACCCAGCAGAAAACTCCTTATCCTCAGTCTTCAGTTTTCATATGCTAAAAACATTGTGGGCTGTGGTCTTGCAGCCCTCCCAAACAGCTGTGGCTTCTTGCTACATTAGCTAAATGTCACTTTAAAGAGTACAGAGGAATACAAGGGGGGAAAAGAATTCATGTTGTACAAAAGGAAAATATATTTTTTAGAATAACACTAAAGCTGAAAACTTCACTTTTATGGATTTCCAACTACAGTTTTTCAAGGTTTTTAAGTATTTTGCCAGTTTGTCAAAGGTAATGCTGTCCTTGAGGATTTGTCCTGCACTTTTATAGCTACTAGCTTTTCTTATTTACTACTGTGTTAAGCAGGTCACCTGATAGTAGCATAAATAAGTATGAAGCAGTGGTGATATTTAGTCATTCCTAATAAGAATGCCAGCTAGGACATATGTGTTCCAAGGGACCAAGAGATGAATTATGTTATGGAATAGAGCATGGAAACCCAAAGCTATCAATAAAATTCTCACCATTTCAGTGGAAAGAATTGTGGATTATCAACAAGATTAATTACTCTGAAATGCCATTTTTGAAATATCTGGTAGACTATTAGGTGTTGTCAGTATTACAGATGTATTTATGAGGACAAGGAACATGTTTGTGGGAAAGAGGTTTATCCTCTATGCTAGCACCGGCTTTTGACAGCCAGTTATGCCTATGTATCAGCAGCTGACACACCAGTCTCCTCTTTATACAAGCATTACTTTGTAATCACCACTATTTATCTTTGCTTGTTTGGTTCCATATTTCTACATAAGAGGACACATGGGGTCCGACAGGGTACTGAGAGGAAAAAACATGGGAGATTGAGGGACCTAAGGCTGCTACATTGTACAGGCATTGCAACATCTCAGCCACTCCCTCCATCTAGGAAGGCACACCCAAAAGTCAGTAACGGAGTTAAAGAGCCACTCGATGCAGAGCTCCAACATCCCTCAAATTCAAGAAGGACAAAGGCTGTATGAAAGTACCTTTTTGTTTCACACACATACTTTTCTGTCAAGGAATCTCAGATGGATGTTAGCATCAGTAGTTTTTTCTAATACACAATGTCTGCAAATTTCTTTCCCTGGGGTCATAGTCTGAAAGAATACAGTTTCCCACCCCCACCATCTACTTGTATTTTCAGATCTAGATATGTGCAATAAGCACTGTAGTTGCAACTCTTAATTGGCACTCCTTCAAGTGCAATTATACCTTAAAGATTGGCCTTTAATCTTGCTTCAGTGCTACTTAAAATGCCTGACTTTTTTTAATACACTGACCACATTCACTCATTTTAAATATCACTCTGACAGCTCTATACAACAAAAATCACTGGGTTTGAGAGGTTCATTCAAGAAATGGTTTTAACATTTCGAGTAATGAAAGTAGATATTTTCCATGTAAAAACTCAAATTGTTTGGTTCTTTCTCCTAATTACCATGAAGTCAAGAGGAATAAAGAACTGAAAATACACTTGGTCATTTATCTAGCATACTTTTAAAAATAGATGTTTTCTTTATATTCAACTAACTTTAATTTACTCAAGCAAGATTACTTATTTCAGAGAACACAGTTCTTGAGAAAGTCATTCCTGTTTTTTCCAATTGAGGGCAAGAAAGGTAAAATACAGCAACTATTCATGGTCTAGCAGTTGCTGGCAGTCTCTGTACCTTGACCAGATTAAGTATAAATACACTATGTCTATGTTTTTTGAGTCATATTTGCATGAGATACTATTTTCTTTAAAAGGAAAGAGATGAAATCTTGCAGCCCTGAGTTTTGAGATTTTTATTTTCTGCTCTAGAAAATGCATATTAGTTTTAATGTTCCATTAAAAAAAAAAAGACTCTAAGTTGAAAAAAAGTATTTTTTACAAACCCAAAATAAATTTAAACATATTTTTATTTTTGATTATGAAGTCTTATTTGCTTTTATTCATGATAATAGAAAAAAAATTAAAATATTTCTGAAATTTTAAAAAAATTCTTTAACAGCTTAAAATAATTTGTTAGACTAATGTTCAGCTACGGCTACAGAAAGTCAAAAGCCAATAATTCAGTAAAGTGTAAACTGAAACATTTACCTCATGAGTATGTTAATTCTTCAGCATATTAGAATTCCTCAACCTATTAAAGCATATTACAAGACTCCATAAAACTCCAGTAAAGAACTTCATAAGGAAGAAAATAATCAAATCAGGATTGGTGATCTCCTTAAACAGCATGCTGATTTCTCTCAGCTTTGCAGGGTAGAAACAAACATGCACACCAACTGCTGAGAAGAAAACTGAACTTTCTTCTTACATAGACTGATGTATGTCAGCACAGGTGGTATGGCAAGTTTAGTTTAACATTACCAAATCTTCAGAAACTGAAAGAGAATTTATCTATTGTCCATAAAGCTGTTGCAGTTTTGTTTTACAACCTTCTGTTCATTTTTCCTTTCAAAGACACATTATTTTTTGCATTTTTGACACTTTGCCCAGTGCAAAATTATTGTGATGGACGTGTTGCTTTTAAGCAGGGGGTAGGAGGTGGCAAATTATAATTGCAATGGATAGTACACATGGCATAAGGGATCAGCAATAGAAGTTTGGTTTTGTGAAGGTTATTCTATATAATCCAGTAAGTACTAAGAAATTCAAATTTAAAATCAAATTAAGTAAATTGAGGGAGGAAAAAGGAAAAATTACTTGAAAGAGCAGGAGTATATGAGAATGAAAAGGAAAAGAGTCTTGATAAAGGTGATTTAATAAGTGCTCTCAGAATAGTAACATCCTTCTAACATACTAAATTTGCCTTCTATATAATGTGTACAATGATGGGCAAGAGGTGTGGAATGACTGGGTTTATTCCATATGTCACAATTCTGTTTCTTCTTAAATCAAATTGCTTAGGGACATAATGAAACTGTCCTAATGGAGTATTACAATTTAAACACAAAACTTCACCTTGCAGTTCCATTTCACACACAGTGTTTGCTATGAAATTCTTAAACTCTTTATTCTTGAAATCATATTTAAGTCTCTTTCTGAGTTGCTTAAATGAATTTATCTCAAGGCACTCTAATGTGTTTCAAAGAATTTGCTATTTCAGAGATTTTGGCAGGCAAGTGGGAAAATTTCAGAAATATTAAGGATCATGAAAATTATCTGTTCATCTCCCTAAGAGCTGGCAATACATGACTTTTCTGTGGTTAAGCTTGTTCTCAGGAAATTTGTATCTTGAAAAGCCATAGTCTTTCTTTAAAGCACTGGTCACACTGGATTCCATAATTTAATCATATTTAGCCATGTAACAGATATATAGAAACTTTTCCTTATAATGGGTCCAAATGTAATGCCATATAATTCTATTAGGACATTGTCCTTATCCTGGCCAGGAGGGGGTTAATTTTTGCCAGAGCCAGGAGGGGGCATGGTCAGGTCCCAGAGGTTATTTTATCACCTCATATCATTGCCTGGTTGGAGGGAAAGGAGTCTCTTCCTGGGAGAAGGGGTTCCTTCTGCATTGGCATAGGGTGCTGAAGGAAGGGGTTGGGTATTGTTTCTGTGTGAATCATTCATCTCTTTCTGGTACCCTATACCCTCTATCATTAGTATTTTTACTGTTTGTTTTCTTATCTCATGGCTGTTTCCAGTAAATTCAACTTATCTAAACCCAGGATCTTTACCTTTTGTGCCTCCAATTCTCCTCTCCAGCCCACTGCAGAGAGGAGAGCAAAGGGAAGGGGTGAATAAAGAAAAAGAGGCACATGGTTTCAGTGGGAGCACTAAATTTGAGAATGCGACTCCTACACCCCAACAGACGTCTTTATGATCAAAGAATGAAACAGTCAAGAGGATAAGCTGGCTGACTAGTAAACATCTCAATACCTCCTGGTAAGGTTAATATAGCTGTTCCTGAATTATTTCCTAGAAAGTATCAAAACCGCCTTGTTTTAGAAAGTCAACCAGTCTAATACAATTCCAGTCTTCTTAATTGTCCTTCATTCATTACTTCTTCACATACCAGCAAGAACAGACCTCACATCCTAGATGACATGAGTCAAATAGTCTGACATAATGTCTTCAAGGATTCATGTTGTCGTAGACTATGTAAACTCAGAAAGAAGAGTTCAAATTTTCATGGCATCGTCAACTGTTTCAAAGAATATAGAAAATATTTTATTTACATGTAGTATAAAAAGTAAGATGCATCTTCCTTTAAAAATAAACTGAACACATCAACTGAATACATCAAATATGATAACAAAAATGGATAAATTATTATAGTGTAAAAAAGAATGTTGAGAACCAAAATAACTAGATAATGTTGTCGGTCTGGGGCATTTTTTTCAAGTTTTCTAATATTTGACATATTTCATAAATGTTGAAGTCCTAGAATCATGGAGTCATAGGAATCTGTACTTTCAAACTTCTTTATTTGCTGTAAAATTAAGCTCTGAAATTATTATTATTATTATTATTATTAAAACAAGCTTGAAAAAAAGACCACGAGGGATAAAAGAATAGAAATCCCTTTAAAAACAGGACAAATAAAAAGATCTAAACTTTTCTATTATTTTGAGTGCCATGAAAAGTAACATATTTTTAAGAACATAGGGACTCGCCTTACTATGTTGAGCACCAACGCAGTGCTGTTAAGGAGATTTCCCTGTCTGGCCATCCAGGAGCCACTCTGGCAGTTGCTCTTGCACTATCTGAGCTGAGACTGAGGTCCCTTCAGAGCTACACCCATTACACTCATACAGTCAGACCACGTTTCCCTATTGGCTCAACCCCAGGTTTCCCATAGCAGAGTCTCAGACGTCCAGGTCCTTAAAATAATTTAATCATGATGCAATAACCAAATACCAAAATAACAGCTCGAGTTGATACCTCTGCGGGGGGGACCCCGAACAAAGAAACCCCTGGGGTTTTTACCCTCACACTCTAAGGGGGCAAAAGTCTGGAGTCCTCGGCTCCTGCTGTGTCTCTCCATGTCCAGTCCCCTGGCCGGTGCCAGATGCCCCTGTGCCCTTTGTTACGCAAAGGGCTGGCAGTTCATAGCCTCTTGCCTGAGGCTCGAGCACCTGCCCCCTCCCCAGAGCTCAACCTGCAGCTCCCACTGCAGCTGCACACCTAGCTACCTGCACCGAAGGTATTCTTTAACAATGTGAATATCAGTAAACTTCTTGCCAAGTGTGATTGGTGATCAATATAAAATTTCCTTGTTAAATTGAGTTGGTAATTAAATAAAATTTAATTAAAGATATCACTTTATTAAAATAGAGAAGTAGAGTTTATAATGTCATTGTGACTGTGCTCGCCACCTAAGGAACTTGCAAAGCTTGAACTGCAAGATGAACTGTTTTTAGCACATAGTGTAATGCTTGGTATAAGCATATAATAAATGTGAACTGTGCATAAGAAGACGAGTCTGAAGACCACCCTAAGACCACTCTATGACCAATCAAAGGAAAGCAACCCCCCAGCAACAGAGCCAAACCTAGCAGAGGGACCGATAAGGTGAACATCACGAGCCATCTGAGCCTGATGAAGTAGAGATCAAGAGCCAACACAAGCCAAAGCTGGAAACGACTAACTGAAAATAGAGACTAAGAAATCATCAGTAATGGAAAAACCTAAGCTGAAAAGAGGAACCATCATAGCCTATAAAAATGAAGCCTATAACTTGTACCCTTTGCGAGCCAGCTGGGAGCACTAGGCCCCCACGCTGGTCGCCCAGGGCATTTCCTAGGATGTCCTGTTTGCTTATTTGTCTAGTAGTTGCTGCAATAAATTACTCAGAAATTAAGTTTTGAGTGTTGGCCTCAATAATTCGGTAAGTTTTACATATAACACCAAGTACCTCTCACAGGCAGATAGGCTTGAGGTTCTGCTGAGCTTTAAGGAAAGGAGTCTGTCCAAAATTGTGGATCTCCGAATGATCTCCCGACTAATGGCAGAGATTCCTGGTCCCATATTTATCTTCCCTTCTTTTCTCTGTTTGGTGGCTAAGTTCAGCAGAAACATTGAAAACTCAGAAAAGCTGAGGCCCTATACAGTTTTTCACTAATCCTTCCCTATTTCATGAACCCCCTGAATACAACTGCATGTAGTGAGTTGCCCTAGAATACTGAGGAATGCAAATATTTGCTGTACTGAAGCTAGCAGAAAAAAAAATGGTTTGCTGCAGTAGGATCAGAAGTGATTTCTCCTTGCTTTGCAATTATTAAGTAAGAAAAAGGATGCTTCACATAATATGTGATCACTCCAAATGCTATGTTTTACTGGATAGTGATGATGCTGATGATAAAATGTCCTCAAAAAGCGGTTTTATTTCGTATTATTTAGAGAGTACTACCGTTTGTCATAGAATAACACATTCACTTTTAATATGTAGGAAGATGCTGGAATGAATCCCAAGGAGGACAGCACTGGAAAAACACCTTGAACAACTAAGAGACTTGCTGTTCAAGTTTTAAAGTGTAGTTTTACTTGTAATAGGGTCTTTTTTATTGCAATCCCCTGCCTGATTCTGTTACCTCGTCTGTGCTGTGCTGACAAGCACCACACCATGTTCATTGTATCCCTCGATCTTTCTTTGTTCCCTTGATGAGCACCCACTAAGCTGGTTTGCCTTGTCCTGGGCCAGGCGGTGCCCGCCCCCACTCAGGAGCCCCGGGGTTTACAGGGTCCCAGGTCCCCCTCCCCTCTCTGCCCTGAGATTCCAAGGTGGGAAGCCCCGCCTCGTGGCTGGGGCGGGGGGGGGGGGGGGGGGGGGGGGGGCAGCGCCGGGACTGCAGCCAGCCCTGCCCCTGTCCTAAATCCATTGGTTAATGGACCTTAGACCCTGCCCCTTCCGAAGTTTTCACCCAATCCAGCCCCAGATCTGGGATCTTCCCCCAGAGATCTTACAAAACCTCGGAATTGGAATAAACGCTCCCTTGCCTGGACTGGCTGGTGTCTGTCTTCCTTCTCTGCCTCCCCTCGGACAAGGGGAAAGCAGAGACCCCTCTCCCTTCCCTCAAACGCTGCACAAAAATATGTGATCAGCTCAGAAACTGAGCACTTCTAATGGTGTATTTGAGAACAAGGGAAGATATTACTGAATGTTTTTATTGTCAAGTATTCAACCTGTCATATTTAAAAACATTCAGACTCCAGAGAACATTTTACATATGCAATAACTGCTGTCATTGCTTCTGTTAATATTCAATTGTGTCTTATCAAAAATCTTACATAATATTTAGTTAAAATGCCAGTCCAAAGGTTACCCATAAAGAAATGCAAGGGGATTTGCATAATAATTACTCATCAATTCAACAGAAAAAATAATGAGTCCTTTAAAAAACTGAAGATTTTAATAAGGTTATAAATCCAAGTTTGCTAGCACTATAATGTATTTTCTTCCAAGGATGCTCAAAAATTCTTTTAGAACTCATATACTCTTAAAAAATAAACTGCCTGACCATAATAATTCCAAACTTGAGAGATTCATTTACTTAATCAATAATGATAATAATCCATGTTTCTGTGCTAGTTCCCTCCATGACTAATGACGTATTTCACGGGTATTATTAAATTAAATCTAATACCCCGAGAGAAGAGTAAATACTATTATTTCAGCTATAACATACAGAAGGTAAGTTAGGTATGGAAAGGTTAAACAACTTGCCTAGCACAGTGTGTATAGAATAAACATTAAGAAATTCAGAGTAATTACCACCCCTAAAATTATGAGATGTGTTTAAAATCATATGGTTTATACTTCTCAGTGCTATTTTAATTTGCTTTTGCTTCTCTTGATTTTGGACTTCAGTTGGTTTTCCAATAGTTCTTTTTAATGGTTCCACTCTACAGTCATGGAGTCTAGAGATTTTTTTCTTTAAAATAGAAAGAAATAGATAAATTTTTCAGACAAAACTTCATCCCTTTGGGGCCTAGACTTCAAGCACAGAAATTTGAGATTGAAATAAAAAAAGTAAACAGAAAATCCCCAAAATAATCTAGTGCAGTAGAATGAAATACAAATAATTTTCTTAATATTTTTTTCATAATTGGATTTTAAAGGTGAGCTTTTACATCCATACTCAGGTGCCTATAGAAGAAACTTGACTTTTGCCAGCTAATTACATGCACGGTGGTTTTCTTTAACTGGAATTTAATGAAGGCTCAGAATAACTGAGCATCCAGGTTATTTTTTATGTGTGTAATTAAATGATTTTGGGCTGAACTTTAGGTTCCAATTTTGAAAAATCTTAACCTATGTCTCCTGACTTTTACTCTTGGCTCAATGGAACATTTTTCTTCTTCACATTTTTATTTATGTTGCACTTGTCACCATAGCGGATTAAGGCAAAATAAATTCCACAATAATTCACAAAAAGCTGTGAGTTCTATTTTAAGATTAAGAGGAGTTGGTTCATTATAATAAAATATTTCTTTGTTAACTGCTTAGTCTAGGAATTGATGAAACTATTTTTACAACAAAATTAACACTTTTGACATATTCAGTGCAGAAACCATAAGTAA
The DNA here is from genome assembly GCF_047495875.1 of Pithys albifrons albifrons. Lineage (NCBI taxonomy): Eukaryota > Metazoa > Chordata > Aves > Passeriformes > Thamnophilidae > Pithys > Pithys albifrons. The sequence goes on from NC_092462.1 coordinate 40,249,416, forward strand.
AGGAGAAAATAAATAAATGTTCTTGAAGCAGTAGATACTTTCTGAGACCTTTGTTTAAACACTCCTTCTTAATGGATTTTTTTTTAGGATTTTCTCTAATTAAATTCACTTCGCTTTTCTATAGTGCAAACAAAACACATGTAAACTCAGCAGGTTCATGATAACCCCTTTGGCAGAATTGCTCAGCTTGATGGTGTTCTTTAGATTCATACTCCCTTCAGCCCATCTATTGTAAGTTTATGCGAAATGAGGAGCAAATAGCTTAATATTTTTGACCTCCAGCAGAAGTTTGAATGGAAACTACACAAGCTCAAGCACAATTAAGTGCTAATATAATTGTCTTCATATAAGAGAAGTAAATTGTCCTTTCACTGTAATACTTCCATTTTATACTTGAGAGAAAGGCCAAAAAAAAGACAGGGAATGATGGCTTCAATGAGCATATAGATCATAGATGAACTTTAACATATAAGTAAGAGCATCTCTAAAGGACTATGCTCTTTGATTTAGTCCTGGGCCTAGCACTGTCATAAATACAAGGTCAGTCTCTTTTTTCAGTGTTTGAACCAGACATTAATTTTTATTTTATGAACTGTACACTCCATTTGTGTACTGCACAGGGTTAAACCTCATTTTTCTCTGTTTCCTAAATAATTGATACAGAGCCACTATCACAAAAGAACACTTCCAAAAAAGGGTTTTCCAATTCAGTCTCTCTACAAGCAATTTCACCTTCACTTCCAAATAATGAGGTAATGAGAGTCATTTTCCTCTTTTAAAAAATTATTTAAAGACAATACAATCACAATTATAATTTATTGAAATCCATATTTTTACCTTGATTTTGCATGGAAAAGTATTCTGCTCATAAAAACAGTACAAATCAGAGTTTGACTCCCATAATCAGTATTTAAAGAGATTTTTTTTTTTTTACTTGGGAATTTCATAATTATCTTCTAGGGGTTTGAGATCAGTTTTCTTAGCATTTCAGGAACATTTTGCCATTTATTTGTAGTTTTGGATGTATTTCTCACTGAGGTTGAAGGTTTTTTTGTTTGGTTGGCTTTTTGTGATTTTTTTTTTTGTTTTTTTTTTGTTTTTTTTTTTTTGTTAGGGACTATGTGATAGTGAATAGCTGTATTAGCTCATTTGGTCTCAGCATGGTGCTAATAACATCGAGGTCACAGTTTGATCCCTGTATGAGCCATTCACTTAGGAGCTGGACTTGATGAACTTAGTGGGTCTTTTCCAACACAGAATATTCTGTGATTCTGTGTGATTCTGTGAAATTGAACTGAAAAAAAGAGACCATCAACAGGCAACCTTTTCAATAAATAGGGAAAAAACACACTTGACTGACTAACACATGCAGCATCCTGTTCTGATCTTTTGGTCATGCATTTCCTCCTCTGCATCATTCCATGCTCTGTTCTCACATTTTCCTTGCATTTGCAGAACTGTGTACTTCTTCCAAACTTGGCGATTTACAAAAAGGAATACCGTTATGCTTCCTTTTTAGAAACAATTCTAATTTCTCTGCATAGACCTCAAAGAGGCCTTCATGTAACGCTCTAATATCACCAAATAACTTGCAAAATCACCTTCTACCCAGGCATGCTTATGTAAGCTCAAAATGTCTTTAAAAAATATGCAGAGATGTATGCTGCATAATGACCTCAGACAACAAGATTAAGCAGTTTAACCCCTATGAGTGATACAATAAGGGAAATTTTAAAACTGCAAAATTTAAGTAAGTGCTTTTAAATGTCCTTAAACCATGTTCTTACTATTCATACTGGTAAGAATTCAAATAAGGATCTAGCCTGTAGCCATCTATGCATATATTTGTTTTTCTCATTTATGTTAAAGGTTCTGCAGTAAAAATTATTGTGTGGAAGGGTAATACATGCAACAGCATCAATAACAATAACTCTGATATTCTGCTAACGGCCAAACCACTGTCAAAATGGAATTTCATATTATGCTTTTGCCTTTTTTCAGATAAAAACCGTTTCATTTAATTTCTGTAGCACATTTATTGTCATTTGTTACAGCTCTGCTGCATATGCTACTGATGCACTATCTATTGTTAGACGAGTAACCTCAGCCTGATAAACTATTTTATTGTGATTTCACTATGATTTAACTCATCCAGCATAAAAAGAAAAGGTAGAATATAGGACAATCTTACAAATGTATCAAGACCCTGAACTAGATTTGTCAGAAGCTTACATATTTCTAAGTGCCATTACTTAAAAAAAAAAACAACCCAAAACACAACAAACAAAACAATCAAACAAACACCCCCCGCCCCCTTAACAACTGTAAAACTTTATATATAACCATATTTTCCCTAGGGAGGGTAATATTTATTAATAACCAACAATGTTCTTATCATGGAGGTATGCACAGATGATTCAATCAAATAAACAAAATTGTACAAACATACCGGGAAGACATATTCCGATCTCATATAGCTTAAAATCTGAAAAAGTCTAGAAATGTTCAGAGGCTGGAGAATAAACGGTTTAGTTAAGCAAAAGATATGGGATATAATGAATAAAACTGGGATTTAATTAATAATTTTCTATGGCATTTCTTTTCTTCAGTGCATAATGTATCCATTTCTTTTGTTCATTCTGATATAGAGTGATGGGAAAACACTGGTAATGGTAATAGCAGAGGGTCATTGCATCAGCAGATACTGAGAAAAGAGGGAGGAAAGAATAAAGTCTGTCAGCTGGAACTGGTCTGTTGGTGTATTTCAGTCCAGCTGTAGTTTATGTGCATAGTAAATTTTTCTACTCCTATTACCATTTCTCCTCAGTGTTACTAGAAAACCTCAAATTCTTTGAGATTCTGCTTTTTTAATGTGGATAGATAAAGATAAAATCTGCTGCCATTTTACAAGCTCTTACCTTTCCCACAGTCTTTGTGCACAGACAAAGTCACTTGCCAAAATGTACAGATAGCAAGGAAATATTTTTCATTACTACCTACTATCATTATGGGAGAAATTTGATATTTTTAAGACTTCATATAAACCAAAGAGGGGTTTTGACATGTTTTTTGTAGAAAATGGAATTATTCCTTATTTTCATTTACTGCTGATATTAACAGAAATAGCCCTTATCCTCTTCCATGTAATCACTATAAAAATATTGGTCAACCTCTTTTTTTCTATAACCTACAGCAGATGCTTCTCACTCTGCAAACTTAATTAAGCTTTTTTCTAGTACAAGAAAGCCAAAAGGCAGCGATGTTTATATATGACTTATAGGTGTGCAACATTTTACTTCTTTTAAAATATTCTTGGTGTCACAGTGATAATTCTAGCAGCCAATTCTGTCAAAGAAAACAAAATACACCAGGAAATAAAAGAGCAGATTTCATTACTAAAGCAGGAACTATAGAAATTAAGATAAGTTAATTAGCATGTCTGCTTTCACACATTTACTTTTATGTAGTGGACATCTTGGAAATTTACTGTCAGAGATAATGTGATTCAAGAGAGCAAATTATGGATCAATAATATCACAGGAGTGTTAAACTAACACTCTTCATTAAAGATGTTTTGGAATTATTCCTCTATATTTTAACATAATTTCTCTGTCATGCAAAGAAAATAGTTTGCTGGGCTGAAATTTAACCCACAAGCAAGCAAACTATAGCTGTCCTGTCATCTTCCACCACAGCATTTTCAGAATATCTAACATGTTCACAAAAAACCTCATATCTATTGACAAGAGTGATCTTTTCCAAGACATGGTAGATGCCCTGCACAGACTCTATTAACATCTGTCAACACTCTGTCAATACGGGCAATATAATTTGCATATTAAAGTCCTACATCATAGCCATATCATTACCTGTCTGAAATATCTATAAAGGTAAGAGCAACTTTCAGATTTTCAATCCAAATATGTACTCAAATTAATAGTCATTCAAAATTAACCCATAAATCTGCCATCAGAAAGCAATATTTACTTTAAACGAAGAATCACAAGTACGAATATAAAGATGAATTCATAGTGTGACAGTACTATCATAAGTTCCTTAAATATTTCCATATACTTAAATATCAAAATTTCTCTGTATGTTAGACATATAGATGACATTTCCATGATCTGAACTGAAAATTTGGAATTTCTCAATCAAGCAGAAATCCAGTAATTATAATTTCCCTACGAAACTCTCTCTGGAACACTTTTAAAATAATGTGACCTTTCGGAATAACTTAAATCCTATCAAAATGGGAACATAAAAAACTTATATATACAGTAAAATATTAGAATAACAGGTAAAAGGCAAGATGAACAATGTCAGGAAAAAGAGCACTACACACAGAAGATACACCGCAGAATTTTCTCTAGCCTTTGTGACTGTGAAATTTTGTTTTGATTCTCTGTGAACAGTTCTTTCAAAATTTTCCTTAAAAATTTAGCAGTAAGCAAGCAATTTAGAAAGAATGTTAGATATTATCAATAAATTAATATAGAACAAGACAAAGGATATTATCCTACTTTATAGCAGTTATAGGAGAACTTGAAAATTTGAAATTCTGTAATTTATGAAGAATTAAAAATTAGTTTTATCAAACATATATAAAACTATATATTCATTTCAGCATCTTACTTTCTATTCTCACAAACCCTTAAACCTTTTTGCAAAAGGAAGATTACTAAAAAGTATGAAATGTAACTCAAGTATTTCTTGTAGAAATTGTTTTTTCTATACAGTGATCTCCAAGAAGTAGGATCATAGTATCTAGTATTCTTACAACTAAACATTGCTGTGTAGCTATAAAAAATATTAAAATACAGTCAGTTTTTCTGATGGTTTAGTTTCTGAACATATGCAGTAGTTAAGGTAGAACAGTACCACACACATTTACTAATCTAAAGGTTCTTTGTTGAACCCACTGAGATAGATTGTTCATGGTTGCCAGCATAATACCCCCAAAACAGCAACAAAATCCACAACTGAAAACTTTTCAGTTTTGCTTAGCTGTTTTGTTAGATATTCCTTGATAAGAACTTACAATGATCATTTTACGAAGTATTTTGGGACATAGTTTTCAATTTGAGCATGGCAATTTTTGGTTTGCATCATTTATGTCACTCAGTAAGGTTTGTCCTGCCTTTGACATATAGGAAAGAACTAGAATTTCTTCTGTAGTATTAGCATGTCATACATAATAACTGATATTTGGTTTTGGTGTGCTAAAAGTTCATGTCACAGTTTGAAAAGGCCCTGTGTACACAGATATGACTTACTGGTCATGATCAGCCTCACCTGGAGCCTTCCTCCTCACCGTTTGACCCCTGCCAATGTGTCAAGTACACCATTTCAGCTCAGCCTGGGGCATGGCTATCTCTGGTCCTGCCTCCTCAGTGGACCTCAGTCCTACATTTTGGCTACTTGTAGCCTGGATGTTCCTGTCAGAAGTGTTGTCTCCAGCCTTGTCTTTGGTTCCACTCTTTTACTCCTGGCTGGGCTCCCTGGATGTCCCCTGGACCTAGTCCACCACTTGCTGTATCAGGCTCTGGGTCAGCCTCGACTCTCAGATAATTTTCCTTAAAGAGCAGCCAACCCTCTCTGCTCTCTGGCGCTGTCACGAGACTGTCAAAGAACTTGAATACATGTGTTTCTAGAATTCTTTTTCTACATGTTGACATCAGGTATTGAAAAAGGGATTAATCAAGTCTAAGTATTTGTATTTATCTTTTCAGTTTTGTTCTAGTTGAGCTTGTAAACTAATCTTGGATTTATTGAACTTTTCTCTCGATCTTTATTTGAAAAATAAATCCCATTCAAATAAAGGGCCACCAGATTAGCAGCAGATTTATGTTCACCTCTATGTGTTTATTTTTGGTACAAATTAAGCACTAATCATATGTACTTAATAGTGCACAATACAGATGCACTGAAAAAACTGCAATCTTATATTCAAATATTAAACTCTCTGAACTTCTTCAGGAAGATGTTAAGCATGTAAATGAGTATTCAGAGTTGGTTTTTGTGGAGCATGATACACCTAGAAACTATATTAGTGTGCCCATGTTGCAGAAAATGCTATTGTCAGCATTTTCACTGTTTTATCTAGAAAGTTCCTTTAAATTCCTATCGCATTTTTTTATTATCTCCTGAAGTAATTTCTCCCAAGATTCTTTTAAGTCTCCTTTGGTTTATCAAGCTCTACAAACCACCTTCTCTGCATCTGACAATCACCATCATAATTCTACACTTTACAATAAGTAATATAAAATTTATTTTGTGCAGATGCTGAATGCACAGAGTCATACTCTTATACAGACAAGTCGAGAGTAGGGAGAAGGAAAAATAGCTCTTCCACCATGTTTTTCAGGGGGCTAATGCCGTTCTCCAAAACACAGCATTTCCGCATATTTTCCAAGTCAAATGAAAGCAAAGCAGATTTTAGTGTCTTTCATATGATTCAACTTGTATCCTCTGTTGCTAGGCAGGTTAGCCGGTTTCCTCAGCCTTTACCTGGTCCAATCCAACCATAACAGCAGAATATTTTAATTTACCATATTCATTACACATACCCTGATTTTAACCCATTGTTTATTTTATTAGTCTTCTCTTTGTATGTAGTATGCTTATCCTCATCAATATACTCAGAAACATTTCCTGTGCTTACAAAACATAAATTGAACAAATTTGTCTCCATCCTTCAGATAATGTCGTGAACCCAATTAACCCTCCATTCAAAAAGGAGGGGGAAAAAAATCTGTCTGAATGTTAAGTATTATTTGAATTTGTTTCTGACTGGGGAGACTAGTCTTGTTATTTCAACAGGAAGGCTTTGTTTAATTGCATAGATATCCAACTTTACTATCAGCTACTGTAGGACTGCTGAAAAAACCCCCACAAACCGGTGGGGTTTTTTAATTTTACAGTTTTACAGGTATTCCATAAATTTTATTTATAGAAGAGTTATCCAGATTGCATCTTTTTTCAAAGATAAGGCTTTTTCCTTTCAACCTCCTTGCCACTTGTTTTTCTAATATCCAGTCAGATGTCATGTAATCTAAGTTCTGAAAAAAAAATAAGGCAGAAAAATTTTTCTTTGAATCATACTGGGAAATATTTTTTGATAACAACAAATTTAATTATGTCCTCCCTAAATAGAACAACAGAATAATTTAAAAAATAATAGCATACTAATTATGATTGGAAAAAAGGGAACACCAATAGGGCCATAGGTAGCTGCATTATAAATGTATTTCTATAATTCAGCAATGGTCATGCGGTTACAGATACTGGTTAAGTGGTAAACAGGCTACCTTCACACATAAAGAAACTGGTGAGATGAATGCCTACCACACAGCCTTCTCTCTGCCTGCTGCAACAACTGAAAATTTGGAAGGACTAATGCTGCACTAGGAACAAGAAAAAGACATCTTAATCTGTTTTGCCATGTCTTTCCTAAGAGAATTTGTGTATTTCTGCAGGTAAGAATATTAGGTATATAGTTTTTAAATCCCCAAAGCTTATGTTAAAATAAAAGAAATGATGGGTACAAGGAAATACAGAAAGGAGCGTAAAAGAGGCTGGGAAAAGTCTGATATATTTGACTACAACAGTGAATAAGGGAAGAGGTGCAGATGTCATCTTTCTGGACTTCTGCAAGGCCTTTGACATCATACTCCACAAAATCTTTCTCTCTAAACTGGAGTGAGACAGATTTGATGGGTAGACTGTTCAGTGGCTGAGGACTTGGTTGGATGGTCGCATCCAGAGGGTAGTGGCCAACAGCTTGATGTCCAGATGGAGATCAGTAACAAGTGGTGTACGAGTTCATATTGAGACAAATATATTGGGACAAATACTGTTAATTACCTTCATCAGTGAGCTATACAGTGGGATTGAGCACACCCTCAGCAAGTTTGCAAATAACACTAAGCTGAGTGGTTTGGTTGACATGACTGAGGGACCTGGACTGAGAAGTGGGCCTATGTAAACATCACAAGGTTCAACAATAACAAGTGCAAGGTCCTGTACCTGGCTTGGGGCAATCCCTGATATCAATACAGGCCATAGGGGCAGAGGGTGAAGGAAGAGAGAGCAGCCCTGCAGGGTGTGCAGGTGGATAAGAAGCTGGACATAACCTGACAATGTGCATTTGCAGCCCTGAAAGCCAACCGTGTCCTAGACTGCAGCAAAAGAAGCGTGGCCAGCAGGTCAAGGCAAGGGATTCTGCCCCACTACTCTGTCGTGGTGAGACCCTATCTGGAGTATGGAGTCCAAATCTGGGGCATCCTACATAAGAAGGATGGGAGCCTGTGGAAGCACGTCCAGAGGAGGGTCATCAGAAGATGATCAGAGGGCAGGAGGATTTCTCCTATGAAGACAGGCTAAGCGAGTTGGGGCTGTTCAGCCTGCAAAAGAGAAGGCTTTGGAGAGACTTGATTGCAGCATTTTAATACTTAAAAGGCACCTATAGAAATGATGGAGACAAACTTTTTACCAAGGCCTGTTGCAACAGGACGTAGGGTAATGGTTTTAAACTAAAGGAGGGTCAATTTAGATTTGATATAAGAAAAAAGCTTTTTTAAAATGAAGGTGGTGAAACATTGGAACAGGCTGCCCAGAGAGGTGCTAGATGCCCGTCCCTGGAAACATTCCAGGTCAGTTTGGACAGGGCTCTGAGCAGACTGGCCTGAAGATGTATCTGCCCATTGCAGGGGGTTTGGACTAGATGACCGTAAAAGTCTCTTGCAACCTAAACCATTCTACAATTCTATATGATAAAGGTTCCAAATGAATTGACATGAGTATGATAGGTGCTCTTTGTACCTAGCACCTAGCAAGTCAGTATTCACATTTAAGTATGCCTGAGTGCATAAGAACCTGCTTTTGTTTGTATAAATGAGTAGAAGAATTTAAATTCTTTAAAATCGTGGACTTTTCTCTTTGTAAAAATGTATTTAGAAATTATCAGTGACTCAGACCTTATCAGTTGTAACCACTTCAGTTGGATTAAAGCATTAACTATTTTCTTGAAATTGAAAGTTTTATGGATTTGAATATTCCGAAACTGTACCTCAAGCCTTGAAGTTTTATTAAACCAAGTACAAAATCTCATAGATCAAGGACAAACAGGAAAGCAATTGTTTTCAATATTATTTTTCCATTTGATATAAATTTCTGATTTTATGTGCAATACTCCAACTCATAAAAAAGAAGTCACTTTCCTTAAAATCAAATGCACTTTCATAGAGAACTGAGACTAAGAATTTGTAACATTTCAGAGGAAAATGTATTTGCTGCTCTCAGTTTACTGTATTTTGACAGTTTTTTATATAATTTCTTGGCTTATGTTCCCTTACAACACACTACATCAATTAAGATATTTTTGGTAGACAGTTATCGGTGGAATCCCACTCAAATTGTGCAGGGACATATGCTGTTCAGCATATTCTTAAATTATATAGGGAAGATGATGAATTGCAGTGTAAGTTTGCTGATGGTACTAAATTAGTCCAGGTAGGTAGTGAAAATGAAACCTGAGTGAAATACTGCAGAGGATTTCATGCTATTGAATGACCCTGTAGGAAATTCAAAGTTGATAAGTGATGGGCATGTGGAGGAAGCTGAGCTCCCAATATTATATGTGCAACATCATAGGATTATTCTGGTTGGAAGGTACGTTGGGAGGCATGTAGTTCAACCTCCTGCCCAGAGTAAGGTCTGCTGTGAGATAGGAGGTCAACTATGAGATCAGTTACTCAGAGTCACTACTGAGATCATCCACTCATTTTTCTTGCCTGTTAGATATTCAAGATAGGATTCACTGTGCTCTTGCTCCTCTTCCGATTCCAGGAGTGATTGCTTTTTTTATCAAACAATCTTGTGTTACTCAAAAGTAATGCGTGTGTTCTGTTGTCAAAAGGGCCTGACACAACAGTGTTAAAAGCAGGTACACCACAACTTTTCCAAAACTTATATAGGATGTGTAGAATTTCATGTCACTATTTTCACATTCCTATTTTGATGAGAGTTTTTCTGTCTTGTTTTTTTAAAAAAATTAACATTTATTCAATAGCATAAAGCGCATATTTGCTGCTGGTTTAGTTCTATGAAATCCTGTTTATTAGTCTAAGCATTTCTTTTGTAACCATATTTGAACCCAGTGCCTAAAATCCTGTCAGGTCTCAAATATTAAGGGAATTTTAGGAAATCCTAGCAGCTGAAATATCTGTAACTTGAGATTCATAAAAGTGGAAAAGCTGCAAGGAATTTTGATATGACATAAAGTGAAACTTCACTGTTTCTGCTTTCACCAAATATATTGTCATTTCCAGCATCTTCAATACAAGCTATGCCATTTAATGCCATTGATAATCATTTTTATTAAAAGTATATAAAAAAAGGTCACACTAGACTTCATATGAAAATAAGTGACTGATGTATGTCAAGTAAAACAAATACTTCAAAATGTTGACAAAAAGTTGCTTAACAACAGAATGCTTGACTGATGATGGGGTATCTATGAGATTTATGCAGTTATGAAAACAGTGTTACTTATAAGCAGGAGGGAAAAGATGGTAGTAATTTATGAATATCTCAATAATCATTATTTAAATGTCCCACATCCATGTGTTGCTACTGAAAGAAACCCCCAATAACAGTGAAAATACAGCAGCTTTAAAATCACAGTCTATTTTCACTGAGATACAGCTACATTTGTGGCAGATATTGATTAAGGTGGACATTTTAAGAATTTTCTTTCCTTTTAGGCTTTGGATTAATTCAATAATTCAGTTTACAAAAATAACTCCAACAACTCATAAATATTTAGTCCGCACAGATGCAATATAGATAACTTATTTCTTTTCCAAATTATCTAATGTTAAGGAAAATGAAAAAATCCAATATTTAGTGTCCAGCATTTATATAAAACACATTTTCAGAATATACACCCACAACTTAGATTTCATTTCTTGGAAGAGATTGAGAATTTAGGTCATTTGAAGCTATTGGAATATTTGCATTAATTTGAGAAGGTGCAGGATCACCAATAGCTATTATGAACACTGGGTGAAGTTCTTTATCAGGTCCAAACCCAAATCAGAATGTTTTTAATGGACAATTTAATTAATATCAAAATTGCCTTAGCTCAGAGAGCACAAAGACTTCAGTACATATTTTTGTAAGACATTTTATCTACCTTGCCTTCTAGAATTGAAGAAAACATTTTAGCCCTAAGGCACTGGGGTATTTTCCTGTGTAGAACAGCTAAATTTAGAACAGTTCTCCTAAAATGTCTAATGTAAATTTATCTCCATAATAGTGAGTTTATATATTTCTAGCTATCTTGAAAAAACTAAATATGATAAAATTAAAAAAAGCTGAGAACAATAACCTCCTTTGAGTATTGTAATTTGGGTTAAAAAATTAAAAAAAAATTCTTTTGAAATGAGACTGCATGTGACTTTTGAGTAATTCTCTTCTATGGAGTTGTAAAATATATCAAAACGAATTGTGTTCCTGTAGATAGTACAAATACACTTTGTATACCATGACATAAATTTCAGGTGCGTTATACCTGTACACTGTCACTGATGATGCAGTAATGATTGGTATCAGAAGTTATCTCTTTGTGTATGAAATTTGTTTTGCCCTTCTTTATATTTCTTCAATATTTCTTCATACTCCTTTTATGCATGTTTTAATTAGGCAAGAAAAAGCATTTAAATGCATTTCTGGAGAACGTAGCATTTCAGAGGTGAAATGGAAAAGTCATTCTTATCTCACGCTACATCATAAACTCTTCTAGAGTGATACATACCTTAGGTACAGCATTGCAGTACCTTGACAGAGCAGGATCACTAAAAGAAGAAATTTTGGTTTAAACTCTGAACTTCCTTCCTGTTACAGGCTTATATTAGCCAGTTTTCACTATCACTTTGAAGTATTATACATATTTTTGATGCTTCAGTTGTTAAGTTACCATATGTAAGTGCATGTATATACAGCAGAACTATCCAGTCACAGATTACACGCATCAGTCACTCCAACAGCTTCACTTCCAACATCAGTAGGGAAATGAAACCATAACAGGGAAAAGCAATAATCTGAGGTTGCAGTAAATGTTTTGCTCTAAATACAGAACTTTTTTGTTATATACACTAAACTCTTCTTTCAAAGCAGAAGGAGCACTTTTTCTATATGTGTTATCCTCCTTGCTCCTTGGGTCATTTTTTCAGATGTTGCTAACCCTGCACATAATGCACCTGCTTAGAAGTATATTGCGGTTATTTATTGGATGATGCACACAGATATATCTCAGATTTAACAAACTACTAGTCTAGATATTCACTCTGGCATGATAATACACCCAGAGCCTCCGCTGGCCAGGCAGGCAACAGCCTGGAGCGGAAGGGCCAGCTTCCACTGTCCCTGAAAAGGATCCTTTTTCACTGACTCTGTTTTTTCCTTCAGGGAAAACCGTTTCATGCTGATGTTCTTCCACATGAAACCTTGAGCTACTAATTACAGAGTCTCAACAATCCTACTCAGTCCACAGTTTTGCCTTTCTTATCTCACACACCTCTACAGATTTCCTCTCAACTTAGTGGTTTCCTGGGAGGTCTGAGTCAAGGTTAGGAAGCTCAGCCATATCCATTCTAGGTCTTCACAGGCAGCTGCACCCTGTGGAGAGTGAGGAGGCAGTTGTAGAAAGGGTCACAGAGAGAGATGGGTACAGGTGAAATTCAGTTCATGACTCTACTTTCATACCATCCAAATCCTCAAAACAGTCAATGCTGTACAGCACTCCCCACCTTGCTATCAACTACGCTTGCACACACACTGAATCTCTTTCAAATTCAGGGAAGCAACTTCCCCACAGCCCCAAACCCTGGAATTTAGCATAGCTGATCTCTTTCTGGATTCTATTATTTCCGTTTCAAACAGTGTCACGTGTACTACAACACCAGGGACTTAAGTCTGTATGGGAAAATATGGTTTCATTCCTTTCCCTTCAGAGACTAGAGAGAAAATATTTTTGTTCTCTACCCTCCATATGGCAAAGAAAGATATTTTTTGAAAGTAGTGACATTTCATCCTTTCACCTCTTTTACCTCTAAGAGGAGGCAGGGACAGGAACAAATGGAAATTCTTATTTTTGTGGCAGAGTTGTCAGTCATCTCTGAGATAACTACATATCTGAAGTCTCTGCAAGCAGCATAAAACATCACTGTATTTTTAATTAAAATATTTTAGCTAGCAGTTTATTATCGTCTAGTTGGTTCTACATTACCCACTCTTGAAAACTTATTTAAGCCTGACCATGAGGAGTTTAGTAGGGTGTAGGTGAATGGATCATATTTCTCAAATGAGTTTAAAATAGAATTTAAAACTATCAAGTTAATTCCATTAGGTAATTTCCATGGTGATTCACTGTAGAAAATACAGGTGAAAAATGAACACTACATCCAAGATACACTTGCTTGTCTGAGTTTGAGAGTCAGAATGCAGTCCAGAGACCAAGGGAACTTTGTGCAGTTATGTAGTTAAATTATCGTCACTAGACAGGAAGAAATTTTGCTTGTTTGCAGGAATATCTATTATCACAAACTACAACAACAGACCAATTAATTTTCCATACCTTATCCCTTCCCAATTTTAGCAAATGCCAGACACTTCAAAGACAACTATACAGGCAGTACTTTCCTAGAGGACGACAGCAACTTCAGTCCCATGTATTTAGTTCTTTTTATAGGCAATCAAATAATAATTGAATTACACTTTATTATATGTACGTCCAGTTAGGGTTGGTTTAGACATGAGTAAGTGTTTATTGACTAAATCAATAGTTTTATCCATGTTAGAGAGCACAGAAAATAGAAGAATAAAATCTGTTTTTACATTAACCACTTGCAAAGAATGGTAAGACTAAACTTTGAACTAACATTGCCTCATTAGGTTATGTTCTGATTAAGAAATAGACAGGAACAAAAGGAAGTAATTTTTTTTTTAAAAGTCTTTCATTTCCTTTCCACACTTTAGATTAATTAGAATTTACCACTTAAAGAGCCAGACAGTACAATTAAGTTTTACAGCAACCATATTAAACTTTTTAAAAATTGAGATTTGACTTCCACATAAATCCCAGTGGTACTTACAATTAAATTAGGCTTTGTCATCTGAAATAACAGAATGAGATACATAATATGCCACACACTCCGGTACAGGAACTCAGCTAATCAAGAGAATGACCTAGCATATTGCTACTTCAAAAATACAGCAACAGTACAGCACGAGTCATATATCTGGAATCCGCTCTCTACAGAGAATGTACACATGTAAAAGTTATTTCATGTACCTTCTTCTTGGTATCAGCACTGAGCTAGAGCAGAATCAACAGTGTATGACAAATAAGTTATAGAATGGATTTTATATCATCCCCTTCCAGTTGTGGCATGTTCATAAAATGGCCAAGTTCCTTCCATGTCTATTAAGTGCTAAATAGACTGAATAATTTCCCTCCTCTGATGTTCTATTTTGAACTCATTGTCAAAAGCCCACATTGTACTTTTACTTGACAGCTCTGCACTTCATGAAGACAACTGGTATAATATCATGGTATTTCACAGACAATATCCAAACTAATAACTCATTAACAGAATTATTTTAGCAACTTGATAAGTGATTTAGCTGAGCTGTTTTTCTGAGAGTCTTTTGGTTAAATGCTGGGTCATTGACCAGATCAGATGAGACAAGTCTGTTTCCTTGCTTCTCTGAAATAAATTTGAAAGAGTGCTGGAGTATATCTTGGTCTCTACAGTAGAAAATTCAGTAAGAATTTTTATTAAGAATTGATTGGAAAATTCATTAAACCAAAATCATGAGTCCAAGGCAGCCAATAGAAAGCACTCTAAGTTTGTGACAAATCCCACTCCCTTCATGTAGTGGTACAAATCATTGCATTTTACTCCAAAACGCAAGCAAGAAAATTAAATATTTGTTTTAAAATATGACTACAAAGAGATTGTGAGAATAGTACAGCCCCAAACAACATTCATCACTTCCAAACATGAAAGCTAGAGCTGCTTCTTTTTCTGATGACACCTCACTTGAGAGTATTCTACATTTCAGGTTAAATTATTTAGGAGTAGAGATTTTTGAGATGAATACTTGCCTGTTATCCAATTAATGTCTATTGATTAAGCTATTCAGTTAATATTAACTTAGGCACAGAAGGGTGTGAATGTATATCATATTAGGCATGATATACCTGTGCTGACCTGTTCATCTCAAGCGACTTAGAGGTATATCTCAGTATGCCCTGAAATAAAACTATAAGCTTTTTGGACAAATGTACAAACATTATAAAGTGACTTCTGCAGTGAATTCTACAAAACTTAAACAAAGCAACTGTTCCGGATTAGAAAAAAAATACGCCTTAGGAGAGGCAATCTGCATCTTGAACAATCTCCAAGAAAACAGTCATATATTCTCAGGACTACTTAGGTACTATTTGAGCATTTACATTCTGATCTCGTTGGCTGGTTGGTTTGTTGTCTTAGTTTTGGTTTTGGGTTTGTTTTATTTTGAGAGGGGGAGTGGATAAGTATTGTTTGTTTGCTGATTTTATTTTCGTTACTGAATTACATGTACTTTTGTGATGTTAGGCACAGAATGTTTCTAGCAATCAAGTGGGTCATTTCCAAACTTTTGGCACTATGCAGTTTCAGAGGTCTAGAGCTCATGTCCACAACCCCTTTTCATCTGTCTCTCCAGGTACTTTTCTTTTGTTTCCAGATTATCAGAAAATAGGCACTCAAATCCTGTATTCCTTGAACATCAGTTTGCTATGCATGCTTCAGAAACAATTTCTTAAAGTTGGTTTTGTTGCTAATGCAAAATAAGTAATACCAGAGTACAGCAACTGCAAGTTAGTTGCGTAAGACCTATTAATGTAGATGCCCAAAAAAGTTCTTAGAAAAGGATGTTTTCTTACAATCATGATACTAAGTATTTTAAAGACAGACTGTTACAAAGAAACATCTCCATAGCTGAGAGTGGGTGTGTGAAATGATAGCAAAACATAGAGATTCAATGCGTTTTGTTCCTCACAATGATATTGCAGTTAAGACCTATGCAGATACCTGACTGTTGTATGAGAAAATATTTGTCCACTTCCATAATTTTGAGCAGTTTGACCTAGGCAGCTCTCATTCTAACAAAAAAAAAAAAACAAAACCGGAGAAAACACTGATAACTGGTATCAAAATTTACAGAAAAAAATGTAATTTCTATTTTGACAAAAATAATGGAATATATGCTTAATATGTGCTCATCTGTTTTCATTCACTTCAGTATGTACTCTTGATAGTTCGCAGATTATGGATTGTTTTAAACAGTTCATATGTGTCATCCCTGAAATTATATTTATCCAATGACATCTGAGACATGTTTCATGCTTTGCAGTAGCTGTTTTCATTTCTGTAGTTTCTGCAATGGATGGAAATGTACCATCAGCAATACAGCATCTTCTAAAGAACCATAAACCGGCACTTAGGAACTCTATGAAAGATTATACCACTTTCTAGTGGACAGAATGCTTAACTTCATTAGTGCCACAGGTTGATTAAATCTTCCTACATCATATTTCAAATACATTGCAGTCAGTTAAGTCAGTCTCTTGTAGCTCAATACATCTTTACATTTTTGTAGTCCTAAAGATTTGTAAAAATTTTCTGAGACAGCCTCTAAGTAAAATGACTTACTGTGCTATAATGATGCTGAACTCAGTTTTGTGGAAATGAAAGTGATTAAAACATCTCCAATCAGGTGGACTTTGTATAGAAAACTGTGAAATAAATCTCAGTTTTTCACTTCAAAGGTTTTTCTGAACTATAGCAGGAAAGTAAAGGACTATGTGAAACAACCTGGTGGAACTGAAAAAGGCATAAGCTACATTCATGTTCAGTCAGGTCCCTATTGTGGCAACATCTTGTAAATTTAATATTTCACCTGAATGATAATATCACCAAGACAACATTGAAAAGGATGACTTTGATCGCTAGTGTAACATCCAGTTAGATCCATCTAGCCAGCACATTTCAAAACTATTTCTGATTATTTGGTTGTTCAGTTTATTTCCAAATCTCTAATATCATATGGATGCTATACAAGTGTCAGAGAAATTACTGAATGTTTTCAGCAGTATCTCCAGGATTCATCACATGCTCACACTGAATGTTATTTATCATGGGTTCCTGACTGAAACAAAAAAGTGGATCACATCTGTACTCACTGGACTGCAAAAGTAGAAAGTCTGGCCTTAAGAACTGCAATTTTTTCATTCAATACTTGTTTATGTGGGCTAGTATTGTTTAGTATCTCCTGATGCAGATGACTGTCTGTCATCTCTTGCCATTTTGCAAGCATCAGAGAAGCATCAGCTTCTAAGACATACTAGGACACTGTACAATCCTGGTCAAAACAGAAATAGACTAAATCCACTGCTGTTGCCAGACCTACTTGCATTTTACTACCAGTGTTCCACCATTATTCCACTGGCAAGATTACTGGAATAGACTGTGTGCAGGCTTTTCATTCACAAATTCTTTAATCTTATGTTGAGATGGACTGGATGTTGTGTTAGTTAAAATGCCATCGCTTGATTCACATAAATGCATTTGTTACACTTTCACTTTTTACACATACAAGTTTAATACTTGCCAAGCATACTGGGTCTGGTTGGGATGAAGTTCATTTTACTCATAGCAGTCCATATGGATCTTTTTATTTTAAATTTGTGACTACAAGAGCATTGATAATACCCCAGTGTCTTAGCTATTGCACAGCATCAAGGACACCTCTCATTCTGCCCTCACCAAGAGCAGGTTAGTGATGGGGAAGAGGTTGGGTGGGGACAGAGCTGGTATGGTTGAGCTAAATTGACCAAAGGATGTTCCATGCTACATAATGTGTCATCTAGCAATAAAAGTGAGGGTAGTGAGCAAGTAGTTGGAGGGTGCTTAGTTGCTGTTTGGGGTCAAACCCTTAATCTTTGCACTATATTACATATCCCTGTGTTGTAGTTTGGGATTATTATGTAAATTCTCCCCCCTGCCACTAACTGCCCATGCCAGCAGTTAACAAAAGAAATAGTTAACTGCTGATCACTTGGATGTGGGCAGGTTTGTCTCTTTTGGTTTTGGGGACATCTTTCATTTTTTAGCTCGGCAGAACGCAGGAGCGGTGGCTGCCGAGGAGGGAAGCTGCTCTGCTGGCACTGCTGGGGCTTCTGGCTGAGACGCTGTTTTTCTCCTCACCGTGGCTGTTTCTCCTGGTTCCTGCATCTGGGATCTCGGCCTCTGTTCCAGCCTGACCACCGCCTGCACCATCACGGCCTGCCCGCCCCGGCTGGGACAGTGACCCGGGAGAGAGAGGTGTGCAGCTGCTTTTGCAGGACACGTGGTGGTTCCCCACTTTCAGCTTTCTTTTTCCTTCATCTGGGACAAGAGACACAGAGTTCATCTGAGAGCTCATCACTCGTCTGTCTCTCTGGAGAGGGAGTGGGAACTACTGGGAACTCACTCCGCAGCCAGCCGGACTGACATTTGACACTGCTTAAGTATAACTTTCCTCCCGGAGGAAAAACCTGCTGGGTTTTGTTGTTGTTTGTTTTTTTTTTCTTTCTCTTGTGGTGTTGGGGAAGCGGTTTGCACTAGTCTGTTTACATATATATATATATCAGTTAAGAACAGTTATCCTTCTTATATTAAAATTCCATGCTCTTAAATTTGATAAAGAGTGGCGTGATTATTGTGGAGAAGGCCCCCTCCCCTGCTTGTGGGTAAATTTTTTTTTTTTCCCCTCAAACCAAGACACCCTGTATTTCAGCAGAGATGTTTACTAGGAAGATGTTATCCCTGGACTACATTATACCCTACCCAAAATTCTGAAATTCTCAACTATGTAGTGATAGACATCACTTTACACATTAAGACCAGAAACGAATAAGGAGAAATACACAGGTAGGTGAAACACACATGGATTAGATATCTAATACTGTCAAAGTGAAATCCTACCATCCTTAAAGTTAATGACAACATTCAAATAGAGTTGAATGGAGCCAATATTTCAGCTATGAAATTTCCCATAATTCCTATCATTATATTCAAATATTATTGTGTGTGTGTGGCTCAGCTTTGCGAACGAAGATTTGGGAAGGGCTGTCCCCACATGGATGGGCCCTTCCAGCCTGCGCAGTGGATTTTAGGTGAGGCTCAGCGTGCGCAGAACTGGCCCCACCATTAAGTCCTGAGGTTCATCTGCCACGGCCGAGCGAGCTTGGACAGTGACATTGAAGTCCTCATGACTAGAACCTACAGCACCCGACATTTCCCAGGAGGTCTCCCATCCAAGTCCTAATCTGGGACTGACCCTGCTTAGCTTCCAAGATCTGATGGGATTGGATGTCAGGGAGACATTTGACTTCAAATATTATTAGAAGCAGACAAATAGAGGGGAAGTGTCATGTGTACTGGTGCTAATTCTCATGTCCCAGAAAAGTGAGAACAAGTAATTGTCTTGATTTCCAAGATGCGTAGTAGCCTTGGAATATTGGATTTAATAATATATTGCGTGACATATGAGAGGAAACAGAAAAGTATCTGATTAAAGCATCAGCAGTCAAAGCAGAACTAGCATCAAAACAGGACATTTTCACGTTGCATTTAAGTAGTATTGTGTATGTGTTGTATATAAGGAGGTCTTGGTGGCAGCTAGAGTGCTGGAAAGTATTTTCTTTGATTGGGGAGGTAGGGCTTCATTCAGCCTGCCTGTTTTCCACATGATTTTTCTGGGGTTATAACTGGAGGTGCACAAATTACTGTGCTGCAGAAGTAGTGATAGTTTCAGGGCAAGACTTCTTTAGTTTATTATTTATAGTTTGCACTGTGGGCCAGGAGAGAGAAGGAAAAAGAGAACTTGCATACTAAAATCAATACAAATAATAATAGCCTCTTACAAGACAAGCCTCGAGGGCTGAATATCTCTGGGTTCCTTCTTTTACATAAATGATCTCAATGGATTATTTTTTCAATGTTTTGTGCTGTCAGTCACAGTCAGCTACCAGCTCTCTTTTTGGTCCCATGGAAATCTTCTCACTTCTATGTGCCAAACAAAACAAAATTACATAGCAGCAGGTAGCCCATGGTGGCTTTCCTGAATGTCTTCAGTAGCACAGTAGTACAACAGAAACAGTAATCCATGCTGTTCATGGGCTCATTTTCAGACACCCTCCCTGTCAGTCAATGCTGAGGAGGCCAAATGTGTTCCCACATTATACCTAAACTTTCTCATTGCAGAGCAACTTGGGGCTGTGGCTCAATTATTTGTCTTGTTTTATTTTCACTTATTTTTAGCAAGGAAAACACACTGACAACCAAGTAATTATTCATTTGGGCCAGAAGAACATTCATATTTGATAACTTTACTCTCAGTGTAATAGGAGTTTGCACTAGGATTCTGCAGGATTTCGAATACCTTGATATTAGGTAAACCAAAGACATTCAAATAACTCAGTATTTTTTAATGTGTGCATATAATAACAATACTTGGTGCCTATATATTTCCAGCAGTTTTTTTCCTGAGCAACCCACTTCATTCTGCTATTCTACTTATATTGTACTATGTACTGAGGAGAAATGACAATTTGTCATAGTTCTTTTGGCATAATCATAATATTGGTTTTTTTCTTATTAGTCATCTTTATACATCTACATAACTATTCAGTGAAAATACATTCAAATTATTTTGAAATGTTTGTAATTTTTATAATTGTGTAATTATATTCAGAGGATATAAAATCTTGCATAAAATGAATTATATATCTTTCTAAAAAATAGATTACCATAATCCTGTTTACTGAATTATTCAGTAGTCAAGGAGATACATAGTCTCTGTATTTTTGAAATTTTATTTTATTGAAACAATAACAATATTTTGCAACTAGAGGCATATTTCACTGAATACTTTTTGATCACTTTGTTGCTTTTCATACTCGGATAATTTAGTAACGTAAAAGGGAAATTAATTAAGATGATTGTATTTGCTGGATCTTAAAAGACATTGAACCGTTGGTATTTTGATTAATTTTTTACAAGTAAAATGTTTTTTTCTTCAGGGATCTCTTTGTGGTAACTATTCAGCTAATTGCAGAAGTTATGGATCAAACGCAACAGCGACAGTCTTACAAAACTCTCTCAAAAGAAATGAACAGAAAGTAGAGGTTTTGACCAACGTGAGAAAGGTTGCTGAAAGACAAGGATAAAAATCAGCCTTACTGAATCCACCGTGTGTATTCACACAATATTAATTCTTTAAGACCACATCAGCTGGAGAAGTGCAGGAGTTTATTGCCAGAAGCTGCACAGTGAAACTAAAAAGTAGGGAGTAGACCAGCTATCACAGACGATTTGGTACTTTTGCCTAGCTCCTCAAAGCTATTTTAATTCCAATGGAAATTGCAAGAAGTACTTTAAAAACAAAAACACAAGTCTTAAAACAACAGAGGTCCTGAGTGTGTTTCAAGCACAAAGGGTAGGAAAGTGAGAGTTCTAGCCCTTACTGTTGCAATGTTTAAAGATCAGTATTTTCCTTTCTTTCTTAAGCAGTCCTCTCTTAGTGCTAGGAAATAAAAAGAAATAAAAAAAGAACCTTCTTATCACTGGTATGTGACAGACTCTGTTTTGACTGATGTTTATGTTCAGTGTGTGCTTTGGCAGAAGTGTACACGACTTTTGAAATGCATGATGCTTTTTCTGTTTACATTATCATAACTCTTTATGCAAAATTTATAGTTCCTTGGTATTTAATGCCTCTTCCATTTACTCAAATGTTTTTCTCTTACAAACTCTTCTATGCTACATTTAAGAGTCATGTCAGACTTTCTATATTGTTTATTCTAATAGCAATTACTAATGTTGTCCAAGAACTTTTCTCTGCAGTACAGTTTGTATTTTATGATTATATATTATGTTAAATTATTGATACGTATTTGTTTGCATTTATGAAAAATCTAATTTGTGATACCAGTTACAGGAAAAAGCTGTTTTTCTCTGACCTAATGTTAATTTTAAAAGCAGGAAAAATAGCATTAATTCTCATAAAGATGTTTTCAGTTAAGTTCAAACTAATGACTGTTTCTCTAACTTAATTGAAGTGTGAGTTAATTGCTTTTCATTTAAAGCCTCTAGTTACATCTTTACCATAATAAATAAATAATTTTTCAATGCTTCTTTAGTCTTTAAAGAAAAAGTGATACTAATTTATCTTGTCCAAAGATCAGAATGCAGAATGCATTTTTTTTGTAGTCTTACCAGTAAGTTAGTATAATTATGTACTTCTTATATTGTCCTGCTGGCAGGTGGGGGTTCTGGACTGGGGGTCCATGAAGGCAACACACACAGGGCTTCTGCCTAACACTTATTGATGATGCCAAGACCAATATCTGGGGGAGGGGGGAATGTTGTCACAGATAGAATGGAAGCTTTGGACAATTATAAGGGTAACCCTCCTGTTAAGTCAAAATATTCAGAAAGGACACCTTTGGTTTCCAAACTCCTTCTTAGAAAGGAGTCTAGGTATGGCTGGGTCCAAACCTAGGCCATGGTTTATGTCTATAGGTCATGCAGTTTATGTCTAAAGGATTATGTAGGTATAATTGAGCCTTTATATGACTTTGTTCTGCAGGACAAAATATATACATACTGTGTAGTAAATAATTCTGAATAAAGTATTTCAGTGTAATCATTATTATCAATTTAAACAAATAGTTTATTTTATTCATATAAATATATTTGGTTTGAAATCTTTAACTATATAGTAATATATAATGTAAATTATATATAAATAGTGCACTTTATTAGTAGCTATAACTATCAGAGTTATTTACGACACAGTATAGATAGTTATAACTAATTGTACACTATTTATTAAATCGATCATTTCAAACCCATCTTAATAATTATTAAGATTGATGTTACCTATACAAATGATATACAGATGGGCAAATCTCTCATTCAGCCTTGAGGAGTAACCTTGAGGAGTGTCCCCACTCAAAGGAGGAATCTCCATACACATGCCTAGAAGGGGTGTGTTAGAATTCTCTACCATTAAAAAGTGGGACTAGACTTTTCTAGTATAAAGTGACTGATTCTAAGTCATGTGTTTCTAGGCTGGCTGTGCCAGTTCAGCAGCCTTTAGGTCAGCAGCTTTAGATAAGTTAGCAGTATGATCACTTGTTGATTCCTTTATCAGGAACTTTGTCTGCCATATCCTCACCAGTGCCAGTTTCTGTCAGGAAACACTGTTTTTTACATCCTCAGAATATTTAACCTTGGATTGTTCCATCAGGCTGGTCTCAGCATTCTTCAACACCAAAAGCAGTATGACCTTCCTTCTCTATCAATCATTGATAACATTTGCTAATAGGGTAAATTTGGAGCTGTTTTACCCCCACTTAGGCAGAGCATCCTGCTTCAGGTGGGAAGGAAACTATATATTTAAAATGTAAACTATTTTTTGCATCAACAACCTTTTTTTCCATTTTCAGCACTCCATGAATGTAAAACACTTGCTGCTTAGGACCTATCATATTGTCTTGCTCAAACCAAGACAGTATGTATGGCCAAACTTCGTGAACGAAGATTTGGGAAGGGCTCTCACCAGGTGGGGGTGTGCCCTTTGAGCCTGTGCAGTGGATTTTTTAGGTGAGGCACAGCGTGCGCAGAACTGGCCCCACCGTTTAAGTCCTGAGGTCTATTTGCCATGGCCGAGCGAGCTTAGACAGTGACAGTGAAATCCTCAGGACTGTCTACAGCACACGGTACTAACCGGGGCTGACCCTGCCGAGCATCTGAGATCTGACGGGATTGGATGGCAGGGAGGCATTGAAGTGCCAGGGGATGGTCCCACTGAGACTCGAACTCATGACCTTGTGATCCAGAGTCCGGAGTGCTCACCATTACACCACGGGACTGATAATACGAAATATAAATGTGTGCCAAGGTACACTCTACCAGAGGAAAGGAGAAAATTTGTTCCTAGACTTTCAGAGAGAGAAAAATTGAATGTAAAGTAGGGTGCAAAACAGTTTTTATGTCTCTTGAAGACTTTGAGATCTTGGTATTTCCATTTTTTGTCAGACGCAGATAAATAGAATGACTGGAACACTTTAACTGAAGATGGTAGCTGTGTCCTCAACTCCTACCCTGTTTCCTGATATCTAAGACATTGAGATCCTTACCACTAATAATGTAATTAGCATTTTTATTTAGTCAATACTATCTGTTCAGAAAAATAAACAAATATTAGAACTTTTCAGTAAATAGTGCCTCTAACTGGCCTGCCTTCATGTTTTCCCCTTGGCTCACTATCTCTGTCTTACTTTTTCTCAGTGAGTTATTTAAAATAAGATTATAAACTCTTAGAGAATTTACCTTCATTTCCACAACATATCTAATTGAATCTCTAATCCTAACTACAGTTATTAACGATTGTTTATAAATAATACTATAGTTTTAAGTTGATACAGTCAATTTAACCAGCAGGAAGATTGGACCAGATGACCCACTGTGGTCCCTTCCAAGCTGCCCCATTCTGTGATTCTGTGAATCTCCATCCTTTACTGAATGCAGAGGTAAATCTAGTGACAAAGGCTAACGAAAAGGGTGAAGTACTTACTGCCCTCCTTGCCTTAGTCTTTAATAGTAAAATCCGTTGTCCACAAGGTATGCAGCCACTTAAGCTGGAAGACAGGGAGAGGAATGAAGTCCCCATAATCCAAGAAGAAATGGACAAGTGACCTGCTACAGCACTTAGACACACACAACTACATGGGGCTGACTGGGACCAATGCAAGGGCTCTGAGGGAGCTGGCTGAAGTACTCAACAAGACATTTTCAGTCATTTACCAGCAGCCCTGTCTTGGGACCAGGATGGGGACCACTCCTGAGATAATACATGCACACACAGGTTTGGAGAACATGTCAAAAGTGTTTTATTTCTGGTCAGGTTCTGGTTATAAGGGTCCCGATAGGGGCGGGGTTTGGGGGGGATTGGACAGCACATCTAGGGGCAGGGTTAGGCTTGATAAACGACAGGGGAACATCCAGAGTGGGGAAGGAACCCAAGGGGATACAGAGACTGTGAGCAGGGGGCACATGGGCTTCAGGAACACCTGCCGCCCTGTGCCGCCTCAGGAGTGGTGGGATTTGCTGCAGCAGGGCAGGGAAGGGATGTGTTTCTCTCAGACGCAGAGAAACCATCAAGGTACCTTCACAGCATGGAAAAAACTCAGGGAAAAATCACACAGAGAGGGGGAAGGCACATGGAGGGCAGGGGGTGGTGGTGGTGTGTGTGAGCCCAGGGGGCTGAGTCTGACAGCCCTGGCTAACCAGGCAGGTCCCAAGTAACTGGAAGTTGGTAAATGTAGTGCCCATCTACAAGAAGGGCAGAAGGAAGATCTAAGGAACTACAGGCTTGTCAGCCTGACCTAAGTGCCAGGGAAGGTCATCATGAATGCCATCATGTGGCACATCCAGGACAAGGCATCAGGCCCAGCCAAGATGGTTTATGAAGGGCAGGTCCTCCTTGACCATCCTGACCTCCTTCTGTGACCCACCTAGTGGATGAGGGAAAGGATGTAAAGCATTCTAGTAAAGCCTTTGACATTCTTTTCCACAGCGTTCTCCTGGAGAAACTGGCTGTTCCTGTCTTGAATGGGTGCACTGTTCAACTGGGTAAAAAAATGTCTGGATGGTCAGGCTCAGAGAGTGGTGGTAAACCGTTGGTGACTGGTCACTATTGGTGTTCCCCACGCCTCAGTGGTGGGGTCTGCTACCTGTTCAGGGTAACAGTGTGTATGATTTTAGAAAGGAAAAGGATTTTTTTAAAAAAAATAGTCAAATGACAATTAAATTTGCTTATAAACCACACCAAAGAGCATAACATGAAAATTATATTGGACAAATCAAATATGGAATAAAATATGTCAGTTGTCAAATGTAACATGGATCACAATTTTATGGCTAGAACTCCCAGCTTTTATTAAACGTTTCAAGCACTCTTACAACAAGAGGTCACTTTGGTTTCAGGTGGATAATCAAGCAGAAATCATCTCTAAGACTTCTCTTGTCATAAGAGTATGCAGGCATAGGAACACAGAAATGTTATGTTCTCATTGAAATTTAGTACATTTCCTGAAACACTCCTCTTGCTTTTTTTCCTTCTGTTTTCTTACATTCTATAAACATGGGTTTTTATTTCTTATAGTCAGTTTCCCATTTGCAGAACAAAAGCTGTTGTCCATACTCTATCCATTGTACCATTTCTGCCTATTACTTAGATAAGCTAAAAGAAGATAAATTGTCCCCATTTCAGAATGGCATGAGATATAAGAGCTTAGCTTCTTTTTGTTTTGAACTTAACTTCTAGTCATTTATTATTAATGAAATTCTTTAAACATCCTACAAATTATAAATGTGATCAATAAATGTTTACAGGTATTTTAAGAGAAAAGATGAACTTCCCTTTATGAGTGTAAAACTTTAGGAGATTACTTGTAACCTCTCTTGGCCAGGAAAGACAAAGCAATCTAGCTCAGAGCACTGATACAGGATAATTTTCAATGGTATTTTTACTAAAAAAGTTAGCACATTAAAAGTTTATGGCAAGTAAGATTGCTTAGCATATCAGGATGCTGTTTTTCCTTAATACATTCATGGAGGCTACTTGAAGGGCACTTTCAGTGCATGGGCCTGTATACATAATACAGCTTTTTATTGTTGACGGAGTCTAGAGCCCTGTGAGTATTTTTACAGTGCATTATTTTTCAGAACCAATAAATTACTCATTTGAACTATCCAAGTATAAACATAATTACTTATTTTCAGGCTTGACTATGATACTATTACAATGAATTATGGATTTTACTGGTTATCTGGTTTCAATGTGGTGCATTAAATCATATAATTTATGATTGGTTCTGAACTTCATAGAGATTTTTTCATATAATCTGTCTTGGTTCCTCAGAGTTATACTTTTAAAGATGTCAGAGAATTTCAAGATAGCATTGGACTGATTTAAAGTTCTTTTAATCAACATATTTTCAGATCTCCTTTCTATTCCATATACAAGTATAAAAACTCCACAAATAAAGAATGAACTCAAAAAGGACAGGAGACAGTGATAATTGAAAAAATAAAAATTTTTTTAAAATGGCAAATATGCTCCAATTACACAAACTAATTAGCAGCTTTTAGCAGATGATTAATCTAAAAACAACCTCTAGAATTAAACAAACAAACAAACAAACAAACAAAAAAGGGCAAGACGTCTTTAGGCCATATGCGAGTGTAGCTATATTCAATATCACAAATAAACCCTAGAGGAAAAATGAAATCTTCTTAATCTCATCTTCTTTACATGCAGTCTGTCATCTTTCCCTATATCCTCTGTGTTATCCAGAAATGGCATCACTGCATTAGGAGTTGAGCCAGTCCCTCAGTGGAACTAAGGTTTTACTGTAACTCTCTTTTATTGTGAATAATTATTCTCCTGTTCTGTTACCTATCTCTGAATTTCTTTTTTTCTTTTTTTTTCCTCCCGATCTTATTTATTATTTCTGTCCAGCAGGATGCATCTTTCTTTGCTTTCATTTATTCTTCCTAATCTCTGCCTTCTCCTGTATTCGTTATGTTTTGTTATGTATTGCTAATAGGTTAGGCTGTTCCTTCTCCAGAGCATTGAAGTTAGATTTAAGGAATATATCTGGTCACTATATTTGATGAAAGAAGAATTATTTTTTCTTGAGATGAGTGTAGCACTTAAGCATCCATAATAAAAAAATAGAAAGGTTAAGTAATTTTTTCAGAATTCAAGTAACATAATTGCTTTCTCACACCCTCAGATCGATCAAATTCTTCTATGTATTTGAAGTTATGTAGGACACAGGACATTGCAGGAGTGAGTTCAGTCTCTAGGGAAGCACTTGTGCAGGCATAAAACAAAATATTTTCTTCTTCTCTGTCATCTTAGAATTTGCAATAAAACCAATTCTTTTTTTTCAGTACCAGTAGTATCCATCTCAGGTGTTTTGATGCCCTTATTCTCAGAGAGTACTGGTTGACTTAGTCACCATGACAGTCTTGTTGCATGCATCTGTGTTCAACACAGCTAACTGCACTGAATGCAGATTAGCAGTTTCTCAGTTATAGTTTATTCCTGCTTTACTTCTACTATAAATTAGTGCAAGCTATCCATGGAAGCATGCTACCTACAAGTTCTACAAAATAGAATTCTTTAAGAAAAAGATGGGCCTTTTCTCAGTGTCCTTCATGCCGCAGCATTCTCCTGGAGAAATTAGATGTTCATGGCTTGGACAGATGCACCATTTTCTGGGTAAAAAAAAAACCAACACAACTGGATGGTAAGGCCCAGAGAAAGGTAGTGAATGGAATTACATCCAGCTGGCAGCCTGTCAGTAGTGGTGTGCCCATGGGCTCAGTACTGGGGCCAGAGTTGTTTAATGTCTTTATTGATAATCTGGATGAAGGGACCAAGTGTACCCTCAGTCAGTTCACGGACAACACCAAATTGAAAGAGAGTTTTGATCTGTTGGCAGGTAGGGAGGCCTTTCAGAGGGACATGGACAGCCTGGATTGATGGGATGAGGACAATTGTACAAGGTTTAACAAGGCCAAGTGGTGGGCCCTGTACTTGGGTCACAGGAATCCCACGCAGCACTACAGACTCAGGGATAAGTGCTGTGAAGTGGCCCAGAGGGAAAGGACCTGGGGGTACTGGTCAACAGCCCCTGAACATGAATTCTGTGTTCAGCTTTGAGCTCCTTACTACAGGAAAGATGTTGAAGTGCTGGAGCATTTCCAGAGAAAAACAACAGAGCTGTTGAAAGGTCTAGAGTAAGTCCAAGAACTGGCTGAGGGAGCTGAGGTTATGTAGCCTGGAGAAAAGGAGTTACAGACCCCCAGTTCTCACCACTCTTTAGTCCTCCCATCCTTCCATTATTCACTAACCCTTATTAAAGAAGTGTTTAGTTTCTTAAGAAATCTTGAGAAAAATCCTCTTTAAACCAGGCATTACATTAAAATTCATCCAAAAGATCCAGCTAGGTCAGAAATAGATGCTGAACAGCAAATGCCTAATCTCCTTAGTTACACATTAACCCTTATTTGTTAATGTTCCATCATTAGAATAGGAATGCTCCTTTGTGTTGTCTCTTACCTTATCTTCCCTTACCTCTGTAAGACAGTAACACTGCTTGACCACTTCCCCCCTGAAACCAAGCAAAGGATGACTCTTGCAAGCAAGGATCGGCACAGCATCAGTACCGCTATGCGTCATTCTCTGACGGGAGTCAGTGACAGTGTGAGGGGAATAAGCATGTGGAAAGCTCACACCCATTTTAGCTTCAATGTAGCAATTTAAAAGATGATTTTCTACCTGGAGTTTTAGCTGCAATGTAGCAATTTAATAGATGATTTTCTATCTGGAGCCTATTTCCTGGCAGCATAGGAAAAGTAACAGTACAATTAAGCACACTCCTTATTCTGATGCGTTCCACTGCTGAATACTTAGCACAAAGCCATTAAGAAAACACAACACACTGGAAGAAAAACTCATCCAAGCAGACCCCAATCTCAGCAGAAAGCCAGTCAATATCACTATTGCCTCCAGCCTGCAACTGATGCCTGACTGCACTGTTATGTTAAACCATCTGTCTACAGGGAATAATCTCTGCTGAGAGATATGAGAGGCTGTGAGGTTCTGCTTCCTAGTGAGCCTGGTGTTTGCTCCTTCCCAGCTGGAATACGAGACTTGCTAGAGACCCAGCTGCTACCCATCAGACACAGGCTAAGAAGCCAAGTCAAACACTCAGTGGGAGTGGATGAATCTACTGTAATTATTGGCAAACTATGCAGCCTTTCACCTGTGCAGGCTTGAAGACTGTCAGTGGCTCAACACCCCTAGGTTCAGGCCTGAAGAATTTAATAGTTTTTTAAAGTCATGAGTGCCTGAACAGTTATTGAACAGTTCTGATGTGGTTTAAATTATTCTATGATATTTTCGCTTACAGAATCTCTAAAATATTACTTTGCTAGCTTAAGTAGAACTAAGCCAGCCCATTATTTAACTCATAGCCCTTCACAATGTGTTCCTTAATATGACTAATTCTGTTTGCATTCATTTAAACAGTCTCCCAAATTTAACTCTGCATTGTCAGGCAGATATACCAAGTAGATGATTAGAAATGTTTGCGATACTTATAAAGCGTAATTAGCACTTTTTTATTCTCTCCATGATGTCATCAGACTTAATGCAATTTCTTGCAGAGAACTGATGGGTTTGTAAAGAATTAAGTTCCCATCTGTATGTCTGACAGTCTCTTATGAATACTACCATCAAAAATTGCTCACAACTGACATTTGAGATCCAGCATAAGTTAAGAAAATAGCTGAAAGAGTTTTTTAGCATTCTGTTGCCACTTGCAATATATAATACCTCTAAATCATTACATTCCCTTTGGAAAAAAACATGTAGATTATTTCAGTTTTCAGTGGCTATGGCAGTATCTCAAATGAGAGTTTAGAACGAAAGCAATCATGGTCACGAGCTCTCACTTCACACAGTGCTAAAAGATGTTCACTATCTACTAAATTAACACAGATAATCAGATTTGTATAGTATATACCTTTTCAATGCTTCTCTGAATTTTGTTCTTGTTTGCTAGCGGGTAGCCTAAGGAATGCAAGTGTGCCAAGCCTACTTCATCTCCAGCTGCTGGATGCTTTTACCAGATTTCTTTTTCCCTATCTGACAGAGAATTAAAAAAAAAATCAACATCTTGATCCCACATGAGGGCAAGGAATACATCATGATCATGTAGTTATTGCACACATGGAAACAAATTAAATAATCCATGATGAAATGGACTACTGGGTCAACATATCTTAAGGCCAGTAGGGACCCTCTATTGTACTGCAGACTCACATAAGAGCCAGGGCCAAGATTTTGTCTCCTTTCTGTGCCTGCAAAAAGTAATGCATGCAGGAAAGGCTGCTTTTCCTCCCCTTAAAAAGGAGTTGCTTTTGCCTTTGGAAAAATGTCAGAACCTGAAAGCACACCTAAGCAGATAAACATAAACATGAGCCAGAACAGCAGCAGCCTTGACTTATAAGGATCTATTAGATGTCAATTTAAGTCTGTAAGGTACAGCCAGTTCTTCAACAGGCTGGGCTGTTTTCAGGAATGTGTATACATTCCCCATTGTTCCTGATGTGAAAGCTTAATTTTCTCAGATTGCTGCCTGATGCTCATTTTGTGTGTGGTAAAAAGATTACATCAAACACAACCTAGAAATGAAAAGATAAAAAAACCCAAAACATGCAATGTGATATAGATAATAAAATCTACTATTTTGTCTTGCTTTATACATCTATAAAAGGCAAGAGTAATACTAATTATATATATTATATATGCATTACATATGTATAGAAGGTTTATAGCTGAACAAGCTCTAAATAATATTTCAGAAATGTATATACAGTAAAAAAACTTTATTAAAACTCTAGAAGAAGTTCAAAAGAAATGTGACAATTCAGTCATTGCAAAACACATTAATCCCAGTTGTCAAAGTTATAGCCATGAGTTTCCTGGCAAAGCCTTTCCAACTCACTAGTCAACACCTTTCACTATACAGACAAACAACTTCTTGATGATAAATTCTGAAGTGCTGAAGGTAAGAATAAGTATACTATGCTCTTTTCAAACTATTATGGCTAAGAGATTCTTGCTCAGTTTACACTCATCAACTCTCCCAGTGGCTTCCATGGAAATTAGTTCAAGCAAGGTAAGTAAAGACCAGGCAACAATTTCAGAATAATTAACATCTCTCAATAGTGAAGGGAAATGACATAATATGAACAAAAGGACATGCTCCTTGCCCCAGAGTTCTTCAGTGACTCATGACGTAGAAAATGTTTTGCAAGTGACCAGAGAACAACAGGTGCAAGCAGAGGAGAAAGGGAACATTGCAGCTTGCCAACAGCACAGCAAGTGAAGTTATGGTGATTCTGCTTATTTTCTATTACCAACACCATGCACTACAAGAACAGGATTCTGCCTTGAAGTTATCCTTCATAAGCAGAAAACTTTTCAATAAGTTTGGTGTTATACCAATGATGGCACAAATCCTAGAGATACTGGAGACACTGAATTCTCAGGGTTCAAGTTATATGCATACCTAGGAATTTAGTACCTCTAACACTTTAACACTTTGCACTCATGTTCATACTGGAAAAAGCAGTAATAGCTTCCACCTTTGTACCTATTTTACTTTAGGAAAAAACATTTTTACAAAAACCCTTATGGAATAAGGAAGAAAATAAGATAGTACAATAACTTTTAGTCATTTATCAGATTGCCTTTTTGGTTTTTTTACTTGTCTTGCATTTCCACACCAGGAATCCACTGTGTGCTACTAACCATACCTTTTAGCTGACAGCTGTTATATTTAGTAAAACATCCTTGTGATTCATTATTTATATTCTTAAACACAGAGATAAATTCCAATGAAGCTCAAAGATTCATCTGAATGGCTGCTAAAATGACATTTCATAGTACAGGAGTGTGTTGATCATGTTTAGATAAATTGGATTCTATACTATTATAATGTTTTTTAAAAACTTCCAATATATTCTTGTATTAGTCAGATGCATGTTACACAAGCCAGTCATCCAACATCATCTTCAGAGGAAAGGAGGCCAAAATATTACAGATCAAATTAATTAGCTGCATAATTTGACTGAAAACCCATGGAGGACTGGCAAGATGTTCTAGAACCCAAAGACATAAAATGCTGCCTTATCAATCAGAATTTGCAAGTGATGGGGAAGGAAGCAACCCCTACAAAGCAAAACAAGCTCTTTATATTGTCTTGACAGTGTGTAGTGGTGTGAAAAAGTTAATGTAATTGTTTCGTTTGCTTTGTCTTTTTCAAGGCTTTTCTGTCTATGAAATGTTTGGCTCTAGCCAGTAACTTCTGTGGGTGGGATCTGTAAGAGTATCATGTACACAGAGAGTGGTATCTCAGGTTTCTATTAATGGAAACCTGTGGAGAAGTATAATTCTGTTCCTGTTCCCATGTCTATCGTGCTTAAAGATTAGGAATTTTAAAATTTCTGTAAAGGACTGCAGACATTTTTTTAACATTCATAGGCCTCAGGTTTATAGTCTGTTCAATAATTCCTTCAATACCCATGATAATCTCTGTCTGTGCTCTGCAAACATGCATGTTTGACCTTGCTTATAAATAAAAAGGCTTTATCTTCTGTCACCATAAATATGGATAAGCGCATATGACTCAGTTCAATCATTGAACAAATGTACTCATTATTACTTCCTGCATCTGTGAATGAATCATGACCCTCACTCTTCCTTTGCATTGGACAACGAAGACTAGGAATAGCATTCAGTGTGGTTAATGGCCTAAGAATAAGGAAAGACAACTTTTGCAGAATTGTGGCTTTGAAATTTGCTGAATTGTCACCTTGAATATAGCATGGAAATATGAGCAATGAATGCAATGGCAGCCTAAAGACTGCAGCATAAGAAATCACAGTAATTATTTTATGCAGATTTCTGTTCTTATGCAGCTTTACATATACCAGATCTTTACATATAATCAAAATAACAACTATAAAGAATGTAATATTTGTTCTTTTAATGATATTGGCATGACACAACTGTAAGACTCAAATTCTTCTTTAGCTACTTATTTCAGTAACTTCATGCTTGAAATTCTTCATATTTTAGAAATTACTTTGGAATTATTCCAATTTCAAAGTTTTATGGGCAGAATGGGTTTAGTCCAGTCAAACTTCTGAGGTTTGATCTGCTATACCAGACTATTTTTAACACTTTTTAAACTCAGTCTTTATCAAGCTGTTATCAAATGGTAACTGCACAAGGAGTATTTGTTTATATAATTGTACATGCCTATCTACAACAGTCTTTCTGTTAAAAGCACAAGTCAGCAGAACAATAAAAATGTTTCTACATACATACCAGAGAATTGTGTTCTTCTTCTATTAGAAATCTATTCCATGAAATTTCTTTAGTGCTATTCACTCCCTGCTTCTTCTCAGATGTCTCCATGTCCTCTGTCTGTGGTGCAAGAAAAGTATTTTAGTTCAGTTCAAAATGTTGCCTGTTGGCTGATAATCTCAGTTCCCAGAAATATGGTCTAAAGAAGCATTGTTGGGTGAATACATATACTGTCAAGACCACTTCTACACTGCTTCAAATCCCACTTTCAGATTAAAAAAAAAAAACCAAACACATGGAACATATTTTAAGTGTGCAAGGCCTGTCAAGTAATGATGAAAATGTAGGTAGATAACAGCAACTGGGTATTTTGAGACAATCCCTCCCATTTGTATTGTTAAAAGGGGAAAGGAGCAAAAGAGTCATTAATCTTCAGTAGCTATGGGGTATCAAAATACCTCCATTATCAGAAAAGTCTGGGTTTTTTCTCCAATCATCTCTAATGTCACTAGTGGCAATTCACTGTCTATATCCAGACAACTTAATAATGAATATATCTTAACTGCACTAGTCGTAAGATCAATTGATAATCATAGGCCAGTCATAATTACTTCTAAACAATTTTTCTTTAAATTCAAAATTCATTAAGCTGACATAGATGGGTACTTTGTGCAAAGTACTTTTACTTAATAATGAAACCAAATCCTTGAGAAAGATTGTCCCGTTTACCAAGAGTTTATTTCATAAATAATGGGTTTCCTTATACTGAACATGTTTTTATCAACAAGAAGTTGTCAGCAAAGTGGTGGATATTTGGAACCTCAAGTAGACATATACAGAAAAAAAACATTTGTAGTTATGCCAGAAAAAAGAAAACATATTTGAGAGAGGAAAATGAGAAACATAATCTAGATTCTCTTCAGCCATGGTCTATGTTGAAATAGTATACCAATCCAAAGGACAATCATTAAAAGCACATAATTAAAAACATTTTTGATGTTAGATTATGTAATGTTACATGCTTACTGTGCCCCACAGAGTAGCATTTATTTTTTAACCTAGAGACAAAGCATAATTTTTAAACTAGACACATCCTTTAGCTGGCATAGGTATATTTTTTAATGGAAGTGTCTGCTCACATAAACAGCTGTAGCAGTGAAAAAACTATTGCAAAGACAGCTACTAGCCAAACAAACAATTCAGCAATCAAAAGAGCTAAACACATTGAAGTGAAACTCTGATGATTTCTGGAACTAGATAGGAAACTGTATAGATAGATTATGTCTGCTTAGAAATTAAATTGCCTGCAAAATTTCTGGAAACTCTCTAATGAGAGAGTGCTGTATTCTTTTTGATTTAATTTAAGCAAGCAGAAGTAGATAGTTGTAAGTATTTATAGAGAATATTATCACTATTTGCTCTGGAGACAAACTGAAAGTACAAAGATCAATTCCTTATTGATGTATTCAGATGATGTCTAGTACCTACTCTTTCTTTCGATGGCAGTATAATGATCTGCTTCCACTGAGAATAATATTTCTTTTACTCTTATGAAACTCAGTCTAAGCATGGGATTATAAACCCAGTCACATCTGATTTAGAAAATTAAAATGTCTTTCATAAATGCACAGGAGGAAAAGTTTAAGCTTAGGCAGAAACCTTCAGAGGGAGTAGATTTTAGGCAGGTAAAGGTCTTTTCCTGTTCCTGAGAAGTTCCAGAGGTAAAAACATCCTCCAAAATTGAGACTGAAAAGACAGAAATATTTCAATAAGAACAGTAAAATTAAAGACTTCTTTCCATAAAACACTCTTTTTTTCCTCAGTGTAAAAAATCCAAAATAGACAATAAATTGTAAATCTTAAAACATTGACTTGTCTCTTGATTTTATTTTCTTTAAATATATTTTAATAACTTTGAACTTATATTAAGTCACTAGGAATAGAAGTAAAAGATAGTCATAACTGGGAAATGAGAATGTATTGAAGATTAAAAAGTTCTAGTCATATGATAGTGCAGATAGTGCTTCGGCATTTCTCTTTTCCAGATTGGTAATTAACTCTCTTTTCCGGAAAACACTGTTGCCTGAATGAGACCCTTTGTTCATAGAATCACAGAATGGCTGAGTCTGGGAGGGACTTCTGGAGGTCATCTGGTCCAAATACCTTGCTCAAGCCATGCAGAGCCAGTTGCCCAGGATCATGTCTAGATGTTTTCCTAGTTTCTCCAAGGATGGAGACTCTGCAGCCTCTTAACTCAGTGCCAGTGCTCTGTCATAATAAAAATAAAAAGTATTTCTTGAAGCTCAGGCAGATCCATCTGTCTTTCAGTCTGTGCCCATTGCCTCTGATCCTGTCACTGAGTACCACTGAAAAGAGCCTGTCTCTGTCCTTTGTAAACCTTCCCTTCCGGTGTTTATATGCACTGATAAGATTCCCCTGGGCCTTTTCTTCTCCATATGAACAGCCCTAATTCTCTCAGCCTTTCCTCATAGGAAAGATGCTCCAGTTCCTTAATTATTTTAGTGGGCCTTCACTGGATTCTTACCACTATGCCACTTTTTACTGGAAAGGCCAGAACTGGAAGCAGTAGTTGAGGTGTGGTTATTAATAGCAGTTTCATGGGATTCTGGCACTTTTACAGCTATAAATGCTGCAAGAAATGAACTCCTCATTGAGAAGTTTCAGGTCTTGTACCATTAAATAGCTCATCCAACAGCTACAGATTTATACCATTGCACCTTTTTCTGTTCAGAAATTAAATGGACATCAAGCAGGAGAATGGGAGGGTTGAAGCATCCAGTGTTGGGCATTTATGCCAACGAAGCAATACCAGAGTTGGTGCAACAGTGGTCTCATCACGTGCACAACCAATACAGCAAATCTTGTGCTGCCCAATGCTGCTGAGACCAGCTGACTGCACAACTAGATATATGAAAATATTTTATTATTGGAAAGGTCACAAAGAAATTTTCAGAGTGTATTACATGAATCTGAAAAAAAAAATTAGAAGTATATTGATGGAAGCAGTCAAGGAGACTAATCCTTTAAATTGCAAAGGTTTGAGTATCTTGGTTTACCATGACAAGGAAGCAAGGTTTTTCTTCCATATTATTGGGAAAGGCAGAAAAAAAATAGAAGCAACAGAAATTTGACAGGAATCAGGATCATCGAATCTGACCACCATTCCTGCCTGCAACCATGCAAAACAATTATTTCAGAAAGTGACTTCTTTTTAAGCTTAAACCTACTAGGCTTCATACCCCTGGAAGGTAATTATAGAAGGATTTACAACTTATTTATCATTAGCTTTAAGTACTGCTTCATAAAAAGAAACTTATAGATTTCCCTAACATAAAGAGTTATCTGATCTTTAATCACTCCTATGCTTTCTGAATCTAGTTGCCTGCCGTTAGACCCTTCATGTAAGATATATTTTCTATTCATCTTATCAACCTAGCAACATCTATTGCAATTTTAACGCATCTTTCTTGATCATCAGTCATCATGATTTATACTTGATATTGAAATTATCAGAAATAGATGGGCCTGAAACTGGAATGTTTGGACAAGAAATTCTGAAATAAGCTTTTAACATACATATAAGAATGGAAAAATTATTCTGAAAAAATCTGTGATACAAGCTTTATAGAAAAAGTATTACATTATTATTTGTTCTCTCTTCAGCTATGGACAGTGTATGGAAAAACTGTGACTAAGACCTAAGCAATTAGTGCGGGGCAAATTAGATGGCAGAAGAATATAAAAGGAAGACCATGACTGCAATAATAACCAGCTTCCATAGGGCATAAATGCATCACATGATAATAAAAATGGTGAAGACATTGGTGCAGGATGGAAAAAAGTCCATCAATAGCTCTTAACGAGCTCAGCACAGGTGATGTTAAGTTGCACATTGTTACAGTAAAAAAAAATGTTAAAACTATTTAACTTTTTGACATTCAAGCTTTTAAAGATGATTAAATATAATGTAGCAATAGCTACAGGGCATGTAGAGATCATAAAAAGATGAAAGAGACATGGTGTGATAACCCAACAGTGCATCAGCAGTAATGGCAGAACACTAATTGTCTACATATTCTTCATACAGCTCCCTTGCTGCTAGAAGTCCTCTCTGTCATGGACTAGATTAATGAAACTGAGAAGGACTTTATAAAAGTAGCCCTTTGCTGCTAAACACTGTTAACTATCTAATCTTTCTGTGACACTAATGCTACCTTTTTACACTGTAAATTCTTTCCTAGAAAAATTCTTCATTTTCTGTGTACGTAGAGACTTTGATTGTTATAAATTACTTGTGCTCTATACCTGGTAATCTTGTTTAATCCTAGGTACTTATTCTTTTGTAAGTTGACACAGAAAAAAGTCCACATAAACCAAAACCAGAAGAAAGCCGCAAAAAGGAAAAGACACACAGGGCTGGGTTCCCATGGCTTTTCCCCTTCCAGCTAGAATGTTGCAGCCTGGTTCTGCAAAATGGCTTTAATTTTCCCAATATCTATTTCTTCCTTAGAACTTAAATAAAAACAATATATCCCTGTTGGATTACTTGAAAATAGTCCCCTCATCACTTTTTCAAAACCTTTGTTGGAAAATAATTTTTTCACAAAAGTTTTGTGTATGGCATACATGAATTTCAGAGATTTCTTAAAAATTAATCATAAAATTTTTAAACATAAATAATTCTTATATGCCATTGAGGTAAACAAAAAAGAAATATTTCATAAATCTCTTGAAAGTCCCTTAATACTTGCTTATAATCCATATAGGTTCGTGGACTCTAACTGGAACAGTTCTTTTGACAACAGTGGAATTACTACTATAAAGGCACTCAAGAATTCTAGTTTTGCAGTACTAGCCATAAATTCTTGTAATGCTAAATCTCACTACATACAGAAGGCATTTAAGAGATTAACCTTAAGAATAAAAATGGAGAACCAGAATTGTCTTCTATGAAGAACTGAATATCAGCATTTTGTTTTCACTTAATTCTGTCCTAGAGTCAGCATCTTTTCTACCATTATTTTTTTATGGAGATCATATCTGAAAGAAGATTCTTCATATCATGTTCTCTGTCCAACCCTCTCTACTCCAGTATTTGACTTTCCGATAGAAGCTTTATTTACATGTATATCTTCACAGGGAAACAATTATGTTGGTTCATTCTGAGGACTCAGCTGTACTGTACATTGCTGCCAACTTCAGCAGGATTCAGAGAGGTGGACTGCTGAAGCCCTGAAGGGATTGTGTCCTTCAACTAATTTGCCCATGAGTCCTTCCATAATATAATCCTTTTTTCAGCACCTAAGGGTACTTTCCATGAAAGCACTTTATTTTGTAAAAAAAATGTGTAAGGACTTTCTTTACTAAGTTATGAATGAAAAATGTATTTCCAAGCATTACTTTTTACTAAGTAAACAAGCATTTTTTTCCTGGGAAGTTACAAAAGAAGCCAATTATTAACCTGAGTTGATGTAATTTAAAGATATTCAGTAGTATTCGGAATCATGTTCAGTCCTTACTGATCTTAATAACAGAATAGCCCCGTCTTTCAAAATGAATGCATACTGAAAGTCTGTGCTATGGCAACACTTCTCTCTCCCTCTTCCCTTTTTCCCTTTGCCGTCCCCATCTCTTTGTATTTATATTAAAATTACTGGTAATCTGGGCTTTATTCTGAGTGAAAGTTTTTAAAGAATAGAGGGCAAACTGTGAAAAAAAAATTACAATTTTGTATAGTTTTTCCAGTACTGATCAATAAAACCAGGTTAGCAATTCACAGAGATCCTGTCTTCCTTCCAGAGATAGCTAAAATCAGTTGGAAACAAAGTCATGCTTTTCAGCTCAGACTGGATCCTGAACTTATGGAGTTATCAGTAGTTTATATCAGTTCATTTTTGCCTTCTATTCCATATTTCATGTAATAAATTTTACTATGAAATGAATGGCCAAATGAATTTTTGCTTTAGTAAAAATCGTATCTGAGCTTGCCATAGAGGCTATCCAGAACTGAACTATATTTATAACAACTTTTTCATGTTTCACAGACCATAATGCCACTCTCTTTTGCCCACAACTCCAAAGTTACCACTTTAGA
Source organism: Pithys albifrons albifrons (assembly GCF_047495875.1). Classification (NCBI taxonomy): domain Eukaryota; kingdom Metazoa; phylum Chordata; class Aves; order Passeriformes; family Thamnophilidae; genus Pithys; species Pithys albifrons. Next base: position 40,289,647 of record NC_092462.1, read on the forward strand.
TTTACATTTTTATTAACTTTAATGTGAAAACATGTAGTTTATTATGTTTTCTACAAACAAGTGAAGCAGTAGGTTGACTGACAAAAAGATAAGCAGAAGGCTATTTGGACTGCTGCCTATAGTGAATTCTCTTGTTTGGTTTGTTTTGTTTAGAGAGAAAGACTATTTTTGTGTGTGTGTGTGTGTGTTTCACAGTAGCTGTGTATGTGGTCACCTGAGGAGCTGACTAGTTATTATCATGCAAGAGGAAAACTACATTGTTATTACACATTTGGGGTGTGACAGGTGTGGGAAAGGTGAGGGGTGAAGGAGGGTGGGGGTTAGGAGAAATAAATTGCCATGAAATATGAAGCGCTTGAAGAATATGTGTTGCAGCTTCATTTGACAAGGGACATTTGTCAAGCTGTCAAATGTACAGATTAACCAAACAACCACACAGTGTCACTTTTTACCTTTCCTTTTAGTAGAAATTATTATTTTAAGTAGCATTTCTACCAGTGCTAGTTGTTAAAGAGTTTGCATTGAACCAGACGAAAAAAAAACCACCCAAAGCAGGTTCAGGGTCTGTTTACACATATTTCTTGATGTTATTTTTCTTCAGAATTACAAACTGTATCAGTTTGCATCTTAACTGCAGCAAGTGTACTCAGGCTGGCATACTGTGCAATTTAAATATGATCTATAGAAACATACAGAAAGTATTGTTTTCAAAATGGAAAACTGGTAACACAGAGCTTGTTTACATTATGTAATTATGATTCTTATTGCCTCTTCATTTTGGTGCCCCATTGGCTGTCACTTCACTGAGAATATAGGTACACATTTTATTTTTGGAATTGCCAGTTTATTATCAGGCTTAATGTCAAGATAAATAGAGCCTGAGCAAGGAAACTTATAATTCAACTTCTCAATAAATTAATTTTTCCCATTAGATTTCAATACATTTATGCAAAAATAGTCTTTTATTCCATTACTAGTGCTGCTGTCACTTACCTCAGTGTTTAAGACTTGAAAAATTACAGTTGCAATGAGCCAGCAGCTACCCAGAAGCTGTCTTCTAACAGCCAGCTAATACATACATTAATGCCTGTACTAACTAATCCCACAAACCCAAACTACTTTAAAGAGTTTCTAATACCTATATTTAGAGATATAGCAGTGACAGACTATATAGGTCATTTCAGAATGCAAGTCCTGAAGTCATCTTGACAGTGTTTTAAAATTTGTTGACCTCAAAGCTGGTGGATGATTCTGAACTAAAGTCAGCATTTCTTTTCATTCTGGGCTTGCTTCTGTACTGATACATGGGAACATTTCCTGCAGGCTGGGATATCTGCACTGATACAAATTTTATAAATCTGCCTAGTGGGTCATCACAGTTGTGACAGCTATAACATACAGCCACCCTTTGGTAAGCCATGCACCCTTCCAGCAATTACAGCAGTAATGAGAAAAATAAACAGAAAGTAGTTGTTTTTTATAAAATCCAAAAAAGTTTGGACTTCTAGTGTCATTAAATGGCTTAAAAACAAGAAGACATCTGTAAAATAGAAGCTCCAGATCACCAGCATGCAACTAGTGTACAGGTATCTAACTTGTGTTCATTTCAAATGGAGTTAGCCTCCTAAAGTATTTCACAAGCATCTGGGAAAATTTTAGCTTGTTACTGTTGGAAGCTATGGTGGTTTATGAAGTGTCACTCTTGAGAGACACACCAGGTCTGTGTGCACAACTCTAAGCAGCTTCAGTTTATCCCCTCTTGAGCTTACTGAAAGTTGTAAGAATATATTCTCACCCAGCACACTACAGAAGAAATCAATCATATAATTACTTAAAAGGTTATAGCTTTAAGGGGTTTTTCAGCCTCAAGGCCCCTTTGTGTCAGAGGCAACAGAATGTCTTCTGGTAAATATTTTAGTAGCACACTACCTGCGGTTTTATTTTTTGTCACGAACAAAGTACAATCTTAATTTCTCAAAAGGAATCATAATTCTCTTGTTTACATTTCTGTCACTCAAAAAAAAAAAAGTTTTGCATTCCTGCTCTACTTTGTGTTAAGAACAAATTATAATAAATACAATTCCCCACTGATTTTTCTTTCACTTTTCCTCAATTCTTTCTTGCTTAAAATGCCTGTCAGTTCTTTTAACAGTTCCTTGTAACTCCAACAAGACTGGCCCTAGGCTGTAGCTTGACAGAGACACCCAGGACACCTTTGTCACTTCATAGGTGGCAGCTGTCACCTTCCCAATGCTCCTTTTGCTAGGAAATGTGTGTAGCTACTTGGACTTCCTCTAGCTGTTGTAAGGCATATAACCAGGATACTTCGACATGGTACTATTACATGATCCAGCTTTTTCACAGCCTAGAAATAACACTAAGAGTTTGTCCTTCAGTTATACCAACTTTGTTACTTAGGTTTCTGGTACTTTTTATAAAAATATTAACTATGTAATCATTAACATAGGATAAAGATAAAACCAGTACAAAATATGACATTGAAATGGAAAATGCCACTTATCAATACTATCTCATTTTCTTCATAGCCACCTTTGGAGTGACTCACTGTGTCATCAAACTTTAAAAAAAAAAAAGAAGGCAAAAAAAAAAGAAGCACGGACTTCCTCAAGACAATTCAGTCCATCCTCCTAATTGAGCATTAAAAATTGCAAAAAAACCATCCTAAATCTTCGCAATTTCTCTGAGACAATGATCAATAATGTCTAATCAATGTTTTAAGCAAGGAATCTCCTCCCTCCCCCCAAAAATATGGAAAAAATAACCATCCTAAATCACTTCTCTTGATCAAAGTATTTGAAAAAGAATATTGTTTTACTTATATTTTTTCCCACTACTTGTGCAACAGCCAAAGTTGGCAATGGTGGCAGATGTTTGCCTTTAAAATACAGTTACATAAGAAATCTCTATTTGCTCACTCTCCACAGATGCAGATACTTATGGGGATTTTAAACAGTACAATTCTTTCGGATATAATCAAATTGAAAAACATGATAGCATTAATGACCCTTGACTGTTCAGAGCTGTTTTGTGGAAGAAAGATCCTGTTATTTAAAATTTTAATACAATCAGTAAATTTATAATGGCTTATGTTTTAAATGCTTTAATGTCAGAAACAACCTTTTTTTTATATTGAAGAAGTTTGTATTTGTCAAAACAAACAGGCAACTCTGTTATTGACAAAGAGATGGCTTAAGCTCTTTGAGATCCTTTCCACCTCCTAAGGGTCTACCAACTAACCAAATGACCCTCTTGTCCATGTTACCCTGTAATATAAAATTCATTACTGTTTCAGTTTAACTTCAAGTTCCCCATTCTAAGCACTTCCTCTTATTTTAATTGAAAAATCTTATTTTAATTGAAAACTAAAACTAAAACTGAAGCCCAGTCCTTTAAGTCCTTTTGAGATGGGACTGGCTACAAAGGCTTCTGCCTCCACTCCAGATCCTCCATATTCAGGCTCAAGGTACAGTCACTGTAATTACTGTTTCTTCATTTAGTAACACTGAGATAGTATTTAAGAGCCAATGAAATCCACAAGGAAAAATCCATATTTGTCCATCCATGCATTTGGTAAACATAATGACAAACTTGTTGATTTGATACCATGGGACAAGAGTAAAATCAAAGACTTGTCAGTGAGGTATTTGTACATAGCAGATTATACTAATTACCCTGTAGGGACAAATTTAAATTCTAAGTATTAACTCTTGTTAATCCCAGGTGGGAAAGATAAAACATTTCAATAAAGAAAGAAGCAAGAATAAGTAGGTTCCACAGAGAAGCACTGAATTTAAACATATTATATGTTTACAGTTCTGTATCCTTAAGCAGCTATAAACTCCCATGTAACAGAAATAATTGTTGAATGACATAATTCTACAGCTAATGGCTTTAAATAGATGCCTGGTACTTCTATGGATGTCATCTTGGTATGATGACATTGATACCATGCATTGCTGCAACATCATCCCCTCAATTTTAATAAAAGCCTTAGAAAATCACCTCATTGTATACCTTCAGGGTTCTTTTCCCCCCTCTTTACAAACCGTAATGAGTTAAATACGACACGTAGGCCAAAATCCCCCTTATTACAAGAAGCTGAGCTACCACATATTCTCAATTCTATCATGCTACTGAGATTTTAAACACAAATGAGCAGACATGATAGCAGGCACAATCTCTGGACCAGATCTTTGGCCTTCAGCTATATGGAAGAGTTATTAAAATCACAGCAGTTTAGAGCATCTCAAGCTTTGGCTCATAGCCATTTTCAGCGTCAGGAGATGAAAGCCTTATGGCTGCTCTCTTCTCTCTCCAGATCCCATGTCTGCCAAATACTCAGATTATCTTAATTTACAATCTTATTTGTGTTAGCTTTTTTCTTTAAGCCTTTAATTGGCTTTGGCCTTGAAACCTTGCAAAGCACTTTAAAATCTTTTGTATGAGCCCTCTTCTTAGGTGTCTGAAAAAAATTAAAAAAGTTTAGATTGGTAGTATCTTGTGGATTGAAAAATGAATGTGGCTTCCTTTGTAGCAATACCTGTGGAATGGAAAGAAGAAAGATAACAAGGAGGGCAAGAAGAAGGACTATTACTAAGTTAAGCCATCAATAGAAAAGGCAGTAAGAAAATTATAGCTACAAGATTGAGGAGTTTTATATATTGTATTTGTGGACTATGCATCTATATACTTCTCATTTACTCCTTTCAGTTGGCCTTGCTTGACCTATGACTTTCACTTCTCATGTCATCTGTATAATATTTTTAATTAGATGCACTTAGGTCAAAGGCTTAAGCTTTTAAAGGATTAGACACTTATACAGATAACTATAACAGCAATAGATGTATTAGGTAAGATTAAACACTTCTGAAGAGAAATAAGCTTCATATTTTACCGAACAAGTGAAATTCAACTGATAGAAGGAAGAAAACTTCCAAAACGGGAAATTATTTATTATTTTGTAATTCTTCACTAATGAATTATTTTGCCCTTTTAAAAGTATGATTCTAGATTGCATCACAGATAAAATACCAGACTGCATGGATCTGTCTTAAGTGTTTGATCCTGTATTCCAAACATGAACGAGGACTGCTTTAACTAACACTAACTTATTTCAGTACTTCATCTCTCAAAATTTTATGACTTTTCTTTTTTTTTTCTGCACTATAGCTAATTAAGGGTGTAAGATCCATTGCCCAAAGCCTATTACTATTTCATTGCCTAAGAATGTTACACTGGTAGTAATAATTAAAAAGTGTAATCATGATATTAAAGCCCATAGATGGTAATTCTACTCATAAACACAGGTGTATAATGTGAGTTTTTAAATATATTTACCATAATAAAAGCTATAAATAGTAATTCTAGTGCATTTAAAGTGGGATTAATGTACATGTTAATTATGTTAGTCATACTAATTTTTCTTAAAAAATGATAAAGGTCACCTCGTTTTTGTCCTTCCACCTCCTCGTGAAAACTTCCTTTTGCCAGCATGTCGTCAGCTGTTAAGTAGTTGCTTACTGCACTGTTCAGATTTTATTGTTACATGGTGCTTAGCCTTGTGGCTTTCTCAGATAATATGTTTGGAATGCACTGATATTATAAAGCATTGGGAAAAGATCAGTGTATGTATCTATAATCTGCACCAATCAGGATCTCAGTACAGATTTTTTATCCCCAATTTCAGATACATTACCCTGAAAATAATAATGGGGTGACAAGTTACTGGGATCTACCTTTGAATATAGCAGAAAGAAAATAACGCATTTCTTATCTTTGGTAATAGGTAATACATACATTTTGGTGAAAAACACTGGTTACTTGGATTATCCAATTGCTGTTTATTTTGAAAAGTTCTGAACTCAGGAAAAAAAAAATATTTTGGTGGAAATGGATGCTGCTTTCCAGAAAGAGATGTAGGAGGCTACATCATCCTTACAATACTGACTTTCCAAAGTTTATGTAGAAATATGTTCACTGATAATCTGTTAAATTGGTTTCATCATGCTTTTTATTGCACCACATTGAATTCTGGAGCAGGGATAGTGTCCAGAGAGGTTCAGGGATGGAACAGGTCTCTACTGTAAATTTCATTCAAGGTGTGTAACCAAGTTTAACTGTCCAAAATGGGAGGCTAGCCTTACCTTTCACAGGCCTAAGAAGAACAAAGGAGCATAACCCAGAGGCAAGCAGCTATGGCATACCTGAGCTTTCAAAAGACTGAGCCTTTAAAATTGACAGATACAAATTAAGATACATATGAGCACAGCTTTTTCAGCTTAATAAAGAAGATTATAACTCTATCATTTAATTATATATTAATTATTCCACTTCCAACCTACACCTTCTTTGAGGTAAAAAGTGCATTCAGATTTAACAGACAGTCTCCAAAGACAAGGATACCAAATCCAATACTTCATGAAATTTATTTGGTCTGAAGAAACACACTTCCTACACAAAGACAAGATTTCACTGTTAGTTTTCTTCAAATCTTAACAATCTACACTTATAATCCAAATTATCTAACTTTTACAGCTCATTACCAATACTAATACAGCTAAAACAGATGTACACAAACTTTCTAATGTTTCTTCCCCTTTTATGGGCATTAATGCTTTCTATGCTGCCTGGGTACTGAAACAGAGGGGAGGGAAGCATGTGTTGCTGATGAAGTCATGCACTTCACTCATAAGACGGAAGCAACAATATATCTCATTGATATAAAACAGTGAGTTAACAGGTTTGATAGTAACTGCGACAATGGCTTGACAAGATTCCATGGTAAAGTAAACTTGATTGTTTACTGCATAGGGGACAGGGTCAGACAAAACCGTCCGGGAGACCTCATGACAGTTGAGTCCTGAGGTTCATAAAGGACCACCTTGCATTCTAAACTCCTTCTCAGAGTGGAATCTGGGTTCATCTGCATCCAGAATCACACCCAGACTTGATCAACTGTTTATGTCTAAAGGATTTTATGTGCCATTAAAGTTTATCATGCTATTAATCACCAAGAATTTGCTGCGGCAAGAGAGATCTCAGCCTCGAGAGGCAGCCTGGCTCATGGGTAGATCCTGGTGTGCAGCCCTCAGCCATGCCAAAGAGCTCTGCTGGCCCTGGGCAGCCTTTTGTTTATGGTGCAAGATGACTGGCTTACAGTCATATTTGAATACAGAAAGACATCCGGGTCACTATTCCAGACAGCTCTTTGCTGCCATGTTGCTATCTGCCCCTCAAAGTCCAGAGTAAACTGGATTAAGCCACCAAAATCCCCTCTGGTGGTTATGGCTTAAATTGGGGTGGGGACAGGGCTGACCTTGTTATGCTCACCTCCCAGAAACCCTGCCCTTTGGAGCAGCCTGCCAGGCATCTGGGCGCAAGAAAAATCCTTAAGATTGCACAGTCTGAGGTGTTTGGGGCAGCTTCTTCATGAGGAAGTTGTGGATTCCTCTCCCAGCCTCAGCTAATGCTTAACCTAAAGTCAGCAAACCTTAACTGAAGAAGGAATAAAACATCATTTCCCTTGCTATGCAACTGCACTTCCCACTGGCTAGCAAGCAAGTTCACCATTTCCCCTTCTCTTCTGTATCCCAGTAAATCTTTAATTATTTTTTGTAAAGTGGTTTCAGTGAGTTAAGGGAGTCCTACAAATTCATTATCACAGGAGTTAGACTAGGCATACAAGATAGGATTGGTAAATTCAGAGCCCTTCACACAGGTATAAGAGACTACAAGTGAATTATCTAACTACCATTAGCAAAAATGGAAGGGCATTTCTTCTGTGCCTTGGGATTAGTCTATTAGATGTTCTTTAAAATATCACCTGGAGTTTGCAGGCAGGAAGCCCAAAGCTCTACTCCTACTTATTATATTCCTAGTAAAATGCATTTTAATAAAGTCTTAACTGTTTCAGGCTTGTGTAGTCACAGGCATGCATAGGGACAAAACTTCCCTGGTTAGACAATTTTATCATTTAAAAAAATACTCAATAGTGGGCTTACAGCATCTTCAGGGTTAGAGAGTAACTGAAGAGGCCTTGTAGATATTTCCTATGTCGGTTTACACATTTCTAGAGGAAGACAGAAATTAATTAATACCCTTATATTTCTGATACACTTCACAAAACTGCAGAGAATAGCTGCTGAGATTTAAGAGAGATCTCCAGAGAGTAAATTTTTACCTTTAGAACTATTTCAGGGTCTTATGAATTTTCTTACCAATATCAACCAATGAAAAGTATCAAGTGATGTCCTCCAAATCACAAGTTTAAAGTAAAATATTCAGGTATACCAGAACATTAACTATTATAATGAGTATTGTTTTATTACTTTTCCACTGTTTTCAAACTACTCTGTGCATTTGTAATATTCCATAGAGATACCAGGACAAAAACTTACTTTTGAAAAGAGTAACTTAAACTTTGAGAACTGGGAAAACTAACAATGCAAGACTTATGATTTAAAAACACGGTGAGTTGGAGATATAAAACTGTGTTCATAAAAAGTAATCATATTTCTAAAACGCAGGATGTAGAAGTACTTTATGTATTATTGATGACTAAGAAAAAAGGTAGTATTAATGAAATTGCAGGGTCTTATTTTAAATACTTAGAAATTTGTTATTGAAATTGAGGTTTTGTCAATTAAGCATACTTAGTACTATTACATCTGCGAGCTACATTATGCAGCAAAGCTTCCTATTCAACTTCTTTCTGCCAAAATATTTCTGGTCCTGCAGAGCATATGCTTTCTGCAGCACAAACTAGATGCTTCTGTTCACAGTGGGAAAAAGAGGTTTTAAGAAACTAAAGTTATCTTTATAAGAGAAAAATAGAAGGATGCCTCTCTCTCCCTATGCCCTTTACATCCCATGGGAACTGTACAATTCTTCAATAGGTTCAGATGAGTTTTTTCTTCGCATAGTAGTATATTATTCCTGCTCCTTTCCATGCAGCCTATGGTCTGCATATCCAGACCAGCAACATATATAGGGTTTCCTCTAACTAATATCATAGGGTTTCTAACAGCAGAATGGTGCTAAGCAGGAAGGTGCATTGAATTTTGCTGAATACTGGTTTGCTTCAGTGCAGAAGGCTAGGCCTTAGGTTCGAGGAGATTACATACAATCAACCTCAAATTAAGGCCATAAGGTTACCAGGTGGTGAGCTGGAGGAAAGATTGGCAGGCTGAATAAAAGGGGATTAAATCAGCTTCTCAGTAAAAGTGAATTGCTACTTTGTGTTAAATAGTTAAGTAATAGAAGAGTGGGAAAGAAGACAAGAAAAAGGTGAGCCCAGAGCTCAAAGATCATCCAGAGCGAGAGTCTCTCTTTCTCTCTGCTGATAGAAATACATTGTCTCTGGTAAGTAGAGACTTCAGGCTCCTACCAGTAATGAATACATTCAAAACTGGGAAACAAAAGTTGACTTTTCTCACAGGGGAACAATGAAAAGCTCTGTCAGAGACAGGTTTCCTATCTTCCAAAGAACTGACTTCCCCAGAAGATTAAATAAAGGGAGACGAGAAATTGAAAAGAACTTATCAGATTCCCAGCCAAGTACTTCTCATCCCTTCCTGCTCCATACTGCGTAATATCCTAGGGGTTTCGTGTCAAAAAGAGAGCTGCCTGTCCTTTACACTTCTCTCAGAAAACACTTTTTGTGCTCTGTAGAATAATTTTCTGATTATGTTTCTGCCATTCACAGTGATAGCAACACAGTAAACACAGAACGATCCAGCCATCCTTCAAATAGAGTGTTAAGCAAATCAACCCAAATTTCAGGGGAGTCTGATGTCTGTAAGTGTCAGAAATTCTGTTCTGGACTTCATACAAATCCAAAGCTTTTAACAAGTCTTTGCATGTTAGTCCATCAAGGAACCCTGGTTTACAGTACTTTCAAGAATTATTTGCATCTATCAAGTCAGTGCAATTTTCTTCATCTGCAACAATTGTCTTGAAGATCCCCTGCCCAACTAGCAATAAGATCTGCAGATTCAGTGTGCCTGAAATCGTCAAATAATTTGTATGAGCCAACTGTTCAACTCCTCTAACAGGTAACCAGCTTTATCTAGCCAACCTTTTGCCGTCCCACTACGATCAGTTCTGCTCTATTGATTGGCTACTGGTGATGCTCCATTTTATTTATGGAAGCTCTGTGAAGTAAATTGAGTTGCACAGGTGTAAATAGGAAATATTTACAGACAGACAGATTCTAGGGTGACTTTATAATTGAAATTGTGACAAAATTGAGGAGGGAAAAAAGCAGTGATTCACAGTTCACAGCTTTTCAAGTGAGATTTGATATAGGGTCTTCAATAAATGCTATATGTATATATTAAAAAACACAAGGCCACTGTATGATTGTTTTTAAATCTAGTTTTATAAAAGAAATTATTTTTAAGATTCCTACCAAGCAACATTCTTCACATGCTCTTTCTGAAGAAATGTGTAAGTTAAATGCACACTCATGAATGAGTTAAATGCACTGGGCTACACTGATGCAAAACTCAGAGGATTATGATTAACTCTTTAAAAATTGACACTGTGTGCATGTGTTTAGTTGTGATACATTTCTTTGTAAATATGTGTATACACAGACAAACATAATTATTAAATGAAAAAGAGGTATCATCCTTTTATTATACACTGCATGACTAAGCAAAAAAAAAAAAAGCTAACCCTATTAATTTCCCTCTTCCACTTTACAAAATCAACATCCTTCTGCCTAGAAAAAAGCAAACAAACTGATTTGTGCTTGTTACCCGAGCCAGGCAAAATACATAACAAACTGAGATCACTGCTGTTCAAAGGAGATTATTATAATTAAAATAAACTTAAAATCAGGAATATTTCTGATAAAAGCAAGGGGTTTTTTGTTTGAGCCATCTGTCTGTTTCTGAATTGATGCACACTGTCAGGTTATTATGGTAGCTCTGTAAGTTATCCTACTCTTTAAAGAAGTCTTGCAGCTATGAACACATATAAATCTTGCACCTATGATCAAAAATGTGTTGTTACATCCAGAAATAACAATTGTTATAAAAAATAGAAACTCTGCAGAGTCAAGTCACAATAGTTATGCAGTGCCAAGAATATCCTTTTTGCTTGATCCTGTGTTTGTTCCCATTCCACATGTGCTGTGTTCAAACCCTGGCTGTTCTAATCTGTCACAATGATTATGGGACCTGGACCCCAGCTAGGAACACGTGACACCATGACAGAGTTTATGTATAACCACATTCGTGGGCCTTTGTTCCCCTACATGATAACTGCTTCTGCAAGAAGCCTCTAGAAGCTTCCATGGTCTCTGATGGAGCCAATGCCAGACAGCTTCAAGATGGCCCTGCCACTGGCCAAGGGTGAGCCCATTAGCAATGGTTGCAGCACCTCTCTTTTAAGAAGAGGGAAAAAGAAAATCAGAGCAAAATAGAAGTCAGAGAGATGAGCAAGAATATGTGTGAGCAATAGCACCAATGTGCAGACACCAAGGTCAGTGCAGAAGGAGGGAAGGTGTTCAAGGCCAGCTTGGATGGGGCTCTGAGCAACCTGGTCTAGTGGAAGGTGTCCCTGCCCATGACATAGGGGTTGGAACTAGATGATCTTCAAAGTACCTGTGCAGCCCAAACCATTCAAAAAAAAAAATCAGCAGACAACCATTGGCATTCCACAATATTTGATCTTCAGAATTAAAGAAACTTAATATGTGATTGCATATGCCTTCAACAATAGAAAAAATAGCTAGTAAAAAAGCATATATTGAAAATTGCTTGTCTGAACAGTATTCTCAAATTGCTACTGATGGAATAAAAATGTAACTTAATTAATCTATTAGTCACTTTTTTCATATTTTCACTTTTTGGTTGTAGTAATTGTCACTTTCACAGATACCAGAAGAAAGCAAGAACAAAGAAATACAAAATCAAATTATACTTTTTTCATTAATAGAAGTCTTTTTCTATCCTTTTAACTCACCAAGTATTTGTCTATTTGACTCAGTGAAACATTATGTAGTAGGGACTGTGATGTATCGGTACATTGCAGATAAACTGAAGTGAGGTTTCACTGGTTGTATTGGAGACAGTCCTCAGACATCAACAGCAAAACTGTTGATTTTGATAGAAGTAGAACTGATCCTATGCACAGTGACTTGCATCAGAAAATTATCAAGACTGTACCACAACACTGCTACCTTGTGGCATGACATGGAGCAAAATCATTATTGCTTTTGTGACATGCCTCTCCCTTCACTAGCAGGGAAGCCATATGTCACGTGTCATCTTACACTTGAAGGTATGATTGCCTTTCCAGTGTAAGTCTTTATGTAATAATCAGTACAAAGCTATACCCATTTTATTCATGACTATGAAGTTTTAAAAGATGATGCCAAATCACTTTTCCCTTACAGTTCCAATTCATAATGTATTAATTTGTAAAGACGATAATTACCTTGCAAAGCAGGAAAATGGATAAAGTTTTCAATTAATGACCTGAACAAGTTTGGAACTGGTTTGTATATCACAGATAAAAATACCCTTCCCTACTCCACTATATGTATGTCTCATTAGTTTATGGACCTAAAGCCCTCCAGGGATTGTCACTCACAAATCCATCTAATGTTTATGAGCTCTAAATTTTGCATTTGGATCTCTAATTTATCCAATAGATATGGAAAATCATATAGATAGAAAACTCCCCAGTGCTTACAAAGCTCCAGGTTTTAATACAGAGGGCAGAAATAGTATAAGCATAAAGTTTAATATAAGCATGATGCTTTGCACATTGGCAGTAAGCTTAAGTGTATCATCTAGGAGGAAAGACATTCATTATATTTTGGATAAGTGTAATAATATTCTTCCCAGAACTGTTGGCTTGTAATGATACAGAGTTTAGTATGGTTGTGTGTTAAGGCCATCCAGTCCCTGCTGAAGAAGTTTCTTTAATGGAACCTTGTCAACACAACCAGATGAGGATCAGGTATTTTCTACATTGGTATCTCTAAACTTTGGGAACCAATGGGGCATTGTCATTTCCCCAATTTTTTACAGGCCACCACACATTATAAATACTTCTTTTTTAATTTGCAAACCCTATAAACCTTATACAAATAGACCTACCATAAATATACAATAATGGTAAAAGTTAAGTCCACATTACTCTGAAATTCAAACCAACACAGAGGAGTAGTCATTACTACTCTGTCATCTGAAACTTCTATTAAACATACATAAATTTAACCATTCTTTCAGTTTTCCACAGCACAACACATTGTGCAGTTGGGGGATCCTAACATACGTAAAGAACTACCCTCTTTTCTACTGCTACAATTGGGCATACAGCTTCAAAAAAACTCTTGAGGTACCTTTGAAGTAAAACATTGATTTATTTATCCAAAAAGAGAGCTATGTTCTAACAGAATGCACGAGGCTACAATCTAAAGCTTGGGAAACTGAACTGTAAATGGAATTTTCCCAAGAACAATGGTTTAGGAATGGATAAGATGATAAAGGATAGGTATTTAGCAAGACTCTAAACAGATTGATTGTCACAGCAGTGTGCTAACAGTGAATGCTATATAAAAATTCACAATAGACACTACAATTCTGAATTTTGGCTAAACTAATAATGCAGTTTATACTTAAATCCACCTGTCTCTGCCTCATGTTTACTTGGGCATTAAATGTGTATCAGATGTTTTTCCTATCAAATAAAACATTCAAACTAAATTGGGGGGCTCACAGAAACTATTTAACTGAGTAGGTTTTACTAGAAAGCTGTTACATGTTAATTAAGTATTTAGTAGTATTTAAAGATATTTTCCCATCTAAGGTCTCCTTTATGTTTAAGATCATGATGTTTATTATACTCCCTTTACCCACAAAGATATAACTGAGTAAGCATTTCAAGCATGATTAAATTTCTTTTTCTTTTTTTCCTTTTTTTCTTTTTTTTTTTTTTTTTTTAACAGACATTGAATTTTTACAGGGATTATTTTATTCACCCAGAAGTCATATGCCTGGTAAACTGTAATGTATCACTTGTATTCCCAGTTCAGCCCTATGAACCAGGAGATAGATACTTACATTATTGTTCTGCCTGCTCTGTGTTAAGATAAATTCAAATACAGTATTACTGCCATGATAAATACATTCCAAGTTGCATAACGTGCATAATATACACATCTATACCATAATTCTTTGAACCAATACTGAAGCCAGTGGATTAGGTATTTTATAAAAAAAATATTTGTAATAAAACTTGCTGGCACTAGCAACCTAACAGCAGATGGGGTTTTATAAAGAGTGCATAATGATAAGTCATTGCAGTAAGTGCATGTGAATCCCTTTCAGTTTAGTTCATTCTTTGATTTATACAGTGATTACTTAGCTACATAACTATTTGAAAAAGGAAGTAAAAGTGATGTCAACCATCTGCTAAATTACTAGTAGATATAAGCAAGCTTTATCTTTTGGAAGCAGATTCTTTCCTGTAATGCCACTTACTGGTGTGAAATTAAATACCCATAGTTTTCACCTGATGTGCTCTCTATTGTTAAGTCAGCAAGTGATCATTGACTGATAAAATACATTTTAGAAATGTACCAGTGGGGAGGAGAGGAAGACAGTTTTAATGAATAAAATAATTGAGTCTGAAAATCTGGGACTGCTATTCACGAACTTCCTACAGGTCCCTAAGTATGCATGTCTCTGTCCCAGTTGCTCTGACATGTAAATAAGGCCCACACTCCCTTATGCCATTGAAGTACTGTGAATTAAAAAACCCTGCATAAATAATAGATAGTTTAACCTTCAACAAATTATACTTTACTCTGTTGATCCCACTCTATCTCCTGCTAAAAGTAAGTAAATCGGTTCCCTCTAATAAACTGCAATTACTTACCTAGAGTGGAACACTAGGAGGAGTATTGGAAAGTGTTAGTGAGTTAGAATTTATACACTCTGTACTTTGCATTCAGACCTCCCGTTCTTGAGACCTGCTTTTAAGTTTTGAAACAATGTAAAATTTCCTGTTGAGCCTCAGCTCCATCAGTTCTGCTACACACTTCCAGCCTGCTCCTCATCCCTAACTGGTCTACAGGAATAAAAATTAAAATGAAAGCAAACAAAAAGAAAGCAAGCCCACGAATGTATGATATAAACAGTGCAGACTTGAATTTAACTATCTGAGTGTTAATCAGTTTTCAGTTCAATCACACTAGCATCTTATATAAACTCAAAATAGCTACAGAAATCACCTATACAAAACAAACTATGGCTGGAGGAACATCTGAAGCATACCTTGTTTTTCTGAAAGAGGTGGGAGACTAAATGTGGGAGTTTTGCAGACGCTTGTTTTACTTCAGCAGCTCTCTGCACTATCTCTGGTGGAGTAGCATTCATGGTGTCTGTTTCTAGAGTGAAAGCATCCATAAACATATTTTTCTTCCAGATTTAGCATCACTAAATTCTTTCTCTACTTATTTTTTACAAGCAATTTTAAAAACAGGTTTGAATTTATTAAACAGATCTTGAAGACTGAGCTTGGTTTATGTGTGAAAATGACAATTATGAATATAATTTTTTCAGATTTTATATACAAGTCAATAATCAACGGAAATGAAAAGGATTTAACTCTTTGATATCTAAATAACGCTGATGTCACTGGATTTAGAGGACAAAGAGATCTGCTCACAAATTACTACAGTGGTATACTTTTCCGTTTCTGATTGACATCCTGTATCTCACTCTGTTTATCTCAATGTAGAAGCATATCACTGAATTAAATGATAAGTGAATCACAGATGAGATATTTTATCTGAAGACACAAGGATGTTCATGACTTTACAGTTAGAGTCATGCGTAAGAAGAAATGCATCTCTCTGGAGGCAAATGCAAGAGGTTTACCTCAATTTGCACAAAATCTTGACAGATTTCATCCATACAAGATTATCAGATTAGCCTTTTACATCTGACTTGTAAAATATTTTAAAGAAATATATTTGATAATTTGTTTAAGAAGTGTTATATGTTTAAGAAAAAATGTCCAATTAATAACCAGCATACTACTCAAGTCAACAGAATCATATGTTCGGAGCACATACACCAAGAGATGGGGGAACTGGAGCTAAAGTTAGATCAAGTTTGAGGGTTTAAAATGTTAATTTTAAATCTGCAGAAAATCAAACATAAAAATAATTAAATATCTTTTGCAATAATTAGATATCTTGTACTGTTAATATAGTTGAAAAAAACATTATAAATTCAGCTGAAACTGTCTAAACGAAGGTTTTCATCAAGAAGCAAGTTTGAGAAAGCATATTAAAATTCTATCTAGAGCAAGAATTACTTTACAAGTATAATAGCTACAGCTGGTATTGTTCTTGGGTAGCATTTCTTATTTTGAACCATATTTCTTCCTCCTGGCTTATAAACAATCATTGTGATAACATACCTCTGCTATCAAATATTTTGCCACAAAAATTATGCCGATATCTCTACTTCATTTAATCCTCGGCCTCATGATATATCCTTTTATTAGAGTATAATGAGCCCACTTAAGCTGGAAGTATTGCCAGCTTTCCAAGATGTAATAATAAAAGATTTTCACATAATATCTACATCCTTAAATTATTGATGTACAGGTTGCCCATAACATGATGCAATACAAATGCCAACTAAAAGACTCTTCCTATTGTGCTTGAAATTTTCACAATCAAACCCACATATACAGGGCTAAACCAAAACCAGAGTATATGGCTAAATTAGCATGATAACACCATATTAAAATATTTAAATATTTATATGTTTATTTTTGCATTAATCCATTTTAGGAGAAAAAAGAAGTTAAACTGAGGAGGGAGGAAAATAAACGATGAAGTCGAAGGATGAAACTGAAGTAAATTATCTGTATGGAGGGGAACTGAAAGCAACAGATGAAAGCAGCATCAGCTGGCACAGGGTAAAAAATATCTCAATAAAGATGTTGAGAACTCTGAATTAATCCTTCACAGAATCTTCAGGGCTATTGCCTCCAGCTGACAGTCCAGTTTTCACTCAGAAGACTAAGTATCAGCTGGCTCTAAAGCTCTCAAAACCTCTCCTATGTATCTCTGGATCCATAAACAGTCTGGTCAAGTGAAGAAAACACAGTCCTGGATTACAAAGATCAGCGCTATTACTAGTCATTGACTGCATAAAGACTTGGACACAATCGATTTTCTCTCTCACATCTGGTACATAAGTTGTAAGGAGAAAATCTGGTACTATGACTTGATTCACACAGGAAAAAGAAATAGAGTTAAATGTTATTACTACATATAAACAAGCAAAAGAAGAGGCAAAACGGTGCCAAAATTAAAAGGGCAAGACTAATGCAAAAAAGCTTCTTAGTGTTCCACATTAGAAAAAGACATATTCACCAAGACTGATTAATTTGTACAGTAATCTTGCAGCTCAGCTTCAGAACTCCTCTGTTTCATAGACTGAGTGTTAGGCTACACGGGACTGACAAATATAGAGCTATGCTGCCAGAACACCAAACATTCAAGTCACTAAAATCCTGAGTCTGACTCAAGAATAAAAAGAAAAGTAAACTAGTTATTTATGTGTAATGATATTTCTCTTCCTTACTTATTAAGCAAATATCTCATTTTCCTACAGAAATCCACACTAACTTTATTTGTTGGTTGATTTTTTATGTATGTAGTAACCACAAGGTCACAGGGAACTCCTCGCAAGGATAGAATTTCTTTCCTTCTAGGAACACAAGTCATCTTCAGCATGGAGTTGTAAGTCATCATGTATAAAAACAGTGTTCCCCGGTTGTCCTTAAAATGTGCATAAATCAATTCCTCTTTCATGGTGAAGAAATGTTTGGAACAGCAGTTCTATGGAAACAATCCTGAAACCTTTTTTATATCAGTTCTCTACACATGAATGATCCTGCATTTGTGTTTGTAGAATGCCTGCATTAGCAGAATTTGGTTGCAACTTGTGTCTATCCTCGTAAGAGAAAACAATGACAATATCAGAAGAGAAGGGGCAGACTACTACACAGTAAGTCCATGCACTCTAGTGCCCAAAGCTCACCTACCCACCCTCAGCCATGGTCCAAAATGAGTGAAAAGGTGAAATTTCTTACAGACTAAAGCCAAAACCCTGTTGTTTTCAAGTTCTCCAGGGGGATTTGGAACAACACATTTATGCCTTCTAAAACTACTAAGACACCTATAATATTGCTTTACAGATTGTGTCTATTATACTTCTTTAATTGCCAGTGACTTTAAAATAGTTTTGCCTAAACTGACCTTTCATTCTAGTAAGTCTAATTTGAAAAACAGGAAGTTATACAGGCAAAAAAATGTATCTACATGCAACCAGTAAAAAAGGAATTCACCCATAAATACAAGGCAACATTTTTGTAATGAGTGTGTTACTGCAAACACATTTTATTCAGCAACTCTGTAAATTAATGATTCAAAGTCCACATCACACACAGTGATTATAATATTTAAAGTCATTATCTTGTAAATTTCTACTTTGTTTTTTTGGTGTGGATTTATGTTAGGACATAAAAAATGCAGCTAATTGTCTCAAAGCACTACCAAAGAAAGAAATTCCCATAAGGTAAGCCACCACAACAGAAACTTGTGGTAAGAGCAGATGACAACAACAGGAACCAGACCTGGTAAGGCGTATTTGGGCAACATACATGGACAAAAATTCCCACCGGGGAAAACTGTGAGAAAGGAACACTTTAATTCCAGACTTACACAGAGGTAAAGGTTTGAAATTAGCAAACCAGGCAAAGTTCCACTGTGCAAGCTATGGAAAAGAATAAAAGAGCTTACACCCATGCCTTCCCAAGCTGTGGGAATATCTGAGCTGTCCTGTGAATATCTTGGACTTGGATTGTATAAAAGTGGTACCCCAGAACCACAACTTTGGGACTCTCACCACTGAGAAGGCCAGAAGAACCAGCAGGATGCTGTCAGAATCCATGTGGTGATGATATCTTTATCTTTTTACTTAATCTGTCTCTCATTGTCTCTCGCTACTCCCTTCTCTCTCTCTTCCTATTTCTATCTCTCCCTCTCTACCTCGTATTTACTGCTAAATAAAATATGTACTACTGACTTTGGCATGTGGTCTCATTTACACCTTAATTCAACCAGAAGCATCTTTTAATAATCAGATCCTAAAAAGTTAACACTAGATTTTCAATTAAGGTATTTCTATGGGGTAATCCCATGATAGTTCAGCTGTACACTCATATTTGTAGGATTCTACCTTTTACCTTGGAAAAAGATCAAAGAATCATAGAATGGCTTGGGTTGACAACTCAAAGATTATCTACTTACAAATCTCCTGTCATGGGCAAGGACATCTTCCACTATATCCAGAGGCTTAAAGCCTCATACAACCTGGACAATGAACTATACATAAGTGAACTATATATATATACCTAAGATATCAAATGAAGATAAGCATAGTATATATCAAAATTTGATCATCAAATACTAAAGCTGTAAATTTCTTAAATAATAAAAATGTGCTAATTGCTTTTTATCAATTGCTATTTTGTTTCCACACTCTGAGAACATAAAATTTCATTCAAATGGAAATGATTATTACGTAATTCTTAAAAATGATTCTGTGAAAATGTAGTGTACACAGAATTTACATTTTATTCATATAATAAAACCTACAGAAACTATTTCAAGATTTTGCTTTCAGACAAATGCCTCTGTAGTAATAACCTTAAAAAACTCATTGTTCAGGTTGCTTTGACTATTTTTAGCAGTAGACCTTTGTATTTACTAGTAAAAAATTTCCATCAAAAAGTACCATTAGAGCTGATGACAGTTAAACAGAGAATAATAGCTTTATATTTAAGTATTTCAGGGAGCAATAACACCTTCTTTAAAACTGCATCTGTATTTGGAATTGATAAGAATGCCCCCATTTCCTGGTCTCCTGTGTTTCATGGTAAGAGACTTATGATGCATTCTTACATGCTGCTTTGGAAGTTTCATGTGTACTGAGCACAACCCATCCTTGCAGAGGAATACAGGAGTTTTTATGCCCCTTTCAAACACTGAGTTTTGTGTTCTTCTGAGTAGCAATTGCAGCACTCTCACTCTTATTCAGCTAATAGAGATGTGGTTTTTTGCTGCATGTAACAGCTGAGCTTAGAAACTGAACTATGAAACTTCAGTTTATGAGGGAGATATATTACAATTTCTGGCAGAAAAGTCAGCAGTATCAAAAAGATACCATCCTACATTAAAAAAAAAAAGTGTATGGTACATAAAAGTCCATTACAATGTTTGATTCTTCCTGTTTTCCTTTTGACAGATGCAATTTTCATCATGAAAATGATCCCCTGAAGAAAAGAGATGGAGATGAATACAGTGATTCAAGAATGTTTAGGAAATGTCTTGTGCAATGAGAGTAATTCATATAGATAGGTCCTTAAGGAGAAATCCTTAAGAACATCCATATGTTTAGGAAGACATTATCAAGACCTATTACAAACAAATTTGAAACCTTAGGAATTTAAGGTTATGGCTTATATTCTTGTAAAGAGAGCTCCACCTTTCTGGTTACTCCTGATATATATTGCCACAGGTTTAGTGTCCATTCTCATCTAGACTATATGCGTAGGGGAAATTCTTTTTGTAACGAAGAGAGCCTGATCTTTACAGGAGGGAACATTAGTGCACTTGAGTTTGGTACTTTCCTCTCTCCATCTTAATTTGTAACCTTGGTCCCAGTTCAGTTAAGCTTAAGGTACTGTAGATCAACCCCCTTATGAATACAGATGCACCAGCTCACATATTTCAAAAAATTCAGCAGCTGAGGTAGAGTGCAAAATACAGTACATATTTTGCATGGAACATATCCTTCAGGAGGATTCTAACTCCCACAAAGACCAATAAAAGTGAAGAATGTAAGTATGTTGTTTGTTTCAGGTTCTAAGAGTTAAATCATGACTTCAGTGAAATCATAGAGAATTTTGTCAAAAATCTACTCCATCTAAGAAGAACACTAGATTGTCCATTCAAAATTAACCACCTCTGTTTCAAATGCAGCAGCTTAACCTGCTGAAATCATACTATATCAGGATTTTTTTAATATCTGTTTTTAAGGAGAACATGAAATCAGAAATAAGTTATACAACTGAAAAATGAGGTATGCAGGCAATTTTCCAGCACACAATGATTTTAAACTCTTATCCTAATTTAGTTCTGACTCTTTCAAGAAAGTACTTGAATACACTAACTGTAAAGCAGAAAGAATTTTAAACACTATTTTAAACAAACAAACAAACAAAACAATTAAAACAGACATCTGTCAGGAATGAATTTGGTAAGACTGACCTTGATCTGGTGGAGAATGAGAGAAGCCTTGACTAAACAGCCATTTGATGTCCCTAGTTATTGCATTTTTCTATGATTTCTACAAAAAATAAAAAAGTGAAGCAAACTTTCAGGAAATTCTTGCAGCCATAATAATGATCTTTTACATCTCAAAAGCAGCTGTTCTAGTATTTTAATTACCCTGATAAGGCACATTTTTTTTAAAGAAAATGTAATAAAAATCATCAAAAGTCACCTATAATACAAGGGTTTTCCCTGGGAAAACCTGTTCCCATTACTTAAGATATATTACCCTTTAGCGTGCATATATGGAGGAGTTTATATTCACTAAATTAGAAATCTTTTCCAATTCTGTGGTCAAAATACTTTTAGGGAATGCTAAGCTTGCAAATATAACTCTGTTTTCTTGAATATTCGCACACAAACATAGGAGAAACTTTGAATTTCTTATATAGGCACATTCTTCTCATTTCCACAGAGACAGAGTAAACCACTCAAGCAGAGACTGTGTGCAACAGTTGCATCATTTGTTATGTGTCATGTAGGAAAGAATAAAGCAATAGATAATTAGCTATTATCTCTTGTAATATTTTTAAGAATTATTCACTTTACCAAATCACTCACTGCAATGTTATATTATACTTTAAAAATATGGTAATAATGTGATTAATCCCATTATACAATGAGTTTCCTTATCTAAAACCTCAGCTGAACAGCCAGTGGTGGTCTTGTTGGATAGAAAGCACTTATTTGAAAAATACTGCTAATTTTTGTGAGATTCAGAGGTCCTTATTCAGTAGTAAGGGATATTTAGGTGTTGAAGTTAACACCAACTTTTTTTTAGCCACTTCATTACTAAAGCTAGCCAGTCTAGAGGCTGACATAAAATTCTAGTAAGTGCTCAGAAACTTTCAATCTGTGACCTCATTGAACTCAGGATCTTAGGAAATTATCTGTGCTCATAGGAAAAAGTTCTGTCTCTATTCACAGGAAATAAAGGAGAAAAAT
Source organism: Pithys albifrons albifrons (assembly GCF_047495875.1). Classification (NCBI taxonomy): domain Eukaryota; kingdom Metazoa; phylum Chordata; class Aves; order Passeriformes; family Thamnophilidae; genus Pithys; species Pithys albifrons. The sequence continues at coordinate 40,312,052 of NC_092462.1, forward strand.
CTCACCATCTCTGTTGCATGTGCCAACAACTTTCAACACAGGTTAAATTCTTGCAGAATTAGCACTAGCCTCAGGGGATTTCACAAAAAGAAAATTAGAAGGCAGTGTCTTATCAAGCACAGAGGACAAGAAGGGGAAAGGGGGAAGAAGGAATGAGAAAAAGTGAAAGGGGAAGGAAAACTGTTACCAACTAGCTCTGTAAATTTTACATTATACGAGCAATGCCTAGTATACAAATACTTCGAGGAAATACGTTTATCAATGCAGTTTAAGAGCCTATTAGCATAATTTATTTTTTTTACACATGTCATTACATGGTCTAGTATTCCTTGACTTATGGTTTTATAAGAAATAATGCAGTACCTACTATAAATTGAGAAAAAATATTTGACCATAAAGTTGAAAAGTGTCTGATAAGTGAACAATGAAGTAATATACATCCTTAATTCCCATTTTCCCACTTTACACCCATCTTTCTATCAATATAGTTCTTAAATAGGAAGTAATATTTTGTGTTAATTATTAATGTAAATCAAGTAGAAGATCAGAGTAGAAAAAAATCTCTGTATTTCTTCTCTTAGTAAAATAGGCAAACAAAATTATGTTTGAACTATGGAAAAATGTTTACCAAAATACCTAAAAGATGTAACTTAAAGTGACAAACCATAAGGAAAAATTCTAGGGAAGACTAGATGATTGGAAGTTGGCGAATGTCACCCCAGTCCACAAAAAGGGCTGCAAGGCTGATCCTGGCAACTACAGGCCTGTCAGCCTGACCTCAGTACCTAGTAGGGTTATGGAGCAGGTCATCCTGAGTGCAATCACACAGCACCTTCAGGATGGACAAGGGATTATACCCAGCCAGCATGGGTTTAGGAGGGGCAGGACCTGTCTGATCAACCTGATCTCCTTTTATGATCAGGTGACCCACCTGGGGGATGAGGGTAAGAGTGTGGATGTTGTCTATCTAGACTTCAGCAAGGCCTTAGACACTGTCTCCATAATATACTCCTGGAAAAGCTGGTAGCTCATGGCTTGGACAAGTGTACCCTCTGCTGGGTAGGAGCTGGCTGGAGGGCCAGGCCCAAAGAATGCTGGTGAACGGAGCTGCATCCAGCTGGCGGCCAGTCACCAGTGGTGTTCCCCAGGGGTCTGTGTTGGGTCCAGTCCTGTTTAACATCTTTATTGATGATTTAGATGAGGGGATTGAGTCCATCATCAGCAAATTCGCTGATGACACCAAGTTGGGAGGGAGTGTCGACCTGCTGGAAGGCAGGAGGGCTCTGCAGAGGGATCTGGATAGACTTGAGAGATGGGCTGATTCCAATGGGATGAAGTTCAATAAGGCCAAGTGCCGGGTCCTGCACTTTGGCCACAACAACCCCCTGCAGCGCTACAGGCTGGGCACAGAGTGGCTGGAGAGCAGCCAGGCAGAAAGGGACCTTGGAGTACTAATTGACAAGAAGCTCAACATGAGCCAACAGTGTGCCCAGGTGGCCAAGAAGGCCAATGGGATCCTGTCCTGTATCAAAAATAGCGTGGCCAGCAGGACCAGGGAAGTGATCCTTCCCCTGTACTCTGCATTGGTGAGGCCACACCTTGAGTATTGTGTTCAGTTCTGGGCCCCTCAGTTCAGAAAGGATATTGAGGTGCTGGAGCAAGTCCAGAGAAGAGCAACAAGGCTGGTGAAGGGACTGGAGCATAAGTCCTATGGGGAGAGGCTGAGGGAGCTGGGGTTGTTTAGCCTGGAGAAGAGGAGGCTCAGAGGTGACCTCATCACTGTCTAGAACTACCTGAAGGGAAGTTATAGCCAGGTGGGGGTTGGTTTCTTCTCCCAGGCACTCAGCAATAGGACAAGGGGGTACAGGCTCAAGGTCTGCCAGGGGAAATTTAAATTGGATATCAGAAAAAAATTCTTTGCAGAGAGAGTGCTCAGGCATTGGAATGGGCTGCCCAGAGAGGTGGTGGATTCACCATCCCTGGAGATTTTTAAACTGAGATTGGACGTGGTACTGAGTGCCATGATCTAGTAAATGGACTGGAGTTGGACCAAGGGTTGGACTTGATGATCTCAGGGGTCTCTTCCCACCCAATCAGTTCTATGATTCTATGATTAAAAATGTCCTCAGCATAATTTGTGTTTCAGGAGTTTCCACAGCATGTTGGAAATGTATGCTATAGCTCTTCCATAGTTTTTACAACTGTTTGGTACCTTAATAGAGAGACTCAGCAATGTGGAGGCTAATACAAAATGAAAAAAGATATAGAATTGTCAAATTAATTGAAAATTGATCAATGAATAACAAAACTAATAGCCCTGGACTTTTCACGCAAGATTTTCCTGCATTATCCTGCAAACTTTTGGGAAACTTGGTAAGATATAAACAGGGTGCTTCAAGATTCCTTTTCTGTGGTACTTAAAACTTCAAAGCTATTCATTCCAGTGACTCTGAAACACCCAAAGGCTCTGAGTAGGCACAAATGCAGATCACTCAACAAAATTTTGTTATCATTTGAAGGGCAGAGGTCTCTTGGCAGGCATTTGCATCACACTGTGAACAACAGTAGTAATTTTTCATAGTTAAACATACATTTAAAAATAATTGCTAAGTTTTAATACAAAATGTAACATTGAGTACCTTACAAAAACATAAAAAGCTCAGTGAGGTTTACTGTTTGACAAATATCAGCCTTGAACTCCAGGTTCTTTTTGTAGTAAAGAAAAAAAAAGCTGCAAAAAATTGTGTTACCCTTCGCAAAGTCTTTTTCTTCACTAAAATTGAATTGGAAATCATCTTAACTGTTAAGTGAAATGGCACCAGGGACAACAAACATCTTAATTTCTGACTAAATGAAAGGCATACCAAAAATATTCCCAAAGATTAAATAATATGACTAGAAACATGAACGGGAAAGTATGATCTTTGACAATGATGCATTTACAGATCTAATTTACAATATATCTTTTATTACATTAAGATTCTTACTGATTGAAATTAGATACTGCAGAGTACTGCATTGTAGCTAGAGTGACATACTTTATTTTAACATTTAAATTAATGGAGCTCTGTTTTTGTAAGGCAAAATGAGCTTTATTCAGTTAAGCAGTATTTCAGGCTAATCTTCAGAAGTACTGATTAAGTAATTGCACTGTAAAAGAACTCATGTTCTGCTTCTGACTCCAAATGAAATTTTCTGCTTAGAATGAAAGTTTTTCCAAGAGCCTGAAATCTCTCCTAATGATTCTTAGCTTAGATGTCACTTGAAAAGTTTTTGACCTTGAAAAGTAACAAAGCCAATATCCTTCTTATTAAAAAAAAAAAAGAAAAAAAGGAAAAAAAAAAAAAGCAAGCTTTCCAGGACCTTAGCTATCAGTGCTTTTGTGTCATGTTAAAAGGCTCTCATGGAAATTCCAATTCATCCAGTACAGTATCACGTCCAAGTAGCATGTAATCTATTATTTTCTGCCAAAGGGTATTTTGATTCTACTGAATGATGACGGTAATGATGGTAGTCTATTAAACATGTAGCATTTTTCTGGATATATTTTACCATGAAGTGTAGACAGTGATTATAGATAAGCTTGAAAATAACACATGAAGGATATGGCAAAAAACCCACCAAACACTAAATTCTGTTGTATGATTTTGAGGATAATGGGGAAAGCTGAAAGCCACAGCTATGTTTATGTTTTCTGTACAACAGGAATGGGAGAAAGTCACACAGCCTCACTGAAGATTCAGAATAAAAGTGGCGTAATGGGGAAAAAGAAGCAGAGGAAACAATTTAGAAAAGCACAACTATCTAGATAACAGTTATAGTATAGTCAGACAACTGTGAACCCCAGTTTCAGATGTCAGAATAGCTGAAAGCAAGTATTGTTACTTCCATAATAAAGGCACTTCCATATACAGACTCTTGATGCCTAATGGCGATTATTAGGATGGTAGATGGAGGAAGGGAAAGAGCAAAAAGTTATCAGTATTCCAGCTATCTGCCCTTTAACAAGCCAATGATTCTTCAGTGTGTCAATAATGAGAATGGTATTGCAGGGACATATTTCAACACAACAGGGTAGTCTCCACAAAAAAAGTAATCAGAAACTGATTTGACTCAGTAGACCAAATCCTTCCCTGATGTTACTTCAAACCACTTGTATTTTCAAACCACCTGATACACTGGAAATGCATGTTTCTTCTGTCAAGTGAACAAGGTCTACTTGCAGAAAGAATTTTCAAAGGCTTATTTCAAAAAAATTAAATACAAGCCTCATACCAAAAGAGTACAGTTTTGCTTTACTTTTAAATTACTTCCTCTTCCTGGATGAAAAGAGATAAAGCAGTTTCAGACTTCTATAAAATGAGGGAGGGGGAGGCAGGTGAAACACCTGATTGATTTACAAATGGTGTAATGAAGGTAATATGACTTTTCTAAACTCAGATCAGAATCCTATTTAATCACACTAAACACTAACTAGAAACTAAATAGTTTTGAACTTCTAATTTGCAATTACCTGCTAAATTAAATGCAAAGGTCTAACCATTACATAACTGAAAATAATGGAAAAGTTAGAAGTACCTGAGGAAGAGTAGGTTTGCAGATACTACATGTAATTTACAATGTTTTATTTGAGATGGACTGAACACATGCTTACATGTGAGCATATACCTTAGTGTCAGCTAAAACAAAGACATTATTAAATGTTATATATTTACTGGAAGTTAACCAAAGTGCTATAATTCTGTGTGAAAAATAATAAATCCAAGTACTGCCAGATACTGCTAATGCTTTGCAATATATCAGAAATCCATCAGTTTTATTTATAAAACCTAAATAATGAGAAGAAAAGCCAATGTAGTCAACAAAGTAGCACACTTATTACAGGATATTGACTACATGGAACAAACTATAAAGGTTGTTCTAGATATTTCCCATGACAAGAAAGGAAGGTTTTCTTTCAGATACATAGATAAAATACTGCAGACTCTTTAGTACTATACCGTATTTTTTAATATTGAAAATATTTAAGTCCTTTACTAAGAATTGAAAGCATATCTCTATTTTGTGTGTAAAAGCATACATGTATATGTATATATAGATATAGCATTCAGTGTGTAAATATATGAATGCTATGCATATGTGTCTATCAATTTTATTATATAGTCATGTACATATCTTAATTCTGAACATCTGGATTTCAACAGGTTTTTGCTTATTATTTCTTCTTATCCTTAAGTTACTGATACTGTTTCCTGATTTCAAAACTAGTTTAATCTAATCACTTTTGAATGGCAGTGGCTGAAGAATTTGAGGACAGAATAATTTTTCCTTAATTAGTCATCTACTCACAGTGAATAGAGAACACAGACGAAAACATTACATTAGATAAAATATATAAGAAGTGCAATTTTTAATGATGGATCCTGATTTTAAATCATTGACCTGTATCAGCATACAGTTCTGAACAGTAATTATACAACATTCAGCCCAAGACTGAAAAATACTAGCCTATTCATAATCACTGCCAGACAGGAAATAACTGTGGCTATAAATAATACAAACATATAAAAAATTTTGACATTCCCTGTATTTGCACACATGAAAGATTCTAACATATTTATTATATAAATTATTCTGCATACAGTGTACACATTGGGTGGGGAAATATTTTGAAGCTATTTACAGAAATCAGGGTTGATTTAGGCCACTGTGATTTTTCCAAGGCAAATGTCTTTATTTAAATATATATATGAATAGGAGATTGCAAAACTGGATACTTTACTCAAGTATTAATATCCAGAGACAGTTTCAGAGCTCTCAAAATGTGCTTTATTATCAGCTGGCTGATGACTCTCAATGTATTCCATCCACAAGGCAGCTTTGTTTTTCAACTCAGATAATTTGTTGAACTTAAAAGATTTTATAAAGACTCTTTATTATACAATCTGCCATGTAAAGACCCTTTATAATACAATATATTTTTTAAAAATAATTATTTTTAGATATTTTTTCAGACAGTTGCAAAAATATTTATAAATAGGGCAAATACACGTGCAGAATTCTTTGCTTCCCTCTTGAACTCTTGTAAAATTCTAAACACAAAATTTGAATGACACTAAAATTCTCACCTCTAACATTCTTCAAAAATCTGAAAACAATTATAGAGGAGTAAATGTCTTGAAAAGTATTGCATAATTTCTTTTAATTCACATCTTCAATCAGTGCTTATTGTATTTAAAAAAAAAAAAAAAAAGATGACTGTGCAAGTGTGATAAAGATTGAAGGATCTTACTCCAAAAAACAAGTGGGTGATAAGAGCATCTCTATCTCCTTTCAAGGCCTCTCTTTGGGTAGACAAGGTTTGAAGCCTTTTTATTTTCTTAAAATGTGGTAATCTAGGCTTGAAACCCCTGTGAAATATTAAGCTTGTGAACACTTGCCTGATAGCTATAATGTCATGACAAAATCCTAAAATAAATGTTTAATCTTTGTGTGTTTATTTAAAAGTAGTAATAATTTTAATTCCATTTTCAGAAGCTAGCTTACTAGTATGAGCAAGTTTATTTCATGTTTCTTCCCAAAGTTATTCTCTATGATTTGGTTTGGATCCTTATTCATTAAGAACTAGCAAGTGAGTTATATTTGACAGACTAGTTCTTGGGTTTCATATTCATTGTTAATCCATTCAATCCATTATGAATTATTTTCCATCTCTTACTACAAACATTTCTTGCTTGTTTTCACCATTCAGAACCATAGCTGAACTATTCATCCTCCATGCTTTTGACTGGTCACTTCGGTTCCAGAGATTTTATCTCCTTTCAGAATGAGCAAAACCTTTGGAAAAGGAGACTGATGAAAAGGGAATAGTAAGAGAAATCATAAGAAGACTAATGAAAAGAGAATAATTTAAAAAATCAAATACTCATGTTTACATGGGAATATTCTGTTTTAAGACCATTTTTGTCTACATAGGAAAGAGAAAGATCACTGGTGCCAAAGGTCACGGAAAGCTCAGTTAAGATGCCAGACAAGTACCGATACATTTTTCCTACTCTCATACTCTCCCCTAGATCCTGTGAGAAACAGGAGCCTAGCCTAAGTGGATTTGTACTTTCACATTATAGATATTTTTATGTTATGTTTTTATCACTACCCATTCCTACATCTTTGAGTGAGGAAATACTTATGAGCTAAAAATCTCTTAAGTATTCCTGCATAGCAAGTAACAAGGGAACACAGTAAAACAGCAAAACAGTTAAAAATGGCTAATTAACATTATTCAGCAATTTTTTTCTATTATTTTAAGCAGTTTTATCTCCTTCCTTGAATTAAAATTATTGTAGCACAAATTAAATAATGCTGTAATGTTCAGGCTGATGGGAGAGGAGCATTAACCATGGAAGAAGTACTGTAAATTATACCTACTTCAAATTGTTAAAGATGTTAATTTAATAAGCTGGAAAACATAAATTTTCTATTTCCAGGAGTTTTATCTTTTTGTTAGATAAAATTTTTGTTATTATCCTCTGGGTGGTATTTCTGTAGCTTTTGTTTTGATATTAAAGTTATTAAACTTGCCTTTTCTATTCTCATTACCAGAATATTTTATGGGTAAATCCACTTAAGGAACCTATTGTGCTTTCTGATCAAAGTGGAAAATGAAGTCAGGTTATAATAAGCAATTTAATTTTTAATGAGCTGATTGAGGCCCAAGGTCATAACAAAGGGCACAAAACAACAACAAAAAATACAAACAACAATAAAATTTCTAGCACAGCACACTAATGATAGCACCCTACGTATGACCTCGGCAAAATAATATTTGGCAGACTACATTTAACAGCTATCCCAGTTGTATTTTTTTATTTTCTTTCAGAACTCTAAGTGTAAGTAAGGTGTAGCATATTAAATAATACAGAAGCACATAAAAATTCATGAGACTTGGGTTTTTTAAAGAATTTAGCAAAGATGTTTATTGAATTTAAATTTACCAAGCTCAAGTTTACATGTTACAGCTACAAACTGAACATTTAACCCTCTAATATCTTTTATAACACCTTAGAAGGTAGTTAACTATCCTGGAGTATAATTCTTCCAGAATCCTGCATGCAACTTCCACTGAAGTTCTTAGGATTTGGCCATTCAGTCTTCAATAAAAATAAATCATAGGTAAGTAGAATCTTTACATAAACATGGTTTCCTTGTTTTCTTTGCAGTTTGTAAACTAAGTGATGAAATGTTATCATTTTTGAATACAGACTTTAAGATCTTATTTAGCATATTCTTTGATTTTTACTGCTGGACTTTCTTACAGGTTTCTTTAGCTGTAGAAATATTTATGCCACTAAGCCCTCTAGTAAGCACTTGACATCCAAAACACACATCATTTTACCCTGACAAAACTGCTTTATATATTGCAAGTAATGTCCTTATGAAACACACTGTGTCTCATTAAAGAAATATAAGATTCAAAATTAAATTAGATATACTTCTACACATAGCAGACCATAAGCAATAGAGGACATGCTAATGACTTCAGAAGGTTCTACAGGTAGTCCATGGATCAAGTCCAGCTCACAGGATGCTTTCATCTGCTTTAGTGGCTTTTCTCTCGGGAAGAGAAGCTACTATTTGAGCAGCTAATTGCTCCTGGCACAGCCAAGAGTGGCACTGTCACTGCCTCTACTCTGTCAATGAGAGGGGAGAGGGAAGAGGCAAAGATAACAAACCAAACCACCCCCACTGAAAGAGAAGGAGAAAAGGTACCCCTGCAGAGCTCCGAAATAATTCTTCCTAAGTGTCAGCAGCATGAAATACAGAAGGCACGTGCCCATGCTGGTGTCACCTGACAGAACCACGAGCTGCAATTTTTGTGAAAGTCAAAGACTCTAAAAGCAAAAAGTCCAGCTCCTGTGATTGCTGTGGTGACAGTGACCCTGCTCAGAAAGTTTACACACTTTCTAAAAACAGCTTTTCTTAACCAAATGTTCCTCCCTCACTTTCTTCCCTCTACTAGAAATGTACACCAACTTAGTTCAACCAAGAATTGGACAATACAATAAATATAAGAACTGGCTGTCTGGTAAAGTATAATTGGAAAAGTATGTAATGTATTTCATCTGTTTTCAGGTTAGTATTGGAGGAGGACAGGTGGACAACAGTACTAAGTGATAAAGAAGCTTCCTACTAAGCACTCAACACAGTTTCAGAACCTCTGACTTACATGATCATGTATCAGTCATTTAAACACGTACTAATACGAAAAGCATTAATATGAATGTCCTTTATGTCTATTTGGATATTATGTTACCTGTTTCAGGTAGTTGCAGATGTGTAATCCCACTTGTTAGCTATGCAAGAGTGAGCATGGTCCTTATGTCTCCTGATAATAAGAACAGTTTGTTTTAACAACTGTATATTCTGAATGTCATCAAAAGATGTTCTATTTCTTTGCCTGGTGTTTTCCCTCTAGTTTTCTTTAAAAAAACCTTATCAGTCAGTGCCTCTGAGATTTTTTCTACCTAATTTCTCATTTCCACTAAAAATTACAAAGGAGAGACAAAGAAAAATGAGGAGCAGGAGAACGAGGTTAAAAAAAAAAAGGAAGTTAAAAGGAGAGAGGTAAGAAGGAAGGGAGATTGATTCTCAGTGAGGATGTTGTGTTTGGGTAAAGAATCTAAAAGAATGAGAAGGCGGAAAAGGAAATTATAAAAAAATATGAGTAGGTTAACAGAGAACTGAGAACTCTTGAGATAATACCAAGGTTAACCTATGCCTTTAATTTGTTGTTTCAATAGAAAGGATACTGTACCAAAAGGTGCTAGTATATAATTTAAGTATGATACACACAGGCAGATTATCCATTACTTGCACAGTACAAGTTTCTTTACCATATTTTATCTATATATTATTGTCATAGTGTGCTCTACTGCATCTGGGAGCTGCATCATCACTAACTCATCAGCAACACAGTAACAGGATTGAAAGACTGCTTCAATTTCATTCTTTTCAAGGTGCACAGAGACGGACAAATTGCTTCACACTTTTTTGCGGAAAATGATACAGACAACTCTGGTATAAACCATAAATGCATTTGTATTTGCCAAACTGATGGTAGAAGAGCTTTACAACAGCTTTATACTTGCTTTGAAAAAAAAAACTTAAAAAATAATTATCAGTCACTTAGTTTTAAACTGTTTAATATTTCATTCAACTTATATGGATGATACATATTTTTATTTAAGTTGCGCCAGATACACTCTGATTATTTTGTTTGTTTGTTTAAGCCTGAATTAAAATTACATTTTGCTTTATTTTTGGATGCTTCAAAAGAACTCTCTTTCTGTTTCTGTTCAGATAGTTTTGCAATTGTGGTAAAAGAAACCCTGACTGCTTCCTCAGTCTAAAAATCTAAAACCCCATATACTGCTTGCTCTTATTTTCCCCTCCAATTCCTCTAACTTATCCTGAGCTCTTGTCAGTTTTCAGAAATCATACATCTGTCTTCAAACATTGCCATGAATTTTGGATTGTCAGCTGAAAACACAAACAGAAAACCAGCAGTTGCAAATAATAAGATTTGATAGTAGCACAGATTACATATAGGACAGACACCCAAGACCATATTGGACATGACGGAAGTAGGTGTCCATTAACACAGAATGTAGTCACAAAACGGTACAAACACACTTCAAATTAACATTAAAACCACATCATACCTGAAAGTACTCTGGGGTGGCTTTGAATCTAGAGAAATCAATACCATTTACTAGTGAAAAGAGCTCAAAAGGCAATCTGTATTTGTCAATATCAGCCTACTCAATGCAGTTTCTCTATCGGTGTCATATACTCCTTGCATAGGTAAGAGTGTGACAGCATGCATACCTTTTCATCTGTTATAGCATGTAAGATCAACAAACTTAATACAGCACTCTGGCAGTATGAAGTGTAGAGCAAAAGTTCCTTAGTCACAGTTGTGAGAATGACAGAAATTTGTCACAGACTGAAATTTGCAGTCTCCTGTGCTCAAAACGCAAAGATGACTTGTCAAATTTTTCAGTCAAAAATGTTCTTTCTTTTATAAAATCTTGACATTGAACTGGTGAATGTTATACAATACAGGCCTGGAAAAGACATGATGGCAAATTACATTTCAAAAAGCAGCACAAACACCACGTGGTCTTCTCATGTTATCTGAAAGCAGAAGGCAATTTCACAGCAATTCAAATATATGAACAGTATCTATTACACAGGAACATGATACAAACTGTGATAATTATTGTGGCATTTCTCTTCTCTGATGGTAGGAAAATCCTAGCATTCCTAAACTGAGCAGTCAAGTTCTATTTTGTGTAATCTGTCTTCCCAAAACTTCCCTGTGGAGTTATGAAGAAAGTTACACTATACATATGTGTTACATGTGTTTTCAAACACAACAGTTCAAATTACAGTCTTTGCTGGCTGACCATTGACCTAATAAAAGCTTTTGACAATGTGAATTATAAGGGACTCTTGAAGCTTTTGCAGACCTGTGAATGCCCTGCAAATTTTATTTCTGATTTACCTGAATCTCTGTAATAAGATGATGTTTAAATAGGTGGAAAATAGCAAGATCTCCTTAATATCATAGTTTCCATACTCCTTTATACCTACTCTCTGCTGTGCAAAGGGAAGCAGTCGGTGCCACTGGCAGAGCTATATTTATTCAGTTTCTTACTGATGCAAGTTGTTCACACTCCAGACATGCAGGGCTGATTTCTTCATTAGTGAGCTTCTTTTTACTGATGACTGTGAGTTGGTAGCTCACTCAGTCAATAATACTCAATTTACTATTCATGACTTTCCTTGTGTATACTATCCCTTTGCTTTTTCTGTGAAGGTAAAAGACAATGAAAGTACCAAAGCAGACAACACAAAGATAGAAGCACATACATTCACATGCCTCACACTCCTAGTTCCTAGCACTTAGGAAAGCACTATTCCTTTATGTGTAAATTTTAGGTGTCTGAAAATTCTTCAACATAAATACATAGATATACTGAAATTCTGAGCATTACTATTGCTACATTTAGTATTGTCTATCTCATCCATGCCTACTTTTTCAGACTTCCAAATCCAATACTTGCTTTTAAGAGCCATCACGTTGTCTTTGAGTACTGTTTTACAATACTGTTTTACACCACATAAAATAAAATACTCTAAGTGACAAAATTTATACCTTTTACAGCTTTCAAAAGTTAGAAAGACTACAGCCCAAATAGTCAATATATGCAGGTGAGGAACATGTAAGGAGCAGGGCTGCATTCTGCAGAACAGAAGCATTACTCATGCAAAAATATTCAGGAAATCAATAGAAAAATCCAGAAATAGAATTCTTTGCTGTTAGTTTCACATGAGCATTACACATATTTTTTTTTCAGTACTTTGAGTGAAAGATAATTGTTGCATTCTTTAGCTTGTATTGACTTTTGCTGAGCAACTAAATAAGTGAATTATAAAAACATGCCAACTAATGAAAAAACAATTTACGAAATATTTTTCCCCTATGAAGCAGCTTACTTCCTAAATTACACAATGAATGGAAACAAATTATTTAAGTGGCAGTTTATGATACTTTTTTTTTGCTTTTAGAAAAGGTATTTTGCACTGTTAAAGTCTGTTTAAAGAGTGTTAAGACTATTTATAGAAATATTGGTATGAATTGGTTAGGATTATTTAAAATTGCTTATAATAACACATCTTTATACATTTTCTGTTTTGAAAAATAAGATGCTATTCTGACTGCAAAAGTATGGAGAAAATACTTTCTGAATCTGAAGATACACTTCACGAAAAATTACTTTTATAAGTTGAAAGTGGTGTTTGTTATTTTCAGAGGATGTAGAATCTTATTTTATCTTCTGTAGCACAGACCATCACGCAGAAAACAAAAGATTATAAATATTTACCAAAAAGAAAAAGAAGATATCTTAGGGCATGTTTTAAACAAACCTTTGGAAACAGCTTCCATTTTCCAATTCTACTGTAATCAAACTATTCCACCATCTTTTCAGAAGCAAACCTTAATTTTTTCTCTATTATTTCTGAGTATATTTTCACTTTGAAACAGCAAATAAAACACAAGGGAAAGTGAATTCCTTACTATGATACCATTTCATAAACAAAAATTAAAATCAACAAGTTTCATAATTCTTCCCTTTGAACTCAGATACACAGTAGGTGAAACCAATATATTCAAGCAAATTTTCTTTCATATGTAATTTATAACTCTTCTTTAGAATTTCGCTCTCTGGCAATCTTTTTGAGGTTGTGAGAAAGATATTCTTTTGCTAAAATATTCACTTTTTTCTTACTATTCTTGTGGTCAAGAGGCAATACTTCATTGAAGGAAGAACCAGATGAAGAAAAGGAAATAAGAAATCAGGAAGGAACACATTCCATCCTGAAAGTAAGGTTTTTTTCTCCACTTCAGTGAAAACAGCATCATTACATTGGAACATGCAACACACACCTCCTTCTGGAGGAATCCCATCCAGATTCTCTGAAGATTTCTGGAATTTAATTTAAATTAACAACTGTCTACATTTCTGTGAAGCCCTCTTTTTATAAAATAAGGTGTGTGTGAGTAAAGAAAATTCAGGCTCAGTAGATAGTGTTTGGGAATGTTCTACTACTGCCTACAGACATTTAGAAAAAAATATCCTTCTGATTTTTTGATGAAGGAAGAAAATTAAACTCTCGGTGCAAGGAGTTTTAAAGCAGAGACTTGACACTTAAGGCAAAAAACCTGAACTAACCAACCCCACAATATTGAAATAGAAATCATTAAAAAAATCCTATTAAAACAGAAAAATAGAATCTAATAAAGTCTCTCTCAATCTGCAAAGTGATGACATCAGAACAATTGCTAAATCCTTAAAGTTCTTAATGATAAGATTCTTTGATATATTTTGTTAATTACTGCAAAATTGAATCTAAAATTTTAGTTAAAAGTAAATTTAAAAGGTTTTATTCAATAGCACTTTATCTATTGATTTTGATTCCTTTTATGACTTTGACCTTTAGCCACTTTGAAAATTGAAAATGTAATATGTAAAATATATACACTTGTTTTGACATAAATTATCGTATTCAGTAATCTATCTTAGCCTTAGACAGACACATGGAAATCTTGCGAGGCAGACACTGGGTCTTTGAGGCAATCTGCAACATTTTGAAAGACAGAACACAACCTTGATATGAGAAACAATAATGGTCTCTTCCAATTTACTAAATTACATCTATTTTCGACTCACATAGCTTCACTGGTCTGGGTTAAGCTTGAAGTGGCTCTTCCCTCAAATTCTCATTTCTTTAGCACACTCAGTCAGCTAGTGACAGCTTTGTCTCTTTGCAAAAACACAGAGCTGGGTATCAATATATAGATTTAATATGAACAGCTTATTTTTGGTATCTTGAAGGTGTTAAAAATGTACTTTGAATTGGAAAATAGACAGCTTCAATCAACATGTGACAGGTTTTGAAAGGACTCACACTTCTTTATTATCTTCTTGAAAAAACAAAATGAAGGGGAAAAAAGCGTAAGGTATGCAGAAAAGCAGTTAGAGTAGTGTATACGACAATGATTAAAAATACTTAATGTGATAGCTTGGATATTATTATACATGTAATGTTTTAAAAAAATAATTGCTAAGTGACATTGTTTCATTATACTCTGCTTGACCATTGGCAATAGTACCTTGTTTTTAGTAATTTTTTTAAACACATTTAAGAATTAGCTTCACAATGTGCCATACAGTGCTCAGACTGGAACATTCCTGTTGTCTCAAAGCACATCTAAGCTTTTCAGTTTTAATTTTTTTCCTCTTGCTCATGACAGATTTTTTCAGACTGTGACACAGTAGAAAGGTGGAAAGGACAAAAGGGGATAAAAAGCAATTAACTTACTGAAAAAAATAATACCAAGCAGCAGGGAGTTTCTTATGCTACAGCATTACCAGTACTCAAGTGAGGAACTTCCAGGCTATCTGTTGCCACTCTACCGAAACACTGATTGTATTAAAGATGTATCCCATCAGTGCTTCACTGATGCAAACCACTCATATGGAACAGTGTACAGCAACTGGGACAGACATATGAAATGAGATTTCTCAGAGTTTATATATAAATTCCTGATCTGCTAATAGTACTAGGTGTAGAACAACTATAGCCATTGTAATTAGTCCTAAATCTGAACCAGTTATCTCCATTACTACCATGATCCCTTCATAATCTTTCACATTGCACAATATATAGGTATTACCACAAAGCCTGATCCTGTAGAACAGTGCAAATCAACAGAAGTATCAGTATACCAAAACCATTTACTAGTTGATCTCAATAGCTTGTATGAATATTTATAGGGAAAAAGCCAACAATGTTGTGGATGACATACTCACAACTCTTCCTCAGTTTAAATATTACATATTTGTTTGGTGGCTTTTGTAGTGATACTGGGAAACCTAAATTGGATGTGGAGACATCCAGTTGTGTATTTGAATGTTAATACATTTTTATGCAATATGACTGTTTTCAATAGCATTACTATAGCACTGGATCCAGCTTGGGTATATTTTAGAGAATTTTCTGCTTTGAATTCAGTTAAAGTTCTTTGAAAGATGTAGACATAAATATTTCTACATATATAGAAATATAAACATTACATTTTAGAAGACCTTAAATAATCCTCATATAAAGCTTTTAGTGTATGAGTACAATCATTCCAGTAGAAAAATGCTAGTATGTAGCTAGAAAATATAATTTGTATAAAGAAGTTATGAATTGCAAGAGGCAGTGCAATTAACTTAGGCACAAACATACGTAAGTACTGTAATTTTCTTGCACTTTTCTGTGACTACAGAATGTTTGTCTTTGTCTAAAATATGTATTTTTTTAAGAATTCACTAACTCAATGTAATCTATTCTATACATTATTTTTCCTGATTCTAAAGAACCTGTCAGGTCTTTTACATTTTTTGAGGTCCACAAGGCATAATATTTAAATATAAAGTATGCTATGCTGATATTTTCTAAAACTAACATGATTATTAGCAGAATTTCCACTTTCCTCTGAACTTGACTAGAATGTTCTTTAACCCCTATTTTTCTATTATCAAGCACTATCCTACAGATGGAGAACGGCTCAATAGAAAACACATATGTGCAGAGAATATAAAGAAAATGATGAAGAGGAGATGAAACAGAAATTATGTCTGTCCCAAAAATAAGGAAAAGCCACAATACTACTGATTTACAGATGTTATTCCTCACAAATAGACTTTCCTTAAATTCAATTTGGTATTGAAACAGCAAATATTGCACAAGTTTTTATGCTACTGGCAGACAGTTTTCATTTTTATTTTTCTGACGTCTTCCAAAAAAGCTTTAAAAGATCAGTCCACATGATCTATAGACAACTTGGAAGGATCAGATTTGTACACAAGGTCTTAAGGTACTTAATGAATTTTAGCATAATGATTGTATATGGATAATATTACTTTCTTAATGGAACTAAAGGTGAATTTACTCTTCTTCTTAGAGAAAATCCCAAAGTGAAGCAGAATTAACATAGTGAGTGGAATTTGAAGCAAAAAATTCACCTGGTATTTCCTGGAAAAGTCATATCAAGAAAGATGTTTCCCAGCCAGATATCACCCCTTCATCCCCCTGTCTAAAGTAAGTTTAGAAAATAATTAAATTTTGGTAAGCATACCAAACTACTATAAATCAATGAATAAATATACTAATCTATATGTTATAAGCCATAAATATACTACTTTCCTCTGTCAGTGACAGATACAATCTTTCTTCTGTATTATTCAATTCTTCTTCCCTAGAAAGAAGCATAATTTCTGGCAGGTTATAATGTAAGATGTAAATTAGGAGGACTCCAATGCAGACCATGAAAAAACATATAACCAAAGACACAAACAATTCTTGAAAGTGTAAATAAAGGACAAAGAAAAGTTAAGAAAGGACTGATGGTAGGGCTGGATTTTAAAATACAACATGGCAAAAAAAACAAGTAAAGGCTTTATCTTGTCACTTTTCTCCAGATGATGGAATAAGTCATGCACAAAGTTTCTGAACATTAGTAAGAAGAAAATACTGGAACAAACAGATAAATTGAAAAGTTGTACTTCATTAGGCCTGGATATAGTTATTCACGAATTTTGCTGGAGCCTTGGAGTCATCTGGCTGAACTGTGAGCTCTAATGCAGCAGTTAACAGAAAATGAAAAAGGCTGCAGGGTAGAAAATCTACTTATCCTATGCCAGCTATGACCCCAAAATCATGGATAACACCAGTCTAAAATGATTGCTTTATTAAAAATGGTATGATATAGAAAAATATTAAAAACTAGCTATTAATTTCTGTCTAATTTGCACACTGAAAGTGCAACAGGAATAGTTTCTATTAAGGAGAGCTAAATACATACTTTAAATTACATTAAATAAAATTATATAAAATACAATTTTTTGTTTTCAGAATTTCTCAACAGTAAAACCTGTGACTGTTCATGAGACAAGAGTTTTATCATTGAATAAGCTATGGTTAATTGAAAAGATACAGAAATGAGAAAGTCTTCAGTTTTCATTATCTCCAGTGGTTAGCATGGTGATGCATTATTTACTACATGTTTATTCTTGTAAAGGGTCAAGCAGACACTGAAATTTGCATAGAACATAGAATTATATGAGCTGTAATATCAAGGTGGTAAGTGAGTGGGGAAAAGAAATGAAATTCAGTGTTAAAGGATGAACTAATATATACCAGGGGCAATATTTTAAGCAACCCACAAACAATGAATGGTTATAATTATCTACAGCAACTCAGGTGAAAATAAACCCCAGTGTTACATTTCTGGCTGGCAGCACATAAAGTTTTGCAAAGTCCAGTAACACTCAATCCACCACCCACCGCTGCTCCAAAAGAAGTGGCATTATATACACACACATATATACATAACTATATAGGCTGGGGGATGAACAGATCAAGAGCAGCCCTGTTGAGAAGAACTTGGGAGTGCTGTTAGGTGAGAGCCTGGACATGCGCCAGAAGTGTGTGCCTGCAGCCCAAAAAGCCAATTGTATCTTGGACTGCATAAAAAGCAGCATGGTCAAGGGAGGTAATTCTGTCCCTCTACTGCACTCTGGTAAGACCACACCTGGAACACTGCATCCAGCTCTGGGGTCTTCAGCACTGGAAGGACAGCAACCTGTTGGAGTGAGTCCAGAGGAGGTCACTAAGATTATTAGAGGGATGGAGCAACTCTCCTATAAGGAAAGGATGAAAAAATTGGTTTTGTTCAACCTGGAAAAAAGAAGGCTTTGGAGAGACCTAATTGCAGCCTTCCAGTGCCTGAAGAGAGCCTTCATGAAAGATAGAGAGGGATTTTTACAAAGCATGGAATGACTGGACAAAGGTGAATGGATTCAAACTGAAAGAGAGTAGATAGACTAGATGTCAGGAAAAAATTCTTTACTGTGAGGGCAGCGAGGCACTGGATGAGGTTTCCCAGAAAAGTTGTGGATGTCCTGTCCCTGGAAGTGTTCAAGGACAAGCTGGATTGAGTTCTGAGCATCCTGGTTAGTGAAAGTTGTCTGTGCCCATGGCAGCAGGTTGGAACTATATGATCTTTAAGGTCCCATCCAACCCAAACCATTCTATGAATCTATAACTTACAACCTGCTTTCATGAAATTCTTTTCATTACTGACCATCTCATCTTGAAAAAGATAGAGCACAAACACAAGAGGATTAGAACACAGAGGTTGTACATTGAAACATTTCTTTTTTCAGGAGACAAGATAAAGATTCTTAAGTATGAGGACATACAGTGAAACCATAGAGAATGACAGATGTCACACAGAACAGCATTTCCAAATATACGCATATGAGTTTAACCTTTGAAGTTTAATTTTCAAGTGTCTAAGGCATTTGAAATGCAAGATTTAAGATGGCTAAATTCCTTAGGTCCTCAGGAAAATTATATACAAGAAAACAGATTTTTTTTTCTAGACTGAACAGTGAAAGGTTAAATGACATTGAAAGGCAAGAAAATTAAAACACAAAGACATTTATAAAAATATATCTAAATTTACATACATATGTGTCTAAAAAGAAATGCATGTTTGACTTACAGAATTCAGTGAATTCTATTTTCATAGTAGAAGAGTAGAAATATACATAAAAGAATGGGATAAAACCAGTAAGATATAACTATGGATAATGTTATTTGTGACAGTCACTGTAAGAGAGGAAAGATGTTACATGTCAGCCTTTTAATCTACTTAGTGGTGAGTTTGCACAAGCAAATTGAATCCACTGGCAAGTAATATGGACAGAAACTCAGTAGATGATAAAAACACATACATTCATGGAAAGAGAAAAGGCACCTTCCTTCCTCCAGAGCAAAACATCTTATTTTCCCTTAGTCAATACCAGAAATTCTTTCTCCCAACTGACATACTATTTAACATGACAGAAATCTATTGAAAAAAATGCATGAGTCTACCACTATGTGTTGAGGATGTGGTCTTTTGCAGTAACACCTCAGATTGCTAAGACTTGTGGAAAAACATAACTAGAAAATTAATGTTTAAGGCTTGAAAATAGGCTAATTATGTTTGATTAGAGAATCAAACACAAAAATCCTAAGCACTCTAGGTTAGCCATGGGGGATGGACATTAGACCTTATTTACTTCAGTCAAAAAGACTGTCCAGGTAGAAACCTGGAGGTTTTTTGGCTGGTTGTCTCAGACTGATTAGGACAGTTGAGTGGCACAAAGAACAGAAATTTAGAAAAGGCTTGGCAAAGATACCGTGATGAGAATAAGAAAGAAACAGAAGTGAGGCAAAGCAAACCATGATTTTACATGTAGCTCGTAGGCATCCTTGGCTGTTCACTATTAAAGGTGAAGTATCAGCAGAATAAATAATATCCTTTATAGGGAACTTGCTCTGCAACAACCCATGGTGATATTTCTTGCCAATGGAAAATGAGAGTGAAAAAGATCTTATGATGATGATCTGATCTAATACTGTAATTTTTACTTTCACATTATTAAAAGCGAAATTATAATCCTCTAATACAAGTTCTTGCTCTAAAATTCAAAAATGTAATAAAGTATCTCTCAATTTCAAACTTTAACATATCTATAAAATAATTTAGTATCTATTCTAATGCAATAGTAGAATATTTAGTACCTATTTTAATTTAATATTAGAATATATGGACATAATTTTAACCAGTTTTATACATATGAAAGGTTTAGAATATTCTAAAGTCTTTAAAAGATAGTTAAGGGAATATTATAAAGAGAAAGGGGAGCGTGACTAACGTTAGACATATCAGCACAGGAAAAGTGTGTTACATGCAAATTTGGTACTAAATAATGTTATTTTACACATTGTTCCACAAACCTGCCTCATACGGAATTATTTTAAAGCAATTAAAATTGTGTATTTAAAAATCACATTGAACAGAGATCTAAGGACAGAAAGAATCAGGTATATCACAGGCCCTTGTATTTGCCTAAGACTTACATTTAAATGTTTTATTTGATTAAAGCGTAGTTTGCACCTGATTACAAGGCAGATCTGGAGTTTATTTGAGTACCTGAAGGGGGACAGAATCTATCATTGTTTCTGGGAGTTTGTTCTTACATTTGATCTCAGAATGAAAAATACATACTGTATTTATACTTTAAAAAGTATTAGTGGAAATCTCCAGAAAGATTATGAAGTCCTGCTCCATGAGAAAGAAAATTAGACATTTTCTCCTGTTTCCAAGCACTTAGGGCTCTTTTCTGTAAATTTTCTACTTTTATTGTCTGGGCATAAGGACCTGATACAACAACATTCTTTTATCAGTTTTATCTATAATATACACATGACAAATCTAATCTCTGTTCTCCTAACTATTACTTATTTCTACATATAACAAAGGAAGAGAAAACCCCTTTTAAATGCAGCATGGTGTTTTGTGTGTGCATAATAGTGAATTAGCTATCTCTTTTATGACCTTTTAAATATTTTCAGAATAATTATATTGAAGGGTACAATCCCAATTTTGAATGTGTAACTTATGTATCTAATTTCTAAGCATACAACTATGCAGGCGTCTGCACAAAAGTACTTTTATCAGACAAACTTTTAACATTCTTAGGAAAAGAACTCATATCTGTTTGACAAGACCTTATCTTCCAGAAACCTTTGTCTTTGAATTTCAACAGTAATGCTCTGTATTCAAAGCTTTTGAACTGTTATGTATAGAAACCCACCTCACCATTCTATTAACTTTTACAACATGGACCACATTGCTTGGGTGTTTTTTTGTTGTCGTGTTTTGTTTTTTTCTTTTAGCTTCAATATTACATTCACTGCTTCCAGGAGTTTCTAGTGTGTTCCAAGATTCCCCTAAAATGAATTCAGCATATATCTACATCTGAATTCAGTTCATCTAAATTAGCTGCTTTCAAATATTCGTCATAAAAATATGGCTTAACACTTTCCTTAGAAACTAATTGCTTGGAAAATACTTCAAGATCTTTATGAAGTACGAGTGCACTCTCCTACTTTTTTTTCAGAAACAGAAATGGATATTGAAGACTTTCTTTTTTTCTGTCATTACCAGCAATTTAGTTTTCTTAAAATTTTAATGGTGTCATTTATATCTATATAAGGAGATACTCCTTCCCCCGCCCCGCCCCCCAGTATAGTGCAATATATATTCTATTGTTCTTAGCTAAGCCAATGACTGTTCCTTAGTCTCACATCCACTATACTTCATAGCTTCTAATTCATAACAAATTATATTTTCCTTCTCACTTTTCACACTGTGGTATTATATACATGTTTTTTCCTAACTGGTGTCCTCATATTGTCACCCAGCAAACCTGGGTTTTTAGAAGTTGCTTTTCTCAATCATGTGTACAGTGGCTATTTGTCTGGCTACTAAGCTTCCTCTTCTTTCATTTACCTTTCAGCCACAATC
Source organism: Pithys albifrons albifrons (assembly GCF_047495875.1). Lineage (NCBI taxonomy): Eukaryota > Metazoa > Chordata > Aves > Passeriformes > Thamnophilidae > Pithys > Pithys albifrons. Next base: position 40,334,091 of record NC_092462.1, read on the forward strand.
TTATATTTGCTTACACTTTAATCTCCAAAGAACACAATTCAGAACATGTTTAACTTTTAGAAACTAGTCTCTTTCAGGAATTACTTCTTCACATTAATGCTATGGACCTTCCACTGTTTACCAACACTAAGTATGAACACAGGTCCCTAGGTAACTGTAAACTTCCATTACAATGATTAATTCAACTTTATTTAGCCCAATTAAGTCCAAAGTGAAATGAGTGCATATGGAGTATCTAGCTACACAGATAGCAATTCCAATTTTCTTAAGATTGAAAGCAAGTAATCTAAAAAAAAAATTAATTTTTTTTAGGTTTAGAAGAGTAAATATTCTAACCATATTCTAACCATCTTTTTTCCTTCATAGCTACAAACAAATAGTCTAAATATCAAATTTCAGATAAAAAAATGAGCATATGCACGAATGTTTGGAGACTTCATGGGCGATGAAGTGCTTACTAGAATTTGAAAAAGAAAGTGGGTTTGAATATCATCATTATAAACATTATAGAATAGTTCCTTTATGTGGCAATCTAGCTTTTTGAAACTTCACTATAAGCATGGGTCCTGCGTATATATGCAATTCTGAATATAGTTCATTTTAGCAGTTGTTTGACTGCATACACTGGAGCCACACAGACCACGAGACTGAAAAATGTATTAGTTTCAGATCCAATAGTGCTGAATTTTAAAAAAGTGTGTGATTTCATTCCTTGATACAAAGCAAATAGCTGCAACGATTTTAGAAAGCAAACCAAAATAAACTAAAATGAAAATTATAACATCTATTTGAAAAGTGGTAGAAACCTGAATATTTTCTTTTCTATTTATAAATTTCAAATATCTATCATATCAAAATTCTAGTCAGGTCAGGTCAGGTCAAAGATGTTGTCTATGTTCTTATACCCTTCACTGTATTCATTCCTTAGAACATTTAAGCACAGTTAAACTGTCAGCATTTACCATGACCTATGGTATTCTATCAATTAACCCAGAAATTACAACAAATATACTTCACTTTTAGTTATTTCCCTATTCCAGAGAATTAGACAGGTTATCTTCATCTTCTCTTAGATATTTACATCAATCAAACTTTCAAGGTGCTCTGCTCAATAGAATGTAAACCTATAGGGAGAGAGTGGAACCCCCTCTATGTTTTTGTCAATGACACGGACAATGGGACTGAGTGCACCCTCAGCAAATTTGATGACAACACCAAGCTATGTGTTATGGTCAAAATACTAGAGGAAAGGGGTGCCCATCAGAGGGACCTGGAGAGGTTTGAAAGGTGGACCCATGCAAACGTCATGAAATCCAATAAGGTCAAGTGCAGGGTCCTGCATGTGAGTCAAGGCAATCCAAAGCACAAACACAGGCTGAGCAGAGAATGAGTTGAGAGCAACTCTGAGGAGAAGTACTTGGTGGTGGTGGATGAGAAGTTCAATGTGACCCAGCAATGTGCACTTGCAGCCCAGAAAGCCAACTGCATCTCGTGCTGCATCGAAAGTGTGGACAGCAGGTCAAGAAAGATGATTTTGCTCCTATACTCCACTCTCATGAACCCTGGTCTGGAACACTGAATCCAGTTCTCTAGGGTTCTTGACATAAGAAAGACTTGGATCTGTTCAAGTGAGTCCAGAAGGCCACCAAGCTGATTAGAGGTATGGAGCACGTCTCCTATTAGGATAGGCTGAGAGAATTGGGGTTGTTCGGCTGGAGAAGGCTTCAGAGAAACCTTATAGCAGCCTTCCAGTACCTAAAGCTTGCAAGAGAGCTAGATAGAGACATTTTACAAGACCATATAGTTTTAGGACAAGGGGGAATAACTTTAAATTGAAAGAGGGTAGGTTATTACACTTTATGAAGAAAGTCTTTACTCGGAGTGTGATGAGACATTAGAGCAGGTTGCCCTTAGGTGTGGCTGCCCTAACCCCGGAGATGTTCAAGACCAGTCTGGATGGGACTTTGAGCAATCTGGTCTAGTGAGAGGTGTCCCTGTCCAAGGCAGGGGAGGGGAGGGAACTAAATTGTTGTTAAGGTCCCTTTCAACTTAAACTATTCCATGATTTTCGGGTATCTTGACAATACCTCCCACTGCTCAGGATTGGCAGAACATTTATAACCCAACTCATATCAGTTTCAACTTCAGGAATTCAGACATGTTTTGCAGCACTAGGCCACCCATCAACATGCTCATAAATTCGTCAGTTTGGAAGCTTTTTGGTTCAGCTCTACAGCTCTGACCTGGGCAGCACTATTGTCTGAACAAAAGTCAGAGATTCATGAGAATTACAATATATTGTTGCAGTGAATGGCATCCAAGCACCTCAAAATATACAAAAAAGTACTCTTTCAGCTCCCTTTATGAGATACATAAAATTTTACCAGTGGATCTGACACAGATGAAGAATCTCTTCCTGGCTGCTAAGGGACATTGGTGACATGGGGCTATACATGAAGGTTTTAGAGTTACAGTAATAATAATGGCCCATGTGACAACTTTATCTTTCATAGAATACAATCACAGAATATCTCAAGTTAGAAAGGACCTATTGGGATAATTAAGTCCAATTCCCTGCTCCTCGCAGGACTATGTAAAACTAAAACATATGACTGAGAGCATCACCAAGATGCTCCTTAAACTCTGACAGCCTTGGTGCTGTGACCCAGGGGAGGTTATTCCTGTGACAACAGTGCTCTCAGTGAAAAATCTTTTCCTTATGTCCAGCCTGAATTCCCTGACACAGCTTCATTCCATTTCCTTGCGTCCTATTGCTCTGTGTCTCTTCCACAGAGATACAGAACATGCTTCTCCTCTGCCCCCATTTAGGAAGTTGTAGACTGCAATGAGGTCAGAAGATGAAGATCTTCATAGTTACCAGAACAGTAGTGAACTTTAAACAATTCCCACTACCAAAGGCAGCTACTCTTTCTTTTTTATCTAGAAGCCATTGACCTCACCTGTGGTTATATTTTTCCTTAGAAGAAATAATTTCCCCCCTACCAAACAGGAAAAGCAAGAGGTGGCTAGATCCAGAATTTATTATACAAATGTATTTGTATCAACTCAACTTAAAAGGTTTAATTCACAGGGAAACAAATCATCCTGTTACAACAGAACAGCCTGAGAATATCAACATTTCCTTAAAAGACTACAGATTTTCTTTCTTTTCTCCAGTGATGTTTATCCCTTCTTCCATATCTGTTTATTGACATGCATCTCTTTTTAAATATAAAACATTAGCCCAATTTTGATCAGTTTTATATATTCATCTTTGTTTACATAAACTGGAGAACAGTTCAAAAAATGTATTCTCTCGTAGGCTAAGGTAAATGTCACACATTGCTTATTTGGTCTGAAAAAGGAAGAATTCCTAGCTTTTCTTGATTTTGCATTGCTCACAGTAGTAAAATATTCCAGATCCTGGCTAGCTGAAAAACCTATTCCTTAAATCTTTATAAGACCACAACAATTAAGTAAGATTTCATAATATATTAAATATTATCCATCCGTAATTTAAACATGCAGTCTTGTAGAATTCTTGAGTCTTTATTATAATTTTTTACACAAAGCTCAAACTGCCCGATATATTCTTGTGAGTTTACTCACAGCTTTGCCTGACATATTTGTAAATTGTGATCAAAAGCATTTCAGCTACCTGAAAAGAAATTGAAAAAGGAGTGAAAACTTGCCTGTTCAGATGTGGAAGAAAAATCCATCTTTTTTGTAAAAAGCCTCATGCACACATAAAGTGGCCAAGGGGAAAAAAAAAAAAAGGTGTTTGTTTTGGAGAAACTCCTTACTGATGAGCCCTCGTTTGATATTTAAATAGAACTTGCTCAGATTCGACTGATTTTAAAGTATTACACATGCATATAATTTTCTGCTGGGATTATTAGTTGGATTTTTGAAGTACAACATACTGCATAGGAGGCGTATTAGCAACGTTAACAGCTCTTTAAGCCCTTATGAAACATGATTTCCAGAGTCTAGACAAAAAACCAGGCCATTATATGAGAATAAAGAAAGCTATTTTTAAGGTTATATCAGTGTTGATGTGTGGCAGTAGGGGCTGCTTTTATTTATTTTAATTTCTTTTTAGCAGTCTCAATTTGAAGACCTTTAAAACACCAAAATGACAAGTGTGAGATCACAGGAATTTAAATGATGAAAGAAGCCAGTGAAGGTAAGTAAACAACACAAGACAAAATTTTATAAAACATATCTTTGATTTCTCTTTTTTTTCATTTCTTACTCCTGGTTTTCCTAACTTTAGCTCTTTATTCCTAGCAGTCCTACATATTTCTCAGCTATGACTCCAGAATACAGAATAATATTCTGTTTGCATAACTCCAGTGAATAATCAATATATTAAGCAGCCACTAAATTCATTATTAGCTTGAGTTAGTCAAATCAAAGTCCTATGGAGGTGTATCCAGTGGCCTAATGAATTAATATTGATGGAATTAGACATAATGCGCTAGTATAGATCAGTCTTGTTATGGGCTTTATATAATGCTTCTTTGTCTTAGAATCCATATAAAAGTCTCATTTTATTCATAATGGAATTGTTTTTTAAGATATTAAGAAACAGTTGAAAGTTCAAATAGTGTATTACAGTACACGTGTCAAAATAAATTTATCTGAAATCACTGATTGTCTTCTCACTGATGTTGACAAGTGTTGTTATAGGCCCATCATTAGTAAAATAGTTTCTTCATTAATCTCTCATATTTTGAAAATGTAGTAGTTTATTCCAGTGGAAGACACAACTCTGCTCTTCTGAACAAATACGGGCTGAGTTTACAAATTGAATTACGAGTCAGACTGTCAACTTTTTAAAGATTGCTCACAAAATGTTACCTAAAGTTTGTGGCATTCTTTCAAGCACTGCACGCATCTGTCATTTGCATTTCATTGACCTTGAAGCTTACTGGTTAGAGATGAAACTCCACCTATTCAAAGCAAGCTCTTTAAAATATTCAAATAGATTTTTTTTAAACTGCTTTTCACTTTTTAATTTCCTACTGTTCTCCTTCCATTGAGATATCACTGTCTGAACCCAAAGGGATTTCCACATCTAGCTTTCATGCTTTATGTTGCTACATGGCAGTGACTGCTAGATTGGCAAATAGGATAATTGCCTTTGAGAGAATTTCTTTAAGGATGTTAAGAGCATGAACTTTGTTCTTTTTAAGTAGCTTCTTAAATAAATGCTTCAAAACAAAGTCAACTATTGATCTAATTCTTTGAATAAAAAGTTCTCCCCATTTGACAATAGGATTTACTACTGAAGACAAAATGTACATTAATCTTTCTAGTTTATTGTCTTCAGTTGACAAAGGCAGAATTACAGACTTGCAGCACAAAGAAAGATTTGTACCGTCTGTTTGAAATGACGAATCTACCATAAATTCATTGACTGACTGAGGATAAAAGTAATCTTTACATCTCTATGTCTTATCAGATGATTAGAGGTATAATTTATGCTTTATCTCCTAGTAATATTGTTGAACAACTGTTTAATCTCTAAGCACATTTTTTATTTCCTTGTTTGTTTATGGTAGTGATGTATTTGTTTTCCACTGGAAGCAAAAAAGAATATCCAGAATGTCTATTTACTGCCAGGAGAGCAGAGTGGATATTATATCCAGCAAAAACCAACCAACCAAACAACACACATGCACACACACTCCCTCCCAAACATTTGGCAGAGTTTGTACCAACTTCACAGATTTTAAACTTCTGTCTTTTACCACTGGGATACCTAATTTGAACTCTAATTTCTAAAGGGAGAGGGATGGGAGAGAGAAGACAAGAATGTCAATATTCTGTCACGTGTGTGTATAACGTTATAAAAACAGCCACTGTGGGACAGAAACATTTTTTCCACTGCCAGCTGCAATGAGAAGCTGAGCTAGGACGGATACTGCAGGCGCAGTGAAGGGAATCCTTTATGCAGTCATACCTCCACAGCTTTTAACTTATATTACCTTTCCTTACGATAATCGTAGTGGTGTACTTGGCTCTAAGGAATGGACAGGTGAGACCTACCGTGTTGCTCGAGTTGCATGCGGATTTAGGGGATGGGGGAGGAAAAAGACAACAAAACCAATAAACAAAGGTTCAGCATCCAATAAGACAGAGGTGAAACAAAGCTTGCTCTGCACTAATCATGCATAAGCTACAGCAAAACGTAAAAGCAATGCACACCAAGTACACTGCAGCTAGCGAGCGCTAACCTGTGCTCTCCTTGAGAGCAAGCTCCGTACAACGTTACCGGAGGTACAAGTACATGAACACACATACAGGGGCACTTACACACACCCGAGTCTGCCCATACGCGCACACCGCGAGCGCGGCTTTCCCTCCTGTGCAGCCGCTCCCGCCCGGCGCCGCCGTTCCCGCACCGCGGCGAACCCGCTCCCGCCCCACCGCGGCCGCCGGGGCTCCCCACGGGCGAGGGCCCTAAAACAACGCGGCAAGGCAGTCCGGGCTCCTCGCAGCAGCCACCCGGTACGCGCCGGCCACCCGCCTTCCCGGCTCCGGTCACCAATCGCCCCCCTGCCCCGCTGCCTGTCCCTGCGGCCACCAGCAGCAAGGCGGGGATCACCCTCCCGCCTCCGCTCTCCGGTGCGGAGGACGGGGCATGCGGGACCATATCCCGCCCGCTCTCCACTATCTCCTGGTACCGGTGCGGCGGCTGCCCCGCTCCCACCCGCCTCCGCTCCCGCCTCCCCGCAGAGCGCCCGCCCCTCGTCCGGCACCCGGCGCTGCCGGCGGCCGCAGAGCAGCCGCTGCTGCGCTGTGCAGCACGGAGGGACCGCGGCTGTCTGGGCGGCGTACGGGAGGGGAGGGAAGGCCAGGGCTGGGGGAGGGAAGGGGAAGTGAAAGGGAAAGGGGGTGTGTGGACGGGGAGGGGGGAGGTGGGGGGGAGGGAGAAATCAAATAAATAAATAACCTCCGCACCAATAAGAGAGGCAGCGGCTGCCGAGCAGGCTGGGATCGGATGGGAGAGGTCCTTCCTGGGCTGTATTTGTTTGTTTGTGACTGGAGCTGGAAAGTTCAGAGCCAAACGTGTTGCTTTCCGGCGGCGGCGACCGCCCCGCTTCACCTGCTCCGCAGACGAGTGCTGGCCCGTGGCGGCCCCGCCGCTCTGCGGGCCCTCAGCCCGGCATCCTGCTGATGGGGCCGACAGACGGGAAAAGAGCGTGAGGCTGTGTCTCTCTCTTCTGTCCGCCTTCCCCTCCGCGGCTGCCGGAGGGGCAACAGACAGGTGAGTGATTCTCTCCCGCACTTCTGCCCAGCACGGCGCGGAGGGTGCGTCCGCTCCGTAGTCACCTGTCACGGCAGGAGCTGCTCATTTATCAAACTTTGCCTCTTGTCGGCTCCCGCACCCCGTGTCTCGCCTTTTGCGGGAGGGCGAGCGCTCGGGGTTAATTGGTTTTGCGCAGAGAGAAGACGGGGGAGGAGAAGGGGGGGTCCCCCTCTGCAAAACGCAGCTTAGCCCTTACCTGGAGAGGGGACTTACTCGAGCTGCGCGCCTCTGCCGCCGCCCGAGGCCCCTCGCCCCTTCGCGAGTTTGTGGAGCGGGGGCGGTGCGGGAGCCAGGCGTAGGGAAGTTTTTGTTGCCTTGCAGGGAGCCCGCGGGGCCCGTGCAACAGGCACCGTCCTGCGCAGAGAAGGTGGCGGGACTCCTGGCGCGCTGGCGTTGGGTGACTGGCAGTGGCGAGACCTGTGCCTTTTTAGGTAATTTCTCTTTGTTTCTAGCACCTCTACGGGTTTGCCTTGCGGGAAGCCTGTGCTTTGCGGCGGCTTGTGAGCGCCCGGCAGCAGCCCCCGGAGGCACACCTTTCTCTAGAAATGAGAGAAACTTGCCGCTCCGCGGGGTGGACGGACACGGTGCTTTCACCTGTGCGGAAGATGCGGGTTGGGGCGCCAGGCGGCTTTGCCCGCTCCGCGGTGGCGGCGCCTCCGGAGCGACCGGGGCGCTGCGGGGCGCGGGCGCCCGGCAGGTGGAGCCGTGGGGAGCGGCGGCGATTTATTTCGGCTTAAGCGGCGCTGCGAGCGGAGCTCTGTAGGCGCGGTGCGGAGCGGCCCGGTACCCCCGAGCCCACACCTCGGCGGCTGGAGTGGGTCCAGAATGGGTGGATGCAGCGGGCGGTGCGCACCTTGCTGCGGGGTCTGCAGGTGGAGACGGTGTCCTGCGCACGTTTTTTCTACCACTGATCGTCTTTCTGTCACCGTGTGCTGAAAAATTATGAGATTCTAGCGGTAGTCTATCTTAATTAGCACAGAGTGTGTAAAAGCGTAATTGCTAAAATTATTCAACAGTGGTTAACAATTAAAAGATTATCCTAGTACTCTGTAGCCAGGAAAGAGCAGACTGTACTAATTGGATAGTTAATGACATTTAAATAGGCAGGCTTTCTTAAAATAGTAAGCCTCACTTTTCCAGGGAACTGAATAGAGTGTTAGAATGTTCAATAATTACATTACAGTGATGGTAACATTTCTATAAGGGCTGTGGTTTCAGTGGTTGGTTTGACCAACAGCACTGGGATAGCTCAGAACACTGGTTAAGGGAAGACTGGATTTTCCTCACTTTGTCTTTGTTAGGTAAATAGCTAAATGGTGCAGAAATTTGTGTGAAACTGAATCTAAGGGCAGGCAATATTTTACATATTGTCCAGTGAAATCTTCTTCCTTCTTCTGCTGACATCATTTGACTGAACTGATGATTGAACTTGAGTTTTATGCCGTTAACCACTTAATACTGGAATTTTATGTCTCTTTATGCCATTGACATGGATTAGAAATAATTACTGTTAATATTGTGGAGACTAAATATGGAGTGGTGTAACTACCCTGCTCGTGTCATTCTTTAATAAATAAACATCTAAGGTAGTATTTTTCTTTTGTTTGTTTGTTTTTGTAGTAATAACATTCCAGAGTAAAATCTGTACTTCAGTATTGAAGTGATAAACACCTTCTGCAAGGTTAAACTTTATTTTCAAAACTCGTGGCTCTCCACATTCCTCATGTTTTTTGTTTGACTTGAAAATGTTCTATGAGAAACTCATACAGGAACTTCATAAACTTGTTGCATTTTGTTATAAGAGTTTTCTTAGTGTAATAAGGTTGGCATAACAACCAGCAACACAATGTAATCTTATGCATATGATATCTTTTTTTTTCCAGAGAAAAAAAATGTTTCCCAGTACCTTAATCAAAAACATACTTAAGGGAAATGCCAAAAATTGAAATAAATACTAACTTCACAAATTAAATAGGACATTTTATTTTAAGAACTACTGTAGAGAATAACATGCAATTAAAATTGTAAAGTTTGTATGGACTTTTATATACCTATGCTTTATTTAGTCTTTCAGTTTTGTCACCAACATAGTTTTGTGCTTCTTTGAGGGATAAAAACATATAAATTAACTCCTAAAACAGTGGTCTAAATACTAAAATGGCTTGGAGTGTATGTCTCCCAAGTTGGTGAAATTGATGAGCTTCACAAAAGTTATATCCACAATTGTGAAACTAGTCTGTTTTCTTATTGTGTTGGATGCTATAGTTGTCTCTTAGAAATCCTTTTGTGTCATATCCCAGCTTTGCTCTTTCCACTATTATAGGTACATTTCTCAAACACTTTTTTTTATCCTTGCATGCCAAAGTATTCAAATATTTCTTATGAGTATTGCTGCTGACTTCTGAAGCTAGATTCCATTCAATCCTGTCCAAATGAGGGTTTCTAAAAATTCAGAGTAATAGAACTTCTGGGGTTTTCCTCAGTTTCTTTAAAAGTGTTAGCTTAAATAAAGATGGTGTTGAATGTTAAAATTGGACTTCCTCCTGAACAAAAGTATGACTTTTCACACAGCTGATAAATAAATAGCTGAATGGTTTTTTAGAGATTCACAAAACATTGATGTCTTGACATATGAATTTCCTGTGGGTCTTTAATAAAACAGGGTGTATGAGAAAATGCTGTAGAGGGTTTTGGGTTTTTTTGAAGGGGGGAAAAAGCAACCTAACCCTGAAATAGAAGGGATATTAAAAAATATTTTCCATAAGATACTGGATTGTATAAAGCTGGCTAGGGGTGTTGTATCTGTATATTTTCCACATATATGTTAAAATGATATCAGCATAAGTTTTACAGGAAAATTAATTCTGCTTAAAAAATTCTTCTAATGAAACACACCTGCCTTTCTTCTGTAACATCTAGATACTTTCCCCCCAATCTTTCCTAGTCCTCTATCGGTAACGTCCTCTATTCAAAAAGGTTCCTCAGCATTATTAAGCATATTCCTCTGTATTGCTTCCAATTTGTAGCATTTGAAGTCTTTCTTTCACTGTAACATTTGTTCTACTAACCTTAAACTTACTGTCCTTACTATCTTGAAAGTATCTTTCTGCTCTTCCGTCACTTCAAAAAAAACACTTACCCTGTTTTACACACATTGTTTCTGGAAATACTGTATTTACTAGCCTGACAGCTCAATATGGAAAACTCAGAAACTGTAAACTTGGAAAACGCAATTTTTATAGTAGGGGGAAAGGAAAGAAGTTCTTAAATCCTTTATAATTACTGTACTCATATTATTTGTTAAATGAGGGAATGTCAAATTCTAGACACATGCCTTTGTCATAATGGTAAAGTCATAACACTGAACTACTCTGTGGTTGACTTTGAAGCTACAGCCTACATTAGAACTCATGCCAGATAAAAAACATATTTAATAAATAGAAGTAAAATATTTGTGAATGCAGTGAGGTGAACAGGCTGTGAAATTCAGTATCTGAGAATATTTCTAGTGGAGCTACTAATAATTATTACCTGTGATAGAGGCTGGAATAAGAGTTCTGGAAGCCCGCACTTCTGATTTAGCTTTTTAAAAATATGTTGGCTTCACCTGTCTGAGATTTATTTTTTTTTATGTTACAACAGTGAATTACTGTATTAAAGATAGCAGTTGAAGTTACAAATTTATACATTCTATAGGCTTAGCAGAGTAATAGTTTGCAAATTTTCAGAATGACTAAAGCATTAAATTACATCTTTATTTGTGCAGTAAACTTTATTTCATACAAGACTTGCAATTCTGTTATGTTCTTCTGAATTTACATTCTTTCAATCAGGTCTGTAAAGAAAGCAAGTTTTATGCATGGACCTGTTAATCTGGGACTATGGATCTAGGAATTAAAGGATGGATAGGACTTTTTGAGGACTAACATTTTGTCAAACAGAGAAGACTGTCCTTCGTTTAGCGCACACACATGCAATGTTATGTATCTAAGTATGTGCCTATGTTTGCTTTTTGTGTGAAAACTTGTCTTTTATTTAATTAATCTTGGTAGGAAAACCTATCTGCTTTACAAACTGCTTTAGAGATTTAATTTATCTAGATAAGTGCCTTACACCCCACGTACTTTGTACCTTGTAGCCCATCTATTGCAAAGTAAGACCGAATTTGCAAGCATGATTTTAAAGGAAGGAAAATGTTTTTTACTGTAGCATATATGACATATTCGCAAATACTTTTCCTCTAGAATTATAAATTGAGTCAAAGATGATGTTAATTTTGTTAATTCAAATTGTATTTTTGAAGTATTACATGAAAGGCAATCTGCCTGTGAGCTCTGCTGAAATCTAGAATGCTTGAGAATGTCTCTTCTAACTGCTAAATGTTCCAGTGTTAATTAAGCAGTAATATAAGTGGAATCAAATGTTATGACAGTGCAGTGGTCTCCTGTTGAATAAAAGTTCCGTGGTTAAGCAAACACTTTCAGCAATCAAGCATATTTCAACATTGTCTCTTCAATAGGAAGTGTTTCTGCAAAAGTCTTAAATAATGCCCTACAGAGAAATCTGTTCATCAAGTTTCTATTGTAGCAGTCTAATGACAGCAGCATCACTTTTCCCTTAATTATTTGAATGCAGGGACGGTGTTCTGAAACCTGTACGGTCACACACATGGTGGTTCTCTATTCCAGTCCTTGTCCATGGCAATATCCGAGACTTTTGCCAGCTGAAGCTTTTACCTCCTCCAGGGGTAAAAGAAAGCAAGAAAGATGAGCTGCATTCCACGATATGCCATCATGACCGTTTGACAGTGCAGAGCTGCAGAGGGCAGACTTGCAGCCATCTCAATGCATGTAATCCGGACGCATGGAATAGTTGGAGTAGAAGCATTTTGAACACAAATGCGGAAGCAGTCTAGTTGGTGTTCCATTCTGATAGACACCTATGTGTTAACAGTTCTGTGTATTCAGGAGTCATTCCATCTTTAAAGAAGTTTTGAAAATCAAATTGATTTAATCTCTGAAGAAATAGTGACAAATTCTGGCTGAAGTACTGTTTCCACGCCAGTCCTACCTTTTCATTGTAAACTTGTTCTTCAGTGTGGGGTAATCTTGAGATGTAGTCATAATGATGTTCAAAAGAACATCAGCCATTTCCATGGTCAAAGAGCAGGGCACAATCAGAAGAAGACAGCTAGCTAGCAAGGACTGAGCTTATATTTATCTACTTTCAGAGCAGCAGGGGTGAGGAAGAAAGAAGGATAAAGCATGTGGTAATTGACAGTGGACACTGCCCATAGGTAACAGCAGGAGTGAAGCTTGTTGAAGTTTGGACTGGAACACCACCAACTCAGGTCTGAGAGACTTTATCTTGGCAGCTAATTCCACTTTATGATAGACTGACCATTATCTGTATGATTTCAGATGAAAGCACTTGAACTGTTAGCAAAATTACCTGAATTTGCACTGATTTATGCAGTGACAACCATCTAATGTTATGAGTGATAAAACCCATTCAAGCCTTGTTCCTGCAGACACTACATACATGTTTAATCTGATGGCGAGGCCTGCTTCTGTTTTTAGGACTACATCTTGATAATAACAAGACATATGAAGCATAATCTTAATGGAAGAAAAGTCTGTTTAATACTTTGTGGTAAATTTTTAAGTATTTTTGACTTAAGGGGATAAAATAGGTACATGAGAGTCACAGTGGACTAACTGATCATCTAAGGGAAAATCAAGATAGAGGTGACAGTCAATAGAGATCTAGACTTTTTTTTTTTTTAGTTTATTTTGGGCAAATTTGCTGCTAATATAGGATGCAGGCTCAGGATAGTCTGTGAATTAGGTACCCTGGGTAAGAAGGTACTGTCCATTCATTTAAGAGTTACTGCTAGTTTAATTGGATTTTTAGCTGTCTTTCAGACTGAACTGCAAATGTATTCATAGTCCAATGCAGTAGGAAGTAAAATACGCTCATTTGCAGCTGCAAGACTAATTAATTTTACTTCACTTTGCAAAAGATTTACTGTGGCTTATGTGGCTCTGGGAAAAGGAATTGTAGATTGTTGTAAAGTGCTGTAGAATGAAGATTTTATTTTTTTCTTAAATAAAGACTGACTAGTTAGGGCTTACTTCAGCAATAGTTAGGATTATGTACACTGAGGTTAGAATAAGGATTATGTTTTACCACCCTTCCTCAGGCTCACTGGAAAATACTTAGAACTTAGTATTTGCTCAGATATGCTTTCTGATTTGTCATGCAAAAAATAGAGAAAAAACTACAAAAAGAAAATGAGAGGAGATTGCATGAGACTGATTGGCAAACTAGCAACAGCTGTTACCACAATCAAGGGGAATGACAAGTAGTTATTCTTTAGTGAGAACTGAAGGAGTGAGAATTGTATTTAACATAAAGAAGAAAAAGGAGGAGTGATGAGAAGAGAGAGCAGTTAAAGAAGCCTTTAAAATACCACCTTGTCAGAAGCTCTTGGGACAAAGAGGTTAGTCAACAAGGGGAAAAGGTGTTTGGGTGTTTTTCTGACTTTTTTTTTATTAAAAAAAAAGGGATCAAAACAATACTTTTTTTAAAAATATCTAAGTTAGTTATGAAGTTTGTCTCTTGAAGACCTTGTGATGTGCTCTAGGGGACAGGAAGTTAATGTCTGAATCTCAAACAGTACAAAGCTTTTTCGGGTTTAAGACAGACGATGGGAGAACTACTCATATGCCTTTGCTGGGTGGGCTGGTGTTCTTGAAGAACAGGAAGAGCTTGTAGTAATTTCTAAATTTTTTCTGTACTTGTTTCCTTTCATTCTCTTTGTTTTTGTTACTTCTGTGATTCAAGAGCACAAGGATCTGAAGATAAAATTGAGCTGAACTGAAAACTCTCTGAACCAGTAGAATTGCCTGGTGCTGTGATCACACTCAATTTCACATTGCTGCTAGTGTCATGTAGAGTAATATTGTGAAGGATTCTGTCAATTTTTGGTTCAGCGCTAGTTGTCATAATGGTAAAGAGTTACAAGGAAGGTTTCAATCTTCAGTTAGTAAATGAGAAACTTTAATAGCAAAAGGAGGACTGGTATTTTTTGCAATGTTTTTGTTCTCATAAAACTTTCACATACAATCTTTTCATTTCCTGACTGAATACCTGCAGCTGATTTTCTAAAACCGTACGTGGCATTTGAAACCTTGGTTCTACACATATTTTTCATGATGGAAAAGTTAAATTGGTCAAACTCCTTGGCTGTCCATTTCTATTCCCCAACAACCTTCTCAGTTGAATTAATTAGTGGACTGTACACACAACCAACAAACTAATCTAAACTGAGTAGTTCTGTGGTGAAAACAAAAGAAAGAGAAAAACCCGAACCCTAACATTTTTTAACACATTGAATTACCTGAATGCCTCCAGATAGTTTTGCTGGTTCAAATGAGGGTGCAGAGTAAGGGTGGAGGTGGAATCTGCTTTAGCCACCTTTGTCATTGGAAGAAAGATTTATAGGACTTCTACCTCTTGCTTGTTATCATGTGTACTCTGTAATAAGAAGGTTTTTTTGCTGGTTTCATTAACTTTTATTTGCTGTGTTCTAGAGACCTAGTTAGAGAGCAGGATGGGACTCTTGTGCTGGGTGACATGCATTTAATGAATACAAATTCTCTTTTATCCTTGCAATGGACATGAAATTCCACTGTCATGTCAAGATGTATGCATTTACATATGCGGCACATAATAAAACATTTAACAATATTTGTTGCTATTTAGAACTTTAGAAAATGTAGTTAAACTTTAAGCTTACTAATTTTTCCATTGCTTCCCCCCCCCCCCCTTTCACTCACCCATGCATCATTCTAACATCTATTTCTTATAGGGAATTTCATAGCTTTCAGATCACATACTGAGGATCCTATTTGCTATTTATGTATTAATAACTCTTGGTATAGTGTAAGTAGTATGCAGCTACCTGTTGTAAGTTTCTACTATAGGAATTCTCAATTGCTGCTTTTCTTTACTACAATGACTTCCCTCTTGCTCTTCTATTTTGCTCTCTTGTTTCTCAGGTGTGACTCTATTTCTGCTGTTAACACAGCTGTCTGCATTTACAAGTTGTGATTGAATTCACTGTGGTCAGCCCTGAGTGCTATATCTTGAGCTTGTGAGTGGCTATCCTTTTCTAAGCCTTTGTCTGACTGCCTCATTGCCCTTTACTTCCCCACAGAAACATTCCTAAGCTGATATTTCGGGTGCCAAATCTGAGTCTCAGACAATCCTTTTTGTGAATAAAATGTAAGTCTGGGAAAAGATTCATTGTGAAACCTGTGTAGCAGTTCTTCTTTGTTACATTTCTCAAATAAGGAATGAACCATGAGTAAAAGATGGGAACACTAGATAGTATTTTTAAGATTAAATTAAGTCTATTGAACAAAATTATTTTTTCATTACTACACAAATTATAATCTGTTTAAGAGTTGTGCTCGGTAGTCACACTTGCTCAGAGTAATACAAAAAGCATATTGCTTGGTTTTGTTGTTTGTTTTCTTTTTTCCCTGAAAGCCAGTTTGAAGCAAGTGGAGCTGCATAAAAAGCTTGTCAGCTTATCCAGGAAAAAGATGCACACTGGGTACATAGGTATCAGACTCTATTTCATCACTGTCGTAGTAATTCATCTCAATCTTACTTTTGGGAGGCCACTTCTAAGTTTAATGTCAATTTACATTTCAGTGAATACTTTGTTTCTATTTCTTCACTGCAGCAAATATATCCTTATTATATGGCAGCATTTTGAAATGCCTATCATGTTTGAAAAAATCTACAGTGACAAAACATACTCAGTAAAATTTAAGCTATAGAAAATAATATTGCACACTGAACCCCCAGTAGTTTCAGTCCTAGTAAAGCAGAAAAAACCTCCTGAAGTTATCCTGAATTTTCCTAACACTCCTTCTGTACTCCAGGGTGATGAATGAATGTCTTTACATGTTTAAAGTTTGCCGAGTCTGGATGCTGAAGGGACTCGCAAGAGAAGTTTAAATGTCGATAGGAAATTTTTAGTTTGAAAGCCCTCATCAAACACAATAAAAATATTGCTTAATGGGGTGAAAATATATATCATAAGCAAGGTATTTTTGGAATTAGCCATTCAAACTATTATCATGAACTTCATTTTTACACAACAAGTGGTTTCATCTTTTTCCATCCTCATTGAAGAATACCAAACTTGTCTGGCTAAATTCTGCATTAACTGTCTTCTAAGTGTTCAAAGGAGGGCGTTATGCAATGTAATGTACAAAATTAATATATTGTGTGATACTTGTGATTTCTCAAAATCAATAATCAGTCCTTTTTCATTATAATAATTTTTGCAAGGAAGTACAAGGGTATACTATGACACTGCAAAGTAAAAATTGCATGTACTTTGCTTTCTGTGACTTTGCTGCTGCAGCTTACTCTGTTTCAAAAGCTATCAAATATACTTCATATTATAGATATTACAGTTATAGGTCCTCTGGATTTAGTATTTTGTTGTTGTCACTGCTGTGAAAACAGCTAAACATAAGTAGATTTTAATGAGAAATTAATTTTAATTGATGACTTCAGGGTTTACAGGATTTGAAGGTAGACAGTGTGTACAACACATGTGCTTTGACTAGGACTTGTGATGAAAAACTCCGTTGAAACCATCCTTTTCTTCACATTTGGCATAGTGATCAAATGCTTTGTTCTTTTCAGTTTCTTCCTCATGACTTTGTGAAATCATCTGTAGTTAAAAAAAGTGCCACATTTTCTCCAGATACATAATACTTCTGTTAGTATCTTATCATTAACCCAAATAAAACCCAGTAAACAAAAAAGCTCATTTGCATTTTTTGAAGTTTTTATCTATATGTACAAATTTTATTAGCACATTGAAGCTAAAATCCTCTATGAAAATGCTGAATGCTAAGCTACATTGAACTAGAAGCTAAAGTTTTAGTTTTCTTCTTGATCAATAATTTGTCTTAATTGTTTTAATCTTGTGAGCTTTTTCCACCCATATTTTTTGAAGCTGAAATGTTTCAAGGTGGCAGGTTCTAGATTCAGTTATCTGACTGTCTTATTGCCTATCTATCCTCCATATATTTATTTTTTATAATACAGTTGGTAAAAATGCCAATTAAATAATTTATAGTTACTTTAAATGGGTGAAGGTTATAACTTTTGTATGTTTACTTGAAGTAATTTATTTCTAATTTATTTTTCCAGTTAATTTAGCAGAAATTAGTCTATTTCTTATTACATCAGTGAATTTTATGTCTTTACTAACGTATCTTTATGTTTTAAAGTACACCCATAGCTTGTGAAAAAAGTACTGTCAGTGAATTTCAGATTCAACTACTTTTATTTCCAGTGGACTCTTTTTGGAGGGGAAGTTGACTTTTGGACAGAACGTGAAAACCTACGCAAAGAATTTTATCTTCATTCTCTTCCAATTTCTTGATAATTTGATATAGAGGAGGCCAGTGGAAGCCTCATTCTCTTTTACTGTGCGTTAAAAGAGCTAAGTGTAACCTTTGTCGCTGGCTTGGGAGAGCTCCTATACAAAGTAATTTTCTACTAAATTGAAAGCTTATGGTAGTCAATAATCACTTTATGTAATAGACATATATCTTACCTTGTAGCCCAATTATCAAATAAAGGTGCTTTATTGTGAAGAGTTTTCTTAGTTTGGCCAGTTATTTTGTTGAAATCCAACAATGTGGTGAATCAATTTCTTGTTATCTATGTAGACAGTTGGTGGCTGGCTCTATTGTCCTGTCAGTCTGCATTGATACTTTCTCTATGGATTAATGGTAAAAATGTTAACTGTGCAGGTTTGGGAAGCTAATTTAATCTTCTTTACAATCTGAAAAGCTTTGTCTCTAGTTTACTAGGTATCCTTTATTGCTTTATAATGTCACTATTAATACTGATTCACAAGATACTTTGCTTTCTGTCTGTCTTTTCTTATTCGATACTGTCCTGAAGCCAGTGTGCAAATGAGCCGAAGATTCTCTTTCATAGTAAACATATGGTTGTCACTAGCTATGTTTGTTGTGAATGCTCTGAATTTTTCTGTATACACCAAGTATGGTCAGGCATGCATTTTAATTCAGTGAATTTAAGCAGTCTGATCTAGTATGTCTAGTTAGACCACTTCAGTTCTCTGTGCTTTGTGGAGAAACTGTTTGTGTTTGAGGTACGATCAGAAGACTTAACTGCTCCTTGAGAGGCTGCAGCAAGCTGCTGAATAGATGTCAGGTGTACAGTGTTTTGTCTGTAACCTCACATTTCTTTAGGATTTGAAGACTGACTCAGGACTGTCCATTAGAAGCATCTCTTCATTCAGTAGCCAGAAATCTAGTGGTTTTTTCATAAGAGTAAAGACCTACATGTGAGATGCTTGTTCTCCTAAGAAGGACAGTAATAGTGATTGCAGGCACCTCTTAGTGCTTAGGATTGCACAGGCAGTGGAAACACCAATCTCTCAGTCTTCCATCTTCGGTCAGTAACTCCTGTGTCCTACAGAAGCAGCGGGTTAGTTTATTAAGGTGCAACAAATCATTTTGAGAGAGAAATAACCAAAGAGCCTTGCTCTGAGATGCCATGATTATGAGAAGAGGCCTTGGATGCACTACTGGATTGCTTTTGCAATTTTTTCTATTATATATTTATTAGGTAAACTTAAATCCTATGAGCAGGAACTAGCATCCAGGTTTCAACTCGGTGAAGTTTTAAAGCTGTTGATTGCTAAGGTTGTAGACACACAGGCATTCAATGTCAGAACTGGATATAAAAGATCTGACATTTAGGCATTGTTAGTGAATGTCAACTGTTGCACTTGAAGAATGATAGCTTTAGAAATAAGTGACGTATGTGAGCCACCTTTCTATTATCACAATATTCTTACATGCTTTACAACAGCAGAATGTATTTTTTTGTTTAATGTGTCAGAGAATGTCATTTATAATTTTGACAAGCAGAGAACTTTGGCAGAGAACTTCAAGGGAATTCTAGGGTTCAAACAACCATGTAGATCAAACAACTATATCTTACTAGGAGAAACATCATGGAAAGGTTTCCGTACTGTTTATTGTTGAATGATAATGTTTAGCAATGTGCTAATAAAAAAGAAGAAAATTAACACTGTTGGGAGCCTGTATAGTGGAAGTCCTACTAAAGAGCTCTAAGTAATTTTAAAAATTATACTGAAAAGAAGGTGTGTGTCTAAACTCTATGGTGCTAATGTGTGTCCCCTGTACTCACACAGTGAGTAATAAATGCCTTCTGTATTTCAAAATGGCATGTGGGGGTGAAAATATATCTCCAGTCAGTTCTCAGTCATGGCACATACAGTGCCATCTTACCAAGGTTATTATCATTATTTTTTCTGTAACATTTGTGTGTGCTTAAGCTTCAAACATAAAGCAAGATGGTTTTTGCCTAATTATCAAAACATGAAAGAGATTCATTTTATAAGCTATAGCAAAAATGTTAAGTATTGTTTATTTCTCTTTATAACAGTAACGGACTGAAGTGTGCTTTTAAGATGGATGAACATAGTCTTCATAAAATTCATCTATCTTACTACAGATGAATGCGTGTAAAGTGAAATAATGACTTGGTTTTTGTAGTGAGCAGTTATTAAAGAAGGCTTCTGAGGCATGACTGTGCTATAACCAGAACCTAAGTATACATAGGGACAATGGTAAACGATTTTTAAGAATCAAATTTGGAAGTTTTAAAAAGGATTTCCTCTTAGTGTTTCAGATTAAGCCCTTTTCTTACATGAACATTACTCTTTGCGGAAGGTATTAGTTAAGTGGAGGAAAAAATCCCCTGAAATGCAGAGCACCTTAAAATGGCACACTGGAAGTATGTCAGACAGTTTATGGGAAGGTAATAAATAAGTTTCACAAATCATAAGTAAGACCTAAAAAATAATGATTATTGCCTGTACAAGGATATATATTGACAATATAAGGATCAGCTACAGAGTATCCTGGGTATCAGTGAGACAAGAGCTCCCTTCTGCTTTTTTGTCTGAAGGGTGGCTTTTTCAGTAGCATTTCAAAAGTGGTCTCAGGGTACTTGTGCCTCTTTCACAGGTTAGTTGGAAAATACAGTAGGCAGAGAATGTTCCGCTACTTTATGAGAGAAAAACATTGAGTCTGTTGTAGGGCAGAATCCAAGTAACAGACCTACAATTATTGGAAATTTTGATATATTTGTAGATGCTTATTTTGGTAGAGCTAGAGTGTATGTGAATCAAAATTCAACTGTTAGGTTTATCTTTAAGCTAAATTTGTACATAATATGGCAGTATTTGTAGTAAATAACAACAAAGTTGTGAGAATCTAGAGCCAAGAAGTTTGTTGTTTGACTTGCATATAACAATAATTTTACAATATCTGTTCCATTTCTGTTGTTCAAATGCCTAAATATAATAATAAGTTAATACACAAAAATACTAGGTGTTATTGCTGATAACAATTATGTAATTGACATTTTGCACTTGAAATACGTAAAGTTACGTTACTGCAAGTCATGCTCTGCTAAATATGGGCAATTTCTTTCTCTGAAAAGTTAATATATATAAGGTCAGGATTCCGACATGGCATTTAACCCTTATCTTGTTTTTTTCACTTTGTCCAAGTATCTGAATAGCATTTTTTGTGAACTTCTAAGTTACTACCAGAATCTAGAACAATTTTGGTTTGTGCATAGAACTTTACTGTTTGAGTGCAAGCCACTAAAACTACCTCTGTAAACTGGTAAATTGCAAATACTTGTTCCAACTAGAATTATGTCTGTCATCATTTCAGGATGTTATTTAGTGCAGAGATAAACAGTTCTGTGGAGCTTGAGAAAATTAGAGTCTAGGGACAAAAGAAGAAAGGACTGCAGTTTTACTTGTTACCTTTTATGGTTCTAGAATAGTGTATCTACATTCCACTTTGTGCATCAGTGGTGGGCTTGAGTGAATACTATAAAACTTAAGACAATTTTGTATTTTAAATATGCCCTAACTTGCGAATACAGGTGTTCTAGATGAGCACACAGTCTTTATAGAGCTGTTGAAGTTAAAATGTCATGAAAACTGAAAAATAAAAACCTTGCTGGATACCACTGGCTCCACTAGCTCTCCAAGGCATTTATGGTGGGGAGGGTTTTCTAGAAATTTACTAGTTTTGATCCAAGCACGTAGAATGAGGCAAAGCTGGAGCATGCCATTGTTTCAATAGACCTGAAAATGTAACATTTTTCAGGAAGTGTTGCTAGATTAGTTTGGGGGGTTTGTAGTGTTTTATTTTGTTTGGAGGTTTGGGGTTTTTTCAGCCTAGACAACAGACTCATGCTCCCTACAGAGGGAAGCCAGGCACAGTCTTCTAATAGCTAAAAGATAACTATAAAAAATGCAGGCTTTCTCCTCATGACTATGTACAGTAATAGGACATGGTCACAGGCACCTGAAGTTTCAGGAAAAATTCTTTTTGTATGCAAGACTGTGAGAACAAACTTGGAAATAGGTTGCTTGACAGGACCCTGGATTACCTAGTCTAAGGTCCTACATTCAATAGAAAGTTGGACCAAGTTATCTCCAGAGGTCCATTCCACTAGAATTCAAGACTATAGTCTTACTATAGCCTTAGGCGTTCCCTCCATATTTCTGCATAAACGGAGTTAGGAAATTACCTCCTTTCTCTAAAAAGATAGACAAAATGCTAGAAAACTGATGCATTGCTAGAGTATTATTTTGTTTGCTGTTCAGTAATTTACGCTCGAAATCCTATTATATACACTCTATCATTATTTGGATACTCTTTATGTATGAGGGTATAGAGAGCTGGAGTGAAAGGAGACAGCCTTGATCAGGTCAAGTACCAGTTGCAGAACAGGAAGTGGAGATAAAACAGGCTTATAATCAGGTATTTTCTTACCCATTGAGAAAATTGTATATATTTATTTTATCCTGTAGGTGGAAGAGTTAAGCAACTGCATGTAGCATGTCAGACTCAGTATACATAGCTTTGGTTCAGAACTGATGGGTAGCTCAGTTTATAAGGAATGTATTTTCTGTAGCTGTAAAGGCTACTGTTTATACTGTGTGGTACTCTTAAGGAAGGAACAAGGACCTCAGGAAGATTGATGTGTACTGACAATACGTGATGCAGAAAAAACATGAGTTTTGTTGGGGGACAGGTTGGTTTGTTTTAAGCATCTCTGAGATTTGTTTTTGGGTGTGAGTTCTCTGGTTTTATGGAGGGTTTTATTTGGATTTGTTAGTTTGTTGAAAACAGTGTGTGAGGGTGTTTGAAGGTGAAAGCACTGCAGAGACTGCCAAGACTGTATGTTGTGCTGGCTGTCTAGAGTGGTGCACACTATGCACAGTGTGGTGTGTATAAGCATTGTTGGTCTACAGTGGGCTTTAGGGAAATCTCGTTAATGGCGCCTGGATTTCCTCTTAGAAGAGGACTGAATGACTAGATTGCCTTAAAACAAACTCTATATGAATATGGATGTCATTATCCCACAGCATATCATCAGACTTTTACTTTGGAATCATAAATGGGTTGACTTTGGATGTACTTATGCATGATAGTGTTTAGATGTGTTAAATGACAAAGTATGGTTCTTTCATTTCTTTCCTCTGAAATTATTCATGCATCTGCTGTTTATTTGTGACTTAAATATTCTAGGTCATCTTATATTAAGAAAGCCTTAAATATTTACTAGCCCTGTTAAGCTTACTGCCTAATGCATCAGTTTCAGGTGGTCTAGTAAAAAAAAATTAGTTATGATTGCACTATGTAATGACATACTGACTATCCAAAGTTTCGGTAATGCTCCTATATATGTACCGTTATATATGCATGTTCTTGTGTGTGTGTGTGTGTGTATAGAGAGATATACTAAAACTGCTCTATACAGTTTTATATAATTTGTAATTATTCCTAAAAAATATCAACAATTTCTGCAAACAGTGAAAACTCATAAAATCATGCTGTGTGCTTCTGCCAGCCCATTCATAAATTTTACCACTGAGACCCTTTAGTCAGTAACCAGTTCATGATCCTATAATCAATGGGCACCAAGTGATCCTTGCATAAAGCCAGTTTGAGTGATTCCTATGAAAAACTGTCACTGTATGTACTTCTATCAGAAGTCAGTTTTCTTCTGCTGCCTCCTGCAATTTATTATCTCAGATCTGTAAAGCAGAGTGGAGTGATCCAATGTCTTTTGCCTAACACCATGCACCTTTGCTGGCCAAGTTCAGGGGGAAGATAATATAATTTCTTTCTGACAGAAACATTCTGAGGGTGCACACTTAATCCATTGCAGTGAGAAACTGGAGGGAGTGTTTCCTGAGAGACTGTAATCAGTATGGACTGCATTCATGTCCCTCAATTCCTCCTTTTCTGTGTCTTCAGGAACCCAGATGTCATATTTTTGACAGAACTGCATATTAGAGTCATTGGAAGAACATCCAAAGAAGATAGGCTGCTCATGCAGTCCTGATTGATTTAACAATTAAAAGAAAAAAATATTCTTAAACAACTTAGGTAATTGCTTAGCTCTGCTAGGATCCAAATTAATAGTAACATCTCAGCTAGTTATTAAAAGGTAGGCAGTTATAAAAGTTGTGCTATTTAGTGTCATTGTTATAACTTATAGAGGAAGTTGATTTATAGGAAGAGTTGCTTATTTTGAGTAAAACAGAAACCCCAAAAACTTAATTATGCATGAAAAGTATTCTTTGAAAACACATAAGCCTGAAGCCCCAGAGAAGAGTTTGAAAATACCCGTCTGAAGATAAAAAATTTACATTTCTCATGAAGGAAATATCATACAAAAAGAGAAAAGGATTTGACACATTAAGTATGAGCCTGTATTGATTTATTTAGAGATGAAAATTAATTGAAAATTTTGTTTAAACAACACTGTTTGAAATACAAAATAAGAACACAGCTTGGCAAATGTACATGTGACTTGTCTCAGTAATTTTCTTGATTTTAGTTGAAATTCTGAAAGGCTTATCTGCTTGAATATCTTTTCCTTTTGTATGGAGGCATTAGGAAAACTGCAGTTTTTTTCTTTTGTGGATAGTTGTTGCTGCTTTTATTTATTTTTTTTAAGCAAACAGGAGGAATTCTATAAATGCATCGGGAGCAAGTGCAGGCGCATCTTAAGGGTTATTTAAAACTTGATTGAAACACTACATTGTCTGAAGAGTAACAGTTATTATCTCTCTATAACAATTGAGGGCTTGAAATGGAAAATATAGTGAAACTTCTGCATAGTTCTGTATTTAAATGTAAGGAAGTTATATAAATAACGACAAGAAAAAATAGCAAAATGATGAAGAAAACTCAATAAATCAGTGCCTATAACAATTCTTGAGAGTTGCTAACTTGGTGCTTCCAGATATCTGTCTCTGGAATAACTGCTTGATCAATCACCCACATAAAACTAGTTTAGGGCTTAGTGCCTGCAGTTTGTTCCACTGAATATAGTGGTGGCTTCCCACATGATAGAGAAAAGCAGAACATGAATAATTATAGAATAGTCAGACACTTGTACAAAAGTTGTTTGATTATTACCTTACTCCTACATTAAGAAGTTCTCCGAGAACTCTAAAACTTGTAGTTCATTTAGACTGCTCAGATACCTGGTAGCATACACTGGAAAAAGCAGTTGAAACTTTGGCATGTGCTAACAGTCCTTATGTTGCACTCACTCAGAAATTGCCAAGGGTTGTCACTACCATGTCTTTAGTGATCTGATATATCAGTTTAGTCATTAGTAGCAGCTAGGATATTTTTTATTATTCCTGCGGCTAATGTTGTTTGCCAGGATTTCAGGAAAAAATGAAAAAGTGTACGGGCAAAATTCTAGCCCCACTAAAGTCCACAGGAAAATTCATAACTTCTTTGAAATTGGATTAATTTATTAGTTGTTTTTTTTTTTGTATTTATTGTGCTCTCAAAAAAAAAAAAGTCAAAATATGAAGATAAAAAAATGCCATACAGTTACATAATAGACTTAATTTGGAGCAAAACTGGACTGCTTTATCTACTCATTATTAAGATAGAGCAGACTGCTAAATTGTGGGATGTTTGATTGTGGTAAGCTAAGTGGCAGTTACAGTGAATAATATGCTGCTATTTGCCAGCTTAACTAATTTCACAGAATCATAGAGTATGCCGAGGTTGGAAGGATCACACCAGGATCAATGAGTCCAACCCTTTAGCCCTGCACAGGACCCTCCCCAAGAGTCATACCATATGCCTGAGAGTATCATCCAAATGTTTCTGGAACTCTGGCAGACTTGCTGCTGTGACCACTTCCCTGAGAATCCTGTTCAGTACCCAGCCACCCTCTGTGTGAAGAACCTTTTCTTGATATCCAACATAAACCTCCCTTGACCCAACTTCAGGTCATTCTATCAGGTCCTGTCACTGGTCACCACAGAGAAGAGATCTGTGTCCTCTTCCTCTCATGAGGAAGTTGTAGACTGCAATGAGGTCTCCCCTTGGTTTCTTCTTCTCCGGGTTGAATAGACCAAGTTCTCTCAGCCACTCCTCATACAGCTTCCCCTCAAGACCCTTCACCATCTTCATTGTCCTCCTTTGGACAGTCACTAACAACTTCTTTTCTTTCTTACATTGTTGTGCCCAAAACTGCACACAAAATTCAAGGTGAGGCTGCCCCAGTGCAGAGCAGAGTAGAACAATCCCTTCCATCAACCAGCTGGTGATGCTGTGCCTGATACCCCTCAGGACATGGTTGGCCCTCCTGGCTGCCAGGGAACTGCTGACTCATATTCAACTTGCCATCGACCAGGACCCCCAGGTCCCTTTCCACAGCACTGCCTTCCAGCATCTCATTCCCCAGTCTGTACAAACATCCAGGGTTGCCCCATTCAATGTGCAGAATCCGGGGCTTTCTTCCTCTTTCTTTGCCAGGGTTGGCATGCTCAAACAGATGACAATGAAGCTAGGAAAATCAGAGGAAATAATGGTATCTGTTCATTAAATAATGTCAATCCAGATGTCTGGGATTATTTTTTGTGCATTCAGGCAGAAAGATCAATCAGCAGTTGCCAGTGTTTGCTGCCATGGTGTTTCTCTTCCCCTCCAGATTCTCTTCTGCTAAAAAACAAATGCATATTGTGTCACTATTTTCTTTGTAGGAAGAAATAGTGTCTGGAATGCCTTTGTAAGTTTCCTGGGAACTTGGGAAAATAAGTTTTTTGATAGAAGAGTATGTTTCCTTTTTTTTTTTTAAGAATTTAACTGAGTAGCAAGAAGAATAGCAGTTTATCCATTAAAGAAAAGATGACAATTATGACAAACGATGGATATTTTTGTATAATAAAAGGGTTTAGGAAGCATACTGATTTTTTTTTGATTTTTTTTTCCCCATTCCTTGCAGAAGTAGAACTTTTCTCCTTGAAGGAGAAAGACAGGTGACAAATTTGATCAGTCTTTTGTAGCTCTTTGTTCTGCAGAAAAGAATGGGAGATGCCTAATGTTGTCAGTTTTTGATCCAAAGAGAGATTTTTGAATTGTGAATTGACATCACACTTGCAAGTATTCATCCTAGAACTGTCTGATACAAATGAAGATTCGGATCCTATGAAAGGTTGGTTTTATCTAAAGAAAAAAACCCAGAATGCAAAAATATGTAATAGAAGAAATAACTGGAAAAGCTAAATGTTTTTCAAAGAGATATTCCAGAAAGCAAAATACTTAATCCTTGTTCAGCTTAGAGAGTAAGGTCTGTCTTAAAGTCTGTATTGCTGTGTGTAGGCAAAGCCAGACTTGCTGAGCAGATGGCATACTAATCATCATGTACCAGTCCCACTTTTTTCCTATGCCCTCCTGATTTGTTCACCTTTCCTGCACCTAATTTTGCTACCTACCTCCACTGTCTTACTAAATTCATGAAATGTGAAAGATGGAACTTAATTATGACTGGAGATTCTGATCACAACAGTCATTCATCCAAAAAACATATCAAATACTCTTTTTCACCCACTCAAAACGTCAGCAAGTGATGAACAAATGCATTTTTACTCTTTCTGGTTTACTGACTTGCAAATATTTTATGATTAAGGGTTTAAACAAAGCAAAATGACTGAGAAGAAAAGTTCCTGCTATTCATCTTTCTGACATCAAGGATGGGATTCTTTTCTGACTTTAACAAAGAAATTTAAACTCATAGCTATATCTAATTAGTCAATGTTTACAGGATTAGAGAAAGGTGAAGTATGGTGTTTTGGAGGAGATGGTGGTGATAAAAGAATTTTTGGCAGTGGTGAATCCCCTTTATGTTGTCTAGATGAAATGTGGTTGATATAATATTTAGTCATGCTAAGAGGACTTTTTTTTTAACTCTGCAGTCTGAGTTACTTTGCTTTTATACCTGTTTGTCTTGAAGGTATCACCCATAATTTTGATATATTTCTTAGTGATTGTGGTCTTTTGCCTGTTAATGGTATGCTAAGGAACTTTGCTTAGTATTTGCTCTATAGTACAAGGTAATGTTGCTAATAAATGGTAATCTTGTCTCTATAAAATTATTTAAAAATATGTGCTATACAGTTATGGAAGCTTTGTTCTTCTGCCTTTGGGAGTGAATTGGAAAGTTCAGCCAGCAGATCTTACTTTCTCAGAGGACATAGCAGGCATTGATAATGTGCTGTAAACTGTAATTCTGTAGTGACATCAGACTGCAGGCTGACAGCAGTCTCTTGGGTGCAAGTGCCAAGGCTGTAATGCTTTCTCAGTGAAGTGACTGATGTCTTTAGAAAGTGTGTTTGATTCCAAAGGACGCTTTAGTTTTTGTTAAAGACAAAAGCAATTTTGACTTTTGTAATGCATAGTTATCACTGTATAACAGTGAATAAAATTACTATTCTCATATAAGAGATTTACTGTTTGAATTTAGTTAAGTCCACCTTGTTTTCAATGTAATCACTATACAATGAATTGTGTTTTTGTAAATAGATTAGACTGCATGTTTTCTATTAATATTGAGACCAAAATTTGAAAAGTTTGAGTTTAAATATTCTCTCTGGTTTTTGGATATTTTCATATGCTTAAACTATCCTCTAGACATGCTTTATTAAGAATTGAAAACAAGTGAAATTTTCAGTTATTGTTTCATAATTCTCTCAAGTATTCTCTGAATGTAAGGGGTCCTATAGGTAGAAAACACAAGGAAACACTTCTTTAGTCACATATACTGTTGTTTATTATAATACACATCTGTTAATAACTATGTAATATATTTCAAAAGTACTTTTGTAAATAATTTTGTTTGAAACTATAAAAAATTGCAGTGACTGACATGATTGGACACATAGAAACCATATGATCAAATAAATCTTGGTGTCTGAGAAACCAAGGCACTTGTCTGCCTTTTTTTTACAGTAGAAGAGGCAAAGCAAAAAATAAATCAGTTTTGCATAAACTTTCCAAGTATTTCTTTGATCTTTAGTGTCATTGGTCATGTTAGCTCATTACAACAGCATTTCCTGTTTACAAGATGTTTGTTTTTTGGAAAAAACCACAACACATAAATTTATCTTATCATTTTTCTTAAATTATAGTCTTTAACTATGGCCATGCCACCCTGACATCCAATCTCGTCAGATCTCATAAGCTCAGCAGGGTCAGGCCAGTTAGTACTTGGATCGGAGACCTCCTGGGAATACCGGGGGCTGTAGGTTCTAGTCCTGAGGACTTCGCTGTCACCGTCCATTGCTTGGCCGTGGCAGATGAACCTTAGGAGTTAAAGGGTGGGGCCAGTTCTGTGCACGCTGTGCCTCAACTAAAAAATCCACTGTGCAGGCTCGAAGGGCACGCCCATGTCGGTGGAACCCTTCCCAAATCTTTGCGAAGCCTAACCATGATGAGAGTCTTCTTTATTGGGCACATAATTTTTCCTCATACTTGTCTTGTAATATGATAGCATGGCTAGTGATTCTATATCAGTGGCATCAAGCTTTCTAACAGAACTTGAGCAGTTAGGCTTTATTTTAAGCAAGTATTTGTTAAGATGCTTTAGAAAACTTTCATTAGAAAACATCTCCATATTTTTTTTGCTTCAAAATCTTTCTTTTCATTTTTTTAATCTATTCTCCTCTATGAAGTGGAAACAGTTCAAAATGGAGAACTTACACAATGCATTAAACTCAGTTCTCCATAACCTTTCTCAACTAGTTTTTGACATTCAGCATCAAGATAGAGGCAAAGATTCTATATATTCTAGTGATATTTCCACCTCCACAGAAAGGAATAACCTTTATCAGATCTATGCATTCTCCTGGATTTTTGCCATTTCTGTTTGAGATTTTGTTGTTGTTGTGAGGGATTTTTTAGTTGGTTTTTGTGATTGTTAATTAAAATGAAGAGAAACAGTGTGTTCTGACATGATTTGTCCAAAGCTTAATCATAAACTACTATTTAAAATATTTACTGTTAATTTCTACATGGCAAATACTCAACAAATGAAGAGCAAAGCAGAAGAAGAAAGAAGATGAAATAAATAATGAAACATTTGTTCAATAACCATTCTTTAGAAGAAATCAGAATGTGGTGTAGTTAGTACTGGTTGCAGGGTAAAATCTGTGGATGAGAAATCTATTTTCTGATATTTAAAACATTTTTTTCTAGTATTTCAGAACCAGAGAGTCAATTAGTGGTTTTTTGTTTGCTTTTGTTCTTGGTGGTTTTGTTTTTGTTTTGGGTTTTTTTTTTGCTACCCTGGACATTACATTTCCTGTTACAGTCATGTTGAGCTTCGCTGTTGCTTTGTATGTGAAAACCTTAAATAGAGCTCATAGAGATACCAGTCTGTTCTCTGTGTAAAATATTTATGTCATTTTAAGCTAGAGACATTTCTAGAACAAGAGAAGAAATGAAAAAAATCTCTTCACTCTCTAGGTTTAATCCCTTTTTGTCTTAAAAGATGATTTTCATTGTCACAAAGCTAAACAGGAATGTATACTATCTCCTCAGCAAGAAGAAAACAGTAGAGTCTTAATTTAAGCATGAAAACACCTGGAGAAATAGTTATGTTCAGAACATTTGACTGATTTTTTTTCATTTTGCAAATTGCTTTTATATGCTGGGAAAAGTTTGAAGTTTACCAGTGACCAACTACTTTTTATTTACTTATTATTAAAATAAGGTGTGTATTTTTTTGTTCTTGTCACTAAGCTTACTGCTCTGTTACAAGAATAGAAGATCCTTCTTAGTACCCTGATTTTTAAGTTGACTGATGGTAGTTTCTTTGCCGGATCTGCAGTCCATCCCTTAAAACTGTCTATTTACAATTAAAATGCCATTCCTAACCCCAGAATTATGAAGAAAGCATTAAACCCAGTCTGAAGTTCTGACTGAGCTTCTTTGAGATGTCAGTGGTTACACTACTGGAGTTAACTATCATTTCTCTAGAGGTAAGAGTCAATACATATTCCTGGGAGCTGTAACTGTGTGTAATATCCACACTGGTGGAAAATACTATACTCTGTCATGATTATCTGCATCTTTTGTCCCTATGTTCTATTTTGTAACTCTAAGTAAAGAATTAAAGGCAAAAGTTCCAATAGTGCAGAAATCATGAAAAGTAAAAGGAAAGGCTGGTGTTTCTGAGCAACAGAATTATTTCTGTAATCTAGATAACCATGGACTAGCAAGCAGCTTTCCTTCTGCATGTCCTAATTCTTCATGCAGTCTCCTATTCTCCAGTTATAAAGAAGTTGGAATATTTTTTCCTTCCATTTTTATCGATTTGTTTTCTCCAGACATCCATGTTGATATGTAGCTATCCTTTAGTTAAATGTACCACTTGAGCATTGTTCCTTAGTCTTAGATTTCCAGAGATGCAGGGGTCCTTCCTCTGCTTTGGTTTTCATTTATGTCACTTGCCTGCAATCCTTTATCTCTGAAGCTTTATTAGTAATTTCAAGGTAATTTGTACTGTATGAAAGTACAATCATCTTCATATAGTTGTTGAACATGGTGGGATTTTTTTCCTTCAGTTACTACACTCAGAACCCTATTTTTGCTGTCAGTATACTTAACACGTTTTTCAAAGATGGGGGAAAGCTGAAGTAGTACCTGACTATTTGAAACTAAAAAAAAGTATTATTACTGAATTGCAGTTATGCACTTTAGAATTTTTTGAAGAAAGAAGTGATATCCAAACCAGAATCAAAAGCTTAACATTTTAAATGGTAGAAAGCTATGAAACAGAAACCTGTACCACAGAAGATATAGAAAATGCTCGTAAAAAGTAAGGAAGTTATCTGTAAAGTTTTTGGAAATCATGTTTTCGTGGTTTAAAACTGGTACATTTACTAAGTTTCCATAGAGTAATCTATCAAGTCAATATGTGCTGCTTGTTGTGCAACTTGGCATTAAATAGGATGATAGAGTAAAAATGTCTTTGTGTTCTGCCAGTGATTATTAAATCATGTTAAATTTTTTAGTTTAAAGTATTTGTTTCTTTACACATGAATAATACAAAATAAACTCCAAGTAATTATATATATATAGACAGCTGGAAAACAACTGTAGTTTTGAACAAGAAGTGTGCTTGAAACTTCATTTGAAAAAAAAGAATTTGCAAAGAGTTTGAGAAACTCTGATGGAAAAACCACGAAGACTGGATGAATGTTTTTTTCTTTTTTTTTTTTACTTTTTCCTATTTGCATAATGTATGTGAGGCTACAAGTAAGACTTTGAAGATGATCCGAGGTCTGTAATATTTTCAAACTCATCTAAATAGTTTACAAATTTCAAGGGGTATAACTAAGGAGAGCTTTGAATTGAAAAATGGAACAGTTTTTGTTAGCCTCTGGGAATTCAAACAAAAAGGGCAGCCTGGAAGGCAGGAATAGCCAATGCAAGGTGTGACTTACTTACCTTATCAGTAAATGGAAATAAGGGTTGATTGTGAAAATAAATTTTGTTAGTTGCACTATAGAATTTAGTGCGGACATTGAAGAGATAACCATAATCAAATGGAGAACAATACAGAGCAAATTAGAGCGTTTTAGAAGATTTGACAGAGGCCTACACTGTCAGCCAAAATCTGCCAATATATTGGAAGTAATCTAATAGAACAGATATAGTGAGATTGAGTAGTGTCTTTTTTAGAGTTCATAATAAATAGATCACTGAAGATGCTGATTAGAAGGTTTTCAATAAAGTGTATGGGACAGAAGTCAAATCAGAAGTAGCTTAGGACCAGAATAAGGAAGTCCTGTCTATACTAGCTGTAAAACTTTAATAATTTTAGCTAGGAGAGGTAGATGGATTATTAATATGGAGATAACTAGGAATGTGATTGCTTTTATTTTTTAAAAAAAAGCAATTTAGACTTCATGGGAAAAGTGAGAAAAATGAAACTGAGAGCTAATTAAGGAAGAGAGGTAAGGTTTTATCACACAAATGACTGTAACAGTGTTTCTAATTTTGACTGGGATCTTTGAAATGGAGCATGTCTTATCTCAAGATGAGCAGTCACCATCTAAAGCCTGTTAATGGGTGGGGTACTCTAAGCAAATGTTCTCATGAAGATTTTTTTTTAAACTGAGTTAAGTGATGTGATGGAGAGGTCATTTCTGAATAATGGACAGAACTTACAGAAAATTCAGATACTTGCTGTAAGTTATTTTTGAATATTTGCCAGCAGTTAGCATTAAGGAGGGAACCTGATATTAACCACTTAATTTCACTGTCAAAGTTACGTTGGAGTGCTTCATCTTCAAAATGGATGACAACTCTGCTAGTGGTGTTGTACAGGAATGTTGTCTCTTTACACTTCTGGAAAATAAGTAAATAGAATGTAACTGTGACTGAAGCTTTCTTGGGAAGTCTGCCTTAGATTTTATGTTGTTGGGGTTTTTTTCTTTTATTTTTTGGATCATGGAATTGGAAGGATAAGGTAAATTCCAGAAGCCTGGGATGATACTTGTGAATGAATCTCAAATTATCATGTATTCAAAAGGCTGATTTTGAATAGACGATATTTCTTCTTAAGACTTGAAATGACCCCTCCTCTGCCAAACTCCAGAAACAAGTTTTATTACTTGTTGCTTCTAATACATGTTTATAAATTTAAGATACATTTTTTTACACAGTTGATGTATAGGAAGTATAGGGATATAATTTACATAGTATATTTGCATTAGTACTTGTCCTCATATTTTAAATAATATATTACACAAAGCAAGAGAAAAGGTGTGCTATTAAAAATACAAAAAGCTGAATTGCACAAATTGAGCTCAAAGATTTTTGATTAAATGCTTTAGGGAATATTCATTTTCTCTACATGCTTCTGTAAAACTCCATTTTTTTCACTGGCAGTAATATATAAACAAAAAGGCCCTTTTAGCTAGTATCTATACCTCCTCTCTCTGGGTCTTTTGCCTTTGGCAAGTAAAAAGATGCATTTGAGCCAGGGT
Organism: Pithys albifrons albifrons; assembly: GCF_047495875.1. Taxonomy (NCBI): domain Eukaryota; kingdom Metazoa; phylum Chordata; class Aves; order Passeriformes; family Thamnophilidae; genus Pithys; species Pithys albifrons. The sequence goes on from NC_092462.1 coordinate 40,367,912, forward strand.
GTTTGTATCACGGGTGCAAATGGAACCTGAAGATTAGAGCTAATGAATCAGTAAATATACCAAGCAATGAAACTGTTATCACGCCAGTATTGTCATTGCTGTATGTGTTCTCCCTGGCAAGTGGCCACTGTCATACTGGGTCCGTTATCTGTTACTTTTATTACTCCCTGTCGTGTATCTCTAGAGGTATTCATGTAACATCCCAATACTGGATAAATAATGAAACCCATATTAAGCCTTTATGATCTTTTGTAATAAAGTTTCAGTGTGTATCAGTTAACAATTAATGATCTTTTCCTAAAGGTCTTTGTTCACTGTTGCATTTTACAGAGATGGTGTAATCCAACCCTTTCAGCACAGAATCAAGTATGTAATAGTGTGTACACTATTAGAGCATTGTTACCAATTTCAGTTACACAACCTGCCTGAACTCCCACACTCACACATAACTTCCGGGAAACGGAATAGGCTTGTACTAGTTCATTTGATGTAACATAGGTCTCATCCCTGATTTTCATAGCTAAGATACCTGTTTTTAGGGAGTATCTAACAACGCTGTAAGTGCATAGAGATTTATATACGAGAACAACCGATTTTTGTCTGTTTCCTGACTCTGTAATGTTTCAGAACCCTGAATGTATCAGTCTGGGACAGATACTTCTACAGCTCCTTCAGAGAAGAACTATAAGAATTTAAGTAAAGATTGTGATGGAAGAAAAAAGAGGAAGGTTTAGTCTTGCTTCATTCCGAAGTACAAAGTCTGGCTGTGCTACATTTCTGTCCAGCAGATGAATTATTCACTATTATATGCAGCTTACATGTTGTGACTTATATTTGATCTATATCTCTCCCTGTCCTCTTTGCCCAGTATGCCTAAGAACTGATATAAAAATGGAAAGTGCTGTTATTTCTGAGCTAGAAAAATACATTAATAAAAAAGAAAAAGAAAAATGTCGTTCTAATATTTTCTGATATATTTTGACAAAGTAGGTTTTAGAGTGATTTTTAAAGCAGAACCTCTGAATAGTGTAAAACTATATATTCTTCAAGAATTTTTTCTCAAATAAGTAACGAGGACTGAGTCAGGTGATATTTTACAGTGTACAGGTAGCAATGTCTTCCTGTATAATTTAAGTTGTGGAGTTTTTTGTGTTTGAGACAGGGAGGGAGGAGAGACTATTTTTTAAAAGATGAATTATTGTTTTTTCACAGGTTGTCATGCCTGAGGACTCCAAAGCTTAATGATTCTGTAAATTTCATTGTCTTTTTAAACATTTGTAATCTTTAAATTCTCTGGGTCAGAGGAGGATACATCAGTTGTAGACACTGTTGTATCATTCAGAGAGGAATGCAGTGACAATTACTGACTGTGTAATAGTAATGGCAATTCATTAAGGTAATTTACTTCTTTCATAACTACAATTTGAAATGTATTTCAGGCTTACTTACTGTTCTTAGTGCACAGGTTTGGTACACTTAGGCAGCAAAATATGCATTCACTGTGTAAGGCCATAATGGAACGATGCATTCAATAAAAGAAATTAATTTTGTGAGTTTCTGGTAGCCACTTACAGTTCAAAAATGTTTAAAATTAGTATTGCATACAATTGTTAAGTCAATGAAATAGTTTAGTGAAGCACCTGCTGTACTGTATTTAAAAATCTATTTCTATTGAATGGAGGATTCTAAGTCTTCTAAAACTCTTCATGCTTTTCCAGATTTACCAAAATGCTCTGTGTTGCGGCTTTGCACAGTAGGGGAATTTTTTCAAACTCGGATTCTTGCAACAAGCAGTTCCTGAAATACAGTGTCACAGAGTGGTTTGGGTGGGAAGGCACCTTTAAAGGTTGTCCAGTTCAACTCCTCCCTGCAATGAGCAAGGACTTCTTCAAATACATCAGTCTGCTCAGAGTCCTGTCCAACCTGACCTGGAACATTTCCAGGGATGAAGCATATATCACCTTTCTGGGAAACTTATTCCAGTATTGCACCATCCTCATCATAAAAAATTTCTTGGCTGAAAAGAGTTTAAAACTTTCTGATCTGTTTATTTTAGTAAGGTGTAGTGATCCCAGAGGCTGTGTAATTGCACTGAAACCTTCCTAACCTTTTGCATGTTAAGGTTTTATAATAGCTAAACATAATGATCAAGGCAGGACAGAGATAGTGACCTAGAAATGAGACAAGGGGACACACAGTGCAGTAGCAGATGAAACATAAAGATCTTCCTTCACCTTCTCATGCTTGATAATACTGCAGTTGCCAGGGTTTTAGTACAATGCTATAACATTGATAGCTATATCAAACTGCAGACTCCAAACCCACTTAATCTGTAAATTCTGTGTCCATTTCTATGCAATAAAGTCTGTAAGAGAGAGAAACAGTTAACAATCAGATTCTTGCCTTAACTTTCTTAAAGTTAGTAATGGAGGAAAAGATAATAGCTGCTACATAAGTTATATGTCTCAGAATCTAGCTGAAATTTTACATTTCTCAGAAATCCAGTACTCAGTAGCAAAAGTATTCTTCTTACTGTTATTCAAAACAAATGAAAAAATCCAACAGAACTGAGGTTTACTAGTGTGATCTTGAACTTTAGCAAGACATCAGTCTTTAGCAAAACTGGCACTTTAGGTAATACAAAATTAAGTGAAGAACCCCACAGTACTCATTCTGCTGTCTATGGAAAAGACTTAATGCACCCAAAACACATCTCTATAAAATACATCTCTATTTGTCTTTGGCCTGTACAGAATAAAAGCAACATAGAAATGATGTATTGTCCAATTACAGGCTGCTAAATTTCATAACTATTATGTTGTGTACTGTGTAAAATCTTTTACTTCTATACATTTAGAATCATCCAAAGTTATTTATTTCTTTATTATTTGACTGGTGATAATCCTCAGGGCAAGTTAGTCTCACTAATGACATGTACATTACAATCTTAAAAGGAGATGAGAATACTTTGATGTTCTTGAACTACAGTGGCATCTATTCTGTGATCAGACTCTTAGGAATGTGGTGTAGGAGTTGACCCAACTTAAACAGTCTGGTCTGTTTGGTGTTTGTAATGCAATCTTCATAAATTTGCTCGAGCAAGTCTTCCAGTGTGCACTTACAAACACATTATGTTTTCTGTTTTTAATTAATTTCTATGGTATTTTTTTACCTGAATTTGAGGAATTTGAGCTTGAAACATCCTAGTTCCTCATATTTCTGGTTTTTATAGATCTGAATCTAGATTAATTTTTTTTCTGAAATTAATTAAACTTTTAGAGAACTTAATATCATTGGAAGAGCTTAATACATCACAGAGAAAATGCAAGCCTGTGTTTTGTGATTTTATTTTTTAGAATTAGTGGTGGTGGTAAAGAGTGGTTATACTTGGAGTACTAGCATGTAGATTTTTTTCCACTACTGTGTACCTATGTTGAATGCGTTTCATGCTTACAAATACTATAAGCCAAGCAGAAACCAGAAAAGCCGACATGAATAATAAGAACATATAGGACACTTTGATCATCCAAGACCTCTAAGAAAACTAATAAATGAAAAGAGTAATATTGATTTCAGTAGGCTTATATTATTTAGAATTAATAGTTTTCAAAACTGTATTTTTTAATAAACACCTTCTGTGGCTTTGTATGTCATAATATAATTCCAGGATATTGTGCTAACACTCTATATAGAGTAATTATCTCCTTGGCTATTGTTTCATACTTGAGAGAATTTATATTTTTAAATTATTTATTTTATTCTCAGTGTTTTTATAGTTTGCTTGCTTACCTGCAATAAAACACACACTGTTATGCATTCAGCCTAAATATTTATTCAGACAGATGCATATAATTATAAGTGAAAGCAAACGGCTGCATTTTGGGTTTTTTTCTGACCCTTTGCTTCCATCAAATAAAAGCTTTCTGTTACATCTAATTAAGTGTTGATTTTAGTAGAGAAAGCCATTAAAGTTTATTCACTATAGAATGCCTAAATGTTAAGTATAATTAACATTAAAAAGTGTTCATTGAATTTCGTAAGAGCCAACCTGTAACATTGACAACTTCTGTTACTATTGCTTCTTGCCAAAAAGTAAATCCAGTTTATCCAATGTATAGGATACATAAATACCCACACATTGCAATATAATTACTGAAACTTTATGTTGCAATATACTGTCTGCTGTGTACCATCTTGAAAAAAAACACCCAAATGCATATATATTGTGATTATCATTTACTGATAAAATTAAAAGTTTTTCTGTTTTGTTTTAGTTGTAGAAACATCTGAAATAATGAGGTAGGGAAATAATTAGTGGGAAAAGAAGTATTTTGGACAGAATATGTAAAACTCTATAATGATTTTTGGGCCTAGGGGAGTGATCAGGAGTCCAGGAAAGTACATCAGTAAAACGAACAACTGTTAGGGCATGAAAAGCAATTAGGAACTTGGATACAAATGTTGAGGCCTGGGGAAGAACATTTGTCTTTCATGGTGGATTAAAACTGCATCAGCCATTCACGTACTTACTTCCACGTTGTGTTTGTGAACGTGGAAAGCACACATCAAAACCAAAATATACTGTGTTACTGAAATTAAATATTTAGCGTTGTTAGAAATAATAACAATAATCACTATGATATGAAATGTGAGGTTTCTTAGAGTTGTTTTTGTGTGCCTTCTGATTTTTTTCTTGTATCTATATTGCAATGGAATGCTGTCTGTTGCTACACTTAATCTGCAGGTAAAACAAAACTTTGTTATTTATAAAATGCTGCTTATAGTGATTTCAAATTAAGTGTGTTTCACCAGGTTGCTTGGTTTTCTTTGTTTGTTGATTTGGGTTTGGGTTTTTTGTTGGTTGGGTTTTTTTGATTTTTGTTTTTTGTGACTAATTGTGAAGTGCTTTATAAAGATCAGTGTGTGAATTGTGGGCATCTGTGCCTGCCAACTGGCAGGCTTTGCAGAGTTTATTCAACTTCTCAAAAGAACTAAAAATTTATTTTTTGAATGAATGAAATCTGCCTAGAGCTATGTCCTACAGTTGAAAAGAAGGCATAATAAATGTCATTAAGTTGCTTTGAATTATATTCGTTAGGTTGTATCCTTAAATATACCATCTTGTTCTGAGGGATTGTTTGAACAAACAAAACACATTTCAAAAGACGTTTCCTGATTCATTGATCAGTTGAAAGAATTCAAGTAGTGGGTTTGCTGTATTTCTGAGTAACAACCAAGAGTCTAGATAAAAATTGCTACCAATAAGAAATTACAGCACTGTAAACTAATTTGCAGTGCAGAATTCCTACAGTCTGCTTCCTGAAAATTTGGTCTGTGTTATTTCAGCTTGAAACACCAAAATCAACAGTCAGTTTTAGAAACCCAGGATCATGCCTAAAATTAAGAAAAAGCCCAGCAGACTTCAAGGTTTCCATTACAGTTGGGATAGAGGCAGAATTTTTTAGTGACATAGTTAGTTTTGTAATGCTTCTGAAATTTGGAATAAAATTTATATTAGAAATAAGAAGTAAGACAATGTCGAAAGGTATAAATAAATCCTTCATTTATTACTGCATTTTGAGTGCAATTGAGTCTAAACATAGCAGAAGTTATTTACCAGCAATACTACTAGTTTGAAGTTATTTTTAAAAGAGGAATTGTTTTAATTTTAAGGACTCTAGTGAAGCTACAGACTGAAAGAGGGAAGGTGATGGCTTTTCCTTATATTTTGTTGTGTTATTTTAGGTTCTTTCATTAAAGCATGCTAATACACAATAAATTGGGAAGACTGCATTTGGTATTTGATGACGCTTAGTTAAGACACTGAGACTTTTGCCGCAGTGTTGCTTAATGATTTTGTGATCTAAAGAAAACGGGAAGCATTAGAAATGTTGTAGTACTATAGGAGCTGTTGTCAGGACTCCAAGTTGTTCCCCAGAGTCTACACCATCCTGCTCACATTCTTTGAGGTCCAGGGTCAAACTGTGTCCAGCTCCAACATGGGTACAGCTGCGCATGAACTGGCATAGCTGGCTTTGGTTAGACAATGTGAAACAGCTGTGTTGTAACACAGACCTATAAGCTCAGAACTTTGCTCTTTTCCTTACGTGTTGTAGGACTGTGCATAGGCCTTTACTTTGCTTTACTGATCCTGACATCACCATGTTGACTTGATGTTAGATAGGCTTTATTGATGTGGATTTGTCTAGTGATCACAGAGTTGTGATTTTTACCCTGAAACCTTCCACTTTAGGATTATGATATACAGATTTCTACTTAATAAATATTTTCTTACCTACAGCTCTGGATGTCATTAATGCATATTCAAACAATTGATTTCTATTAAAATTTAATTTGGCATCCTCTCTTTACTGCAAAGAATTATGATTGTGCACTATAGCACTTATTTTTTTTGTAATACTAAAAGACTAATGCTAATGTCGAGGGTAGTGTCAAAAAACACCAAACCAACAACGAAACAGCAAAAAACTGGCATGTGCAACATACAAGATCTTTAGTTTGACTAGTGTTCTTCATGTTCTTAAAGGAACAAATGCTTTATAAAATTCTTTCTGGAACTTAAGAACTGCTGTCCACTTTCTTTACGTAGCCACAGACAGTTAGCAAACACAGGTCCTTAATACCTTTTTTCCTTCCCTGTGATTATTCGCTCTTACACTGCAGGATAAGTGATGGTTGTCTTGTGTGGTTATCTTGCCTTATGAGGGTGCTGTGTAGCAGGGTACTTCCCTTTCTATCTGTTGTATATTTATCTAAGTGAGGAGGGGACCTGTTCCTGTTAATTGAAAAGAACAGACAATACTTCCTATGTAGAGGAACTTGAGAACAGACTCCATTTCATGTGGATGCCTTGTTCTTTTTTTTTTTTTTTTTAAATGTTTCAGCTATGTCAGGGTCTCTGCCAAAGTTGCTATAGAGGAACAAGGCTTTGAAATGGTCTAAGAATTCTGGTACTGCTTTTCATAAATGAAAATAGCTATCAGTAATGCATTAGTGCATTATAGGACTTTCAAATCACTGCACCCAGACTGTGATGAATCACACTATGAAGTGAGGATAAATGTGCTGAAAAACACAGTGAGAGACTGTTTGCTTCTGCCATGTTAACTTCAACTGAAAATAGTATTTTAGAAACATAGAAGCCCTTACATTAATTTTTGAGATACACTATTGAAAAGGGAATGTAAGTCACCTAATCTGAAGCCTCATTGTAATAAGCAACCCTGTCCTCTGACACTATTCATAAATTGATCAAATTCTCCTTACAGCTTTAATCCTTAAACCTTTGTGCTATGTATGTATGCCTAAAGTATCTTGCCAGCTATAGACTAACTGTATGTACTACATTCCTTTGTGGTCACAATATAGCTGTGAGAGTACTAGAAATTAATTACTTTAGGTTGTAATAGCAGTATAGAAGAGGATGTTTCTCTCTTCATGCTAGAATCTGATTAACTTTCAAGTTCACAGCAAAATCCACAGAATCAGAATTGTGATATATTTTCTTTCAGTATTTCTTTAGAAGGTATTTGATTTGATGCTAATTTGCACATATTGAAAAAAGTTCTCATATGGATAGCACACTTTATTTTAGACACTTCTGAAAAAAAATTGCTCTCAGAACACACTGCACATGAACATTTACATGGGGCTGATGTTTCTGATATCAGAAGCCTTCTTAAATACTTAAAGTAATTAACTGCCATGACTGATAAATTACCAATATCATTGCATCACCTATTGATAATGCATATTACAGTACAGAAACATATTTTTATTGATTCTACTATGTCGTGTTGGTGACCAGACCCTAAAAAAATAATTGTTATATCCACAATAGCTGATAAAAATGAATAGTGGACTGCATTTTCTACATTCTTGAATATCAATGATTGTCTTCTTATATCCCTATTGTTTAATAGAGGAAAACCATTAAACTGAATTTGCTAAAGTAATACATTAAGAGCAGCCACACTGCATTTTGGTAGGAATACTGTTTCAATAATACAGACATTTGTACTAGCACTAAGACTATGTCCATAATGCAAAACAGTCCATACTAAGCATATAAAACTGACTTGAATTTACTGCTTAACTTGGACAATTTTTTGTATGTGGCCCAATTTTTTCTAAATACAGAAAGCAGATACAATGCAATGTTTTCTGCGTGACATTGAAAGCAGTTCTGTTGTTCTTGACTTAATCATCATTGGTTCTACAAAAAGGCAATAGCAAAAAAGGAAAATAAAATTACAGGACCAAAGTAAAAAAAAAAAAAAAGGAAGCTGGAAAACAATTAGGGATATGAGTCCATTGTAAGGAATATGAATGTTATAGATTACCCTGGGTTATACTACTCCATAAAACTGATTTTCATCTCCCTATCTGCAATGATTTCAGGGGGAAAAAATTTAAAAAAACTCCTCAGTAATTTCTTTACTCTGAAGAACATAAAAATCCCTGAGATGAGCTAGTACCATTTTTTCCAAATCCATGCATCCATTACTTTTCCATCAGAAAAGTTAAGCAACTGGTGTGCAAAATGTTCTTTCTTACTTAACCTGCCAACAGTAGCACATACTATAAAAACTACTTGATGTCAAAGCAAAAGCACTTTGAGTTAAAGAGTATCCGATTTATGATCTCCTTTTTCATTTTGCAAGATCTCCTGCCAACTCTAAAAAAAAATTTTCCTCTTTCAAAAAGATTTGGTAATACTAGAAATATGAAATCTCATAGTAACTCATTTTCTGTGTTAATGCAAATCACATCTCTTCCCAGGATATTTATGGGGCCTTTCTTAGCTCAACATCGGTCTGAACAAAACTATGTGGTCTATTTTAGGTGCTGAAAGAGGGACTGAGGACAGAGAGAATTATTGCAGGTTCAAAGGTAGAAGCCCAAGAAATTACTTCAGAACATATGAAACACCTATTAAGTAGAGCCAGCTTCTCTTGCTTCAAACATCAATTAGAGATTTGATGTTTTCCCTAGGGACTGAAGTAGTTTTATTTTGGGTGCATTGATCTACTGCAACTGCATTCAATTAACTAATATTTGATGAGTAAACAGTCAGTGTGTAGGTAACTTTTATTCTTTATATCTTCAGTGAGTAAATAGGAAACACAAGAAAACATGACCTGTTAATTTAATGTTTAGATTAGTAAAAATAACATGATGATTAACACAGGGTAACATTTATGTTTTAATGTTTAATATTTACATTTCTATTTTGTCTAATTTAGTTATAAAGAATTGTGCTGGAACAAAGTTAAATACACCAAAAATGTGGATAGAGGAGTCATTACATGGCTTTTGAACAATTAGAGTAAATTTTCCTAATGTTATAAATTTAAAGTTTATGATTGCCACAAAATGTTGAACTTCATGACACAAAATTGTAATTTTTACTATTGTGGATCTTTTGTTTGTCAGCATAAAAATGAAAGTCACACAGCTGTCATTCAGCACTCTAAAATCAGGTGAAAAATATATGTCCAGCCATTTCATCATATTAGCCACTTATGACTGTAATGAAGAATTTTCCCTTTTAGAATTTGAAAGATTTGTAGTAAACACTGGATTTTTAATTAAAAAATTTTGTGATTATTAATACTTTTTTTTTTACTTTCTTTTATACTTAATGTAGATGAAGGTCTCTAATAAAATGCATTTATGAATGTGTGCACTATCAACAATTTTTTGTTACGTTTTTAAATATGAGGCAAATTACTGTTTTACTAGTCTGGTCTCTTTGTTGCATATTGCTAAGAAAATATTGTATCTATATGTTCATGCAGTTTTAGTCAGCTGATATATGTAGCTGCTGATCTTGTATATAGAAAAAAACCCCATAAGATCCAAAGAAACATGCTCCACATTCCTGCTAAATGTCTACAAGTTTTTCTTAAATAAGTGTTAAATAATTTTGGAAATACAATGAAATAACGATATAGTTTAACTAAAGCTTTGTTTATTTTAAAATAAAATAATTTCAGTCTGAAATTTTCATCATGGTATACCATTTTCTGTATGTGGATTAATTTACTCTACATCATCTAATACTCATGCTCTACATTGACAAGAAGACTTAGACTTAACTTTTCATGTGAAGGTGTTGGTCTATGAAGTTTTTTTCCACAGCTCCTCCCAACAATCTATTCTATTTTCACTTAGAAGTTGGGTGTTAAAAGTTTGGTTTTCTTGGACCAATATTTTAAATATTTCTGTCCAACAGAAACTAATTTGAACAATGTGTTACTATCATGAGGGAGAGGAGAATCCAGGGCACTACTGTTCAAGCAAATAGTTTATAGTAATGCTATTTGCCTTGATGCAAAAAAAAAATGCTTAAAGGACCGTGAAGTGATTTTGATATCAGAATAAAAGGATTAAAATCTCAAATCAAGAAAAGGTGCTACATTTTTACATAAAATGTCCTATATGCCCTCAGCAGTTATCTCAGGTACGTTTCTTCACTTCAGTATCTCCTTTCACTTTATCCTTGATTAGATTGGATATCAGGAAAAATTTCTTTACTGAAAGAGTGACCAAGCTCTGGAACAGGCTTGCCCAGGGAAGTTGCTGACTCACCATCCCTGGAGGTGTTTAGAAACTGTGTAGACATGGCAGTTAGGGACATGGTTTAGTGGTAGACCCAGTAATGTTAGCTTTATAGCTGGACTCAATGATCTTAAGGGTCTTTTCCAGCCTAAATGATTCTGTGAAAAATACTACTTTCAGTATTTTGATAAGTATGCTGCACAAATATTTTTACGCAAACATAATGCACCTTGGTTCTTGAAGAAGTTATATTCTGTAAGGTAAGAGACTGAAAGGTCTGTGTGTGTTAATCATCCATTATAGTTGCATGTTTCAGAGAAACAAAGAAGATCCTGATGTGAATTGACAGAGGAGCCTGCATAGTAATAGGATTTGTTTTCTTTTTTAAACACTAATATTTTGCTTTTAGAAGACTATATTTAGCAGAGAGAAGATGTAATTTGACAGCCTGAAGTGTCAAAGAGCTTGAATGCTTTCTCAATGTACTGGAAGTAGCATTCTAAGGAAGTACTCAGAACTACCTGAAATCTCCCTTTTCCTGGTCATTCATTAAATTACTCTATTACCAGATGGAGATATGAAATAAGCATTTTTTCTTTTTTTAATATAAAGTACTCATATTTATCAAATGTAAATGTTTTTAATATGTGTGTGTGTACGTGTATGTATAAAATAAGTGTGTAAGTTGGAAATTAGTCCTTTTATTACTCAAATCAGAGGAAAGACATCAGAGATGCTTCAGACTGAATGCAGAGAGCTGCTGATGCCAGTATCAGAGGCTATTCCCTTCTTTCCCTAATTCTGTTCTGAGTGATAAAGTGCCAGATTCTTAGTACTCCTACGTGACTGAATAGTAACAGAGAAAATACAACCTTACATCTTGTATTTCGAAACATCATTGTGGTGAGAGGAAATTCCAATATATTTACTCAAGAAACCACATGAGTGAAAACAAAGCTATTTCAGATACACAAGCAGAAGAATCCCTTTTAATAGGTGGTACATATGTACTGGCAAAACATAGATCTAGCCTTGCTTACATTTTTCTTCTAATGTATAGTTAGACAGAACTTAAAAAGAATTACAATTTACCGATTTATGTTTTTTTCCTATCAGTTCTGACTATCAAAGAGTAACACAAGGAAGAACTGAGTCTGGTTTTGCTGCATAATAACATGCCTGGAGTGATGGTTGCTTATGTCTCATGATAAGTGAGAGTTACACAGTACTCATTATTTGGATATCTTCTGGGTATTTTTGCTGTAAAGTGTAAGATTGCCTCAAACGTTTTTTTTGATGTCAAAACCAGTTAGAGCTTTGTGTTTGTCTTTCTGAAACTTTTAAGACTGAGTATTTTTATTATCCATGTTAATGTCAAATTCTGTTATTGAATATTCTTTGCCTCTAAACTACCTGTAAAGTCTACAGATTGAATAATTAAACTCTTAATATTTCCTTTCTGGACTCTTTCTGACTCTGGGGTATTTCAGTGGAGGTGATCACTGTTGTGTAGCCAGTTCCAGAGATGATTGTATCCATGATCTCTGAATGTGACATGATGACATTTCCTGTGTAGTTTTTCATGTCATTCTTCATGAATTCCAATATGCTCATTGCTTTCTTAATCATATCCAAACACAAGAAAATTAACAGGAAAAGTCTGTATTATTTCTCAGCTTTCTAGTCAGTTAATTTAGTTAATTTTTTAGGTGTGTTAGTAGTCCAAATTTTTCCTCCATTGATTTTCATTTGACTTTGCATCAGTGTCTATACTTTTATCACAAAAAATACAGACATAACATGATCAATTTTGGGGAGATTTCAAAATACAGCATATTGACATCACTGTATACTGTGAAGCTGTATGTCAAACATTTTAAAGGAAAAGCAATATCCTAGGAAAAAAAAAAGAAAAGGAAAAGGCTGAAGAATTTATTTCTTTAGAAAACTCCTCTATGGATGCTGCCAAGTACCAACTTGTCTTTCATATTCTTGATGGCATCCATTTAAATTTTTAACTTTTAGAGCAAATAACATCCCTGTTTAAAAAAAAAAACACCATATAACAGTGTCATCCACTGGAAATAATCTCAACTATCTGACTTCTGTGGACCAATATATGACATGTTTTAAGATGTTAATGCTAGGACGCCTGACACAGTCTGTCACATTATTTATTTTCCCTCTAGCAATGAAGGTCTAGTTTTTGGTACCAAGTCTCTTTTTTTTCCAGGTCCAAAGCATTCAAAGTTAACTAGCCTTCAAAAAGTGAATGCTTTTTGAAAACAGTTTCAGCTTAAGTATTTCCATGATCTGTTTTTTCAGACTTCTTTTGTACAAGCCAATTGAAGCTGGATACATCTACCTCTTGGACACTGAAAACATAAAAAGAGTAAAAATACTGATAAAACTCTTAGTTATTTCAGAGGATTTGTAGATGAATTCAGTTTTATTGTATTTCTATTTTTTGACAGTATTTATGTTCATGTATTCTTCCTCATATTAATATAAAGTCAAGATATGGATACAAAACTGTGAGCTTATGATTCAACAAGCAATGACATTTTAGGATAGAATGTAATACATGGAGCAAAGATACGGAATTTCTCATAGTCTAACATTAATTGGGATAATATATATATTTTTAATTTTAGATTGATTATGCTTACTTAAACTTTTTTTTCCTGTGACTGCATATAACCTAGTGTTCATGTGTTCCCTTCAGAATCCCAATTAGAAAAGTATATTTTAGAAGCAAAAATTGCCTGTCCTTAAAGAACACTCTAATTGTCACTGAGACAACCAATTTTGCAGCTAATGTAGAAACTTCATAGGGATAGATTATAAAAAGAAAAAAGGTTCTTGTGATGACGGAGCATTCCCCTAATATATCACACCTGAAATTAATGATTAACTCCATACTTTATTGGATAATTTTAATGAATTTTAGCATAGCTTCAAGACATAACATATACAGTCATTTTCAGATTTCTCATTTTTATAGCCATCAGCAGACTATATCTTAATGGCATTCTGAAAAAGAATGATAAAAGAGTTATAAAAGTGGCTAAAATGGATTTCCTTACCCACATACTGTGGTACATGTAACTGTAGAGTCTAAAGAATGTAAAAAGCATAAAACAGAATGAGTCAAATGTCATGAGTTAGTAATGCCTTATGTGATATAAGAACTTGTACAATAAGATGGAGTGTTGCATAGATACATCAGTTTGGCTATATAATGTCATTTAGCTTTGACAGCTTTTATTAGCTTAAACAGGTCTTTTTGAGTATTAAAACAAGAGCAAACTTAAACATGGGTATTTTTTCTTTCAGTTGTGGAACTAACATGGGTGTTCAAAGCATGTGCAGGTGATACCGACTGATGAGCCTTTCCTCATTTTTTCTTTTCTCACTATAATATCTCCTGATCAGAATATTTTAGATTTTAATCATCTGGACTTTCCTCTTACCACAGCATAGTTTCAACTCTGAGCACAATCAGTCTATGGTGGTTGGGAGTCTTGATGTTTGTTTTATTGTTCTTGTTGGTTTTTTTAATTTGTTCCATTTTATTTTGTTCTGTGTTTCAAACATGTTTTGACAAAAAGCTGTATATGTGTATTCTGAGCTATGAAAGTAAATAGCTAGAATGGGCAGTCATCTAAAAATCACCCAAACACTGGTCTGGTTCCCCAAAATTATCTATTTCCTCAATTTTTAAGCCAGATAACATTTGATACTATGTGCATTTGAAGTAATGTTAATGTTATTTCTCACTTAGGAACATAAGATATATTCTGTCCCTGCTTCATTCTCTAAATTCAGTTTATACAAGGGAGATCAAGAAGTTTAGTCAATACTAACACAGCAGCCTTTTTGCTGTTTTAAAAAATCTTTCACGTGGCAGTAAAAAAAAGAGGTATCAATGAGGAAATACAACAATAATTAGAAGAAAATCTGTTAGAGTATTATTGATTCATTCTTTGAAGGAGAATAGCCAAATCACTGGGAAAGAGTTCACATAAGTTCATGTTGTGAATAGTAAGGTGTGATTGAATGAATCAATGCTGTTTTTTAAATAGAGCTGGGACAAAGGATTTTACATTCAGGTGGCTATAGACACCCCTATTTACATGTTACTCAAATGGTGGAAGGCTGCTTCCCCTCTAATCTTACTACCCCTTTTAAATTTAAAGAAAATACCTGGGTTTCATTCTCCAAAAGCTGAAGTAGTATTGAACCATTCTACTTTGTTTTAATGTACTGGTCCCATAAAAATCTCACATTTTCAAATTAAGCTCTGTAAAACAACAGCTGGCATTGACAGTAACCTTGACTTGATTACCTTCTAAGTTAGGCAGTATGCAGGAAAATCCCCTTTAGTTGTGTGACTTATGTCCATCAAGGGAATACCCATCATCAGGTTCTTACAGTTCCTTTCAAAGGTTGAAAGGAGAGAAGTAGAACTGTCCCCGTACTGTTGTTAAAAATGCATGAATATGAATTTGGCAGGAACTGGAAATGGGACATGGAATCACTGTTCTCTTTCCAGGCTATCAACAGGTGAAAGATATGTTAAAATTTACAAAATCTTCCCATAGCAGGAGAATGAGGTTATTTTTTTATCCTGTTCTCATTGTTAAACCAAAATCAAGAATATCTTAATGAGTTGGATTCAGAAACTAACCATTGCTGCTTAAAAGAGTTCAGAAGAGGCATTCTGGAGGCCTTCATGAAACTATTTTCTTTGAAAAAAAAAGTTTTTCTTCTAAATTTGCAACTTTGGCTTTCGTGTAGAAATGAAATTATATTTAAGTTTAGCAAAACTTAGGAAAACAATTGATACTTTGAATTATAATCATATATGGCACATTACATTTATTAAAATTACAGATAAGTTTAATAATTGTCATTTACATAGCATTAAGCTTGTATTGATATAGAAAAACTGAAAAATTGTTTGCAGAAGGATTAACAAGGGGATGCTGGAGATGGGGAAGTGGACAAGCCTTGTGTTGGGTAAAATAGTTTGGGAAAACATGAATAAAGACAGATACTCTGTAAAAACTTCAAGTTATTTATGAAAGGTTATTTCCTTACAGTATTGCAGAATTGGCTGAAGCTTTTTCCTGTATGTACTCTAACTCTGCTCTGTGATATTGATCTTTCATCTTTTTTTTTTTCCAAGTTCGTGAATTCCAGTAGTTTGCTCAGAGGGCATATTTTGGTTATTTTTCTTTTTCCTGGACAGTGTGCTCCAATTTATACAAAATATTTTTACCTCTGATTTTTTGAATCTCATTCTCATAACTTCTAGCTACTTTTTTGAACAACCTAAGTATTTTTATAAACTCATTATTCAACTGTAAAATTGTATTTGTTCTGATGCAAGGCTTTTCCCATCATTAAAATAGTTTGGTCAAAGTATGCCAGTAAATGAACAGCAGATGGGAAGGTACAGTGAAGTCAAGACACACTGTCCAGACTTGAGGCATCTGTTTTAAAAATTCTAAACTTAATTGTCTTTTAAAGGCATCCTCTCTTCCTTTCATGATAAAGGAAATTTAGAGCCTCAATTTACACTCATATGTAGATTACTAATGATGTTAATACATACCTTATAATACAAATACAAACCCTGTCTCATCAGTGTTTAATTGCTCATTTAGAAGTCTTAGGCCTAACTTAAAATTTCGATGCACTCCCTTCTTGTTGTATATAAGAATATATTTTTTATTATTTTTTTTAACTTTCTAAAGGCAGTTATTTTCATTCTGGACGGATGCAGTTCATCAATTAAATAATTAACCCCATTTTTTATCAGGAGTTGACTTTCATACCTGATGGATTTCACTTGTGGCAGCAGTTATCATTGTTAGACTTGAAACCCTGTTTTTGGTGTA
Source organism: Pithys albifrons albifrons (assembly GCF_047495875.1). Taxonomy (NCBI): domain Eukaryota; kingdom Metazoa; phylum Chordata; class Aves; order Passeriformes; family Thamnophilidae; genus Pithys; species Pithys albifrons. The sequence goes on from NC_092462.1 coordinate 40,384,402, forward strand.
TGCCTGTATATATATGTGTATATATTTGTATATCCCATTGCAAGGTCACACTCCTGCCATAGATGACAAATTTTTCATAAAGAACTACATTACTTTAGCAAATGATCCTTAAAAATGCCTTATTTGTAGTTCTCTGTGCATGCCATATCTGCGTCTTCACTAAAATGTTGTTGTGTAGCTTACAATAGCTCTTTTTATAAAAATGTATGTTTGGCTGTCATAATCACTTACAGCTAAAACAGTATTATTCCTTTACAAAGAAAACATTTTTTTTGAGTCTTATTACTAAGTTTTAACAAGGGATATGTAGTCAACCAGAGTGAGAGATCTATGAAGTATAGGTGAGCTATGAGTTTAGAGGTCCAGGAGAAAGTCCTGCTGTGTGTCTTCTCTGATGGTTAACTGAAAGCAAACAGATGTAGAACTTAAGTTACAATTGTACTTTCTTCCAATGGCCTTAGCCCCCTTGATGGTCTAGACATCAACCAACCTGCCATCAGGTTGCACTCGATTCTGGGATCTGAGCAGCATGAAGAATGGATGCTCACAGTGAGTTCACAGCTTGGCTAATTCCCTGATGAGAGAGTCCTGCTTTAACCAAGGTTCTAACAGAATATACTTGTGCTATCTTCAAATGACACTTACCTACCTGTGAGCTGCTCCTACCTAACTTCTGGTCCTGTTGTCTCAGTCTTTGTACCTGTTTCTACACTCAGCAGCACCTGTAAATTTGTAAGCAGTGTCCTGCTGTGTTTCCAACAGTGTCTATCCCTGCTGCCATTTAATGCCTCTGCTGGTCTCTGTGATCACTAGATCTTGCCACTGCTGTCCTGTCTATCCTGTTGATACGTGTGTGTGTGAAAGAGAGATGGTTATGGAAAGCAACTCTTGATCAGCCTTAGCAATTCTGATTCTCAAGATAACAAAACTTTATAAAAGGAGGGTCTGGCTAATTTACTGCAGCTGCACAGTAGGAAATACCTTGTCAAAGGCATCCCTAAAGACAGAAAGGTCTGTGTAGATAAGTGACCGAAGTAACCCTTCATGCTTCCTTTTTGTGCTCTGCTTCTGATCTCTTACTTTGCCTATTTTGCCTACATGCTTCCACACATCCTCCACAATGATTCTTTGCTGCCAATAGAAGCCAGTGATTTTTGAAATTTTGGGGTGTATTCAGATTAATAAAGGGGTAGAAGATCTGTGAAAATCAGTTGCTTACCCTGTTTATTCATGAACATTATGATTGAGAAAGAATTAGTTCTTTTGAACTCTTACTTCTTCCTTTGATCCATATATCCCCATCAGTTACAGCCCTCTTTGCTGAAGGGCTCGTGTTCAGGGATACGTTTGGTGCAAGTATCTCCGTGTGCAGCTGCAGTGTGAGCTGCAGGCTGAGCTCTGGGTGGGGAGAGCCCAAGACAAGACCAGAGGCTGTGAACTGCCGACCCCTAGGCATAACAAACGGCCTGGGGACCTGTGGCACGAGCCCAGAGGATGAGACTGAGAGATACAGCAGAACCAGGGGACTCGGGAGGAAGAGCGAGACTGGCGCACTGGGACTGTGAGGGGATAAAAAGCCCAGGGTGTCCTTGGTTGGGTACGAGTCCCTCATTGGAAGCACTGGATGGAGCTGTGTTACTGCAATGTGAACAGATTGCTTTATGGAATGAGACATCTGAGACATCCGCTGTGGGAAACCTGGGGTTGAACCTGTGGGTGTGACTGTGTGAGTGCAGTGTGTGGGGAGTCAAGCGGGGCACCTCTTGCCTCAGTGAAAGGCTCTGGTCGCAGCAGTGAAAGCCTCTGGGGTTGGGAATGTGGCTGCCAGAGACAGGGAAGTTTCCTTAACAGCAAGAAGCATACTTTTTGTCCTTGCTTCAAGCTTCAAACTTCTTAAATTTATGAGAGAAACCTTTTCACAGCTTTTTCTAATTGTATTGCATGATAGTTTTAGAAATAAGATAGAATATATACATTTAGGCCGAAAGTATAGTTCTGGTCATCTAGATAACAGAGGCTATAGAATTTTTCTGAATTCTGTTTAACTGAGGTATTGGTATGAACATTTGAACATTTTGGAAAATATTAAGTTAGAATCATAAAATATCTCAAGTTGAAAGGGACCCATAAGGATCATTGAGTCAAAGCTGACTCCTTGATCTAAATATTGATCTAAAAATTGCCAGTACTGGATGTTCTGCCATGTAGCTTTCTATGAAACTGCCACTGTCTCATTTCTTCTTATCCTGGATGCCATCCTCCCCATCTTAACTGTTTTGGTCCATGTAATTTTCTTTTGTAATCCTTATTTATAAATATTTATTCTTCTATCTCTTCAAAACACTTTGAAATTGTCTTTCAAAATCACCAAGTGTACTTGTTTGATGAATATGCCGCTTAGATTTATTATCCTTGCAAATAGTGAATAACAATCAAAAATATTTTTCTTAGAAATTCAAGCTGGGTCTAACTTGAAAGAAATCATTCAGCAAGCAGCCACACACCTTGATATTCCTCTTTCTTTATCTAAAGGGGGATTTTTTCTGTGGTTCTCATTTTGTAAGTTCAAAGTGGATATATTCAACTCATGGGAAAATATAATTACTGTCCTTAAGATAATTTATCACCAAACTACATTTGTGACATCAGTCATTATGAGTTCTACTGCATGTAATTGGCAAATGTCTTTGCATCACATACTTTATTCTAATTGACATCTATCATATTGCTGCTGACAGCCTTTCAGCCCAGATGAATGCTCTTTGCCAAGGCTATTACTACTTTGCTGAGGTAGTCATACATGGACACACTGTAGTGAAGATACAGAGTAAAAATTCACTATGCTTTTTTACTGCTCAGGTGTCTAGGTTCACTAGTTCTGAATAGTGCAGCTTTGACATGCATCAACTAAATTCTTGACAGTTTGATGATATGTCACTTCCGAGGGTTTGTACATTACACCACAAGAGGACCATAGAAATACTGAAAGGTTACTGTGTGCTTTGAAGCATTGAATATAATTCACGCGAGATAAAACTTTATAAATTAAGTCACTGAAGAAAAATGTTTTACTTAAGAAACTAGCACTAGACATTTTCTCTAATGTAATAAGATTACATTTTGTCATCAATACTCATGAAGGAGGACAATGAAAGTTAAATTTATGAGTTAATGAAGGCCATAAGTGACTTTCTAAAGCCATTAAATAGTCAACATACCTACTACAGTGACATCCTGTCAAAGCATAAATAGTAGCCTGTCACTCTTGGTGAACTAAATCATGATGTATTGTTGTTCATGTGTAAAGGTCTTGGGTAGTAAAGATAAAATAACTGTAGCTTTAGTGAGATCGGGATGTTTATATTTGGTATCTTGGCTGTAATTAATTTATCCAAAAATCTTTAGAGGAAAAGAAAAGTTAGTGAAACACAATATTACTATATTGAAGTGGTTGCACAGTTCAGATGAAAGAAGTATATTGAAAGTGTAAATTACATTCAGTTGACCCAATATAATGAACATTAAAGCATGAAAGCTACACAGTAATCCAGTTTTTAGAGACATTTGGACCTAAAAAATAAGTTCTTAATTGTCACTTGCAATACTTCTTTTTTCCTATATACTAAGGCATATTTTTCTCCTTCTGCCAGAGCTCCTTGAAATTCTTAAATATTAAAGAATATTTGTGATAAAAGTCAGTCTAAATTGTAAAGTTAGATTAAAGCAAAGTCTAATTTCACAATTTGAAAGTGCTGTTAGTTTCAAGGGTATTATAAGTTTCTGTTTTTCATGTTCTCCTTTGCAACTTCCAATAATCAAAACCTTAACTTTTAAAAAATAAAATTTTGTTTCATTTTATCTGGGTTCAGTAGGTAAGAGCCTGCTGAGAACACTGTGCTTAAAATATCTTGTCCTCAGTAGATGGACTATTCTGCATTCATTCAGTCATATCTGTATTTTATTAAAAAACTACAAGGCAAAGAAATGTCTAGAACCTTTTCTCCTGTTTTTCATAACAAATTATTTTAGAGAAACATACTTTGTTATTAAAGTAAGTGTTTTCTAAGTGTTTTCTGAGTGTTTTCAAGTAAGTATTGTTCAGATTTTTGTGGGTGTTGGGTGAAAGTCTTTTTCATGCTTATAGTAAGATACTGATTAAATAGCTGTTGCTGTAACTGACTCTCTTCCTAGGCAGCATTAATGACATTATAAAATAATTGAATCATTAAGCTTGGAAAAGATTGCAAACTCTGTATGGCTTTGTAACTACTTACGACATATATACTGTTTAAAGAGTAATCTATATATTTTTGCAGTATCCACATCTGAGATTTGTGGGCTTCCAGAGGCCACATGTAACATATTAAGAATATAAAATGTGGTGCAATTTTTTTCTTTCAGCAGTTTCAAAATTAAGGTTTTTTTAACTTCTTGCTATCTAAGCCACATTTTCAAGAAAGACATTTAGATATGCAACAAAGACTTATTATTAGATTCTTCATAAATAAAATATTTCATATTTTCAAGCAGCAAACTTGCACACTACTTTTCACTGTAAGACAACTGGGGTTTTTTCAGGTTTATGCTTCTTCACAGCCATTTTCTCATAGATCATATTGGAAGTGAACTTCATATTTTTAGCATAGTCATTGCACATAATTTTTCTACAAATGCCATGTTTTTTGTAACAGACACTGCACAAGAGATCTGTATTTATACTTGTAGAAAATGAAATTATGTCTTTCATATTTTAAAAGGCATGATAATCTAAGTTCTGTAAATCTCTGAAAATATGTTACACTGTAAATGGTACATCAGTAACCAAATGAAATGCATCTGAAGGTTGCCTTAATTATCTGCTTGGAAATTAATTTAAAAATTTGTGAGAAATCATCATAGTAAGTATTTCTAAGAAATATAAGCAATTTTTTTCCTAGCTTTTTGCTAGGCAATATGTAGCAACCATTCTCAAACTTTATATGACACAGTTTTGGATACTCGGCATCTGCTTTTTGCACAATACCATCTGTACCCTGCCTATGTCCATTTCAGATTGCAATTCCTATTGGAAAAGGTATTTAGCTTTCCATATATTTAAAATATGTAATAACCATATTATGTAATCTACTTCTTTACCATTTTTCAAATTTAAAAAAAAAACAACCTCTCACTTGCTGCAATTTTAGGTTTTATCACAGAGTTGTTCTTTAGGTTTCAAAGGACAGCCGGAGGCCATCTAGTCCAACATCCGACTCAAAACAGGTATAATGGCATCAGGATGGCTATCCTGTAACAAGTCTTGAACAACCCCAGAAGGGATTCCACTGCCTCTCTTGGTAACCTATTGCTGTGTTTAATCATAGTCATGGTACTTGCACATATCACTCCACTCCCTGAGCATCTAATTGAATTTTTCTTGTTTCCATTTTTATCTGTTACCTCTTGTCCTATCACTGTGCACCTCTGATGGGAGTATGGAGGCATCCTCTCTGTGTCTTTCAATGAAGCTATTGTACATAGTAATATTGTCTCCCCATAGCTTTCTCTTGTCCATGCAGAACAGGCCTACTTTTCTCGCCTTCTTGTCCACCATGCTTTCTAGTACCATGATTGTCGTGTTGGCCTTTTGCTGGAGTCACTCAGTATGTGGAAATCCTTCATGTAGCCCAGAACTGCATGTAGTACTCCAGATAGGTCTTAAAAGTTCCAAGCATAGGGAAAGGATCACTTCTCTGGTTATACATTGCCTACAGTCTTAATAATACATTTTAGGATGCAGTCAACATATGCTACAAGGGCACAACTGCTGGCTCATATTCACCTTATCCTCACAGACCCCCAGGTCTTTCTGCTGCTTGTCAGACTGTTGTCCTCTCAGCGTGCCCCTCCACTTGCTGTCTGGGGTGTTTCCATCCCAGATGCAAGGCCTTGTACATGCTTTCGTTGAGTGAGCTTTTGGTGAGCTTCTGGTCAGCCCATTTCTCTGGCCTATTCAGGTTCCTCTAAATGGCATCCCTGCCATCTGGTGTATTGACTGCCTACTGCAATTCAGTGTCACCCATAGTCTTGTTGAGAGTGCTGTCTGTCATCCAAGTTAATGAAAACATTAAACTACTGGCTGCCAGCTGGACTTTGCACCACTGATCACAACCCTTGAAGTCTTGGCAATCAAACCAATTTTCTATTCACCTTATAATCCTCTTGTCTAGCCCTTTTCTCATCAGTTTTGTGATAAGGAGACTATTGGAGAGTGTGCCAAAGGCCTGGCTAAAATGAAGATGCGTAACATCCACTGCCTTCTTCATGTCCACAGCTGTCAGTCACTTCACAACAGAGAGCACTGAAGTTGGTCAGGCGTGATCTTCTCAGGCTTCTTTAAATATCCAGTCTGCAACTTTTCCAGGAACAGAGTTGAGACAGACCAGCCTGTACTCCCTTGGATCTTGCTTTTGCTTGTGTTAAAGGGAAAGCATGACAGCAACTGCCTTCAACTCATCACAAACATTTCAAAAAGGACAGGCATCAGTGTCTCAGAGACACCTGGCAGTTCCATGAGCACCTCTGGGAATGCCTTGCACCAGGGCCATGAATTTGCATATGTTCAAGTGGATTAAGTGATCCACTCCCCTCCTCTGTCTTCTGTAGGTGTTGCATCATGTCCGCAGAGTCTTTTAGGAGGCTTAGGAACTTGGGAGGCTTGAGGAGAAGCCATACCAGTGGAAAAATGGCTCTTTGCACATTGCTTGTCACTAGGCCTGCTGCCCCACAGAGCCATGGCAACAACCTCCAAGCGCTGTCTTCTTGCCATGGGTGTGCAGCTGCAGACAGCCCTGATGTCCTGCTTGTGCTCCTGCTGGCTGGGCCTGATCCCCCACACCTGTGGCTGGTCCATGATTACTCCCGGCAAGATCCAGAGCTCATATGCCTTGCCCTGCCCTGCTCTGTCATGTCCCATCCTGTCCTACCTCACCTCCTTTTCTCACTGGAAGGTTTTTAGGAGATCACAGAGTTTTCTATATATGTTTTGTCTTGGAAAAGGAAATAGTAAAGAGTTTTTAAAAACCCCACCTTGGAAAGGGAAAAGGGTGTATGAAAGTGTGTTTGGTATTGGTATTGTTTAATTCATTTTTTAGGTTTTATTTATTGATTTGATTTATTTATCTATGAGCTTTGTGAGGGATGTTGAGTAGAAGCCCAGGCGTGTGCTGCTGCAAGATAAGAAAAATGATGCAAAAAAGGAGTCTGGAACGAGCAGATAATGTTTTGACGCTATTTTGATAGATATTCCTTATCTGGGGTGCTATTATCATGGAAGTAGTAGAATTACAGGACTGAACTGCTTTTCTTAGGGTCATTTTGTATGTTAAGGGTTGGATATTACAGAGCGGAGAAGCCAGAGGAAGCCTTATGAAAAAAACTCTTCTACTACTTAAAACGAGATACAGATGTTAACATAGTGTTCTTGCCAGGGATAGCTGATATTTCTCACTGCCTTCATATGCCAAAGAAGCAAATATCCGAAGGCCTTCTTTAAGCAGTGCATTTGTTTTAGACTTATCTTTCTGTATTAAACTTTTCTTAAGCAATGGACTATATTTTTTTGCTGATAGTCTTGTAGAAGTATGAAATGCATATTGAGGTTTGTGGAATGTTGTAGTCCGTAATTTCCACCCTAATATTAAAGAAAACAAATTAAGCTCATAGATTAGAGAGGAGCAAGTGTTGAGAAGGAAAAAGAAGGGTGCAACTCAGCTGGAGTAGGAGAGAAGCTTAAAAATACAGGTACAAAAGGCATATAAAATATTTTTTTAATGAGCACGTAGTTCATTAATTTATTCAAGAGGAGCCAGATCAATGGCCACATTCTTTACCAGTTTCTGTGTCAGGGTAAAGGAATACCAGAAAATGTGACACTCACTATTAAACTCAGTTTTTAAAGAGAATCAAGTGAGAGATAGGCTCTGTCATGTAGGTCTTCATGTACACATATAGACATGTGGTTAACTAGGACCTCACTCTGTTTTCTTTGCTGTAAACTGGCATAGGTAAACCTGGACAAATGAGACGCTTGCTCGAAGTGGTCTTAAATTCATCTGGTTTTGTCATTTGTGTTTTTTCCTATAAGTAACATACTTCCTGTAATTTAATGAATATACCTCTCTATTGAAAAAACTTGACCCAGCAATCTAATGTAGATGTCCCGAAACAGGAACATCTGTTTTGAAAATCAGTTGTATTTAAAACATAACAGACTACATTTTCTTTTTTTAAACATTCTGTGCATGAAAATTACAGCAAGCTAAACAATTAAAGATGCTTCTAAAAGAAGTCTTAACTGAAAGATCAGAGGAACTGGTGGGACAAATCCACATACAATTGTATAAAACCTTAAAAATTAAACATGAACAGTTAATTACCTGTCTCATGTTCTGTTAGCCTCTTTGTGTGAGTTATGTAATGTATAGAAAGCAGTGGAAAATTCAGAGGCCAGTATTGGAATCTAGGATGAGCAATACTATAGCAATTATAACAAATTAATTATGCAGAAAGTTGTTCCTTCTCTTAGAAAAATAAATGCTTATTATCTAAAAGCAAGGTTAGCTCAACTAGGAACAAAGAATTGTCACTGATTTGGGTCTTGATTTTGCGCAGAGACTGTTGTCTGTATGATTTATAAAGCCAGAAGATATGCATGGATGAATAAACAAATCCTTATATGATGTATAGTAACATCATGTTTGAGAACTTAAGGATAGTGGAATTTCAAAAGCTCAGAGAAGAGCTTGACAGTAAGACCTGAAGAAATAGGCAAAGACAGTAGATAGTTCTCTTAACTGAATTTCCATGAGGGACCTGAAATAATCGAACTGTTCATTCTAAGCATCTGTAAGAGATGGTGAGATTGAACAGCCAGCATAGATTTGTAGAGAACAAGTCAGTCCTATCTCTTCAAAAATTTCAGCAAGCTGTAAGGCTTGGAAGAGATATGACATAACTTTAATTTAGTAAACTGCAGTTTTGATAATCTCACATAACATCCTTTTAAGCAAGCTACAGTACTGTGATCTAGATAAGATTAGTGTAAAGTTAGTGGACATGTATTTTGGGTTAAAAAGATTTAATATTTGTTCTCAGTCACTCTTTCCCACAGTAAATGGTGGGGAGAGGAGTGTAATTCTGTAAAAGTCTATACTGGATGTAATATTAGTAGTTTTCAAAACAGAGTAGATGCCAATTTTGCTGAAGAAGACAGGACTCAGGTTTAAAATAATCACAATAAATTGCAGAATATGGGGACAGTATATTTACCATACAATATTGGTACATGTGTAGCTGGCTCCAGATTTTTTGCTTTCTTACACAAGTGTTTTCTTCCTTCCATTTCAGCAGTAGCAGAGCTCAAGAAGTGCTAAAATGCCTGGCAGACATCTTTTGGCAAATCTTCAAAAAATCATCATTCTATGACCCTTTATGAATTTGAGGCATAACATACTAATTTCTAGCTGCTTACTGGGTGGATAGTCTGTGGCAAAGGCACAAGGGCTAGAATATCTGAAACTGCTGAATGAAGATCTGCTAGATCTCTACGGATCTCTAGGAGACTAATGAGTAAATACGCAGTGAAACAACTTGCAGGCTCAAGTTGTCTAATGTACCTGATTATTGATAGTTCATTAAATGAAATATTAAAAACATCAAAAGAAGACTTAGAACCAGGTTTATTCAAGAAATGGGAAGACTGTGGATAGGAATAAATCAAATAATTGAGAAAGGAGATCAGCAAAACCTGTTAGCTATCTCTGATTTAGATATGACAAGTAGGATTTAATATGCAGCAAAGTCTAGATGTAAAAGATAAGAAACAGATCTGAGAAAAGGAAGAATGGTTAACTCCTGGGGTGGATGTTTTTGTTTGTTTTGTTTTTTGTTTTTTATCTGGGGAGTGGTCCAGGTTTGGCTTCAGGTATATAAAGAGCAGTTTAACTGGCCCTTGTCAGTACTGGTTTAGATGTGAAGGAACAGCTGAACCTTGTCCCATTATAAGAAATACCTAAGACATATAAACAGGCATGTCTTTTTTGTGTCTTATTCCTATCTCTTCTACTTTCTGTAGAATTCTGCCAAGTATCTAAATAGGAATCAGAAGGAATAGAAGCTGCTGCTTCTATTTCTACTGAAAGACAAAAAATATGAATTAACTCTACTGTTAAAATAAACATAGCTGTTTATTTCATGTAGCCCATATACTATAGTTGCTCTACATGCTGAATGGAAACCTATTTGTTCTGTTTTGGAAGGCTGGACCAGTTCCCACTGTGGTCATTATGATTCTCCTCTCAGACTGCCAGATGGCTGTTTAGGTGTAATGATAACAGCTGTTTGGTTCTACTTGCCAGCCTTGAGATTGAGGAACTCTGAAATCACTTGAGTACTGCAGGATTAAATGAAGACAAAATGTAAACTTTTGTATACTGTAATTGAGTATTGATGAATAATATATGGACTTTGCAATAAATTATTGCTCAACATACTCTTATTTTTTAACTTCTAATAATTTAGTTTATGTTATTTTCTATTTTTAGTTGTATTTATTTTGTACTGGTTATTTTCTAGGTGTGTCTACAGAAAGTCAGAAAATTGATCACAGGAACAGAACACACTCTGGATTTTCTTCTGATGTACAGATTACACTGATTGAAGTATTGAATCCTTTTGCAACACCACCTACCTGTAAGTAGACTTAATCTGTGTGAAACATATTGTACAAAATTATGTTGGGATCCTTCCTGTGCAGTTCACTATTCTACAAGGAAAATGGCTAATTTAGTATTCTACCAGATAAGCACTGACATATATTTATATGTACACAGAAGAAGGAACAATGTGAAGGCTTAAAGCATGTTTTGATGTTCCTCCATTGCTTTTCTGAAATCAGATCAAGAAAGGAAAATCTTGAGTCGCAGGCACTATTGGCCACCGTTCAGAAGTGGTAACTCTGTATGCTATAGGAGACATGACAATGAATTTTTAAGGCAAGAAGAGCAAGAAATAGAGTTGCAACATGAAGGGGCTATAGGGATAGCTGTATTTACTTTGTTCTTACCAACTTCTCTCTATGTCACTAAGATGAACAACTAGCCATAGTCTCTTCTACCTACAGATATACAACATGAACATGTCCATGACTACTCCTGGTTATGTGCCTCACAGTTAATATCAAGGGAAACAGAAATATAGTTCTGAGATGGTCAGAGTTGAGGAATATGTTGTGATTAGTAAATATTGAATGTTATTTTAAGTTGGATTTTATCACACTACTACAATCTGAGATATAAATCTCCTTACTGTTATGGGAAATGAATAGATCTTTTGAGATATTTTGAATTCATAAAGTGTTCAGGTTTATAAAGTGAGGTTTTTTATTTGCAACAGATTTTTGGGTCGGTATAGTAGTTTTCTGGAGTTAAATAATTTTGCATACAGAGTAACACTGTGAAAGTATTGCAATCTATTAACTTAAAAGAAAAAAAAGAAAAAAGGAAAAAAATAAAGAGAATGTTGTGTTGGTTTATTTGGTAGACTGTCATTATATGGTTGAAATGTGTAGACGTGGATACTCTTCGATGATAAAAACACTTGGTGTTGATTAGGGGATGTTATGCCTATATTCTTTAGAATTTTCACTTCTGGAAATGCAGATGTTGACTGGAATAGTCAGTGCAAAGGAACTAAAATAGGAATGCAAAATTATGAAATAAAAAAATTTATTGTATTGAGAATTTAACTTTCCAGGGTCAAACACAGCAGTGTAACTTCTATATTTTCTGTCATATCATAATATATTTGCATCTACTGAAACACCTCTTAAATATGCAGTAATACTGTAAGTTGGTTTGATTTTTTTGCTTAAAGTTTACTTTTTTTGCAGGGATCTAGTCTAGGGAATGTAGCTTGCCATCTGTTGCTTAAATCTCTGTACATTGCTACTGCATTGAATGGATAGCCTTTTTAGCCTAGCTTCATGATTTGGAAATTGGAAGTGATACTTATGAGATAAGGCAGTTTAAGGTTGCGTTAGTGCTAATTTGTTTATATCTGCAGTCATCATTACATTTGAACCTTTTGTGAAGGGTGGCATTTTGAAAGAGAGAAAAGTATCAATGTGTGTAAAACTTATGGAAAAGAATGGCTGAGTGAGGTGAGGAGTTGTGTACTGGCTGACTGTCTACAGTATAAACTTAAGCTGTATTAGGGGAGTTAAAAATTATAGCTATCTCCGTTATGGGAGAAACTTCAGTCTGAGATTAACACTTTTTTACATACTAATAACACTTAACTGCAAGGTGTAGATTTGTCAGAAACAAAGTATCATAAATTTTCTCATACTTTGTGAAAATTCTTTCTTTTAATGGCTACTATAAACGGTTTGCTAAACTTCTTAGCTTGGATGGTCAAAACCCAATGCCCCAGAGGGAACACTGATATATCTATAAACACATGGAGATGCAACTAGGGGAACTGAACTCCATAGTAATGCCTGAGTGCACTCAAGTGAATGCAGTGTTTGCCTCTTGTTCTCTGCTTTCTGTTTGGTGTTTTAGGTATCTTCATAACACTTCAGTGTGATTTTAATGGCAGAACTGTTTTTCAGTGGTAAGCATTTGCGTATGAAATAATTGAAATTCATACAATAAACCATAGTTCAGTTTACTTGAACATGTAAATTGGCTCATTTATGAGTCACTTGTGCATGACTGGTATAGCAGAATTCCAGATGATAAGTTAGGAAGTATACACTAATTGACATACAGTAATATTGAAACAGATTGTCCAATACATTTATTTCTCGGACAAAAACTGATCAATTTTAATTTGTCAAATTCTATACTACTTTCTCATGGAAGCGAAAGTATATTTATTAAAACAACAGTGACTGTGAAGTGTAGTGTGTTAAAATTTGATAATTTCTTTTGTCAAAGAGGCAAATCATGAGATTAACTCAAGAGTAATTTGTTAAATTTACAGTGCAAGGTAGTGGGAACACAAAAAAGGCTTTATGATGAGTTTTTGTCAGTCTGTATAATTTTTCAGTTAAGCAGTCATAAATCAAGGAATACTGTATCTTTTTGAGGCTCATTAAAGAGACATTATACATTAGAATAGTGAGGCAGTCAGCATAATGAAATGATGAATGCCTATAACTATCTGTATGTAAATGATGTGAGACAGATTTGCTGGTGCTACAGAGGAGAATGGCAATCTATTTGACAGTTCCCTGTGGGTGCTACTTCTGGATACAACTGACAGATGTTAAATGTAAACCTCTTCAACAGAAAGCACTTATTAACACTCAGTGGGGAAAAAATGGCAATATAGAATAAGACAAATAGCAGATAATGCCATTTAAATAACTTTGTTCTTACAAAGCTTTATTGCCAATGTGCTAAAGTCTGGAAGATGAGAGTTTTGTTTGTTTTTTTATTGAAAAGGACTAGGTAGGTAAGAGAACATTTTTTTGAATTTAGAAAATTGTATTTTGAAGCATTTAAGGAAATTGACTCAGTATTACATCTTTATGGAAAATGTATATATGTGCCCTTTCATCAACACACTTCTTTTGCCATGTTATTTGGTAAATATTTGTTGAATTATTAGCGTCTGTGAAAAATGTCAGTACTGTGTGTTTGCTAACTTTACCAAATTAGTTTTAATTGTTTCCTTTTATTTTTCCCTCCCATGATGGAAAACTCCAGTCTTTCAAATTTGCAATTTTAACGGAAAAGGAGTAGTTAATAAAACCTGGTTAGCAATAGCAAATACTCTTTAGCACATCTTACGATTTTATTTCCAGGCTATTTGTCTCAGTCCTAACCTGAGATGCCGCTAGTGGAAGTATAAAATACTAATCTGTGTGAAATTCACATTTTGATAATAATACAACTCTTCAACAAAGATCAGCATTCAAGTAGTTCTGGAGACTATCAAAAGCACTAGATTTATTTCTTATCCTACTTTGTAATAGATTAGGTTAGGGATTTATATTTCTTTAAAGTATAAATCTAGGCACGTGAATTGATTTTTCAAATTGTCAAAGCGTACTTTAAAGCTTTTTCTTTTTTGAGATAGCCTGCCCTTAATGAATTTTTTTTTCTCTCTGCCAGCGAAGATGCTGCTTGAAGGGGTAGAGATTAAGCCAGCACTAAGAGTGATACAGTGTCTACATGTTTAGATTTCATATGGCCTTATGTCTTTTAGTATTATGAAATCTGTGACACTGGGTGTGCTTTTTCTTTGTTATCTTTTGTCAACTGTGTAACCCTACCGTGTGTTGCTTGCACTAAATCTCTTTGGAATTTAGTGTTTCACTGCACCACTGCAGATTTGTAATCCTCTTTTGTGGTGTTAAATTATCAGCCACATATGCACTGTGTCTGACTTAGTGGATATATTTATTGTTCCCTGGCCACTGTGCTTGCTAATTTGTTTCTTTATTGCTTTGCCTTGGATTAGGGAATACTCACCCTCTCTTCCCTGAATTCTTAAAGCAATAGTTTAAGTTCATTCCCTTGTACTTTCTGGCCTTAGTTCCCATTGTCACAACTCAAATCTAGAACTTACTTATGTAGATCCTGATGTGTGTTCATGTAGAACAGCCAAGTTTCAAGAACGTAGAATGTGAATCTCACCTCAGTGGAGAAAAGAAGAGTAAATACATTTTATGATAGAGTTTAAGCAATAATCCATGACTGTAACAGGCTTCTCACATAGTCAGACTTTGGAAGAAAAGAGGAGTTCATAAGTCTGGGAAATGTACTCTGATACTATTAAACTATTCTCATTAAATGCTGAAGTCTTAAAACTATTGCTCAATTTTATCTCCTTTTCTTAGCAACAGAGTAGAGTTGCAAACAAGAGGTATCATTTACATTAGATAGAAGAGCTTTCTATGCATTTCCTGGCTTAAGATTTTCTCCCTTTGCTTCTTCTTCTGTTCTCAGCTGTGCTATAATCCCTCTTATATTAGATGCCACAAGTATTTTCAAAATGGTCTTGCCTATCTGGTTGAGCCAACCTTGGAAATGTTTTTTTTAAAAATGAAAATATTTAGTATCTACTTTTACATGACAGATAACAACATTAGACCGTGTGCTGTATCTTAAAAAAAACCATGTAAACAAAAAACCAACAGCATGTGTTCTATAGAAACCTACTAAAATTATGTCTGGTTTGAAAGTTTTTAGACTCCAAAATAGAAGAACCATACAAACCATTTTTCACTCTACCATTTAGAGCTTCTATGATGCCCAAGTAACAGGTTAGAGATTACTACATCTGAAATTAAGTTCTACCTGTTCCTCTGAGGTTAGTCTTGTATGATCATGTATGTTCTTCTGTGACACTCTGTAAATCACTAGAAATTAGTCTTTTACTGGTGTTTCTGATGATTGCACTTATTTGATAAATCAAGGCTTAAAAGTTATTCACAGGTTTTAAGAATATGATTAATAGGCATATATGACTATATAAAGTATATAAATATAGTGTCTAAATATACACTAAATAAAGACAGAATATGTATTCTTGTAGGGATAGATTATGAAATAAATATTTAACACATTTTTATTTTTAGGAAAACAACTACAGGTAATAATTTACAATATAATGTAATTGCTTCTAGTAGTTTGAAAAAATTGCTTTGAAATGTCTTACCAGACTTTTTAAACTAATAATAAAACATACTGAAATGTAAATGTTTCATTGTCTCATTACTTCTGTTTAGTGAAAATAATAAATTTAGTACAAAGACTATTTAAACTGCTGAAGAATGATGCATTTTAAAAAAAATATTATGCCAAATCACCAAGGAAAATCCATCCTAATGAAAACTAAATTGAAAATACACATATATGTTATGTTGAGAGTTTTATTGCACTGTCATTGTTTTAAAATCAATTTGCTTCTCATGTGTACTGGAGTACTTGAATAATTTTTTACTAAGCTTAACGTTAGATATCACTAGCATTAGTTCTTTATATATCAGTAAAATCTGGTTGGTAGTCTGCAAAAAGAATTATAATTTCAAGTCCAATGCTTTTGTCAATTATCTGAATTTATGACTTTATTAATTGTAAAAGAATTGAAATCTCTTGGATATTGTTCCTCTCTTCCTCAAAGAAATCCCTTTGCAGATTGTAATAAGGAAGTGCTATGATGCTCATCCAACTATTTCAGCTATTTTCTTTTTAGAACTGAATATGTTTAAATGATACTGAATGACAGTTGTATTAGCTAAGATCTGTCGTGTAAGTGTTCCAGGAGAGTACAAAATTAAAATACAAACCTGTGATATAATAATGTTTCAGTAATATCTATTTCAAGTAATCAAACAGTTAAAACATTTGTATTTTGTGATTAATTGTAGTGGCAATATTTTTTCATAAATAATAATTTGGGTTAACCTAACTTCTTGCAAACAAACTGCTTATGGATTCGTCAAACATAAAAATCAAAGAAGTCTTATGAGCCAGTTCCAGGAGGCTTGGCTTCGCTTCACCTTTAAGTAAAAAATTTGGAGTTTTACTTGTAAAAGGGCATTCTGACTGCACCGAAAACTCAATCTCCACAAGTAGTGTCAAAATTAAGGGTATTATTGCTCATCTGGGAAAATGATAAGGGAAAGGAAAGCCTATATTTAGTCAAGCTGTTATATTGCATAAATTTGATTTATTTAATTGTTTGTATTGAAATATTGTTACAGTCCACAAATACAAAACTATGTATGCATAACCTCATACATGTCTGTTGTAGTTTTAAAATCTGGGGTTTAGGTTAGACTGAAAAAAACACAAACATACTCAGCAAAAGATCCCACTCATACAGCACTATCCAGCTGAAGGGGGGCCTGAAATTTACACATCAGTCTAGAAGCTTCTTCTTGAACAGAAAACTGAAAACTGTTCTTCAGTCCTTCCAACATAAAAGCATAGTTCTATAGTGACAATGAAAGGAGACTCTTAAGGATTGGTTGTTTCACTGATGCTTTCAAAATTAGGTAGCCCAGCAGCAGGAGCAATTGAAAGTTGTCATTGTCTCACGTTTGTCAGTCTGTACTTTGTCATTTTAATAATGAGGATGCAGTTTTAGAACTTCATTGCCAAGAGATGAAAGTTAAGGCAAGACTATGGAAAATATGCATATGGAAATGAGTGACAGTTTTATCCTAAGACTTCTCAAGATTTCAAGAATAGACTATATATTTAAGCAGTCTCAAAAGAGTCCTTCGTTTTACTGTTTTTCTGAGATGTAGAAGATTTTTTAGCTTAAAAATGTAAGTAGAAAGACATAAAGATTTATGACTGGAATTGAAAATGCTGCGGACTGAGCAATTGTACTGCTACATGTTCTAGGCTTCCTCTTTAGCCATTGTAAAATTTTGACATTCATAACTGAGACTGAAGGTGAAGCATTGTGGGGAAGAGAAGGACTAGAATCGTAACCAAATGCAAGAAACAGAAAAAAAGAATAAACAATGGTGAGAGTATGACTTTGGACACCAGTGAAGAGGATGAGATAAATAAAAAAGCTCGAAAGGGAGAAAGATAATGAGGAGTTTTTTCTCTGTCTTAATTTTAGACTCTGCCATAACCTGAGGCAAACTGTTTGACATTGCAAAGCAGAAGCAATTACCTGTTTTACTGAAGCGATTTCCACCTGAAAGGGATGGAAATTAGAAAATGAAAAGATGAAAAAGTCTGGTGTAGGAATACTGTACTAGCAAGTATCTATTTACAGTCTAGTAAATCTGGATAAGATGCATCACATGGTAGGAATAGTAGCAAAATGAACATAAATATTAGTTCTCTAAAATGTCTTCAAATATGATTAAATATATAGATGTGTGTATGTTTTACATCCTTTTTATATGTACCTCTATACACATCCAGTTTTTTATACACAAACCATTAATACTTGAGCTTCTTTACCTACCTTCATTTTCTAGTGAACTTTCTCTGTGAAAACTTTAACAAAGTTTTCACTTCACAATTGCATTTTATCATTGTATTTGAGCAATAAACATGTAATAGGGCCATTGCAGTGTAAGTGCTTGCACAGTGGCCTAGAGTACCACTCGTATTCACCCTCTTATCAGCTACACAAACCAAACCAAGCTAGGTTTAATAACTACATAGTCTTTTAGCTTTTTGAAATTAGTTTGGGAGGTTGACAAGGACAGAGAAAAGAGCTTAGGTTAAAATAAGAAATATAACGTTTTAATTTCTGATATGAATAAAATTAGCCTTTGTCTATTTGTTGCAAAATGGAAAAGTTTGCATGAACTCTTTAAGAAAAAAGAGTTTTTGATTTGCAAGAGTCTGGAGGGGATGTTTTACCTGTCTCACTGATAGCCATTTTATTTTTTTAATTTATTTTTTTATTTATTTCTATATTAATTGAAGGAAGAACACAGACTCCACTAGAAATTAATTATGTGTTTAGGCAAAAGTAACTGTGAAACTGCACTTTTTTCTGCTTTTCCTGTTTAACTGTCTATCTCAACCCATGAGTTTTCCAGCTTTTACCCTTCTGATTCTCTCCCAGATCCTGCTGGTGAGGGAGTGAGTGAGCAGCTGCATGGGGCTTGGTAGCCGGCAGGGTTTAAACTACAAGAAGGGAAAAGGCAGATAACTACCACTGTCATAACTGATTTTAAGAGTGAACTTACTTTTAAGCTGAGTTGGAAACATATTGTTTAAAAAGCAAGATCATAGTAAGGAATAACGTCGAGTTTATAGAGTAAATAAACATACAAAAGCTGTTAGGACAATGGAATTTTATGGCTATTAAGGTGGAGAAGGCAGTGGTTTTTTAGCGTGCTCTAGGTTAAACACTAATATAGAGATTACTTTCATACCATATATATGCGTGTTTGTGTGTCTCTGTATATTTAAAATTAACTTCTCATGTTGAGATTTGTTTAGTGAGTAGGAAATAGCACGATCATGCAAGAAAATACTGAGGTCATGAGCTATATTACTGTTAACACAACAAATAAAACCAAAAATAATTCAACTACGCAAGCTTCTGTATTTGTTTTGATTTCTTGAAGATAAAATGAAAACTTTTGAAAGTTGATTATTCAAAATATCACATTAAATAAAAAAATCTTAGTTGTTTTTTTTCTATAAGTGCTTATCATCTTCATGAAAGACTTAGCTTAAAGTCCCATAAACAGGTAGGAACACGGAAACTATGAACATTTCTGGTTTTGTTTGGGATTATAGCTGGGTTTTATAAACTACTGTGATATCTCTGATGCTGTGCATCTTTTCTAGATATATTTTTAATTTCATAGCAACAAGATGGAGGCTTGTCATTTTGCGTTCTTGCTAAGGTTTTTAATATAGAAGCTAAGCAATCCTTTTGCTTGGTGCTGTGTGTCTTATTAGAAGGATAATTACAATATTCATGTGACTTTCTGGTGGTCTCAGTAAGGATAAACACATGTACGTTCATACAGATACATATATATACATGTATGTTATATGCCTGTGCACTGAGGCATGGATATGAACTCATGTACATATAGACACCATTTCAGTTAAGTTTTTAATTTAGAAGGTAAAGAGCACATAAGTACAAAAATAATGTTATATTTACAGCTAATAATGTCATTACTGGTGGAATAATGTTTTTATTTTATTGATTTTGCTTGGGTTTTTGTTTTTGTTTTTTTTTTTAATTTTACTGCATTTTTTTCCAAATCTAATTCTAATTTCATTAGGACTTGTTCACTTGAAAGTGTAAAGCAAACTGATTTACATGTACCTGATTGCATAACAGTTTCTTAGAATTCAGTAGGACTATTCTCTCCAACAGCAACCAAGTAACAGGACTACACATCATATATTATATTTGGCTCATTAAGAGAGTTACTAATACAACTACTCACTACATTTGCCTTAACACATCCATAAAGACTTCATAAATTCTGTTAATTTACAATGGTATGTTTTGAGAGTCCAATCTATGTCACTCTTACTGCTTTCTCTTGGTCATAACACTTGAAAAACTGATCTTGAAATCCTTGCCAAAATTAACTATTTATAGACAGTGTTTTCTTGGTTCTTCAAACTATTACTTTTCTGCTCTTTGTCCAGCACTTTGAATTTTTGATATTTTCTATAGTTTAGAAGGATTTAAATTTCTCAAGTATTAAAATATTAAAATGCCTCCAAATGCTACATGTTTTAAATTGTAGCTGAAAACTTCAAACAAATGCAGTCTTTGAACAGTTATCAAATTTATTTAATTATAAAAAAATCACTGCAGTTGGCACTGCAAAATTCTTCATTTAGTGCTGCCCTACTGGAATGTAGTACATATTTTTTTTTCTACTTGATTGTATGGGCAGGAAAATGGACCAAATTAATTACTAAGATTCCCTCCAGGCCTATTTTCCATGGTTCATTTTTAGTTTTCTTTTCATGCAAGAATATAACCATTAAGTTTTAGATTTTTGTGACTGAGTGATATTTTCTGATTATAAAAATGGTTGAATGTAATATAGATGGATCAAGCATTTACTTTTATTAGGGAATAAATGCTGTTGTCGTGAAATTTACTTTATGTGATATTTATTATTACACATAGTATATTAGTCAAATCAAAAATAGCTAGTATTTTAAGGTCCTATTAGACCTGTTAGAAACAGGAGTTTTTGTCTTAGTGTTTTGGAAATTTTAGTAAACTAAGGAGTAACAGTGTTAGAATGTTTATAAGGGGCAAAATGGTACTGGCAATAATTATTTTGATTGTTTAACAATTGTATTCAAACATCAGTTACTCTAAAATTTTCACACATTTCTTTCTCAATGAGACTTAACTGTGGGCTTTTTTTAAATAAGTGTTATCTATGCAATTTTCAACATTAAATATTAATCTGGTAACATTGATGCAACTTTTGAAAGTACAGAATTGGAAGAACTATGTGCAATTTTAATGTACATATGGATTTCTGCTCCTTTAATGTATTTGAGAGATGTCACATTTTTTCTTCCTTATATTTGTCAAAACAAGTCAAACACAACCTTGCCTACACTCAGCAGAACATATCTCAAAACTCTGTTACTGTGGTTGTAACCCTTACAAAATTTCAGAAAAAGAAAGATGGTTATCAACTGTTTACAATGATTCCCTTTTAATGTAAATTAACTTTGTACTAAAATATGATCAAATAATTGATTGTATAATTAATTTTCATGACATATTAAGGATTCAGATCTGTCAAAAACTCCACAGTCTGTGTGGAATCAAGGTTTTACAAATGAATCACCAGGCAGGATATTTTAGTATACAAAACCAGAAGTGCTGTACCGTAGTAGTGTTGATCTCTTGGTTTTCATTTACTTGCAAATCATAAGACTATAATCAAATTGTGTTTAGCAGATACAAAATTTTATTTTTTTCATGAACTGAAAGTTAATTTTCTTTTTTGAGCTCTTCAAATATTTCCTTTGTATTTTCTTACTAAAGTTAAATTTTATTTGAAACAAGTGTTTATATTTAAAAAACCCTAGATGTATTCCTTTAAATTTTAGAAAAAAATAATTACTATAAATAATATTTTACATACTTAGAGAGTGATGTACTTTGTCTCAGTTGAGAAGTGTTAGCACAATTTCGTAAAATTTTTCATTATCTTTCTATGACCTAGTGGGCTGAAGTATGTTATGCTTTCTAACCTGTCAGCGTTAAGCATGGATTCTACTCTTTGGAGAGAGTTAGAAGGACATCAAGAAGTAAGCAGGAAAAAAAGTACTAAATGCTTAGCATAGTCCAAGAAGTTTGTCCTTTTCAAAAATTTTTCTTGCAGGTACCTATATGGAAAAAAATGGAATTTTCATATTTTTGCAAGCAACATGCATTAAAATATTTGTTTAGAATTTTTTTATTACAGCGATGATGAAATTTAATTTGGTAGAACAGCCAGTAGCTTAAAGAGACAGTAGAGAAAATCAGTCCTAACTACTGCTTGTAATTTCTAATTTCAGAATTAGGATCATCATGATAAGACCTGTATGTTAATAGTTACGTAATGCCTGCAGGAAGAGTTGTTAACAATGTTCATATTTACAGACTTTCCTACAACTGATATGTTATTTCCAATGATGTGGTATTTACATGTCAAGTTCTGGGGCCCATTTGTGATTGCTCGCAGTTCAGCAAATAAAGTGCATTACCCTCCCTGAAAAATTCAGCAGACATCCTTAAACCCTGCCCATCTTCTGAAGGGAGCTCCTGACTGCTCAGACTCCATTTTCTAGTTGAAACATACCACATGTCTCCATGTGTGTGTATAAAATTAGGTAACACTCTCTTTAGGGAACTTCTTCCAGCACAATGGATTCTTAGGATCCTATCAAAGTGTGCCTGAAGAGGAAATGCAGATTTAATGACAAGCAATCCCATCTTCAAGCTTTTCTTCATTATCTGTCACTTTATTGTCATTTCATATTAAATTATGACAGTTTAGGTGCACTGCTGTTACTCTGTTTTTGAAGGAGTTTCTTGGAGAGCATGTTTGATTATTGAATAATCAAAGAAAAGTGCTCTGGCAGCTTTTTTCTAAGAGTCTGTGTGACTTTCATGTGCGATGACCCATTCTTCAGTACTATGTTCGATTAAAATATGTCATCCTTTTGAACTTTGGAGATGCAAAAAGGGAATGTTTTTAGTAAACATTGGTTAGACTTTTTCAGAAGCTGATATTTCTGAGGAGAGACATAAAATGTGAGATTTATAAATTTTTATTTATACTATTTGGGGTTAATTAAATGAGAGGCAAAAGAGCAGAATCTTAGTACCTTAAAACTATCCTCTTATTCTGTGTATGCTATTTTCATCATGGAAAGTGCATTGAAGTTACATATGAGCGGTATGTACATATGCAGTTTGTATAATTGGATGTATCTACCTGTTTGTCACAGACAGGTACAGTTTTAAAGTCTAGACACTGCACCTTGAAAAGCAGAACTATAGTTGACCTCACTATGTGTAACTAATTAGGGGATTAGCTGGTAAAGGATCTTTCAAATATGGTGGCTGCCTACATTTATCTTCCCTTTACCTTGCTTGATCAGAGGGGCTGAACTCTCATCTTGTCTCTAAAGAAGCGGTGTACAGGTTTCTTCTTTTTCTTCCAACTGTAAGTTTTACAGTAAATCAATTTTTCATGTGTATTTTACTGGGACAATGCATCTTTTTATTCCCTACCACTGTGATTCTATAATCTTAAGATGAAATATAAGATAATGTATCCTAATGCCACATCATCATGCTATTGAATAAGTAGCACATCTGGCTGACATAGAACCAGGTGTTACTCCATTTAGAATGTATTTGGAATAATAATTTTTGTAATGTGGACGCTTAAGGAGTGCAAAGTAAAGTTCCTATTGTTGACCATCAGCTCTTACATGAGAGGTACAAGTATCATATTAACTAGAGAAAATGTCAGGTTCTTCTCAATGCTTCTAGTGTCATTTCTGCATCCTGCTAACACAGCTACCCGTACTTGAAGTATGGAAGGATTTAAAAAAAAAAATAAAACAAATAAAAGAAATAAAAACATACAAATATACTGATGTCTTGATAAAAACCAACATCTTCTGATCACTCGAACGTGCTTAAGGAATAGAATCTCTTTCCAAGAGAAGTGAGAATTCACAAGTGTTACAAGTTTTGGGCTGTGTAGCTACCATGGATTTAGTATTTGGTGTAGTTTCATCAGGACTCATAGTTTTCACTGAAAATATGTCACTGTGTAAAACAACAGTTTTGCTGCAGGATTAACTCAACAGTTATTTGCTATCAAATTAGCTGAACTGTCATAGAAATGAATGTGAAATTTAATAGTGGACTGGTATCAAAATAGTTATGAAAGTTGCCTATATTCTAGTAAGTTTCCTTAGAAATTGAAAATTTGTAAGTAATATTGACGCATTTCCCATTAAAAAAGTAGAATAGGAGGATTAAAGTCTTTTGTATGTTAATGCTTAGTTCTTTTTTTCGCTAATTAGTTCCTTCACTTATTTTAGTTTCTTTTCTCAGAGCCATGCTGTGGGGCCCATATGCCGTAAAAATTTCAGTGCATCTTTTGTAGGTAGAGGAAAGTTTGCTGACAGTTTTCACGCTCTGGTTATACACTTGCTGCCAACACTAGTTGCCTCTGAACATGGCAGTTTGCTGTGTTGGTTGTAGTATGACCAAGAGTTACGAGGTCTGAATAGTAACCATCCCCGCTGATCATGTAGTTGTAGAGCTTTAATTCTCAAGAAGAATGTACACTCTTTCTGATATTTAAAGACTGAGTAGGATTTTATATTTCATGGTTCAGCATGTAGCAATTACTCTTCACCTGGTTAGGCAACACCACCTCTCTTGAGGTTCAAGCTGCAATTCAATCCCTACATTATTAGTCAAAGTATGTGTTTCAAATGTACCCTTAGTTATCCCAGTGAGCTATATCCAGAACATACTGGAATATTTTTAAGAAATTAATTTCAAGAAAGGTACCTGAGATGTCTCCCTACTGTTTATGAAATATATATATGTTTATGTACACTATTTAGTTACCTGAAATAATGATGAAATGGAGCAGAAAATATTATTGGATCCACTAAATGTGTGCATTCTATACTTTGGTAAGATAGCAATACTGCACGGTGAATATTGCAGGATAATAAATGTACTGTTACTTAGACTATATATTCACATATATATATATTATTTTGTATTTAATGTTTCAAATAAAAAAGAATTTTCTAGATTGTGGAAATGTTGAAATAGTAATACAAAAGCATCCAGGAGACAATCATAAATGCCCCCAGAAAATGAACAAAAGTGAAAGGAAGGGTCCTGAGTCCATTCACAAATTTGTGCATCCATAAGTTATGTACCTATACCAGATTCTAAAGCTGTACTGTTACAAATGCAGATTATATTTTTTAAAAATTACATAAAAAGAAAACCTGAGATTTGCATAATTGTCCAGGTTTTTTCAATGCGATCAAGAATTCCTTTTGCTTTGTTTTTTTTTCACCAGAAACATATTGCAATTTGTCATCATTAATGAAGTTCTGATTTAAAAATAATTCTTAAGAATAGAAAAACCCCTTAGCTCCAGTGATAAACAGCAAATAGTAATAATAATGAGGTAATGCAAAGGTCAGCCAGCTAATAATCTGTTGCCATAAACTTTTAAAATAATTATCCATTATCATCAAGTATTCATGTGAACTAATCTGTTTGAAATATCAGTGGATATTTATATTTAATCTTAATTATCTGCATTTTGGTATCTCTCACAATATTTTAATAGAGTTCTAGGGTATTTTGGTCTGAGTAAAGTAATTAAATCAACATATTCCCTTATTTCATCCTATGTTTCTGCCTAAATACCTAGTTCTAGCCAAGTACTTGCTTTAGTCATGTAGAAGTATGATACATTTAAGTCTCATCTTTCTTAGTTTTAAATACTGCCTTGCTGAGAATGGGTTGAGGTTGGAATGAACCTCTAGAGGTTTTCTGGTCCAACACCCCTGTTCAACAGAGCCTCACAGAGCCCATTGTCCAGGGTTTTGGCCAGATAACTTTTGAATGTCTCCAAGGATGGAGATGCCATAGCCTCTCTGGGCAGCCTGTGACCATGCTTGATCACCCTCTGACAGAAGTGTTTACTACTCTTCAGAGGGAGTCTCCAATGTTTCATTTTGTGCCTGTTGCTTCTCCTCTTGTCACTGAGCACCACTGAAAAGAGACTGGCTCTGTCCTCTTTGCACCCTCCCTTCAGGCATCTATCTATGTTGAGTCTCCTGATATTTCTTTTGCATTATACAATGCTGTGCATGCTAGAATGTATTGACAAATTCCTGGTCACAAAGAACATGGGAAATCTGTACCTGTCTTTAATACTGAATTGTTTTCAGTTTTTTTACAAATGCTTTCTTGGCTGTTATATGTATTTAAGATGATTTCGCTCATGATATTAAAATTGTGGGGTATATGCTCAAATAATAATTTTCTAAATATAATTAGTCATATCAGGCTTCTAAATCACTCCTATAATGTTGAAAGACTATGGCTCACATGTTTTTAAATAGTTTCTAAAATATATAGGAAATGCATCTGGATTTTAAATGTTTGGCTAATAATTAATTTCCAAATATATTTTAAAACTATCAAGGGAATTTAATTTTCTCATAATCACTTAAATTTAGTCCATGAATTAGGTATTATTTGTGGTTCTGTTATTTTGGTTTTAAATTACTTTTTTATCACAGTGGCTCAAGAATTTAGCTGCTTGAAAGAATGCTTTAGATTCTAATCTTGCTACAGTCCTTTTAGACATTTGTCAAGGTCAAAATTACATCCAAGCCAAAGTTACTGATCAGACTTATATGGTTAATAAATACCATATGACAATGAATTAACTAGCATAATAATAAGTTGCACTTGATTAGTCACTGTTGATGACTATCCCCAATTTACAGCCAAGTGGAAAAGTAGCCATTAGCAGGAGAGAAAGGGTGGCCTGAGCTCATCAGCTTGTAGTATATAAAAAAGGTCAAATTGATCTGTTTTTATAACCTTTCAAGTAATATTTAACCCCTGAATTTTTAGCCTAGTTTTTAAGGAAGCAGCATTTAACAAGCACTTTTCCCATTCCACCTCGTAATTTCTGAACCTATTCAACAATATACCACAGAGAAAAGGAAGTCTTAAAGTTACAGAATCACATATTATGATAAGTTGGAAGGGACCCACAAGGATCATCGCGTCCAGCTCCTGGACCTGCACAGGACCATCTCCAGGAGTCATACCATGTGTTTGAGAGCATTGCCAAAATTCTTCTTGAACGCTATCAGGCTTAGTGATGTGATCACTTCCCTGGGGAGCCTATTCCAGTATCCAGCCACCCTCTGAGTGAAGAATCTCTTTCTAATATCCAACCTAAACCTCCCCTGACACAACTTCAGGCCATTCTCTTGGGTGCTGTCACTGCTGACCACAGAGAAGAGATCAGTGCCTGCCCCCCCTCTTCCCCTCACAAGAAGTTGTAACTGCAGTGAGGCCCTCAGTTTCCTGTTCTCCAGGTTGAACAGACCAAACGTCCTCAGTTGCTCCTCATATGGCTTCCCTCTAAGGTTTTCACCATCTTCATTGTCCTTCTCTGGACACTCTCTAATAGCTTAAAACTACACACAATATCCCAGGTGAGGCCACCCCAGTGCAGAGTAGAGTGGGACAATCCCCTCCCTTGACAGGCTGACAGGACATGGTTGGCCCTCCTAGCTGACTCATTTTACTTGCCATTGACCAGGACTTCCAGGTCCCTTTCCGTGGTACTGCTTCCCAGCATCTCATTCCCCAGTCAGTTCATACATCATGTGTTGTCCTATCCCAGGTGCAGAATCCAGCTCTTCCTCTTGTTGAACTTCATATGGTTGGTGATTACTCAGTCCTCTAATTTGTCAAGGTCTCTCTGCAGGGCCTTCCTGCCTTCAAGAGAGTCGACAGCTCCTCCCAGTTTTCTGTCATTTGCAAGCTTGCTTAGTATCCCTTTGAGTCCTGCATCCAAATAATTTATGAAGATATTGAAGAGCACAGGTACCGTGATGGAGCTCTGCAGAACCCCACTAAGGATAGGTCACCAGTCTAATGTCACCCCATTCACTGTTGCCCTCTGTGCTCAACCCATGAGCCAATTGCTCACCCACTGCATGATGTGTTTATCCAGCTATGTGCTGCATAATTTGTCCAGAAGGATCCTGTGAGAGACAGCTTTCAATGGAAAGCTTTACTTTCTGAACCTGTAAATTTCTTGTCATTGAGGGTTTAGTCATTACAAAACAGAGGGATAACTTTGCTGGTTTGTGTCAGTGAATATTGCTACTGAGCTAAAGAACATATTTCAGGATTTGTAAATAGTAGGTCACTGCTTTGTTTTTGACCAAATATTGAATTATTGTCGAGATACAGTCAAGATCTTTTGCAGCCATGATGGCTTGTGTATCTCATTCTGTCATGTCACATCACAAGGCTTTTTTTTTTTTTCAACTGATATGGTTCTCTTTCTTTTTTTCTTTCCCAAAAGTGAGTAGTTTTTGAAACATACTCAACACAGATTTTTCTGTTCATTTATTCATGCAGCTATGTTTCCATGGAGACAACACTGGTGTTCATTTCCGTTGCAGTTCTAGACAGTCGTTTATCTGTAGATCAGCAACAGAAATCAACTTTTCTGCATGTGTGACAGTCTGAAAACAATTAGTTCTCAGGCTGTATCTACAGGGTTTTTTCCATGTCTGCATTTTTGCATACAGGCGTAGTATGCTTTCCCTTGAAGAAAAGCACATCACCATTTACATTTTATGGATTTTAACATGTGATTTGGGTGCAGTTACACATAAATCAATGTTAAGGAACGTTTGAGTACATCAGGTGAATAATGCTGATCCCACATTGACACAGAGACCTGAGGGTGTACTGTTTTCTTTCTACTCCCTGATCCTTTCCTGACATCACAACAAACAGAAAACTGCAGCACTCTCAGCAGGTGCCATGCTGTGTGCCAAGATTGTGAAGTTTGCTGCAGACAGACCTTGGCCTGTGGCTGTAAGTACATTGCTTAAGATTTTCATCACAGATGACTCATGGCCCTCAGGTAATGTGGTAGAAGAGTGACCCACAGTGCTTAGTCTTCTCAAGAACATATTGACCACATCCAATTACACTGTAGCTTGTCAATATAATTTTTTAGAGTGTGCTGTTGAGAATATGCATTACTTGATATAAGCCATGTGGAGGTTGGTTGAGGATATAAAGCTTGCAGAAGTAGTATTGGTATACTATACAGAATTTTAGAAATGAGTGACTACTGATCTGTTCAGTAAAATGATCTGACGGACACCTTTGTATAACTTAGATTAGAATCACAAGATTCCTCTGTGTTCAGTATTGTTCTGTACACACCATGTAGGGATTTATGCCCTTTTATTGGCACCTTTGAATATAGCTACAATATATGGACTAATTTTTATAAATATTGTACATTAATAGTTAAGTATAGATAAATTAATAGAACTGTGGCTGTAGTTTTAATTGAATTAGGAAAAAAGGATATTTCAGTAAAGTTAAACATCAAAAGAGTAAATACAGAACTGTAAAAGTTCATGGAACTTAATGTTCACAATTTCTTTCTTTCTTTCAAATTAGTTGAAATTCAGCAGAGACTAAAAAGTGATCTCTACTAAAAGCCAGGGAGATAGCTAGAGCAATCACGTTCTCAAACTTTTCTAAGAAGAATTGAGTAAAAACAGGTTAAAACATTTTTGTAAGACTTGCTAAGAAATATTTTGCAAATTGAAGATATTGACTAAAACAAATGTAATGTAGATGACAAATCACAAAAAGAAAATTAAAGAATTAATAAGGTGTATGCTGGTTATGTTATTGGTTCTTACCAGTGTATTAAATGTAATATATTTAAGATGGTGTTGTAGAACAACTCTTTGATAGTTAGATTTTCATGAAATTCCTGTATGCTACCCAGAAACAATTAAAGGGTTGTGATTTTTTTGTTTATGAGTTCTGTAACCTGCTCCATGATTTTTTCAAGAATGTAGTCTCCATGCACCCTGGATCAGTGCATTATACATTAGAGAAAGTAAAAATAATGTTCCAGAAAAAAAGTTCTATTAATTTGCACTGTTTGAGAAAAAATTTGCTTATGTGTGGTAAATAATTAACAAGCTGCAAACCTGAAGATGGTGAAGGGCCTTGAGGGGAAGCCGTATGAGTAGCATCTTAGGTCACTTGGTCTGTTCAGCCTGGAGAAGGGGAGACTGAGGCGAGACCTCATTGCAGTTACAACTTCTCATGTGGGGAAGAGGAGGGGCAGGCACTGATCTCTTCTTCTCTGTGGTCAGCAGTGACAGCACCCAAGAGAATGGCGTGAAGCTGTGCCAGGGGAGGTTTAGGTTGTATATTTTAAAGAGATTCTTCACCCAGAGGGTGGTTGGACACTGGAATAGGCTTCCCAGAGAAGTGATCACATCACTAAGCCTGATAGAGTTCAAGAAGCATTTGGGCAATACTCTCGGGCACATAGTGTAACTCCTGGAGATGGTCCTGTGCAGGTCCAGGAGCTGAACTCGATGATCCTTGTGGGTCCTTTCCAACTCATCATATTATGTGATTCTGTGATTTAAATTGTTTGATAGTAACAGTGTTAATAGTCTGCATTCCTTGAGGCACTGATGTAAAGCAGAACCTATCTTACTCATTTAAAGTTGACCATATGTCATCATAATAGATGTCACATTTTCCTTATATTCCTTGAGAAATTGTTTTGAGGAAAGTAGAAATATTTGTATTGCTTAGTTTGTAAGATTTCAAATTGCTATTTGGTATGGAATACAAAGTATTTTAGTCTGGTTTCAGATATTTGCCGTTTCTCTTAAAGCGTAATAATTAAATTCCATGCTTGATGGTTACAGCTTTTTGGTTTCTTTTCCTGCTAATTTTCTCCAGACTGACAATAATCTTTGCACTTGCTGAAATGTGACATGAAATATATTTTGGTACAAAATTAGAGGAACAAAGCCTATTGCTCATCAATATGTTTGAGTTTTGTATTGTATTACTAATTTTACTTTAAAAAGTAATTAGAGAGTCCTGAGCTGAAAAGGACAGTCCTTCTTCTGTCATTAAAGCCTGAGAGTGTGAGATAATTGTGTTATCCTAGACCAGTCTAGATGACACAAAACCAGGCCACAGTTTGCTTAACACTGTGTTCCCAGAGCTCTAACAAGGAAAGATAGTTGTGTAACACTAAACTGAATATATTTTCAATCAGGACTGAATAATAATTTTTCCAAACTCACATGTGATCTTAACAGAACTGTAAAGAATTTACTGTAAGAGTTCTAAATAATTCTACAGCTTAGACTAGAAGGCGCTTACAACCTTTATTTTCTTAGCTTTTATTGGAAAAAAATGTATACAACATAATGGAAGAGTGTTTTATATTTCCATATATATTTAAAATAAAAAGAATTTTGGGAATTGAAATATGACACTTAAAGGCTGCACATCCAATGGATTTTATTTGTAAAATTCTAAACATTCAGGTTCCTACATTCAGTTTTATGGAAGGCAATGTTATAACATATATTGCATATTGGAATATATCGAATCACTCAAAACATTGAGGCCAAGTTATCAAGATAAATGATACGCGGTTAATACTTGAAAGATGTAGCTTTTTAATCAATTACATGTTGTTTCTCTCAATCTTGTGATTTTTTAAGAAAGATGTTAAAATTCAATAATTTTTTTTAGCTAAAGACTTTTAAATTAATTTTGGAATGTATTAGAATTCCTTTTGAATTAACATTCACTATATCCTTTTTTAGTAATACAGGTATCTCTCACTTTATATTAATATTGCATTGTTAAATGTATAGGTTTCAGAATTTAAAAGTTCAAATAACAAAAATAATGTTCAATCTGCTTTTGAAAAGTGCTGAAAGGCTTTACATGGAATGGATGGGAAGAGTAACCTTTGAAGAAAAGAAAAATCTGATACTTTTAATTAAATGTCTCCTGCTAGATAATATACGATCTCTGTATACTACAACCACAGTAAAGAAAATAAATACCACTGGCTGCTTTTCGTAATTTTTTGAAGAACAATATTTGTAGAATTGGTTCTATCTGTATGTCAGTCTGTATTATGTCTCTGATGCATCACTTGTTTCATATAGAAATTGATTCTGAGTAGGAACTAATATTGCAAGACATGTGTTTTAGAGTATTAAGAAAAATAATGCAAGAAAAAGCTTCAACTATTTTCAGGGAATTTTTGTGTAATTTTTGGGTTGTTGCATGTGTTTCAGAACAGCCAAGACACTAGTCTCCATGTATTCTCGAACAGATATCCGTTACAAGCATGGACAGACAAACATCCCTACAATGTGCAAGTAGGAGTACAGTTTGGAGACTCTACTAAAATGTGGCTGTATTTTTATGCAATGTTGTGGGAAATGCAAGACTGCTAATCTTCTTTAGAAGATACTTATAATGAAATCACTATGTTTGATGGCTATAGGCAGTTATTCTAAGTTTGTGATTTTTGTTCAGGATCCAGTACTCAGTTTTGTGTCCTACTTTTTCTTTGAGTGGGGAAGCATTCTGAAGAAGGCATAGGCACTAGATCCTAAATTTACATAGCACCTGACATGGTGGAATAGAGTTTGGGACAACTGCATACTATGCCAAAACAAAAAAGAGTCTGCAGTCTGAATACACACTTAACTGCAGTGTGGATTGGTCAAGCCTGCTGGGTTAAATCAAATCCCTAAATATTTAATTTCATAATGCCTTGTATCACGTGTGTAGCACTGGAGATAAATTAGGTTTTTGGTCTGGAATGATGGAATGCAAAAGAGTCTACCATTGCTGGGTGGCCTCAGCTCAAGAAGTGGAAAGGAATGCCACAAGCAAGAAGAGGCTATGGTCAGTAATTCTATTGTGTGTTAGCTTGCTCTTGGGCTACTACTACTGAACTCAGCCCAGAGGCCTAAAGCTTTACAGAACACAAGAATTCAGATTCAAGATATGTCCGACTAACACAGAAACTTGCACTATGTAACTTGTGTTACAAGTGTAGTTCTCTGTATTTTAGTACTAGAACTTATTTTATTACAATTCTGTTTCTTTTATAAGTACTACTGAGTATTGCCAGGCATCACAGATGCTTTTAATGTTTGCAAAGAAACCAAACTTTTAATTTTCCAGACTGTGTAATTATTTTTATTATTGAATCATAGCTTGTTGCCATTACTTGTTCAGTCTTAACATTTGTGATAGTGTGAAGAGGGACTCTGCAATTTGCTGTGTAGCTAGTAATTTCTATTATCTCCTCAAACATAAAGCTGCTTATAGTACTTTCTTAGATTTCAAAATATACATATGGTTTTCATGTTGAAAAGAACAAGGAACTAAGTCTTTATTATAAAAAAGACATTGTGGGAAACAGTCCAGGACAGGAAGGACACCCTCTAGGCACTACATCCTGAATATATATTAGAAAATGTAAAGAAAATATAGCAAAGAGAAAAACTATCATGAAAAAGTAGTTGTTACAGTAATGGTTATCATACATTTTTCAGAATGCTATTTCAATTCATGTTGCAATAAGGATGACCTTCTTTGGAATGATTTCATGATGAAGCTGCATTTTTAATACATATATACGCACTAGGATATGACACAGAAACATTAAATGCTTATTCATGCTGACTGAGATACTTAATCAGGAGATACTGTCTTTCCCTGCTATTATTAGTGAGCTTTCAAGTGATGTTGCCACTTTATTATCATTTCATCTACTCCTGCTTTCAGTCAATGAGAGTTGACCTCTTTTCTTAAGCAGCATCAGCACATCCTTTGTATGACCTCTGGAAAAAGAGTTTGTAGCTCAGGTAGCTAAACTAGTGTGAACTGCAAAGAGGAAATAATATGATATAATTCCTTAAACCTATAGATTTTATTATACTTCCTTTGGCTTGCTCCCTTGGATGTAGTTATCAATAAATTAAAGAATTCAGGATTTGTACAAATTAGCTACAAGTATTTTCAAGTGCACAATAATTTTAAGTATTGGCTCTTCCATGATAATGTACCACAGTTGTTGGTTTTTTAGCATTGTAAAAGAACACAAACCTTTTTATATATGATTATTAAAATTTATATTTACAAAACAAAATCAGATATGAAATTCATGTTGATACAGTCATTTTTATGGCTTGTACATTAGATGTATTTACTTCCTGTGTGGAAGGTTTTATGCGAAAGTTACCATTATGCAAAGCACAAAACTGAAGTGGAACAGAAGACAATGGTGCCTTGGTTATCTAGGAAAATTACCTTTCTGAAATTTTACCCAGCTGAGAGCTCCAGATCCACTACCATAAAGTGTATACATAGCAGTTTTGTGTCACAAGCCTGTCATATTCCAGTGAATAGTTCCTATCATATTCCGATTAGTGCTATATTAGATTTTTGTTTGTAATTTTGAGTTTGTACAAAATTACATGTCCTATCTCACTTGAAAAGAAAAATACCAAGGCTACTGTTTCTGTAATGCTTTATTGTTTCTAAATGAAAGTTTTAGAAATTGTTTCTCAGAATTTTTTGCGATTTGTTTCTTTTTTAAGTGTTGACTTCCTAAAGCAAAATAAATAGTGGAAATTACTGAATAAACGTATAGAGAACGAACCGCAAGTCTGAGGCAAACAATGGCAACACCAAATTTACTAGACTGCAAGGCTGAAAGTACTTGGCTTGGGCTGTTAAACCTTTTCCTCAACTGAGTAGTTTAGAGGCCTTTTGAGCATTGGTGCCTAGCACTGCATTGCATATATAGACAATGTAAGAGTTATTTGGACTCTTCTGGGATGTTTCAGATGGGAGGGGATCAGGAAAAGTCATCCTTGTGAGTTCTGCAGTAACTGTCACTGAAGTAACTACTGCTCAGGAGAGGATTAATGATCCTGTGACACCTTTAATGCTGAAAGTAATTTAAAGAGTAGAAAAAAATACACAGAAGCCTTAATTGTTTAGAGAAAATTATTGCTACTTAGCTAAGAAAAGAAAAAAACCCCACACCCTGTAATGAATGATAATGGCCTCAGTTGGGTGCAAACAGTGGTGTGCTGAAGTCTGTCACTTTCATCAGTCTATGAGGCAATTTATTTCGAAGAGCATTAACTGAAGTATGTGTAAAGCATAGCAAGTACTTGAAACTTTTCCAGTGTATTATGAGATTTGATTTACTCTGACACAACTGGGCCTTGAATAATACAGCACTCAAGTGTCATTAGGTTAATTAATATCTAAGAGGAAAGCCAATGCAGAAAGCTTTTTTCTGTAAACAGTTTCTTTATAACATTTTTTTAAAAAATTGGAGTTATTTTATGAAACATTTATTGAAATTTTGGGTTTGCTTCAGAATCCCTAAATGGTCACATTGAGATTCTTAGTTTTTAAAGAAACTGAATGAGCGTGGAGGGGTCACATTGACAAAGAACACCAAACATGTGAAGTTCTGGCTGTGGGATGTTATTATTTGAAATTAGTGTTCCATCATGCCACATTTCAAGCCAGCATGCTCTTGAGTGTCTTCATATACAAAATATTTAATTTATTTATTATAGAAAAAATCCTAATGTACTGAGAATATACATTTCATAGGTACATTTCTGAAAATTTTGAAGATGGCGGGAATTTTGTACTTGATGAAATATGTAGATATACAATGTTATATATGCGCAGCATTTATAACATATATGCGCAGTCATGTGCTTTTGAAATTACATTCACTATTCTTACCAGTCCATATATGCAAAGGATTGCAACTTGGTACTTGAGGAAGGTGAAAGTGTTTGTGGTCCTTTGGAATTTGACATAGCAGGATTTTTGCCTTCCTGGCATAGCAGCCCATGTTTTGAGAAAGACTTGAAACTTTTTTAGCTCCTTTACATTGTTATTTAGAGGAATTATCAGCTTAATAGAAATATGAGAATTGCTGAACACAATAAAGAATTAAGGAAAATTAGGTATTTTTCACAACAAAAAGTATTTTTTCCTGTGGTCATATATGTTCCATGCTTTTAGTTCATGCTGCATTTCATCCCAGCAAAATCCAAAAGATGTATGCATGTCACAAAACCCAAATAGGGTCACTTTAGCTTTCTGTTGGATGCATACTGATGTGGTTTGGCATTAAAATCATCTATAGTGCTCAAAGAGTTTAAAAAGGTTGTACATCTAGGCAAGAAATCAAGCTGTGGAAGCAACAAAGAAGATTCTCAACACAAACCTACAAAATGCCGTTATTTCTGAGTGATGTCTGACTAAGTTGCATTCAGAACAGAGGATTTTACTGGTTTTCACTGATCTACATAGATTGTGTTGTGCGTATGTGTACATTGATGCCAATCTTTAGTTATATTTTAAGAATCTGTATAATATTTATTATGGGGATTTTTAATTCATCTTGTAACATTTTAGGACTAGACTTCATGATTTTAATGTATGTAACCTAAAGTTAAGTATTTATTTGATATTGAAATTGAATAAGAAAAAAGCATGCTGAAATGGACAATTTGCCAAATATATAAGTTCATCATTTATTTCATAATTTAAATAGAATTCTTATACATATAAACTATATAAATATAAATACGCTAAGAAAATTTATAAAGGAAAGCAATGCTAAAATTGCCAAGTCTGTAATAAATAATCATCTTCTAATACAAAAGAGTTTTTTAATTGGGAATAGAGGAAAACTCAGTTGTGACTTTGATAGACTTTAAGTGCAATTTCCTGTTACCTTTTCTGTGCCTAGTGCCTAAGTTCATCGTAGATATTGCATCTCAGGGACTGATTATTCACTGCAAAGTTTGCATTTTACTCTCCCAGCAGAGTTGACCTTCACTAATATGCTCTTGCATGGTTCATATCATAGTGTCAGCAGACTACTTTGACTGAAATACAGAACTTAATTCAATTGAGGTCATTTATAATATTATATAATCATACTCCTCTATTTACCACATGTTATGCAGGTTAAATCAATATTAA
Source organism: Pithys albifrons albifrons (assembly GCF_047495875.1). Taxonomy (NCBI): domain Eukaryota; kingdom Metazoa; phylum Chordata; class Aves; order Passeriformes; family Thamnophilidae; genus Pithys; species Pithys albifrons. Next base: position 40,421,113 of record NC_092462.1, read on the forward strand.
TTGCAAATAAAACATTCAGAATCCAACTACATAATTAATGCATTAATATGTAGGATCTTAAAATTCTCAAAACCTGTTTTTTCCATCATAAATACAATTTCCTTTTTTTTATTTTTAATATCAGTAATGTTTCACACTCAAGTTTTTACACACCCAAACTCTATGAAGAACTTCATTTGATTATCTAGGGCTTAAGCCCAAACTGCATGTGGTAACACAGTTCATTGATACCAGAGCTGGTAGAGGAATTTGCAGCTAAATTAGGTAAAAGATGCTTTTGAGTCTTTTTCCACATGAAAAGTGTATTTTTGGAATAAATAATGTAAAAACAGATATCCTATAATAACTCAAAAATTTCAGCAATATTTGCAGTTTAATCCAAGTCAGCATCCTTATCCAATGAGATCAAATATCAAATTATATTTTAGAGACCTGCAATGTGTGTAATTAGGTATTTAAATGAAAACAAATAAAACACCAAAGCCAAACCCAGTCTAAAATCCTTTACACATATGTTGCTGTAAATTAAATATTTGGACATAAGCTTTAGGTATATGGTGAGTCTGACAGCGTTGATGTGTCACATTTTCAAGTTTTAGTGTATATGACATAATTGTTTAGGGAACAAAGTTATTTGCTAATGTAAAGTTCACTAGTGTATGACAATATTTCACATTGATACATGAAGATTTGAGAGCTATGATATAAAAATCAGATATTAACATTGATCTTACTGTAGATTTTTTAATAGTGATAGTAATAAAAATAAAATCTACATTATCTGCAAATACAAATAGGTAATATGTTGAAGATATATAATAAAAGTGCATACATTTTTTTCTTCCTTTTGTAGGTTTTTAGGGAAGCTGTTTGACCACAGTGTTTTTATTTAGTTAGTACACTCTGTGCTGTTGAGCAGACCTGGCATTCTAGAAACACAGTCAATTTTCTATCCCTAACATACTTCCTTTAATTCAAAACGTGCCTATATCTTTTGGTTGGTTACATAAGCTACAGAGGAAATCATGCACCTTATTTTATCATACATGTTTTCCATTTTTTGCAGCAACAAAGGTGGAAGCTGCAGACTGACCTTTCCAGTTGTGGATTATCAGGCTTCTCTCTGTGCTTTGTGCATTTAATTTCTATTCCAGATGCTAATTCAATGGTTTCCTTGTGTATTTTTTGTAGAAACATATCTTGTGGCTGAAAGCTTGTATTCAATTAGCTTTAGAACTACTATTCTCTTGGGCATAGTTCAATATATATAATATAATTAGTATTTTTTCTGATAAAGTAACTTCTGCCATTATTATGTGGTACTGAAACACTGCTCAAATTTATAGGTATATTGGGGTTTAGGCTGCTAAGCATATATGATGATTTAACTAAAAATATGTTCTACAAAATCTTATTTCTTCTATGGAAAAAACCCCACAGTATGTATTCAGTTCTAGATGATGCACAATTCAGCCTTGTACTGCAATCTCCTCTGTTCTAGAAGTTGACCATTGTGCAATGATGGTTTGTATTTTTTCTAAATAGTTACAGGATATGCTTTATCTTGCTTTCAAAGGACATATAATGAAATAGAATAGTTCACCTTTTGTAAATGCAAAGGATGTGTAAAGTCTAGTATGACTATTAGAGCATGGATATATGATTCTACAACTTGAAAATTAAATTCACTTTCTCAGTGCTCAAATTTTAGAAAGCCACAAATCTACTATCTTACATGCTCTTTGCCTATATGGTTTCCATTGGTTCTTTTTTTTTTGTTTGTTTTCAGTATTGTACAATCTACACTGAAGTACATCTTCTAAGTATTGCAGTGTATCTGATTTCTTAGTTGTTCCTCTCCCTTCCTCAGGAGATGAATGAAAATATAACTTTGGATTTTTTTCTTGGTTCGGAGTACTTTTGGTACAAAATTTCAGTAATAAAAGGAATTTGAAAGTTACTGTTTCCCGTGCAATTTACCTTCTCTTTTGACAGTTGTGTTGTTTATTTGGTCTTTTGGTTTTCAAACATTTGTGGTGAAACTGAAATTGCATGAAACTTTTTATAGTTTATCTCTTGATATCCATCAAGGTATTTTCCTATAGTAAAAGAATTCCAAGAAAAAAAAAAGGTAGAGTAAAAGAGAATTTTTTCATTAGCTGCAGTAAAGCTGTTGGTATGTAGCTATAGGTTAAAGTTAAGTTACACTAAAGAGAAAATGTTCCTCTGTCATTGTGTCCAAGAAGCTCATTATGAACAGCAAAAGTACTGCAATTTTTCTCTTGAAAAAATGAATTGATTTTGTGCAAAACCTCTTCTTGGAGTAGGTCTTGTAGCACAGAGGATTTTGATGACACAAAACACAGGATGTACATAGGAAATGTATGCTTTTGGGACAACTGCTCAGTATATGAACTCTTATGCTTTTGTTCTTGTATCTTAGTATGTAATACTCTAAAAACAGTTTTTCATTAAATATTCTTTTATTTTAGAAGTTAACGAGAATCAATATGAAAACAGACTTTTAAAGCTCTGAGGTGCCATGCATTTTTAAAATTTAATTTATGAGAAATGAAAGTAGCAAGTGGCTTCATATTAACCACCGCAGAACACGTGCTTTGCTTCTATCACCCAAATGCAGACACATAAGACTTCTGTATTAAAATTATGCTACAGGACTACACAAAATTTACTGACTTGAAAGCTTCCATGGAAGGAAGAACAGTAATTAAATCCATTATTCTCTGGAGAAAGTTAAGAGGTAAGATGTGCATAATCCTTCTATTGTATATGGAATGGAGAAACATGGGTTTAAAGGAGATTAGAGAGTGAATGATGGGTAAATGGAATAACTAAAGGCAACAAGTACTATAATATAACTGATAGTTTCTCTGCAAAAATTTCCATACATTTGCATTTTGAATTTGAACTTGAAATTTTCTTATAGGAACATTGGGTTTTTAAGCATTTAGGTGTAGGTGGAGCTTTTAAAATGATATATTTATACTTCTTCTATGTAGAAAGGATTTCTTTCATTTTTCCAATATTTACCAAATTTGTATGTATTTTACTTCACCATTATATTAATAATATTACTTTTCTATCTTTATGATGAAACTAATTTAAAATAAAAATATTATCATTTAATACATATCTTTAATACTGTATTTCTCTCCTTCATGGAACAGATCTCCTCCTTATCCTATTTTTTGGTGCAAATATGGTAGATATTACTCTGTATTGTTGTCAAAGTACCACTTTTCTAAATTTTTCTCCTGGAAGGTGGTCTCCAGTCGCAGAGTTAAATGCACTGTCATTTGTATGATTTACTATTTACTTGTGTAACATAATTGCATAAAGTGATTTCCATATTAAACTTCATACAGATCTTTTCCTCTCTTCAACTAATACAAATTTTCAGTATTACAACTGCTTTGCATGGAACTAATAGGTTAAGAAGTTTGGTGTCTCAGAAAAAAAAACCCTGAAAAGCAACAAACTAAACAAACCCCAGAACCTAACCTGCACGCAGACAACTTCTCCTATTTTTGATGTCAGATTTTTCTTTTCCAATAAGCTTATTAATATTCTTCAGAAAAGCAGGCTTGCTTCCAAACTGAAGATTATGTACATCTTTCAGCTTAATCTAATTTGCTGCTCTTTTCATGCCATACCCTATTGGCATTGTATTCCTTATGTTCTTTGCCCAAACACTGCATAATTCATTTATTCTGCTTCATATTACTTTGGAGTTGATTTCTGTTGTTTTTGGGAACAGGGAACCACATTGAACACAGTTGGTTAAACAGGTTTAGGTATTCAGACCTCTAAAATACACTTGATTCTCAGTAGTTTGGCTCAATACACATACCTGAATATACACAGAAAAAGCAACAAAGAAATCTATGCTCTTGTATTACTTCAGTATCTCTGTTAGAAACAAAGAGAACAAATTATCTAGTTGCATCGTTTACTGTAACACAAAGCCTGACACGACACAAATAAAAGAGTGCCTGTGACTGTAAAAAATAATTCTGAAACTCTATTTTACTTCTGCTGGACTTGCTGTCTGGCATTTACATAGCAGCTGGTCAACCTTAAACCTTAAGAAATACACACATATTTATTTTTCAGTTGTCAGATGTTATCTACATTATTCATGTTAACCTATTGATAAAAAGGATTTTTAAAGGCTTTGAAAGAAACAAGATTTTTCATTTTGGTTTTGAAATACAATGTATATTTTGGTATGTGCACAGTTTATCTTTCCTATGATTCTTTAAGTGTGTCATAGGATTAGAATGGCAAGTTTGGAGGAAAAACGTGTAAAAGAATAGTATTTTATATCTTTTTGATCCTTGATTTTTTATTATTTTAATTAATTAAATAAATTAAATAATTTTATACTTTGGTCAATACATGTTTCCATACAGAAAATATAATTTCAAGGGTCTTGATAACTTAGATTGGTAACTTGATAACTTTAGATTTGAAAAATCAAGACTTCTGGTCAAATACTGCTGCGAAAATATAATTCCAAACCAAGTATTTTAACTCATGTAAGTCTGCTTACTGTAGGCGTATAGGAATGTAGCTGAATTATGTTTCTGTTGAAATAAAGTCTGAATTCTGATGTGAAAACAAAATCAGATGTTTAACATTTTTTCATATAAAAACTTGACATGTTGTCAATTTATATACAGTGTATGTGAACAAATAAAGATTTAAAAGAAACTATATTACATAAATACAACTTTCTCTGACAAAAAGATAGAATTGTATATCTTCTGCTGTAGAGTTTGCTTAACTTAAATATTCATGAGGCACAATATTTTCAAAACAAATCAAATTTAATTGAATTATGTATTTTCACCACTTACAAAAGGTTTATTAAAGGTTTATTTGCTCATGCAAATTAAAGTGTTAGAATAAAAATCCACATGAAACTTGGCACTAACAATTAAAAAAATATTGGAAGATTTCTCGCCTCACTGGAGTATTTTGCTGTGTTTAAACCACTCAGCTTGTCTTTTAGAATCTTTAATGAAACCAGGGAGGAGGCTATTTATTTGCATAATAGGACATAATTTGCTGTGGTGAGGTTTTAATTATTTATAGGCGATCTAAAATATTTAAAATGGCATCACTAAGGAGCATGAAATGTTGGATAATGCCTTCATTTCAGGTTTCCTGCCGATTCCTTTATGGGTCAAGCATTTTATTTGTACTTAGCATATAAGCATAGTAACTTTAGAAACATGAGGAAAACAGATTTGTTCCAGTACAGTTGCAACATGAGCAATTGAAAACTAGCAAAGGTCATTGGGAGCAATCAAAGATAATAAACATGCCAGAGAAGGGCAGCCAGAAGGAAAAAAGATTGGTCAAATGTGCAAAATAGATCTAATACATAGTTCTACTCAAGCACATCTGTATCATTACATGTTTACCTCTCCACCTCTGTATAATTTTATACAGTATTTGCCTTTATTTTCTCGTTATTTAGATACATTGTAATATACCTGTAATGCACATAGCAAAGATTTATTTTTTAAAAAATAACAAGTTTTATATTGTTCCTATTTGTACCTTGATCTAAATCCAAATTATTTATGCATTTTAGGGATTTCACTCACGTAATTAAGAAAACTACCTGCTGTTTGAGTCTTCATTATAAAGTGTTGAAAGCAAGGACAAGAGGGAGGAATAGGAGTTCTTGCTTCCAGGGAAATAAAATGAATGATACAGTAGATTTTCCTTGTGGCTTGAACATTGATGTAGTTATATATAGATTGTCAGATGAAATATAATATTTTTTTCAAAAGTAGCGGTGCACATTTCTCCATCAGAGATGTCTGCAGAGGGGACATGAAGCTAGACTATGGAGAAAAATGGAATGGCTCAGAAATGTTTAGGAGAATTCTGTCCTGTCATGAGTTATAGTTGACCTGCCCTTCTAACACGGTTAGAACCCTATTCCCTCAAGTATATTGGTTACCCCCTAGTTTGATGTTACCTGCAAACTTTTTACTTGACACTAATGTCAAAGTAACTTTCTCAGAGTCCATTTTCACCAGTTTTGAGTCTGCCTGCTGCTGAAGGAAATTTAGTTACTTCTGTAATTTCAGTTAAATGATATTGTCTATCCTCAGCCACAAATTCTTAGGTTGTCAAATGAAGTTTTTGATGCCCCATCCTTGGAAATGTTCAAGGCCAAACTGGACAGGGCTTTGTGAATCCTGGTCTAGTGAAAGATGCTCCTGCCCATGGCAAGGGAATTGGACTACATTATCTTCAAAGGTCCCTTACAACCCAAACCATTTCAAAAATCTAATTCTATGAGTCTTCTCTCTGGTGACTTTCTTGGAGAAACTTGAATAATTCTATTAATTTTCACTGTGAAGCTATAGAATTCCATCTTGAGCTCAAACATTTTCATGGAATTTTGAGCCTTTAATTTTCTTTTTAATACACTCTTCTTTAAAAGCCCCAGTTTAGAATCACATTGACCACAGATGTGTACCAAAAGCCAAATTTGACACTCTTGATTTCATGTTTTTTTCTTGATAGAATAGCAATTTTTTCTCTGGAAAGGCTTGAGATGACAATAGTTTCTGTAATAATTTGACATATAAATAATTCCCTTAGTTATTTACTAGTTTTTTACGGTTTATTTTTTATTATTTTTAGTTAGCCAAGAGCAACTTGTCAGTTGTGACAGATCATGGACTAAATACCTACAGTAGAGTCTTAGCTATCTTATAGGAGACAAAAGAGGCTAGTTGTAACCAGGCAAGTGACCTTAGTTTCCTAACTCCAGATCTTTTCCAGCAGTCAAGAAAAGTTCTGGGGTCAGTTTCATTCTTACCTTAATGGCAGCAATGGCTTTGAATAATTGGTTACACAAATTTGAGAAGTGAAAATATACATCAGGCCACCAAGTTTATTGCTATGTATTTTTATTCTCTTTAACATCTACATAATGATACATACCCCAAGTCACGTTTTTGTCTCTAGTCATAATTAAGAAAGTTGTGATTACCCTGTTAAAAGAACAGACATTTTAATTTCAACTCTGAAAACTTCTTTCTACTATTTAGTCTTTTACAAGGAATGTGATTATTCCACCAGACTTCTATCAAAACTGTCGTTATTGTGTTCCTGGCAAAGAAACTTGTCTGCTGATTGTCTGTCTCCTTAAAAAGTTCTTTGCCTTTGAAACCAACCTTTTTCCCACTCTGAAGAAACTGAAATATGTCTTAGGCAAATTTGGCATTGGTAAAATAACCAAAAAAAACCCCCTAATATATTGGACATTGAAAAAACCCCAAAGGTTAGGGGAAGAAAAAGATAGTTTTTTAATATTAAAAAATCACACACAGTTTCATTATTCTATGTTTATTAAAAAATGCTGTTGGTTTCTTTATCTGAAGCCACTATAAAAATGTAGACACTACCAAACAGAATTTAAAATTTGCCTTATTATTAAAGCTATCCTTTCTCTTAAAAACTGATTTTATTTTCCGTATGATATTTCTTTCTTAATGCTAATTTTTTTGTTTGCTTCCATTGTTTGTCTAAGTGTGAGATTTACATTTGTCATAAAGGATGTTACTCTTGTGTTGTTCACTTTTTTCAGTTAAGCACTCAAAAATATTGAGTAGAATAAACCGGTATTCTTGTGTTTATGTATTGTGAAATGGGTTGAATAGCTTGCACTGTACAGGAATAACAGAGATCTGTGCCATTTATTTTACACTGTATAAATTGAAAGTTGGTCCATGTTAGAAAATGAGCATGCTAACCCATAGAGTTTAACTCTGTTAATGTAATAACTTGAAAAAAAAATTAACCAGGATGGATACTCAAAAATATAAAAAATTCTAAGTTTAGTTCCAAAATTAGTTGACCTTACTTGACCAAAGATCCCTTAACAAGATAATAAGAAATGAAGCAAGAATTTCAAATGTGCTATTGTGCTATTTGCTTAACATTTAGGAAATCAGTCAGGATGCTAAACTGATACTCATTAGAATATTCACTGTGAACGTAGTGAATGTTTGCCTGCCTAGAGTATTGTGCCAGCATTTCTCATTTATATTTTTGATTTATCTGATTTTTATTTGTTGTTTACAGATTTATGGATCTGTTATTACATAGTAAAGTGCCACCATCACAAGTATCTGATTAGGTGAATGTAAATCAGACCCCTATGGCAATTTTGGTTATCCTCACCCTTGGAATATAGGACAAAAATAAAACCATGATGACATAAACTAGTCCTACGCCTCTTTAGAAAAGCTTTAAAACACCAGAAATAGATAGCTATAAAGTTATACTTAAGATAAATGTTAGCAATTTTAATAAATGGAAGACATTATGCAGCTTTTAACTTCATGAACTGATGTTCCCAAGATTTTACGTCCAGTGCCTTTTTATTATTTTCTTTTAGATACATAGTTCAATTCTTAATCCAAAAATGCTCTTCCATTTTCATTCTGTTATCACTGTGGTTGTTCAGAAGCACTGTGTTTCTTTAAATTTGAGCCTCTGCAATTAGCTTCATTGTATTTTCCTTCCATTAAGATAGCCTCATTTATAGCAATTCTCCTTAGTAGATTAAAAAATGGCATTCCACTCCTTTGAGTTTATTCTAAAGATAAATTGCTGTGGTTCCTTAAAACTTTGAAAAAAACCCCTTAAGTGAAATGCACTCAGATTTTTATGCAAGCCTCAAAATTCTTGTATTAAAACTATGTTTGTTCTGATCACATTGTAAGGTTGAAAAGCTTTGGCAAGTGTAGGTTTTTCTGTTTTATCTGAGCAAAACCATTAAAAAATCTGTTCTGTGTGAAAGTCCAGAAACCGGGATGAACTACTGAATTGTTTTGTTTTGATGAATCATAATTTGCAGCATGTGAGAGGATTATAGATTAAAGGCTTTCTCTGTCTGGCTATTTCTGTCACTTGGTGAGGAAACAAGATGTGGAAACAAAAACCAAGATGGTATTCTTTCCTTTCATATCCTTACTGAACATTGCACAGGGGCACAGAAATACCCAGGATGATCTAATGTTGATTTTTCCAAGCAAACTGCCTGTTGAATTATATATGTGCTAATTTGAAGAGTTTCTAGTAGTTCTGTCCCTTTGCTATATTCACTATTTATATCAGTTTTATGTTGTGATGGGTTTGATCAGGGAATTATTGGAGTTCTATTTTTAAGTTTTATATTCTTGCAAATTTCAAATTGTCTCTTCCCCTTCAAGAAAGAAAAGCAGATAATAACTGTCACATGAGATTCATTAATCTACACCGATGTAATAGTTTAGCCTTGGATTGATAACTGAAAATACTTCGTTAGAATACAGTGACAGAAAATTCATCAGGGCACCATTTTTCCTCACAAGAAATACACTGTTTTCCAGATAACACTCTTGTAAAGTTTGCTGATTTTGGCTGGGGTAGATTTAATTTTCTTCACAGTAGCTAGCATACTAGCTATATTTTGGATTTGTGCTGAAAGCAGGTTCATAATACAGATATGAGGTTTTTTACTGCTGAGCAGCACTTACACAGCAAGGCCTTTTCTCACTTCATCCCACCAATTACCAGGCTGGAGGCGCAAAAGGAGTTGGGAGGAGACACAGCCAGGACAGCAGACCCCAACTGACCCAAGGGATATTCCATAGCATATGGTGTCATGCATGGTATATAAAGCTGGGGGAAGAAGAAAGAAGACAAGGGGTACCATTCAGAGTGAGGGGTGTTAGCCTTCCCCAGTAACTGTTACGTGTGATGGAGCCCAGCTTCCATGGGCATGGCTGAACATTAGTCTGCCGGAGGGAAGTGACGAATTAATTCCTTGTTTTGCTTTGCTTGTGTATGGTGTTTGCTTTACCTAATGGGCTGTCTTTATCTCAGTACACAAGGTCACTTTTACCCTTCCAATTCTTTTCCCCATTTCACCAGCAGGGAGTGAGCAAGCAAGCGGCAGGGTGTGTTAGGTTGCCAGTGGGGTGTTAAACAACTGCAGTCCTTGCACCAAAAAGACTGTTGTGGTTTAACCCCAGCTGGCAGTCAAGTATCACACAGAGTAGCTCACTCCCCCTTTTGCTCCCATACCACTGTGATGGGAAGGAGAATGGAGAAGGAAAAGAAAATAAAACTTGTGAGTTGAAATAAGAACAGTTTAATAATTGAAACAAAGTGAAATACAATGATAATACTGAAACTAATAGTAAGAAAAAGGATAGAGGGAAATAAAACCCAAGAAAAACAAGTGAAACACTGCAATTGCTCGCCACCCATTGATGAAGGTCATGTTTATTCCTTGAGCTGTGATCAGCTCCCTTTCCATGTAACTCTTTCTATTTAGACATTGAGCATGACATTCTGTGTTATGGAATATCCTTTTGTGCAGTTTAGGTCCACTGTCCTGTTTATGTTCCCTCCCAGTTCTTGTGTGTGTGTCCCCTGGCAGAGCATGAGGCACTGAAAAGTCCATTTGAGGGAAGTACTACATAAGTAATAACCAAACCCAACATTATGCTCCTACTGGATCTAAAACACAGCACTGTACCAGCTACAAGGAAGAAAATGAACTTTATCCCAGCCAAACTAGGACATAAAGCATTCATACCTTTCTCACGCTTCCAAGTATGGTGTCACTATAGTTGTCAAAATGTTGGGAACTATTTTACCATGATTGTCCAAACAGCTATCAAGCAATGTTCTTTCTCTAGATAGTTTAAAATGAGTTTCAGTATAGGGTTCTTTCAGACAAAAAATCATTTCTTTCTGTCCTCTAATGATCATGTTTATTATAAAGGTCTAAAACTTATATCTGATGGCATTATTACTACTTTGTATACAGTCTTCTCCCTAACTCCTCAAATTCGTTTTTTCTAATACTGCTTTGATTGAATTTATCACTTTCTTCAAAGGCTGTTATATCTCTTCTGTGCTTAAAGGCCTTATATCAGTAGCCACTGTTCCTTTAAAGATACCTCTGTCTCTTTATGTTACAGGCAGATTTCCTCCTACGGCAATGCTTATCATCTGTAGTCTTTTAAACATTGAAAGCTTGTAGCAGCAATAAAAGAATACCATGACAAATGTAGATTACAGAGGCTCTTGGCAGAGTTACTAAGTTCTTTTGAAAGAAAGATGGTACCTAAAATAACTACCTCCTGAATAAATCCTAGGAATGACCTGTAAATAACACTAAGAAAAATAGTGTTAGCAGTGTGATGCATTCCAAAATCATAAGTCCACTCTAAATTAATTTTAATCTTGAAGTTTAGTGTAGTATATGTAGGTATACTATATATATATATCTGTATGTATTTGTGTGTCAGAGGGAGACAGAGTATTTTTAGCTTATGTAAATTTTAATTTACTTTCTGCTTTTGAGAAAAAGAGATACACATGAACCTTGCTAGCAAGTATTTTAAAGAGAAGCTAATTTTTGTGTCATTATGCTTTAAGGTCTAGTCTTAGCACAAATATCGCTATGTTTAGCAGTCGTGCCAACACTGTTACATGAAGGAGAGGTTATTTTCTCAACTCTGCAAAGATTAGAGTTTATTTGAATGTTCTCCAGAAAAAATCTGCACTGTGTATCATTATTCTAAAGTTGTGACTGGGGAAAACACCTTACCAATTTATAAACTTTTTTTCTATAAGCTGAATTAATATACCTCTGCTCCAGTGGAACACTGAATTATTAACTTAATTTTCCTGCAGCAAAATGGTTTTATACTTCTCAGAGAACTTCTTGTTCAGAGAGGGTGGCTTGTCAAGTTAGAGAAAGCCTAGAATTCATTTCAGCCAGAGGCTAAATAGGTGCTCCTGGCTGTAGAGTGTGCCTAGTGAATACAGTCATCAACATGTCTCACAGCCGTCTTGTCACATTCTCCTAGCAGCTAGCATGTTCTTCTGTGCATCGGATAAGCCCCCGTGGGCTGTTTATAGAAAATGTGTAGGATCTTTCTGTTGCTGTGTCTTTCACATGCCCTCCTGGCAAGCTGCATCATGGGTATAGACTGCTAATGGTGAGCAAGTATGAGCAAGCTGTTCATCTCCAGTGGGACACACATTGCACACTTTCCCTGTACTTGGGTGAGGCCCCTGCCCTTAAGTCTTAGCATAGCTGAACCTGCCTTGGCAATAGAAACTTAATTCCATTTAATCCACTCTTGCAGTAATTTGTGCTTACTTATGCTTCAGTATTTTATAGGTACATGCTGTTGTCACTGGTGAGGTACATATTGTTAACTTACCCACTTGGAAGACATAATTCTGCAAACATAGTGTCAAAATCTGTTTGGATCTCTCAGGTTTACAGGACAATGTACTCTGTGATTTAAACTTTATTTTATGAGCTAATTAAGTAACACAAGAACAAACAAGGGCTCAATTCCCTTTGCCCAGACTAGTCTCTCATGTGAATTCAATTACTCACCACTCACTTCATGAGGTTTCATAAATTATAACCCATAACTCTTAATTCATGCACTTGTGAGAAAAAATTAGTTACCTAGCTGACAGTGAGAGTGCTGATTCTTGCTCCTCTCTCACAATGCAGGCATCCCCTGTCTCTCCTTGGGAGGCTGGAAATACTCAGCAGTCCAGCTGCTAATAGATCTGCTAAAAAATGTTTTTTGAGTAAGTTGATTCTTTATACCTTTCAGCTTTGAAATTTGGTCTTTACCATTTTTGTAAGTTAGTAGATTTTGAAGAAACTGCCAGACAATAAATATACCAAGATGATGGCATCAGGTGACAGCAATCTGCAGGTGATAATGGCTGCATAATGGCTTTTTAGCTCTTTCAGGCCACCCGTTCAGCCTACTGTGGTACTCTTAATTTGACCTAATTGGCACTGCTTCCAGCATATGTCAGCATGAGTTTTGTTAGCCAAAATCCAAGCAGAGGCTGAACGAACATTCACTTGGCCATAATTGCTTTCTTGCTTCTGTCAATGTAACGAAGAAATCGAGTGTCTTCAGCTCTTTGAAGTGAGGTATCCAGCATCTTTTCAGACACTGTCATACCAAGGAATCACACAGGCATGGGAGAAGTGATGCAGTTCATGAGGAATTAATACATTTCTGTGACTGTCATTGAAAATGATTTTACAGTAGAATTTTAGTGGTTTAGTTTTTTCCATCAGAAAAAGTGTTTTTAATTTTCCTATACCTTTGATTTCACTGACTATAAACACTTAGATATGAGCCTACCTTTAAGCATACAGTTAAATACTGCAGAAATTTAGTATACATTACAGAAACATTGCTAGATTTTGTTGCTCACAGTAGCAATCACAAAAACCCAAGAGAATTCAATGTGTGATTTTGTTCTTACTCAGTCTCTCCTCAAACCCTTGCAGCTGTTTTTGAGTACCTGAACTTTACCTCTGTGTTTTAGATAATGTATACTAGACTTAAAACACATGATTGTACAGCTTATACACCCCATATGATATATCTCATAAACCCAAGAGAAATAGCTGTTTTATTAATCTAGATTTCTTTAAGTCTTGTTTTAAACAATTATTCTGCTTTTTTGATTTGATAGTTTTATTTCATGGCAAATAAAAATATTTTATCAAAATGTTAGTATGCTTCATCTTTTCAGTTAGATTGTTATGAAGTATGAAATATTTTTGATACTGAAATGGAATTTGATTTCACTTTTTATCTCATAAGATTGCAGTAAGTCAAAATAGCTCACACTTGGATAAAACTAAATAAGAATTACTTAAGTAAAAAGATTTTTATGATTAGCAGCGCAGTTGAAGTGGAAGCATAAAATCACAATTACGATTCATGTAATCTCTGAAAAGTTTACTAAGTATTAGAACTACTGAAGGCATACAGATTAATGTATAAGTAGAAAGTATGTATGTATGTTTATAAAAATAATTGCTAGAATCAATATGATTAGATTAAATGGTGAATAAAATATTTGCATTTTTATTCTCTGAAGTTTTACATAGTTATGCTAATAAAAGCTCTATCTATGAAAATGTAAAGATGTGGATGACAATATCATGAGAAAGATCAAATTATTTTCATGTATAAGGGATTAAGGTCTTTTACAGTTACTCAATTTGTATTATTCTATAGCTTTTTAAATGTTCTCTGTTCTCAGTGTTCTTGTAGTATGCTTAGAAGATAATGACTTAAGGAAGTTTACTGAGAGTTCACTGACTGCTTTGTCAGAGAATTATGGCTTATGTGCTGTTCTGTTAGAGTGGTTTGGGAGTGCTTAGCTAAACAAGTCATAAGTGGCTCATAGCACTTGTTTGAATAAAGCTCCTTACCAGTTTAACTATTAATATGTAAGATCATAGTGTGATCATGGCTAAGAGAAATATAAGAAAATGTGCGTTTTAACAATAATTAAGAGGCAGACTTCTATTTTTCCACTACTTATTCATTGAAACATAGTTAAATACTGGCTTAATTTTGCACTGTACACTGATTTATAGTTAACCCTCTTGTCATTTTTAGTGGTGGTAATTTCCATGGAGTCCTGAGGAAATAATACTTTGCATTAAAAGCTATCCTAATTTTCATTGTAAAACATGCAAGTAGTCCTTTCAAAGTCATAGTTAAAAATTCTTCAAAGAAGGCATGCTGCGTTAGACAAGGAATTATAGATAGATACAGATATTTTGTACCGTTTTCAGGAATAGATACCATATATGTGTTGCTTTTGAGTACAGATGTATTTATTTCAATTACATCTTATTTTTAGGCACTGTTACTTATATACACAAAAAAATGCAATCAGTCTATCCATATTGATTGGATTGAACATTCATCCTGTCATGGCCTTCATAGTTCAGTCCCACAGGATCAGCCCACACGGGATGAAGAGTCTCAGGAAATGGGACTCTGAAATAAATCTGTTATGTAGACTTTAGGATGGAATACTCAGTGTTCCATCCTCATTTTAGAATCTGAGTGGATCAGTGTCCCTAATTACTGTTACCAGTCTGAAAACCAAAAATACTGTTCTTACATAAGGCCAGGTTTTCATCCATTCTTGGTTTTCTTCCACAAAGACAGTTTTGAAAATAATGCTAATATTTGTAAAAATAGAATGTAGAATGGTCACTGACAGCAATAAAATACATGTATGGGAAGCAATGGAAAGGCAGCATTATAATTCATGAGCTAAGAAAATTTGTGTTTCTGCTTTTTTCCCTGTAGGATTTCAGATTTTCATTTATCTCTGGAAAATGGAACCAATATGCTAGAGAGAGTTCTGTCTCCATTCCAAAAGTTAGAAAATCTTTTCCTTTAGACCTCACAAGAGACTGCTTCTCATACAGGTTTTTGAAAATTCATTTTCTATGATTAATGTTGACATTTTTAGAAATACTCATATGGCTTCTTTTAATGATTATTGTGAAGAAAATCAGTATTTATTACTGATTGCCATTATATGCTTTGTTGCGTGCTCTTAAATATTGTAAGAGGTTATTGGAGTTACTAAGTGGCAGCCACGATTATGTGCTTCACACAGGGACTTCTAAAGACATTCATTCCTTATGTGGGCAGTATTGTACAGCTGCATAACATGAAGCTTTGTTAGTATTAGCATAATCTGAAACAGCTTTTGCCAAGGTTTACTAATGGTTATTGTGACTGAATATGCTGCTTGCTTATGAAAGATGCCTTCAGAAATATTACTATCTTCTGTATAAGTAGTTTTATTAAAACAAATTTTACTAGGCTGAGAAATTGCTAGAATTAAACTTATGAATACCCTTACTTCAGCACTCTGTGCATGTGCATTAGAGAAGTTTTTAAATGCAATCCCTCTGTTTTTTTTTCTTTTTTCCTTTTTTTTTTCTTAACAGGTATACAACATCATTTTTGTATAAAATTACAATGATTACTTAAGGAAAAAAGTATTCATTATTCAATTTTTCCTTTCCTTTGTTGTTTACTTTGTGTCAACCTGTCATATTTATTGTATATTATGTAAAGACTGCTCTGAATATAAAATGGTCAATTCTTTAATGGGAGAAGCATGGCTGTTGTCATGTAGGTGCTGGAATACTCCATGAACATTAATAAACACAAACATTAATAAACAGATTAATATGAGGCTAAGGGATAGTCTATTTAAAAGTAAAGAACAGAGAAACAGGGAAATTAAATGCAAAACCATCCTGCAAATTTAGTTAATGACTTTGAACTTTACAGAATTTGCTTTTTTACATTACTTGCCTTTGTATATCGAGTTTTCTTGGTCTCAGTGAAGCTTCTGTTGGTTGTAGTTGCTCTCCTGTTGCATGGCAGTTTCTCAGAAATCAAAGTCCCGGCTATGAAGTGCATTGTATGTGCCCTGAACACAGGAAGTAGTAAAAAAAGTAACAGTATTTATTAAATCTTCACTAATACAAACTGTGCCAGTGAGAAGATGACTGTAGAGGTCAGTAGGGACCAGGACTTTATTATGTGTGACTTCTTTTCTTCAATATGTTTGTGTCTGGCACATGATTTGGGCTAACATTAAGTGCTCTGGTATCACATGCAGATAATCCAGTTTGCAAAAGCCAGTAGGTCAATGCTGATGCTTGAGGACCCTCTCAAAATTGAATACAGTTGACATCATGACTGTGTGCAGTGGAGTTTCTGTATCCTTCTGGAAAACACAGAAATTGCTTGTGTGTCTTGGGACAATTTGAGTAGCTCAAGTTTGATCTTGCCAGTCTTTTGAAACTGTCATAAAATGTTTTGGAAACTACCTTAGAAATCTTACTGCGAGCAGGGTATGAATTTTTTTCCGTGTCCTATTTTGCATTGTATCTACTGGAAAGAGATCACTAGACTTCAGCTTTTATTAAGTAGGAACTTTATCTGTATATTAAATTTTCACCTAAGAATATGACTTGAATTAGAAATACTGAAGTACATTTTCTTTTTTGGTTAGAATTGAAGCATTCCATTTTAACTATGAAAGGAAGATTGCATTAAAATAAAGTGATTTCTAGGTTTTGCATTGCTGTGTAAGTGACTTAATCGATCTGTTCCCTTAATTACTTTAATCAGAACATAGCACTCTATTGAGTTTTCTTACACTTGTTTTGGAAAATAGTGGCTGTAAAATGCCAGCAGAATGGACAATACATAAGGGTCTACCACAGGCAGGCAATAAATAATACTTATCTATCCTGAAATTCCAAACTTAAAAAAAAAATAATGTGCTGTGTAAAATAATGTGCTGTGTATATTTTAGCATGGATATGATGTGGTTTTCTGACATTAGAGAATCACTGGGGCCTTTAAACTTAATTTTCTTCCCTTCATTGATGCAACTTTTAAAACATGTTATAAAATATTACAGTATCTGCAGTCTTGTTTATTATCATTATTATTATTGTGTGCTTAATTTCAGCTCAAGCAATTTTTTTGTCTGGCTCACGTAGAGTAGTTACTCCAGATTTGTTCTGTTCTACTCTTAACCATTTGTTAGTGCTATGATGAAATGTCATGTGAGAACTAAAAGATCAGACAACTGCTTAATGTTGCTTAATTTTTAAAATGTTTATGGTGTTGTATTGGGATAACCCTTTGTAGGGTTAAGGGTGCAGTGTTAATGGTCAGAAGGACTCAGGCACAGCAGGCATCAGAAGGCTTACAACTAAGAGTTTATTTTTAGTTACAGCTACACTTTTTATATACTCTTATATCCAACATGTCATGACACTATTGGTTGGTCAGTTCACCTAATACACATACTGGTTACAAGGCACCACACACTCTTCAAGTAGTTCTCTGGTCCTTAAGGGGGTACTCCAAACTGCTTTCATTCAAGGATACTGAACTGCTCTATATCAATCTCTTCATACACACACTCACACTGTCATCCCCAAAGTGTTGTACAAATTCCTTAACAGCTGCAGTGCTCTGAAAGTGTATATTGATGCTAGTATTCATAAAGTATAGCTGTTACAATGAAAGGAATCATGTTCCAGATACATGGTAACTCAACTTCAATCCAGATACCCGCAAGAAGTTACATGGTAGAAACCAAAGCAGATTTTCTTTTTTTAACATCACAGTTAAATATTAATTTTCATGCTACTGCTTTAGGCAAACAGATTAAAAATGTGTGTATGGTTTTGAAATCTGAGATTTTGGACTATAAAGCCTGTTCCAACAGGAAGCAGAAAATCTTTTGAACTGAATTGAATTCACAGTTTCAAACAGTGGATTACTTTGGATACTCTGTAATAAGCATATAATTTATGGTGAATGAACTCTTTAATAACAAAAAACCCCTACACAAACAAAAATTGATTAAAATTACGTAGTATCTAAAACTATTACAAGTATTCTTATTTGTGTGTCATAAAACTGTAGTTAGGTTCCCGTTATGTTAATGGTTTCTTGAAAAGTTACAGTATCAAGATGTATTGCTCATTCATTATGTAAATCATGTATAGTGCCATATTTAGAATTTACTGTGTAACATAATGCAAATCATTACAAAACTTTGGGAGATAATTTATAGATAATGTTTTGGTCTTTGTGGCATATACAGGTTATTAGAGGAAAAAAGTAAGAAAACATAAAACTTTGAACTTAAGCACTCCAAAATTAGGAAAAAAAAATGAAACTTGAACTGTTATAGCAGCTATAGTTCAGCTTCTTTACATGTGCTAGGAAACATCTGTTCCTATAGGATGTTCTCTGCTTAATGAAGAGTGGGGTTTGTGGAGAGACATACAGACGACTGAAGTCTAGAGAGAGCTGCCACCCATGGCCGTCTGAGGTCATCTCAACAGCTGAGGCTGTGACTGAGCATTTCAGTGCTGAAAACAGACTAGCTTGATTAACTCCAGCAGTTGTTAAAATAATTTGTTAGAAACAGTGCTTCAGCTATCAAGGTGTGAATTAGTGAGTGGCAGAAACAAACATGTATGTTCACATGATTTTTTTCAACATCCTCAGGTAATGTAAATTTTGAGATTTCGTGTAATGCAAGCTTTACAAGATTTTGTCTTGAATATAAAGCAATTTGCAAACAGCCTAGTTTAAGATGCCTTTATTACAGAATCTGAATGGTTATTTCACAATGGTAATATTTCCAAATCACATGTGAAGTTTAGAGATGTTACAATAAAAATTACCAAATGTCTATTCATTTTGAAAGTTTATCTTACTTATTCATATTTTTATAGCACTTTATAGTCAAAGCATGATTTTAGTTGCAGTTGTAAATACTGAGAAAATCTAATCTCACAAGCCAAAACCCCTTTCAATGCACCTGTTCATGTTCTACTCTTTTCCTCTTCAGTGCATGTTTTTTCCATCTCCCTCTGCCCTTGGCCTTTGTACTCTGCCTATCCTTTCAGAGATCCTTCAAGTCCTGTGAATGTAGAGAAACTTTACCATCCGCAACCCAATGCCCTGGTATTTCTTGTCTTTCCTTATCCTTCCTCTAACCTGCTGCTTAGTTTTCAGAAAATAAAGGATTTCATTTTTCTGTTTTTAGTCCCTGAGTCCTGTGCCATTTTAACTTATAAGAAAGAATGCTAGAAAAAGATAGTCCATCTCCTGCACATGTAAAATGTAGCATGCTTAGTCCTTCATTTAATAACGAGTCTGCATTTCATCCAGATCTGTAGGGAGTTGAATTGTCTTCATTATGGACAAAGTCATTGAAGAACATAAGAATGTAGCTGTCAGACTAACTTCAGCTGCCAGCACATGTGTAAACTATGCCTTTGATACCAGTGCAACAAATCCATGCTCCAAAGCACTAGGGCTTCTCAGGTGAACTGGATTTTCTTTCTTTGGTTTTTTTCCCCTCTAATTATTGGGGAATGCCTTCCTTTTCCCTTGTATAAACTGAATTTTGTAAGTTATGCCAGCCTTTTCTACTTTTTGTTTTTTTAGAAAATATGAAAACTATGAAGTTCTAAGAAATTGAAGACAAAGCTTTATGAAAGCTTTTCCTAAAGCACACAAATTTTCAGATATGGGTATATTATAGAGTTAGATTAAAATATTTTTAGTTACCACTCTGCATCTCAGTTCCTATAGGAAATGTCTGATTTCCTTGCCAAGCTTTGCAAACTGAAACTAGCTTGCTTCATTCTTGCTTCCTTAAAGCATATTTTCCACTTATATTTTTTAGTGATTCCTCGGCTGCCAATCTGTGATATTGTTGACCACTGGGGTACTTAGCAGGTTTTGTGATGTGTGGCGTGTACAGTCTCCATATATGCCCTCTTGGGCATTGTGTCCACAAAATTATTGAGTTTTCAACTCTGGATAAAGTAAAAAAGTGGCTTAACAAACCTCTATCTTGGACTTTCAGAGTGTGGACTCTGGCCTGTGCAGAACACTGCTTCACAGGGTCCCTTGGGAAATAGTCCTTAATAACAAAGGGGTCCAGGAAGGCTGAACCTACTTTAAGGAAATCTTAAAGGTGAAGGAGCAGGTTGTCCTATGTGCTGAAAGACAAGCAAGTGGGGAAGAAGACTGGCCTGGCTAAATGGGGAACTTTCACAAGAACTCAGAGAAAAGAAGAGGGTTTTGACCTTTGGGATAAGGGACAGGCACAACCCAGGAAGAGTACAAGGATGTTGTTAGGTCATGTAGAGAGAAAATAAGAAAGGCTAAAGCTCAGCTAGAACTCAAATCTTGCCACTGCTATGACGGATGATAAAAAGTGGTTTTATAAGTACTTTGCCAACAAAAGGAGGGCCAAGAAAATATGTCTTATATTGTGCATGGGGGGAAAGCTGTAAGCAAGGATGTGGAAAAGGCTGACCTACTTAGTGCCTTCTTTGCCTCTGTTGAAGAGAAATACCAGTTATCCTCAGGGTAATCAGCCCCCTGAGCTGGTAGACAGGAACAGGGAGCAGAATAGACCCTTTGCAATCCACAGTGAAGTAGACCTGGTGTGTCCCTTAGATGCTCACAAGTCTATGGGGCCAGGTGGGATTCACATGAGACTACTGAGGGGGCTGACTGAAGAGTTCATCAAGCCACTCTCCATCCTTTGTCATCAGTCCTGATTAACTGGGGAGGTCCCAGATGACTGGAGGAGATTAGCCAGTGTGATGCGTGTCTACAAGAAGAGTTGGGAAGGAGGATCCATGGAACTACAGGATTATCAGGCTGATTTTGGTGCTAGAGAGGTAATGAAACAGACTATTCTGAGTGTGATCACACAGCATGTATAGGGTAACATGACCAGGGAATCAGTCCCAGGTTTAGGAAACACAGGGCCTGCTTGGGCAACCTGATCTCTTTTTTATGGCCAGGTGACCTGCCTAGTGGATGAGGTAAAGACTGTGGATGTAGTCTACCTAGACTTTAGCCTTTGACACTGTCTCCCACATCATTCTTCTGGAAAAGCTGGCAGTCCATGGCTTGGTCTGGTGCAGTGGGTTAAAAACTGGATGGTCAGACCCAGTGGGGGTGAATGGAGCTCCATCCACCTGGAGCTCAGTCACCACTAGGGTTTCCCAGGGCTCCATGTTGGGCAAGTCCAGTTTAATACCTTTTTGCAATGGTGTGAATAGGAGGATCAAGTGCATCCTCAGCAAGTTCACAGAAGGCAGTAAGTTGGACAGCAGTTGATCTGCTGGAGGGTATGAAGGCTCTGCAGAGGGATCTGGACAGGCTGGATCGATTGGCTGAGGCCAATTGTATGAGGTTCAACAAGGCCAAGTGCCAGGTCCTGCACTTAGATCACAACAGCCCCATGCAGCACTATGGCTAGGGACAAAGTGGCTGGGAAGCAGCCAAGTGGAAAAGGACTTGGGGGCACTGGTTGACAACCAGCTGAACGTGAGCCAGCAGCATGCCCAGGTGGCCAAGAAGGCCAATGGCATCCTGTTCTGTATCAAAAATGGTGTGGCCAGCAGGATTAGGGAAGTGATTGTCCCTCTGTACTCAACACTGGTAGGTCCCGCCTCGATTACTGTGTCCAGCTGATCATTACTGGGGGAAATACTGTTTACTCATTTCAGGAAAGACACTGAGTTGCTGGAGTGTGTCCAGAGAAGGGCAACAAAGTTGGTGAAGGGTCTAGAGAGCAAGTCCTATGAGTAGTGGCTGAGGGAGCTGTAATTGTTCAGTCTGGAGAAGAGGAGGCTGAGAAGGGAGATGTTACCACTCCCTACAACTACCCGAAAGATTATATCCAGGTGAGTGTTGGCCTCTATAGCCAGTGACAGGACTGGATGAAATGGCCTCGACCTGTGCCAGAGGGGCTTCAGGTTGGACATCAGGAAGAATTTCTTTACAGAAAAGGTCATCAAGCTTTTGAGCAGACTGCCCACGGACATGGTATAATCACCATCCCTGGAGGTATTCAAGAAACAAGTGGAAGTGGCACTTATTTCTGTGATTTAGTTGACATGATGGCATCTGCTTAAAGATTGCACTGGATGATCTTGGAGGTCTTTTCCAATCCTAATGATTCTATGATTCTGTCATAGGACAAGGGAAAATGTCTTTAAACTGAAAGAAAAAACTTTAGATTAGATATTAGGAAGAAATTGTAAACTGTCAGGGTGGTGAGGCACTGGGACAAGTTGCTCAGAAAAGTGGATGCCCCATCCCTGGAAATGTTCAAGGCCAGGCTGGACAGGTACAGAGCAACCTGGTTGATATCCGTGCCCGTGACAAATGGGTTGGAACTAGATGATCTTTATGGTCCCTTCCAGCCTAAACTATTCTATGATTCTTTGATTCTATGTTTAAGTATAGGACAAAACATAAGGCATGATATGCTAAGTTACATTATGAAAAAAAAAATTCTGTTTCGAGCCTTTCATTTAGGCTTCCAGAAGTTCAAAAGCATTCCTTTGTAATTAGTGGATAGAATTAAGCTTTCTCTCGTGTTGACTGAGCTGTCTGTTTCTGTCTCAAATACCTAGACTGAACTTTGGTTGAAACTTATGTAACTTCTGCAGTTTCTGCATAACTTTTTTTTTCTGGATAAAGTCTGAGGTATCTGAGCAAAATTTCTTCTCAGTTTTTCTTCTTCACACTAATCAGAACATTTATTTCTGAGATATGTGTGCACCTAGAGTGTACTCAAAGGGTATATGCCAGTCACACACCCTCAGTTTCTCTGCTTGCCATCTGTATCTCTAGAGATGGGCCTTCTGCCTGGAACTTGTGTTACTTAAGCATGTATGGCGTTTTTCTCAAAAGCCATCATACTTTTAGCAATACTTGTCAGCTTCAACATCAGCTGAAACTCTGAGCAACTTGCCACCTCACTAAAGGCAAAAAGTTGCATACAAGATACTTACCAAGATAAGTGGCTATAGTTTCTGCTGTAACACACAGACATGTGTGGATAATGAGCTCTGGGTTGCAGTACTTCTGAGTCTAGGGACAGTAGTTTGCAAGCCACTTTGACGCTTTGGAAAGCACTGCACTTTTTCTTCATGAAATCTTCCTCTATTTATTTATAAATCCATGTATCAATGTCTTCAAGAACATCTTGTATCCAGATGTCTGTTTGGCATTGCTATGAAAATAATATCATTACAGATTATTTAGTCTGTCAGACTGCTTCTGGCTGTTTTGAATAAATTTACCATTTATTTATGTAGAATTCACAGTTTCTTTCTTTAGTTTTGAGTCATTACGTAAAGACAAATTTCTGAATGCTGAAACCACCACATACACATTCATCCATCTATACACACACATACATACACACACACATATATGTGAAAGTAAAAAGTGTTTACACTTAAACTGGAAAACCAGTAAAATGAAGTTCTCAAGTTCATTACTGCTGCAGTTGAGAACAAGATTTAATTTCAGACTGAGTAAATGTATATTTGCAACTTAAAGTCAATGCTGTGAAATTATTGCTCTTTTTAATACTATTCAGTGGGGAAGATAATGTGGACTTCATACAGCTACATAAATTTAAAATAATTTTACACCTTAATATATTTCTGAAGTATGATGCCTCGAATATGTATGCATGTAGATTTGTATTGCTAGTCCATTTTAATATGTCTATACTCGTCTAAAGGTTTTAGGAGTTTTTACTTTTGGATATGACACAGAAAGATAATAACTTCCCTTCAGGACTGGTTTAATTATTGATGGATCTGTTACACTGCCTAAGTTCAAATGCTTGATAATATGTACCAATAAAATGCATTTATTATTTTATTTTCTCTCTAAGAAAAAAAAAAGATCTACTGAAGTAGGTTAACATTTAAGTCATAAAACTGAAGACAGAACAAACAGGATTATCTGAAGAAGTATTGTCTCAATTACATGGTTCCTCATTGTTTAAACCCCTGGTTCACCAATTTAAATTCTGAATTCTACATATTAAGCCCAGTTACACCCACTGTTTATGTGCTGTGTGTGTTGGATGAATGTAGTACTACCCTAGCAGGGAGCTATGAATTCTATAGAACAACAGCTTTGGTCATGAAAAATACGTGTAATTATTTCTCCTGTCTGATAGGAATTCAGGTCTTCAAGAGATCTTCCAGGCTCATGCTTTTGGCTACATGTAATCCTGCAATAGAAGTATGTTCTGTTTCACATAACTTGCATTCTGCCATCAAAGGGCATAACTTTGTCATAGTAATTTACTTTTGAAAGTCTATTGATGTGACTTCACAATGAATTTATGACTTTGCATAATTTCACTTTTCGGAAACTTTTTGCAAACCTTTGATACAGATGTTTGTCAGAAAGTATTTATCTGTGAAAACAATATAGTTTATCTCTACCTTAGACTAAATTTCTAATTGAAATTAGGACAAACATAATGATTCTCTGTTTATACTTCAGAAAACCATTTTATAACCACATCAAGTGTTTTGAAGAAATTCCATGGGAATTCAAAGCACCTGAATCACAAACACAAATAGGAACAATTAGTGAACAAATTTTTATCCATATCTGCTGTAGATTCTCCAGTTCTAAACTATTAGCCTTGAATAATTTAAATCTATGAATGTCTTTAACTTTCTGAAGAAAGCCATCATGAGCTAACTTCACTAACGAGAACATAAACAAAATGTGATTTTTATCTGAATACCTTAGCATAACTTAGTTTAGTATACTCCCTGTAACTGATTCTATTCTGTGGTATTTGTTTTACTGGTCATTCTTTCAGAATTGATGTTTGTTCTAAGAAATAAAGTTAATGAAGTTATAGAAGTCTCAGGTAATGATTAACGAAAACTTGAGTTGTAAAGAATCTTTTACACAAGGACAAGTAAATTAAATAAATTGTGAGAAAAAGGAGAATTTCCTATGGTGCTAATATAATTTCATACTCAAAATAAATGCTTATATTCAGAATCCACCAAAAGGCATTCCATTTAACTAAACTTCAACAGGATGTCAAGTAAGTTGCAGTAATGAAGACTCACAAAGTAATTTACAATAAAATACGTCACTTGATAGTATTGATCAATCTTTACTTAGGTCTTCTTTGCCACATCAGTCTCTGATATATTTGATAATTTTTTAGTTTGAGTGGACTTCTACTCTGTTAAACTCCTCCAATACTGTCTGATTCACTACTTGTTCTGTGATATGTTCTGTATATACTTGAGTTCCTTTCACTTTCTTTTCTTTTTGCATTGAATTTTAAGGTTTTAAATTGCCTATACTATCTGCTAACTCTTCCTGTAGAGATGCCAGCACAGCCCACCCTCGACAGCAACAGATGTTAAGACAAGGATGTGGGTGTTGAAGGGTTATGTGTGAAGGGGAACACCCGAAACTGTCTGAGGCAGTGTTTGCCTGAATCTGATGGTGTTAAAGAGTAAAACAAAGCTCAAATTGCTTAAATGGTAACCAGGGAATGATGAAGAGATTTCTGAAATAAAGGAGTGAGCTTTAAAAGAAATATGTAAAAAGGAAGCTGACGTAGCATGTGGGGAGATACCTTGCAGTGGGAACAGCAGCAGTTGAATGTCTTTACTCCCAATAGTCTTCCATCATGACACTACAAGATGCAGCAGCTCAGATGTATGTGCCCTCCATCTCCACTGCCACGTAGATTAGCAACCTGTAGGGAGATGTACAGCTTCAAACAAAACTAGAGCACTCTTCTCTAACACAAGGTTTGTATGAATAGGTTAACTTGCCCCCCTAGGGGAGAGTGTTGTGCTTGTAACCCAGATGGTGTCTGTGTTCCCATAATTCTGTGGATGTGAGTGCCCTTAGAACTTTGTGGGATTGGGTTTTAGAAATTAAGAGATGTTTATCAGCATTTTCTAAGTGTCAAGTATTTTGCTTTATCTGTTTAATTGTTAATCATGAATATAAAATTCATTGATGCCTAGTTAATTATCTCATTAATAAATCAGAAAGCTGCTTTAACCCTGATTTGAGCTATGTAGATTGAACAGTATTTACCTGCAAAAGCTAACCCATTTTTTGCATCCAATTTACATTCTAGCAGTAGTTGCAATACAAATTGCACAGTTTACATGACTCAAAGAAGTGAGCCTTACATGTGAAGGCAAGAGGATTTAGTCTAATTACAGTTTAACCACCTAAACAGAGAATTATTAGCCCAGTTACAAAGATGCTACCATTTAAAATACAAATTACTCAGTTTTTACAGCTTGTTCCTGATACTGCCATTTAAAACTATTTTCTGGCATCTGTACAGTATCTATGTTGTGCTCCGACTTCCATTGTTTTTCTTGGTCGGTCCTGAAGTTGGTAGCTTGGTGAAATGGGGAGAGGGAAGACAGTTGATTGTTGGAATCATTAGCATTTTATAATTTTAGTTATGATTGTTTTGGAAACTTCAATTGTTCAAGCCTGTGGCTTGTTAAAAGTGATGTTGACACCATATTTAGCAGTTTACAAGGCTGCCAGTTCTGGAGAAACTGGATAGAGATTGTGTTGTGTGACTCTCTTTATCTTGTGATCACTTTACAATAGTGAGGCAGAACTTCAGGAAGTACTGTTACCTTTTGTGTCCAAACTTCCCCCCCCTCTGGCAGAAGGTTTATCCATGTAGCATTTCTGTAACTAACATTTCTTTCTTTCTTTCTTCTTCTTGTTGCCTAAGAGGTTTCTGATAGTGATAGAATCAGCATTTATGCAAACCTAGTCAGATAACCTAATTCTAAACATCCTGTTTCAACAAGCAGTGCTTCTGTTTTTAAATGACTTATCCTGTAAATTGATATTATCAAACAGGGATCAAGTTTGATCCCTAAGTTTGATAATTCATATTTTTCAGCATTGATTAAATAATTTTGATACTATTTTCACAAAAGTATTAGATTAAAACATAGAATAAAATTATGCTTTCTTGAAAAAAAAAGGAAAGTAAATAAAATAAAAGTTATGGTATAGTCACATCATTAACATATTCAGCAAAATACAGGTTTTTATATCGCAGCTACATAGTATTCCCAAAAAATGCTTTGTCTGGATAGTCAGAATAATAATCTATAGCTGTTTGATTCTTCTGAAGACATATGTGTAGTACTATGTCAACATCAATCCCTATATGCAACTGTTCCTATAGCATATGTGCCCTACATCAGAACTGTTTTTTTCAAGCTTTTCCGTTTTCTGTATGATACCATGGCACCTTTCAAGATTTATATTCGTTATAGATTTTTTTTTTCATTTTATGTGATCTTTGTCTGCTTTCCTTCACTTAGTTGTAGACTATCAGACTACTTTATTATTCATGACTCAGTAAAATTAAGTAAAATGTAGCTATTTTTTTTTAAATACTGAGCTTACCTTCATTAGAAAATAAAAATCTTTGAACATTTTCAAATAGGTATTACAGTTTCGAGAGTTTGAGCAGTGTCAGAGTCCAGAAGCTCTCATGTTCTCTACCTTATTCCTTTTACTGCAACAGCTGGTGGTTAGGAGAGAAATGTAAGGTATATAAAGAAGCAAAAGGAGTATAGTTGTCTGTGAGCTATTAATAGCAATTGTGGTCTATACCCAGCTGACAGCTAATCACCACACTGCCACTCACTCTGTTCTTCACCAGTGCCAGGTACAGAGGGGCAATCACTGCTCTGGTCCTGCTGGCCACACTATTGCTGATACAAGCCAGGATGCCATTGGCCTTCTTGGCCACCTGGCCACACTGCAGGTTCATGTTTAGCTGCTGTCAACCAGCACATCCAGCTCTTTCTCTACTGGGCAGTTTTCCAGCCACTTGTCTCCTAGCCTGTAGCCCTGCATGGGGACCCAAGGGCAGGACCTGGCACTTGGTCTTGTTGGCCTTGACCTATCAATCCAGCCTCTCCAGATCCCTCTGTTGACCCTCCCTTCCTCCCCCACAGAAGATCAACTTAGTGTCATGTGTGAACTTAGTGAGGGTGCACTCGATTCCCTTGTCCCAATATTGAAAAGGACTGGGCCCAATACTGAGCACTGCAGAACACCAGTTGTGACCATTCACCACCACTCTCAGGGCCCAGCCATCCAGCCAGTTTTTAACTCAGTGAACCTTTCCTTGAAAGGGAAATTTTCCATAGGGTCTCTACCATGGTTTTTCTCCAAGTCACTCATAAAAAGAAATGTACAAAAAAGGTGCTTCCTCTGGATTTTTGCCAAACACACTAGCAAGTATGAAATTATATTTCAGGCCTTCTAATTGCTTTCAGAAAGTAACAGTTCAGATGAGTAGATTCACTAGGGAAAAATATTTCCTTGACTCATTCGGTAAGACTCATGTTATAGTTGAATCCTAAATCTTTTTAAGAGAAGACATGCCACCATTTAGTGCTCTTTTTATTTCCTACTTAAGAACTGCTGAACTAAATATTGCTTCAAGCACTAATAAACCTGTAATAGAAAATGTGTTATGTATTTGTTTATGAGAAACATGGTAATTTGCAGTTTGTAATTTGCAGCTGCTGGAAGTGCAGCTAATTCCTTTATTTCTAAAAACTTAGGAAGATAGTAACAATTACCAGGACTGACAGGCAAATAAGTTAGCATAGAGTGAATAGCAGGTAGATTACTCATTTTATTAACTAAATATAGGAATGTAATTAAAAATTTTTCCAAATCCAAGTCAATAATTATATTAGATCTTTGTTTTATAACTTACTTAACAGTCTTCATCAATGTAGCATTGGCACATCATGCATTTACTCTGAGATGATGTCAGCAGTAGCTGCGTGAAGTAATTTTTTAATAAAGTATTGGTTATTAATTTCATATGGATGTGAAAATAATGTAGTTAAAATAGTTTGAGAATAACTGTCTAGGCAGTTGGATTTTCTGAAGTTCACTTTAGAGTATATACATTATGACATAGGTAACTCTCATTTCACTTTATGTTTCTTTTCTGATTAGTGTATCCATACTAGGCTATAATTATTCATCAAGACACTGTCAGAGAAAAATTTTAAAAGTCATTCAACTCAAATAACAACAGAAATATTCAGCTACTGAACCTGGACAGAGAAAGACAGGTATCAGATAATTTTTTTTCCATTAATTCAGATATGATCATAATAGGTTTGGGGGTGTGTGAGTTGCTTAGCCTTCTTTATCTTACCTTTCACAACCTTTAATTTCCTCTATTATACTCTTACCCTTGAGCTTATATGAAGAGAAGCTGTCATTCTCAGGGATATGCCTGCATAGACACTTTCAAGTTCCCTTGTCTGGTACTTGAGGCAGAGAGCAGTCCATTCTGCTTATGTGCTGAGCCGTGAAACCAGATGGCTGCAATTAACCCAGCAATGAAATGAAGTATAATATCAAGCTCTGCAATGTAACAATGCTGTGTGGTTTCCTTTGGTGCAGTGTATGAATGAATATACAACCAAATACACTACAAAAAACTAAATATTCTCTTAGCTGAACTGTGCAGTGTACTTAAATTCTCCACATCTATTGACCACGCAGAACTCAAAAGTTCACTGAAGGGAGAAAGAAGGGGCTGTGCAGGACTCCATAACTGGAAACTTACCTAGATATTCTGGAAGCCCAGCATAGTGAATTGAACCAAACTGAAGAAAAAGGATGGACAAGTTGTTTACATGCCCATAATACTTCTGCTTATGGGAAAGAAGTAACAGCTGAATAGTGAAGCAAATAAATTTCCTTTAAACCTTCTACTACAAGTCTTCTTACTTTGCTACTTACTCTTTATCCCTGGACTTTTGAAAAAAATCCTAGATAGGCACTCTGTGCTGAAGGCAGTCATCTCTTAGAGTCTGAGTATTTTTAGGAACTATCTAAACATTTTGTATCACGTTATGTGATTATGGGGTTCAGTTTTTGTTTCAATTTGAAATGGTTAAGTTTACCCTTTACCAACTTTAATTAGTTTCATGATGAAAACGATTTCTATCAGCAAGTAAATAAGGATAAACATTAATAATTAAATACGTACCTCCTCTGTGCCCTCTTTTGGTAGGAGAAATTGCATTCCTGAAGGCAAGAATTCATTTAAAAATGCATCTGGGATTTAAGTTTTAATTATCGATCAGAAAAAAGTCTAATAAAAGTATCCTACACAAAAACCGTCTTTACTGGCTACAGTACTGAGATGTTTACTAGGCAGTTTCTCTTAGAGATCAGACAAATGCTTTTTGTTTTGTTTTGGTTTTTGATGGAGGGTGCATTCAGGTGTCTTAATTATTAACCTCTCCAGTTTCATGTTCTTATGACTACATAAAACGAAGCTTTTTGGTCTTGTTTTTTACAAAAGATTAAATAAAGCCACAGCTAATTACAGTTTATAAATCGACCACATGCCAATTATACTGAAGGTTTACGAAAGGTAGTGAATAGCTTATTGACTGCATCTATTTACTGTGCACTCTTCATCGATTTCTGGTTTATTAGAACATTTCACGCATCAGCACTGGAACCACTAGACCTGTTGTTCTCAGAGGAACCTGAGAGTGCTGTGGGTCAATACCTGAACCATATACTCTACATACGCTGCTTAGTTCAAATTAATCACTATGGACCAATTTCAGTCCTAGCATAAATGAGTAGAACAGAAGGTTTTGTGTTTGATAGAGCTTTATTGACATACTAGTCTATCTTTTCAGAAATTAGTATAATATTTTTGTTAGAGTTTCTGAAAAAGATGAAGTTTTTCTTCTATATTCCTTACATTCTAGTATTTGATAGGTTCTTAAGTTCAATTAATTATTGGTCATTTCAAGTTTACTTTTAGATTGGAGTGTTAAAATTTTGATGTACTGAAAGCTTCCTGAAGACTTACACTTTCTACTTACTTATCAAACTATTTAGCCTTACCATACATGAACAGCAATGAGCATAGTATTCTAGACGAAGTCTAAAAAAGCCATATTATATGGCTGATCTATAAAATGTTTTTTTTGCATATGAGAGTATTTATTAATTTCTAAAATTATTATGGAGAAAAAATGAGCATTTATACAAGATTAAGTAAGAAGAGAGAGATCTCAACGACTTAGAGGGCTGGAAGTGCCAGATTCTGCACCTGGGATAGGACAACCCCAGATGTACACACAAGATGGGGAACAAGATGCTGGGAAGCAGTGCTGGGAAAGGGTGTTCAGGGTCCTGGTTCATGGCAAGTTGAACATGAATCAGCAGTGCCCTGGCATCCAGGAGGGCCAGCTGTGGTCCTGAGAGGCATCAGGCAAAGCACTGCCAGCTGGTCAAGGGAGGGGATTGTCCTGCTCTGCTCTGCACTGGTGTGGCCTCACTTTGAATTTTGTGTGCAGTTTTGGGTGCCACAACATAAGAAAGATAGTAAGATACCTTTGGAGAGTGTCCAAAGGAAGGCAAGAAAGATAGTGAAGGGCCTTGAAGGGAATCTGTATGCGGAGTGGCTGAGGGCACTTGGTCTGTTCAGCCTACAGAAGAGGAGACTGAGGGAAGGCCTCATTGCAGCCTGCAGCTTCTTCCTAAGGGGAAGAGGAGGTTCAGGCACTGATCTCTTCTCTATGGTGATCAGTGGCAGGACCCAAAGGAATGGCCTGAAATTGTATCAAGGGAGGTTTAGGTTGGCTATTAGGAAAAGGTTCTTCACACAGAGGGTGGTTGGGTATTGGAACAGGCTCCCCAAGGAAGTGATCGCAGCACCAAACGTGAGAGAGTTCAGCAGTGTTTGGATAATACTTGTGGGCACAAGATGTGACTCTTGGGGATGGTCTGGGCAGGGCTAAGGCTTGCACTCGATGATCCCTGTGGTTGCCTTCCAACTTGGCATATTCTGATTCTGTGAACAGTATGTAATAGACAAGAGAATACAGTGCAAGAATAAAAGAAATAGCTTAGTCTTGTTCATTTTATCTCAGACAGCAAAAATGCAGTCACTTAATAAGTATTAAGAATGGAATTATTTTCTTTGTGGTGTTCCCTTCCACTTCCAGCCAGCATCAGTGAGTGATTTCCAGAGCTGGAACTTCTATCTGCACCATACATAATATTTTTCACCTTCCAACCAGGATGTCAAGTTTTTTAGTTTCAAGAGATTGTCCAGTAAAAGGACTGATATAACTGAAAAAGCACATTACCACAACCAGGACAGCTAGATCACAGTCACATGAACAATTTCTCTGAAAAAGCAATATTCCTACATGTCTGTCTCCTCCGCCCTCAGGTGCTGTGAATCATAATGTGTACCTGGAGTTCACCTCCTGCAGTTAATCATACTAAACTTGATTTATAACACTTATTATTTAGTTAAGTATATGCCCTGACAATAACTCAATATTCATCTCTCTTCTCATTAGTTTTCCACTTGCTACCATGATGTTACTTACAATATCTGCTAGCTGTATGCTAAACTACATTAATGTAATCATATAACCTTAACAAAGCTTAAGACTTTTTATACTCAAGTGCTCATGGGAGCATCAAACTTCCCTTATTTATATCCAGGTAATTTTTACATAGATATTTTAAACCTCTGTATAATCTCTGGCTGGTACAGATACTCTTCAAGGTAAGTTTTAGACTATAAACCCATGATTTTCTCTTCAGTTTAAGCTTTTAAAGCTCTCTATACATTTCACATCCATAACATACTGTGGCAATTTTGAAAAAGTCTTTAAATCATTGCTTGCATTTCATATTTCTCAGTCATGTTGTGCTGTTTTGTTATTAGATGACAATAATTTCATATTCTTCTTTCTAAACATGCTACCTACTCATCTCTTACATTTTTTTCTGCTGGGAGTATTTAACCTAGAGAAGAGATGGTTCAGGGAGTGTGTCATTGATGGATGGAAATAACATGAAGGGAGGGTGCAAAGATGGAGCCAAGCTCTTTCATGTGTGCCCAGTGACAGGCCATGGGCCATTGAAGTTTCCTCCTGTTGGAAGATATCTTTCTTACTGAGTCACATAGCATTGAAAGTAAGTAAAGGAATATAAAGAATACAAAGACATAATTAAATCAATGGATAAAAATAAAGAAATTACATGCCTTGTACAGCTTCAGAAAAGCTTAGAAATACCTTACAAAGTATAACAGTAGGGAAGAAAACCTGCTCTGAGTACTTTAAACAAAAAGGAAACATTGCAAAAACATGCTATGAACTTAAGGAAAAAGAAATGTGTGATTAACAGACGTCTCAAATATATTGCATGTGAAAGTCATAGTTGTTATGCAATTTATGAATATAATATAGAACCCCAAACCACAATATACCCTGAACTCACAGTGAAATAGATTTATGAAAGGTGTTCATACTATTCAGGAGGTCAGTACAAAGAATGATCATATTATGTTGTGTCATGCTATTATAGAACTACATGAAATCATTTATAAGCATATAAGAGTCCAACAGAAACAGAGATGTGGATGCTACTTTTTCTGAAAAATTCAAACTGACAAATTGTTGGTCCCTTATTTCAAATTACTTATTAGTAGTATGGTGACTAGTGCCTTTGGGACTGTCCAATATTGTGTCTGAAAACGTTCAATTATTAGAAATACTTCTTTGCCCATTTTTTGTTCTTGGTTTAAGAGAAGGACTGTTTGCTCTCTCAACTTTTTCCATGCAACCACAGTCATGTCTCTTTCATTCCTCTGCTTGAATTGGTAAAATAATAATAGTAAAATAATAATCAAATCAAGTAAGTAAAGATATTTAGGAAGTTGTTATTACCAACTGGAAAGAAAAAGCCTGAATATATTAAGCTTTCTGAAGTTCTTGTCCAAAACTGAGTGTTTCGGAAGGTACTCCTCACACAAATTACAAACTAAGCAACAAAGAGATACACTCTCTCGCAACTTTAAGGCCTCAAGTTTCACAAGTTTGTTCAAAATACTGAGTTGTCATTCTTCTTTCTGTGCCAGTTTGTAGTATGGTCTTTTCGTGCAGAAAATATATGAAAGCTTTTTCCTTTTACCTTTTTTTTTTTTGTGAGGCACATTGATAGTCTACATTTGGTTCACAGTTTTCACAGACAAACTGCTCTTAGCATGTGGTGTTATTTCAGTTGGCAGTAGTTTTTTTATGCAGTGTGTCAGATTCCACTCAGTTTTTTTGCCAAGTGAGGCACCAAAGTGAATCACCAAGTGAGGATAACCAGTGAACTGGTCCTCACTAGTGATAGAGGGAGGGCTTTCAAATGACTCACCAGTTGTTCTCAAAGGAGGAAGCATGGGAGGGGAATCCCTACACCGAGAGCAAAGAGCTTCTTTGGATTACCATAGCAGTACAAAGGAAATATGAAATGAGATGTCATGTCACAGAAAAGAGAATGTTATACAAATTAAGTCTATGAATTTAACAAAAAGGCAGAACTGTGGTTAAGTAAGATTTAAACAGACTTCATATATGTCCATGGAAGATTCCCACTCATATTTTTCTTCCCTTGGTCCTTGTGATATTTCTTGATTTTATGCTGTTGCCTGATGATGTTAGAAAAGGGCATTCTTTTTGGTGTTTTTTCTTCTCACTACTTATTCTTCTAGTCACTGTTAAAATCCAGGTGCACTGCAGAAATAATTTCTTCTGTGTAATCTGGATCTTTGTGACATCTGTCACAGTCAGACGCTCATTTCACCTTTCCTCCTACGGTCTTCCACCTGCCAAAATCTAGTTTTCTTTCCTACTAGGCAAGGCTTAATGCAGATAATGTATTGTATGTTACAATGACAACTTTTCTCTCTTTTCTTGTTTTCCATTTTATTTGGTCAAATGACATTTGATGATTATATTATCTGGGTAGCAGTGTCTCACATGGAGTATGCAAAATGGTTTTGTAATATATAAGGTGCTTCAAAAAAAGGTTAGGAAATCTGCACGTAAAACATAATGGTATTCAAGTTAGAGATTTGATTTACTATTTTAATGTTTTCTTAGATGCTGATTAAACTTTTAAATTAAGACTGACAAGATAGAATGCACAGACAAAGAAAACTCTGGAACATCTTCCATGAATTGGAACTGAGGATTTTCTACCTCTAAGTCTTAGTTTGGAGAACATATGTGGAATAAAACTTTTTTTCTGCTTTTTTTTGACACAAGTCCAATTGATTTACTTGTGGAGAGTTTTTCATCAGATATTTTTGTTTCTTGCCATTTCTCACACATGGGATATCACACACATGTTGTAGTGGACAACCCATTCTACAGAAATAAAAACTGAGATAAAGAAAGGACAAGTGTTTCCTATATAGGATTATATAGGATGTACTGGCTATATGACAGGTAAATTGACTGACTACTTTGTCTTGATTTAACCACTCATAATTTCTTTCTTGGAATGTTACCAGGTCTGTAAGCATCAAATTTCTTCAGTTATCCCAACTTTCTCTCATTAGTCAGAGGTGTTATTTCTTCTTTTAGATCATGTACCTTCATGATCATTTTGTCTCTATGTAGATGAAAAATTTATAGATAGCACTTTGGACAACACTGCTCCCAGTTAATCAAAGAAGTTTGCATCTAGTTTCTGTCAGCTTCTCTTCCAGGTAATTTTTGGAAAGAGTTGCTTTAAAGTGGGAAGAACATTGAGATAATCCTGCCTAACTATCTGTTAGTATAAAAATGGCTCATTCTTTCATTTCAAAAACAGTACAGTTCAAATGTGGATATAGTTTTTCCTTATGACAACTCCTTTGGAGAAATAGTTGTTTGCTACTCTAGCTCTACTTTAATGCAATGAAAATACACATTCTTTACACATAATCTCTTAACTATAAATCTTCATATGAATCCCCTGTATCACATGGTAGTAAAAGAAAGATTTTCTAAAATGACATATGTGAAAAATATTGCATGAGAAATCCAATATCTTTATTTACCATGAATGTAACTATAGTGTTTTCTTCAGTGAAATTTTTGAGGGAATCCTTGAATATTGCAATAAAATTAGGTAGTGAAATATAAAAAAAAATTCTATTTGGTCATTAATTGGGTATTTCTCTTACAGTCAAGCCATTCTCATTGGTTGTAAAGTCGGTTCTTAATGTATTTTATTATGTCTGCTAAAGAATGAAATTACCAGAGGGGCTTTAGAGAAGGATCAATTGTTTTACATTAATGTAAATTGCCACTGATTAATAAATGCTGTAACCAATAAGTATTTAAATCCTAAATGTGTTCCTCTTTTGGAACCTAACTTTCCTGAAAATATTGCAAATCACTAGTATGATTAATTTCTAAAGTAAAGAAAATAGTAATATTAAAGCCTAATCAGTAATACTTTTTCTACGAAAATAAGTGCTATTTTGGAGCAAAAAGTAAAATAGAATTTAAGGAATATACTTAATTCATGCAAAATAATGTATACAAGAGTAGTTATCCATATCACTGGAACGAATAAGTTTTTGTATTCATGATTAATTATACTGCATATAAGCTTTTCATTAGTACCTGTATTTGTTCTATTAACTGTGATATGCAAAGACTTGTGAGCTTGTTGAAATAATCACATAGTATTTGACTGCTGTGTGTATAATTTCAAAATTACAATATTCAGGGCAGTAAAACACAAAGGTAAAAAGTAAAAAAAAAAATCATCTTTATATGCGTATGTCAGTTTGGTTTCCACAGAATTCTTCGACACCTGAACTAAGGAAAACCATATTGTTGGTGTGTGTATTTGTACACCACTGCACTGACAACTGTAGTTGATGGTTCTGCACTCAAACTGAAGCCATGTGGAAGCTGTGCAAGAGTGTATACTTAATGAGGAACAAAGACTAAAGTAGCAAGTTGCAATACTATGAAAAAGCAGAGAAGAACAAAGACTGTCATGGAAGAAATGGTTTGACAACCACTTCGTAGCCATCAGACTAGGAACCAAGTCCCAAATCTCCAGAATGGAAATACTCTTATACATACTGAGTTTGACAGTAGAGTATGCAATGCATGCATATTTCTGTGCCAAATGGAATATTATTCTGAAACTCTCAATCCAGATAATGATCTCCATATCTGATAGCTTTTTGTTGATTAAATCAGAAGAAAAGAACTGGGTCTATAGTACTGAAAGCGTGATTATGAAATTAAAATTCTGCATTTGAGGGATTGAATATCCTTTGAAGATAGGCATTTTGTAACTCATATTTATCCATAATCTTCACTAATAAGCTATTTTTGTGAGGACGCTAAATGGATGACTCATAAGACACAGCCAGGTAATGCTTATTTTATCATGCTGTGTAATATGCTGTATGTTAGGGCAGGGATAAGTACCATGGTAGAGCACATATCTTGATTCATCAACTGGGAACTTTTCAGTCTATCACTTTGAGAAGTGATATCTATCTATTAGTTCATAAATACTCCTAAAAGACTCGTTCCTATACAGTTTTCGAAATTTGTAATTGTCAGAATATTACACATACACTTCTGAATTGTTCTCTGTGTTTTGGGTAGAGGGAAGCAATGCAAGTATTGTGTAGTTTGAGTTTATATGGAAGTCAGTTGTCTGCTTGGTATATTGGTTTCCAGTTCACTTCAAATGATTTTCATGTAGTAGTGAAGACTGTAGTGCATAACCATATTACCATTTTGCACAGAGTGTATATGAGTACATAAACACATTTGTAAAGCCAAAAACCATAGAAATAATCACAATTAGTGACAGTTTATCTCTTTGGGCTGAAAATATTTAGTATATTATTATATTATATATATATATATATATGAGAGATATGATATATATATATATAATATATAATATACTATATATATATATATATATATAATATTATATAATACATCCCATTGAAGTAAATTCCTGCACACATGGTCAAGAGACCCTAGAAATCAGATGGATAGTATCCCAGAAGGTGTCCAGTAAAGCTACTGGAATATATTTGTAGTGTGGTCTTTCCTAAATGTTCCTGTCTTAATTGGGCAGTTGAAAGTATGATCATAGACTTGTACAATACTTTATATTGGAAGGAACTTTAAAGGTTTTCTGGTTCCAACCTCCCTGCCATGGACAGGGATACCTTTAACTAGATCAGGTTGCTCAGGGCCCCATCCAGCCTGACTTATGGTGCTTAGTTTGGGTATAAGTTTCTCAATATAATTAAAGTTTCTAATAATGAAAATAAAAAAATCAGTCTTTTTTAGGATGAAGGCTAAAATTCTTATCTTGCTGATACAACTTTTTTTCTTGTAGTCATTGAGTGTCTAATGATATTGAAAACATTCAGAACAATTGCATACTTGTAAAATGAGAACATGTGAAAAAAGTTGGTTTAAAAGTATGTGGTAAAAACCAGAGTGACACTCTTTCATTAATTGAGTGATTAGAATGCTACAATTTGTGTTTATTCGTATATTTTGCAAAATTAGTAAATGACCATACTTAGCTAAAGGGCATTAGTTCATATGTGTATGTGTGTATATGTCTTGCTAATTTTGTGAACTAACAAGCATAAGTAAGGAATCAGAAGATAAGATTTTTTATGTCTTTCACTTGTGTTAGGAAAGAGTCAGCAAGAAAGAAGTACCCTGATCCTCAGTCACCATGGGGTATAAGCCATCTGACAAGGAAACTGGTGAACTATACATTTTCTTTTAGGTAGTTATGATATTACTTGCCACAAGTCTCTTGAATGTTTCACTAAATAAACCTTTGAATTGGGAGATGAGATGAATTTTGGTATCTTGAACCTGACTGGACTGAGAGTGAGTGGAAAGGTATTCAAAAAGTCAGCTTTATTAACAGCTGAGGGCAAAGCTCCTTTTCACATTTTATATTTCAGTTTTCTTCTCAGTAAAGGTTAGAAAAAGGTGTTTTCAACGTTCTACTTTTCTTTGAAACTTACTCAGGCTTGTTTTACTCTGTTGTAAAGGCATATTTTCTGCGTCATTTAAACATGCCCCAGTGCCAGCTTAGAAATCACTAAAGCAGTACTTCCAGTGAAGTCACAATTGTATTTTCTAATTATTCATGTGAATACTTTCCTCTTCAGTAGCCCAGAAACTGTAATTAAAACTTGCTCTGTATTTGCTTAAACACTGCCAGATACTTAGATTGGTTTTTCTTAAACTTTGGTGAGTTTGACTGCTATCACTGCTTTGGGAACACAGGGTGATGCTTAAAATGTCTGTGGATTTTTTTCATATTCTTACCTGGTTACTGTAACTGCAATGCAGAAGACATGATTTTCTAGTAAAAAGCGTTGTAAATGCAGCTTAAATTTGATGAATTCTTAATTCTTCTGTTTGCATTAGTTTCGGTCTTCATCACACATTCACAGCGTGCTTGTATGTGAAAGGAAGTATGTGTATCCTGTGAGTTGTGCATAGAAATGATGACGCAAAGGAGAAAAGGTTTGATCTGTTGGTTCTTTCTGTGTGCACATCTTACATGACTGACACTGGTGAGTGACGCAAACATAAATTTTTCAGGCAATGTCCACTACTGTGCCTTTTGGCTTAAAAAGAAAATGTTCATCTCCTGAATAATTTCCCGTGTTTCATATTATGCATAATTAATTTTTTACTTCTTTTTTTTTCTCAGTTTCTCATAGTAAGATCTAAAGAACTGTAGAATTTCACATTTTATTAAGAAATTAGCTTTTTTGGAAGCAAAAATATTTTGACTCTTAGTGGTCCTTCCGTTTTGTTTTTAGCTGTATAATGATAAGTACGAATAAAAAAACCAATCATTTTGAAATATGTGTTAACCAGGAAGCAGTGATCCTTTCTGATAGTATAAAGACTGGTGAAGACATCAAACATATCAAAATACATGCATTTTACATTGTAATAGCACCTGAGAGGAAAGGTACGCTTATGCCTGTTTTCCATAAAAGTATAACAAGTTTTATGAACTTGAAGTACAGGTTGTCTGTGATATATTAAGTCTACAAGTTATAGTGTAGGTTTCAAGTTTATACTTTTGTACTGATAATTTCATCCTTTTATGTCTTATTGTAAGAATGAATGTTGTTGTGGTTTTTTTTGTCTGTGCTGATAAGAGTCACTTAAAGCTGTAGTTTTTCAAGAGTGTGAGCATTAACTTATCAAAACTAAAAAGAAAAATCAATGGACCAAGGCAGCAGAAAGAAGTTAACATTAGCTTCATCACTGAAATGAATGCTTCTTAAATATGAAAAATGTCACTAGGTTTCATATGTCATTTTGACTAGAGTTCAGTATCCTATAGTCAGAAGTGCTGAGCATTGATAACTTGACCTCTTTCTTTCCTTTCTTTCTTGCTTGATTTCTTTCTTTCTTTTTTCCTTTCTTTCTTGCCTTGCCTTACCTTGCCTTGCCTTGCCTTGCCTTGCCTTTTTCTCTGTTGGATGGTTTTATCTGTAGTTAAAATTACAACTAGTAGCTTAATCTGGCATGAGTCTTTGATTTCTAATTCAAGTCAGGACCTGAACTGGCATAGTTTTATAGGCTATGACACATCTCTCACAAGTCAAAAAAATAGGCAGATCTATATGGAGAACTAGAATGGGTTGTCCAGAAAAATCGTGAAATATACACTTGAAAATATTCAAAAGCAGCCTGACCATGGTGTTGGCAACCTCCCTTAGGTGTCCCTCACTGAACAGAGGTATTGGGCAGTAATGACTTCCAGAGTTCGCTGCCAATCTCAGTTATTCTCTGATTCTGTGGTTAAATATTTGTATCGTGTTAGCAGTACTTTTTTTTTCCATCTAGTGGGGGCGAATTTGTACCCTCAGTATATTACAGTTTGATTTCAGAATCCTTTGTCATTTCTTGAGCCTCTTCAATATTTAGCACTCAGTCTGTGTGCTTCATTTCACTGCCCCTTCTCAAGATTCACTGTCTTGGAGCTTTCCATATAACATGAAGGAATTTTTAGGGAAAAGCTGGGCATTTCTGTCACTGGAGGAATTTGTGAGTGTTGCTCTGCTGTTCCATTTGACTGTGGTAAACACCAAGCCTCAGTTGTGAGACTGCAAGCAAATAAGTTTTCACAGTGCTGGTATTACTAGAAAAACATACATGATCTGTATCTCAAATGGCTTAAAAGTTCCAAGGACTAAGCACCAGAACTGTGTAAAATGGAATTATGTAAAAATAATGTTTTAAAAGTAGTATTAGAAAACCCTTGATCTGTGGAAAATGTGCAATCTAAATCTGGTCCCCGAACTACATATGTTTTTTCATTTAAGTCCTCTGAATCAACTCCTGACCATTTGAACATATGTTTGTAAGTAAACAGACTTGGTATTTTTTTTAAGCAACAGATCTCAAGTTTTCCCTTACATGTGAAACTTTCCCAGATTGTTTTAAATTTGATTTTCCACATGCAAGCCAATATTTTAAAACAAAATGAGCTGACACACCTCTTCAGTCAAGAATGTGAGTTGGCTACTTGAAATCATTTCTCTGCTGGGAGACAGCTACTTATTCTGCAGAAGATTATAGTTATTGCTACACAAAAATACATCAATATTTATTCTAGCTGTTATTATTTAATGCTTGTAGTGGGAATACTTAGAGACTCCTTCAGCAGCATAGAAGCGTAAAGAATATTTGCAATTTGAGGTTCTACTGCAACAGTTACAAATAAATATTTTTGGGATTCAGTGGAGGTACACACTCAGTCTTCTGTAGAACCTTTGGTAGTGTAAGGACCTACAAATATTCTTATTTTTATTGTTAAATACAATATAAGGTATTAAGCGTCTGACCCCAGGGCTTTCAATTTTTATATAGGTTAACGTATTTTAGTTTCACATGAAATAATTCGAGCCATTATTCATCACTGTAATAAAGTGTTCATTACTCTCATGTAATAAAAGTATAAAAGATGACTGAAATACTTGTCCTAGAAATCTGAGCAAGAAAATAGAATTTTATTAGGTTGTATTTGTTATCCTGGCAAGTTGTTGGGCTGTCAAGAGACATGACACCAGTAAAATCCTGATTGAGCTCTCCCTACATGTAACCTCTTATTTCAATGCATTGAAAGTGTCATTAGAGGTTTTGTGTATAATCTATGAAGAGTTTTCAGATACTATCGAATAAGTCTATTCTGTCTTTTAAGATAGTATATCATTTTCTCCTCTTTATTTTATAGTTACTGAAGAAATCCATCCTTCCTGTGTTGAAAGCAATTTATCTTTTGTACATCCTAGTATGCTCATTTTGCTCATACCAGACTAGATTTGTTCAAGGTTTCAATCTCACTGGGTCTCATCATAAAGACTTGACATATTTCTATTTTATTTTTTGTTTCCTTTATTAATTTCCGAGATTTTTTGCTGGGTTAAGATCAGTGAGTGCATCTGATGCTAAACATCTTCCTCCTCTCCTCAAATTACTGGATAAAATTTACTGGCTTTTCACTGTATACTAAGTCACAGAGAAGAAAAGCAGTAATAAACTGGAAAAGACAGTACATTTTTATTGACAATGTCAACTTTGTCTAACTTTGTGATATAGAAATCTCTTTCCTTTAATGCAGGCAATTAAATGGACAGCAAATATTGAAGATGAAAAAGAAAATAACATTACTCTTTATAAATACTGGAATGGTGATATTCCATGATAAATAGCTAATGTATTAATAATACAGAGATTTAAGCTGGACTGTTCATTATGTTGCTATATGTAATGGTATGCATTCATTCATACGGAACTAACCAACTGTGAGAATTTATTTTATTATTCACAAAAAATTAGATCCAAATTTCCAGGAGAAATGTTTGCTAAGTATCAGCATGTTACCAAAAACCCTACAAACAGTGTGAAAGTCTTTATTACCTATCAGGGACATAAATCCAAAGGCAAGTGTTGAGAACTTTGAATTACTAAACAGCTACATAAAAACACAGTCTAAAACATGGCAGTCTTTGTGCCAAAGGGTATTTCATCAGTGTCAGAAGTACATATTGACAGAGTGCATTTGTGAATTATTTCTCTAGGTCACTTTTTTGCCACTAAAATTAAAATACCCATTAATAATTCTGTATTATACAGTCAATTACATAAATCCATCCAGATATCTACAGATTTCAGAACGAAATTTAAAAATACTTTTCATTTTGTATAGATTTTAAAAAAAATTCTTCCCCTCAAATCTAAATAGAACACATTTCTTGTGTGTCTCTGTTAAAGTACTGCTTTAATTACTATGCACAAGGTAATAAACAAACCTACCATATGCTGCCAAATTAGTCAAATGCCAGGAAAAACTAAATAAAAACAGGGAGACAAACTTTTAATTACACTCTCTGAAAACCTTTGGCAGTAAGTAATGTTCTTCACTTGGCATTCTGCTTCAGTGTGAAAGGGTAGAAAATATGACCAAGCTAATATGTAAAATGGTAATAAGCGAACTTTCTAAGAAGGAAAGAAAAGTCTAAAAAACAAAAACCCCACACAAGCTGCTATCAAATTAAATTCTAAAATATTTTAAATAAGAACTAAGTGACTCTGGGAATTTTAAATTAATAATCAACAGAAAAATAAAAATATGAAAACTGGTTTTAAACAAAAGAATTACTTATCCCAAGTCATTCTGGAAAGAAGAGTTTAACTTGTGTAGGTATTGGATTCTACAGAACATGTAGCAGTGTTTTATTTTATTGAAAAAATGAACAAAACAAACAAACAAACAAAAAAACAACAGCTTAAAAAATAAATCACTTTGAAACCATACTTTCTTTTCCTCATGTATGGCAATAGACTATACTTTTACCCTAGAAATAGCATCAGTGAGATAAAGAGGTCTGATCTAAATCCACTGCTTCCTTCCTACTCTATCTTATTCCACTGGGAAAATGGATTATATGCCTATCCCACAGTATCACTAGACCAGTAGTTAACATCATTTTATAGGTAACAAGAAGGAAACTCCTGCACACAAATAGAAGAACTGAAGATTTCCCACAGTTGCCAGATGTGAAGATGACTATTGTATTATAGAGAATAGTCTCACCTGCTCATCTTTTCTAACTTTTCTAAAGACTCAACTAAATCAGACTTAAGTGAAGCTAGTGATCTGCTCAATAGCCTACTCTCTTTAATTGTATTTATTTTTCTTTTAATTTAAATATGCTCCAAATGGCAGTGACATTTAGACATAATTGCATCTATGTTATATTGCATCATATTCTGCATCTAGTGCAGAACTTTTGAGTGAACAACCCTGATGTTTTGAACTA
This sequence comes from Pithys albifrons albifrons, assembly GCF_047495875.1. Lineage (NCBI taxonomy): Eukaryota > Metazoa > Chordata > Aves > Passeriformes > Thamnophilidae > Pithys > Pithys albifrons. The sequence continues at coordinate 40,465,693 of NC_092462.1, forward strand.
GCAAGACTTAAATGCTGTTTTGGCAATGAGAACAACAGGGGAAAAGATCTCATATAAGACTCTATTAGAAGGTAACTGTGTGCAGACTGTCTATTTGGAGTGCTTTTGAACCCATGTTCAATTACCCTGAACTATCCCCAGAAATGACTAGGAGAGTGGCCCTGGTTGGTTCATGGTTCCAGTTACCAAAATTTACTATGTGATCACAGTTATCAGTGTGGCTTATCACATCAGTTAGAATAAAATTATGTTCTTGATGTTTTTACATAATGATGTAAGTCCTTTCGCATCAATTAAGCAAATGTTTCAAAGCACAAAGAGAAACTGCCAAAAAAATGTCTTCTGACATAGCAGGTTAATTCAATTGCATATGTTATCTTAGAAGTATTATTTTGCACAGATATGTAAGTACCGATTGACAATATTTAAAAGGATAACACCTTTGAAAAATGCTCTCCTGTAGAAATAACATCAGATGTGAATGCTTAGTCCTTTAGAATATTTGGAGCCAAGTTGGAAAACATTTTTATGATTAGGCTTTAATACTGCTATTTCACCCAGGACAAGTCACTCCAGCAGAAGTTTGAATAGTTTAATAGCTGGATATTTTTTTTGGTTTTGTTTTTTTATGGAGGAAGTGTTACTTCCAAAATCCTGTGGTTCTTAAAACTGATTCATTCCTCATTCAGACAGATTCTTGGTGAACAAAGTTCTTAGTTCAGTCCTGATTACATTAGTTAGTGGAAACAAAGACTAGGTAAAGAAAGGTTAATTCTCAAAATACTATCTAGTAAATGTAATTTTATTATTCTGCATAAATGTAAACGTCATGACTAAACATCATGAGAAAAGTTAACATTTAGGACTCTGTTTTTAACATTATTCTATGGAACAAACATGTGCAATGTAATCACCATACTCCAAGAGATGCAAAAATGAATAATAGAATTGTTTCCTTGAATGCCCTTCAATGCTACATTATTTGAAATGGAACAAAATTATTGCTCCTTGATTGCTGTCTAAAAACCATTTAGATTATAAACAATACTGCAGCTGACTGGGCTGTTATCTTAATAGGGTATTCATCAAAGTCTTTGCAGATTCACAGTATAATGTTTCTCAAACTGAAACCAGAGTATTGTTATGCAAAATTTTAATTTAATTCATGTTTTATAAGAACTATATTGAAAGCATAGCGTGCTACTTGGATTTTTTAATAGCTTTGTCAGTGTGATAACTTGGAGACACATATCTGCACTCTATCCTTTTCCTGTCTATAATGTTACCTACAGGTGAAAATTACTGTGTATTTGTTCAATCAGAGGTAAATGTTGAATATAGTTATAATATCCACAAATTGATTGTTGCTATACATCCAGAATTCTCTCTATTAGACTTGTCTTACCTATTACATTAGATTTGCACTTAGCATTCATTTTTATTATAAGAAGATGCTCTAAAATTATTTACTAGTTGCACATGTGAAAAGGAAACAGCATATTTTGTTCCCTAAGTGTGTGGGATTTTGTAGGGTAGTTGAAGTAGTTCCTCTATGATGTAGTTAGTAGAGATGGATCAATCAAATTTATGGGCAAAATTACCATGCTGGATCTGTTTGTGTGATTCTTACTGATTTCCATTATAAGCTGGCACTCTGGATGAGCAGAGAAGTTACATGTACAGAAAAGTCTACCCTGAATAGGAGTTTTTCATAACATTTTTTTTAATTGCCAATTGATTTTGTTTAATTATGACAATTTTTTTTCACATCACAAGTGTTTCTGTATCAGCTTTATTTCTTCTTCAGCACAGGTGCTTTGAAAGAATTTTCCACATGCTGTATTTCATAATTTTTTTTTAATTAATAGATTTCAAATATTGTTGTAAGGTGTTGTATACAGAATAGATTTGATTGAAACTTACTTATTTTGCATAAGATATTTCTGGATATCAGTGAGCAGTCAGTAAGCAAATAACATCGACATAGTAAGACCCTCTTAAAAGAGAATAAAACTGGTTTCTGTGGAAGTGATGTTAAGGATAAATATATTTTCTTTTTTTCCTTAAATGGTATACAGTTGAAATCTTACCAAAGATTAATATTAGCCAGGCAGATTAATTTTTATTTCTTTTCCTACCTGTTACTGAAAGAAAGCTGGGTTTCTTTTTTCTGTGATACATAAGGGAAGCTTACTTTCTCTATATACAATCACAGGAAAAGCATTTAATCTGAATTTTATCATTTAACTTTCTGTCATATTTTTATTCCAGGTTTTATTGCAATTTAATTTCAATTTTTTTTAAAAATTGTTCTCTGCAAAAATGAGTGAATGACATTGCAGCATACCAAATAATTATTTGTTTTAATATTATCTGCATTGCAAAACAAACTGATCTTATTAGCAATTGTTTAATGCATAAAAAGGCCAATGTGCTTCTCTTAATCTTGAAAAAAATATGTCAAGTCACATGTTAAAAAATTGTTCAGTAGCTTTTCTGACTTGTAATTGCAGAGACAAATGATTTACTTGAAGCTGGAAAATATATGTATTATTCATCAGTGTTCTATCTCTCCACCTGTGCTGAGCTGTATTTGAGAGCTACCCTCATCATGAGATTGAAATTAAAATTAATATGCTTATATTGTTTTCTCTATATTCCTCTTTTTTTTTTAAGATCGTGTTACTAGACTTTTATTTAATTTTAGTACAGAATGAACCAGTGGCTTCCTGATGTGGATAGAATATTAGACAAGTATTTTCAGTATAAAATCAATTTATTTTTTCTTAATTCTTTTATGGTTCTGGTAACTTATATTTTTGTATGATTTTTGCAACAGTCATAAGATCAGACTGGAGGACTTCAATTTTCCTGTAATTTCTTACCCAGTTTCTTACCCAGTTTCTTCCTCATATTTTTTGATAAATCTTTTGTGTTGTAATTTTCAACTTTCTCAAAACAGTAGTGTCATTGTCTTTCTCTTTTTGTCTTAAACATGTTTTCTTATCAAAATGCCCTGATAATGGTTGTTAGGTATTCCCATACACTGTAGTCTTGAGCAGTGTGGCAAACCCCATTTTATTAGGAGGACACTGGAAGGCAAATAGTGTCTCTTGGAATGTGGCAGAGGGTGACGTATAAGCATGTATAAGTCTATCCAAAAAATGCATTAACAATAATAATAGTGGCTTCATTCCAGAGCCATGGAATGTGTACGTGCAGTCTGCTTTTTGGTATAGAGGGATTTGGGGGTTTGATTTTCTTTTTAGTTTGGTTTGGTTTGGTTTGGTTTTTCGTTTGTTTGATGGTTGATGTTTTGGTTTGTTTTGGGGGTTTTTTTAGGTTTGTTTTTGTTTTGGATCTTTGGGAGGTTTTTGTTACTTGCTTTTTTTCGTTTGTTTGGGTTTGGGTTTTTTTTTAGCGGTTGAATTTTTTTCCCAGCAGTGAATGATGCTAGTTCTAAAACTGACTCTTAATGCCCCTATTACCTGAAATCTCGGGGATCTGTCATTTCCAGGATGACCTGGATGGTCTATTGCAAGGAAGCCCTAGGTCTGTGAGATTAACACAAGTCCATTATAAATAGTACACTTGCATGAAAGGAAACTTTTGAGGTTGTAAAACTGGAAAGTGCTGTGAGCAAAAACCATAAATAAGAGGTTACAGACTTAAAATATGCCAACTTTTGCTCTTGGCCCTATCTGTCATTTAAGGAATAATTCTTAGTCTAAAGAACCCAGAGGTTAGATCACTGCAAAGACAACAAGTTCTAAAATAGCAAAAGTGATCACTTTCATTCTAATTAGACATAATGATTATCAGATTCTGTATAAGCATATTTAATCTTTAAAGCTGTACCAAAGTACTTTGAGCTTCCTTATGTTTGTAAAATTTAACTATTGACGTAGATTAGACAAATGAAATATTGTTCTTGATTGTTTGTAAAGCTGATCAAATGTACAGGTCTTTTTATATTTGTAACTAGAATTTTCTTCATAAGATACTTAATTACTAACTTTTTCCCCCCCATGTTGGACAGTATGACTATCATTATGAGGTATTTTCTGGCTTCCTTTCAATTTGCCAATTCCATATCACTTAAAGAATTTGCTATGCTTTTTATGAGAAGATACATGAAAAGCAGTTTCTTTGTCACTGAATTTATAGTAACTTTATAATGCCTTGAGGACAGAGCAAAAAGCTACACCAGTACTGCAGAAAATCACACTCTTTAAAGTTAAAAGACTTTTGACAACAACTACCTTTTAATATGTTTTTTTTTCTTTTGCTTGTGATTTATCTATTATTATGACCGTAAGTCACAATCATTTTACAAAACAAAGTAATTTTTTTCTTTTTCATTTTGGCAGTATAGAAAGTTATTTTGTTCTGTGGCCTATATTAGAAATATGATGTCTGTCCTTTGTAAACCAGGAGACAGTAATTTCTGTTTTGTACCCTCAACATCTTCTAAATTACTTCAGTCTTGCATGCCATAAACCCCATTTAAGATCAGTATAAGCTGATTTTGGTAACAAGACTACTTTTATTTTTTCTCTTTTCTGGCAGAGATGGTTAGACAAGTAGCAGCTATGTTAAATGAAAAGGTAGATTTAACAATACTTTCCTCTTTATATATGTGATTGCTTTGGACTTAGGATAATTATTTCTGTGCTTAAGCAGTTCCCACAGAAGATGATTGTTGCCATACTCTTTAAATATCCTCTGCTGAATAGATATCTATTTTAAGCAGAATTGGACTGACAAAATATGTCAGTTTTGAAGGGAAGATATCAAAGTTTCTTTTTGTGGAACACTTAACAGTTAAACCTGTAAAAGTTTGAAGTAGAAGTTAAATAATGCCTTCCAAAGTAAAGGTTTCTTGTAGAAATCAGGCAAGGTCTTGTTAATTTCCAGACACTATATTTCAGTAGTACAAAGGTAAATTTGACATGGCACATCATTTTATGACTTCATCTACAAATATTTTGTGAACTGCACATTTGCAATTTTGTTTTCTCAATTTTTCTTTACAGAGTACACACTATTACCAGCTGTAGCAGGAGCTCTAACTTTGCCTCAAACAGGTGTTCCATCTTCTCTACTAAAGATATGGCAAAATATCATAGTTCTGAAGACTGCAGTTACTGGAATTCATCACTGTTAGTAATGACACCTGTACTTCTGCAAATGATGTTTCACAGCTCTTTTTGAGATTTGGAAGAGGGTGTATCTGCCAATCTTTCTCTACTGTGATAATTCTTTGGTGGCTTCTGCCAACTATGGGCCACACCTTCTTTTACATTTTTGAACCTGATCTTTTTTCTCAGTCATTCAAGAATGCCTAATAATCAAGTTTACTGCTGTTGTGTGGTAGATACGATTTTTCTGAGAAGACTGGATGAAAAGGGTGTTTACTGCTTGAAGGCCTAATGTGAAGTACTCTGGCTAAAGAGATTTTTGAGAGGTTATGGCAAAAGAGTTGAGCAGTTTGTTTAGAGATCAGAGTGTAAGAATTTCAAATGCTTTTAAATTATAACTGTGTGCTTTTCTTAAAAAAAATCATACAATAAAATTGTATCAGAAAAAGTAAGAAATTCTCGCTGAATATTAATTCTATGCTGGCAATATCTTCCTATTTTTTCTACTCATAAATTCTGCATATCAGAGAAGTAAATCCCAAATTCTGATTTATTTCCACATCAACAATAATAATTCATATTTTTCTTTCCTATTTTAATAAAATGTAAATATATTTAATAATAGTCTTGAACTAAGTTTCTTGATAGAATATAATTTTTGAGAATGAAGTTACGCTTATAACAGAGGCACCTGAAGAAAGGATGTGATTTCTGTAGTTCTTTGTGTATATGAAAAAGGCATCTGGGTAGGCATTGCAGTTCCACTGCTATAAAAATGTTTTAGTAGTTTATGGTGGTAGTACATTTGCTCTTGTTTGTGTTCCAGACAAGAAACATAGCTGGCTATCAGTCAGCGTAATTGTGTTATTTGACTATGACTGCCATTTTGTCCAGGTATTAGTTTTCTTACTTCTTTTGTTGACTATATTCAAGTCAGCATTTTCAATATTTGCTTTTGGTGATATGTCTTATAATGTAGTACACAATGTGCTTTGATAGCATGCTATGATCGACCTTTTGGCTTCATATTTCTGCTTTTTTTGGTAATTGTTGCTTATAGATTTGTGACAAAATAGTTCTGTTCTAATTGACTTCCTCTACTGTCTCAAAGTGCTTGTTAGCTACAAATTCTTTCTTTAGTAAATAAACCTTCACACACAGATTTTTAAACCATACATTTACTTATATGATCCTTAGTGGATGTCCTTGGAATCTTGTGTGTAATGTTTTCCTTCTGAGAGCCTTATATCCCATTATTATTCTTTTTTGAACTCTTAGTAAATGCTAAATATCAGAAAGACATAAAAGTTTGTTGTCTGATTATTATCTTTTTGTCTGGTGGGAGGGAAATGCACCATTAAAAATCTTTACAACGAGCCAACTGTTATACTAGATTACGTGACAAGTCAAGCTACACAGTGCTAAGCAGTTGTTAAGGAATAGATTTTTACATGACTGATTGTGAAACAGAATTTGATATTTAATACAGAATCTTGTCAAGTTGAGCAGAGAAATTGCATTTCTTACGAAAAGTAATTCATTTATAGCCCACTTATAAGATGTAGAAGATCACATGGACAGTTAACCTTGTTTCTTCCCTGAAAATTGCATAAAATGAGGGGGAAATGCATAGAGTTGACCAGTTCTTCAGTAGTAATAATAACAATGTTGCCTTTTTGCCTCTTTTAGAATAAGGTCTTGCGGCCTTGGTAAAGAGGAAAATCCAAAATACACATCCCTTTTATGAAGACTATACAGGAGAGAAATAGTTTCCGTACCTGTAGTGGATATTGCCTTATGTCCCACGGACAAGTCCAATAGTATTAATAGCTCCTTTTAAAAAAAATATTTTTAATTACAGACTAGAACATGCATATATAACAATTCTTCAACCAAACAGTTGCATATTTAGTAATAAAAAAGAAAAACACAAACAAACAAACACACAAAAAAGTGCTACATTGCAGATGTAGCACTCTTTCCAGAGAGAAGTTTCAGTAGTCAACAAGAACACATCACTAAACTTTTGAAGAGGTTCCAGTAAGGAAAACTTTTATAGAACATCATTCCTAGCCCACACAAAGACTATAAAATGACAATATGGAATCTATTCCACTCTACAGAAAAGAGATATTCCTGTTGCTAAGTAGTATTAGTGTTTACTAAATATTCCTGGTACCTATTTTTTTCCTTTTTTTTCCCGGATTCCCCCCAGTTATTGCCTATCTACTTTATTTGAATGTTTAAAAATAGATAAATAAAGCATTAATGCATAAAGCAGCAATGACAGAAGGACAAAATAAAAAAAAAGAAACTCAACCAGTATAATATTATAGCTGTATTTCATGATAGTGAGCTTAGTATGGCTTGAAAGCATTCAAGATGTCAGTGTGAAGGTTGCATTGCAGTTATTAATAGATTTCCTTCACCCTTAACTTTACAATTGCTTTCCGAAATCAAATTCGTTTAAAGCATATTTCTTATGTAGCAGTAGTTAATAGCAATTAAGTCTGCAAACTGGTTATTTTGTTTGCAGTCCACTCCAAGATTGGATTCACTTACTACACTAGTGGCTGAACTTCAGCAATTCCTCAATTATTTGTATTCCCTTCCACTTAAGAGCATAACTGAGATATGATTGGAATAAATACTCAGTATCCCAGTTTCAATATTTTCACTAGAAAGATAATATTTGAATCAGGGAAAAATAATATTATAAACTTGCAGTTAATTTTATATGCAGTCCTAGAAGTGTACTTTGTAATACTGTTTCCATGTTTTTAAAATATTAGCTGTGAAGTTTTTTTAAATTTGTCAATGTGAAATAAGATTTCAAATTACTTTTATTTCAATCTCACTTTCTGCATGATATGTAAATTAAAATTTGATTATCTTCCAAAAGAAAATAAGTGTAATTCTGTTGTTCCTAATGTAAGGTATATACCTCTGTGAGAAAATGACATTATTACATAATCCTGTCATATTCTGAGCTGCTACTTACATATTTATGTTAAAAGGTTGTCTTCTGTGTGTATATTACCCAAGGATTTCTTTTTTTGTCACCTTCCTTCCTACCTCTCTTCATGTAGCCTTAATTTTAAGGTGGATAGCATCTGAGGGGCAGAAGACACATGCGAAAGAAAGAAAAAAGTTGAGAGACATTACAAATCACTGATCAGGTACTAAGAAATAGTTTGGGTCTGTAACCGAATGAAAGAAATGTGGAAAGATCAATGGACTGAAACAAGTGAAATGAAAAAAAAAAAAAAAAGGAAAAAAAATAACCATAAAGGAACACAAAAAGGAAGAAAACATTCTGCCTACAAAGAGTGTATCAGTGGTAGTTTAAACTCTGGAGCAGAGAAATTAAATGCAACTGCCTCAAATCATAACTTCTGTCACTTCAGAAATGGAAAAAGATGGGGAGGTTGTCAGTGAGTGAAATACGAATCTACTGCAGTAGCACCTTCAAATTTATCAGCAGGTTAAGAGCAATCAAGAAGACTTAAAATGAAAAGGTAGCATATGTTGAGTCCTTACATACTTCTATAAGTCTAAGCTGGGCAAGTGTAATTTATTGGAAGTAAGTCTGAGGTTTTTTTTCCATTTCCTTGCCCAAATAAAAACTTCTACAAACTCTGCTCAAATTCTTCTTTTTTTATCCTTCAGATGTCAGAATTAGATTGTGCATGAAAATGAGCCTCACCTTTTCCCTAAACATTCCTTGAAAGAGTTTCCTTAAGCATTAATAATTTTGTACCTTTATTTTTATTTTTTAATTTTTTTATGGCCTGTTTTGTGTTTTATTTCCACACTGTTATTGAACTATTTTGACATAATCACACATAAGTATTCTAGTAACTAGTTGATGAGATTCATAAATCTTACAACAGGTAAAATCCTTCAGAACAGATATTTTTTTCATTAAAAGGAGGATGCTCCATATTATATAGTAAACTTTTATCCTAGCATTTAATCACTGGGCTGAGGCAGAAATTTTTGAAAGCTGTCTATCTGAAGTATACGAATGGCTAGCTAGGGCCAGCTTTTCAAAGCTGTCATCCATCCAGAGTTGTAACTGATTCCAAATAAATTCTGAAAATTTTTGTTGTTAATTATCAAATCTGAAAATGCCGAAGTGAATTATACAGAAATATGGACCAAACAGTTCCTTTAAACAACCTAGTAATATTAAAAAACATTGTATATCTTTATATTTCTGAAAGCCTACCAGTTTGAAACTATTGTTTATTATGATTCTGTGATTATTTATTGTTTCTGGAAAGACTGTGTTTTGCTTGTGGTTTATAGCAAGAGGCTGGTCAGTTTTGAGATATTCTTGAAAGATTTATGTTTTAATAAATAGTCCACTCCACAGTTTGTGCCCTAGTAGTAGGAAATCACTTGAGGACAGGTCCTATCCACATTAACTGCATTGGTCCAGAAATGTTCTGTGGTTGTAATGTATACTGAGTTGATTTTGAGTTACTATGCCAAGCACAGTCCATTTCTTGATGATCTGTTACAAGCAATTTTCCTTCTGTCAAGAATTGCCTTAATTTGACCTGGTGCACTTTGGTATTATTTAGTTCTTTCAGATTAAATGTGATACCTTGATAGCAGCAGTGGTTATATCTTCTGAGAAACCTACTGATGTAGTTTAGAGGTACTGTAGCCAGTTTCATGGAAAGATATAGAAAGGAATACTCCCTACTTAAGTCTTTATATTACCTTGTGTTACTCCAGCTCCCTGAGCCGCTTCTCACAGGACTTGTGCTCCAGACCCCTCACCAGCCTTATTGCCCTTCTTTGGACACATTTCAACACCTCAACATTATTCCTCAATTGAGGGGCCCAGAACTGGACACAATACTAAAGGTTTGCTTTCTGAAGATAACAATCAAGTAATTATACAAAAGAAGAGACACTTGGTGTTCAACCCTGGTTCTCTATAAAATGTTGGTAACGAGCCTAACAGGCCAGAACTGTGTCCCTCCAAAGTTAATACAAGACACAGTTTGCATGAAGTCTTTGACCTGCTACTGCTGGCAATGGCAATGCTATTTTTGCTAGGGCACAAGGTACAAAAGCACTTATTTTGGGTTTCAAAACAACCAAATATTATGTTCTGCTTGGTGTGCATATTTTATGGATGCAAAAGTTTGTAGCACTCAGGCTCAAATTTTAAAGTGCAGCCACAGCAAGTGGCATGGGAAGTTCTGTCAGAAGTGGAATGGAGTTGAGAAAAGTGAATGTTGTCTACACAATACATGGAAAAGACAAAATGCTACTAAAGTTAGTATGTAGTACAGTCACTGAAGATTTTGCAGTCAACATGATATTGCCGTTAGCTATCAACAATTTACTGCTATACAGCAGCATAGCCATACCTGTTGTGTGTTTCGATGCTTCCTTTGTTCTCTTTCAATATTGGGAGTGGAGTGGTGTGGGTGGTGGCGGTGTCTGGTTGTGAGCATCAAAGGGATCCAAACAAGGAATCACCTCTTCTCTGACCACATGTAAGACCTTCAAAGATGCCCCTGATTAAAAAAGGAGCTTGGCAGTTATCTTTGTTTTATAAACATAGACTTTACAGGGTGTACAAGGGTGACCGTGTGAGGTTTGGGTTGAGGGAAACATGACTGAAGGTGGACAGTGGATCCAGATGTGTGATGTAGGCTGTGTTCCTACTGTGCATTTTGTTCTAGTCTATTCCTAGGTTTAATGAAAAAGGTTTTATTTTTGTTATATTTTGTTCACTCCAGAGGAAATTCCTCATCAAATTACCATGTTTCTAGTTGCGACATTAGGATTCTGGTGCCAATCAGGAGGCAGAGAAATTAGCTGCATGACACCGTAATCGTGTACTAAATTTAGTGGTTTATCCCAACTAGAAAAACCTGACATCCACAAATCTCTGGGCCCTCAGAGGATGCATCCACAAGTCCTGAGAGCTGGTGGACACCATAGTGAGGCTGCTCATGTTCATCTTTTGAAAAGTTGTGCCTGAGGACTGGAAGAAAGCAAACATCATCTCAATCTTTATAAGGCCAAGAAGGAGGACCCAGGGAACTACTGGCCAGTCAGCCTTAACTCAATCACTGGAAAGGTTATGGAGCACCTCATTCTGGAGACCGTCTCTATCCACATGGATGACAAGAATGTGATCAGGAGTAGTCAGCATGGATGCACGAAAGGTAAATCATGCTTGACCAACCTGATTGAATTCTATGATGAAACCGCTACCTTGGATGAGGGGAGAGAAGTGCATATTGTCTACCTTGACTTCGGCAAGGCTTTCAACACTGTTTCTCACTACATCCTCGTAGGTAAACTTGGGACCTATGGACTGGGTGAGTGGACAGTGTTGTGGATTGAGAAGTGGCTGAATGGCAGATCCCAGAGGGTTGTAATCAGTGGTACAGGGTCTAACTGAAGGCCTGTCACTAGTGGTATCCCCCAACATTCAATGCTGGGCTCATTGTTGTTCAGCTTACTCATCAGTGACTTGGATGAAGGGGCAGATGCCTTCTCAGCAAGTTCACAGAATACAAAGCTGGGAGGAGTGCAGTGCAGCCATTCAAGAGGACCTCAACAGGTTGCAGAGATGGGCACCTCTAAAACTGGCAGAAATTCAGCAAAGGCAGGGTTCTGCATCTGGGGAGGAATAACCGCATGCACCAGTTCAGGCTAGGGGCTGACCTGTTTGAAAGCAGCTCTGTTGAGAACCTGAGGATCCTGGTGGACAACAATCTGTCCATGAGCCAACAGTGTATCCTTGTGGTCAGGAAGTTCAATGGTATACTGAGGTGCATTAGGAAGAGTATTGCTAGCAGGTCAAGGGAGGTGATCCTGCGCCTCTACTCAGCCCTAGTGAGTCTGCATTGGAGTTCTGTGTCCAGTTCTGGGCTCCTCAGTACAAGACAGACATGGAGCTCCTGGAGTGGGTTCAACCTAGGGCAATAGAAATGATTAGGGGACTGAAGCATCTCTCTTATAAGGCTAGGCTGAAAGAGTCGGGGTTGTTCAGGCTCAAGAAGAGGGGACTTTGTCAATGTCTAGAAGTATCTGAAGGTCAGATGCTAAGAGGATGGAGCCAGGTTCTTGGTAGTGCCAACCAATAGGACAAGAGGCAGTGGGCAGAAACTGATGTACAGGAAGTTCCAAGTGAATATGAGGAAGAATGTCTTTACTATGCATGTGATTGAGCACTGGAACAGATTTCCCAGAGAGATTTTGGAGTCTCGCTTCCTGAATCACAGAATCACAGACTATTCTGAGTTGGAAGGGACCCACATGGATCATCGAGTCCAACTCTTAAGTCAATGGGCCACACAGGGGATTGAACCCATGACTTTGGCATTATTACAGCCAAGTTTTAACCAGCTGAGCTGATCTCAGATTCAAGAACCCTCTAGATACAGTCCTGTGCCAATGTGCTGTCAGATGACCCCACTTGAACAGGGAGGTTGGACCAGATGACCTGCTGTGGTCCTTTCCAAATTCCCCAGTTTGGTTATTTGGCTACCTCTATGCTTACTGACCATATTAATTATCTAAACCTAGAGTTTAGCAGAGGGAAAATCTTTATAAAGTTTATAAAGCCTACTATGGATGTCATTTTTTACAGAGAAAGTATATATATTATCAATATATATACTATACATTAAAATATATAGCCTTTTTAAAATTAGAGTCGTAAATATTTTGGTGATGTGTTATTGTTAAACAACTCTACAGGAGGTAATGATAAATGTCATTTCAAAATAAACATTAGTTATTGCTGTCCTAATCATTAAGAAAGAGACAAATATTTATCTATAAAAGTTTTATCACTGAAACTTGCATGCAGTATAAGTAAATGCCTGTCATAAATAAATAATAACATCATAATTTAAAGTACAGTATTAAACAGAACCAATTAGTACTGAAATGTCTACCCTCTCATCTTAATATATAGTTCTTTGTTACATGACATTTAAGGTTTCTGTAGCTTGACTCTGAAGTATAATACGTCATGACTATTCTCATTAAAACCAGCTTCTCTTATAGCACTTACAACGTTGGACTCCTACAGATAACATAATGAGGGTAGAATGCATTTTGATTGAGTTACCACTAGGGAGAAATTTAATTTAATTAAACTGGTCTTCATTAAAGTATTACATTGAAGTAAAGTAATTATAAAAGCATGTACAGTATTACAGAAATCCTGCTGTTTAAAAGAGAGAGAAGGCTCATTTTAGAATGACCATAATTTTAAAAAAAAGCTTTGTTCCAGTAATTATCTCAGGACTTCTACAGCATTCATACCTTTTAAAATTAGGTGATACATATATGTCATTTAAAGCTAATGCTATTCCATCTAATTGTATTTCTGCTAATCTACCTCTGAAAACAAACTTCTGAAGCACCATTTTTCTTTGTACGAACATCTACTAAAAAGCCAACATAAATATGTGAATGTTGAATATATTTAGATTTTTTAAAATAGATAAAAACACAAGAAAATTTTAGTTTATTTCAGGTGAATTGTTTTAGCTTTTGAAAATACACTGCAGCACATGTTCTCATAGGACGTATTTTATACCCCTGTGTAGCTGTCATGCAAATAATGCATGCCTAAAATACAAAGCCAGCACATACATTTCAAGAAGTCCATAAGAAAGTGAGAACACTTTTTAGATACAGTACAATGACATTCTTACTCTTTTATTCTTTTTTTCCCCCTTTTATTTTTTCTCTACCCCTTTCATTACTGTTGCTTTTTTATTTCAGGTGTAATTTTCCCATTTTGCTGATTTTACTTTATTTTGGCATTGTGGATGTTAGTTTTCTTGGGCAACAGCACAGACTGGATTTTGGATGCAGCATCCACTCTAACACATAAAAATGACATTCCCAAGCAGTTGGTTTAGCTGCTCATCATTATGAAGGCAATACGTGAAGGTTGTGGGTCATAGTTGTTTTGCCCAGCCCAGGAATCTCAGCTGTCATTGGCTTCAGATCAGAGTCCAGGTACAGTAGACACCAATTGCATCTTTGAATGAAATCTGATGTTGTTATTCCATTTAATTTATTTTTAATACAAGTGTTCCATATTAGGTTATTGCATCTGCTTTCCAGTGCAGTATATTATATTTTATTCCAACCTGTTGTGTTTAGGCCTGAAGATTTTTTTTCTTTTTCATCTGTTAAAACAGTTTCTTCTTTTTGCACAGCTTAAATATAATCCAAACTTCACAAAAGTCAAGGCAAAATTGGTGCTACTGATTCTTTTGCTAACTGCATCATGTCAATCCAATTTCTGTTGCATATTTGACCTTCCTGCTTAGTCTAATAGGATGAAGCTCAAGATTTTATTATAGTCTCATCAAGTAGCAATCATTCAAAATAATACATTTTGTCCTTTTGCTGGATTCATTACCTTGAAACCCATTCCTTGTGTTTTATATTCTACATAACTCTCAAATTGCCTAAAGGATTTACTGCATTCTCTAAATAAGGTACTTGAAAAGATTTCCTGATTATGGATTTAGAGTCTGATCCTTCATTGCCTTATAGTCCCCACAGTAATATTACAAGTCCTGTGTGATTTTGTGAAGGGAGGCTGGATATACAATGTTATCAAATCGGAATATGACCATAAGGTTTGACAGTAAGAATGTGCCTATATATAGTTACTGAATTCTGGCAAAAGGGAGGCTTTTGCTGAGCTGATACCAGGGCTTCTCACAGTGACCACTACTTCATGTTTGAAATTTCTTATGTGTGATTTGTGATTACATCATTGTTAATAAAGTAAACAATTAAAAGGAATGTTTCTGGGCACTGGAACTTTATCACATGTACTGGTGAATTGTTATGATGGTCTCTGGAGTATTTTCTGATTCTGGCTTTTGGGTTGCTCCCTTGCACCTGGTCCAGGTGCTGTACCATGGGCATAAGTTGTTGACCGCTGATCATACCCCAAGGGCTGGCACTTCTTGTCACTCACTTGGGTCTGCCTGGTCACTGGGACCCAGTGACTTGTGCTCCTGCTCTCATCTGGGTATGGAGACGGGCCTTTGCTGGACAGATGACTGGTGATAAGCCTAGTAGGATCTCAGAAAGGCATTACTTGGGCTTCTCTGACCTGTCATGATCTCCTTTTTGGGTGTGCAAATGAGCTTTTACACATAATGATATTTTTGAATTATAGATAGCTTTCGTTATGTTGCTTTGCAGAAATATATTTTTGCAGTATATAATAGATTGAAAGGACACACAAATAAATATGTTCTTTTGAATGTGATGTATAGCAAAGTAATTTGAATTTTGACTTGAACATGTGATCTAATTTATCTGTTTTCTGTTTTATTGTATCAGTGGCTGATGGCTTTACTAGATTCAAGACACAAAGCATTGCAAGATGTGAACTTTTCTTCTGTATGTAGAAAATTACTTTCTGTACCCACAGCTATATAGTAGGTTTTCACACAAGCTAAAAGCTTCATGTAACACTTCTGCCAGTGCCAGATTCACAGTGAGAATTTAGTTAGAGTCTGAAAGTCTTATGTCTGAACTATGTACCCCATTGGCTGTTCTGTAATAAGAATTCTTCCTTCTGAGTTTGTTATTAAAACAAGAGAAAAAAAATACCATTATTGCATGTACAGAAATACATATAGAAGCATTTATTTTGTCTGTCAAACAAAGAGTGAAAATTCCATTTCAACTTTCAGATCTTTTCCTTTCCTTATCTTTTTTTTTTTTCTACAAGACTTCCTGGCAGTTTTATTTCTAGTGCATATTTCCAAATATCTCTGCTGGTTGCTGGTCAGTATGGGTTGCATTTCTGCTGGCAAAGCTTAATGATATAATTACAGGTAGTACGTAATGTAGAAGTCAGGATTAAAACCACTGTCTGTAGAAACTTCTTACAGAAGTTGTTTAAGATCCTGCTGTGTATGACCTGTGTGCCTGAAAAAAATGTTAGCTCAAATGATACAATGTTTTAATACAGACCAAAATAATATGGATGATATTGTAGGTTCCTCTGGAGAAAAGTACATATTGCAAGCTTTTCTAGACTGAGACACCTGAGTTTCCTTGCTTAGTACATTCTTCCTCATTTAAAGATTTTCAATATGTCATGCTCCTGTCTTTGGTTGTAGGCATTCCTAAGAATTCTCACTTTGTTTACACCAGATATTCCATATTTTCCCTTTTTTCCTGGTACGTAAAACATGCTATCTGCATTCAAACTAAACTCTATAGGGAATGTACTAAAACATGAGCTGGAAAGGATATAGCAGTTATCGTGTCACTAATAGATTAGAAAAATGCTGCACTCAGAGAAATTCTGATGCTTTGAACAGCTTCATTTAGTGAACATTTTTGGAAGAGTATATTATGGTTCCAGTGGAAGAAGCTCTGTGTGACTTGCTGCTGCTTGTGGTTTGTTTTTTGGGTATTTTGTTGAAATCAAGTAGGATTCTGCATACAGTTGTGCACATTTGCTGAAAATTTAGATCTCATTTACTATGAGCTTGTAAAAGGGTCAAATTCTAGCAAAGAAAACACAGCTAGACATATATGATGATATGAACTCTGATGCAAAATTGAATGAAAAAAATTAAATAAGGGATGAAAACTATTTCTGCTGGTGAGATGCACATAAATATAAGATTAAAAAAATCCCACTATCTGTATGGACTTGTGCAGGACCCAACAGGTGTCTGATGTTCTACACAAGTTTCACTAAAAATATAGCCTTGTTACTCTATTTTGCATCTAATTTAAAATTGCCATTTACCTTTAAAGAAAGCTTACCTATGCTTTTATGTTCAGTTTTCATGTAAAGAACCTTGGGACAATTATGTTAGATCTTTATGGTTTTTAGTTGTTATATATGCTGTAGCCTGTCTGTTTTCCAGACAAAACAGAGCTGTGCCCTTCTATCTTTCCTTGCAGAGGAATAAAGGTTTGCCTGTCCTATAGTGTTGTCTGTCACACTAGCGCATATGGGAGTTACTTAACGCTTACTTCTAAGACTTCTGAGAATGTCTTAGAACAAACCAAACAACTAAAGTACGAAAGCATAAACTAAGAGCCAAAGCAATAGATGCTGAAGAAATATTGCATGGGTCTAGGAAAGTAAGCCTATGCAAGAGACACAATTTGAAGTCTGAAATGAAGTCTGGTCTTAAGTGTTTTAACGTACTGTTTCACCTGGTTTCAAGGTACTGATTCTTTGTCATTTTGCAATAGACTCATGTCTGACAATCTCCTGTTACTTGGTTGGGTATGGTTTTCCTTTGGTTTGGTTTGTTTTTTCTGAGTGACATCACGTTTCTCTTTGGTTGCTTCAGTGACTGCTTGTTTTCTCTTCCTTGTTGATGCAGTCTGCATTATGTGTCTTTCAGCTTGTTGCTTAAATTAACTTCTCAGTGGACCCCCTGGCAACTGGCATTGTCTTCTGTTTCCTATCGCCTTGCTGCTTTTTATCAATTCCCTTATATTTTGGTGATCATTAACCCCTGCTTAAGCTATTTACAACACTAGTGATTCCCTGCTGATTTTATCACTTTTTCCCTACATGTCTTTTCCTAATCTTGTGTTGTGTTCTTTATCCAATTTTGATACTAGATATGTGACTGTGGGACTCTATAAACCAAGTCCCAAGTACCTTTCTGAGAGAAGTTCAATCTCTTTAGAAGAAAATTGCTTTCCTTTGAATGTCAAACATTTAAAGTGCTTATATCAGACCAAAAAATCCAATTAAAAGGAATAAGACTGACAATATTTTTTTCTTTTATGACGGTATTCTTCGTGTGGTTCTTTTTGTATTTTATTGTCAGTTACCTGTAAATTATATGAAGTAGACTCAGAAACCAGAAGTGAATTGCACATATGTCACAATTATTTTAGTGTGAATTATTAATAATGTTATTCTAGGGGTTTTTTGCTAATCAGTTTCAGTCGCTCTTCATCAAGATGTACACATTTCAGAAGAGGCTTCTTAGTTCCAACAAAGATTAAACAAAGAAAATAGTGGCTGGGAAAATATGTGAATTCGTCTATATGATGCTTTTTTTCTCCTGTTGTTACTAAGATTAAGCTTGCAGACAATATCTGTCCATCCAGCCTATTCCTTACACACCAAGTGGTCTATTCCTCACATCCATGTGTCTCCAATTAGAGACAAGGATACTGTGAGTTACAGTGTCAAATGCTTTGCATAAGTTCAGACAGATTCCATCAGTTGCTCTTACCTTGTCAACCAATCCTGTAACCTTAAACCAAAATTTTCAGGCACAATTTGGCCTTAGTGAAGCCATGTTGGTTGTTACCAATCACCTCCTTATTTTCCATATGCCTATTGTAGGAATTTTGTGTGTTTCACTAGAATTACTGTCAACACTTGCACTAGTTATTTCCTTTTCAGAGGACAAAAATCCTTTATTGAAGTGTGTGGTAGCTTTTGACTATAGTTGTATGGACATACACAGAGAAACACGCATGTGCAAGAGCCCATCTTAATTTTTTTTTTTTTGTTGTAAATTATTCTGAGAAATAGCATACTTTATATTTCATTGATAAAAAAAATTTTCTTAATTCTCTCACAAATTGCTGTCTCCCTAATACAGTCAGACATTCTGAAAAAAATCAAACCAAACCTGGAAACATAATTTAAATATATAAAGTCCACAGAAACACATATAGTGAGTAGCAGTGATCCACTTGTCCTTCACAGGACACCATTCAATGAAACTTCATATTTATTGGCACTATACAGTCTTCTTTAACATTCTAAGTAAGAAAAGTATATTACGGGGTATTTTATTTCAGTCTGTGATAACATGTACTAAGCAAAAGCCTGCACTGTTTGTTGCCAAAACATAGAATCTGCACTGGACAAGTGAAATCTCATAGGAAATTGTTTGAGAACTATGAACTTCAAGATTAAATCTCAAGATATGTTAAAGACTTCATCTGATAATATGTTTGTAATGTCTTAGAATTGTGTAATGCTGTCGTATTTTTGTCGTTGAAGTTAATATAGACTTGCCAAGGTGAGGTGTTTTGCTAACTATATGAGTCTGGATTGTCAGAGCAGCTTTACATAAATGTCAAGTGATGGTTATAGAGTTTGTATCAATGAATGCCAATACCAAGTTGCTTTACAATGTTACGTGTTACCATAAGCTTCTTTCAGAGCAGAAACAAGTTCTTTGCTGCACCTCATTGTAAATACTGAGAGTGAAATTGAAAACTCGTGTTAGTCATGGATAAGAACACAGTCATTTCTGCACTATTCATGTTCCAGATGCATTTACAATGATGACAGTTTGGATCTGAAAGTCTTCAGTGAATGTAAAGGGAAAGGATATGGAAATACATTTAGAGATTTCAGTCACCTACCTGTTGAGGATGCTCATAAAATATGAGCTAGGCAGTTTGCAGAGTTCTGTAGTGTAGGTCTGATGTGGTACTCTGTCTGAAGTTTCAGCTGGATTTTATTGATTGTTTGTCAGCCAGTATTCACAGAAATGCATCTGGATATTATAATTATGACATGAGAGAGTGACAATATTTTCCTCCTGAAAATGCTTAAAGGAACAACACTGTCACTAATGAAGGACACACTTATGGAATGTAGAATGCTCAGTCTGAGAATAAGCAGCCAACTTGGGTTCTGTCGATAACACACACACCACATGAAGATGAGAAAAGACTTTGTGTGAATATCTAAGTGAATCCAACAGTTTTAGCAAACAATAATCTTAATTACTGTTTGCCTCTGTTTCTCAATCTGGAAAATAAAAATACCTTATCTTCTGTAAACTGTGTAAGTGTTAATGTCTAAACAGTGCTGTAAAAACTGTCTCATGTTAGTGACATAGATGATATGAAAACTATCTCAAGTTAGTGACATGGAATTTATTCTGTATTTTGAATTTACTTTATAATAATGGGATTTATAAGTACCTGTCAAAAGGAAACTATAGCAAACACAATTCTTTTGTATGAAGTGAGTATGTGTTTGATAGACATAGTTGCTGCTATCTTCAATATTATGAATAGTAACAGATATCAAATCCTTTTTTTTCAAGACAGAAGGTTTTTCATTGAATCAGATGGGATTTTATGTTTTTTTGTACAAGAAAAATATTTTAAAACCATCAAAAAGATAAAATTACTTTGTTAATTTGTTTTGTAGAAACCTTGAAAATATCAATCAAATATGAAATCTAAGATGATGTTAGTCATGTGGCTATTCACTTAAAGGTCAGGTAATATAATTATGATGTACATAGTAAGAAAAACTGAGTCGCCACATCAAAGAAGAGTCACTGATTCCCCTGTGGAGTTATAAAACCTAGGGCTCCAGTAGAAGTTCTGAGTCTAAGCTATCATTGCTGTTATTTCTTGGATAACTGTAGAAAGTGAAGAATAGGGAAATTACTCAGAGCTAGTAGAAACATAAATTTTCTAGTCTACATGTTTTGCTACAATATGATCAGCATTAGTAACTCCAGTCTAGATACAGCCACAGTAGTAAAGCCTTGAGGCTAAGTATGTACTTCTCGAATAATCTAACAATAGATCAATGCAGCCAGTTTACATCCAACCCTAACAGATTATATATGAAGTTGTCCTCAGCTAAACAGATTTACTGTCAGTTTAGTGCATTTCTGTGGAGATACTCATACATCAATAATGGTCCCTATCTAACCCAAGTAAATATCAGTGTGTTTAAGGTAGTGTTTTCAGTCATCTAATACTATCAGCTATTCCTGTTGTTACTTGTTATACTTCACTTTGATTTAAGTTTGTTTGAGATTAGACTCTACACTGAAGTATGCATACCCAAAACACTGAGGAGTCTCAGAGTTCAGATCCACAAAATTACTCCAAGGTCAGTTTGATGAAATTTATTTTCCTGCCCACAGCGTATTTGCACCAGTGAAAGATACTCCTTTTCTTCCTGTAACTGAAATTGATTCTCCATTGTGTTGCATGGTTCTCCTTGTTCCTCTCTGAACTTCTATCAACACCCAAATTTTTACTGGATGTTAAAAAAGAGTACATGGGGAACACTTCAAAAAATTAGAAGCCACAGCTAATGAAGGTTTCAAAAGTCCTACACTTATGAACTATTTGTTTTGTTACAGTAGGATTAGAGATTATATTGTTTGGTTGGTTGGTTTGGTTTGGTTTGGTTTTTTTGTCTTGAAATTATGAAAATGGATATTAAAAGAGCAGCTTTATTATGAATGTCAGTGTGGGCCGAGTGTGTTAACACAGCTACAGGGATAATTGTTCGGATTATACTTTCACAATAAACAAAGACAAATTGGGAGTGAGTCCTCCAAAATAAGTGAACTGACTATGGGTTACACCATTGCTGAAGTTAGAATACTTACATTAGCTAATTAAGTCAAGCTGGCCATAAAATAAATAAAAAAATGAAAAGGGAGAATTTCTTATTTCCTCCATATAGCTTAAATATGTGAAAGATGTGTCATAGGACTTAACAATTGCATTAATGCCATTGGTGTACCTTACATTTTAACTTTACTGCTACAAACATGCTTAAATTTCTTTATGATTTTATTTTAAATTAGCCATTTAGGTATATACTTTATAATAGTAATATTTGCATTGAAACATGCTGGTTCCATAGACCAAATTTCACTCATCATAAGTAAAAAATAAGTGTTAACAGAATTCTGATACAGAACATCATATTAAACATGAATTGAACTAAATTGTACATCTCATATTTTTTGTCATTGATTATAATGATTTGAGAGTAGGAAAGGATTTTAATAGATATCTGTTCCAATGTGAATCCTGTAAACTTAAACATTAGTTGTACAATGAATATTTTCTAATTTTGTATTTTATGTAATTTAGAGGTTAGACTGAACAAATGCTCATAAAACAGTTTTTAATAGGAAAAGAAAATAGAAGAACGTATGTTGTTGATTCATTTTCTTATACTTAAATACAGGGGATAGTTAAAAACTTTGATCATAGCTTAACTTCACTGTGTAGGTATGACAATGTAACTTAATAGATTTGTGTATTTAATGAATACTGTGGATTATTTTTGAAATTACTAGAATTGCAGAAATAAATTTGTGCTTAAATAAAAATAGGAACATTCTAGTTTGTAAGAAATAGTATTAATATTCAGTCTTTAAATTTGCTGTGTTTGTGTAAATGTTGCAGAACTGTTGCCAGGATCATTTTAATCATGATTCTTCTGTCTTGTCCTAGAAAATATAGGTTAGTCAAATAATAGCCATGCACTCCAAAATTCCCAATTTTCTCCATTAGATGCAAAATAAAAACCTAAGATTCTTGCTCTGGTTTTCCAGGCTAAGAATTTTGCTAGTTTTTCTGTATAAGTACAAGGTATGTTGCTAGAAGAAAAAACAGAAGGTGAGGTGCAGGCAGGTGGCACTTCTCTCAAGGAAAACAGATCCAAGGCCTCTAGTATCAAGTAAAATCACAAAACTGAGAATTCTTTTCTTTTTCCACTTGTAGCATAAATGGAAATAGAAACTTGCAGAACAGAGGCATGATGCACAAATTGTTATTTTGTTATAGTGAAAGCAGATGTTTGCATAACCCCAAAGAAAGATCAGACTTAGGCACTTAAGAATTCTTTTGTCTGTGGAATAGAACATGCAGAGAAGCTTCTGGTTCCCTCATCCTCAAGCTTCTACTTCTGTCAAGGCATTTGCCTGCATACTCTCAGATAAAACTCATCTCTTAACCAAACCAGAAACTTGTCTAGCTCAACAGTTAGGATTTTCCTTTTTGTTTTTTTTTTGAGTTGAGTTGAAAAGTGTTCTCTTAAGCACCATCTGCTTTCTCAGGTAGTCTCATTCCTGTAGGAAAAGACTCTACTCACTGAAGATGGTTACAAATGCCTCATCAGGACCAAGCTGAAGATGCATACAACAGTTAGATTCTTCTTAAAACAGTGGCCATTTGAAAACATCTGTTTTTTCGAAGAGGGATATATCTGGCTCAAATAATGTAACTGGCAAAGAGGATATAAAAAGATTATTAAATTATATACCTTTGGAGTTTCTTATGAATGATGTAGTTTTATCTGAACAAAGTTGAAATAATGTATTTAATCTACTTAATTTTCCATGATCAAAATTCTGTGGAACTGTATTGTTCTTTTAGGTATATGGCTACACACAGTTATTTTCTAGGTAAATGGTGCCTAGACAGCATGCAGTTAAATTATTTTAACAGAATGCCTTTTCTTACTCAGTTTTATATCGAGAAATGAAACAGTCATAGAACACTTCAATATTTTACTTCACATAGATAAGGCATAAGCTTTAGATCCTTTTTTTTTCTTCTCTTTTTATTACATTCAAGTCACTCTGTCCAAAGATACTTCTCATTCTTGCAGCTTGTAGATGGACAGAAATCATCTTATGACCCTAAACCTTTAATAATGTATGGAATATAACTGATATTCAGTTCTAATGGTAGAAATTGCTAAGGGCAGATCTAATAGAAGATTCCAACTTTTATCACAGACAGTACTACAATATAGACAAATCCTCCACTACTAGGGGCATTATTACTATTGCATAGTTAACACCTTGTTAGTCCTTTGACAATTTTTGAGAAAAGTGTAATCCTACTTACTAGTTGAATATATCCTTTAAAACTCCTGTCAGGTTGTTCCTTTGATGAAAAAATCCCAAGTCATCTTTATTTAAACAACCCGGTAGTAATAGGAAGGTTTATTACAATTTATCACAAACAGCGATTATGTTTATCATTAGATAACCTAAAAATCATTGCAAATTGCATAGATACCTCACAACAACCTACTTATGTTATTACAAATCCATTTGCATTGGAGGTCTTTCCTGTGGTTCTAAATACAGATCCGGTGTCTGTTTTATTAGGATATTTGGAGAAGTAATTAATAAGATCTTAATGTAATACCTATTATTTGCAGTGGTAGGTTATGAACCTTTATGAACAAAAAAGAGGAAGTGAGTGGAAAACTGAAGCAGTATGGGTTTGTGAGAAAGCAGACTAGGTACGATGGAAAAAAGTAGGTTTTTGGATGGGAAAAGGGAAGTACTTTAAGAAGCCTCAAGAACTTGACACACACACCCTAACAATCACATTTCCCAATGTAATCAGCTTGATTTCCTTTAAGCTTTATTGTTTTGGAGTCCTCCCTCCACTTCCCTGGTTCCCTTGCTTCCCTTTCAACATCACTTAACCACTTCATTTGTCCTCAGCAACCTTTTTGAGGCTGCTGTCTGTCCAACTTTCCTGAGATCTGTTTGCATGAATTCTATCATGAGTCTTCCTTCTTTTACTCCTATTAGATATCCTTGCTTATCCTCATACATTGATTTTTGACTGCACAGGGTATGACCACAGAGATCAACCTTGAGGCATTTCTGGATCTGTCTGTCTTCTAAATGCTGTCTCAAAAAAAGAAAGCTTCTTAAAGCACTGATCTGATTTTCTCTTGTGACCTTCCAGATTCATGTTTCTATGCTGTTGTTCTGTTATATCTCTTTAGCTGGCAGTTTGTACACATGAGGTCATATGGTCAATTATGTGAGTAAGCTGAAAATCAAGTTTAAACAAGAATAAAGAAATTTTCTTGAGTGGATCAGCCCTCCAGGTACAGGCATGCAATTGCCTACTGTGGGAATGGCTAGAAATTCACCATGAAAGAAAGCAGAAAGATTATTTTAAACTCAGATACTATATTCATAATTTTAAGAAAATGAATTTCATTCCATTTTAGACCCAACAGTTTATTTTAGCCTTGGTGTTTCACTGTGAGAATCTATGCCTAGTAAAATGAAGAATCTGCAATTCCCACAGGGCTTCAAGTATAAAGATTTGGTAAATAAATTAAGTCTTCCTGTCATCTCTGAAAGAGCACACACAGGAGTGTAACATTTAACACACAGTTGTGTTTTTACTAAATTATTTTTGATCAAGAAATCTTGTCAAGACACTGGTTGTACCACTAAAAATTATATTTTTCCTAACTTGCTAGAGAAAAATTTGAAGTTGTTGAAAGTAATCTTATTTTTGCTGTCTGTTAAGAAATTCAGCCTGGTTCAGAAAAAATCACCTTTGAGATTATCTTACTTGAAGTCCAAAAGAATGCTCAAACCAATTTTAAAGAAATAAAAATTGCAGAATAAGAACCTTTGTGTTACAGTGTAATCCATGGAAAATTGGCAGAAAAGCTTGTAAGACAAATGTGTTAATGGCGTATCTTGGGAAATAAAATCACATGTCAGTCAACATGAAAGGCTAAATATAATGATGTAAGTAATGCGTAATTGGTGTTGTAGTACGACTAGCAATTGAAAATTATGAAAGAAAGGAGGTTTCTGACCAACTTGGCTGCAGTTTTGCATTAGATATGATATTTCTTTCATATTTAGCAAAAAGAATACTATATAGCTCCATATGATTACATAAGTTAATCAGATATATTCTCTACATATGCATTAGGTTTGCATGGCAAGGTTTTGGTGGTAGTGGAGGGAGGAGAGCTTCAGAGGTGGCTTCTGAGAGAAGTTGCCAGAAGCTTCCCCTCTGTTCTAAGGAACCAGTGTCAACCAGCTCCAAATGGATCCACCACTGGCCAAAGCTGAACCCATCAGCAATAGTAGTAATGCCTTGGGGATAACAGAGAAAAAAAGCAATTGATCAGAAGAAAATTGCAGCCAATGGTGATAAGAGTGAGCATATGCGAAAGCAACAGCTCTGCAAACACCAAGATCAGTTCAGAAGGATGGGAAGGAAGTGTTCCAGGTGCTGGAGCAGAGATTCCCCTGCAGCCTGTGGTCAAGACCATGGTGAGGCAGGCTGCGCCCCTGCAGCACAAAGGGGTCAGTGCTGGAGCAGAGCGCCAGAGGACCCCACACCAAAGGAGGCTGTGACCCCATGAGAAGCTAGCACTGGAGAAGGCTCGTGGCAGGACCTGTGGACCCATGGAGGAAGGAGACCCTATGGAGCAGGTTTACTGACAGGACTTGTGACCCAAGGGAAAACTGGTCACTAGAGAGAAGACATCAGTACCTGCTCTTCCACTTTTTCTGCTAAGAAATTTGTAGACTGCATTGAGGTTTCCCCTCAGTCTCCTCTTCTGTCAGGCTGAACAAGCCAAATGACCTCAGCCACTCCTCTATGGCTTCTCATCTAGACCCTTCACCATCTTCATAGTCCTCCATGGGATGCTCCCTAACAGCTTTAGATACTTCTTATATTGTTGCACCCAAAACTGCATGTAGTATTTGAGTAGAGTGGGCCAATCATCTCCTTCAGCTGGCTGGCAACGCTGTACCTTGTGCACATGATTTTTTTGCTGGACTCATATTCAACTTGCCATCAACCAGGACCTCCAGGTTACCTTTCCACAGTGCTGTTCTCCAGCCTCTCTTTCCCCAGCTTGTATGTACGTCCTTAACCAGAGGCTCTTAACTGTGCCGTTGCCAACTGTCACCTCCATAAACTCCAGCTCTTCCATTACATGGAATGCCTTCCCCCACCTCACCTGCCTGTCTCATCTACCCCTACTGAAGGACCTGGAATGATCCAGCACAGGACTTCTAACATAAGACTCATCCCACCAGGCTTCACTGATGCCAGTGATGTCATATCTCTGTGCCAAAGCTTCAAGCTCCTCTTGTTTGCTCCTAATGCTGCTTGTCTTAGTATAGAAACATTTCAGTT
This sequence comes from Pithys albifrons albifrons, assembly GCF_047495875.1. Classification (NCBI taxonomy): domain Eukaryota; kingdom Metazoa; phylum Chordata; class Aves; order Passeriformes; family Thamnophilidae; genus Pithys; species Pithys albifrons. Next base: position 40,492,587 of record NC_092462.1, read on the forward strand.
GTGGTTCTTTATAGATAACACCTCATGGAGCAGATTGAAGGATGTCACTAGTGCTCAGTTCTTTAAGCTTTGGTGTGCCATCCTATTGCTTATCATTGGCAAGCCTGGTTTTGTCCCTTTATCCCTCCAATCTAGTTGAAAGCTTTTTCAAGGACTCTGCTAATTCCTGAGCTAAAGTCTTCTTCCCCCTTTGAGACAGGACCCCATTTGTTGCCAGCAGGCTGAGTGTTGTGTAAACTGACCCATTAGCAAAAAAACCCCAAAGTTCTGATTGGAAACACTAGTCTCGAAGCCACATATTCATCTGCATGATCTTCCTGTTTCTTGCCCTATTATTCCCTGCAACTGGCAAGAGAGAAGAGAACACAACCTGTGTTCCAGATCCCTTGACCAGTTGACACAAGGCCCTGAGGTTCTTGATTGTTCACAGCCTTTTTGTTGGGACCTCATTGCTTCCTACCTGGAAAACCAGTAAAGGGTAATAATCACTGGGCTGTGCCAGGCTGAAAGTTTCTTTATGATGCCCCTTACCCAGGCCCCAGGAAGGCAACACCCATCCCTGCCGTTCCAGTCAGCATATTGGGCCTCTCCAAAGGGAGTAACCCATAACTACTACCCTTCTTTTTTTCTTAGTCGAGGACATTGTGATGCTTGGTTCCACCAGTAAATCTCTTCTTCAGAGTCTCCAGTACTTCTTAGTCTTTCCACTTCATCTCTTAGTTCTGCCACTAGGCTGGGGAAATCATTGGCCTGATTGTAGTTCAAACAGCTGTTGTCCCTGCTGCCCTGTGAGAGCAGCACAAGGCTCTGGCATTCCCTGCAGCCAGAGATCTGGACTGCTGCGTGCTTTAGTGGGTATTCCATCTGGGATGCCACATGCTTTCTGATGTGCACAGACAAAGGAACTTTTGTCTGAGTGGACACCATACGTGAGCTCTCTTGGTCAGGGTGACCTGCTTGCCCTGCCAGCACAAACTGCCGCACCACATTCCTGGTCACCCATGCTCCCCGGGGGCTGCTCTTGTGTGGGGAGCACGAGCTGGGTTCGATCCCTGATTGTACTGCACACCCTGGGTCAGAGCTGCCTCTGAGTCAGGGCTTCTCCACTTCCTGCTTGGAAGGCAGGGCTCAGTCACCTCTCTCTGCTCTAGTATTGAGGCCAGGAAGGAAGGCTCACCTTTCCCTCTCGTCATGGTCCTCGACTCCTAGAGCACTTCTGTCCATGCAGTTCACCTCAGGGTCTTCACTGATACATTTTATCAGATTGTCACACTATTACCAAGACTGATAATTGTATCTTGCTGAAATCTGTCTTTTCAGCTATAAATACTCCTGAGAAGGCATCTCAGACATCTCTTAATTTCTCTCTATAATGTTTTTTTTCTCTGTGTGAGTAGTTCAATAACTTACCTTACTGTCTTATGCAAAAAAGTACAGTTCATATTTTTTTTTCTTTTTGCCTACAAAACCTTTTGTGTATAGTAGCAATATATTTCAAATTCTGTATAAGTTGGTGACACTATGCACACTGGAAAACTAAATGCAAATACTACAGAATTTGTTCTCAGAAGCACCTAAATGTTTTAAGTTTACATAAGCCCTGTTCCTTGGCTGAGAAAATATGGACATACAGGTACTTTCACATATTGGAATTTAAATGACTGATTTGTACTGAGGGCTTTGTCTGTCACTTTGATTTTGTGGTTTATATTTTCTTAAGCATACGGCTTTCCTTACAGTAATTCATTTCTCACTGTGTGATAAATATTGTAAAAAAGTGTGCAACGAACATTACAAGTTGTGACAACAACAAAAATGGATCATGTCCAAATCTTATGTTATTAAACACTTTTTGCAAGTCCTTGTTGAGAAGCATAATTGGGCATCATTTCCAGGCCATTGACTCAATATACAGTTGACAGTTGTCAAGACCAAAAAAATGTACTTTGATGTTCAATAATGGTCTTATATTCAATAAGGGTGTATGTTCTAAGAAAAACAGTACAGGAAAGCAGTTGTTCTTACAGAGTTTGACACCTTCTCTTTGCTATGTCTATTGGATTCTGCTTTTCTAAATGCTGTGTACAAACCAACAACACAACAAAAATGTTACTGGAAAATATAAACCAGATGAGTATTTTTTTCCACAGTCAATGTGGACATAGTAGTAAGTCAGGGAATTCCAAAGTCAAAATGCAAAAAAAACAAAGTCTGGGCAAAGATAACCTTTTGTTTGTCTTCCTCTCAGTGAGATTGTTTTTACAAAAACACATTTATAAAATTGTTTGTCCTTTTTTGTTGTTTGAAATTTGATTTACTCGTATTTTATTATTTGAAATGTGTAATGTATTGATTGCAGATATTGTCAAGGGGAGTTTTGGGTGGAGGACAAATTAATTCTCCATTAATAATTGTCACATCATACATAGCCATTCTCTCTAGATTTTTTTAAACAATACTGTAAACATTGGCTGTTGGTGCAAATACACAGAAATGGAAAAGAATGTACACAAACATCTGACATATAGTTCTATGGGGTTTTTTTCTGTTTCAAATCATCTTTTTAGTAGAATAAGAATTGGATTAGTTAGAGGTCAGGCATATTTCATGGAAAAATAAAGGGGTTTTATGGTCTTCTGCACTTTATACTTTTAAGGAAGAACTGCTATAAAATTTCTGGCAGTAATATATAAAGCTAGACTTTATAAAGGGAATTTATGATTGAGATAATCTCTTTGCATGAGTGTGTCCACCCATTCATGCAACCATTGTTATTATTTTTATCCTTTCATTCTGTATCTCACAAGCACAACTGCATATCTTCCTGTAAGTTACCATTTCACTGATGAAAATACTGCCTTTTTTTTTCAAGGAGTTTGTAATATGGCTGCTGGAAATATGTTTCTTCCTATTCTTAACAACTTGGGTTTATACAGCTGTGTAAAATTCCAGACTTCTCCTGATAATGTTTCGATTTTATTTTAATTGTTTCATCGATATTGCATTCTTGAAGAAGACACCTTTTCTGAAGTTGACCTACTACTGCATTTTTTCGATCAACTTTTTTATTCTGCACACAACATGTTTTCAAGAGAATTTCAGGGTACAAATAGCAAGTAAACACTGAATTCCTGATTCAACAATTCTTCAGAAATTCTGTGTAATAGTTGTATCCACGAGTCTTTTTGTGAATCTGGTCTTAGTTGTGCTGAGAATTTCATAATATTCTGCAGCGAGAACCTTTGCATTTCAGAGCTTTGTTGTAATATTTTTTTTTGCTTTCTTTCTTTTATTGACACATAGTTTCTGTTCTTTACCATCAATGTTGTCCTGGTGGGTACATATATATATTCACACAGTAAAGAAGCTAAGTTAATTTCCTACATGAAATTTCACTAGAGCAGTGGTTGTTACCTTGTCAAAACCTCATATTTATCTATGAATTTTCTGAATTTAAATAAATTGAAGAAACTTGATGATGGCATTTTGTATTTGTTATGAGTTCTAAAGTTCAAGTAAGAGAAATCAATTCAGCAAGATGTTTTAGGTGTTGGCAGTACACTGAAAGGAGGTGAAGGAAATCTTCATCTTCATAGAAGTCCATATAGTTCTTCAATACTACTAAAACCAAGAGCATATTATTACAGGCATGTGCAAATGGCCAACAAGATTGATTGAAATGGGAAATAGAGCTATTCTTGCCCAAAACAACATCCTCCTAATTTATTTAACATGGTATTAATAGACACAGAAGGTATTATAAAAATGCACTCAAGACTGATACTGTATGCAAATGTATGTTGTTACTCTAATCACCTTGCTGAAATGCCACTTAATATTTTTCTTCTGATGTACACAATATCTGAATGTTTTATGACAGCTGAAGATGTAAATTAGCAACAGCCCTATATATGTATTGCAGATATCTGTGATGATTTTGCCGAAAGAAGGAATCACATAACAGGAAATTTTTGCCCAGCTAGCCTGTTAGGCAGCTGTCATGCTAAGAAGGAATAGCAAAGCTGTCACTTGGAATGGAAGCTTCTTTTGAACATGGGCATGGGTTTGGGCATGATAATTGCAATTCTGACCTTAAATCAGTAAAGCACTTAGAGTAATGAAATTCAAATCTTATGTTTGCAGTGGAGTATTTGCTGAGTTGGGGCTTCAGGCGGTGGCACTATTCATTCACGACAGTTTAGCAGGAAATGCCAGTTTTGACCCTTGTTTTCCTTCAGTGAAAACATGTAACTTGAGGTTCAGTGCAGGTTCTCAGCTGGTGAAGCTGACAGAGCACCATTAACTAGGGATGTGACACAAGACAAACTGGCAAAGAGTGTACTAATACTTGATTTTAGAAACTGATTGAATTCCATACTAAAATAAAGAACTGAATCTTGAAATCTCCTCATATTTAAACAACCTTCTCTATTAGTGGTAAGGAAAAAAAAACATTCTAAAAAGACTGAGAAATTGCTTTGAATAACATACATAATATTTAAATGCATGTCAATACAAGAATTATTTTAATCACTATGGAGTTACATTCAAAATATCATTAATCCTAATTAGTTGGGTTTGTGTCCTGGCATTAGTGTTATAGCTACTACATTTCTTTTCAAAGCATATGTGTTTGTGGTAGTTACATATTTTTATATGTGTACATACTATATTCATGTCTCTCTATATACCCTTTTATAGATATAAGTATCCTGTAATTTTGAAGAGTCAGTGTTTATATACAACCTGCTCTCACTTGTAAAAAACAAATGAAATATTAAAAATTTACCTTGACATAACAAAGAATTGTGAAAATACAACTTTAAGAATAGCATTTACTTCATTGAAAAGGATTAGGTTCCTTTTTATTATTAATCTGTGGAAATATAAAGACCTGGGTTTGGGGTGTGCTGCTGCATTTCCTGCACTTCCTGCACGTTCCTGCATTTCCTGTGGGGTTTTTTACAATAATAATCTCTGCATGTACTTAGTAACTCATCTGAAGAAGCAGCTTAAAATGTATTTCTTCATTTGAGCTAACACAACATAGATCAAAATAGAGGCATTTAGTATATTGACCTAATATTGAAATTTTGCAAGAGAGCTTTCCAAGTCAGTAATTACAATCTCATTGTAAAGATATGGCACTGTATTGATTTAGGGCCCATTACTTGTGTCTAGTCTGGCATCTGAGCCTGCTGATGATAACACTGACATCTGCAGCAAGTAAAAAGCATTAGAAAATATGTTTCCTTCTGGTTTCTCACTTCCTGATCATTAGTTTAGTTATGTGTGTTTCTGTACTGCCTTGAGGCATAAAGAAATGTTTCAGTTGCAAAGCAGTTTGTGAAAGTGTGTTTACTTATTCAGTCTGTTAGACTGAAGTAATACTAAATACAAAAGTGGTTTTGGTTATGATGCGCTGTGAAGGATGACTCTGGAATTGTATTTAATGCTTGAAATGGAGCATTATAACATAAAAAGTAAAATACCAAAGTCATATTCATATTATGTATATCCAGTTTAGCTTTTCAGTTAATTACTTGAGGTGAAATATGCACATTTATTACTCTCTAAAAAAGCTTTTCATCATTTTTATTACTTCCTTAGCACAATTAGATTAATGTCATCATTCACACATGAATTTGTCTTTTAATTGTGTACAGTATATAGCATTCTGATAGAGTATTCACCATTTCCTTGGAAACAGACTCTGCCTACTTATAGACACGTAAAAGATTTCTATGTTTGCCTTATTTTGTTAAGCAGCAGTAAAATAATTTTAGATTTTTGTGTGTGAATACAAGAGAAGATCTTAAAAGAAGTTGAAGGGGAAAAAAAATTACTACAGCATCTTTAAGGAGCATGCATGGGCACTCTTGTTTTTCAGTCCATTATCAAATATCTTCTGGTCAGGTTTCACTAGAACTGTGATATTTGATAAGAAGCCTTTCATTGGTTTTGACAAATTTCTCAGCACAGTTTGTAACGTAATTTGACCTGCATTGATCTGTCAAAATATATTGTGTTGCTCTTTTCCTGAATTTCACTTACTCTAGTCAGGTCCATAGTGAACTAAATCAGTAATTTAGAAGATATGTCAGAGAATAGGATGGTACTGTAGCTACAGTTCAAAATATAGGTAGAGTTCTAACCTTAATATTAAAATCTACGCACGTGACAGAAGCTTATAAATTGATTTGTGTGTCTATAAAGTATGACATAAAAGTTTTGGATATTTTTCAGCACAGTTGGGTTTTCAGACCAAAGTTGTCTTCTCATGAGTCAGTAACAAGGCTTATTCATAAAATTCATTCAATTTAAATATTTGCATTCAGTATTTTGTATCAACTTAGTTTACCACTTTATGTGAACAGAGATACTTCATACTAAAATCATCAGAAAAAAATCATGCTATTCAGAGTCAAGGAATCATTAATAGCTGAGTACAGTAAATGGCACCTAGTCTTCCACACTTACACTTCCAAGAAGACAATTATTATCCAGTTAGGTGCAGAACTACCTCTAGATGCCTAAGAAAGAAATATGGTTTGAGGACACTACATGAATGTAACTGTCTCACATTTGAAGCAAAAAGAAGTATATGAAAGCATTGACTATAGGAAATATACTGGAAAAAAAGAAGTTTTGAGAGTGGGAGTCGGGAATTCAGCAGGTTGGCCAAATATTGGAGCAAAAGATACCAGATCCAAAAGTTTTTAAAAGTGTGATCTTTCATCACTGTATGTAAACATTTGCTGTTAAACAAAAACTGGAATTTGCATTTTGCTTTTATTTGGCTTATGTTAAAATGTGAAGATAAATGACATTCTTTCCCAAAGATCAGAGATTAGGTGTGAAACTGGAAAGTGATGTGGACGCCCATTTGAATCCAAGATCCTGAGGGAAGGAATACAGAAACTTTCTCTAATACATGAAGGATTTCTGCATCTTACTGCCATTCTCTTTCTCTTTTTGTTTTTTTTTTTTTGTTTTTGTTTTTTTTTGTTTGGTTTTTTTTTTTTTGGTTTTTTTCTTTGTTTTTTTTTTTTAATGGCAGCATAAGTAGTGTGGGAGTTATGATCACTCTGGGCTTTCTGCTTACATAAAATCTCCATGGCAGCAGAGCTCCACAGTAGGGAAGGGATTGCAGGAAAATGCCCCTTAGTCTGAAATAGAAGGTACCCCTCTGCTGGACTTCAAGTCTCTTCTTCCCAAGCTCTCTGTTTTCTAAAAATGATGCAGAGTTTTCCTCATTAAATATGTTTATATAATGTAAAGCACTGGTATTTCCTGCTACTATTACTGCATGTACCAAGCATACATTTTACTGTAACTAAGCAGAGATAGCATAAAGGGTCTTACAAATATCTCTAGTTAGCCATCATGATGCCAAAAACTGCTGTTGTATAATTCTTATTGACCTGAGACTGTAACATGTAACTCTTGAACATCTTGTTAGACTACAAATAGAGTCACAAAGTGAAGAAAAAAAAAACAAACATGAAATACTTAAAATTACCTATGTAGACTTTATTTTTTGTTTGTTTTTTTTTCCTCTTGTTTTCATACCAATTGTCAGAGATGGGCAAATATCAACTTTATGTGTAGGGATAACAGAAAAAAAAGATTACAGTTTAATGTTAGAAGATAAGAAATCTGAAGCTTTTCCTTGGTCAGTGGCATACCAAGAACAAGTGCTACAACTTATTGCAGACTAACATTACATCTAGAATATCTGCCTACTTCTTGGAAGTGGTGTAAAGTCTAAAATATTTTGAGATATGTATCAAAATGTCTTTTTTTTTTTTTGAGAAGTGATAAATTGCTTTATTATGAATAATATTTTGAGTAAGACTACATAATTAATTTTGGCTGAAGAAGAACGTAATACTCTATATGCACAACATTTGGGTATATGCTTACTGCAGTAAGAATTTCTATTATCGTGTTACTCCCAGAATTTAAATCAGGATCATGACCTTAGAACTCATTAACTGCTATAAATAAAGAGTTAACATTATTTAATTTTGAGGATGAAACTACTTTCACCTGCTTAAGGACATAGGCCTAAGGTCAGTAACTATATTCCTTTCATCCTAATGTAACTTTTCTGCAGTCCTCTACTATGCAACCTCTGTGACTGTTGCTTGTTATAATAGCATCAAAACTTTTGTGAAACTAAACAGCTTGTCTCTCCCAATAAAAATGTTGTCTTTAAGTCTGTGCAGTTCTGACTTCTCCCTCTACTTCATAAAGCAAGACCCATTACCTTAAAAGCCCTGCTACTGTAGTTCCCTTTACATAATATTTTACAACATTTTTCTTCACTTATATTTAATATATCAGTGTATTTAAAATAGCCTTCACTAATTATTTCCATGAAAATATTTAAGATAATCTTAACAGGCAGTAGTGTACCTTAAGTTTTAGAATACAGTTCACACTCTCTGCAGTTTTCCCTTTCTCTAAGCCTTCAGAAGAGTAATATTGTTTTAGCTATGTTAGATTGCTCTATTAGCTGCTTTTATCTTAGGTGGTGGGAAACTTGAACTACCAGTGTCCTTGCCATTGATATTCCTCTCCTAAATTGTGTTCTTTGGAGGGACTTCTAGAGCAAATAGGTTTTCTATCCTCTGTAAGAAGTCCACTAAACCTCCTATAGTAGAAAGATTTTATGAGATTTCTCTTGACTCTTAATGGTTTTTCAGTTTTGAAGTGTAACATATGGAATTGATCATCTCTTCACTACCATTTCACCTATATCTGGAATACAGCTGAAGTAAGTGTAATTGAGGACTCAAAGTGGGAGCAAACTTGCAAGAGAGTATTTTGTTTCATATATCCTCAATAGTCTTTTGTTGCCCCACTCTCTAACCTTCACTGCACCAATCCTCTCTCCCCTCTCAGTCTTTTCAACCATGTAAATCTATCCAATTTCTTCAGTCATCGTTTAAAATACTTTCCTTCTTAAAATTCTAATCTTATCAACAGCTTTCGTATGAAAAGTCAAGGATTTTCTACAGGATACTAACATGAATCTTTACTGGACTGACTTTATGTAAATACAGTTTGCCAGCCAGTTTGTCTTACAGTGTTTGTAGCAAGTATTTGGAAGTATATTAACCCACAGTCTACTTTCTCAAGGAAGTGTGACTCATTTCTTGAGTCAGTTTCATACGTTTTTTGATAAAAGCCCTTAAAAAGTACTCCATGTCTGATCCAGTAAAGTCAATCCTCTATCTAGATAACACAAAGATCATGGGCACTAAAAAAAAAAAAATTGAAAATAGGAATATATGGGATTGTGCATTTTTCATGCTGTAGAAAGCAACAGTTTTATGCAGTAATTCATGTTATATCACAGCATTGCAGGATTACTACAATTTAAAAATACATAGTATTTTAAGAAGCATCATATTTTAAACTGAAGAGAGAAATTGCTTTGCTGCAAAACCTACTTGTGGAATAAATGTATATTGTAAAATATCTTAAAAATTATAGCTAACTTTAGTAGCTAATATTCCCAATAGCACATCAATTAAATTTTATTCATGACTGAGTCACGTATTGCTCACATTTAGTTTAGCTGGAATATTAAACCAACATCATATCCTTGTATTTTACTGTTGCTGATATCTCTGTATCTACTGAGTACAAAGAAGCCTTGGTAAGTCAGTAGTGCACACCTGTATTAGACAATAGTATTTCTAGCATAAGAGCTAAACACAAAAGATGTGAACAATGATTGTGTTTGCCAAATGCATAATACTTTTATGCTTTATTATAATGTAGTTACTCAGATTAATCAGAAAGAATGGATAACAGTTTTTTAAAAAGTAACAGTATCTACTGCTTTTTTAAAGTATCAATTGTTTGGCCAAGGAATTTATAAAACACTTTCTGAAGTGTCTAGTTTGCTAAGAGGAGAAACTTCTAGTAGTTAACAGCTTTGGGAAAAAAAACAAAACACCTCAATCTGCTTTCATTTCTCACAGCCCAAGACATGAAAGTGTCAAACTGAACCTTTTTTTAATGCTTTCTGTGAAACTAATGTTGCTCTGCCACAAGGCCTTTCTTTATGATAGCATGAACTTGAAACAAAAGAGGACCATGTATCCTTAACTATCTAGAAATTTTAATTCATTTTGGAATTGTATTGACTTACTAAAGCGGTGCAAGTGAGCTGTTCTTTTTCTCTGATCTTCGCAGTTATAGGGTGAGCTTCTATCTAGCCTCCCATCCTGTCTTGCCTTATCAATAGGACTCCAGAGCACTAGAACTTACGTGTGAAAGATGTATAAAACAAAAAATCCCCACAGAACTTGTAAACATTCCACTCTCATGTAAAACTTAAGTGGATATTAGTAAAGGGAGTCTTCTTCACTATCAACTGGTAGAAAACTGACAAAGTATTCCCAGCTTTCTTCAGAGCTTTCCCTTTCCTCCATTTGTAATTCTGGGTTATTAAGAAACTGGTTTCTGTGGGAAAAGTACTAGCCATGAACAACTGCCAGAAGGACAATCCCAAATTGCCTTGTAAGACTCTATACAGAAAATTAATTTAGAACTTGGGCACTTAATAAATCCCTTTTTCAAACCATCTGTTTGTTGCTCCCAAATACTTAGGGGTGTGCCTGTACTGCAAAAATAAAGGTCCCAAACTGTTTTTCCTAGAAGAGATTTAGTGAAGAAGTTTTAGACAGACATTTAGTTCTTTCTCTCGAAAGCTGATAGAGGAATTTACTGAAAACTTTGTCTCACTAATAGCAGCCCTGAAACTAGTGGAAATATATATTCAAATAATTTTTTCCTATTACTTTCCTTCTTCACTGTCCCACATCACTGAAGTCTAGTTTGGTTTTAGATACTACCAGAGTTTTCTATTGCTGGGAAAAAGTTATTATCTAATATTGATTTTATAGTGTTTTGCTAATTGTAATTCCCAGTGCTTTTCCAAACTTTTACCTTCATCCATTTCAAAATCACAGAGAAGTGACTTATGTTGTCACCCTAAGACTAATATTTCAGGAATCACATTCCTTAACCCTGCTTTTGACACGAATTGTATACTGATTATTTCCTAAGTATGCATATACACACACACACACACACACACACACACACACTTATTTATTCATTCATTCATTCATTTATTTGTTTGTTTGTTTGCTTGTTTATTTTCATATATATATTTACATACATATGCAGATATTTTAAATATAAGTACATGTGCAAAAATGAATGTTGAAATTGTATATGTATAATGTACGGGTTTTTTTATTCTTTGACTTGTTGAAAGTTCCTTTATCTAAGTGGTCTGACCTCTTGCTTTAACTATGGACTGCAGAGATTGCAGCCACAAGATACCCTGTCATAAATCTCATTTGAGTACTCAGTTCTCCTGTGTAGGAGAGAACAATACATAACTTGGAACTGAGCATCCTTAGGGACCCTTGACATTTTCCCCAGGAGCCAGATTGCTATATGACCTAACAGTGTTCAGAACACAGACTCAGCATTCTTTCTGCAACTAGATGGATAAATTTTTAATATGAAAATTCTTTGCCATTAATAAAGCCTAATTCATAATTTTGCGTTCTGTCACTGATATTCTAGAGGAACCACAGGCAAATATGTTTCATTCTGAATAGCTTGTGTGCTCAGTAGCTGCTACACATTCAGAGTGCCAGTAGTCTTTTTGCAGTGTCTGATGCTCATGTTAATCTCTTATTGAAGCTGCATGGGATTCCTTGAAACCATACCAGTTTTTATTTATTTCTTCTGACCCTACCACTTACCTAGAACCTGACTATTTTTTATTACACTAAAATAATATGGACATGTTAATTCAAAACCAACTGCACTGGTGCTTTTATCAGTACACCTTCACAGACACAAATAGATTTATAGTGGTTTGCACAGCTAAGGTTTGGTTCTACTATTTTGCAAGCAAGTAATGATTAGCAAGAATTCATCTAGGAAATTGTTCATGAATATCAGATTGGAAATAAAGTGGAAATGGAAGTTGTTTCTTTCAGTACTAGTTCGAAAATAACTGTATGTGCTGTTCCACTAATTTCAAAGCTTTCTTCTAATACTGTTATACTAGAGAAAGTTGTAAGTTAATTGTAGCTGTCAGATTTCCTTTTATTAGTATAGCAAAAGCTGAAAAATAAAAAACTATTATTAAAAGATGTCCTTTCTCTTTATAAAATGGAGTCTGTGTGTAATTATTTTTTGAATTCTGTTAAAGGCTGAGAGCACAAGTTGAAATATGGCCTGCTTGCTCTTGGCCTGGTAGTTCATGACACCAGTTTCATATCAAACTTAATAGTGTTTTCAGCTACAACATGTGAGAACTCAGCTTAAATATCTAAATGTTTTAACAGAAATTAACTGAACATTTTTGATATGCTCTTAGATGTGTTTTGGCCTGGTAGATTACTATTTTCAGTACTTTGTATTGTGAAAATAAGTAATTTCATATTGACAGAAGGCTTTTTTCGTATCAGAGGTGATTGTTAGCATAAACTTGGTACATGATTTACATGCTCTCATTAATGTGGTTCTGTTGTAAACCCCTCAATAATATAAGTTCCAGTCCATTTGAAATGAATGTTAAGAACAAAAAGTAAAAAACTACAATAAATAAAAAATATCAAATGCAATCTTAAATCAATTTCCTTTGTTTGGACTTTCTTGGGAAAGATTTTTTTTTCCTATGACAGATGTGCATTAAATTGTGAATATTAGCAAAATCTGGATCCTTGGTCAGCATGCTATTTGACATAGAGAATATATCATACTGGACTCTGTGACTGGGACATATTAGTTATCAGCCTGTACATTTTGGAAAGGAAGCTTGTTTTTACAAAGGTTATCCAGGTGGAATTGGAATTAAATTCAAGTTGAAAATGCTCTAAGACACTTCATTTGATTTTGCCCTTCATCAACTTTTGAATCCTGTTTAGAAAACAGCAACAAATTGGAGAATTATATAAGTGCTGAAACGTCAATTTTCAAATAGCAAGTTCTCAAATTTACAGTTGCAACAAAGAGCTTCTAAGTAGTGTATGTATGGAATGGATTTAAATGAATTGTTTGCAAAATAATTTTGAATAGGGAACACTTTCGGGAATATCAAACATTTCATGACAATTGATATAGCAAAGAAACACATTCTAGAAAACTGAATTGCTTCTGATCTGGTATTTTGAGACATGAAAAATTTATGTTTGGTATCCTTGTGGGCAAAATATCTTTTAAATAAGAATTTCTAGTGTTCCAAAATATAGAAGAATATGCTTATTTAGTGTACAGAACTGTTATTACCCAGGGCTTGTCTTAAAGTAGTATTTGCTAGCTTTTCTATGGCAGTGCTTCTGCATGTGCATTGTTTACATTAACCACATTTGTATTTCATTTCTGTTTCACTTGCATTTTTTGACATGTTGAAAATTTTTACTGTTATCTTAGAGTTTCATTAGGAAGTATCTGCAGGCTACAGAGTGATAGTCATAAATATAAGAGGAGCCCTATTATTCTGACCTTATCAGGCTGCTGTGGACAATTTTTCTTCTACCACTAGTACTTGATTCTTTTGATCTGATCTCTTTTATATTAAAATTTAGCATATCTACCGAAAAAGCAAAGCTGTCTTGAAATAAGAAATGTTAAACCAAATAAAAATTTCCTTTTATTGTGTCCTGTGTACTTAAGGGTTAGCAAGATAATATCCTGAGCTGCCTGGTGGGTGCTCTTAAAGATTTTTAAGTTACTGGTATGATTTTTTGCTGTGGTAACCAACTGTAGTATATGCACTACAAATGAGTTCTTTTCACAGAGTTGTATGGTGGTGGCTAAATAGAATGAAATGCATAAAACACTGCACAGCTTCTTGGATGGAAGGAAAACCATGTGGGAATGACAGCTGAGGTGTACAGTTGCAAGAGCATATTCTCAAATTAGTGGTTTTGTTTTAATTGAATAGTTGAAATAAGCATGCAAGGATTGGTGTTTTAGTTTTGTGGGGGTTTGGGGGATTTTTTTAGAAGAAATTTAACACATGTAAACCCATGTAATTCTATTTAAAGTGAAAGTAGTAATAGATGAGTTTCTTTGTGCTCATAAGTAATGTTTTTTCCCATTAAATTCACCACAATCAAAATATTTTTAAGTTCTGTTTCTCAGTGTGGGGGTTTTTTTCAAAGTCATATTTCAGCAAACAGTACATGCTTTGGAACCAGCATGGATTCTAACCATTCTGGTACCAGTCTTGACAACAGGTGCCCATGTCAAGGACATAGTCTTTTCTGGTGCAATTGAATAAGAAGCACGAATGCATCTAAAACGCTTTCTGCATGACATTTCCTTTATGCAGCATACCTTTTTACCCCCTCCTCCATGGTCACTAGAAGCAATTGCCATTGTTACTGCATAAACTAGGAGTAGAAAAAGGAAGAAAAATGTCATGTTGCTATTGCTTGCTATAGTTTTAATGTATAACTTTAGCCAAAAGCTAAAATAACAGACTTGTACAATTGAGTGCTTTCTATGGCTGAGGAACATTTTGTGCACGTGAGAAGCTTAAAAATTGATTTTATTGCCAGTGTAATTTCACTATTTCAGAAAGATCATATTAGTATAAAAGACTGGTATAAAACATTTCTTCCAAAAAATAGTTTTAACCTTTAACTAGTTTTGGTAACATCATAAAAATTGTTTTGATTGGTTTGTCATGACCTGTTCAAAATATTGTATAAAATATACACAATCTAGACATTTAAATTTCTATCAAGATCAATCTAATTAAATTAAACTTCTGAAATACATAAACGAAACTATACAAATTTTTAAAATTCAGCTTCAGTATTTTGATGACTTAGGATATACTTTCCTAGGAGAATACTAAAATTGAACTTCTTTAGTATGGCAAAATCAAGAGTGAACATAATCTCAGAATAGTGTGGGTTCCATTCTTCATTTTGATAGCGAATGAATCTTAATTAATTATGTAGTGCATCACTAGTACTCAGTGAAATGAAAATATTTTAATATCTAAATTTACCATTTTTCTTTGTGAGAATCTGATTTTCTTTGTAGTTTTCATGCACTAGGTAGGAGTTCTCTACAATCAACAGAGAAAATTAAGTAGGAAATCCCAAAAAGTGATTTCAGAAATGTAATATTCTAGTAAGTCTTTACTCGAGGTGAAACTGTTATATCTATCACAGTGAGTACAACAGTGTTTTGATGAAAAATTTAAAAAGAACTTAAACTTACTTTATGCATCACTACATAAACTTGGAAATGTATGTAGGGCAGTATCAATTAAAAAGAACCCCCTGAACATATAAGAAACCAGGCTGATGTAGAACAAAATTAATGGAATGACGCATTTACAAGATGGTTTTTGTTTCTCCTATACTGAAAAGAAAAAAATAGTTGAAATTTTTTTTGTACTTTTTATGAGCTTTTAATTTTTTCTTGGTTTTGCCATGCTGCCTGTATGAAACCTGTGGTTCTTTTTTTTTCACTAACTGTATCTAAGACTTTTTTCTTGAGGTATTCTAAAAGCCATGTTTCTGTTCCATAAGCAACCTGTAATTAGCCCAGAAGGACTTCAGTAATCCTTCACTTTAATTCAGTTCAGGAGAGCTCTTGTGAGTTAGAGCAGTCCTTAATCTCTTGTATACAACTGATTTTCTAAATTTCTTACTAAACAAATAATATTTACTTTTACAAAACTGAAACATAGAGAAATATCTTGGTTTGATAAAAGGTGCTTTCCAATTCAGTAAATACTTTTAAAAATTGTTTACATGAAGAAGTTTTTAATAAGGGATTTCAGGAAAAGGAAACTTTGTGCTGTGTTGCTGATATAATGTGTATAATGTGGAGAAGCAAGTACTGGTAGAACATGTGAATGCAAATGATTTATTTTGTCAAGTAGTTCACATTGGACAGCTGGCCCATACTGTATAACTACATTCAAAAAAGAAGGATTGCTGGTAAAGTTCATTTCAAAAATGGACAAACTCCTCAAAACTGTCACTCATTCATTTTGGTATTCAAGTGGTGATGTCAGGCCAGACAGACCAAAGTCAATTTTTAAATACAAGTTATCAACTTTTTAAATAACTAATGCCCATATTAGTAAGGAATAAACTGTGGTTTTTGTTTACCTAACTGATCTCCCAAATATATGTAGCTGTTCTGTAATTTATTTTTCTGAGTAAAACTTTTCCTTTTATTATCTTCATTATTACCTCAGAATACCATCCATGAACAAAGTTAACATTCTGGATTAATTATCTTACAGGAAGACAGTGTTTCAGTCATGTATTACAAAAGGCAGAAAACAATCATACAACAACACGTAGTAAGTCACAAGAAATATCATGTTTACCTTAGTGTATCATGCATTATCTTAATTTGATCTGTTTCTCTTAAAACTTCTAGGGCTATGTTGTATCAGAAAATGATGAACGAAAGTACCTTACAGCAATAACTCCATTCGTCTCTAGGATGGTATGAACTTAAAAAACAACCAACATCCCCCCACCACCTGTCCTTTATTCACAAGTGATTTTTCAATTTATGGCTTTGAAATAAAATATTTAGGCATTTCCTCAGACAATTTTCTCAGTGCCAGAACTTTAGTCTTTATTTGAACACTTATTCTGTAATTTTTTCCATATTTCATACACTATATCTTTTCCTATTTCAACAGCTTTTTTTATGAGTGCCAATTTTTAATTTAGCTTAGAATAATTCAGCTGCAGTACTGAAGATTTAAGTTCAAGACTTAACATTAGGCTAACTGTACATTAATATTTCTAATAATATTTCTGTCATTTGAAAATATATCAGGTCACCATTATCTACTGCCACACAGGTGTAAATTTTACATATTTTATATAAAGTTCAGGAAAAATTAAGTCAGGTGAAGGTCATTCTGCTGTGTTGAACTGTAATATTGCACTTGATGTGCTGTGCAAACTGCAAACAAATGAGATTTTTCGTAATAATAAAACCTTTTTAAAAGGGATTAAAATTTAAGACACTTAAGTGCCCTAACTTAAAATTATATACATATTTTTCATATCTTGTATCTGTGTAGTTATTTCGAAATACAATCAGAACACAGCAGAACTACAGAAATTACAGCAGAAATTGTGTGTACTTAATGCATTTGTGCTGTGTCATTAGTTTACTCTCCGTTAATACATCGTCATCTCTTACCCCACTACCTTCCCTATATGCATTATAAATCTTATCACCTCTCTGTGCTTTGTGTCAGTTTCTTCTCCAATCGTTCAATACTCTGGTTAGCTTCTAACCTAGTGAAGCTGAAGAGGAACATTCCTTAGGGATTGTATGCATTGCTGAGCTTCTCTGGGCAATGGTTCCCTTCTGATGTATTTCTACAGTCATCTGCAGCAGGGCTGTAAGGGGAGGAAGCAATAATGCAGGCAGCTGGAGAGTAACTGGCGCTGTGGAAACTAACTGCTGCTCCCATCCCTGAAATTAGAGACTACACTTCCCATAGATTACATTTCAAAATGCCTGTGTTCGCAAAAACTAGCTGCTAGATTTAAGCTTTTTAGAAAATCTCATTCCTGTAGAAAAGTGCAAAATTAATTTTTCATTCAGTTAATGGAACTATTTTGTCAGACTCATTCTTTTTGAACATTGTTTATTACTGTCTGCTTCCACTGATTCAACCTGATAAACACTTAGAGAATAGAAGTGCATCCTTATTATCAGGAGACATAGGACATTCATACGGTGTAAGTTGTATTTCTGGATTGTGTGCTTAATGCTAGACAGCCTCAGGTGCAGTATTGCCTACTTTTGTGTACTTTTTATGATATTTGAAGATAAACAAAAGTTAATACTCTGGGGTAGCCACAGATATTTTCCCATGTAATTGCTTTGGGGGTATTTTTTGTCAGTTTTGTAAGGTGATTTAATACTTATGCATAGAATAACTGCACAGAATGGAAAAGAACAATTCAAGAGCAATGAGATTATGACTACAAATGTGGCTCTTAGAATAGACTACTCTTGTTATCAAATTTGAATGAAATGTTGAGACCATCATGGTTTGCGTCATCTACCTGCATAGCATCCCTCAAGCCAAACCTTGTGATTAGGAAACTCAAACTGCTGATTATATCAGGGGCAATGTTCTTTGACAATGCTGTGAGTCTGGAAGAGTAACACTATGGTCACTCCAATGGCAACGCAAGTCAATCACTCTGAAAATGTCCTTTCAGAAAGAAGTATTCAAATCAACCAAACCAGCTGATGTCTGGGTCTATTGACTGTTGTTATTTTTTTAAATAATGTGTTAATTTCTTATTTGTTTTTCTACTAATGACCAATTTAAGCTGAAAGGTGAAGCTTTCCTGTTGTGAAGTTGGGATGCCTTAACTCTGGCCTTCAACTGAGAACACACCAGCTCTCACTTACTCTGGCAGTTTTGGAAATAGAATTGGAAGGAACAAGATAAATACTGTTTAATAAGTGAAGGTAACAAATGAATAGGAAGAGGAAAAGGTGATGCAAAAGCAATTGCTCACCACATCTGACCTGCTGCAAAGAGATAATACTATATTAATCAATATAGCATATTTCAGGAATTGCTTTTCTGAAATAAAATGTCAGCACCAACTTTCTCATTGCATTTTAAGCTATTTATACAAACCTTCTGCCATAAAATCATAGACATTAAATTCCCAACTCCAGTGAACTACAAGGTGTTTGTGATGGTCTTGTTGCTTCTGACATGTACTGAGACCGATCACTTCTAAATACCTGGTCTATGAAACAGTATAGACTCCCATGCTGCCTTTGTATTGTCCCTTAAATTTATTGCTGCTTAGTGAATTTAGTATTTAAGATATCAGTAAATTCCTTTCAGTGTATTAGGCCAATTTTTCACTCCAGCTTCAGGGTAAGCTGAAAGAAAATGGTTTTCAATATGGTTTTCAAGTCTTTCAATTTATGAAAAAGTTACAGTAGCTGACCTCAATATTTTCTCAGTTTATGAATCAGAAGACTTATTTTTACATATTATTATTTTTTTCTTAAAATAGAAGATCTTGCAACCTAAACAAATGAATTCCTCAGTACCTGAATAATATTTACTGAATTGTTCGGGCTGCTCTGGCTATCATCCTTTTATTTTAACGTGTCATAACTGTTAGGAAATAGATATACAATAGAGGTGAGATGCTTTTCTACTTGTCTACTTTGTCTTCCATAGCCTTTCAATCAGTGTCAGGCAACACTGTGATGATTACATGGGGCTGTAAAAGAGTGTGAAACCACATTGAAACAAACTAGTAGAAGAATTAATAGGGTGAGAATAATTACCTTTATACACTAGCTATATTTTGAGAATCATATTAACACTGATTTGTACTATCACACTAAATCTTTATAGTGAAGAATTGCATTATGCAGGAAAATTTCCTGATAGAATAGGACACTGTACTGCCTCTTAAACCTTCCGAATACAAGAGATTTAAGGAGATAACTTCTTGAAGTCATTCCAGTAGCTCAAAATTTTAAGGATGTTAGATTGTCTGCTTGGGGTTGAGAGCATTATAAAAGATATTTCAAAAGCTACTTTACTAGGCAGTTCAAGTCTCTCTTATATTTATTTAGATTCCTACTCAATAATTTGAAGAGAACCAATTTAACCAGGTGGAAGCCAGCCATTTGATAACAACTCAACAGTCATAGCAAAGGTCTCACAGCCATGGCAAAGAATTTGTCATTGTTATCTTGCCTGAAAATACAGCCTAAGAATCATTTACTTATGTCAGCATCGGTATAAAATAATTGAGAGAAATTAAATTTTTCTGATTTTTTTCAAGATCAAGAACAGTATTAAAAACAAGTATGTGGTATGTGTCTAGATGCAAAACTGTTGTTTAGGCTGTAATAGTTTGCAATGATAGAAGTTCTTTTGCTTGAATAAGTTCAAATTTTATTTTAAGAAAGAGATTTCCACTGACAAGTGCTGTAAAAAGCAACTCATTTAGTTCTGGCATGTATATGTATGTATGGGGGTTTTTTTCATTTTTATGCATTATTTTTGCCTTTAATCCTTATTTTTCAACAGTATCCGCTTGAAGAAAATACTTTATTCTCACTAATTTCATGTGTTTGGTATCCTGTTAATTGATTCCTGTAATTCCTAAGCACAGGTATAATATGCTTCACCTTTCAAAAGACTGATTTTCTGTTCAGACTAATCATCTACAGCTGTTGAACCAGATGATCATTTTTGAGTCCCAATATGAGGAATAGGGAGGGAATACCCATACTAGATTTGTAATGAGGACTTTTTTAAATAGATTTACTTTACATTTGCAGTCTTTAAAATAGTGCTTGCTGATATATTGCCAAGATGTTTATTCAGGTTATTAAACTTGTTTCTGAAACATTTATGATAAATAGTATCAACTGTTGTGAATCCTCACTGAATAAAAATTAGTTTCTATGTTTAAAAAAACACCTTCTTGCAAGACAGGGATAATTTTAAAGATCATAAAGTTTTAGTTTGGGTTCTTCAGTTCTACTTGTTTGAAGATACCAGGCATTTTCAGTGTTCTGGTAAATTGTGAGCTATAATTTTATTGGGTTTGCATGGCAAGTGTTTAGTAGTGGAGTGGTCTATAGGGGTGGCTTCTGTGAGAAACTGCCAGAAGCTTCTCCAGTGTTCGATGGAGCCAATGCAAGCTGGCTCTGAGATGGACTTGCCACTGGCCACGGCCGAGCCTATTAGCAACACTGGTAGCACTTCTGCAATAACAGTGAAGAAAGGGAAAAAAGACCTGCACCATTACAGCTATAGAGAGAAGTGAGAATATGCACAAGCAACAGCTCTGCAGACATGAAGGTCAGTGTAGAAGGAAAGGGTGGAGTTCTCCAGGTGCTGAAGCAGAGATTCCTCTGCAGTCTGTGCCCTTGCAGTCCATGGAAGTCCACAAAGGAGCAGGTATACATGTTCAGCCGACAGAGAACCCCACGCCAGGGCAAGTGGGATGCCTGAGAGAGGTAGTGACCCCCTGGGAAGCTTCTGGCACAACCTGTGGACCCGGTGAGAGAGGAGCTCATGCTGGAGCAGGCTTCTGACAGAGCTAGTGACTCACACTGAAGTTAGTTCCTAAAAGACTACACCCCATGGAAGGGATGTACACTGGAGCAGTTCCTGAAGAACTGCAGCCTGCGTGAAGGACTCACATTGGAGAAGTTTTTGGAGGACTGTCTTCCATGGGTGGGACCCCGTGCTAGAGCAGAAGAGTGTGAGGAGTCCTTCCCTTGAGGAGGAAGGAGGAGCAGAGACAATGCATGATGAACTGACAGCAACCTCCATTCCCTGTCCACTTGTGCCCCAATGTGGGAAGGAGATGGAGAATTTGGGAGTGAAGTTTAGCCTGGGAAGAGAGGAGGAGTGGGAACAAAGATGTTTTTTTAAGATTTTATTTCTCATTATCCTATCAGCGGATTAAAAATAGCCCACCGATACGGTGGAGAGGTTTCCGCTTCCAGGAGCCAGGCTAGGAAAGCGGCAAGAAGGGCTCCCTAGGATCAGGCCCCTTAGAAGCGAGGGTCAGCTCCTCCCGCCCCCGGCCCGGCAACCGTCCCGAACGGAACAAGCCTGCACTTGCCAGGAGTCCACGAGGAAAAGCCAAGTTTATTGCCGCGCGCTAGCTTTTGAGGAGAGCATGGGAATTCCCTGGATGTAGGTGGGGAAGAGGGGCATGGACGGGGCGGAGTAACACAGTTCATTGGGTACATGCAAACAAAGGGAAGGAGGGAGGGGAGGAGCGGCAAAAGGACCAATGGGAGAATGAGATGGGCGGGGAAAGTCTACCGTAGGGCTCCCGGCACTTCGAGGCAGGGACAGCCCCCGCCCAGGCTCCAGCGGCGCCTCATGGGCGGCCCCGCCGGCAACCGCCTCCGTGGCCGGGTTGGGCCAGGACAGGGGGGATGCGACCCAGAGGGTTTTGTGGGAAGAGGGAACTTGGATAAGGAACTACTAAGGGAAAAATAACCAGGGTAGACATATTGGGGTGTATAACATTCAAACTGGGGAAACATCAATATAGGGTGTGAACATTAGAGTCCTTATAAATCTCTCGCAGAGCTTCCATATTCGGGGAGCCAGGTTCCTGGACTTTGGCGTCCTCGTCTATCCATCTCTTGTAGTATTTTTGCCACTGTATAAACCCTGGGTCTCCTCTGACATTATCCTACTCTGATTTGCTTCATAATAAGTTAAACTGATTTTCCAAAGTCAAGTCTGTTTTGCACATGACAGTGACTGCTGAGTTTGCACTCCCCACCCTTACCTCAATTCATGAGCCTTCCATCATGTTTTCTCTCCCCTGTCCAGCTGAGGAAAGGAGTGAGAGTGGCTTTGGTGGGCATGTGGCATCCAGCGGGGTCAACCCACTACATAATATTTTATATTATTTTAACAATATTGTTTAAACAATTTTTACATAAAACTCTTTTGTCTGTTAGGTAAATCATTAATCTTCCTGTTATTTACACTTAAATTAACTTTGCACCAAGTCTTAAGAATATAATTTTTATACACTCAATTTTGTTAATAAACTAGCACCAGAATCAGCATACTAGAAGACTCTCATGCAAAAATTCTATACCCACATGAAGATAAGATTAAAACTGTTTGCTACATTAGGAACATCCATCAGTGATTTATTTCAGAATAAGATAAAGAATGAACAAAAGGCTAAAATATGTACCTTGTAAAGCAGAAACCTTATTTTAGTAAGTAGGTATGTAACTAACTGGCATTGCTCCAATGACTGCTTCATCAAATTACTACATTTTCATCAAAACCATTGAAATGATGACTCCATTTCCAGGGTGATCACCAGTCATGAGATTACAACTGAGCTCAGTAAATTCCTCTCTCACGCAATAATGGGCACACCAAAATTGGTAAGCTTCTACATAAAGAAACCAAAGAACACTGATTCAAAATCCACTGAAACTAATGCTTGAAATGTTCAAAGAGAACTGGATTCTTGTCTGCTTCTTTCATGCAAAGCACTGAAGTCAGTTTCTTTTTAATGGATTTTCCATATAGGTGGGATTTCAATGAGTTTCCTATGTGTTTGTCTGTACTCTAGCCTGAACTATTAAAAATTGAAATACAAGGCAGTTGAAGCCAGTGTTTGTACTGCAGTATCAAGTCATTTCTGCCTAATTGTGACTGGAATATCCTGAGTTCTTTATCCTGCCTGTGTATTTAACCTGCTGGTCCGGAGGAACTATTTGTCCAATACTTCAGGGACGCTTTTTGTTCAGCCTCAGAAGACATTGTATCAGCACCATATCTTTATCTTTAGAAAGATCCAAATAGTGTCTTCTTTCATACTACTGAAATTAAACTATATGTTACTATTCAGTTTTGGGAATGGATGGCTCTGTAGTCTACAATATCACTAGCATGTCTTCAGATCTTTGGTGGAATGCTTGAAAACTATGAACTGAAACAGCTTGTGGCAATGAAGCTTAACTGAAAGCAGACATGGCCCTGTTGAGAAGCCCTGAAGGTTGTTTGTCTAAGGCCTGTTTTGGTGTTATCTTTTGGCAAAGGTTAAGCAGCTCCCTGCTAAGAGTGTTGGCTATTAAAGACCATATTGTTTAGGAATTTTATTCTTCGCTTGCTAGTACAACTGCAGAAGAGAACCACCTAGCTGCCTAACTTGGACATAAGCATTCTGCCAGAGACACAATAGAAAGAGTACTATTCCTAGATAATCAATGAACAGAAATTTAACCTGAAGAGATTTAATCCACAGATTTTTCAGCACACTAAGAAACTGTAGAGAATTTTTCAGTGATTCATATGACTGATATTTTAATTAATTTTATGGATATTTCTATTTTTTAAATACAGCAGATGATGTTTTACCTATGCATTTAGCAAGAATGCTGCTCATTTTATAAAGCACTTTAATATTAACAAGCACTAAAATAACTATCAACAATGATGAAATTTTATGCATCCCTAATGAGTTAATTAAAATGACAGTAATGTTTCAATTTTAGTAAGAATTCTGCTGTTGTCAATGGGATGAAAGATTTTGGCCGGATTTTTAGCATCTTACCTTGGTGCCCAGTGGACATAACAACAGAAATTAAGCACAAGTAATTAATACCAACAGAAAAAAATAATTGTAAAAGCGATAATTGCCATCTGTTCTTGTCAGTATTATTAATGGGCATAGAATAGCCTTTATAACAAAATAGCTTACAAATGTAATGTTGACCAAACTTGTTTCTTTCAAAATAGCTGGACTTGCATTAAAGAAGGTAAGGTGGGCAAACAAATCCAAACTGTTAACACAGCCTAAGAGTTTTGGTGTATCAGCCAATTTATAATTAGTTGCAGTTTGCAAGGAATACACGTCTCACAGGAATAAAACCACAATAATTCTTATGAATAAAGTTTTGAACCATTCATGCATTACACTTTGATATCCTTTAACTGTTAATCTGGCAATGTAAATTTGATTTCTTATTTTCTGAGGAAAAAATATGCCTTGTTTCAGTTTCCATAGCTACTAGTTTTCAGTTAATGCATTTGCTATGCAAAAATAAGCCCTTTTTCAGTTTTGTGAATTTAGTATACTCTGTATGGCAAGGCTTTTGAATCATTTTCTAGGCCTGGAAGGAACAATTCAGTGCTGTTTACTAAAATGATACTTTAAATTCGTTGTTATCAGAGTCTCCTCTAACATAGTTTCCTGAGGCTTATTTGTGTTCTTAGGTTATCACCAGATCCCTACGTTCTCCCAAATCACTTTCAAATCTTGTAGCTGGATTCTGCAATTTGGCAGAGGAGTAGAGGTCTAAAATATTAGGTTCTTACATAATTCAGGTTTAGGTAAAAAACCCCCATGATTTAGGTAAAACAAATTGCTTAGGAAAAAAATAATTCTTTCGTTAAAAAAAAATTAAACTGGATTTTATTCATTATTCTCCATAATACAAACGGAGGATGTTTGTAATCTGAGGCATAACACACAGCAGTGCAAGCCAGTTGCTATTGGTTAGTGCTTGTAGCTCACAGAACATCCTTAGTGAACCAAATGCTGTTAGTTCTGTGGATCATTGAAAAACAACTGATGGATTTTTTTTTTTTTGCACAGAATTCAAATTAGAGGTACTCCTAGTTTATGAAGAAATTAAATATACGTCTCTATTCAGGGTGGTACTTAAGCAACTGTATAGCTTCAGGTAAATGTTTAAACTCAAGATTTTCCTATGCTGAAATATGTTTGAAATATTTTCTAAACAGAGGCAATAGAAATTTGTCTCTTGAGGCAGTGAGTTCTGCAACTTAGGAAATTCAAAGAGAAGTTCAGAAAGCTTTTGACAGTGAAATTGAGAGATTTGATCTGAACAAATAACAACAAAATCAGCCTTTTTGCTAGCTTTGGACAATAATAATTTCTGTTTTAAATGTAAGGGAGTTTGGTTTGATTTGGGGGTTTTATGTGTGTGTCACTTCACTTACTTCTGTATGCCCATTGTGTTATCCTGGTCATACATTACCGTCAGTAATTAATTTTTTTTTTTTTTTTCAGTTGAACTTTAAAGCAAACAGCTCAAAAAAAATGCTTTTAAACAATAAGATCTGTAAGAGATCACCAAGTGTGTCTTGAAATGTACTGCTCTAAAACTCTCTTATGTGCTTTGATTTTCTCACAGTACATGTAAGATTTAATTTTTCGTATTGTTCATTGCCACCATCCATTTGTATACATGGATAATATATGACACTTCTTTCCTATGATGATTTTCACAAGACCATTCAATTGCTGTTTCTAGGGCGTGATTTGAGAAACATGAAGAAAATTGTGGGATATTAGTTTTAATTAATCTGAAAAGAATTTCAAATTTAAAAAATGTTCATTTCAATATATAGAGGCTAATGATCAAAGAAGCTAAATACTTCTAGAAATTCTTTTTATACACTAATTTCAGCCAAAGAGATAAAATGGCAATTTTAAGAGAGAAATAGTGACATTTCTTACTTCAGCATTCAGAATCTGTGAACATAAATATTTTGCTGATGCTAACAAAGAATTCCTTTTCTATTTGTCAGCTTGAAAGGCAACAGTAATCACTTACAGAAGTTTATAATCCTTAAAGCAATGGTCTTACCAAGAACCTGCCTTCAATAAAAGATCTTAGAAAACTTCAACTGAACTGTTCTGTGCTTTGGATGTCTTCTTGCACCGGAATAAGAGGATTTTCTTTATTTGCAGTACTGAAATAGCAACTTAGGTTGGTTGATGTGTCTGTGTTGTCTCTCTCTTGTAATTTCTATCTCACATAGTTTTTTTGAAAACAAATACAGTGCCTATCCATTCTGTTTATGATCTGTTTTTATCATCACACACTCTGCACGCAGTTGCTGGGCATGGGCTTCCATGGATTTTGTTTGACAGAATTGGCTTCCAGAAGGATTTCAAGACTTTAGGTGCTTTCTCTGAAGCTCTTCAAGACTGTTGCAGTTTGGTATAGCTAAGTTCACAGTAAAGTTTATTTTCTGTGGGAAGTTTAACGTCACACCTCATATACATTGTATGCGTAAGAGTCAGAAAACAGCTGCTGACAAAGATGTTTCCAGCACTCATGTATTTGAATAGTTATTCAATTGCATATCAAGTTTTAAATTACGCTTCCTCATCACAATTAACTGCTGGGAAATAAAGTACCAAGATGCAAATAGTAATGCACTTGTACACCTCATTACTGTTTAATATTTCATCTAACATAAGTGAATGAATTTACACTATTTTTAAATAAACAAAAACAATGGTTTATTCCAAATACAAACACTTGCTATGTCATCCTCAGGAGATTAATTTACATATTTTTTGGTCCATATATTTCTCAGATACCTCATGGTTCTTACCTTTTTAATATTGATAAGAGTGTAGAATAACAGAACTGTATTTTTAAGGAATCATATAATCATAATTAGAAAATAGAAGCATAATGGGAACATAATCATGGTTTATGAGCAGATAGCAAGTGATGACACAAGATACTGTATTTTGCTTTTATTAAGGACCTTCAACTCCTATTAACCATAAAAATACAGAAGCAACATGTTAGTCCTGGCCTATAAAAGCTGACTGTCCAGTTTTAATTAGTAAATGGTCATACAAACTTAAAAAATTAATAAGAAAATTAAAAAGAATAAAAACCAAGAAAGTTGAAACAAAACAAATACATTACTTTAATAGACCACAAAATAAGTGCAGATGAAATATTTCTGATTAGGTTACACATGGAGTAGATGTCAGTCTAAACTGACCAGTCTAACTGACCCATAGTAGTATGTCCATAGATTGTTCTCGCTATCACGGGGTAATGATTAACCCCACAATTATGTGCAGTAATTCTGTAATATGATGCTATATTATTTTCTTAAAATATATAGCACTTCTAAGTAGTTAGCCATTTATAATTTCATAATTCCATATACTAAAATCAGTACAATTAAGAAGTTATGTGAGTTTAAGGCATAGCAGCACAACTAAGCAGTTATGTGAGTTTAAAGTATACTCTGTCTTCCAATATTCAAAATTTATGTAAAGGGAGATGCCCAGACTTTTCACTTGGAATTCCATTAAAAAGTTCTTTCCCTAGAAGATTTATTCATGTAGGTGGTAAGTTTTGCATTTAACCTTTGTTCTTCATAGCAATTCTGTACTTTACCTTGAAGACCAGGAATATCACCAGGTGATCTTAAAAGAGTGTGTTCAGTTTGATGGTCTTACAAGGTCATCTGTTTTTTCTTTAAAAAATTATGTTTGTAGATGAAGTTCTTATCACTAGGCCAAATTCAAAATGAAGAGAGAATTCTTCATTGCTTAGCTTCTTAAAAATTACAAATGCTAGACTAGATTAATAAAATTTATTATGCCATTTGTTATCAGACCATACTATTTGTTTCTTATACTTAGCATAAGTACAAAAAGAATGAACAGATTTGATTTTGTAATGTAAGCAGTCCCTAGTTTTCTCCTGGAAGCTGTCTGGTTGCTGGATGTCACTGATAAAAGTGAAGGAAAAATTATCAAACTTTTTCTATTTCCTAGAACATGAAAAAATAATTGAAAAATTCTAATTGGGCCTTTTGCTCCTGTTATGCTGAACTGATCAATGGGGAAAACAGCCAGGAGGAGTCCTCTCTGAAGACCATAGCAATTATGTGTGTTGTCAACCTACACAGATGTTCATTTTACATTAATTTTCTGTGTTATTCAAGCAGCTTTCAAATTAGTGTAATCAAAAACATTAATGACCTTTAAAAAGCAAAGCAAACATTAGCAATGGAATGTTAAAGATGGAAATCTTCTGTATTTGATATCAAGCTGTCTATCAAACTACAAATATTTGTAAAATAGTGGGCACTAAGAGAGAGAGAGTAAATTCATTAACCAAATATTGAAAAACTATATGTGTGGCAATAAAAATTTCCATCTCTGATTTCATCTTCATTTTCCCCAATTTTTAGCTGTATGCCCTGATACAAACATCTCTTAATCATAATTTCTTGTGTGTAGTGTACGAAAATACTTTGCAGGTGCTGGACTTAAAATTACCACTTCAGCTACCATTCAAATGGACACAGGAATGCAATTTCATCAAAACTATAAACCCTTATGCTTCCATTGTCTTTATGCAGCTGTCTCGAGGACCATATGTACATGTAATTATATAGCTGTATTACACATAATTTTTCTTCCTGTTTTATTTGTTTTCTTCTTTGAGCCTGGCCATTTCTGTTGCAGTATTTTATTTTACTGACGCTTCTCTGTACAAACTACTGTGACTTTCAGAGGGAGACATGGATGGAGGCAAGATATGATACGGAGTCAAGACTGGAGTATTAGTTACAGAAAAAAAAAATTAATGACTCATATACTTAGATTTTTGAAACTAGTATTTTCTTCATTGTCTTATGCTTTTATCATATGAGTAGCAATTTCAAAGGCTTCAGAAGGATATAAGTAACATGATTACAGCATTCTTTTGTATTACAGTGCATGTGTCAGATTACAATGACAGTGAGCATCATCATACTTGGCTTCCTGTGAGATACCTCTTATTTATCGCCTCTATCACATATTTTCTAATTGCTTAAGTGTTTTGTGCATTTTGACTAGGTTATATTTATGCTATCAGTAATGTATAGATAGATGTTTTCCTATAAGTCTGAACCTCAATATGTCTATACTACTTTACTGTGAGTTAGACAACAAAAAAAAAAGAAAAATAATTAAAAAAAAAAGAAGAAAAATAATGAAAAACCCCACAAACAAACAAATTGAACCAAACCCCACCAAAAAAAAATCAAAACCAAACACAAAAAAAGCCCCATAATAATATCTGGAGGGGTTGTTTTTTAATGTGTTGAGAAATATTTTGTTTTTCCTTACTGGAAATCCTTTGGTAATGTTAGTGTAAGGCAGGGGGTGGGGCAGCAAGTGTCTTTTAGGTGTTTTCTTTGTTTTGAGACTGCAAAAAGAAAGGGATTTAATATTAGTTATTGTTTTACCACTGCAAGTGTTATGATTGTAAGGTTTTTTCTGAATTGATAGCTTCCCTCTCCCCCTTTGCCCCTACCTTCAGTCTAGAGCTGCAGTATACAGATATTTCTTTCCATTCTCTTACTTTTTCAGAAATCTAGAAAGGTTCAGAAAGGTTCCCTGAGGTTTGTGTAGTATTTACAAGTAGGCTTCTTGTGTTTCTCTAAGGAAAAACAGGGAATGTTTTGTATGTTATATTTATCATTCTTAAATTTTGTTTTCCATTTAATATGTAAACCATTTTCCAAGGGGAATTATCATTTCATTCTTTTGCTTTCCACTTACTACTTCATTTCAGTTGTAACTCATCAGTGCATTTGGCAATTCTACAGCTAGTTTCTCTGTCTGAGTAATTTATGTAGATTAGAAGCAATGAAGATCTGAGAATTGACTCCCCTGTGGTCTTTTTCAACACTTTACTTTCTAATCACTTTACTTTAATCAGTTCTTTATCTGTTCCCATGTTTAACCTGAATCTTTCCTGCTCTCAGTTTAAGATGAAGATTATCATTTGAGACCTTATCAAAGGGTTTATGTAAATCCAAATTAGGGTGCTTGTACTCCTATTATCAATTTTATGTCTAACTTTGTCAAAAAAAAATGGTTTTCAAGACCTAAATTTCTTTAAAATTTTTATGAAGGTAAACTGTATTTGTTTTAAATTGCTGACAATTATTTAACTCTCATCATCTTTAAATGTGTTGCATGCTATCAAGTAAATGTATTGGGGCAGAAGACAGGTTCAGGCTGTCAACTGACCCTGGCAGATACAATGGAGTCTCCCCTAACTTTTCCCCCATTCTCAACTTACTTTTATACTATTTATGTTTAGATGGAGCTTGAGTGAATTTAGTCATTAAATACCTTTGTTACTGATGGATGTAAAATTGTCTCGCTTTGCTTTTAAGATACACTCCATAAAAATATAGAGTGCCTGCCCAGTGGGGGGTGATCATACCTTGGAGGCAGGTACTTTTGGGATGGAGGTGTGTGTTAATATTACAGCTAGACTTTAATGAACCAAGTTCATCTGAGAAGGGTTTTTTTTGCACAGTGGTTGACTTAGCAGGAGAACATCTCTCTCCATTGGTTGACAGATGCTATGCAGTTTATCAGCTTCAAAGTACCATCGAGTTCCCCTCCCTGCAAGGATTTCCACAGAGCCTGGCCGAGGTGACTCTATTCTACCTCACCCTCCATTCCATCCGCCTTAGCAGGTGCTTACTGTTGGAGCAGCCAACCATGTTCCATCCAGGCAGTAGCAGCTGCATTTTGTCCTGTAATTTCTGTGCTGTTACAACTGGTGTTAGGATGTGAATGTTACTTCTCAGTTTCCTCTAATGTTACCCCCATCCATCTTTCCACAAACTGCCATTAAACAAAACAGATTATCTTTCAACTGTAGTGACGCCTGGGTTCCTGATGTTTAGGGAGGTATAATAGAAAATTTGCTTTCTAAAATATACTAGAATACTTTGCATTTCACAGTATGTAGAATGAATACATTTGACAAGAGTAATATAGATCAACACATTCTGAAATAACACTTCAAAAACTGATCAAAATGTTTAAGGACAGAAGAACTCAGTAATGTTTTAGAAAGATCCTTTTGTTCACTCTGCTCTGAAACAGTTTATAGTGAATGGCTGCCACGGTAACATACTTAATTTAGCAACCTTTAGAACAACACTGGCCCTCAGTTTTATGAACCTCTTTTTCCACAGAGCAATGTTAGAATTATAATTATATAATTGCCACCTATAATTATAGCTATTACTCACTTTAGATAATACAAAAATCCATCAACTCTGTATTTATGTAGCAGCACATGCTTGTGTGATAAGGCCCGTACAATCAAAAACATATGCTCAAGTTTGGAACAGTCATATTTCCTTATAGTGAGAATGTCAAAAGTCACTATTTACAATAAAAGTATCCATTCTGTTCACTGTAAAATAAACCCCAATACCCCCAAATGGCACCACATCAATGGCAGTACCAAATAGTAAAAGAAATAGCAGGAAAAAAGTTTAAAAAATAAAAGTAATTTATTGTGCTTTTAGTATGCTATTGAACAAAAACTGAACTTTTATTAAAAATACCTTTTTTTCCTGTGTAACAGGAGAAGTGTGAATTTACCAGTCTGTTTTTCACCATATGGTCATATAAGTTTATCTTTCTTATCCTTCAGACTACAATATATTATTTTAGCACTGACTTTCTGAACAAAATAGCTTTGTTTCCAGCTGAAAATATATGTAGCTATCCTTTCTGCAATCCCCAAAATAACCAGTTTATCTATTCTCAAATCCTCAGAACAAGCAATTATCTACTCAGAAGCCATTTCATGTTATCTTTGGTAACACAAGAAGAATTTGTAAGGCTAAATGCTGACTGATTTTAGTTCATAAGCAAGTACATTTTTTTTCAATGGTAAATTTTTAAACTTCATGAAATGTGCATATTATTTAAATTTCCACATTTTTTGTTTCTGTAAACCTTTGTTTTTGAAGGTTGTTGATTTAGAAGTACCTGGCTATTTGTTGCTTGATCAGCTTGGGATAGCTATGGATATCTCCTTCAAAATCATGCTTCTACCCCAAACTAAAATTCTAACACTTGTCTTCATTGTTTGTGCATATTTGAAGTTTCAGCTCAGCAGTTTCTGGTTATTTTGAAGTACTCAATGGCAGATAAGAATGTTATTGCAGGAAAAAAATTATAGAGATTCCTGAAGTCATGAATACTTCAGAGATAAGGGACAAAAGCTGTATTAAGTAATAAACAGGTTGTAATGCTGAACATCCTTCTGCCAAAATAGGTTCTCAAGCTTTCTGAACAGAAGTGGGAATCTGCAATACCTCTTTTCACGACAATCCAGTTAGTATACAGGGCTTTAAATGAAACTAAACTCCTTTTTCTTATATTTCTCAATATTTCCCCTTGTCAAGGTGACATAGTGACACAGAGTAGTTTTCTAAATCTACCGTGTTATTTACTACAGCATAATAATTTTTTTACTGAAGATTATTAACTTACTTTAAGGAAGTTTTAAAATATATTTAACTGCGATTTGGTTTATAGCCTGTATATGAAGGCATCATGGCTCTTACAAGCAGTTATAAATAAGTGTAGGAAAGCGTGAAAAACTTCTCTGTTTCCTTATATTTACAAATACTTTTTTTTTTCTTCACCCCTGCTTGTACATTCCCACTCAAGTACTTTGCTTTTTTCTACAACTAAACTCTGGGAACACTGTCACTAAAAACTTTGTTAATGGCAGAAAAGAAATCAGTCTGTTTTTTATTAACAGACTCCTTCTGAAAATTGTGCTTTTGGAATAGAGTGAAACATTGCTATCATACACGTATGCAGTCTTGGGGGTATTATCTCCTGTTTTCCCATTGAAGGGAAAAGGAAAGTTTCAGTTACCATTTTAGTACTTTTAAAGCAATGAAAATAAATGAAAAACAACAGATGCACTGAAGTGAGACAGTAAATTTTATGTGCTCTTATCAGAAAGCTGCATTTATGAGACTTCCACTCTATCGGGATATGCCTCCAAATGCTACAACCTAACAGGAAATAAGGCAAGATTTTTGAGAAATATGTACTCTGTGATTACTGAAGTCATGAAAAGAATGAGAAATAAGTTGATTTTAGTCCTAGAGCTCTGGAAACAGATTTATTGCTTTGTTTGTTTCCTGAGTCTGTAAATTAACTTATTTAATGCAAAAAATGTAATAAAATTTTTAAATAGATCAGTAAATAGGAAATATGAATAATCAGTTAATACTTTTCTTAAGTCTGTGTGTGTACCATACAACACTACCATATGCTAAGTTGTGCACGTATGCTGGTTTAAAGGTAAACCGACAGGAGAAATAAACTGAACACAAGAGACATTATAAGTCAGAGTTGCAATTTAATAATAATATTACAATAAATGCAATGGCACAAAGAGAAATTGGTTTTAACCCACAAAACCCAGAAGTATAACCCAGCCCCCTGGAGCACAAACACAATGGTGTTTGTTAGCCCCTGTGCTGAGACCCATGTGGTTCCCCCTGAGTCCAAAGCAAAAAGAAGTGAGAAACCTGTTGGTGCAGATAACGGTTGCAGTCTGGTTGAGAGTGGTGATCTCCTCCTGTCGAGGTTCTGGTCCTCCTCTGGATGTTACAAATGGTCCCCCAAGTCCCCAAACCCCCAAGATTATATCCCTCAGGTCCAGGCGGGACCACCCAGTACCTCCCCCAGAGCAGGAAATTACACAATGGGTGATCTCACTCTGTGAGTCATAGGGTATTTTGGAATTGTTGATGGCCCATCAGCAGACATGACACCTCAGGCTGGGTGTGGAGGTGCTAACAACTTCCTGGAAGGGAGTTATCACAACTCTTATCTCACAGGTGTCTTTCTCACAGGTCAGGTGTGCCCTCGGCCACTACTGCAAATGGTCCATTGTTAAAAGTTCATGGGAAATGAATAGAGGATATAGAATACATAGTTTTGGTCACACCCACACAGTGATAAACTGGTCCCACCTGCTGAACTGGGACAGTATACTATTTATTTTTATGTATTTAGTATTATAACACCTAACAATTCAGAATTCTTGTTGTGCAAGATGTTGTCAATTGGAGAAATAAAAACTGGTTCTGACCCACTGAAAATTAAAGCAGAAGTGCTACACAAGAGACAACAGGTGAATAGGAAAGGAACAAGATACAAGAAATTGCTGGACTACAAAATTCTCTGTAGGCATAGTCACTTGCATTCCAGGCATTGTTGAAAATTCTGTAAGTACCACATAGAACAAGTACTGAAATATGCTTATACTAATAAGGGAGTTTTGCCATAAATGCAAAAATAAGTGGTAGGTCAGCACTTAGGAGCTACCCGAATCACATTGAGCATAATTTTCTTTAACCTTTTGGCAATTCCAAGAGTACATGACATTTCATGAACCCTGCAGTTTCCTTGATGAGGAACATAGAAATACATGGAGGGGAACTTAATTAAGATTATATATATATATAACTAACAAATGTGGTTTACTTAGTGTGTACGTTCTGAGATATCACTAATAATACCTTATCTTCTTTGAACAGATAAATATTCCATTTCTACAGATTGCCAAAAGGAACTGCAAAAGACTTCAAAGGTAAGGACCTCCTTAAAAATAATGCTTCAAATGATTATTCTTTCTGGTTTATGATTTAGAAGATAAGATGGAGAATGTTAATTCTTTCTCACTCTCTGGCTGATAACAGAGAATTACAGATGACATGAATTGCCATGGACTTTGACTTCCTGTTTGTGAAGCTGTTTATGTATAAAAGACAAATTTTCACTTTACTCTTGCTTGAAAGGATAAATTTAATAATTTGGTAACTGTAGAAAAAAAGGAATCATGTGTGAAAATAAAATATTAGGCTCTTGTAACATCTTTACCATATCTTTACCATCTTTTTGCAAGATTAAAAGAAGACTGTTAGGCTACTAGAAAATTAAACTTAGTTATGATACTCTGTTTCAATACGAAAGCTTGCTAACTTCACTTTTTAATTTTTACTTGATGCAACTTTCATTCATTCTTCTTAAGAAATACAGATTTTACTTTAGCTTCAAAGATTTAGGTTTTTTTTGAGAGCTCTTTGGTTTTTGAATACATTTGTTTTAACTTTCAACTGGGGGAAATAACTCAGTGTCATATTGTGTTCAGACTGTTGTTTGTGGTACTTCATTGTTCTTCAGCTACGTCTCCTTTTGAAATAGTTGACTTTTAAATTGTTCTGTCCACCCTTATAGAAAATATTCTTTCTCTCAAGGATATAGGTAACAGGACACAAGGTTTCACTAAAATTGTTATTTTTAAGTCATGAAGTTAGAGCGGATGACAAGGACATGGTGGTCTGCTCTAAACTTGGATTTGGTAACCAGAAAGAAAGCAAGACCAGTAATTTATTGTTCCAGTCACCGTATCTGTGCCTACTTTACTTTAAAACACTGGATACTCTAAGAGCCTATTATATGTCATTTATGCATGTGCTTTAATGCATATACATACAAGGATGGGAGACTCTCTATCAATTAATATTTAGCCATACTTTTCTACGTTGCCTTATAAAACAAAGTCCCGTAATTACTTTAGCCTCCAAAAACATATCTTATGAATTATAGATATTAATGGAGGAAAGGGAGAAATTCTGAGAAAGTTCCACAAGCTTTTGGGGATTATGCCAGATATTATCTGAGTACTGGACTTTTATGGGACAAAAACGTGTAGGTGGAGTATCTAAGCTGAGGAAAAAGTCAGAGGCTCATCTCAGATGATGCTGTATTCCCAGAAAGGGGTTGGACAGACCAAGAACTTCAAGCCTGGTCTTATGTCCCATAAGAATATCTGAAATATTCAGCCTTTCACTATTCTGGTTTTGGTACTCTTACTAATTTTTTATTGGCTTTTTTAGACTTTATTAAAAAAAATCTAGAAATTAATTTTTTCTTCTTGATTGAAATCCTAGCATCTTGTGAGACATGGGAAATCATTCACATTATGCCTCAATGTGCTACCTAACCCTCTCTTTGTATTCTTCCAATATACCTGCAATGCTTAGATTGATCAAAAACCTCCAAATTTTCAATAGTCTATTATACTTCCGAAATTATGAAGGAAATCATATTATAAAGTGGCAGATGTTTTTTGTATGTGTAGATGTGTTGCCAAGTTTGTCCCATTTTTCACTTTTTCTTTTCAGGTCTTGTCTTTATATAGAAATATAATTGATGTAATTTGTTCCTTTCCCAAGTAACTCAGATAGACTTTGGTCATCCATGATTTAAATAGCATTGACTAAGGGAAAATATTTCAGTAAAAGTAGGGGGAAAAAGAACTTTAGCAGTGAAAAATATGGAACAGTTAAAAAAAAAAAAAGGCATAGTGGAAAAAAAGTGCAAAGGAGAAAAAACAGACAGGGTGCCGTTCTCCAAGGTCCTATTTGAGTGCCACTGGAGGTGCCCAGGAGAATCATCATTGAAGGACCTAAAGTATGAGGATAAGAAAATACATGTCATATTTCTGACAGGTACATCTAACTATGAATAAAAAAAGCCCTATTCAGCATAGGAGGTTAAGGGAAGAATAAAACTAATGACATTACAATTCTCTTGAGAAGTCTCGTTTTGTTTATTAAATAAGCAACTCTAGTAAGATAAGTAAGAAGAACTGCTTAGTCTGGCAGTGTTAATTGATGCTGTCCTGGGAGTTTATTGTTATGTATTACTCTTTTTGTCCTTTCATGTAAAGATGTCAGCACATTGTATCTGACAGGATGTACTGTATATTATAAATTATTCTAATTGGGATAGAAAAATGGCCATCAATTCTCACTACCCTGTATATTTAATGCATGACTTTAATTTGTACATAATATTAATTCCCAAGTATGAGGATTATTTTGGGGTATACTTTAAGTGAATATTTTTTCTATGATGTCTTCAGATGAAAAGTAGCTTATTCCAGCCAGCTAAAGTTTGACACACATAGATATATTTCCCCACACAAATTCAGTGAACACATGGATACAACAGCTGCATGATAGGAAATGAGAACAAGAGATAAAAGGAATAGAGCCATTCAGGGCTGACATGAGATGCCTGAAAGAGAGTTAAACACAGTCTTGCACTGTCTTCTTTTTGAGCACAACTAGTATTGACAGCATTGCTACAAAACCAAAGACAGGGACAGGAAATGACAAGTATCACTTTATTCTCTTTTGTATTATCTCCTGAATGCATGGAATGCAAGGATGGGCACACTATATCTTGCAAAGGTGGGGGGTTTTCCCTTCTGTAATTCTGGGGCATGTAAAGTTTTAGAGATTTTTTAAAGTAAAATTAATAAATTTCAATGCCGTGAATTTTTAATCCTGAGAGCAATTATTTCCAAGGAAGATAGCTCTCTGTACATCTGAATTTCATTAGTATAGTGAGGTAGCTTGTAGCCATTTCAATATATAAAGCCGTTTGGGAGACATTTGTTACCTCTCAAAAAAACCCCCCAAAAAACCCCCAAAAAACAAACCAAAACCCCAAAAAACCAAAAAACCACCAAAAAAACTGGTGGAGATTTTTTTTTCCAAAACTTCAGTAAAAAACTGACAAATAAAAATAAGTACTATTTTCTGTAGCATAATTGAGCAAACAAGTGTGTTCTGTTTTAGGCCAATCCTCTCTATATTGAACACATTATTGCTCTTCCTGGTAAAAAGTGATGGAAGTACTTTGAGGGCATGTATGCTAAATATTTATTTATGACATGGCTTATTGCCTAACATTTTTCTCCTTAAAGGCACATATATTAAGTAGTAGGGCATTTCAGTTACTTGTTATTTACTGCCTATGCATTAGGAAGAATTATGAATTCAAGCATGGATCATGCATTTTGTTTAAAAATTCATTTGCCAAACAGGTATGTTTCTAATAAGCGAAAAAGATACTGTTCCCACCACTGCTGTTTTCAGCTGTGTGACAGAAATAGCTGTTGTGATGAAAAAGAGATAGATAGTCTGTGAAAACCCTTGACAGATGTATGTAGTGGTTTTCAAAGGACTGAAGTGATTTGGGAGCCTAGTTTCAAGAAAAAGCCATGTGACTTAGGAGCTGATGTCTAGCAGAAAAAAATGACTTTGGGCAAGATCCATAAACACACTTAGGCATGCAAGACCTAATATTCAGAACCAGGTGTAGGCACGTACATTCCTTATAAAGTGCACAAAAAGGGTTAAGCACCTCTGAAGTACATCCACAGTCAAGAATGTATGGAGAAGACATTTACCTATAGTTAGTCATTAGGAAATTCCAGGGTGTAGTGAAAATGATAGTAAAGTGACAGGATTTCTAATCTTCTCAGGGTTTAGGATTAATGCTACTAAGTGGTTCAGATGACTAAATCTTGTTCTTGTTTCTTTCTTTTAGTATATAGAACTGAGGTTACCTTTTTAAAAATGTAATAGGTGATTTTTCCCTGAAGGGCACAATTAATATGCATTCTACTTACTGTACTCCAGAATCCTGTAACTGATTGTATCAGGACCCAGGCAAGATTTATTGGTACCTCTCATGGTTTTAAAATATTACAAGAAAAGATCCCTTCTTTTACATTCTTTTGTGAACAAATTATATTTGCAATAACAATAGCAGAATCAAGTGTCCACACAAATGTAAATTCTTAGCTTCAATCTAGTGAGAGCCATACTCATTAGGAGAGAGTTTCATTAGGCAACAGTAATTTCTTCCTGTCCTGTAGAGTCAAAATAACAGGTGCAGTTAACCAAAGAGAAAAAACTGGTTTGGGCTTAGTGGTTAAATTTGGAGAACAGAGTTAGAGTTCAGATCTATTACCATGCATATAGATTCAATATGCATTTAACATGAAATATGTACTAAATTACATAAAGTTTTACTGATTAGATGAGAGATATAGAACTTCCCTTGGCCTGTCTTTGGACACTAAATCCTGTTTAAAAAATCTAGATTTACAAAAATATCAGTAATATTCTCTTTGTGGTGTCCTTACACACAGACACTACGTGATTCAGTATCATCGGTCCAAATATGTACAGTTAAATTGTTTTATCCAGGCTCATTCAGAAAGAAGAAATATTCAGGTTTTATTTGCTTTTCTTTTTTGATCTCTGCACAGTCTAGCATCATACTGACACTGAGAACTGTATAAAAATTTGTGAATGTTTTTTCATTCCTTATCTATGAAATAAAGCTTTTAGCCTGAAAATTACTTCTTTGGGAAGTTTATAAAATAAGAATAAAACCCTAATCTTCTGCTGCTTTTTCTATTTGAGGGACTTTGGATTTTTAATTTTTTTTTAAATATAAACAGGCGCTTCTGGCAACTTTGTCTCATCAGCTGGATTTACATAAATCCTCTACTGAGGAACAGGAATTGACTATAGAAATTCTCCTGTTAACCTCACTTGTCCAACAGCAAGAAATGACAGGAATCTATTCTGCCTTTTCCTGTTGGCATTCAGCATGCCAGTTGAGGGATTAAAATTTATATTTCTACAATGCACTGGGAGAAAATAAGTAGCAGTCTCTGTCAGAGTACATAACTGATCTTCTCTACTTGGGGTTTTGCTTATTAAATCTCTCTCCCTCTCTCTGTGTGTATTACACCACCATACCTCCTATCTTTGGGATTCGGGTTGTGTACTTTTTTCACATAGTCATGTCTGAATCTTGTCATGCACCTGAGTTCAATAGAAGTTCTAGGGAACAAAATGGTTTGGGGACTGCCGCATATTCCAGGAAAAAAAAGTGCATATATCTCCTGTCCCTTCTGTCCTTTCTACACTGTAAAGGGTTGTCAAGCTCTGGAATAAGCTGCCTAAGGAAGTTACTGAGTCACCATCCCCAAAGGTATTTGAAAGAGATGTAGACACTATACTTAGGGATATGGTTTAATTGTGGGCTTAGTAATGTTAGATTTATGTTTGAACTTGATGACCTGGTCTTTTCCAACCTAATAATTCTATGATTCCTACTGAGTCCCACCGAAGCA
This sequence comes from Pithys albifrons albifrons, assembly GCF_047495875.1. NCBI lineage: Eukaryota > Metazoa > Chordata > Aves > Passeriformes > Thamnophilidae > Pithys > Pithys albifrons. The sequence goes on from NC_092462.1 coordinate 40,532,844, forward strand.
GGAAACTCAGCAGGAGACAGTAAACTTCTAACCTCTTCAGTGCAATTGTGCCTCAACTGCTCTCTTTTCTAACACCTTCCCACATCTTCTTTCCTCCCCAGTTCAAGGTAAAAGATTTCAGTTTTATTTTTCCCTACATAGTCCCCCCTTGGCTGTTCTTTATATTGCACAGTGAGGATTTCTTTTTGAAATGCTCTGCTATCCTCAGTTACAGGTGTGTCTTGGAGCTTTCTGTTATTTCACATTCAACTTTCTGGTACACCATTTTTAAGATGTCATATGGTAATTGCTAGCACAAAAGACTTGAGAAAATGACTGTAATATGTTTCAAACTGTTACACAATTTGTGGACTGTACATGTCAGTAACCTAAGAACATACTCAATAATATTCAGAAATGACAAGTTATGCTTATTTTATGGCACATGATTTAACAGTTAAACTGTGGAGTCATTTAAAGGCACTACATTATTCTACCTGGAAAACGAAAATTACTTATATTAATATTGCCAAGTTCTGCAATCCAGTCAGAGTGATATAAGCAGATAGACTAATATAGCCAACTAACAATGTTTGCTTCTGTCACTCTCAAAATGGAGATTAGAGTTGTTATTGTCAAAGCAGCATTATATGTAACTAGACAGTAATTAATAGCACAGGTAATGAAGGAACTATAACTTAGCTGCATTTCAAAATCTCTATATTTTCCAGTTTATTCCTTCAACTTCTATTTGCAGAAGTGCATTCTTGCTTGCAGCCCCAGTTTTGAATTGGTAAACTAGCCAAGGAAGGGTTGATACACATGCTTGAGCTATTTTGTTTCACAGGGTTTTGACATTTGATTCTTGAATCTCTCCTTACTCGTTCTGTCATGTATTTCAATTGAGCAAAACAAAGCTGAAAACAGGTTTGGTTTTCCCTCTCTTGTTGTTAGTATCTGGAGGTCCTCTTTTCAGAGTCGTGTGTCTGTTTCAGAAATTGTGTATCTCTAGTTCACTGATAGTTGTAAGAACAACTCAGCACACTATGTCAGGAGTTGTCTATCAAGAAGAAATGGAGTCATAATAAATATCTAAACAAGAAATGAGAAGCACAGCAGAGCAAAACTAAAGTCCTTCCCCCTGAAGGGACTTGCTTATTTCAGACATAGGATGGGATTTAAATCCTCAAAATATTGCCTAAATATGATGAATTATACTCTTGCTATGCCTCCATCCCCCTAATCTAAATCTGTAACTTGCACACACAAAATAATACTAGCAATCATTCTAGCTCCTGAAGTAGTCTTTCATACCTCCTGGTATCCCAGGCACATTGCTTTTAAAAAATTGCAGTTTGAGCTTTGGTCATCAAAGTGTCTATAAAATTTCACATTTCATTACAGTTTACTTCTGCCCAGAATTGCTTTCTGTTGGCATGTTGCATGGTGTTTCCTTCTAGTAATAGGGAATGTTGTGCATAGCATTGTAGTTGTTGCAATCCTGGTACTTTAAGGAGCTTATTTTCATTCTATAATCTGCATACTCTACTAGCTTTCTATTGTTTTTGTAAAAATCTGTTTTCCCTGATACAATCTGATTATACCATATGCATTACTTGCACAGCTTAAAGATCACTTCCTTCCAGTAGTCTGTAAATAGTAAAAGTATACTTCACCCCTTTTCTCTGTGGTTGGTTTTGTTCAGATTTTGCTTCATTTGTGTTCCTATTATGGTATTACTCTTTAGCATTAAAAGCATGAACCTCTCACAGGTGACACATCTGGGCAGCTAGGACAGTTCTTCCCTCACTTCTGTACATTTGTCCACATCCTGATACTTCTTCTCTTAGAAAATTTGTTCCTAACAGCACCACAACCAATTGGTTGTCTCCAAAGACTAGGTTGTGTGAGTTCTCCATCAGACTACTGCACTTAACCTGCTGTAGTTTGTGTGAGGCCGAAGAAGCACATCCCTCTCTGTGAAGCAGAGAATTTATTATATGTTTAAGTCTTAATAATTTGTTCAAAGACTGTCTTAATTTTTAATTAAATATTTAAATATTGAACAATCTTTAATAATAATTTTTAAAAAATTATTATTTTAAATAATATTGATATTTTGTATTTAAATATCCAAAGCCTTATTACTAGTCCATTTATGATGATAAGAATGCCTGTATTTTGAATTACATTTGTATTCACCATTCTGGGGCCACCCAAGGTCTTAGAGGAAAGTTGCTGAGTTGTCACCATCCCAAGTATGAGTCTCAGAGTGGGGAGGTTCCTTCCCTCAAGGAGGTATAACATTTATGAATACGGTTTCTTCTTCTCTTTAGGGTCACCGTCGGGGCATTCTGTTTTCGTTACCATGCTCTTACTCAATGTATGTATGTGTTGTGTTTTACATACTTGCGTTCTTGCTCTTTTTTCTACTTCTTACCCTTGAAACTGGTTTTTTTCTCTCTCAGGATTTTATTTCCTTAGTAACCAGAAACTGACTGTGCTTGAGTTATCTGTAATCTTTTAGTTTCAATTTATGTCTTTACTTCAAGGCATTTGCTATCATGCTATGTCTGTATTCCTCAAGCCATCATTTCAAAGAAGGGCCATAGACAGGTCTACACAGAACAAGGTCTTGATAGTACTATCTGTTAATTACAAAATACACTGGTCATCACACATCATAATTGTGAAGCAAAAACTGAACCAAATTAGGTAACAACCATTTGGTGATTGATAATTTTGATCATAGCTAAACAAGCTCAAACGGGTATAGGCAGGCGAGGACCAGTCCAGACAAAGCCTAATGAGGCTCTTGTAGTCAGTGATATGGAAAGCCTGCAGCCAGTTTTCAGAGCGCTCTATTAGTGGGACTACAAGACTGCATTTCCTTATTTCATGCTTTGGTTGATGAGTATTTATTGCAACAAGAAGAACTTTTTTTATTTTGTGTGTGTGATTTTATTACATGTTTTGCATTAGGGATTTAAAAACATTTTCAAAGCATAACAGTATATTTTCCCTGTTGCAGGATCACACTGTGACTAAATTTGATAAGCTAAACTGCCTTCTAAAATGGGCATTTTGTCTGACCCTTTAGTTATGTGATTTTGACTTTCACTGACTTCTTTTTGCACTTTCACTACTTCTTTGAAACATGCACATCAGAAATGCAATTAAATAAAATCTGGTCATGCTTATTTGGAAAATTTATGCCATCACAAGGCAAGTTCTGTGTTAACAAAGGCACAATCTTTCCAGTTAAAAGTACATGTCAGGTTATTATGGAAGGAGTGGTGGGAGTGGGACATATGCTGGTTTTTGCATTGTGGTAAGTGAACAATGAAATTTGTATTATGGTGAATTCATTTAAAAACAAAACAAAACAAAAAACGCCTATGCTTAAGCCTAAATTGCTACATTTAGATTTGTATGCCAGAATAACTGCACTTGCATTTAGAAGTGTAAAGCAGTTAGCATCTCCTGCTAAAATCAGAGAAAGTTGCTGAAAGTCTTCTAATAATAACAACAATGTTGTGATATGGAAAAGTAACATAGTATAGTAGTCTGGGCTTTAATCAATATTCACACAACCAGTTGCTTCTGAGCATTAAATACATCACTGTTTTTTACCATTTTACTATTTCTTAAAAGGGAAACAGTATTTACCACTTCCACCTTTACACTGAAAGTCTGGACGAAAAAAAGAATTACATTTTAACACAGTAAAAAATACGGCATTTTTGGCTTCAGAACGCAAAGAGGAATCAATTTTATTTTTCTCAAATTTTAATTAAATTTTACTTCCAATTAGATTATTTGGGTTTTGTTTCATGTATTTCTTTCTTTGTCTTCCTTCCTTCCCTCCCCTCATATCCTTTAAAGGGCCACAGTTCAATTTCACTGAAAGTTCGGCTCATTATGATAAAGGGAAATTATCTTCACTCTAGTTACAGGAATTTTAGCACTTTGTTCAACTGTGAAAAGGAATATCTACAACTGAATGCTGGCTATATTTTTTTAAAGAAGTATGATGTGTACATAATGAAAGTGACAATTACAGAGAAAAAACTTCTTTGTTTTTTGTAAATTAAAAATAAATAATCTTGTCTCTTAAAATTCAGTGTAAAATGTTGATTCTCTGATATTTATCAAAATACTGTAGTTCATGAGTTTTTATCAGCATTGTTTACCACCATCATTTGCAGCACAGATCTGTTTCTCTACTGTCTCACTTTTGCCCAAGTTTTCTAATACCTTGCCTGATGCAGCCTTAAAAAAAAAAATTGAGGGCATAACTTATTTTTCAACATAAAGCATTATACAAAATGGTTGAAGTGCAGCATTTTTCAAGTTTTAAAAATGAGTTGGAATCCATTACAGTAATGTTGAAAGTCCTGAAGATGAAACAAGGACCAAGAACTTCCTCTGGCTAGTTGAGTACCCTCAAGGCCATTTAAAATAATCATGCCCTTTCTTCTGTTCTCATTCTGGCCTTCCTTTAAATCAAACTGTGATATAACTTCAGAAATACAGGTAAGCAAGAAAAGCCTTAAAAAGGACTTTATACTAATTCAGGAGAGAGATTTTTTTTCTGGACTTTCATAACACACCTACATATCTTACGTCCCAATCTCCTCAATGTCTTAGAAAATTCAACATTGCTAAAGAATGATGTGTTTTAGGAACCATAACATAAAACAGAGGAGAACTTTGGGTTCCATTGAAAATAAGTTGTGATTTTTCAGGGCACAGTTACCCCCAAATATTTTTAAAGCTCTGTAGGATTCTTGTTTGATGTTGGGGTTTACTTTTTTTGTTTGGTTGGTTGTTTTTTTTTTTACAAGATCTTCATTACAACTGTTCAATTTTAGTAGTAAGCATTTGGTCACAATAAAAAAAGTGTATCCTTAAAAATTGAATTGCTAATGATTTTGATTTTTCTGAAGACATGTTTGTACGAGTCTTGAGTACATACATGAAGGAAATGTCTTCCTGCTTTTGCTTTTAAATTCCTGACCTACCACACTATTTCCTGCCCTTTCAAGGATCATATTGAGTTAATATGATGTTTAAAAATTCTTACATCACTGTATGGGGTATAAGGAACTACCTACAGATATGGATCACTTTCTCCACCTGGTAACTTTTGATTTTTGTTGGGTTTTTTTTCAGGAGAGTTGCTATAATGTAGTTCAAGATACAGGAAGGGAAAAAAAAGACCATCACTATTTTATGTATGCAGTGCACTGGGAGGGAATGGAAAGCTTGACATAAATGTACTTTGTATGTTGTTCTAAAATACTGGAGAACTCCATATCCAGTATGAAATTCAATGACTCTCCATATAACTTCCATATTCATTATTTTCAGTAGTCACTAGTGTATCACAATGACTACTAATTCCTTTATACTGACTCTTTTATAGTATAATGAGAAATTACAGTGATCTATATTTGAAATCACTTCTTCCTCATAGTGAATGGCAAAGATTTATTTTCCTTGGATGTAAAATAATATTAGATCATTAGATCATTAAATACCATGAGTTTTAGCATCACCTAGTCCTTCTTAAAAATATTTTTTCAATGATTGAGAACATGAAGTGAATACAAACTTACTATTTAAAGCCAGGAAGTTTGTTTAATGCTTTTAAAACACAAAGAATTTAGAATTTGCCCAGAATAGTGGACTTAAAACCTTGCTGAATTACCGCAGTTCAGAAGTTGTTAGAAAAAGCCTGAATTTATACCTTACTATGGTAATACTCCTTATTCTCTTGTCATCTTGGGGCATGAAGTTGATATTCACAATCTCTACTTCCTATAGAGGTTGCAAATGCAGTTGCAGATTCTCAATGACCATTTTGACCCTGTTTACATCCACTGAGAACTTACAATGTAGGGCAGCAGGTGATATGATTCCAGGCCTCTTGATCACCTTCTGATGATCACAAATATTCTGTATAGGCTTTAAGGAGGTTGTGGTGGGCAATTTTTTATTTATTTTCTCACTAAAGTAAAAAAAATAGTGAAATTGTTTCAGGCACACAAGAAGTGAATAAGGTTTCATTTTTGTGACAACATAAAAACAATACTGAAAGTGTGAAGTAAAATACATATTTTAAACAAGATATTCCTTATTTTCTTTTAATTAAATGAAAACTTCAGTATAGAAGAAAAATACCAAGAGATAAATAGTGTTACATTAGTATATATATTAATTTTTTTAAGCCACCTTAATTGATCTTTGTGTTTGATCCATACATTTCTTTCTTTATTCTTTTGGGTAAATGTCTAATGTTGAAGAAAAATATTTCAGCCATCTGCAACTATAATCCCAACTTAAAAACTGATTAACAAGCTTGTACATTTTGTGTATCTCTGTTCTTTTTTTTAATAATGGCTTTTCACACTCAGATCTCTTGGTGTTTTTTATCTTTACTTTCTCACTTTCTGGTTAGTGTTTTCCGTATCTGAAAAGTATCAGTTTTTTAAGGGTTTTTTTTCAATGTTATTAATAGGACTTCTATTACAAGTAGAATTTAATATTTTAAACAATCCTTTTTGTTCTGAAAATGTTTCAAAATTATTTTCAGTGTGTATGCAAAGTGGGTTGTTTTTTTGACAGAGATAAATGCCTTTTTAAATATCATAACTTTTTTATCATTCTCATCAGTGCCATTTTAACCTATGCAGTTGTAAGACCACCACAATGTCCATCATAAATCAGGTATGATATGTATGTCCTATGCTTTTAATGGGACATACATTATCACATCCTGATTTTCTACCAATTCACAGAATGAAAGTGTCACAAAACAGTTGAGATTTGAAGAGACCTCATGAAATCTTCTACACCAACATCCCTCCTTAAAGCAGAATTGACTAGAACAGGTTTCTCAGATTTGTATGCAGTCAGGTTTTAGATATTTTCAAGGATGGAGACTCCACAACCTCTTCTGGCAACCTGTTCCATTTTTTTGCTCAACCTTCCAGTACAAAAGATTTTTCCTATGTTTAAATGGAATTTCCTGTTTCTATTTTTGACCATTGTCCATGGTTATAGGAGACAATGTGGAAAGCCATGCTAAAGTTAAGATATCCGCTGCTCCCTTCTTCTCCACTGATCAGTTAATGTCATAGCAATGTACCATGCTGGTCAAGCATGATTTCTCCGTTCTAGCTTGGTTTTATCGCCTTCTTGTCATTAATGTGTTCAGAGGGTTATTTTTCCAACATTACTCTATGAACTGACTTTGAGGATGATTAGTCCATACTTTCATGACTCTCCCATTTTGTTCTCCTCATTCTCCCAGTCCTTTGGAACACTCTTCAATTCCCTTCTCATCAGGCATCTCTCTCAGCACTGATTCAAGTATACCATTATGTTTCATTGGCTTGTGCTTCCCAGTAGTGTAAGTGTTCCCTTACATGCTGCTTCTGTGCTAGGAGTGAGTCTTCATTACTCCAGACTTTCCCACTTGTCTGAGGAGAATTGAATTTCTGAAGGAAGTCCTTACTAGTAAATTTCAGGAAGAAAACCTTGACCTTTTTCTTATCCTTTGTCAGCATCCTGACCCATTTAACAGTAAGTAGGTCCACATTTCTTTAACCTACTTTTTGTTTCTGATACACCTGCAGAAGCTCAAATAATTTCTCTTCATTTCAATTCCAGGTAAGTTTTGGTTTTCTTAAACCTATCCCTTCATGTTTGGATGGTGTTTCTACATTGCTCCTGCTTCACCTGTCCAATCTTCCCACATCTTGGATGCTCCTTCCATGTTTGAATATACTCAGGAGTTGCTCTTCATCCATACAGACTTCCTTCCACTGTTGTTTCATTTCCTGTTCATCAGGGTAAGCCATTATTGAGCCTAGAAAAGGTGATACTTGAAAATTAGCCAGCTTTCTTGGACTTTTTTCCAGGACAGTATTCCATGAGATACTCCCACACAGGTCGTTGAACAGGGCAAAGTCACCTGGAGTACTGGGTTATGAGTCTACTTTTCCTCTTGTTCCTTTCTCTCAGCATTCTGAATTGTACCATCTGATGGTCGCTGCAGCCAAGACTTCACCTGACCTTCACATTCCTAGCCAGTTCTTATGTAAGTATGAGGTCCAGCTGGTTCCCTTCAGTATGGACTATATGCATCCAAGCTGAAATACAGAATCCTTCACGTACTAGAGGTCTAAAATTACAGATTTCAGTCTTGATTCTTGAAGGAGAATTACATTAGGTAAGACCTATAAAGTAAATAAAATAAGACATATAATATAAAATAAGACCCTGAAAATAAGGTCAAATTATACAAGATATAAGTTCATGCCTCTCTGGAGATAAATATTCCTGGAGATAAAAATGCATTTTGAGATAGGTCTACAAACAAAATCATGGACTTAAGAAAATTGTAGTTGAGTGTAACACATAGTTTTTACTGTTAGAAATTAATATGTATCTAAAGTGGGTATGTATCTGAAAAATACAAATACACACATTCAATGATAGAATCAAATGCAGTGATTTTGGAGTAAGCCCAAAACTGGTTTTGCAGCACCTTACAAGTGTATCATGTTTTAAAATGACAAATGCCATTGTAAATTAAAGTTGTTCTTTTCTTATGGTAAAAGTCTGCCAAATTCTAAATGTATTGTGTTTTCTTCAAAATAGCAGACAAGCAAAGCCGTAAGTTTTTCAGACACTAATAAAATACACAATGCTTGGCACTCCTCATGTTGACTTTGCAGCAGCAATTAATTAACAAATGCTATTCCCATAGCTAGTCTGCTATGTTTGATCTCCGTGTGGTAAGATATTTGACAAGATAGGTGCTATACCTTGCTTGATTTTTTTTAATCAAAAACATCAGTTCTAACAGCAGTTGACTCAAAACACAAGGGTTGAGGAGAGTCTAATATCTGCTAAGTGGAAAAAGACAAAAAGGGTATTGGGAAAATGATTGTTTTTAAGCTTCCAGTTAGATACTACAATCAATGCAGGTTTAAAAATAAACAAGAGAGCTTGTGAGAAATCTGTGTCAAAATACACTAGTGCTCCAAATTGGTATGGATTTTACTGTGAAAATTCATAATGTTATTTCATACTCCAGCTATACTAAATAAACTAGATGTACTCCTCCCCCCTTCCCCAACAGAAGCTTTAATATTCATTGGTGTGAGGGAACATTAGCTAGGAATGGAAGAAGAATATATCAATATATTTCCTCTGTTTCCATATTGACAATTTAATCATGCTCAAATTCTCAGAAATTAGATTCTCAGGTCATTGATTGGTGCAGAATACTATTGGGTTTTAGAGTACAACTTTTTGACCAGTATTCAAGGTAAACTAAAACACAAACATTTTAAGGAAATAGGTTTCTCATTTATATTTGACTTGTGATATCTTCAAGAAAAAAAATATTTAAAGGTTTTAAAAATGTTACTGTAATATTTTACAGTGGCAGCAAATAATGTTGATAACGTTATTTTACCCCTCAGTTTAACTGTGATATTTGCACATAATATGATGGGAAGCATAACAGCTGTTGCAAGTAATCTCTTTCATTAGCAGAATCCACAAAAATAACCCAAAATTTTGAACTCAGAAATGGCCTAAAAAGCCAGTCTGTTCACAGTGTTTCTGAAGCACTGATTCATACTCTGTGCATTGGTTTTATGCTAGGAAGTTATGGATCTCTACTTCCTATGCAGAATTTACTATTTAGAGTTGTAAGGCCTATAGGAAGAAGTAATATTGTTTGATTCTATGTGTAATTTCAGAACTTCATATGTAGAATTTGGGAATATTTTCGGTTGTCCTGAGAAAGTTTGAGTGGGTGGTTTTTTCGGTTTCGGTTTTGGTTTAATCTCCAGTGCCTGGACAGCAGCTCTTAAGAGTAAGATTTCTCTAAATTTTTTTCCTATGAGGTATTTGTTTATGACAATCTAGACACAAAATACTTTGGCTTTCTTTTTTTTTTTCTAAGTCACTATAAGAGTTTTGATTATTGATTATTTTATAGATCTATTTAAAGATTTGAAACAATCATAGCCATGGTCAGAATAAAAAGGTCAGAGAGGCAATTCAAAACCATCTGATAGACAATGTTGTAAATATGTAATTGATGCTGTGAGAGACCCCATAAAACAGACTCTGAGCCAAGTTAGTCTGGGATAAGATAAAAAGGTAAATTCTTTAATGTCTAGGCTTAGAGCTTTTAGGAATACATGACGACATGCCCCCATGAACACTGATTTCCATGTTTTTTATAATATTGTCTACCCAATCTCCAGTTCACACATCTCTCGGTCCAGCCCCATCCTGCTCCTGGTCACACCTCCTTAGGATTTGAGTCTGGGGTCAGTGGGACCTTGTGTTCTTCATTTTTGTCTTCTTCAGTTCTTGGACTCAAGGTTGTTGGTTCATGTTTATGTCTTGTTCGGCAGGCCTTTTGATATTCTTCACCCTTCTATCTTGAAGAGAGTCTAAACAACTATAGGAATTTGAGCTACTGATACATGGCAGGGGTTAGGATACATAAACAATTAACTTAAGCTGCCAGAAATATTAACACACTAAATTTGCTTTTTTATTACAAGTACTTCTAAAATTTATAAAAATGAAAAAATCAAAAACCCCATAGGCATCATAATTTATACACCATAATTCTTGGTCGCTGGTCATGCAGGTTAGGAAATCAATCCCTCTCTATCCTTTCTTCATAAGACAGACCTCTGTTCTACAATTTTTGCAAAATTGGACTATATAGGAATATCTTCCTGCAAACTCTAGATTAGCAAAAAAAGTTGAGATTGATTCAAATTGAAAAAATACCAAGAGAGGTGTTTGTGAGATACTGAAATCATTTATAGCTTAAACACTGTTAAGATCACCAAAGCCCACTCTCCACCTGAATATGCCTCCTAGATTTCAGGGAATTGAACTGTGAGTTAAGCCACCTGATGGGAACTTGAGATAAGATAAAGGTAGCATTATTGTCTAAGCATCTCAGGTTTAAGCAGAAGTAAATAAGGCTGGAAGGAGGCCATAGCCAACAGACTGATTTGCACACTCTCCACCTGTGAGACATTGGGCTGTTAATGCTGATGGGTCAAGCAATCAGCAGGTGTTGAGGGCATGCACAAAGGACACCTCAGGCTACAAGCTGTGTGTTAAAGAAGATAAGGGAAGAGGCAAATCCTGAGGTAGGGTGGCTTTTCTTTTTCTTTACATAAATGACTCCGCTGTGGCAATTCCCCTCCTGGGAAAGGTTGGGGGCACGTAGCCTGAAGATATTCACCTCTGCTGCTGGGTCATAATAGGCCAAAAATGGACTCAACTGTGCTGATGTAATGGGCAACTGTAATGTTTTAGAAGGTGTCAAAGTCTCCTGAAATGTCCCGTGATTCAGTCTTGCATCATCCAGTGTAAAACTCCCCATCTCGGGGAAGGTTCTGGAGGAATTCCGACCTAGCCTAAGCCCAGTAAAAGACCACACTTGTACTTCACTCAACACTTGGGGCTTTTTCCTCACCACATGGGACTTTCCTTACCACCCTGAGCTTCATGGACTTCTTTGCTCACCAAAAACCTTTGCCCTCCACCCTGTACCTTACTCATCAACAGTTTTTCCTTCACCCTGTGAGACTTCTTTCATCAGCACCCTGGGTTTCCCTTGCCAGATCTAGATTGCAGCCATCACTTTGATAGGACTGGGACTCTGCCCACCAAGAAGACCACAAGAAGAGGATCAATGGGATGCTGTCAGAATCCACAGTGTTATTTATTCTACTTAATATATCTGTCACTCTGTTTCTCTCTCCCTTTCTCTTTCATATTTCTATTTCTACTTCACATTTACCATTAAATAAAAAGCCCTACCATTGCCTTTGGCATATGGTCTCATTTGCAACTTCATTTGGGCAGAGGCATCTCTCTAATAACATGAAAGAACCTGATCTTAACAGTATTCCCAACATTATCTTCTCTGATTGCCTATATCCTCAGAAAAAAATATTTTGGAACCAAGTGGAGTGCACATCGAATTTTATGGTTAAGTCTGAGAAAGCTGATCTTTTAAATAGTATTTTTCAAGAAATCCACAATGTGTTACACCGAACAGCATATTGCCAAGACAAGCTGATGCCTGTTTTCCTAATGGAATGCCCTTACTATATTGATTCAGCCAAATCCAAATGAACTGAAAGAAAGACTGCCAAACTGCCCATTTAACGTTGTGCTCTTCTACATACTGAACAGGAAAATATCTAAGAGCAACCTAGTCTTTTTGATTTTGAAATTTAAATGAATGCAGGCTTGTCAGCCTTTCAACAGTTGTTTTATGGGAGTTTAATGCCATAGCTGAGGACATGTCTCACATCTATATGGTCTTTCAAATGGAATATCGAGGTGCGTAAAAGCACTTGGAACTGCGGGCATGCTGCACAGGTGAGCTTCAAGTTCTATTTAAATACTTGTGAATTTGCTGAACAACCAATTTTTCTAAAACTTTTAAACAGAATTAAGAAAGTGCTTTGCATGGAACAGATCTAAATATTAGAGAATAGGGTTCAAATTATTCCTACTTATTACCTGTTTTAATCTAGATTATTCACCAGCTAGCCAATAGTTTGAGTAAATCACATTCCTAGTTTTCTATTTTTACTCAGTAGACTTTCTTGCAGAAAGAGATTAATGTGTATGTAAAGAATTTAGCTTTGAAACTGTCACTAGTGTGCTAGTATGACAGGTAATGAGGCAATTTGGCAGAAAATCAGAAACTAATTGAGCTCAACTCACATCAATGCAACTCTTTCAGCTGAAGCTGTATCTTCTAAAATGAACAGTAGAATTACATAAGACAATATGACATGTACAATTTTAATTGGAAACTCTAATTTGAAATATTTAAAGCATGTTTAGAATAATTTGAGAATCTGCAGACATATTCTTACCCAATTAATTAAGTCTTTTCAGTGAGTTGTATAATGACTTGGTGTCAGAAATATAAATTATGAAAGTCTTTGCACATATAAATATTCAAGTAACTTTTAAGGAGAACAGGATTTGGTATTTTTAGAAAGACGATGTCACAACTGCACGCTGCTATGTAAAATTAACATAGAACTTTGGAAGATAGCTATTAGAACCTGTAAATATTGTTAAAGTACTGTTTATTTTAGAAAGTAGAGTTTTGATTTGGTCAAACACAAAGGAATATTGTAAAATGTGATTTCAAAGCATTTCAAAGATCATTAAATTATTTTGGTAACACTAATTTTTAAGTATTTATATTAATATTGGGTGTACTGTGTGGTGTTACTATAGCATTGCCACACATGGTGTTTTTCTGTTACATTAGGATGGCAATTGAGAATCTGTTAAAATGGAAGTATTAAAGGCTAAATCTCTCTCATAATGGGACTACTAAAAATTATTTGGGGCAGGGACAGATTGTAAATCTACAACAAACTGTTATTTGAGTCATGTCCATTATGATCACTTACGCTATTTTTATTTTCCAAATTCTTTGATGAATAACGTTTCCTGCCTATTCAAATTGCAAATAATAAAAAGGGTAGACTTATCGTATATAGCCCTGTAGGAAGAAAAGGAAATACTGCCTGTGTTTCTATGGGTAGCAAAGCTGTTGCTTTATAGACTGAATAGAGTCTACCTCAAAGTTACCAGTACCATTACCCTTAACACTGAGAGTAGAAACAGGACTTCATGATTTACATGATAGTAGCCTCTTCAAAGGTTCACATTCTTTCATTCTTTTTCTACCATATCTTTTAAGGGAAAAAGAAAAAAAAGTAACATGTATTTTGTTCTACTGTCCAAGTAGTCTGAAGCAATAGGATTTCTTGTGAAAATCAACCATACTGCCTAAATAGTAATTAAATGTTTCTTAGTAGTCTTTCGTATTTCATAATATTACAGTTTTTAAACTATGCTGTTTAAATAGTTTTGTAAAAATGTCTCGGTTTCACGCAGTATCAGGGTTTTTTTGATGTTGTTTTGAGTTTGTTTTTTTTAATGCAAAGAAATACATTGCTCACAAAGTAAAAGCATTTTAAAAACTCGAATGTTATGCACTAATTAGCTTAATCCCTTATCAGTATTACTAGACCTGCAATTTTTAAATGCTTAACTTAATCTGCCTCCATCCTAATATGAACCTGCTGAATATAACTTTTTTTGTGGAATACTGGGTGCTTCTTCTATATTGTATATCAAGTTTTTTCTTATAATTAACTCTGATGTACAGAATAATCTTGCCTCACAACCACACAACATTTTGAAACAGGAAAACTGAAAGTGACTTTTTAATCACAGTTTCTAGATAGAATCAATTTACAATGGAATTCAATGGAAGTTGTCAGATATTGCTCACATTTTTGTACACTTCTTCATAGTTCCAGATAAGTTCATCACTAATTATGTCTGGGTTTGACATTGCTGACATTTTTTTTCCCCCAAAAAGAAACACTTTTTAGCAAATTCAGGATATATAAACACTTATTAACAGCACAGACAAATACATTGCTCTTATTTTGATTAGCTTCCTTTTACAATTTTTCAATAACTGTTTACTGTTGATTGCTGCTATGAATATCAATACTTCCTTTCACAAACTGTCTCCAGCTAATTTCCATGATTGACTATGAGGATGTGAATGGCGTGGACACTGGAAGTCTGCCTAAAACACTGACAACTTGAATGACTTTATGCATCATTCATGGTAGAACTCTGTTAGGTTCTCTGAGAGTAGTTATGAAAGAAACACAGGTCATTACAGAATGAACATGATCTGTCCAAAATGCTTCCCTGGAAGCTGCTGGAGTTTACTTAGTCAATAATTTGTCATGAAAAAAGTTATTCTATATCTTTTATTGAAAGGCTGGATCAATCAAGGCTACTGTACTCCAGTACATTTTCAGAAATGTCATCTAGCATCCTTTTAAAAACTTATTATGTTATTAAAAACTTAATAAAATTATTACATTCTCAGTTGATTATCATAATTGTCTCATCTTAAAAGGACATACAATAATATATCAGATAATAAATATAATATTGTAAGATAAAATTTAGGCCTTCATGAAATGGGATTACTTTTCTCATTCAGAATTTCAGTTATCACTTATACATTTTTTTTTCAGTTTTACAGTGTTATTTGAGAATGGATTTTTGTCCATTGATTCTAAGTTAATTTTTCAGATTTAGAAAAGTTTGATGTATTCCGGATGTAGTATGTGTCGTTTGTTTGTTTGTTTTTCTTAATTTAAAGCTATTTTAAAATTAAGAGTAATTTTAATAAGGAACTAATACTCTCAACTCTTTTGTCAACAAGACATACATAATGGTCACCATAACCTTTATGGCTTATTTCCTGCTAAATATATAGATAAAAGAACCTGTTATTGTTGCATTTTTCAATACTGACAACACTTGCCCATTTCTCCACTAAATCTGAAAAGTTCGCTATAATTCTTTCTTTTAAAATTTGATTGTATAAAGAAGAAATTTTTTTTTAATCAATAATGTCATTAAAACTGGTTGCTAAATCCAGTGCACCAAGGTCAAAGTAACAAGCAAGATTTGGTGAACTGTTATTCTTAGAGGTGTAGTAATTCTTTTATGATTTCACAGTTTCAACCACAGCATTTTAACTAGATAAGCTCAATCTAACTGTAAACATCTAAACACCTGTAGACCAGTAGTGCAGTTTAATGATGGTTTGGAATATGCAAGCACTGTTTTTTCAACAAGCCATTCTATGTTAGAAACCATAAAGTGTGTGTGGGGTGATGAGCTGATAGGCCCTGATGGGTTGAAGGAAACGCCTCAGCCCCTGGAGGGGTGCTCCTGGCCGAGAACAAAGGCTTTCAAACTGATAAGATTAACAAAGCGTGAAGTGTTGTTTAAGGAATGGCATGGCCCCCCTTTACGCTATCTTCTGTGACAACTCAAGGAGCTCACCCCCCTCAAGCATCTGTATCACCCCACCAAAAGATTGATATAGTCACACAAACCCACATGAATAAATTAAAAAAAAGGTATAAAAAGCGTGGAGTTTAAACTCCAAATGAGAGGGGAAAATGCCATGTCTTTGTTGAGGTAGCTGCTGCAGCTTGTCCTGCCTCCTCCTACCTCCTGTAACAATGTAGGGATAAGAAGACCATGTGCTTTATACTTTACTTTCTTAACTTTACTTTCTTACAAAGCTTATTCCTTTATACATTCTATCTTACATCTTATGCTAACAGCTACTTTGATTCTTACTTTATAAGCATCTCCTTTACTAACTGTGTTTCGCTACCTTAATACTAACTACAGTAACTTGCTTCACACTTTGCTACTTTATATTGGTTATTGCTTTTTGCTATTCTTACTTTGTAAGACCAGCTCTGTTTTGCAACTATACAATAACTTGCTTTACTTTCAAGGTGCGGTTTCTCTTTTCAACATATATGTTGATAAGAAGCAGTTCTGTTCTTTTGTGTTACAGAGAGAGTGGTGTGCAAGATATTTTATTGTCCTATGTTATTGAAAGAGTGTCTAGATAAGTGTTTTACATGGCTGTGTTTTTAGTTAGTAGTTCTTTATTGCTAGTTTCTGTCTGTCATGAAAATGGGATACATTGCTGTATTGTAACTTGAGTTTAGTGTGTTTGTCTCTGTAAAATGTGTTTTGTGCTGGTTTCTTTTTGGGGTCTTTTATTATCAATTAAATACAATCTTGCAGCTAAACGTTATCACCAGCAACGCAAAACCCACAATAACTGTCACATATTTGTATTAATAAATGTTATTTTGGGAACTGTTGGGGGGAAAGTTATTTTCTAGCTATTAAGTGTGGTCCTTATATCAGAGGTTAGAAAACCTTCCAGCCTGTGTTCTGTCCAGCAGTTTGGCAGGCAGTGCTGGGTTCATAAGGCTCTAATTTTTTGGAGGCACTTATCGCTAATAATTTCTCCCTGCTGGGTTCATAAGGCTCTATTTTTTCTGGAGGAGCTTATATAGCTATAAGTTCTCCCTGGCTTAAGTGTGGTCCTCATATCAGAGGTTAGAAAACCTTCCAGGCTGTGTTCTGTCCAGCAGTTCGGCAGGCAGTGCTGGGTTCATAAGGCTCTAATTTTTTGGAGGCACTTATCGCTAATAATTTCTCCGTGCCTTAAATGAGGTCCTCATAGAGAGTCAAAAATCTTTCCAGTCAGTGTTCTGTCCTAGTTTGGCAGGCAGTGCTGGGTTCCTAAAACTTTGATTATCCCAAGGGCACTTACAGCTATTAACTTTATATTAATACAGTTAAGACTAGAAATCTTTGCATTTCTGTCTTCCTCCTCCCTTTCCTGTGACAGTGTGTCCAGTGAAAGGTGATTTGTGTCAGCTAAAACTGTAGACTGAAGCAACTCAGCGGGTTATCCCTTTAATCTGGTTATTGCAACCTTGAAGTATATGTTAGTAAGCTGAGGGTAAAAATGTCAAAAGCACAGTTGAGATTGATCTCTAAGTTTCGAGGAACAACAGAAAACTCTCCCATGTATTCTTTTTTTTGAAACTGGTCAACTGAAATTGAAGTCATATTGACTGTGAGTTATTATAAAACTATAAGTTATTTTTTAAATAGGAAATTATGCTTTTCTTTACTGAAAACTTCCAGTACTAAAAATCTGCACACAAAATACATATATTGTGAATCAAAGACCTGAAATTATGAAATATTTAATTTATCATTGCCATCTGTTCATCAAATAATGCCAGTGTACTGTATATACCGACTGGTAGAGCAGTATATTATTAATTCTCTAGTACGTTAAATAATACTTAACAGGGAAAAAAAATGTTCATTTTTTGTATCCTCTAGACTATAGTTACAGATAGAATCACAGAATGTTTAAGGTACTACAGGATCTCTGTAGATCTTTTAATTCAACTCCCCTGCTTAAGGAAGGTCATCTAGAGCTGGTTGCCCAGGCCCAGGTCCAGATGGCTTTTGCACGGCATTTCCGGGCAGCCTGTGCCACTGCTCAGTCACCCTCACAGTAAAAAGTGCTTCCTCGTGTTCATGCGAAATCTCCTCCTGTGTTTCAGTCTGTGCTCATTGCCACTTATCCAGTCAGTGAACACCACTGAAAAAAGCCTTGCTTCATCTCCAGTGAGAAGAGACTGAGGGAGCTGGGGTTGTTTAGTCTGGAGAAGAGGAGGCTCAGGGGTGACCTCATCACTCTCTGTAACTGCCTGAAAGGGGGTTGTAGCCAGATGGGGATGGTCTCTTCTCCCAGGCAACCAGCAGTAGAACAAGAGGGCCCGGGCTTAAGCTCTGCCAGGGCAGATTTAGGTTGGATATTAGAAAGAAATTCTTTACAGAGAGAGTAATCAGGCATTGAAATGGCCTGCACAGAGAGGTGGTGGACTCACCATCGCTGGAGGTTTTTAAGGTGAGACTGGATGTGGCACTTAGTGCCATGATCTACTAATCAAAGTGGTGTTGGATCAAGGGTTGGACTTGATGATCTCAGAGGTCTCCTCCAAGCCAGTTGAGTCTATTATTCTATGATTCTTTACACCCTCCTTTCACATAGTTGTACGCATTGATGAGATCACCCCTCAACCTTTTCTTCTTCAGGCAGAACAGTCACAATTCTCTTGGCCTTTCCTCAGAGCAGAGATGCTCCAGCCCCTTAATTATCTTTGTGGCCTTTCACTGGGTTCTATCCTGTATGTCCAGTTCTGTCTTCTACTGAGGAGTCCAGAACTGGACACAGTGCTCCAGGTATGGTCTTGTCAGAGCTGTGTAGGACCACTGGTTAGCATGGTACTTGAAAGCTACCTGAATAAGAGTTGGACTTGATGATCCTTCTAGATCCCTTACCACTCAGAATAGTCTAGGTGAGTGTAGTGTTCCATTAGTTCCTGAGCCGCTACATACTTTCCCCATTGTTGGATACAGGCATAATATAGGACTGTCTTTACCACTGCAGAGAGGGATGATGAATCTCTGAATAAATGGAACAGAGATGAGAATAATTCTTGAACTGAATACCTTTTAAATTTTGTTCAGAAACATGGTTCTATGTATTCGGTTCAAAATCCCATTTATGGGTGGAATCAGAAATTGATTTATATCAGAAATCGATTTATACAACAAATACTCTGCAATTTATAATGTATTACTTGCAAAATGCTAAAAACAGGTAGAATATAGCTTTCTTTCATTTCACTGAATTGAAAATTGTGATGGAGTTACATGGGCAAGTAGATTAATATAGCTATTTTCAGTGTTGTGTTTTCATTTTATAAAAGTTAAAACAAAACAGACTGTGGGCTGTTATTAATCAATGTTGGTAAATGTTTAGGAGCTGCTAAAGCTTAGCATATATGTATGGGTATTTATTATATATGAAATTTATTTTAGTGTTCACTGCAGTGCCATTACAGACATTTTGGGGGAAGGGATTTATTATGGCTTTTAAAAGTCATTTCGTCTTAGAGCATATAGAAAGGATAACATAGTATGAGAATTTTCACTTTGAAATGCTATAATAGGGTTCTGAATTTAATGTGTTTCATAGGCTGCAATAAGTACTTCTCGTTCATATTTTCAAATATTTATATCAATATGTGTAAATAGCTATATGTGTTCTTGATGTGTTTTTTTTCTAGACATGCAGTAATTATTCTAGGAAAACTGGGTGTATATAGTGGTAATTTGTGTGTTCAAAATTCATAAATACCCACTAAATTACTATATTTCATTACTCTCTTTTTTAACAGTATTTCAAGTATTTTTCACACACAGAGATAGCATTATTTTCTTGCATATTGTTTAAAAGGGAAAAAGGTTTGCCTTGAACTGTCAGTGTCTTTTTTCTTGTTTTGAGATTCTCATCCCCTATCTTACTTCCTTCCATGAATGAAAAACACTCTGTTGTGCTTGAAGAAATGATGCTTACCATATGTGAACTTCTACTGCTGAACACTGTGAAGCTGTAGTGGAACCTGTAAAATTTTATATTGCCCTATTGGTACTGTTAGTCACAAATCTTTTTAGGTGGCATTCTTTCTGAATTATACTTCTTTAAAAGTATGATGTGGAATTATGAATCCATTTCATTTCCTGGTAAGCCCCTGTTAACTGCCATGGGAGTCATTGCACTGCACAGTTCACTGATCTTACTGAATATGAACATAAGCTCCTGGAAAGCAGAAGCAGCAAATAATCAACATCTTAGTGATTATTCAGAACTTGTTTTGGTGCTGAAAAATTGCACACACTACTATATCTTTTTCACCCCTGAACACTGGCCCTGATTTCAGAAACAGTTTTGTATTTTACTGTGTTTGGCTCCATAAATGAATACATTCTTCACTGCATATGCTGTGCGATAGCTTGTCTAGAAGCTGCTGCCTGATAACTGAATGCAGCATAGTCAAGAAAAGGGAACGTATCCCTTATACATGGTACAAGTGGTGTGCCTTCTACAGGCACATACAGGCATCTGGTAAGTTTAGGTATTGTTGCTGTAAAATTTTCTGGCTTCAGGATCATAATGATTAAAAGCAGTGATAATGTAAAATAAAAATTTCATGCCAAATTTAACTTGACAAGTAGACCATATATGCATAAGAGACTGGATAATCCAGCCATGCTCCTTCAAAAAAAAAATAGCCCCAATTCACATAGTTTTTAAACTACTTGCTTATATACAGATTTGTAATATGCTTTCATGTACATACAGGTTCATAAATTTTTATTTACATAATACATAAAGAAGCATCTGCTAAGGTTTTGTGTATCCTGAAAAAGCAAACTCTAAAGCACATGGTTTGGTATTTAACACTTGATATTCTGCTGCTTTTAACATTTGTAAATTTTTTTATCACATTGATAGTGGTGCTACAAGTTCATGATATTACCACTTCATTCAGGCTCCAGTTACTCTTCTTTTTTAAGTTTCAATAATTGCATAGAAACATGAAATTTGCTATGTCACCTTCCACCTGGGATTTCTAAATCTGCTGTAAATTTATGGTGCTCATGGAAATTTTAGTCAAGCTTTAGAAACCACTGTGAGGTCAGGTGAAAAGAAGTGAAGCTCAGGAAGGCTATATGGATGGGTGAAAGTAATAAAAGCAAGCAGGTTCCAAAATACATAGGAGTGAAGGGAAAGATTTTTTTTTTGGTTTCTTGGCAAGGTTTTTTGGCATCTTATCAAGGTTTCTGCTGTTAAAGTCTAATCCCTTTTTATATTGTGTAAATGTAACAGTACAGTCTCAACAAGTGGCCTTTTATATTCAGTGTTTGAAGGATGTTACAGTACTGACATTTTATTTCTCTGGGTATTCTATAGTTCTGTTTTCTTCAACTATTTTCATGTCATCCTTCCTATAGACCAAGTAAATCTGTATAATCCTCCAGTATTTTCTCTCCTGGAGATCAGGAGAAAATGTGAATTACTAATATGTGGACATCTTAGGTCTGCATTAGAAGTAGGCGTAAACTGGAACTTCAGCTTTAACCTTTGTTTAGTACTTGAACACTGACTTAGGTGAGGAGAGATTTTTAATTTTCTTTTTAAAAGACACATGAGGAAAAATTTTGAGGACCACAATTGAGAGTTTACTTCTCTTCACTATTTTCAACCCATGAGGTCTTTATAGATTTGATATACTTTGATATGGTAGTGAATATGTAGTCTGGAACTACACTTCATTTCAGCATTTCAGTTGCAAAATTTGCAAACAGACAGGATGCTGGTGATATAGTTCACACCAAAACCTTTTGTGATAAACATGTGAAAAAATAATTGTACAGAATATTTTGATAGTTTATAAATAAGCAAATTAAATACATATGTTTCAGAATTACAGTAAGTTTTCATACTTTTTTTTTAGCTTGAAGTAGTAGAATTTAGTTGTGAAACAGTAACGGGTTGTTACACATGAGGGAAATACATCCTTACCTTAATATGGCCAAGGTTATATGAAGGTCACCTTCGAAAAAAATAAAACACATACTTTAATGAACTGTGGTAGAAACTGTTTTATTAACTCTAGCAAAACAAATTAAATCATTTATCATCTCCCTGAGTTTCTAGTAACTAATTTTTGTTATTTGTTATTTGAGTTGACCTTAGTGTAACCTTGGCCCAGTCTTTTTTTCGTCACCACACCTAGCTCCATAAAATCTCATCATGCCAGCAACTGCTCAACTGGGAATTTCTAAGTCCAGATGAAAACCAGATAAAGCATCTCTAACATGGACAGTTTTTCTTCCTAAGTGAATTTCACAGTTAAGTCTGCAACTAAAGTGTGAGTAGCTTCATTTTGCCTCTTAAATTGTGGCATTAGAAGCATCAATACTGACATTGAACTATTGGACATACAGACAAATAAAATGGTCAAGTACACTTTTAAAGAAGTATGTCAGTTTCTCATTCATAGCTGTGAAGTAGACCGCAAAATATTACTGTTACCTGAAGGCTGCAGTGAATGTGAAGGTGAAGATGAAAAGCAATGTTGGTGAGTTCTTTTACATCATGTTCTACATGATGATTACACTTAAATCCCACCTACTCTTCTTCATTTTTGAAAGTGAGGACTTTCATATAATATTGAAAATTACTTTACATCAGGGATAGTTCCAACACATGAAGGTGGTAAGTCAGTATAAATTTCAAAATTTTTATTTTTTGAGTTTGAAAGCCGAGAATGAAAAGTTAATATGTCTGGATTGGCATTTTGGTTTGTTAAGAACTTGATTACTTTCACAATGGTTTCAGTAGTATTTTTCATACCTCAGTAACAGAAAAAAAGTTGGTCTGTGATAGCATAGCCCACTTTCAAATGCAGAGAACCTTACCCTCAAACTTCAGAAAAGGTTGTAGTCTATTAAGGAAAATAACAGAAAAAAAAAGAAAACAACATGAAAGAGTCTCAACTGCAGAATATTTATGTAAATCTTCTGAGGAGAGTTTTAGTTGCTCTGCATAGTATGATGCAATTTCAAAAGGGAGACAGAATTTGAATCTGGAGCAGAGAAATCACCACTTTATGTAAGCAGAGTATTCATAAATTTTCTATTGTACCATGTCCACATTCATTAATAACTAAGTTCCCAAAGTAATTTGTGAATCTCTGGGGATATTCTTCTCAGTCCTTCTGTCTATTGACAGTATTTTCTTTTTTGACTTCACAACTGTGAAATTGTGCCCATTACAAAAACAGATCAAGGAATGCTTACTCTGTGAGAAGTGTTTTTGAGATTAGCAATACATTCAATGCAATTATTATTTTTTATGTATCTGTAATAGAATGTTGTTAATATGCATACTGTTAAACAGATGGGATAGAATAAAACATTTAACTGTTCATCCTTTGTGGCATAGTGAGTGTTAAAACTAAATAGCTGAATCACCAGGACATTCAGAGTGATTGCATATGTGTTGTTTATCATCTGACAATTGTCTTCTTGTTCTGTTTTCTGCCTATCTTTTATAGATTTCTGGCTTACATTTTTAGAATCTTAAGGCTATCATAAATGACAGCTATTTATTATACAAACATATATTATTTATTAGTTTCCCTTAAGTATACAGACATTTAACAAAAAAAGAAAGAAAGAAAGAAGCACTGTGCTGTGAGGCGTGTTTACAGTTGAGTTTAGATGATAATACTGGCACCCTGAGGCACATACATTTGCGAGATTCTGCCCATTCTCTCACTATGCCAGGTAGAGAGCACTAGAACCCCAGTGTCAGTGGCTGGGTCCAAGGTACATTGTGAGACTTGGTGATGTGGAGAATGAGTTTCAAAAGTGCCTCATGATTTGTGATTTGCATTTGGAAGAGTGCCAACAATTGCTATGCAGAAACTAAACGCCCAAAAATATCTGAAATATTTATCTGAATGAGTATCAGTCAAAGGCAGAACAAGAGTGTTTACAACTGTAGTATGCATTCAGCCAAATTACATTTGCAAATTAGTGTTTTGAAGCTACAGGGCTAAAAATAAAATAATGTGTTGAAATCATTTATGCTAAGGAAAAATGTATCTATGCCAGCAGCTTGTATATGAAGTTACAGCCTATTTCAGCCCCAATGTATTTTGAAATGGCCAAGATTATAACTCACAAAACAGGTTGTCAGACAACAAATCAAGCTGAAAATTAACCTTCTAATCATGTAATCTGGTTACAGTTGCCAAAGTACAACTGACAGTTGATTTGCTTTCTGATGTCCAGCAGAAAATGTCATATATTCTTTTTGATGAGTGCCAGTGAGCTCATTAAGTGTATAGCAGCCCATGTCTTTCCTACTCCATTGCAATAGTTCTAAATTACTAAGGTCATTATCTGTACAAACAAACCTACTACTAGCAAAGTGCAAAGGAGACTTTGTATGTGACTCTTCTGCATTTATTCACTTGCAAGAAATCTGAATTGTTTTTTCAGCAGCATACAAAGGAGGTCTTTTTGAGGTCATTTAATGTCTTAGCTTTCATGACTGTTACTAAAGGAAATATTTTCAAGTAACTATTTTGGTAGACTATCAGGAATTAATAAGAGAGTGGTGTGTTTACTTGTAGCATTACCCTTTGTAGTTATCCACAATTTTCTATCCAGTCTGTCTGATGTGAATTAAATGAATTTTTCAGAGTAGGTATGATTTTTCACTTTTTGCAGACTGATTGTAAGGCCTCTTGCTTACAATATTCAGCACATCTACTTGTGTTGTTTGGAGCTTTGAAACAGAGCAAGGAATAAAATAATAAGGACGGAAAACATCTGCTGTTACAGTGACTGCAATGGAAGAATAACACTTAACAACTCTTCAGTTATTGAATGTTGTGGAGGGGAGTAGTTTGTGTTACCTGACATGGAAAAAGGGTGGAAAAGACTGGTAAACCTGTATCCTACTTACAAAAAGAGTATTCTTCAGGGATGACATTGTAAATATAGAAAAACCCTTTTTTTTGTACTGTGTGGGAACAACATTGGATAATTAGCTCTTGGAAGACTGGTAGAGACCTATGAAAATTCAGTCTCTCACTGAACCTCTACCTCACTGAATTTCCCTTGAAATTTTACTGAATTTTACTAATGGGAAAATCGGCAACAGAAAAGTCTATTAATAGAAACCTGATTAGAAAAAAAATGTAATTGACACACAGTTGAAGTATATGATTTATCAAAACAAAAATGAGAAGATACTATAAATAGAAGACCATTAAGAAATGTTTCTGGGATAAGTTGCTTTCAAAATTATGAATTGTTTTATTCCAAAATGTTCTCAGAATAAATTAACACAGAATAAATTCTTAGACTCCATGTAGCTAGTTTCAGCTTCAAATTTTGGTTGTTTGGTTTTGGGGTTTTGTTTTATTTTTATTTGGGGAAAAGCTGTAAAACTTTAAAGACAATGGTTTATGAAAATTGACATAATTGACATAATTTTAGCTACTATAGCATAAGCACTGTCATTATAGTAATGGATTGTAGAACCAACTGTCAGAGTAAGGAGATTTGGGAGGAATTTTAGGCAGTTTTTAGTTAGTAGCAGGAAAAAAGCATTCTCTGATACACATATTTACCTAATTCTTTTTGCATCACTTTTTCGTTATAAATTTATATAAATATTTTATTTCAAGTAAAAATAGTAAAACATATTGTATCTTCTTTAAAGCATTTCTTTGTTTGTAATTTTCTATCAATACTATGAAGACTAAATATATTCTGTTGGGTTTTGTGGGTTTTTGCTTCATTTCTACTTGGTCATACAGACCTTAGGATAGAACCTGTTAGTTTTAAAATAATTAGAGCATAAGTGAATGTATGGCTTATTTGATGGACAGTTTTATAAAAAATGTATCAAGAAAAAGGGAACAGAAAAGCATTTGCTAGTAAATTGATCATTTGAGATCTCACACATTTCATGCAGATCTCTGCAATTTTTGCAGATGTACTTTAAGAAAAAAATTGGGAGAAAACTTCCAAGGTCTAGAATATATTGTAGAACATAGAATCATAGAATTGTTAAAGTTAGAAAAGATCTTTGGGGATCACCAAATCCAGCCATAACCCAACAGTACCAAGTCCACCACTAAACTATATCCCAAAGTTCCACATGTACATGTCTTCTAATTATCTTAGGGATGGTGATTCTACCACTTCACTGGGAAATTGTTCCATTGCATGAACACTCTCTCAGTGAGGACATTTTTTCCAATATCCAATCGAAACCTGTTCTGATGCAACTTGAAGCCCTTTCTTCTTGTCCTATCACTTTTTAACTGGGAGAGGAGTTTGACTCCTACCTCACTACAACCTCCTTTCAGGCAGCTGTAGAAATAAGGTCTCACCTGAGCATTTTCTCCAGGCTAAACAACACCAGCTCCCTCAGCTGCTTCTCCTAAGACTTGTTCTCTAGTCCTTTCACCAGCTCAGTTGTTCTTCTCTGGACATGCTCCAGCACCTCAATGTCTCTTGATTTGTGGGGCTCAAAACTGAACATAGGATTCAAAGTGTAGTGGGAGATAAGAAACTGTATAAGGAATATAAAAAGCAAATAGTTGGTTATCTAGTGGAGTTAAAGAACAGAGATTATGGCAGTGAAATTCAAAATAAATAGTAGTATTAGGGCACAGGAGCTGTGAGGAAAGGAGTTGTGCTTATATGTGTAACCTTAATGCAATCACCTGCTGATTCAATTAACTCTAAAAAAGAGAACATGGGATAAGGAAATTCATATCATATTTGCTGTTGAAATTTACAGTTCAGGCATATTTCTACCTAATTTCACCAGTGTTAACAATGATTTTGGGTTAGGATTCATTCTTAATATTCTGAATAATAGGTATATAAATGGTAAAAACTCATGGAATTGTAAAAAAAGTTTTAAACTGCTAAGAAGAGCAACTTGATTCTGAAGCAAATTAGTACCTGGTTTTGTTTGCAGAGTTGTGTATAAAGAGTATTTTATCAAAGCTTGTGTGAAGTCTAGAGTTCCTTGTGAATCTATGTTCACAGGAAACATTCTCTCTACATTCACCCTCCCCTCAACAGGATTCTGAGTTTTTCCTTTTCATAGTAACATAGAAAGCTCAGTGAGCTCCTATCTGCCTGCAGTTCTTTCCACAGCTCGATTGATACTGTGATCTATTGTATTGCAGGATACTATATTGTTTAAAAAAGACATTTCCATTTTTAAAGTATTTTTCTCTTGATCTTATAACAGTAAAAGTACAATAAAAGCAACTGTTCACTGTTTTGAACTCTGTGTCTCAGTCATTAATTTAGTTCCTGCTTCTGCAAGATGCTCTGCATGAAGACAGGCATGTTGACTTTATATGATCTAGGACATAAAGTACTGTTTTCTGTGTTATTTTTTGTCCTGTTCTAGTGGAAACTTAATTAAGCCAGTCAGCACAGGTTCTATTTTTAAATATGTATATTTAACAAAGTGGGATGTCAAAACAATTTTCTATCTTTCCTTTTTCTTCTAAACAATAATAGCACAATCATAATTAAGAAGCTATGGGATCATATCATGCTTTTTCTTTTCTTTCTTAAAGAATCATCAAATTACTAAGTCAACTCCCACAGCTGAAAATTATGTCATATTTTTAGTAAGTCTATCTAAAACAATAAAAATAAAGTGAGATATGAAAAGGATCTTCTGCATTCAGGAGGAATAATGGGGGTTTAATTACATATGATATATTATGTCAATGCTGAAAATTATGGCAATGTTTGGACTTGTTCAGTAAAGTGAGAATTTCTCTAAATAGCATGACATTCTCTTGACATGAAGCCAACCTTTAGCATAAGTAACAAAAGCTTTTATTTTGTCTGATGAGTAGGAGTACTTTGCATTTATGTAGCACTTCCTCAGCTAAAAATGAAAGATTAGAGGTCAGAAAGTATGTCTTAAGAGAACGACACGAAAAAAAGTCTTTAGATAGGAGAAGATGAAAGGTTTGAAAAAATAGTTTTCCAGTAAATAAAGAGTTTCTGTAAGGATGGTAGTAATTTTTTTTTATATTGGGTGCACGATTAGAAATAATGGTATAGAATTGAAATATTTTATCTACATAATAGGAAAAATATTTTCAAGGGCTTATAAGATCTAGAATAGTTGGGAATCTCAGCTATGGACTGTTTGTATGGAAGTTCAGCTAAATATTCCCCTGAAATATTTTAAATTTAATATTTTTAAATTTATCCAAATGGTATGGTAATGAAAAAAAAATCAAGGTATGTTGAGACAAATACAAACTTAAGTCCTCTTTACAAACTTTTCAGTCTCAGTGAAAAACAAATAAATAAAAACAAGTGGATAAAAGGAGGAATGGACAAGATAAAAGTAACCTCCTTTTGCCAGAGAAAATATTCCAGATATTTATCTGGCTATTCCATATTACTTCTCTATTACCCAGTCACAGTCATGTTTGATGTCCTGACCCAGGTATAAGCATAGTTCTCTGTTCTCTTTATTATGGAAGGCACCTTCTTGTCAGTCATCTAAGAGTCCTGAATCTGGTGACACCGTTTGATTGAGAAGGACTGCACAAAGAGGAATAAGATCCAATAAAATCTGCATTTTTCATAAAGAAGCAGTGCAACAGAGCTGGAAAACAATGGAAATTGGCCTCTTTTATGTCTGATATTCTATTAGAAACTTTACAAGACTCAATTATTCTTAAAGAAAGTTGGAATATTTTGAATTTACAGTACCATAAATTACAGGACTAAATGTAAAATATGGAAAAAATATTTCTGCAATCGTTTGAATGGTATAGTAATAGTCTACAACACTAGGGGGTTGGAGGTAGATGATATTGAAGGTCCCTTCCAACCCAAACCATTCTGTGCTTCCAGTAAGTAAACACTGAACGCTATTTGGGATATTTGCGTTCCTATCTATTAAAATTGATGTTAACAGCAAAATTGGAGTACTCCTTCCAATAACAATTTTGAAAGATTTGACCTTCACAGATCAGAATTACAAATTTCCTCATGTCATGATGCTCTTTTTCTTTTCATTACTGCTTGCAATACTAAGCACTGCGTAAAAAGAATTGTGATTGTGATTTTTGTAGCCTTGGCAAAATCAGGAAAGTGCCTGCTGCTTTTGAACTCTGTGTGCTTCCCTTATGTTTGCTTTTTGTCTTCAAAACTGGTTTTGAGTGAAGTGTTCATTCCCGTCTATACCATTCTTTTTCTTATTTGTGTTGCTTTTTCATTACTTGTATTTATATTTGTAATTGAATTTTTGTTTACATTAATACTTTCGATGTAATAGCAGCCTTCTGCTGACAGTAACAGTCTAGAAATAACAATGTGCAAAATTGTTTCCTCAGTGCAAAAAAAAGTTATTTTTGTCCAGTTCTCTCATTACTAACACAAAACATAATAGTAGAAAACCACTGCATGTAGGCTGGAGAAAATGTCCAAGGAAGTTAAAACTTAAGCTGGTTTTTACAGATGTAATCTATAAAACTTTTATTCCTAGTTCTTTACTTTAAACTCACTACACACATTTTGCACTCCCAGACAAGTAAAACCTGACATCTTTTGGCACAGAACTCGCATTTATTATAAATTGTCTTTTCTGGAGCAGGGTGAAGCCAAATAAATTTCAAATGTATAGAAACACATATATATTCTAGGACTGTAAGGTGAATTGCCCATGAAACTCAAAGAAGATATAAACATCTATACCATTATACATTTTCACTAAAAAATTATTACACTTTTTAAAAAAACAATGCAATCATTTCCATGGGAGGTTTACATTAAAGGTATTCTTAAACTAAAAGGTTCTCACATACCGTGGCAACGTTTCTTGAGTCTAGCCTAGTGATGGTCAAATCTCTCTTTTCTGGAGGGAACTGAAAAGGAGGAAGGTCTGTTCTTAGAGCTATCAACCTGCTCTTCTCTTTGTCCTCCATTCTTTGTATTTCTCAGTAGGAATATGTATTTCAAGACAAAAGGAGGTCTTTCTCTTATTCCATACCAGGTTTCAAAGGCAGGCCCTATAGACTTCTGATTGCCAAGATACCTGAAGATGTAATAACTATTTTCCTCTTTGCTTTCCTGATCTGAGTACAGGTTTTACTGAACTGTCCAAATCCTCAAAAGTTTGGGACTAAACTGATTATTTGAATAAAACGGAAGGATTAAAAAAAACACCCCAGACACATACCCTCTAACATAAGGAATTGGTAATATAGTGGATATATTTCTAAATTAATTTCTGTTTTTCTAATGGATGAAATTTCTATGACTGTTTTTGTCACTGGACTTCACATTCATTGCTTTTAATCTGATTTGCATTCTGTAACTTATGGCAAAATGTTGTCCAAGAAACAGATAAATTGCCTCAAAAATTAATTTTTTTCAACTTAGTGAATGAGAAGGACCTCAGCCTCTGTAGTATGTCAAACTTATATAGCTGCTAATGTTCTGCTTAGAATAATGGTTGATAATGATCCATGATGATTATAGAGTAAATAAGGACCTTTATAACATCATCTAAGTAAAGTAACTTACAGAACAAAACTTAAATCAGATTTCAATAATCATTCCAGTTCAGACTGTGAGTAGTGTCTGCACTCTTTTCTCTCAGATAAATTGATCTGGCATTTAAATTTCACCAGTATCAAAAATTATTGTCATACTTTTTTTTTTTTCTTTTTATTTTATTGGTGTGCCTATACAAATAAGAGCAGTACTGGCAAAATTGCAGTCACTGTTTCATTTAACTTCTTAGGAATATAGCCCTTTCTGCAATTTGTCATGTATTTGAATAACTAAAATCTAGTATAATTTGTGAATAGCTAATTTGAGAAATTTGTAATATCTTATTGACAGTGCGATTACTTCTGTGCTGTGATAGATTCCCTGCTTTTGCTGTCTCTTCCTTGCATTTATCATATGACCACAAATTTTGTGCTGCGGGAACAAAACAGAAACTGAAGCTGAGAAAGAGGGGAAATAAGTAAGTGACATGAAGCACTATAATTAGAAAGCATGCTTCTTTATTGAAAGTGTTATTAAAAGAAGAAAAAAAGAAAAAGCTTTGCAAAAGCTGTCTTAATGATAAGCAGCATTGCTGAAAGGCTGTTTAACTTCCAGTTACAAAAATATACTTTACGAATGTGAAGAAACCACTATTCCATTTCTGGTTAAATGTTTGTCAAGATCTCTAATTCCTTCCCCCCCCCAAAAAAAAAAAAATTGAAGGCTTTGAATCTACTTTTTATGTTCTTGTTTTCAAGACTATTTCTAAAAACCTGATTGTGCTTCTCCAAAATCTTCTATTATCAACATTTCAAAATCTCTAGAAATGACCCTTTCAGAAGACAACTGTTTTCAAAATTCTTTGTTCTTTTTAGTCCGCAGTAGCTAAAATACCTGCATTAGTGCATCTTTTCTACTTGCTAAAAGTGTATATTTATCTGCAGAAAGAAGAGAATTCTTAAGAATATACAGCCAAAGTATTTGAGTAATTACTTATTAGGTGATCCTGTAGTCAAACTAGTTTGACTACAATGTTTGCTCTTTCTACCTCTTTTGTGCCTGTGCCTACCTAGGACTAAGGAGGTAGAACTCTGTGTTACATCAGAGATAAATCTGAATGAGAATATCAGTTGTTATTGTTGACTTTATCAAATAATATGGTAATTATTATTGTGTTGTACATTTTCTTGCACTACAGTGTTGGTTTGCTTTAGTATTCTAGCGACTTTCCAGCCACATTCAACCTGCAGATGTCCACAGTTTTTTAATTATTATTTTTCATTTGGCTTGCACCTTATACTATTGTATGACAGATAAATGGCATTTTTTTCTACTCACTTTGTAAAACAGACAATCCTGTAATAGCTTTCCATAATAAATAGTTTTTATTCCTACCTTTTTTCTTCTATTGGTGGACAGGGATAGGTGGATTGGGACACAACAAAGGAGAAGCTTCCTCTTCTGTATGCAAGAAACTAGTAGTTTTTTAGTTAGTATCTATCCATAGTGTGCATCTCTTCAGCTCTTCATTTTTTGTCCTACTAAGTTGGTGGGAAATCAGAAGGAAAAAGAGAAACTATATATTAACACAAATTGCATAACATCAAAAGTTGGACTTTATTTAGGCTATTTTTGCCAATAACTTTATAGTAATAATTCTGGTTAAATAATTCACCAGAGCCTGTCTCCATTTCCAGCTCTGTCAATGGACTTTGCATAATGAATTTTTCAGGATTTTATCTCAACTATTTCATCTATAACAGCAGATAATGATGTTCATTTTTGTGCTAAGTAGGAATTGCATAAATTGCTGAACGTTATTTTTTAAATGTTTCCATAGATTTAAAATTCAAATTCAAATCTTTATTTCTTTAGCAAATGCAAAGTTTCTCCTTAGCACTCAGAAACTGTACATTCATAAATGTTAATTTTGTGGAATCACATTTCTGATTCTTACCTCTTTTAATGCATATGTTTATTTACCTATCATGTGGAACAAGAATAATTCAACTCATCTCAAGATTGTTTTATAGCACTCAAAGTTCTCCAGGAGTACTTTTGGAATTTTTATTGCTTTCATTTTAAAGTGTGGGTTTGGGTTTTTGTTTGTTTGGGTTTTGGTGTATTTTTGGGTTTTGTTGTTTGTGGGGTTTTTTTTGGTTTTTTTTTGTTTTTTCAGATAGCACGCATATTTATTGATGTTAACATTTCCTGACATGTCACACAAAGAAAATCTTGTCTGCAGTCAGTTCTTGTGGAAGTCTGTGTAAAACCTGGACACCTGACTTTAGTTTGGGATGCACTTTGATATTTTCTAATGAGCAAATTGTAATAGCATACAATTAAAGGTGAGCAAATAAGTTGTTTTAAATGAAGCTACTGCTGTGATATCTGAAATTTCTCTTTTTAACTGCTTTGAACAAAGTAAATATTTTCTGTTCTTCTTCTGTTAAAAAAAATATATTAGTTTTCCTTTGAGTAGTGCAGTGTTCTTCTTTTGAAGTAGAGGTTAAGGTGCCTGCCTTTTAGGGGTTTTATAACCTGTTTTGTGATGCATTTGAGGTAAATTCTGCCCTTTCTTACTGAAGGAGATAAACCCTAAACTCTTTTGTCTTTTTTTCAAAATTCTTCCCTCAGAAAGAATCTCTTCCACTTGAGTGGTCAGTGTGGTACTACACACTGGATAGAAGTAAGAACTCCACTGCCTAGGAAGCATTGAGTAAAATGAAACCAAAAAGTCAAGGACAACTGTAAAATAACAGCAGGCAAAAAGAGAATGGAATTGAAGGTGTTCTTGTCCATCTGCCTTTTTGCAGATGTTCTACAAGGTTATCTCTGCTAATACAGAATAGCAGCAATAGCACGTTCTCATGGATAGTAGGTAGCCATGAGCATGTCATGCACAGAAGCTGCAGATGAGGCATAAGATATGAATTTAGTTTTATTGGAATGGCTTCCAAAGCAACAATTCAAACACATGTCAGGAATCCTGTAAGTGAAGAGCTGATCATATTTTCTTGAAAGCACTTACTAAGAGAAAAAATCTTACAGGAGGAATAAACATGGAAATAATAACTGATTTTTGAACTGCAAGAGTTGTGCATTGGTTTTATTTTTGTCTGGAAAGGAGTTTTTCATTCATCGATAATGAATTCCCTCAAGAACCTTCACTCATACATGAAGATTTTTCAGGTAGCTGCATCAGATTTAATGTAATTTGTTTGTTTGTTTGTTTTCAGCTGACCTCACTTTTTCAGACAGCTGATTCTTTTTCTTTACCTCTGTCACCTCTTTCAACATATACTTCCTGGCTGATAAACAATGAGTGTTTGAGGCAAGACATGTAATCTAGGTGCATACAGAGGATTGGAAAGCACAGTATAAAAGTTATTCTTTGCTCCACTGATGACTTGGCGTTATTCCATGTGATACATTTGCAGGCTGAGGTCAGATTCAAACTCATGCACGACTCTAACCTTACCATCCTTGGGACCATAGCCTATGGCATAAGAGTGAACGGGGTTAATGGCAGTGAAATCAGGTGAATAGATTGCTCATATTTAATCTCTAGTATTTAATGGCCAGGTAGTCTTAACTGCTTTCACAGATGTCACTTCCATGCCAAAAGCTGTACTGAGCATAATAGCTTATATTTCACAAAAGCATAATGTGTTCACACAAATGTATTTTCCAAAGGGATATCCAGTCTTGTTTCAAGTACATGAAGAGGCAGAGGATCCATAATTTTTCAGTAATTTGATCCAATGGTCAAATATTTTTTTTTTTAATTTTTTACTTCATGCCATACAACTTTGAACTGTCTGTAGCTGAATACCTTTGTTAGAATTGTTTTTCTTAAGGCCTGGAAAACTTTGTTATAATCACACAGCCAATATCTTTGTATCAGTATCAACCAGTATCTTTGAATTTCATTCAATATCTTTTAATTTCATGCAATGAATGGAGTTAGTGGTCATCAGTGTACAGCAACATATCAGCAGTTCCTGGGGAAATCATGTCCACTTCTGTCTCACATAAGGGCTCCAACCTTGTGTCTCCAGAAGACATCACCTCTGCATCTCTTCCTCCTTTGCCAGTGAAGTCAGAACAGGACAGCAGCCAGATCCCAACCTAAAAATTGTTCCCTCAAGAGTATATGAAAATGCTCTTGCAGAAAATAATTTGTTTCTGATCACACTGGCATTGTGGCTAGCTGTATCTATGCTTTCTGTGCAGGGTTCTCTAAGTAATAAAGACTCTGCATTACCAGGACTTATGTTTCCAAGAAGACAATTTTACCTTAAATAGGTTAAAATGCTCTTTGACATCCAGGCAGTATTTAGTTCTTTATGAAAAAAACCAAACAAGCAAAAACCTCTGTGCTTTTTAATAATCTGAACTTAGCTGTTTAATATTTCCTTTCTCTCATTCTCAGGCACTTTTTTTCCATACTTCAATTGCTTTTGTGGGGGTTTTTTTGTTTGTTTTTTTTCCTATTTAACTAGATACAAGATACTAGTACTGTTATGCATATAATATTGCATTGTTAGGCAGTTAAATGCCTCCCTGACATCCGATCCCGTCAGATCTCGGAAGCTAAGCAGGGTCAGCTCCGGATTAGTACTTGGATGGGAGACCTCCTGGGAAATGCCGGGTGCTGTAGGTTCTAGTCCTGAGGACTTCACTGGCACGGTCCAAGCTCTCTTGGCCGTGGCAGATGAACCTCAGGACTTAACAGTGGGGCCAGTTCTGCACACGCTGAGCCTCACCTAAAAATCCACTGCGCAGGCTGGAAGGGCCCATCCATGTGGGGACAGCCCTTCCCAAATCTTCGTTCGCGAAGCCGAGCCACACACACACACACACATTACATTGTTAGTGTCACAAATTTTATATACTGATTAAGTCTAAGCATATCCTTTTTTTATATATGTTTTTTAAAATTACAGCTTTTTGCTGCAGTTTTATGTACACTGATATGCCTTAGACTGAATCAAAAAAAATACTGCCTTCCAGGGCCTGAGCACTTACACTTAATATGCATTCTGTATATTCTTTGCTAATAACTTCTAGTTCATTATTTATTTTCATAATTCATTATTTATTTTCTAGTCTGCTTCAAACATTTTAGTTTAAAAAAAGTTATTGATGAAAAATGCACATGACATTGCCTAGATATAGTAGTTGAATTACAATTTAATCCCACAAAACCTGTCTAAAAATGTTGTTCTTGATGATGACAACTCTAATTTGACATCTGTCAGTTCTGATTCCATTCCATGCTTATATTGCTCAGTTTTGGGTTTTTTTCATGATTTATATTATTATGCACTAGCCCAACAAAGAACTAATTTATATAAATATCTGGCTTCATCAAAAAGACCTGTGATTTTACAAAAAACAAATCAGTTTATAATATAATTATTTAATCAGGTATTATCTATAGGAAACCTTCTGCAGGCCATGTCAGAATTTTTTATTATGTCAGTACCATTTATAAAAGACAATTTAGATAACAAAGAGATTGGGTGTGATTTGTATGCTTTTAATTTTGTTTTCGTCTGTATTACTTTTAAAAAATCAACATAACTTTAAAGAAAGGAAATAGAATTAAGATATTGGAGGTTCATCTGATGTGCTTACTGGTGTTTTTCTCTTTTCTACAGTATGCAGTGCACCATTATTTTTTCCAAAACATACAGTTCAAAAGAAGGTGAATTGCAATGTTATTTCCATAAAGATATGTACAAAACAAAATTGAAATCCAAACACGTATTTTTGCTAGAAATGCTTAAATCCTTTCAAGCTTTACCTTCTGACCCACCTCACAAAAAGCGGGCTCAAAGACATCCCTTCACAACCAATATTCAGTTAACAAGTACCACATACAAGAATTTGGCAAGTGGTTTCAGCTAATGAGAAAATTGTGATCTGTTTGTGTATATTGTGAATGTAGAAAAATTGGCTCAATTTGCTCAGTAAATTATGCATTGGAGTTTACTCATTCATCACTAACAAAATGCTGTCTTCAAATGTTTCATCTATTTGGTGTTCCATATGCAAAGAAAACTGATTTTACAATCTCTGTCATTCCTTTGGCTGTTTTAGAGAAAGACTCTTTATTCTCACAACAAAAGGAAGCCTCTCTTCTTCTATCTCACAAATAGAGCAAAATTATTTTAAATATAATATACCCCAATTTTGGGGGAGAAAAAATTCCAGCAAAGAATGTCACTACCAGACTAGAAAACAGGAAAGTATTTGGTACTATACAGAAAATACTGATATAAGTATATTGTCTCTTCCCAGTCTTTTAGCTTGTTTGTTCTCATTTAATAACTCTGAAAATGCAGTAGCTCTAGGGAAAAGATTTTGGAGTGGTTAACATATCTTTACTGTGTAAATTTTCACAACATTGTCCTTGAACAATAGCAGAAGAAAGGTAGCAGGGAGAATTAGTAAATAAAGAACTGTCACTGTCATCACAGCCAGCTGAATGCTTGGAGTGGCATGACACAAAAGATGATTTAATTTGCATTCGAAGAGAACTTCCAGGATTCCTGGAACTTCTCCAAAGGGATCAAATGGGACTGGAAAAGTAGTTGATAGGGGCTGATACACATTATGTGTGCTGAAGGTTCCTAGTGATTTACTAACATGAGAAAAAAAAGGCAAGTAGAATAAAATAGGGATAAATACACTCATCCTTGGAGCAGTTTACATATCTAAGTGTGGAGATGGAACTGTTATAGGAGGCTAGTAGGATGGGCAAGAAGTCCAGGAAAACAGTGGTGGCATATTTTGTTCTGTGCATTCACGAAGTATCCTAGAACATCTTCTTAAAATAGAGAATTTAAAACATTTTCACAAATCTTTGCGTAACTAATGCCTGAGCTGCAGAACTATACTATGTGCAAATGGAGAAATAATGAATACTGCACAAATGAATGCTGCAATACCAAAAAAAATATGTATTTTCTTGCATTCATTATGTAGATTCCTGTGTTAATTTAATGTCAAATTATTTACAAATCAGTGACAATTTTATGTGTATCACAATACAAAGGACATTTATTTCTTTGAAATATACCATATTTCTAACTAAGATGGTGTTTAAATAAGACAATCAATGCATTAGTGCATATCTTAAGTTTAACTTGCTATAATAAAATATCCAATTCAGTAGTGCATTCAGCTTTTGAATATACCCCTGGTAACCTGTACACCTACCTGCTTTTCTAAGTCAAGGCAATTATGCCATACAATTTATTTGTTTATATGGCTATTATATTAAAAATAAGAATAAAAAAAAAAAGAGTGCCCTACCTTGGTGAATGTGGTACCATTATAGGTTTTTTTGCATGTTCAGGTTTGTGGTAGTGGTCCATTAAAATCTTGGCACTATCAGAGAATTAAAGATTTCACAAGGTATGTAAGCAATTTGAAAATTAAAATTGTCTTCAGTTTTACCTCTTTCCTTCCCATTAACCGTTTAGAAAGATTGTACTTACTGAGTGCCCTACCAGTTCTTATTTGGACCTCAAAAATAGTAAAATACATTTGCTTTAATAGTCTGACAGTTACTTGAAGTGAGCAGGTCTCAAATTCCATGTGACTTGAATAGTGATTTGCATATTAAATAGGCAGAAACAAGTAAGGGATATAAATGGTAGAGAATCAGAGGCAAAACCATTCCTTTCTTGGGTGCAGTGTTACTGCTTTATGGAAAAGTTTTGAGCTCTTTACAACAGAACTAAAAAAAAGTTTCAATTTTTAACTTTCATGCATTTATCTTTTTTGCAAGAAGAGAAAAGATTGACTGATAGGTCCATCCTTTTATACATTATTTTTATGTCTGATGGTCAGAGTGAAGCAGTTAGGCTGAAATAAAAAGCAAAAAGATAGCTAGTAATAGTTTTCAGGAACCAATGTATTATAATAGAACAAGATGCAGTGGTTATGAGATATTGAAGGTAGTAACTGAATGGTTTCATCTGAAATGTCATGAAACTGTATTTCCAGTGTCAGAACCTGGAAATTTAGAAGATATTCCCTTGTAAGATGGTTCTGATTCCAAGTCCAAAATTGTCTTAGAGCGTAAATCACACTTGATTGTGACTAGTGAGAGAAGAGCTTAATATGCCAACTGATCCTCTATCACTGTTAAAGAAAGGACTGTAAAGGACATGCTTATTAGGGCAGCTTCTCCTCTTCCTTCTGTTACCTATCTAGATATTGTTATGCTAAAGCTTTACTAATACAAGATTTACTTAAGAGATGCTAAAATTAAAGTACAACTAAGATCATGAAAACTAATACTGGTATAAGTTTTGTAATATCTGATAAAATTTGATGTATTGTTCATATAAAATTTGTATCAATTTATCCTCTCATTGAATACTTGTGAAATATTACTTCTTTGCTAAAAATCTCCAACATTTTATTTTACTATTTTGATATATAATACATTGACTTTATTTTGATGATCATATCATAATAATTTAGTCATAATGTTCTGCAATTTTTTAATAAAGAGTACTAAGGCAGAAGTTACATGTTGAATAAATGTCTTATTTTGGTTAGCTTTTAAAATCTAAAATATGTGTAGCAATTAAGTATTTAAGAGTATCCAGCTGTGGAGATATTCAAAACACAGCTGCACAGAGCCCTGAGCATCCTGCTTTAGCTGATCATACTTTGAGCAAAGATGTTAGTCTTGGCAATCTTCAGATTTAGCCCTTGCAGTCTCAATGATTCCATTTTAACACTGAAACACTTGTTTGCTTTTACAGATTTAAATTTTGATAACATTTTAAAATATATTTCAGTTTCCATTATAACAGAATTTTTAAATAAGAAAAAAAAAGCAGTAAAGCATTTTTTCTACTTCCAGAAATCTGATGACAGCAAGACGGAGGACTATTTTAAAGAAATACTATTGTCCAGATTTTGAACCAAATCAATGAAATCAATGATAATAATTAAAGTTATAGCAATAGCATGGTAGTACAAACATAGGCAAAATGCATGCTTAAAATATTCTGACTGAACCAAAGAAGTCTGCTTTTAATAGCTATTTTTGCTTAGAGTGTAATATATTGGTATTACTCTTAGTTATTACAGATGAAAAGAAATATTTTGGGCATCTGTGATTTTCCCCAGTTTCCTTCAATCATTTAAAATATTTGTTGTTGCTGTAGTTTAGAATTTGTTTCAGAATAACACTATAAATGCAAATCATATTAACATGTAATATTAAATTACTATTAGTATATATTCACAGAAGAGCAGTGGTCCTGTGCTGTATGATAAAGTGTGTAACTACAAACAGTTTCAATCAGAGGAAAGCAACTGGGGAAAAGTACATTAGGAGTCTGAATGAAAAAGCTGTTTGCAATCAGTTACAGCTGAGTGGGACAAAAATTACTTTCTAGAGATCAAAGGAAATTAATGATTGACCAGTGTAACCAGAACATCCCACAGCATGTTGAATATTTAATACCGTGCTACTTCTGCCCAAAAACAATCTGAGGTTTGGCATATATCCACCAAAATAGCTCATTGTTAATTAATTTGCCATGTCATTTTGCATAAAATTAGTAATTAATACTAGTCACTATGCACTGT
Organism: Pithys albifrons albifrons; assembly: GCF_047495875.1. NCBI lineage: Eukaryota > Metazoa > Chordata > Aves > Passeriformes > Thamnophilidae > Pithys > Pithys albifrons. The sequence continues at coordinate 40,572,981 of NC_092462.1, forward strand.
AGTGAACTTTTTTCAGTTAAAGATTCAATCTCAGTAGTTTCAAAAGCTTGATGAAATGGTAATTTTTTATTATTCTTAAAAAAGAATTTGCGCATTGAAAAAGTTATTGCAGTCAGAAGGAAGGATATATCAAAGTTTATAGACCAAATATACTTGAGGTTGTTCAAGGTCAATGAATTTTTCCCTCCACTTCCTTGAAATTATGAGTAATAGGATATGAATAACTGGTACTCCAGCTGAAATGAACTACAGTGATGTGTAACACCATATTTAGCTGTCTTTTAAACTGTTGCAGTCTCATTTAACTGGCTCCAAATTGAAACTCTGTTCTCCACCATTTTAGAGGGAACATTCAGCCTGAGGTTTTGCTACTTAATTTGAAGAATTTCCAGTAATTATTACTCCAAATGCAGAAATAACATGTTCTTAGAAGAAGCACTTAGGGTGACCATTGTAAGCAGAGGCCTTTAGTAATTAAAAAAAAAACCCCAAATTATTTATTATTTTAAAACTTGGGGTTTGCTTTATGAAAAAAATGTATTGTTATATGGAAGAAGTCTAGTCTGGGTCATTTTCCTAATGTGTCTATCCCCTAAACAGAAGTTTATAAGTGCAGTAAAATACAATTTATTCTGAGCAATACCAAACCTCAGGAACTGAAATGCTATAATCAAAAGACCCAGAGAGTCATTGAAAGCTAACATTACTCTGTGTAAGTCTGCAATAAGCAGGAACAGCCTCATAGCAGAGAAGTCAGAGACTGGCAGATCACTAGTAATTAAATTAATAGCACTGATCCCAAGGCCATGTTTCTTCATCTTCCTTTTCTCATACTGGCTTATTTTTCTGTGATACTATTTTCATGTTTCTTGTTCATAATTAGCACTTGTTAACACTTTTTCTTTGCTCCCCCTCCTCCCCCCCTCCTTTGGTTTATTTTGCTTCTTCAATTCTTTCATATAGTTTTGTTTTCATTCTCCTTCATATGTGTGGCTTCCCTGTTGGCTTATCTCTCCATTTATTTTTTCTGGTCCTCCTACTACATTCCTCCATTTGCTTTCTTCTTCCTTTCATTTGTTGTGCCACATGGCTAACCTCTCCTTGCTTAACTGTATTGATTTTCTGTCAGAAAGGCTCCTCCAGCACGTCTATTAGTGCTTCCTGATTCCATGTGAATCATTTGAGCAGTGTTAATCAAAGAAATGGTTTTTTATTCTACCAAAAATTCTTGGTCCTTTTTCAACACTGTGTAGTTGGGTTGCTCTAAGCACCTACTTTAGGATTGTAGATGCAGTAAAATGTGATGACATAAGCTTAAACAATAACAGTAATTTCATATAAATTTTGAATGTTATACGGTAAGCCTAAATCTCTTAGTTTAATTTAGGATGATTTTAGTAACTAGCAATGCACATGAGTATTCATCTGCACTGAATTTAGAGGGATGATGAAATGTAGTATAATGATGTGCTAGTTTTACTGCACTAAACGTTACCATGCCAACTTCCAATCTAAACTATTTATTAGAGGTGGAATTGCTTTTCCTTCCAATGTTATCCCTTTAGGACAGACAGTGACATCCAATATGTTTGAATACTAGGTCTTGTCACACAGACTTAAGTTTTTCGGGACAGGGTTATACAGTCTCTGAGCACGTAGCATCTGTCTTCGGATCATTTCTTTAACAAGATTAAGCAGTCTCAGCCTCCTAGGGTATCCCCCTGTTACGGAACACATTCGGTGCAGGTATCGGTCTGCATCTGCAGGGAAGCTGCACATTCAGCTCTGGATGGGGAGGGCCTGAGACAACACCAGAGGCCGTGAACTGCACACCGTTTGCATAACAAAGTGCCCGGGGGACCTGTGGCAGGACCCGGGGGATGGGACTGAGATACCCAGCAGGAGCGGGGGAGTCGGGAGGAAGAGCGAGGCTGGCGCGCTTGGACTGTGAGGGGATAAAAAGCCCAAGACTTCTTTTGTTCGGGGTCCCTCTTAGGGGGAGCTTAGGCTGCTTCTGTGTTACTGCGCCGTGAATAAATTATTTGACGGAGCGAGACATCTGACACTCATCTGTGGAAAACCTGGGGTTGAACCTGTAGGAAGCCTGGTCTGACAGCGCGAGTGCGGAGTGTCCAGCGGGGCACCCGCCGGCTCAGTGCAGGGGCTCTGGTCCCAGCAGTGACAGTCCCTGGCATTGGGAAAGTGACTGCCAGAGTCTCGTGAATAGTCAGACTGGGAAGGTTCCTTAAGACACCCCTTACCATGGAGGTTAAAGTGCTACTAGGTCTTGACTTCTAGAAATAGTGATGGCAGCAGGATTTTTTTTTTGCCTGAGAAATCAGCATTTACACATCTCTAAATGTTGTCCAGGTGCTGGATTTGATTCTCACTGTGTGAGAAGTTTTTCAGTAGGCAGGATGCCCTGGTCTAGAAGCCGTGGGATAACAGAACTCGTGTTGAAGGTTTGGTTTTAAACTTTTTTTTTTTTTTTAACGAAAAGTAACTTGTGGCGGTATCATACCAGAATTTGGATAGCAAGAAATAGAGAGGGAACATTTATTATTTCTTTCTTTACATTGTTGTCAGAATGTTTTGCACAGGAATATGGTATTGTGAAGTGCAATGTTCTACAGTGAGTTACAAAGTAATTTCTGTTAGAACTTGGTATAAGCCTTCTGCTTTGGGAATATAAAAGTAAAAAAGAATGAAGACATGTCTGTATGAGTTAGAGGATACCACTGACCATGAAAAAAGGAAATGCAATCACTGCATGAATTGATGTCTATACACTACCAAGAGAGAAGAAAAATCTGTGTGTTGAGGAAAAAATAAAAAAAAAAAAAGGGAAATGTTTTCAGTTGGAAATCAGAAGTAACTTTCTAGTCGCTGAGGAGAAAGTTCAGAATCTCTTTCCATGAAGGTACAGTAGCTAGAAGTAAAGATGAACACAGGAGTTTGCTTTACAAATTCTGGTTGCTTCTTACCATAGGCAGTAAGCTAGTGATCCCTTCAGAGTTTCCTCTGGTAGCCAGTTAATAAGAATTATTAATGTTTCCATCCTCATTATTCCCTTTTATTCACATTTTACCTTAATTCTTACAGTTCAAGTTTGGAGAAGGTCTTGTGACCATTTTCTTGAAGTCCCTAATACCATGACATAAAATCAATGGACAAAAATTCCCTTAAAACTTAACAGCACACTTTACAACTTGGATGAGGTTAGTAAGAAGCAGTTTGTTTTGTCTTGCTCCATTGCTGCATGCTTTGCAATGTTGCCTCCTAGTTCCTTATAGTGCAGGAAAAGAAAAGAAAACAAATTATCATTTCTCTATAATGTAAGTTCATGCTACCACAGCTTGAATTTCCAGGACACAGTACTAGTTTTTGGTTTTTTTTCTTAAGGGCAATTTTTTTAACTTTGGGTGATCAATTATGTCATAGTACATTATGAGAGTGTTTATCCTGACTAAGCTACATTTTCACTGAGGCATTTTACAAGCTTTATTTGCTGTAAAGCATGATTTAGATACCATGGCATTGTAACTACTGGAGAAAAAATTGCCTTCTGTAGCCTAAAAGTGAGTTTACAAAAATTTATAATTGATGCAGTCTGTCCAGATCTCTCTGTAGAACTTTCCTACCCTCCAGCAGATCAATGTTCCCACCCAACTTAGTGTCGTCTGCAAAATGGCTGAGGGTGCGCTTGATCCTCTTGTCCAGGTTGTTGATAAGGAGATTAAACAGGTCCAGCCCCAGTGCTGAGCCCTGGGGAACACCACTCATGAACAGCCACCAGCTGGGTGTAACTCCATTCAACCACCACTCTCAGGGTCCAGACATCCAGCCAGACTTTTACTCAACAAAGTGTACAGCCATATAGCTTCTTTCGGAGCATGATGTGTGAGTCAGCATCAAAGGCTTTCCTAAGGCAAGGTAGACAACATCCATACCTGGCTGGACCTAATACCCCAGAGGTCCTGTATGTGCTGCATGATGGCACTCAAGATAATCTGCTCCCTAAACTTCCCTGGTACTGAAGTCAGACTGTAAGACCTGCAGTTCCTCAGATACTCCTTCAATCCCTTTTGTAGATGGATATTTAAATAGGTGAATTAGTAAAGATTAAAAAAAATGTAGAAAAAGAACATTTATTTTCTTAAATGTGTAAGTAAGAATTTCCACATAAAATATTGAAGAATCATTTATAAAATAACCATTTTATTCCGGAGGGTTATCACTCTTCACAAAAAGATTAAGAATTTAAATCAAAACTTAACTGATCTTGAGAAACACTGTTATATTCCTTAGCAGTCATTACAGACATTTTTTAAACTAAGTTCTAGAATTCTTGATAGGACTGGCTCAAGATTAGAGCAGCTCTCATGGCTGTGAATCTTATATATGCTGCTTTGCTTCTTCTATTACTGACATACTAAGCTCTATTACTATAGAACTTTGGTATCATTTCCTTGATTTTGGAGTAAGTTATTTATGCCTGTTAAAGCATGGGAGGGCAGTTAAAAAAACACATCTACATTTTCAGATATCAAAATACATTTTAAATGCATGAATTAATATTCTAACGTTAAAATCCTTTTACATACTTTAAGCTTTTTGGTTGGTTGTGTTTTTGTTTGTTACAGAAAATTATTGTCTTAGAAAATAAGTGAAATATGTCCATACAGGGAGAGCTCTATCTTTCAATCCTAAGAGCAATTGAAATAAAAAATAGGAAACTATGACAGGAGATTAACTCCAATACTAAAAGGTTTTCTGATGTCTGGCATGTACCCATCTTGTAGTGAAATACTGAAATGTTTAGGTAACATCCATTCAAAGTCTTCATGGTCTAGACAAATAAATTATAGTTAAACAAATAGATTTTCTTCTAAAATGTATTTACTGTTCTCCACATTCAAATTCATCCAATATTTTTAAAATATTTCTTTTGCTTATGTTCATTAGGTCTAAACTTTTCTTAGCCTTCCATGTGTTCTATATGTAACATGCTCACATGCCTCGTTTAGACTGCAGAATAATTTGGAAGCAACTGTTCACATAGTTGAGAGGAAGCACACCTTTTTTTCACAGCTCATATTTATAAAGGTGATCATCCTTTTAGGTTTATATTGCCACTATCAACCGTAAAGAGTCCATGATTCCACCAAAAGTAATGACATTCTATAAACACATCAAACATTTTTTAGGAGTGTATGTTTTCCTTTCCTTCCTGAGTCTTGCAGGTTATATTCAGTTCATATTTTCAATACTTTTCATGACAAACACAACAGTCTTTATTTATTTCTTTATATTTATTCAAAAAGAAGGTGACACATCAAGGAGAGGTATTTGTGAGAAATCAAGGCATTATCAGTCTTCTGAAAAAATATGAAAGTTTTCTACAGTGTTATAGCTTGCCATAATCAAGTATCAAACAAAAAAGAAACTAAAATAATGGCATTGAAATGCATTGTTTTGGCCTCAGCTATTAACTGACAAAAGGTTTGGAGTTCTTTGCCTTGGACATTGGTGGTAAGAGATAGCAAAATGTTTCTGACCTTAATGCATGTGCTATTTCTACCAAGAATTTGGTGTTCAGAGGAATTGCTTAGTAGGGAAAACATACTTTGACTCACAGTTTTGCTAATGCTTTAATAAACATTTTTTCTGGTAAATTTTGTGTGCAAGATAATTTTTAGTCAGTAATTTAGTATCTGTCTCCATGCATAGCCAACATTTAGCCTCAGTGAATGGGCAGTATGAAACTTGGAATACATAAAAGCATTATGCACACAAGTATGCTATTTATTTTATAACAGAAGAACATTAATGGGTTTACTCAGAATATAGTCACAGATGCTGAAAGTTTCACTCATGACTAGTCTCCATGAAAGCAATACAGATCAATTTGCACAGTTTTATTTAAGGAAGGAAGTCCCATCAAAATGAAGGCACCAAAGCAGACAATAGGAATCATTAATATAGGGTATATACAGAGGTCGAAAAACCAAAATCATACATTGGACTGTAGGGACACCAATAGAGAAATTACTCTAGAAGCATAATATATACATTAACAAGATGTTTAAATGCTGTATATCTATCTCTATGCATATCTTTAAAGGCATACTTCTCTGCATTATATATATTTTTAAGCCCTCTTAAAATTCTGGCTCATTTATGACTTGGTAACAGGAAGGAAAGGAGTATCTTGTCCTTAATAGTCCTTCACACTTAAGCAAAGTACCATGATGGTGCACAGCAGTCTCCAAAGCACTTATGGATGTTCTCTAGTGGCCTTGGCATGTGGGAAGAGTAGATGCTTCACCTTCACCTACCCCTGTCTGTTTATTAGGCACAGTTTAGAAGCATGGTTTCCAAGACAACTACCTTAGAAAGTGTGTTGTACTGAACATTTTAACCTGAGTCCAAAATGGAGAGCTGAAGGAACATTATAACTTTTGAAATATTCTTTCAGCTCTACTTTGAGAACACTTTTGGATGTGTTGGCCTTTACTTATCTTTACTCCAAAACAGTGTTTGCAGATTAAAGCATTATTAACTGGTCTAAAACCCTAATTTTGCTTTCTTATAAAATGAAAGAACAAAATACTTAATTTTTTTTCTCTATATACAGTGCCCAAAATGGAATAAAAACTGGGAGGAAATGACCCTATAAATAACTTCAGCTAAACAGAAGCAAAATCTTGCTGAGCTCTGTGGGAACACTAAGACAGGGAGTCCCTGCCTCACATTTACCATTTAATTCTGAAACCTTCCTTCACCTGAGAGGCAGCAGTTTCCTCTCATAATTGCAAGATTTCACTTATAAATTCAGCAATATCTTGCTGCTCTGACAGGGAAGACCTCTCTACTTGCACATCCATCTGAGTTATGGGAGTTGGATGACCTTGGGAGATCAATCTTTCCTGAATGGCATGACCTCCAGGCTCCCCATGAGCTCAGAACTCAGGCAGATCTTGCATTCTGCAATATTTTGCACTGACAATGGCAGATGGATCGCAGGTCAAGAAGGAAGGTTTACTTCCTCTTTTGTTCTTTTTCTTCTTGGCTCCTCTCTGCTAAGTTAGCAAAAATAAGTCAGCTAATTTGAAGTAACTTTTTACTTCTGCGACAAGCTTCAGAGTCATCCATGGTGCTTGGAACAGTTGAATGGAAGCAGAAAGGGGTGAGCCCAGAGGGAGACAGCTCACCTCTATTTTTGATGGAAGCTGTGTTTGTAGAACATAGTGAAAAGGTACAAAATCACCAAGTCATGCCCAGATTTTAATGATATATATGTGTTATACTACAGCTCTTATTTTCCTTAGAGTGTCAGGCATGCAAAACTTAAATCTGAAATATGGTGTTACTGTCTGGAGGCTAAATTTGTATAAAAATGACAGTAAATGTTTAACAGACTATTCATGGGTTTTGATTTTACCAAATTTTTGAACAGTCCCTTTCTTTGCATTATTCAACTGCAAACCCACCATGAGGAGTCCCTGAGGATTCTCTTATGCAGAGATTTCAATATTTGATCAAGAATTTAATTTCTGCAAGGTACTGAATGTACTTCTTCTTAGTTGTCAAAGTTCTTCAATATGTGCTAAAACTAATGCATGCATATACTGGTTTTGGCTTTAATGGGTGTGTTTCAATAACTTAAATCCAATATACCATCACCAGAGAGCAATAAAGGGACATGTTGCAAACATACCTTATGTCTAACTGAAGACTCATTAACATGGTTACAGTGCAATGAAAACATCACAGCATAAGCAAAATGCAAACTTAAATGTGTACAGAGCTAGAATCACTAGAGCTGGAAAGCATCTCTGTAACTCGACTTCCAAATATTTTTGTAAGATTAATAAGTAAAAGACACTTCATAAATTGATACCAAAAGAACTATTGTCCCTGTTTTAGACCGGAAATGACACAATATTTCTTTAAAGCTTTGTAGGTTATCTTTATTAAGTATATATTACATCACTGCAAAATAAATTCCTTTTCCTATTTATTTACTCTTTTTGAAGTCAGGCTCCCTCACGGAGAAATCATTATTAAGTAAGCATTCTGTGTGCATTTTGAGTTCTTATATCACAAAAAATAACTGGATTCAGAGGTAAATAACTTGTGCAATAACCTTAGAATTTTTGTTGTAAACATACAACTTGAATACTCAGTCTTACTGCATGATTTAAATAAATGGATTTAATTGTTGTAATACTATTCTCTAATGGTGAAGTAATTAAAAGCACGCCTAACTTGTTTCCTTTTTGTCTTTCATGTGCTTGAAATCAGACATTTTGCATAGTTTTTGGCAGGCTCTTTTCTCTGTAGTTGTGAAGCATGAGCTTGCAAAAACAGAAAAAAATGTTTCCGTCTTGATTTCATGTGGGGTTCCTTGCAGCAAAAGTAGGATTCTGAATGAGAAGAACATTGGGTAGTCTGCTAGCTACCATCATGCTGTGCTATTCTTAAAGACATGGAGAAAGCCCTCCCCCTTTGCATTCCACAATTGAGAAAGCCTTTCAGCTATGTAGGAGGAATATAAATTTCTTCTAGGTTTACGAAAAGCAAAGATTTTTGTAAAGAGCTTTTCAGTGTTTGCTTACTATCAATGGTCTTGGAATACTGTCTGTAAAACACAGAGAGGATTTTGAATTGTACCTTTAGAGAGTCACAGTAGGACTAGCAGTAATCTCTTACGAGGAAAGAACACACATTGTGGGAGGGGATATGGGCAAGAACATGAGCTAACCAGAATGTGAGTACATTTCAAGAATAAAAGTGTAAGAAAGGTTTTACATGTGGGTATCGACTATGGTTAAATGCATGTCCACAGCTGAGCATTAACACTCCTGAAAGGACACCGGTGATTTATTCAGAAGAAAGAAATATATTCTTTATTTCCAACTAATTTTAATCTCTTTATACTTGCTAAAAGAAACTAGAAATGCAAATTCCTTCAAAACAATTGTTGTTAATTAAAACTATTGTTTTATCTTGGAACCAAAAACTCACAATGTATTATTGAATTTCCCAGTGTTCATTGTTCCTCATTTTGATTCTTTCCTGAAGTATATTTTAAAATTTTTCATCCATTTTGTACAGCAACAGAATTATCTAAATCAGCTCAAGACATTTCACAGAATATCTAAATTACTCTTTAGGAAGTATCTTTCAAAAGGTTGGCCTCGCCAATTATTATTTTTCCTTATGTTCATGTGTTGTTGAATAAGCCTGCTTTCAACTGAAATGAATACAGATATACTTCTTTAAATTATTAAAAATTTAAATACAATATGATAAATTCTATATTTGGTTATTATTATTCACTGAAATAAGCCTCCCAATGTCTTGCCATTTGTGAAATTATCTTATGTTTTTTTCTTCTCAAACATATAGGATTTTAATACAGAACTATAAGTTTATAACTAAATTAATCTAAAATACTGAATTGCTTTATACAATTAATAAGGTACTTTTAACAAATTATTTTTCTCTCTTGTCTGATAATTTGAGGTGTTTTAAAATCCGTTGGACTTCAGTGAACCTTTTCTTTACCAGCTACCCGCTTAGTTGTTTTAAGGTCTAGATTTTTATTCCATGGGTTTATGATTCATATTTATTTTGTTAGGTTGTGTTTTACTACTTTCTCCACAGCAATTGTAATAAATAACAGGGCTAACATCTCATGTTAAAGAGTGTTGTTTGTTGAAATTCCCTAAATTCTCCAATGCAGACATCCAACTCTCTTAATTTAAAAACCAAAACACCAGCAGTCCTCTAGAGTTAGATCTCATAAATAACTAAAAGATAAGGAAGTTATTTGCTTACATCTGAAGGTTTTTGGTTAGAACAGTGGTCTAAATTTGTCATGGAATGCTTTTCATAGTTGTTCTGTAACTTATGTGTGTTTGTACTTTCAGTAAAGAGCAGTCCACTGATGTAGATAAGCTGCCTTTAATAGGATTTGCATCTATGTATCAGTGAATAGTCAATAATTGTATGCATTTGAACAACTTGTAACATATATTGACTCAACTATTGATGGCAATATAATTTACATTCTGATTTGAATTTTCTTTGTTTTCTTTGGAAGCTGTGAATTTTTTATCAGGAGAAAAATAATATACATTGCCTAGCGAGGATGTCACAGGCTAAAACTCTAAACAAAACCTGATGGAATCCCACTGCCTTAAAAAAATGTAACTACTATTTGTTAAAGTCATTAGTGTTAAGAATTTGTATGTCAGGTATATGTTAGGCCTCCAATAGGCCTATGACATTTGGAAGAAGAGTCTTGAAGATGGTTGTAATAACTGCTAAAATAAAACCTGTATGTGATAAATGAACAGATTGCTACTGTGAAAGTGTTTAAAGGTTTAGGACTCCTACAGATAAAACAACTAGAGAGAGTATGTAGAAGATTACTCTTTTCTCACCTTTAATTGCATTATTTAATTTGAACATTTTCTCCACTGAAGAGAGTGCAAATAATATAACCTTTTCATTTATTATGCAAAGTGCTTTACAAACAAAATTTAGAAACTATAAGAGTTAAGCCTGCTTTATTGAATTAAACAACCAGCCATCTGCAATGAAGTTCATAGTGGAAAGGAAAAGTGAAATTTAACTAAACCAATGATGTCTTACCACTTTATCAAATGGAGATGTCCTCACAGGGATACAAATGCAAAAATAAGCATTTTCACTGGAGACACAAGTCTGTCTTACAGAATGAACCATCTAGAAATACTAGGAGATGGTTCTAGTGAGTAAAGGACTGGAATTCTTAAAGTCTTCCTTTTCTATGTCTCTAATATAACTTTCTCTACACCAACTATTTTTGGTTTTTTTAAGTTTTATTCAATAATGAAAACTACTTTTAATGGCAAATATTCATTATGGAAGAATGTAAAATAATGTCAAGGAGAATCACACAGCAAAATAAAAAATATCCTTCCTAAATGCTTATAACCTTACTTATGTCTTTTATCTTATTGAAAACAGACATAAGCTGGGGAATATTTTTAGTTCGTTCCAATTACTTTAGGAAAATAAGATTCAGTAATGATACCTTTTAAGCCAGAGGAAAACATACAAATCAGCTTGCATGTACATTGCATTTTTCATATTTCCTCATATGTGAACCTCCTTTCATTAACAATACATGGACACAGCAAATAAAGTACAATAATAGGCCATGGATGGAATGATGCAATATACCTTACCTGTGCAAATGTAAAAGTTCCTGTGTAACAAGTTCTATGAAAACAGTTGACACAAATGTAGGCAAATTTATGTTTTTCATAATTGAGAACATAGCTTACTTTTTCATTGATTATGGATATTGTGGTGTTTTTACCTTTATTTAATGGCCATTCATGCTTAATGTTAAAAAGAAACGGGGGGGGGGAGGCATGAACCCCTTAATTTGTTGGCTTTTTTAAACTTTTTTGTCATTAGTGCTTTTTGAATCTCAAAGGAGAAACTGTTGGGAGACTACTTTTTGAGGAAACAGAAATTCTTGTTGCACTCAGAGGGGAGAAAATTATTGCAAAATGTAACAATATATAGAAAATTCTTCATAAATTGATTAGCTGTTCTTTCATATGCCATAGCTAGCACAGCACGGATTCAGTTGCATTGATTTCTCTGTAATTGTCATAAAATGGTACACTTACTCGTTCAAGTTCTTGCTTCTCAATGTCACCATTTTTTTTCGCCATTACATGATGCACAATTGGTTCTATTTCATGACCATATATTCTTTTTCTGGTCATAAAAATTTTCACAGATGTTATTTCTGGAGTGAGATATGTTTTTCCATCTAGATAAATGACAGCAGTGTGAAAGTAGAGGATGCTGCAGAATTAAATATAGTTAAAGAGAAGTGTAACATCAATCTCTTCATACTATGAATAACACCAGAAAAGGCCAACAATTGGCACAACGTGTTTCTTGTCACAGTAGCTGAATGCTATTTTAGTCTTTAGAAAGTCTATTTCTTAGTTTTATTTTGAACACAGTTTGGCTTATAAGCCAAGATCCCAGACAAATCTACAAGTCCATTAACAAAGAAGATGTCCTCCTCACCCTGATTCCACATCAGCTGATAAGCCAGCTCACATCTCAGGATATGGAGCTGTCTTAGTAGAAAACTTCACTAACAGTGAGGCTTATTAATGGGGATACAGTAGGTGCAGATAGCTAACTATAGTTGAGGGTGGATGTCCAAATGTGCTAATCAACCCTAACAGGCTTTAATTTAATTTTAATGGAATATTTTAATCCTTTGATGAGTTAGTAATGCAATTTATATACTTGTTCTAGTTTTTCCCCCCTGCAAAAACCTGAATAACTATTTACACTAGTAGCGATTATGAATTACCTAGTTACCAAGAACAGAGCCTCATTTTCCAGTCTTCTGTGTATACAGGGTAAATGGATATTTTTGTCCTTGAAAGTTCTTGACAAAATGAACTGGGTTTAGCAGAGGTCCAAGATCTTTTCAGCAAACAGTATGCAGTGTATGAGGAAAGTAATCTTTCAAATGCATACATTCTTTAAAAAATATACTGATTTATTTTATCCAGTAGTCCAACAAGGCCATTTAAGAGAGTCATTGTTCAGCTAGAGGCTAGAGAATGGAAAGAGACTGTAAATCTTCTCTACAGAAGATTTTTCCTACTCGGAGAGTATCTGGATGCTACAGAGATGTTATGGTTATTTCTATAAGCCTTTAACAACCTTCTTGTGTATTCTGGGTGCAATGTAACTGCAGCCCAGGGACACTTGGATTATGTAAACAGCCCCTTGAAAGCCTTCAAAGTTTCAGAACTTTTGCAAGGTGTCATATCTGAATGAGGCATCTGGTCATCAGGATCCAAGATTTGAAGCCACTAGTACTTTAATGCTCAAGAAGTCACTTACCACATTGTCATCTCTTTTCAGTACTTGCATTTGCTTTACCTTTCCTTTCAGTATGACTTTTTTCAGCTCTTAGTAAGATGATGAATGCAGATAACAAAGCCTCTGATCAGTGAGAAAGGAAACTTAGCTTCAAGTTGTTCTGATTCTTTACATTATAAAATTGTCCTCCATGAGGGAGCCAAAAGGAATATAGGACCATTTTATGCATGCTAATGTTGTCACTTGCAGGGGCTCTAACAAACCATGTGGTTTTTATAACTAAGTATTTCTGTATAAATCAGTATAATTGACAGTGCCAGAAACTAGCCCTAAGCAAATGAAATGCAAGACAAAATCTTCTGTAAGCAAATTAATCACAGTTTAAGTGATAGGAAACTTGCACTTCATTTCTTTCCCAAGATACATTTGTAATGGAAGAGTAATTCTCTTTTTTCTCAAAAGACTAGGGAGGCTGTCAGGTGCTCTGGGGCAATGGAAATAAGTCGTTTATGCCTCCCGTGAATATAACTATGAAATGTTTGTATTTGTGAACAAAGGCCAGACTAACCTCATAAATTGGACATTCTAGGCTTTGACCCATGGACTTAGACCACTGACGAATGGGTCACTGCCCCAGGTCTCTGGTCCTGCAGTTCTCATGAAGGCACTGTGCTATAATTTAAGGCTACTTTGCTAGTGCCAACTTTGAAGATCTGCTTAAAAGATTGTTCTGCTCTTATTGCCTGGAAGCATATCTTTTTAATTAATATCAGTGTTTCTCAAGATTTTTGGTTAAGAATGAAGTCTCTTTGACTTTATACAGCAGTGTCCCCGGGCTTGCTGTTCAAAAAAGTTGTTTAGACTCTTTTTTTTCAGGATATTCCACCATCCTACATTATGTATTTCAAAAAATCCTTTTAAATGTGAAGTTTCTATCAAATGACAGAAGATTACAAATCAAGGGGATATTTGAAGCCAAAGTCTGGAGATTGTTTGCTGTATTTATTTCTGAAGTTAGGTCAGAATTCATGTCTTAATCAATTTCAAGATATAAGACAATAATAAAATACGCTGAAAAACTGATATTTCCAGTCTGCTGTAACACCCTGAATGAGGAGCTAATTAAATTTAGTATTTAACTCCTTCATAGCAGTTGTGGGCATTTTTTTCATTGTATAAACACATAAATCCTGCCTCTGCACCTTTGATAGCAGAATAGCTATGTAGGCAGCCCTGTGCAGGGTTCAGTGAGTAATCCAATCTCAGAGTGATAAAGGCAGAGCACTCAAATCTGCAGGTCAGGATGCAACAGGAAAGGCTGTAGTTTAGCAAGAGTCTATAAAAGATAAAAGCTCCCCTTGACCACAGGCTGACCACAGATTGACTGAAATTCACTGTAGTTGCCAATATATTAAACAAATATATAGTTCCACTTTAATTAAGTTGAACTGTTAGAAGTGATTACTTTCTATGTTTAAAATCATTATCTTTATTTCTGCAACTTTGTTTCCTCTTTTTAGCAACATGCTTTAATGTGACAAAAGCTCAGTGCTTTGGAAACAGGACTCATTTTTCTCTAAACATTTGCTTTTTCTTCCTCCCCAAAGTAATATAAAAACATGGGGGATTTACTGCCTTTTTACTCAAACCTTTTATCTGGAAGCTATTTTTAACCTTTGAATTTCATATTTGGTATTTTCCCCAATAATTTGGGTGCTCGTTTGCTCTGTTGGGATTAGTGGATGCTGTAATAAAGCCATCAAATTATAACTTCTTGAGCAAGAAAGCAATAGTTCTTTTGTCTTCAGCCATAAAGAAGAATTGGATACCATTGTTCAATATTTTCACAATTGTACCTTAATCTTAAAATATAATTTGACATCCTGACTACCTGAAATGAAGCAATCAATGAATTTCTATATTAATTTATGTATATCCATCTATCTATCTATCTATCTATCTATCTATCTATCTATCTATCTATCTATCTATCATCATCTATTTATCTATGCATCTATCCATCTATATATACATCTATCTATCTGTCCATCTATACATCTATCTGCCTATCTAGAAATTTTGTGATTCTTTTAGTGAAGTGATGACGACAAAGTTTGGAAGGGGCTCATGAAAAGCTTTCTTGCCATTCTCAGATGCAGTAAATGAAATGCATTCAGGCTAAAACATATCAAAATGGTAATACAGCAAGAAGCAAGAAAAATAATGGCTTTGAGTTCAAAAGTCATGTTGCTGCTGTTACCTCCCTGCTATTATTCTTTTCCTGTCTAGCTATTTATTGTATCTAGAACATAGTATTAAAATACTTAAAAGCTCTTGACAATGTCTTGAATTAGGGAGGCAGAGGGAAAAAACTCCATGAAAACACATTCACGAGACTGCATACATAAAGTTTTAAGTTCAAATATGTATTACTTTTGCTGTAGATAACGATGCATGTTATAGAAATTCACAGATTAGAGAACAGAATCAAAACTATAGTTGGGTGAGAGAGAAAATAATCATAGTTACCAGTTCTTACTAAATTTGGAGAAAAAATTAGTTTTTACAAATTGTTCCAGTTGTTTAATTCTATCCATAAACCCCACAGCTATTTGTCAATAGAAAAAGCATAGACACGAAAGAAGCTGAATGTATTGCTAATATTGCAGCACGTAATTCAATCTGTTGTGCTCCTTAAGGCTGCAATCAATGACAGTCATGGCAGCTATACAAAGTCAAGGTTAGCCTATGTAGAAAGCTGTACTTAATTTACTGTGCTTCAGTGTGTTTGCAAAATCTACAATTTCCCTTCTGGCATCATGTAATACAAATATAGGAATTGCATGTTACTGATTTTCTAATAATTTACTGTTGCTTATGGATATTGCATGAACATTTCCAGTGGTAACTTTCTTCCTGTGGAAGTTAGAGTAGTACCACCGTCCTCCCACTTATTATGAACTTGGAGAAATACTCCACGAGTGCATCATTCAGGTTTACACCAAAGCTGTTATACATGGTCTCAAATAGCCTGTTGTGGACAACTAATCTCTGCCTGGTGGCTTCTGGGATATATATCTATGGTATTGCTATGGTTTGACCCCAGACCGAGACTTAGTAGCACACAGCTGCTCGCTCATTAGCACATGTATTTCCCCCTACTTAGTGGGGTGGGGAGGAGAATCAGGGATAAACCCCCTAAAATTTGTGTGTTGAGATAAGAACAGATTAATAATATAATCTAACACTAATAATAAAAAGGATAGCGAGAGAGAGAGAAAATGCAAGGCATTCTGGTCATGACATCCTATGGTATAGAATATCCCTTTGGCCAGTTCAAGTCATTTGTAGTGTGAATGCATGGGAAACTGAGAATTCCTTGACTTAGAGCAAGCACTGCTCAACAACAACCAAAACATCAGTGTATTATCAACATTATTCTCATACTGAATCCAAAACACAGCACTGTACTAGCTACCAAGAAGAAAAATTAATTCTATCCCAGTCAAAACCAGGACAGGTATATGCAGTCCAGACACACACAAGCCATTTTTTCTGCAAATGGGGAGGTATGCACATGTAGGAGACTGGGGATATTCTGAAAGTCCTTATGGGCATTTTTAGCTAGGGCTCAAGTGCAAAATTTTGGTGTGGCTATACTGAGGAAATGCTCACTCCCTTCTCCTAATACAAAATGGCTGTTAAGCAAGAGTGTAGGAGTCTAGTAAATGGTAAAAGGTAAACTATGTCAAGGTAAGTGACAAACTAACTGGAAGGAGAGCTGAAAGGTAAGCACTTTTTATCTTCTTCCTGGGGAAGTGAGCTTACATCCAATATTTCATTCTGAGCAGACTGAATAAATAATCTATGTAGTCATCAGTGGAAAACAGTAATATAATAGTAGACATTGCAGTATGTCCTGCTTGAAAATTTCAAAGTATCTTCTATTGAGGACATAAATCTAAAGTACCTATCTTTCTTTTCTAATGCCTTAGGTCTAAATATGTTCTGTTTTCCATAAAGAGCATCTATAATTTAAATTATTTAGTCTGTGCATAAAGACTGTGAATTCTCTGAGTGTTCCTGCTTTTATTTCTCAAAGAAAGCTGTTAGGAAAAAAAAAAAGAAACCCCAAACCCAACTTAAATATACAATCATTCAAGATGTGAGTAGAATATCTGAAGTATTGCTTCACCTTAAACCTGTCAACTTAGAAACACATTTTGAAAACAACAATGTCTGCAGAGTATATGAACAATATTGAGATGGCAGTGCAAGATCAGTCACTTTTCCCAGGTCTTTAATATCAAATCAAAGACAGAGTTTGACTGAGATTAAGGCTGTCAGAAATAACAAGATACAAACATTTGTTTTTTCAAATGGTGACTAAGTTAGTAAGGAAGGGTTATATTTCATATCCACACTATGTTAGAGCAGTATTTTCTTCTGCCATTGTGCTGCTCTCATTTTTCTTGTGACAGGCTTTTTAGGGTATGTGGAAATGCCTGCCATTATCTGTAACAGAGCATTGCTAATCGTGCAAAACATACAGATGCTATAAATTACTGACTTCCAACTATAGATTCACTAGTAATTAGGGAGTGGGTTCGGAATTAGAAGCTATAAGTAGAGGTCTACTAATGCTTCTTATTGTTCTATATCTGCTTTTGTTTGTGTGTCTATTGAACCTTCCCCCTCTCTGCTTTTTCCAGTTTAAAATGGGACTGCATGGACATCTGCAGTTTTCCAAGAGTTAATGGCAACATTCCCATAAAAGGAAGATTATTGCATGATTAATTATATACTAGGATTCCTTGCTTTACAAAACATTTTTTTCTTATTTCTCCCATTATTTTGGCTACATGTTTGTATCTTATTTGAAAAGAATGTTTTGAGAATAACTGGTTAACTATTTCAAAGCATTTCAGAGGAATAGTGCTGAGAATACTGATTTGAAAAAAATATGACAATAATGAACTGTTAGGACTTGCAGCAAAAGTAAAGACCATCTTGTCTCCTGCTGCAAGACTCAAATAGTATCTAATGTGATCCAGACAAAACTTTCCCTAACCCAGGGACAGATTAGCTTGAACATTAGTTAACCAAATCATTAAACCTGATTAAAAAGCCTCAGTATTACAAGACAAAATCTCTGTCCTTTTTCACAGTTTACATCTCTATGTAAAAAGAGACAGCTGATTTCTAATACTCAATGTTTCGATGGACTCTTACTTTCTAAGTGTTTTCTTGTGCATGTATCTGCTGGCTTTCAAGAGTTTTGTAGCTTTTAGGGAACTATTGCATTTGCTATTTCTGTCTCTACCCTTCCCAAGGTACTCTTAGCCTACTCTATATACACTCTGCAGTGGATGTACACTTCTTTTATTCATCACTTAGGGAACAGATGTGTATAGAAAATCCTTTCTTCTAAAATCAGTTTTAGCAAATTTCATAGAAATCTGTGAATGGAGAAAACTATAACTTTTTTTATGTGAACAACAATCTTTGCAATAGATACTTCTATATTGAATGGAATTTTATCTTATGCCTTGTCTTCTCATTGTACAAATGTAAATGCTTACCTTTTGACAGATTTACTCTCTATTTCTTATACGTATGGTATATGAATATGAACAAAGCTGATACAACTTATTTTTCAATTTCTTTGCACAAAGCAGTGTTTACAATTGATTTGCTTTTAGGAGTAAAATATCCAAAGCATGCATTTGAAATGTATACAAATTCTGCATTTGAACAGTCAAAGGAAATCATTGCTTAGGGCAAAACAAGAGCAACCATGGCCTCATGTTTTCTTATTCAATAGTTATTTTCTATTTTTTTTCCTGAGGCCAAAATATTATTGTGTAATCTTTTAATTAAAACAAATCTACATTTATTTAGTGTCTTCACTGTGAAGTCACTGTTATAGTTATTCATATATAAATGAAGACAATTAGGTGATAGCCTAATGACTTCCACATAATTCAGAACCAGTCTGTCATGTAAAGGAGGAACCTCCCTCACAGGCCAGGTCTTACATAGAAACCTGTGTCAAATGTGCAAGTATGTTGCTCATTATTCAATTTTTGTTCATTTCTACAACTGATTTTTTTAAGCTTTAGATTTTTAATTTTCTGGGTCATATTTCAGCTGTGCTTTTACTTTCTAAGTTATAAAGTAAAAAGTCATTAGGCATTTTAGTCTGGTAATGTTTGTTTTGTTCTTTTTAACTTCACCTGTACTCTTCTATGATTAATATCCTCTAACCAGTTTTCTTTTAATAATGACATAAAACTTTCCTCTACCATTGCTGTTTTGTATAATGGAACACCCTAAGTTAGGCTTCTTTCTCTTTCTGATCATTCATAGTCAGCTATTGACATGTAAAGTCCAGATGGTTGACTTCCTGACTATCCTAATTTGTTCTTCTAAACAGCAACAGTTTGCCTATTTGTCGTGTATTTTCTCAATTTGTAAAGGCTTTTGTAATTTTTTTGCATTTACTGAACATGCTTACGTATCTGTGACATTTAATAGGTTCTATGATCTTTAATAAAATCTTCTTCAGATGTGGCAGTGCAGTACCTGCGTAGGAATCCCATAGATTACCCCATGATACCTCAGGAAAATCTGATTGACTTGTGTACTAGTTCCCTCATTTATTTACTTCAGTGAAGCCATTTCAAATATTAAGTCTGATAAAAATCTGAAGAATCTAATGAAAAAATATTGACATCATTATAATTGGATTTTACATTGAGTTTATAGTAAAAAAAAGATTAAAGGAAAACATAATCATAGTGCTTAGATGCAGTGAAATAACAATTGCATGTCTGTCTTTAATATTAACTTGTGGGTGGTTCTACCATGAGGTTATCCATGTCTTTTTTTTTGTTTGGATTTGCATATTTTGCCATTTATGTGGTGCTCTGCCTTTTATTTCACTGTCTGCATACAGTACTCTTAGTAGACCTTTAGTATCAAATGTGCCATACATCTAAAGCTATTACTAGCTGTCATGATTTTACAAGATATTTGTCTCCCATAAGAGAGAGACTGAGAAGTGTGAAATCAGAAAAATATATCTTATTATAGTAAATCCCAAAACCATCAATCACAGTAGTTTCCTTTAATGTCTTTGGTGGAAAACTTGTTACTGTCTTTAAGGTAATTTACTTAAGTGCTAAATAGCAGTGTACATGTTTTCATAGGATACTTCTATAAAAGAGTACAGAATGTATTTCATAATCTCCTAATACACTTCAGACTTTCTCACAACCACTGTGCAGATAAGTAAGATTGCATTTTGGGAGTTCTACATCTGGGAACACTGTGTGAAAAGATAATTATGGGTAAATGGAGCATTTTTGATACCAAAGATAGTTGAAGATTGAGAAAGAATAAAGAGGTATCCTATATTTAGTTTCTTCAAATGAATATTCCATTCTGTAATGTAAAATGATTGTTAGAAATTATAGTTTTAAAGTGACTTTGAAAATGCCCTAGATAATGAATTCTGTTTTTATTTAAAATTTTGGTGTCAAACTAAGCTCTTGATATCTTTAAAAGGTGACATATAAAAATCTAATTCTTTTTTGTATTTGTCAGCTTTGGATTACAGGAAATCTTTATATTATACTTCAACAATGATAAAGCATCAAAGCTTTCATCACAGTCCTCAAAATTTGGTAAAGATATTTTAAAGACAACTTCTGTTATGCCTTACATAAGATTTCTAAAATGTTTATTGTTGCTACCAGAAAGATAAGTTTATTAAATTTAAATCCTAAATGTAGAATGGTGTTTTCCTGATGATGTCTGAGCCTCCACATAGGCAGCCCACCTTGAATGGGCACTTACAGCCGTCAAAACACTACTTGAAAAATTAATTTATTGTCATTTAATTTTTATGAAACTATTGGTTTTGAATAATGTATGCCTAAAAATACATTAACGGCACATTTTAGTAGTGGTACAAATGAATTTATAAGTGCATAAAAATGTCTTTGTCATACATATTGTAGATGCTATTATAGTATTTAGTGATTTTTATAATATAATAGATAATACTAAGAATCAATAAATATAGAGGATTATTTCTATTTCCTGTGCTTTGGGGGGAAAATTGTCATCATAGCTAAAATGCTGAAGATGTGGAGTGTAGGGGAATTATTGTCATGGCTAAAGTTTGTTGATATATTTCACAAGCCATTTAACATGAAGCAGATAATCCTTTATAACAAATGCTGTTACTAACGACTGCACCAATTATTTAACTGAAATATATTCAACCTTTTGAAAAACAGCAAAACCTGTTAACTTACATGAGGTAGGTCTTTTAAAAGAATATAATCTTAGTTATATTTGGGTCAAATATGCATAAAATGCTATAAATTATACATTTTCTGCGTAGAAAAAAGTCCTACATTGCTGGTCATCTGAGGTTTTTCAGTAGGTATGAGTGCTATCAATGCTGATGGCAGGCACAGGCACGTTTGTAGAAGCCTGAGTCTGATCCCTGAAAAAAAGTGAAAACAGCGCCTGTAAGTCTTCAGTTACACTTGCACTTTTGCAAAGCTGCTTTGAATAAGGCTTGTCAGTAATTCTTGTATCCTTCAAATAAATCCTTGACACAGTTTTAGGATGACAGTCTTCTTCAGCAAGAGCACAGATTCCAGTGATGTCAAGCTTATACCGTATGTGCAATCTCGTTTGCCATTTGTTTTTCAATCACTCTAGCTTGCAGTGAAACAACGTTTCCTGACCAGAAATCTAAGGTTCAAGTAATATTTAAAGAGAGGATAAAAAACTGTTTTGTTTAAGTTAATTTGACTATGATTTATTGACTGTTTAAAAAGTTCATGAGTGGAAAGTACCTTTTAAAAGATAGAAAATGTTATGAAATAAATATTCTTCTGAGTCTATGTCAGTGAAAATTTATGTGTGGAGTATTTTGTCTTCCTTGCTCTTTACCATTTACAGACTAACTATACTACCACAAGAAGTAACATTTATTTCACTGACCTTTTTAATTCATGGCATTCAGATTTGTACTTTTTCTACAATAAATGTAAAGTTGCAGTTACTAAAGTCAGCAGTTCTAGTGGAAACACTGGTGAACTCATTAAGAGCTCTGCCAGGTGTTGCCAACCCCAGGTGTCAGCCTACAGAATAGCGAGATATAAATAACTCTTAATGGAAAAATTGCAGTCTAACAAATTACCCATCTTAGACAAAGCTAAACTAGTATCCTGTGATTTGGTTTCCTATTTACTAGCTGCTAATGTGTAGAGCAAATGAGAGGAGCATATGCCCCTTCTTAAAAGATATAAATCAGATTAAAGATTTCCTGATTACCAGAAGATTGTTCCACAGGTATCCTCACAAAATAGAATTTAAGTGCAAGAATGCACTCCTCCAATACTACCTTCCTATTTTTTTCTTCTTTTCTTTTGAATGGGAGGTCCTATGGTGTAAAGGAGGGCACTCTGGACTCTGAATCCCAAGGTCGTGAGTTCGAGTCTCAGTGGGGACCGTCTCCTGGCAGTTCAATGCCTCCCTGCCATCCCATCCCGTCAGATCTTGGATGCTCAGCAGGGTCAGCCCCGGTTAGTACCGAGTGCTGTGACAGTCCCGAGGACTTCCCTGTCACTGTCCAAGTTTGCTTGGCCGTGGCAAATGGACCTTAGGACTTAAACGGTGGGGCCAGTTCTGCGCCCACTGTGCCTCATCTAAAAAAAAAAAAAAAAATTAACTGTGCAGGCCGGAAGGGCACACCCACGTGCGGAAAGCCCTTCCCAAATCCTCATTCGTGAAGTCTGGCCATACATATACATCTATTTTCTTTTGTGTTATTCCTTTCTGCAACCCGAGCTCTTTACAAAGAAGTGGGATTTCTTGACCACTGCATTTTTACATCCTCTGGACTTTGTGTATTGTTTCCTGTGGATTTTAAGGAGCATCTAGGTGAGAAATAATTCAGAACAGCAAAAGCAAAAAGTTGACATGCAGCAACAACAACAAATTCACATGCAGCAACAAAGTGAGGGAGGAGAGGCGATAAGAAAGAGATAGAATTTTATGCATCTCCCATTGTACTCAGGAGTCAGTATTTTGGAACTGAAAACTGTTGAAAATATTGCTGTCAGCTGAGGGACTGCAATTGGGAAAATAAATTACATTTGATAAGCCTTTCAAAACATTCTGAAAATTGTCACCTTTATGAGTTTTAATATTCTGTTATGTAATTTATACCTTTTGTTTACAAGCCCTCTATTTCTGTTAGAAAGTTAATATGTGTATCCTGTAATTGTATCTTTGGGGTTTTTTACAACTAAAGTCTAAATCTTACCTTGACTGGCACAGCCCTGCCTTAGACATAATGTAAGTGCACTGAGTTTCAGGTTTTACAGTACAGTACAGTGACATACATGTACTGTGTGACACATAAATGTGAATGTTCTTAGCAAGAGTAATCTTTTAGCAGAGAGAAGAATGAATGGCAGTCAGAGGAGTTTTTGAACTTTATAGAAACGTGAAAGAGTCTATATTACAAATAACCAGATGACTCAGTTCAGTTATGAAGCATCTGACATAGAGTTCTACAACTAAATATTCATATAGATTTGAGGGCTATCTTAATCTCTTTCCTGCCTCAGAAGTATGTCTCCTTTACAAGAAACCTTCCCCATGCACTTGGAGAACTGTGGTCACAGTGAATTACAGGTCACGGCAAATTATTTTCCCACTGTTTCTGAAGTTCTGTGGTAATAATCTCCTTCCTGAACAGAATACGAATGTCAGTGACTCAGACATGCAATGTGCTTGAGATAAGAAATTCTTAAATGGGTTAAGTCTGAAATGAATGCTGGTGTGGGTTTTGGCTTAGTGTAACTTCAGTATTCATATGAACTCTACTCATCTGGCGCTGCAGCAAGCAGTTTGGGGACTGTTGACTAAAAGGTGTAACTCAACAGCAAAAAGGGGCAAAGTAGATCCAGTGTAAGCAGTTTTGTTATAATAAGAAAAAAAATGACATTTACAAAATGTAAAAGAAATAGTAATTAAAAAATCATCATTCATCAGGAATGTTGAAATAGCTATTTAGAGTGCCACACTCTTCTTGCATAAACTGCAATTAATGCAAATTACTGCTACCACTCCTATTGGCATATTTCACACAGATCTTATCTAGTAGTTTTAGCATTTGACTGAATTGTCAGTCCATGTATTCATTTAAGAGTTTTTGCCTTGGAAGTTGGTTAATCATGTATTCTGTTAGTTTTCAGTGATTCTTGTTTGACTGATGCCATGGACTGTTTTTAATTCGTCTCAGTGGTCTTGTATTAATTACATTTATACCTGAAGGTTAAGAACTGAACTTATGCGTAATGTAAATGGAGAATAAAGGCATCAATGCTGGTTGAAGAATGTAGTTTTGATGTCATTGCTGTGGAATACTTGTAATATACATGCATATAGTTGATGAAAAGTTACCACAGGTGAGATGTGAGAAAAACAAAAATCTAGGGAGTTTTGAGATTTAAGTTACATCTGGAATCATACGTGTCTTCTTTGCAAAACTCTCTTCCATTTGCCCATTGACTTATTATAAGGAAACTGAAGCTCTTTCTTATGTAACACTTACGATCAATCAGTATTAGCAATATTTTCCGATCCTTGAAATGTTCAATGTCTTTTGCCATCTCCGTATCTTAAAATTGATAATATATACTTGCTTTTAGTAAAGGGAAGAAAAATGTATGTATTTTCACACTTCTTTTTCAAGGTTGTCTTCTAGACTGGCATTTAATCTGTAATCTCTGTCTTTGTCTAACTTTTCTAAATTTTTTGAAAATACATTGAAAGTTCATGCTTTTTTTTTTTTCTTTCTTGTTACTGTATGCATTCCTCTTTGACAGCGGTTGCTCTGACCAGGAAAGTTGTGGAGCTCTAAATCCTTATATCTAATCCTTACTGCGCCATGTTCTGATCACAAACACTATTTGCTTCTTTCATCCAAATTACTTTGTGGCTTTTTCATTATGTTTCAGTCAGCTATCAATCATTATATTTGTGAATGACACAAACAGTGCTTGTACACTGCAGAAATAACAAACTTTTAAACAAGGTAATCCAAAATAAATGCTATCTGTGTGGCATTGATTTGACAAAAATGTTTTCCGCTTGAAATTTCAGTTGTAGTAACTTCTGGGAAGTGCTTATTTGGCTTTCCGTACCTAAAGATTTCAAAGCACTTGCTTTGGTTATGAACCACAGCTTTGGTGAATGTTATTCAATAAGTCTCATCCCAGATGTTAGCAAGGAAAAAAAAATTATCTTGGGTTTGAACCAGGTTTTAAACAGGTGTGTTTTCTTTAAGGATTAAACTGTGTACTGAATGGTTAATTGAATATATAGTTTCAGATTTAATACATTGTATCAAGTATTAAGTATCATCATAACCTTTGAAACTTAACTAAAAACACATTTTTTTGATTATTCCAATTATCCCTGCAATGTGAACTGTTTACACACTATCCAGTAAAATACAGTTTCAATTAACAATCAGGTCCATCAGAATGGAAGGGTGAAATAAACTTTCGTATTTTCATATTTGTAGAAAATTCTACACTATCTGTCTTACAGAGAGTGTGCCTTTAGGAGACAATGTGTCTGCTAAAACAAATCAGAGAGACTAGAATAAGTAATTTTGTCTCCCTTACTAGTTCCTGCAGCCTGTCTCAGAGTAATGTACCAGAATATCTTCACACTGTACAGAGAGACGTCAAGTCAGGAAATGCTCAGCTCAGGGGTGTGAGCTGAGAATGTCTGAGAAGCATTTAGTGACTCATCTCATGCAGAATCGGGAACCTGTAGTGGCTTAGTGAGGACAAGCAGCTGTGTGTATTCCTTGAAAGAACAGAGTAAGTATTTTAAGAAACAGCTATTAAGAGAGATGCAATGCTGATTTACACTTTTGTTATATTTCAGTGTTCCAGCCTTTATCTAGGATGTGGGAAACCCAGATTCATAATCTTAACCTTAGGGTAAAAATTTGTATCTTTGAGCTCTGTGGATATATATATGTATAGTCTCTCTGTACTGAATGTTCATGGTTAACAGATACTTAAATTTGAGTTTGAAATAACCAAAAGATGGAAAATCTTTTTCATCTGTCTGTGAGAGAGAGGTACAGAAAATAATGGTTTTGTTACAGCAGAACTAGGTTCTGGCAGTAGAAAACTTACTGTACTTAGAATGCCTACAGCTGTAGCTTTGATTATTGCACAAAGACTTTAAACATTTTTTTTGGCCACTGCCAGATTGATTTGCCAAGAGTGTTAATATTCTAATACCAGTAGAGATAACTGTTTCATACAGATGCGACTTAAGAAAAAGTCAGAAAACGTGTTTAATTAGATTCATTATTGCGAAAAAAAGGATGTAAGATTGAAGTTCACAAATTAACAACTCAGTTTCACCTGTCATCACTTGGTGTTATTGAAGATAGTACTAAAAGTTAGCCTTAGAAACACCTCTGTCTTTGAAAAACAGGATTTTTTATATGTATTTGCAGCTCAAGCCTAGCCATGTTGCTTTCAAGTAAATAAGATACTAAAATTTAAAATACAGTTTGTATAGTTGTGTAAGGTGTTATATCCTGTGCTGATAAAAGTTGATGGTGCATTGATAGTTTTCATTTTTTAAAATTCACACTAATTCTTTAGTAGAAGATATTTCTTTTTTAGGTATGTTGGTTTAAATTTCATTCTTTTCTTTCTGTTTTACGCATTTTTTCCCTCAAAGTCTTGCTTCATACTTTATTTAGCTAGACAGCAGGGAGAGATAAAATTAGGGATATTGCAGAAAATTTTTTTGTCTTCTCAACATATTCCACCAGGCAGGTTTAGTCTACTCTGTCTTAGATGTGTTCACCCTTTCAAATATGCCCCAAAGAGAAGACCTTTTGGCCAAAAGAACACTTAAATAACACTTGAACACTGTTTGTATTGAATTCATGGTTACAGAAGCAAATAAGTTTAATATCTGTTTTTAATGAGCTGTGGTCCTTCCTATCTTTCTTTAAATATACTTGACTTTATATACATGATTTTTTGAACTCTATTGAAAAGATTTAAGGCTAGATAGTTTTTTCATAGTTGTCCTGGGTTGAGCTGGCAAAACGCCACCTGTCCAAGACAGGGTGAAAAGGGTTCCTCCTCCCCCCAACCAGCTAAGGGAAGAGAAGAGGGAGAGGGAAAAAAAAGAAACCTCAAAACTAGGTTTATGCTGAAACTAACTACATGTATTTATACAGAGAAGAGAAAACTAAGAGAGAACTACAATATAACACACACTTACACAAGTTATGCATATATAACAAGGAATAACTTCCTACTTTCCAATTAATCCAAAGCCCATTACTCTAAATTCATAAGCACTCCAAAAGACACTCAGCAAGAAAGAGAAAATATAACAACAAAATATTTCTACTTCCCTGAATGCAAACAAAATGCAAGCAGAGGTTAGAGGAGCAGGGCCTAGCATAGTAGAGGAGCTGCTAGATGTCCTCCTCTTAGTGCAGCCATGATGGAACTAACTAAGCCACTCCCACACACTGGATTTTACACCCTTTGAGATGATGTAGTATGGTATGGAATACAAGATTATTGGCTGGAAGAAGTCAGCTGTTAGCTAGCTCAGCCCAGCTTAAATCAGCTGAACTTTAAAACCTAAGTTTACGCCCACCTGGCTAAACCTATAACAATAGTGCACTTGCGTTAACTGCACGTGAAGAGCCATGAACCTTTTCCTTCTCTTTTAACTGGCTACTGACATCTAAGGGGAGATGCCTTGTGTGCAGTTCAGAGACACAACAGGATTCCTCATGATGCTGAAGGGCAGCATGAATTCACACTTTTCCTAAGATGGAGCTTTACTGGTGTGTTTGATCTCTCAGGTAAAATTCAAAGCAGCTTTTACCCAAATTTTGGTGTGAAAAAACCAGTTTGCCATAATTGATTATTATAATATAGAAATACAAAATATCTGAGCATTCTTTACATCAACTGCATTTAAATCAAAGTAACCTTCTAATCTTTAGATTGTTATTTGCAGACACTACATAGTGATAAGGCAATACCTCATCATAATGTTAAATATAGAGTCTGGGAATATCTCAGCTGCCAGAAAAATGTCGATATCCCGATGTGACATTCACAGGGCAGTGTCCTGTTTGAATTACTAAGCAGCTGTCTGCACTGTCAATGGCACAGTTTAAAATACTTGACAAGAAGAAGAACTTCAAGCCTTTAGACAAAGAATGAAATTATGTACATGTACCTTATTTAGGAAGTTTCTGCTTGCATTAATGAAATGATAATATGAATTTTGAAGTCTCTTCTCAAAATATCAATGAGGGAAAATATTCTCTCTCTCTTTCCACCCCTTTCTCCTCCCTTTTGGAAAAGATACCTGATGTAAATATATAATGTCACCCTTTATTGTTTGACAAACCTTGTGAGGTGATATAAAGTAATAAAAATATAGTCTCTGCATTTTTATGCTATTTTGGCACTTTATCTCAGTAACTGGTATTTTAGAGCAGATCTCTTGAGTTTGTTACTGAGCATTATTTTTTGTTTTTCTGCAAACAACAGTATGATTTCACTTGTTATAATTAAATATTTTCTTACAATACAACAGCAAATGAATTGCCTTCCCTAAGGTGGAAACTCTGTGTATCAGGTTTCCCCATACTGATTTGTATCTAAGCCTTCTTCAATGCACTTTTCTTAACTTTTATTATAACAGCTTACAGTGCAATCACCAGATATGCTTGCAAGAGATTTTTACCCTAATTTGAGACATTGCAAATAACTCCACCAGCTGGGCATGGACTACAGAATATTGTGGGAAAATACATGGTTTTTACATTTAGTTTTAAAAAGTATTATGTAAATATAAAAAAGAAAAGAACGCTGTATAACTGGACTACAAAAAGAGAATGACTTTACCTTCATACAGTTCTGAAATTAGCTGAATTTAATGCAAAGCTTTAATAAGCTTCACAAATCTGAGATCTAAGAACTCTGATCCTTCCACTTCAAAAACATGGGCATGTAGCACTTGATATAAATGAGGGCTTTTTAGCTGTTGGCAACAGAAGTCCTCTCCGATCTCAGCCAGTCAACAGGGAGCAATTTGTGTGAAGGAACATTGTGCATAAGCCTAATGCCATTGAAGGCAGCAGCAAAACGTTGCTGAGACTTTATGGTGATCAGCAGAGGGCACAACACGATTCATGGAAATGGTTGCTGAGCAATTAGTTGTGTTTGTTATATTTTTCTGGTTTGTAAAATGAGAACATTTGAAAAGATAGTAATACCCTGTGTATGAACTACAACAAAACAAAATCATGTTTGACCAAGTTAGAATATCAGATTGCTTTTATGTGAATTTTCTTCATATTAAACATCGCTATCAGAAAACTTTTTTAGGTCCTAAGAAGAACAAGTTTTTCATCCCAAACACATATGTTGCTAACACAGGATTCCTATATAGAGAAGTGCAAACAATATTGTGGACAAGAATAATCAGTCAAGCTGCATAAGCATTGTAGCTGTAGGTGTTGGCTAAAACAAAGAAACAGTAACATCAATGTTAACACCCTCTTAATAAAAGAATAAATTTAAAGTCCATCTACAACTATTTGTATCATCAGGAGCAAATGCAAAACTTGGATTTATATTATCCGAGGTAAAGGAGTGAACACTTAGTGAAAGGTTGAATATTCATATATCTTGATTTGAATGAATCTATTTACTGACAAAGCATCCAAACACTGCTTTAGTTTTTTAGCAAAAGCAATCATGAATAAATTAAAATCCTTACAATTTTCCATGAAGAGGTAATATTTGTCTATTTATAAGCCATAACTGGATTAACTCATGTCAGGACAGTATTATTCACAGCCATATTTACTTGTTTTTTAAAATCAAACCTTTAGGTATATTTAGCAAAAATAGATAGAATAGCGGGTGGGCATTTCCCTTTGCTACAAAATAAATTTCATGGCTGCCAATTAATATTTTTTTTTATTTTGACAAAATATACTTTTAGAGAACTAATGTCTGTTCATCTGTTGTGTTCTGTCTGTATGCTTAGATGAACATATAAGTAACAAGATATAGAGAATTGCTTTTTTTGTTGTTCCAATCAGAAATTTATGCATTAATGAAATTTTTATTTACTGAGGTTTTAGATAGTTTTAGTGTAATTTTGAATTTCCATTTTAAAATTATCCTTTATATGTATTGTTAATAAAATATGCACTGTGTTATCAATGGCACTTTTTGAAAAAAGTTCTTTTTGTTGTTAGATTGAGAAGCCAGCGATAGAATTGACTTCTGTTTTCACTCCTGTTTTTATAAATCAGTTTAAGAAATAAATGAAAAATGTCATATGAGAATTGAGCATTATTTCCTTACCTAAAAAGTGACCTTACATATTTTAACTTGGGTGTATTTTGAAACTTGAAAAATACAGACTATGTTGGACAGAGAATTGCTGATAGATGAGGAAGAGAGAAGACAACTCCTCTTAGTTCTGCCTATTGAATACATCTGACAAAGCCAGGAATCCAGTAATTTGATACTGTTTGAGGATTTCACAGTCTAATAGGTTTAAAATGATCGAGGCAGATTGGGACCAGACAACCAGTGGATTCAACTGCCTGGCTTCTGGAGGAGGCAGCACAGCCTCCGGGGCTGGACCTGGGCGAGGCGCTGGCAGTGCAGCAGGCTGGGTGCTGGGCTTTTCCACAGGGAGAAGTGGAGAATCAGAGAAAGAGAGGAGTGTAGTCTTATCCACCTTTCTGCTCAATCAGGATAATTTTATATTAGGAAGTTTCTTCTCTGTGTATTTTTTGGTCAGAACTTAAAATTTCAGTGTGAACTGCATGGGGACTGAATATTGACAGTACCTGGGAGATTGAACAGGAGACTCATAAACCATGCAATCTGATAGAGAATGGTGTTTTTTGTGAATCCCACTTGGACATGAAACTAGGCTAAAGGTTTGTATTAGATGCATTTGTGAAATAAATATTCATGGCCTGAAAACCTTTCTAAAATCCTGATAAAGGTGGTCAAATCACTTTTTTTCTGCATTTTCACCTTTACTGATGCCAAATGCAGGAATCAACTGTCACAGGTGTCTTAATATTCATGACAGCAAAGAGGGACCTAGGCTATGCGTCTTCCTGATTAGGATGAAAGTAGGAGTTTTGGTTTTAATTTGTGTTTATGTGTTTCAAATTCAAGAGAAGATGAATAAAAAGAGTTAGTAAGTGTTCAGAAAAAGTACCAAAAATCTCTCTAGGAATTGGACTCATTGCAAGGCTACAGTCATACTAATTTGTCCTCCCAACCCTATTTCTGCAGTTTCAGATCTTGTGAAATAATTTTAATAGAAAGCACAGGCAACTGTTTCCACAGATTTGTAGAATAATTGTGCATGGAAAGGAGCTCCAGAAATTTTGTTCAAGCACATGCTCGGAGCAGGTCTTACTAAATAAAGTTTCTCGCAGGCATGCCCATTTCAGTCTTGTGCACTTTCAAGGAGACTCCAAATCCTCTCTGGACAAATTTTTCTGGTATTTCACCCTCCATAGTAGTATAACATAACAAACCCTAAAATCAAACAATAAAGCTATAATTGGGAAAGAAATGTGATTAGACATACATGATCCTTGGCATGCCGTTTCTGTAGCTTAATACAATTGATATGGGAACTCATGAATTCTAGATATATTCAGCCAGATACTTATGTTTTCTGTTGTTCGGAAAAGGATTGAAGAGAACAGGCTGAGAGTAGACATAGGTAAAAGAATACAGTTCTTAACATTAACACTGACTTTCCACAGCTTTGTCCCCATTAACACCCTGATCCCCAGCAAGAGCTTGGTTTGATTGAGACTTTCTTCTTACAGAGATGGTCTTTCGGTGGCTTCTCAAGTTCCCCAGGCCAGAGATACATGGGACAAGCAATGGGCAGTTAATACCTTGCAAAGCTACCAGGCTTTCTGAGCATTCATTAAATCCAAAAGAGTAAACTGTAGATACTGATAATCAAAATTCAGTTTCCACTCCCTTTATGGTATAACATCTAACAACCTGATGATGCCAGACTAGGTTTATTTAAAGTTGGGCCTTCAGTCAAAGCCAAAAATTGGTAAGCCAGAAGAATAACCTCCTTCAACAGCAAGAATGAGCAGTTTTGCAGAAATGCTTTATAGCAATAATTATTGTGGGGGGCTTTTTTAATTGTGAAATTGCTTATTAGCTATATTTCCTAATTACTTTAAAGTATTTAAAATTATGCATACAAAGAAAATAGCTTTTCTAGAGGGATAATTCCTGAGCAATCATTTTTTTTTTCTCTGCAATTTACCCAAAAAGTGTTCTTGCATTTAGTCGACTGTGTTTTTTTACAACTTACGACATGAAAATTCTGTTCCTTGATCCAAGTTGCGCAAATGCTGGTCTAATTCTTTACTGAGGAAAAAGATTCTTCATAAAATTTAAAGCAAGGTAAAAAAATTGATGAGAGATTACTGCCACAATCTTTTTAGGAATGAAATTCCAAATAGCCTTTTGATAACGGCTCCTTAGCCAGGGAATAAGGCATCTCCTTCCTTTGGCTTGCATGCAATCCTCACTTAGGACAAACCTAGGGCAGAGCAAATTTAGAGTGTTCAAAATCCAGCATATTTGCTGGAGTCATTTTTCCAAGGCAAGTTCTAGGTCATTCCACCTTGGAGTGTATCCTATCTCTGCAGTCCCTCTGCAGAGAGGAGTGACATCCCACGAACAGAAGTGGGCAGTGGAAGGCGATGAGTGGACTCCCACCCGCTCTAGAAATCAGGTCTCCGAGAACAATAGAGCCACCCAAGTTTAATTCTGAGGAGTATTAATTCTTGCCGATTGTAATATTTATACAAACATACATCATTATTTACATAGATTACATAGATACATAACTTATTAGGAACTCTTTAGATCTTGTAAGTTTGAAAAAACTATCTTAAGAGAACACCTCAGTAGCATGCTCTCTATATAAGAAGAATTTGAAGGGTTTATAAAATACCACATCAGACACAACTGATGAGAATTAAAAAGAATCTAAATGAATGTAAAAACAACAACAAAAAACACCAAACATCTGTTTGATGTATCAACTATTTTAGCTTTTCACATATTGTTAGGTAAAATCTGCTCTGTTTTGTAGACAACTTCCTGATGAGTATTTGTAAGCTGAAGCAGAGAGGATGGGAAGCAGCCAACTGGAGAGGTAGTTCTGCTGGGAGCCAGGAAGGCAAATAAGAGCAATGCATATATCTTTTTGAAGGCCATTCCTTATCTTCAATGATCAGAGACCAGAAAATACAGAAGATGCACAGTGTGACAGGTATTTTGAGGAAAGAAGTTAAATATGTAATTAACTTTGTTCTTTGTGATTCAATTTTGAATTAGACCTGTTATGCATTGTGATCTCCTTTCTATTCTACACCTTTTGTGAGTAATGTATTTCTCACAAAAGTACTTTTTTTTTTATGTCAACTGGAATTAGGGCAGCAGAGGTTGTCAGGTTAGAATATTTATTTCTGCAGTACCTGAATAGATGTAAACTTGTGTGGCCTGTGTGAGTGGGAAAACCAGAACAGAAGTGATTGCACAAGATCTCTCTCAAGAGAAGGAAAGGCAGTTACTCTGCTACCTTGTGTATGTACGGAGGCACACCAGCTGTCTGTGTGCTCAATGTGAAGCAGAAGGTAAAAAAAATGTATTTTGTTGTGCCTTGGTTGCCTTCTACATTAACTGGATTTGCTTCTCATCTGCTGTACATGCGGTTCCCACAGCTCAGCTGATCTGTCATATGTTGTTAAACCAGTAAATTATTTATGTACCTAAACCTGCAGGCTAATGTAGACCAATATAAGAAGAGATAAATCTACCAAGTTAGATTTAATTAAAACATAATGTAAACGTTTTGAATTCTTAGCATAAGCCAGATGATTTGACCATGAGCTAGCATTTAGAAAGCATAACAAGAACATAGAAGAGATTATTGGTCATTGTCCTGTAGACTGTTTTGTAGCCTTGTAGAAATGTGACTTGCATTTGATTTGAATTTCATTGCATGCCAATAATTCCATTGTTCTTTCCAAAAAGATTTGTACAGAAGATGAAAGAGAACTCTTGGATACTAGTAAGATACTAAGATACTTAGATGGTAAGTATTTACAGTCTAGGTACTTGTTTAGTATTCCTGGGAATGTAGTGGGAGAAATCCCTCTGCTTTACCAGAAAAAAACCCAAAACAACAAAACCACAAAATATCCCAACAAACCAACAAATTTCAAGTTGAAATGGCACAGCATTTGACCAACTTCTAGAAAATTCATTACTCTGAGAATAAATGCAGAATTTTCACAAATAAAAAGACATGATCAAAGTCCTTATCTTACCTATTGGGGTGTATGTGCTTGGCAGCTGACTTCCAGATTTCTGTGGCAGACTCAAAACTCTTTTTTCTGAGTCTTACAAGTTAATTAAGCATTTGAGAATACATACAATAACCTAAAGAAAAGTCACCCCATTTTATTTTTTTTTTCAGGTGCTATGTAAGCATTGTCAAAGCAAGGTAAAAGTATTATTTCTGTTACTTTGTGCCTTCCTGGGCAATATTTCTATCAGTGTATCACATAGCAATTGAACATGCCCTTTTCCCCAGGCTATAAATTCCATCAGCTTGTAGATAGATAGATAGATAGATAGATAGATAGATAGATAGATAGATAGACATATATTCAATTTTTTTTTCATCGTGTTCTAGGAAGATCAGCTTAGCAAATTTAGTACCTTTGGGAAAATAAGATGAGCTGGAAACAAAAGAAAATAAACCTTTTCTGGCTTTCAAATATCACAAAATCAATTATATAGACATGTCCAAAACAAAATCTAGATTTTTAAAAAGAAACGGAAGAGCTTATTTTTGTTGACACAGTGGCTGGATAGTGTTGCATTTTGAATTCTCAAATGGGATCAGTAAGCACAAATATATTCAAGAAATTACCTGATTATCTTCTGCTAATAAAAGTTCTTCCCAGTCTACATTAAATCTAAAAAGTAGTATTGAAATTCTGTTACATAAACATTTTTATTACTGTTTTCATTCAGTTATTTAAGGAACTATTTTTGTACCAAGAGAGTTTTAAATTCTATTTAAATTCCCTGTTTTGTTATATTTTATGTTGTCATATTCTTATACAGTGTCTTGATCTCTGTTCTTAAGTGATTTTTCAGTGTACTTGGCAATTGTCCTCATTGTTTTCTGAACTGTAAAGTCTGATTCTAGAAATTAGGGAACAATAATCACAAATGGTATTTTAAATTAAAGATTAATATACATAATGGAATTAAAATATCCTCTATGTTATTTTCCCTTTTGTTGGCACCCATTTGTGAATCTTGTTTAATTCTCTGACAGCATCCAAGTACTGAATTAAGATAATCAGTGAACTTTTCCTGGGTATTTTAAACCACTAGATATTCTTTGGATATTTTATTTTCCTTTCAATTTTGAATTAATGGGCTTTAAAGATTATTTGGTATTAACCTTGTAAAGCACCTTATATTTTTCTGTCTTTAAAATCCTCTGTGGTATGTTTTTCTTCAGTAATTAAAACCAGCAGTAACAAGAAACAAAGATAGAGAACAGTTGTTTATAACTTTCTAGTTTTAAGTTTTGGTCATTTACTTTATGACCAGTTGAAATCCATTTTTCTAAAAGACTATATATTCACAACTGGTTTTTTCCAGTGGTAGCATAATTCTGTAAGAGCCTTCTCACAGTTTTGCAGATAACTTTTGATTAGAGAAACTGCTAGTTCCAAATACTGTAGTATGTCTTCAAAATTTATGTATTTTCTGAATTTTGCTGAGTTTCCCATTTAGACTTTATACTCATTCCTTGTTTATTGCCAGCACTGTGTTTCCATTCTGCTTGACACTAAAGCCATCTCCCCTGCATTAAAAAGGAGAGCAAAAAGCTGTTACCAGATGGTCTTATGTAACATAGAAAATGGAGGAATATCTGCAGATCCATGTTATTTGTGACGTGGTTGTTCTAAAAAAATCTGGAAAAGCTTCACAGTAGAGCCCTGTTGATCTGGTGTACCGAGTTCATTCCACACAGTGACCTGCCAATGGCTTTATAAAAACAAATAGACCCCAACCTGCTGTCAGGCCTGTTAAAAAGCATCTAAATATTACTTTGATGTCCTTCAGAAAAAAATCAATATAACTTCTCACAGAATGCAGATTCTCAAATACAGACTCAAAAATTACCTTTGCATGTCTATTTAAGTTATTTAAGGTGATAAGAATTATTATATTTTATTTGATAATTTTGCAAAAGAGGAAGAAATCTTTAAGAAAAGTATTTGAATGCAGAAAATACCACTTTTCTAGTATTTTTGTTGGAGGAAATATTGGACATGTCCATAAACTGTTGTTACTAGAACCTGAGGGAAAAAAAATTCACTAACTTCTAATCAATGTGTGTAACAGATCAAAGATACATACAGCATTCTTGATGTGTTTCTCTCACAGTTGCTTTCATTCAGTGGATTTATTTGCATTTTCTTTCATATTGTGAGATATATGCAACTCAGGGACAATTAGTAATAAAGAAACATTAAGTACCAGAAATTAATCTCCTCAATGGCTTCTTTTTCTTTTTTCTTTTTTTTTTTTTCTTGCCTGGAGGGTTGATTTTATGGCTTTAGAGCAATTATTATTTATCATCTCTTGGTTTACGGGAAAGAATTAGAGTTATTAGCTATTAAATTATCCATGAAAATTTGACACTATACTAGACCAAACAAACCCTGGGGCTTGCTGATTTTCCCAGTATGAAACATCTGTGACTTCAGCTAGAGAGAACTTAACATTGTCTAATTAGATTTCTAAGATTTATAAGGCTCAAACGCTCTATTATTAGAAACCTGAAAATTGGTACAAAAGTTGAAACTTGCATTTACTGAAGATTATTTTAAAATGTTTTTAATAGCACTGTGTGTTGCTAAATACTACTGGCTTGTAATTGGTGATGATTACTGGAGAATGTATTATAATCTCTAACAACAGGAGTTCAGCAAAAATTGTGTTCCCTCCAATTTTAATAAGTTGCAGCTTTCAACTTCAGTAATTAAAAATACTTAATTGAAAATGGTGCATTAATTATATGTTTATTTTTCATATTCGACTTTAAATATAGTTTGTGTTCTCCTGTGGTCTGCTGAGGCAAAAAATCGAGTTGGCATATTTTCTATTCTGCAACATTATCCCTCATGGACAGTGAGTGATACTCATCAGTCATCAGCATAGAAGAGTGGGTTCATATTGGCTCTGATTTCAAGACTGACAGACAGTGAATTAGCCACTGTTCTATCTTTTCCTTTGGAGTCATTATGTCTTCTTAACATGGTAATTAGATATTTCATTCTGTCTTCTATTATTGAATCTAAAAATGGTTTGGAAATTTCAATCTGTTGAAATAAAAATAGCATTATAATTCTTGCTATGTTGAAAAAAAATTAAGAGAACATTTTTATGTTGCAAAGAACTTGGAAATTAGGAAGGGGAGGAACCAGAATTATCACTCCACTCTTAGTTTGTATCTTTTGCATTTGGATTAGAGCAATCTTTAGTTACAGGATCACTTTCTTATTAAATACACAAAATGAATACTGCTCAGATAATAAGAAGCTTTTCAACATTTTGTCTTGTCCTAATTGTTCTTTGCATCACCCCATATATTATTTACTCTCATCTATTCAGTTCCTGCTCTAAAGAAGAAATTATCAATTTCCTCAAGTGTTCCTTAGCAATGTGCATCAATATACTATCTGTGTTTTTCACAAACACTAATTAATCTTCATAACATCCTTCTGGACAAGGGATGGAATTAACCCCAATTTGTAGAATGGAAACAGAATTACTGAAAGTGAAAGTTCACAGATGTCTGTAATGTGGGTGACATTTACTGCTTCGTTTCTGAGAGTCCTAAGTATTACATAAGGCTTTATTCATAGCAAATTTCTATCCATTTCCATTTCCTTTATAAGAAAGATTTCTGCTAGTGGGACCACTTCACTATGTCAGGCAATAATAATAATAAAGATTATGCAGTCATAATTAAACATGAGAAATCTGCTCTCCTCAGTTGCTGAAATCTCAGGTAGAAAAATTGTTTCTGTAGGATTGGATTCGAGAGTGTGAGCCAGGAAGCAACACCTTTTTCTTTCTGCAGAGTTGTATTTTATTTGTTATGTAGTTCCCACGTCTATAACAACTCAGAGAGAGCTCCTACAGTAAACAGCTACCTTCATTACAGTGCTGTGATTCCATGGAAGGTCTCTTCAGTGTCCTGGAAAAGTTGAATCATTTAATAAATTGTGTATATGATCCTGTAGTTCACATATTCTGCCCTAGCAACATAGGTTAGTTAATTTTGTGCTGTCAAGCAGAAACTTGAGTGCTTTACTTAATGATTTCAATAATATTATTTTTACTGCTGATTTCTCTGTGTTCATTCTTTGATTTAGGAAAGAAAAAAAAAAACAAACCAAAACTGAAACCCCCATAAAACCACCACCACCACTAGCAAAACCCCCAACAAACAGGCAAACTGAAAAAGGCCCAAGAACTCCAACACAGAAACATTTTCTTTAGAAATCATCTTTTTCATCAACATGGTGATAGACTCAAGATTCACAATCTGCTAGTTATCACAAATTTTTCCAGTATATGGCCCTTTCCTCAGTGAGAGTAGCTGGGAAAGACTACGATGGGAAGAGTCATTAGCATGGCTAGAGGATTCCTCTTCACTCTGAGGGATTATTTGTGTTCACTCTTTTGGTCTGTGAAAGGATTTGTGAGATGTCTGAAAACACAGCAACAGTGAACTCCTCTGAGGTATTAAACTAAATATTCCTATCTGTGAACATAAGTTTTATAAAAGTATATGACATGAATAAATTCTGTAAGAATTTTGCAGTCCAGACAACCTACATATAGATTAGTTCACATGAATAACCTTAGCACTGAAGTTATCTACTGAGTTTAAAGTCCTTTATTCAAAGCTTAGAAGTCCTAAATTTCTTTTTTTTTTTTTTGTAATAGGTACAATGTCATGTTTGTGCCTCATTTTCCTTTGGGAATGTTTTTAAACCTTTATGACTAATTATTTCCAAAAATTTTAGCTTAAACAAAAGCCTGGATACATGATATTTTCATCCAGAATGAATTATAATAGAGCTTGAAAGGACTGAAGCAACAGTCTTGTTAAAGAGAATTCTTGTGTGATATTTATAACAGGTGGTGATTCCAGGTTTATTTGCTATTACAGTAATGAATATTGAAAAAACCCCACAAAGTTATGCAACATAGTGAGTCTTTTATTCTGATTCTCAAGCTAGAGACAGAGTTTATCAGATCGTATTCTAAAATGCCCCACCCCATTGCTTAAACCACTAAGTATTTTTAACTTACAAAGTGCTTCTTTCAAAGTACACTTCCCAAATAGATAGTGTGCCATTTGGACCTTGTGTACACCCTTTTGTCTACCTCCATCAGTTGCAGAAAATCGTGTTCTTTGAGCTCAACTGCATGCAGGGGCCTTTGACATTTTGATCACCTTTTTAGAGCATGAACAGCTTTTTTGACCATGTCAAAGGCTACCTGAGAGGGCATAACACTCAGACCTATATTTTCAGTTCAGAATTCTGTTTCCCACAATGTTTGTAAGCTTGCAAGTAGCAAACAGCAAATGTAAATGCTATATTTTTCCTTAATATCTCCCATATTCTAAAACCTCTCAGCTTCCAGGGTTTTTTGAGATCTAGGTTGTTTGACAGTAAGCAAGGATCTCCTAATCTTACCATTACAAAACCATATGTTACTCATATTGGTCCATGATTACCTTTTTATACACTAATGTTTTGATATTGGCTTCTAGGTTTATATACAAACATCTGTAAAATTACTTCATTGTTCTCCCTTTTTAATATGAAATTAAGCAGCATAATTTAACATAGTTTCAAAATCCTGTTGCAAGCCCATAGTGAAGTGGGGTCTATTCTAGGAAGGGGATTTTAAATAGTAGCAATATTTTCTCTATTCATAAAAAATTTAAAGGCTTAAGTGCTAACACTCTTTACCATTGTCACTTTCCTGCTCTTGATATATCCACTTTAGAGAAGAAAATAAGGCTAAAGTAACTGTACGTGTGTTTTCTTGCACCACTCTCCCATTTGCTCTCAAACCTCTAATGTATTGTTACAGAACTGTGCTGAGCCTGGTGCCTGGTTTTGCAAAATTTTATATCAAATTTCCTGCCAGATGAAAGATGCCAGTTATGCTGCAGTTGAAGTTCTTGAGGAGCTGAAGCAGCATTTATATTACATATAGATCTTAAAAGTGATAGATTAAATGAACAGGTGACATGCAACAGGATATGAAGAGATGTAATAAATAAAAATTAGTAAGTTTTTAAATTTTTCTTTATGAATATGCTTTAAGAAAGTCTATAATCTAAAACATGACAATTTGCATTTATTATTTAAAAATTATTGTTGAACAACTATTTTTCATGATTCTTAGAAATAAGATATTTTTTAAAATTATTTAGTATAACCTATTGTCCTTAATCCATGTATCCTTTTAGGTCCTTTTAGTTAAACTATTCTACAATAAATTGCATATCAAGTTTAATTTTCAGAGTAACTGATGTTCTGTTTGATTATAACTGCTAAATTATTAGCATCTTGGTGCTGCCACCTTCAGGCACAGAGAAGGGCGATAGGAAGGAAGAACAGATCCTCGGCTCTAAGTAAAGTTGAACTTCTCTTACTCATATTAGGGAACATACCCCCTTCCTCACATCCCTGCCGCTTGTTTCTAGAGTGCTGCTTCAGCAAAACCTCTAGATTCCTACCTTATGTGTTTACGGAGTGTCTTGTAGAAATATGTATTCAGGCATATGCTTAACAAAAGTGTCAGAGAAGATTCTGTTTACTTAGGAAAAGGCCACAACATCTTTTTTTTCCATAATGAAACTATTACTGGACTCTGGAGATGTTCCAATATTAGCTGTTTTACTATTCACAAACATGTAAGAACAGATGTTCCCTTAGGTAATACCAAAAGTCAATATTGTCAAGTATCCTCTTTCTGGCAGTAACCAATAACAGTTCCCTAATGAAGAGAGCAATCACATTATGATACTGCCCTGGAAATCTATCCCATTCAAAAGTGTTTTAGATTCAGGAGCCAGAATGCATACCTTGAATAGATTTTTCTTACATAGATTTTTCTAGTTGCTTTCCAGCTGCTTGTGTTTTTCTAGCTGGTTCCATACCAGCTCATCTTTGTCACCTCTCTTTCTGAGTCATTTGTGGTGTGAATCTCTTGCACAGCATAGGTTCTTATTCCTTACTCTTATGCAACTCAATTAGTAATCCTCTTCTCTGTCATAGTTCACCATTTTTCCATACTCTCTCTTGCCATACTTTCATCAAATTACTGTTTTATGAGAGAGACTTCTTTTCTCTGCACAACATCTTGCTTACTTTGATGGACTGTGGCTGATGGAAATTATGTGTCATATGCAAGCCCAAGTAAACCAGACTGGATGAATCCTATAGCATGCTCATTCCTTAAAAAAAAAAAACTCCAGTGAATCTGGAAGGCATGTCTTGCCTTTCAAAAGCTGATTCTTGCCCATAACATCTTATTTATCTGGGTGTCTGTTAGTACTTTTTCTTCAGAGTCATTTGCACTAGTTTGTTTTGGTACAGATGTCAACTTAATGGTTTGCAATTTTCCAGATCGTTCTTGAAGCTCTCCTAAAAATTCTTACCAGGTTAATTACTCTTAGAGCCTCTGGTATGGAGACAGTGTTAAATGAAAGTTTACACACCATCATTAATAGTTAAGGTATTTCATCCTCGACTTCCTTTAGAACTTGGATAAATACAGTCTGATGTAAGTGATTTGTTACCACTGATTTTGTCTATTTATTCTGTGATCTTTTCCACTGACCCTTAGCTTCACTTTTCTCCCTTCTGAGTCCTCTGTAAAAGTGATTTGGCATATATGCAGCAAGCCAAACCCTGGGTCACTGCAGATGCAAAACATTCATTTGGCTGTTTGTGCTTCTTTTACACTTTCATCCTTTGTTGACCTTAAAGGCACTGTGGTGAGCTTCCTGCTTTTGATGCACTTTAAAAAGGATTTATTACTAGTTTTTGTGCTTTTTGTACTTCTTGCCAAAACTTTTTAATGGCCTGTCTTATTTGCATTTCTTCACTGAAAGTATCATAACTTATGGTCATCCTTTCCTAACTCAGACCAAGCTTCACTTTTTCTCCTGATTTTTCATTGTCATTTTTATCTTGACTCTGTAGCTACATTGGTTTCTTTTTGAACCTTTCTCATTTCTTTGTGACTCTGTTGCATTTATTCTAAGTCTTGAGAATTTTATTCTAATACATTTTCTACAACATCTTTAAAAATACAACTTCTAAATTGCAGTATTCCTTCTCCTGAATAAGTTCTCGCATTTTACTATAGTACCTCTTTTGTACATTAAGTATAGCCATAATGTCTTTATTATTATTACTGTTTACTTTAGTTTTGCCCTGCAAAGATACATTAAAAATGTGTACACTGTGATTACTGATTAAGAGCATCTGTTCATTAAAAACATCCTATTCTGTCTGCCCTGTACACTGTGCATCCTAGTTTTAATGTTCATTGGTTGTCATCCTTCCCTCCAGCTTCTGATCTGATTATTCTATCAATAGCCTTGTTTGAGAATAGCTATTCTCATGTCATAATTTTATTTCTTAGACTTCATGTATGTCATTGCTTCAGTGTCCTCTGTTTCACTATCAGTGTATTCTGACATTCTCTGTTGTTTCTTGCTTGAATATTCCCAACATCTGTCCTAACCCTCACTTTAAGATACAGAATATTTTGACTTTGTGGTTGTCGAGTACATCAGGAGCACAGCAAACTTTAGAACGTTTTGGGTGAAGGCATTGTAAGATATCTATTGGTGTTCCTCATTTTTAACTTTAAAACCATGTAGGACCCTCTTGATTTGAAAATGCAGCAATTTAATGATAGTTTAAGGGAAGACTGACCTTCCTGTATGAACTCGCTCCCTTCCAGAAATGTGGTTTTTTTCCTCACAGTCTTTATAGTTTTTTTGGTTTGGGGGTTTTTTTTTGGGTTTTTTTTTTTTTTTTCTGTGAATCAAACATATATTTCAACTTTTCCTCCTCAGTATCCTGTCTTGTTTTCTGCATTGTGGAAGGAGTTTCATGAATAGTAACACAAGGAGCCTCTTTTCAGCTTCCTGTGAAGCCCAGTCCAATTTTGCTTCTGCAACTTCTGCTTTGCTTTTTCCTGTATTGCAAGCTCATGGACCATGACCCCAGGATTTTCTACAAACCTATTCAGACACATTATGTAGTCCTCTTCTTTTGCTCTCAAAGCCTTGTCAGTGGGGATTTCTGTGAGAGATTATAAACCAATCTACAGGTGTAGAAACAGAATTATTCACCCTTGCAACCATCCTCCCCGTATGGGGTCACTAGCTCAGCAAGGCTATACTTTCTACAAGGGGACATAGGATAGCCTTTTAAGAAGAACCTGCCATTTCTTCTTCCACTAGGTAAAGTCTTGTATGTCACATAACAAAAACTCCTGATTTGGAAATGAAACTTTTCAACAATACTTTAGTAAGATTCCTTTTATCCTAGTATTATGTCTGCATCTATTTTGCTTGGTATAAGAGGGTTTGTCTAGTACCTCCACTGATCTGTTAACTTTGACTGTTTGTCCCTCGGTGCCCCCCTCAGCTGAACTTGCGGTATGGCCAGCTTTCTTTCCCTCTCTTTGCTGACTCATGCAATGCAAGGGCTTTGCTCACCTACTTTGTAGAAGTACCCAGATCCTCAGGTGAGACTGTGATGAAAAAGTCTGATAAATAAAGCTATAGATATTCTTTCAGATGCTTCTAGACTACCTAAAATATAATTCTGAAAATTCTTTTGCTTCTTAGGCACATAAATAAATTTGTACAAAACCAAAGTGGAAATTGGTATGTGATGTTGAGGTTCTTGAAAGACAAGTAAGAAAATGACTACTCTTGAAGCTGGTTTTATGCCTTCTTTATCTCCTAGAATTGCTTGCCAAAACACTAAACACCACAACATGAAAGAGTAAGTAAATAAAGGACTGTAGGATTGAGTTGTCAAAAGGCAGACAACTCATGACATTGAAGTTCCTTGTATCTTGTCTGGCCTCAGGCTTCTGCTCCAGAGGCATTTCAAAATGCGGTTTGTAAAGTTAGTTCCTGTTAACATGAAAGCACCTTTAGTAGTTTTAACAATATCCCCGCCATCTTCTCATACTATAGGTATTTCAAGCTTTTACTTTATAAACCACTTTATAGAGTTTG
Source organism: Pithys albifrons albifrons (assembly GCF_047495875.1). Classification (NCBI taxonomy): domain Eukaryota; kingdom Metazoa; phylum Chordata; class Aves; order Passeriformes; family Thamnophilidae; genus Pithys; species Pithys albifrons. Next base: position 40,617,504 of record NC_092462.1, read on the forward strand.
TCATCTGTACTATTGGGACATTTTTCTTACTGCACATTTATACTCAGCTTTCCATCTTCTTTGATGTCATTCTCAGTTGCTTAATCTTCCTGTCATAAAGTTCACATTTAGATAAATACATATGGCAGTATTTAATCTAGGCCAAACATGTATGGTAACCTAGAACAAGCAAGGAAAAAACACTGAACAGCAGGATGGATGTGAAATTTAAGCAGTTTAATGCTGGATCATGCTTTTCTAAAGTTTCTCCATCTCAGTGTTTGAGAGATGTGAAAGGGAAAAAAAAGAATAAAAAAAGATTGGAGCATGATGATTGTAATTTTCCAAACTCCAGACTGTTTCTTCCAGTGTTGATACATCAACTTGTAACATGATGATAGCAGTTGGTAAGTTGTGAGAAGAATTCCTGGTGATCCAAGAAAAGCATGTACCTTAATGTTGCTGTACATTTTTATTTCTTTGGCTGCCATACATTGTTCATACATTTGTTCAAGTGCATCATGATGCTGTCCCTCATGTTTTAGAACACAGTTTTTGTTTGGGGTGTACTCATAAAGCAAAGTTTTTTAAAGATCAATAATACTAAGTAATAAAGCTAAATATAATAAATGTTAAAGGTCATTATTTTTTCTGGCTTTTGATTTTATTATCCACCATTGTTTCAATAATATGATTAAATATTAAGAAACAGTATGTTCTTTATAAACAGATATCATATATTTTTATTTAGATTAGGTAAATTAAGTAGACAAACTTTTTTTCCCTTTTGCATGTCATAATATTGCCAAGTGGATTTTTTCTTGCTTTCACCTTTTGCATTTGTGTATTCATGCTGTATATATAATCATTATGGAGAAAATTGATAAATTGGTTGTTAACATAAAGTCATTTGTGAAGTTGAATGAGGTTAGATATAGGTCTCTTCAACATGTAGGAAGAATTTAATTAAAATGAAATTAAATTCTAAATTAAACTCAAGTAATAAATGGACGTTATCCAATACAGTAAGCTATTCTCATAAGAAATTAACACTGTCCAGTAAACTGATTTTGGGTCTTGAGGCAAGGTTTTCTTAAAAATAATTGCATAACTATCAAATAAAGGAAATAAGTTTAGGAGTTTTTCGATACCTTTCTTTCAGTAGTGCAAAGTGCCATAGTACAGAAAAATTAAATTAGTTTTCCAAATTTTTAAAGAATGATAAATTCATTATTTCTTGTAAAGTAAATGGGATTAAAAATTGTAACTGTAGAGAAAAAAACCACTGTCTATATTATTGAACAGCTTAATTTACAATCTATTTGCTGTGTATATGCTTCTTATAAACATCCCATTATATTTATTTCCAGCCATGACTTTATTTAGAACTAGCTAGTAGTCTTAAAGCTGTGAAATATGAAGAACAAGTAATGTATTACACGTTTCACGTGTGTATCCTTTTGCTGTTAAAATGTCTAGGTAAGAGAGAAGGTGAATTTTAATGGTATTATGAGTAATGTAGAAATCAGTAACGGCATCATTTCATGGTGGAAAAATGCTAATTTTTTAGTCTATTCGTACATGGGAATTATGGAATAAAGCTGAGAAAACAATGCATTTTCTAGAGCTTGTTGCATTTGCTCCAAAGTCAGAGCACTTTGCTAAAGTGCTGCAAATACATTTATCTCTTCTATCATGGAAGTAATAAAATTATTGGATGCTATCTTTGTTCTACGAGTAAAGACTTATTTTCACAGCATTATTTTATCCTTTAGAAGGGAGTGGAAATATCATTAAAAAGAAAATTCTATTATGCATTTGAGTTTATTATCATCAGTGTGCTTCAGTTCAGACTGCAAAGTGGAATTTTGTTGAATGTAGCATGTTCAACAGAGATTTATTTCCTCTTGATGAAGTCATGTTTAAATTGCTACTTTCTCTTGTTTACTTTCCAGATTAATGATATCAGAACAGGGAAACTCATGTTTGGCATGTTTTAAGCCATATTTTATGTTATGTAAAACGTTTTATACTTACACCTTTACCTTTGGGCATTGCACATAGAATACAGTAAAAGATCTGGCACTAAACAATACAAAGAATTACAGGAAAATAAATACCAGAAAAAAGAAGGTAGATTAGGTAAAAGCTTTTCTTTATGTTCTGGGTCTTCAATATTTTCTGTTGACTGGCAAATTTGGGTAGTCTTCCTCCTGTTAGCTGATATATGTCACGTATACTTTCAGTATTGTGAAAAATATTTTAATACTATTCCGTAATAAGGAATAAAGAACAGTAAAAATGTATGTGTGCTTTCCTAAATCATCCTCTGCAGAAATATTCTTTTCTCTCCATATAAATAAATATAAAAATTAGGGGGTTTTAATAAGTAGGTATTTGTTATTGTGCCTTGAGGGATCAAATTCAGGTTGATAGACACCAAAACTAGATGAATTGAAGTCAGAGGCTTCCACATGTGTGTCTGAAAATCTTGAAAATTATATGAAATTATGAAACTTCTAGGCAGACAAAAATTCACTACTACAAATATTTGTGACTAGTTTAACTAATTCCCATTAAAATAAGGAGATGCAGACTGAAAATATTGCAAAAAATACGCTGCACTATTGTACCCTTTCTTGAAAATGATGAGAGGATCCCACTAAATGCAAAAGTTGAAGTCATGGTTCTCAAGCCTTCCCACCTCTTAAACAAAAATGAAGTCAAATGAATAGTCAGCATAAGTTCCTCCAAAACACATTTTACATAGTGTCTTTTCTGCCTGTTTTTCCAATTTTTTTTTGTCTGATGCAACGAGAATTGTGAAACTTCAGGCTGTTTCTGTTCATCAAATAGAAGAGACTACATGATTTCTGCTCAACTTAGAATATTTTCCAAAGTTGACTTCCTGGAATTGATAGCAGTCATCCAAAGGCCAGCCCATAAACTGACAGTTTAACACTTTTGATGAATTTTATTCAGTTTCAAAGCATATCCTGGTAGTTTATAATGACAGTAAAGAAAACAAAACCAACATATACTGAAATTTCTATTCTGCTAGGAAAGCTACTTTGGGGATGCAATTTTTATAGTAGTTTTCTTTGATCTGTGATAAGTAATATCAACTGTATGTTTAAGGCCTAACTGCTGATACCTAACCATTTATCTCTTGAGCTATAGTCTGACTACAAAGAATATTAAATACAGAATAGCCACATTTTAACTATACATGTCAGAACCAAGGCAGTAATTGCCTTTTTAACAAAAAAGTGATTTAGGAAAAAATTCAGCACCTACAACTTTCACTGATTTAATTAATTGAAATTGGTGATCATGATGTCTGGAATCCTCTTTGTTAGTACTGGGTGTGTAAATGTGTGGAAGTCTTCAGATGCCTTGTCCTGCTTGCCATTTTTAACATACTACTTCCTTTTACAGATGGGTAACAGAGAAAGGTTTTCCATTTAAAGTCAAAAAAAGGGATTAGTTTAGAGAGAGAACAATTTACCATTGTAGATGTATTTCCATGCAAGTCCTGGAAGTTATGACAGTGCTGGTAAGAAATGAAAGTGCACATGCATCTTAAGGGAATAAAAGAAACATAAAATTTCTTTGAGCATTATTACTATTTTCAATTCATCGTGTTCACTGCTTAGTGGTGCAGCTACTCCAGATTTCAAATACAAACCTTAAATGAAGACCACTTACAGCCTACAAATACAGAGTCTAAAAAGTGGTCTATAAAAGATGAGAAAAGAACTACCTTGTAACCAAAATGAACCTTAAATGAACCTTCATTAAGAATATTAAGGCAGCTTCTACTAGGCACAGGTATTGATCCAATTAACAGGAAGTGCATTGGTGAACGGAAAGGTCCGATAGAATAAATCCCTTTGTGTTGACAGAGTGTTGGCGCAGAATTTAGGCAATGAGAAAACTCAATAGGATCTCATCAGTTCTCCCTGCCCCCAGCCCCAAATATTCTGATTTGTGGTTGAATCACATGGAAATGCCTTCCACACACATATGGTAACACTGTGCTTTCATAGCAGAGTAATTTAGCAAAAAAGAAAAAAAAAAGAAAAAAAAAAGAAGAAAAAAACCTTTTACCTATTTTAGATTGACTTATATTTTGAAAACAAGAAGTATAGTGGAATGAGAGAAGATGCACATAAAACATATTTTTCAATGCCACATAAATATAAAAAAAACAAGAAGGGCTAAGTTTTTTCACCAGCATATAGCATGGCAATACCATCCATTTCAGTGAAACTGCACTACTAAAGTGAGCATTTGACCAAACAGCTTACTTAGCTCTCAGACAATATGCATTTTATTCATCTATCAGTCAATGGAGAGACTGGAGGACTATAATATACTACTTGTAGTACACACACACACACACATACACGTACACATATATATATATATATAAATACACTACTTACAGTATGACTCGCTGTATTTTTACAAGGCAAAAAATTAAATAGCACTATTTTTAAAAAGTTCTACTTTTGTGATAATAAAAAGGTGAAATATCCTTTTGGTGATGTTCTTTTTTGGACTCTAAAATTCCTACTTAGTTTTCCCATTTTATATTGATTTGAAAAGAGCAATTAAATATTAGAAATGGAAGATACTTGTTTTGAAAGTTTATCTGATTAGTGTTATAAGAAAGGTGTAGGTACTAGCACAGCAAAGTGCATACATTTTATACCCACCTGTCCAGATGCACACATACATGTACACTCTTGAATGCAGTATATAGCAGAGACAGTAACATATGTATATTTGTGGTGTGTATACAGAACTCTGGAATTTGGATAAAAATAACAAATGGTTTTCAAGCAATACATGAAAGTAATTCCAAAGTGTGTAAGCCCTATAAAATACTTTCAAAGGCTTTGGGAATCATTACTTGCAACAGAAAGTTATTCTTGCTCTTACTCCAAGTAAGATTTGCTCAGAAAAATGTATTATTAAAATTTCAAAATTTATTTGACACAAATAGATGGGATACATTCCCTCTTTTTTAGACTCAAATTTATGTGTGAACTCACAAAAAATAAGTATAAATCACTGAGAAAGTGTATGATAACAAACATCCCTTGCTCTGTCAAACCACCTACACTTCTGATTATTTGTACCAAAAAAATTGAAGGACAAACATTGTAATTGCGTGTTCCAATTAGATAACACACTTGTGCGTGCATTATTTTTAACTTGGCTCCAGAATTAATAGTAAAAAAAGTCACATAGCAATGTACAGGAAAGGCTTTTGAATTAATTTAAAAGAGAAAGAAACCCACCAAAAGAAATATAAGAGATACTTGTTTGTTTGCTATACTATACTCCCAAGACTGCATTTTCTCTGGGATACATTTTATATCTTTAATTTGCTACCCTTTTCTGCATTTTTGTACGTATTTCCTCAAAGTTGTATATGCTCAATATTACTAGGATTCTTATCTGGAACAGTATTTGGGTGATGTGCAGTGTAGATGCAGGTCTTCACAAGTCACTTGCATTGTCATTACATTATATAGTAAGCATGGATTTGCCAGCTTTCATCTTGACTTCCTAGAACTGATCAAGATCCTAAATTCACAAGAATAATTCCATCCAGAGTGAGGTTACTCCAGGCTTCAGTGAATATTTTGGCACTTCAGTTTGTACCAGAAAAGAGAAAGCTACGAAGTTTTATGTGTATGCATATTTTTGCCCATTGCAGCATTCCACATTGCTGATGTGCAATAGTCATAATAATTATGATAGCAAATTTGCAATCATTTTAATTTATTCATAGCTAGACATTACTATCCACAAAGAAAATTTTCATGTCTAATGAACTCAGTTTATTTACTCCCCCTTAGCAGACCTCATTTCCATCTCATTTGAAAGTTATGAAAGTTCTTTCCATTATTTTAGGGAAAATGGAAAAACACCTCTAAAATAAATATTAATTGCAGAATTCCCTTCTAAAAATGTTGATTTTTCTGTCTTCTGTACATTTCAGAATAAATAGTATCATACCTACAAAACAACGTGTCATCATGCACAGCATTAAAGGATGATTCCTTAACATTATTTAGGCCTCGGGTATAAAATTTACTAGCTTTATGTATGTGTATATATATTATGTATAGCTGTTACATATACAAATGATAAAAATTAATTTTCATATATGAAGATTATCACTGAGCGTATTAACTAATAACAATTTTAACCAACTTACTCTTGCGTAATTACACTCTTATTTCTGCCAGATAAGACAGTAGCCAAACTTAGCTTCTTGAGAAGTGCTTCCATTTATTTGAGGTATATTGAAGATACTTTTTTGGTTTATTAAATTGAGATAAAATAATAAATGTCCTGAAGCTGAACTGTCCAAAATACACTTTGCAGCTCATTAATAGGGTAGTATACATAAACTTACATTACGTATGTGTGTCTGTGTCTCCATTGTAAACCTAGTGGGTTTAAGGAGTATTCTATTTCTTCCAGGAGTAAGCACATCAATACAACTAATACAAAATTAATATAATTTAAGATACCATTAAATCTGTGAGGTATTATTAATTGTGTATTTAAGATTATATCCTGTAAGTAAACTGTCAGTGAAAGACTACCTGTCTTTACAGCTATCGCAATATACTGAAAAACTCACAACAAGATTTCCAAGGGGGTTTTTTCTGAACTGTTAAAATTGTTTTGAGTAACCTCCCTGGATGATGCTGAATGAGTTCAAATGCTGTAAATAGATCAGTTATTTTTGCTGCATGTTTAAAAACTGTAGTGAACCTTCTGTTTGATTTGTAATTCGTATTGTTCATGAAGGGGAAGATTGTAGGATTCAAATTTCCTCTTGGTTCTGATGGAGGTATTGACCTTGGAAAAGCTTTCAAGGTAACTCATCTGCTAAGTGCTTTGAACTTTCCTAAGGAAGCAGAAAATACAGGAGTGGGAAGCTTCCAATTACTCATTCAGAGGGATACTAGTCTGTATACCAGTTTCCACTTAAATGGTGAGTAGGTGCTAATGCAGATTGCCTCCTGGGTATTTACATTAATAAGCATAGCCTACCACTTAAACCCACGTCTTTATCCACACTATAATGACAGAAACATAGGATAATTTAGGACAGAAAGGGACTTCAACTGAGACACTATTCAAAGCAGGGCAAATGGCAATGTTTTGTCGAGTAGCGCAAGGACTTTCCCAGTAAAGTTTCAGTGTCTCCAAGGCTGGATGTGGTAGAGCCTCTCAGGCACCTTGTTCATTCCAAGTTTAAGAACCTTTATAGATATGTTTTGTTTCCTTTGGTTTGGAGCTGTGGAAACAACTCCTGGATATTACTTTCAAGTTGCTTCCCTGAATTTTAAATAAAAGTGATGAGAGTAGCTTTTCAAATCTCATAAAACATGAGGTTGTTTCTTACTACAAACAATATTTATGCAGTATTTGCTTCTCAGATGTTATCCTTTACTTTTCAGACATTATTTGGCATTCTTGATTGAAACTGAAAAGTATTGCTTCTTATCTTGATGTGTTCTTGTTAATCTTGCTTCTCCAAATCATAATGCTGAGACCCTTCATGTAATACAATAATAGCAAATTTTTACACTGCTGACAAAATAAATTCAGAGTGCCAGGAGATGCATATATATGAAGGAAAAAGAAAATTATATATTAAAAAGTCACATGTAAGTGTTACCTTATTGCAATCTATTCTAGGAATTGTTGTCTACAGATGACCTGTATATCAAACAGAAATAATTTCTGAGAGATCTAATGGAGAGCTGTATCTAGTTGTGAAAGATCAACTTCATGCACTGGAAAATTAAGAAGAGTCAGTGTGAATGTTCTGTTCATGATCCAGGAAGACATCTGTATTTCTTGTTTGGTTTTTGCTGGTTTGTTTATTTATCAGAAATATTGTTCACCAAGCCTGAACCCTAAAGGGTTTTAAATTGTTATATGCACAACTTTATAAATCTAGATTCTTTATATAACAATATTGACTAGTTATCTCAGAAACTGATTTTCCAGTATTCTTAGTATCTCTGTTCCATTCCAGTTAGAATCAGTGGGTCCTGAGTTTTCCATAACACCTGAGCTGGTACAGGCAGGAGTATTTCTAGTCAATGGAGATAAACTGGCTTTTCAGAAGATGCTACCGGGACCAATTTGTCTTGTCAACAAGTATAGAGTCTTTATGACTACAAAAGCACTAAGCATTAAAAACAAGAGAGATCCAACTATATTGCAGAAAAAAAACAGAGACACCTTAAGAGATTCCAGTGAAATGTGAGGGTTTTCTTCATCTGAACTTTTCAATATTTCAGTCGTATAACTTCTGTGATCCACAGCACAGTAACCAAGGGAAAAAGACTATGCAGCACAGTGCTGCATGATCTGTCTAATGCCCTGAATCCCTCTTATTGGAGAAAACAGGGATTTAAACTACTGCTCATGTAAGTCAATCCATGGGTAGGCTAGGGAATGTGTTGTGTTAGCTTAAGGACTCCACTGATTTAGGCCAAACAGATTAAAAAAAGAACATATTTTATTGTCCTCATGAAAACAGCAACATTTTTGAAAAATCAAGTTTTGATTTTTAGAAACTGCATTATTCTGACAGTAGATAATCAAAAAAGAAATATTTTTATAGGACAGTTAAAGGAAATGAAAACTAATTTAACAATTATGATGAGAAAGTATCGTAGTGACCTGCAAGTATGAAATGTCACTTCTAATTAAACATAATAAAACTAAAACAGGAGTTTATGTTGTACAATGAAGTTTATTTACAGTCCTCAGTGATTATACTGTGTTGAAACTCTACAAAAGTGACTTGTAAGGTAAATATCTGCAATAAAAAATTAAAGGTATTTTACCAGCCTGACATTTTGTACTGCCAACACTTCTCTTCAATAATGGATGAGTTAAAACAAAAACAAAAAAAAAAAGGAAGAAGCTTTCTAGTGCTCAGATTGCAGCTGTTTAATTCTCCAGATGAAAAGTGTCTGCAACAGTTCTTATTACCCTGACCTTCAGCTGTTTCAGGAGAGGGAGTCCATGCCAAGTTAGGTGTTTCTGATGGGTTATTGCTTCCATGTAAAAAATCAAAGTCACTTTCATCAATTTCTTGATAGCAACTTCCAGATGGTTTCTCCAGTGCTGAAAAGTAGCATCAGCTGTTTTTTCATACAGTTGAGTCACTGCTGAAACTGTGTATTTTAATTCTTTACAGACTACACAGGACTCCTTAAATTTCTTCTCTTTTCCTTTGGGTCATTTTTGGTCTCAATATCAGGCATTCCCTCCAACACCTGATATACTTTTGTGAAATGGAGGAACTGTTTCTATGCCTCTACCTGAAATTGGATTACATGTGTGAGATACCATATTAGAACAAGATAAGATTAGAACAAGACATTTGAGGTCTTAGATATCTTTTATATCCAACCCCCCTGCCATGGACAGGGACATCTTGCATTAGACCACTTTGATCAAAGCCCTGTACAACCTGACCTTGAGTACTCCCAGTGGAACATCCATAAATTCTCTGGGCAGTCCTTGCCTACCTTCTCAAAAATACTACACACTTGAACAAAGATTCTAACTAAACTGAGAAATGCAGGTGAGGAACATAAGCATAGCTATGAGATATCCTATGTGTCATTTTCCCAGGTTCCTTGGGAGAAAAATAACTTTTGATCTGGAAGGAGAAGAGGAGGGGCAGAGGGATGTGGGCACACTCGTTTTGCCATGAGGTCTCATCTTCATATTCTGAAGCTGCCTTTAAGAATTTGGTTTGAGAAATAGGTAAAACATGGCACATACTTTTTCTCTGAAGCTCTGAAATGAAAGATGTGCCGGTGGTTTTAGCCAGTTAAGTTTGTTTTGACATTGAAAAGGAAGAGGGAAATGGTGGGTATTCTGCATCCTCATCCTTTGTTGAATTTCTTGACTAGCTAATGTTTGCTGCTTTAGGGATGAAAATCTCCCAAATTAGGTTTATACAAATGCATTTCTTTGAGTTTGGACAACAGCTCAGATACTTGTATTTTACAGTGTATTTCAAGTTAGTAATTTTTAAAGCTTATGGGAAATAACTTAAGAAATTATCACTGTATACATTAAAATCAGATGAACTTTTAAATTTATATTTTTTTTATTACTCCTCATAGTAGCATTAGACTATTGTGAAGAAATTCAACAGATATTTTGTCAACTCTTATCTACAGGTAAAACCTGATAGCAAGTATCAGACTGTCAGCACATCTCTAAATTTACTTTGATGCAGGCTGGCAGAAGCAATAGGTACAGCAAAACTAATCTTTCCAATAACATATGTCTCCTAGAAAGAGACAGGACTGTATCTATTAAAAATAGCTTGACTGAAGGAAAAAATATATTGACTAGGATTTTCTTATCTGATATTTACTTTCATGTACTGGCAGTCTACCTTCTTTCTCTCTTCTCTTGTCCCATGAGGAATAAAAAGAGACCTGTGCTCCTAGCAGATCTGCTTTTATTTTATTTTTATTATTTTTGTATTAATAGTGTAAGTGCTGTCTTTTGAAAAGGGGTAAAAAAAATCTTTGTTTTTCCTTCCCTCTTCTAGTTTTTGAGATCCAAATGTGAGCTATACTTAATTTTGAAATAATTACACTTCTTTCCTCCTCACTGTATCTCACCTCCTACTACTACCTACCTCCAGTGTAATATGATGAATAGTTCTGTAGAACATGTATTATACTGCATGTTTCTTTTAATAAGCTTATTGAATATGTAGTTTAGTTTCCAGTAATTGTCATGTTCAATTATTTTTTCTCATTTGTTAAGATGAATAAAAATGTATTCATGATTATATTTTTGCATAGGAAAATCTTGCTTGTGTATATATAAAGAAGGAATTTCCTGAATTGGGGGTTTTATTTTAGTATAAAATTTGGCTTGACAACAATGGAATTATAAATAAAATATTGGTTACAATGTAATAATGGAGACAAGGGGAATTTTGGGTTATGAGGGGGACAGAACACTACTATTCTGGAGACATCCATTCAGTTATATTATTGTGTTGTAGTGATCTAAATTGTAAGCAGGATGTTGTTGTATGAATGTTTCATGCCCAGATACAGATCTTCCAGATTTCCATACCACCCAAATCCTGAGCTGGAAGGCACCTGTCTCCTTGATAGTACTGATATATCCAGATTCCCTCTTAGCTATTAAAAACCTGGGAGTTGCACATAGAAGGCAGATAGCTGTTACCCTCCCCCCTGCAAGTCTGCCTGTGTTTGCTCCAGAGTTCATCAAGTCTGATTTTACTTCTTTTTTTCGTCAGATGACTCTCACCAGCTCCAGTCGTATACCCTGTTGTACACCCAAGGTTCATATCTACATCAAAGCAGAAAACATATTAAGTACATCAAACTAGCACTTACTGCTTAAAAATTACTTCCAGATTTCATCTAATTACTTCTGTGCTTTTACATCCATTATATGTGCTGTAAATGTTGCTGGTGCAATTGCTGCTGATTCTACTTTTTTTTTGCTCTGAAGCAATGTTACAAAGTTAAACAATATGGGATACTCCAACTCAGTGACCGCATTAATTCAGACTATAAAACTGTCTGTCAAGTAGCAAAATATTATTCACCTATGTATAGAAAAACACAAGAGGGATAAGGTGACTTATAACATTTGGAGCAGGAAAGAAACAAATTCCTGTAATCTTTTTTCTTGGTTTTCTTGGTTGATTTTTAAGTTTAGCTGTTCAACTTTGTCCTGAAAATTACTCCTATTTTAAAGCACAGAGACCTTCTGTTTGTTTAACACCTTTGCCAGGTAAAATTACAAAGATTAGATTGTTTCTCCATTCATGGTCTCTCCTAAGTAGACTGATTCTCCAAACAAGAAAACTTGGAGGAAATGTTGTCTCACAGTTTCATAAAAAATGTGCATTTCCCCCTCTCCTCTCTACACCACTGTGTTACAGAATAAATAAAAATATTGAAGAGCATTATGCATGCTTCAGGGTAAATCTGGTTGAAAGTTGAGAATAAAAGCCGACATAGTTCTCAATATGTAGCTCGTGAGTATAAATTTCTTAAAATGTCTCCTTTTTATTGTAATCAGTAGAAGCAACAGTGCAATTTTGTATCAGAGATATTACAGGCCTGTACATACCTCTGATGTTCATGAGTGAAATACTTTCCCTGTAACTCAGGCAGTGCTTCACTGGAATATCAAAAGCAGGGTCAGATGTTCCTGATGTATAGTATATATGCAGCACACACAGCTGCTGCACAGTTTGTAATCTGCTTAAACTTCTCTAGTTAATGGAGGAGAGACCAGACCCTGAAAATGTGATGTTACCAAAGGATTCAAGCCCACCCAAATTTAAATGCTTTCTTTCTCTAATCTATGTTTAAATGAGATACTGCCAATGTGTCTTCCTCTTCCACTGGAAGTAGATGAAGGTAGCAGGAGGCGTCATGCTCTTGTCTGTCTCCATCTAGACAACCTCTGAGACTGTGACAAGAGTTGTGTTCTCTTCTTTTTCATAATAACCTAGCAGCTGCAGCAGAATAACCTGGCACAGAGACCTGAGCTCTAAATGCTTCATAGCCCAAAGCAGACTGAATCTAAACTGCAGTGGAATACCAGGGAGCATTCTGGTTAAAAGGCATTTCTGTCCTTTTGTTGAAGCTGAAGCAGGAAAACAGATTCATGGGTCAAGAACAGAACAAGCAATTTGGATCTTGATTCTCACCTAACTCAGCTGGAAAGAGAAAAAATATCTGTACTTGTTTTAGAAAGGTTTGTTTGTGTGTAGCTGTTTGGTTAACTTCAATGGCAGTATAATGCAGAGTTAACCAGAAAGCTGAGTCTGAAGCCGCAATGTTACTCTTCTCTTAGCGAAAGTAACCGAAAGACTCGAGCAAAACTGGGGTCAGAACACAGCCCTGCCTTGCCCTCAGGTGCCCCATTGCTAACATGCCTTTGACAGCAGGGAACAGCCACCAGCAGCGTCTCACTAGCACCTGACCTCTCCCATGATGGAGAGATAGAAGGAGCTGATCCTGGACATGCTGAGTGATATTTATGAGAGGGTTTCAGGACAAAGCTAGGCTCTGACAATGAGCAGCACATGGCTGAGTTTGCTCAGGATCACCCTAAAATCATCTGGTTATTTTTGAAGCTTATCTGACCTGCCCACAGTAACATCCTGGCTTAAATCTTATCCAGCAAGATACAGAACTGGCCATCATTGTGTCTGAGCTGTGGGACCATCAGACTGGTTTAAGCCAGAATTGCTGTGATACCATGGTCATCATCACACAAGAACCTCTTCCAATGGCGTCATCAGTCCTGGCAGCTGTACAATACTGGATACAAAGCTCTGGGGGAGAAGTCCCAAGTTAGAGGTGAGGGACATGAGGAAGCTTCAGCAGTTGGCCAGTGAAAATTCACTCTGCCTTAACTGTGTGCTGAGGATGCCGGAATTCACTCAATCACAAATAGAAATTATGTCCCACTTTCCTTGGAGAAGAAAAAAAAGCAGCTGAAGAGCATAGGTTTGATCATTCTGTCTGCAACTTAAGTGGGTTTCAGAGAATTTGAGGATTATACAGCAGGATAGAGTCAGTCTTGAACAGTTTTTCTATACAAATTGTCTTAGCAATATTGTTTGGTGGTATTCAATACTGATAATGTTTTAGATAGATGACTCCCTTCTGAATACTGTGTTTTAGGATAAAGTTCAATGATTGCACCAAAAACTGCCTGGACACTGTTCACTTAGGTGTTTTGAATGAAGCAGTGTTTAGGGATTTGAACACCAGGGTTGGATAGGGATTTTTCATCTAAGAGACATCTGTAACATGAAATAGGCAAGTCATGTAGCTTGGATGTTTTTACTTGCTCTTCTGAGAGAAGAATTATGAAATGAGCCTCCCAGATTCAGTGAATATTTAGGATTTTATAAACTAATCTGTGTAATTGAGTTTGTAAAATTTCAGATATTTTGAATATATTTCCTCTTATTAAATTAATATAATAGCAAATACAAAGTTGATAGCATGAAAATACTTTGCAGCAAAAAGGAATTGTACCTTCAAATAGTTGAAAAATACCTATTTTGCTAGATTATATACTTCATTGCTTGGTTATATTCTGTATTAAAATACTACTTTGCATGCGTGAGTACAGTTGGTAATCACTCCATTTGTGAATCTAGCGGAGATATATTGTCATCTTCCTCACTAAGTTGTTCTTCATACCATAGCAAAATTGAATACAATATTGAGGCATGTTTATAAAATCACATAATAGAGTAAGAAAAACTTCTTGTATTCAAGTATCTTTTTTATTTTGAGTCAGTTATTGTGACCCTCAAATGTTAATAATTTCAGATATTCAGAGTTTGTAAGTTGTCTCCTCCAAAAGCAAATACTTGTGTTTGCACAGAACTCTTCTGACCTCATTACTTAGGCTATGCTGAAAAATCCCATTCTCCTTCTCCTCTCTCCCTCCTCTCCCTTCAGGAGGCCTTAGAGCATGTAAAAGGAACATTTTTATGGGTGTCTTTTGGCTCAATTGATGCAGCAAGGTATTATTAGCTTTGCATAACTCCCTCAAAATTTTATGAGGCTTCAAGGAGTAGCTGAAATGAACATAAGTTTTATGTTCCATACCTAACAGATCATGCAAGTTTCTGTCATTATCAGTTAGGATATGCTTGATCAAGTTCTGACAGTTGACAAATGATGGGGTATTTTTTCTTCACTGTGTGAAACATCTGGAAGTCAATAAATTATTAAGGGTTGGTTCACAGTTTTAAACTAGAGAGTGATTATTTTTACCAAAACTAGATATAGTTAAATGGTAGAAAATATAGCATAAATTCAGAAAGATTTTTAAAAACAGTCACATGATGCAGGAAAACATCCTTTGTGCACTTCCTTGTCATAGGTATGGTACCCTCAAAGCCAAGTTTTTAATCTTACCCATTTTCAGTAACACTCTGCAACCCAAAGGCAATGAGGTATAATTTAAATAAACATGCTCATCATATTTATTTTCTTTTTTATTTTCTTTTCTTCCATCCTCAAAAAAGTCAGAGCATAGGAGGAAGAACCTTAAACCTAGTAAGTGAGGTTAGAGTAGATTTTTCAAGAGGGAAATATGTTCAAATAAAATAGGTAATGATGTAATTATTTTGTTTATCACAAATCAGTGTATTTATTTTTACTTCTTATAAATGTTTCTGATTCTGTGATTGCTTTTTTTCAGGTGATAGCCAGCCAGGGAATAATCTAATTCAGCCCAAACCAGGCAAGTTGCAAGCTTTAGCAAACTACACTTCTGTAATCCAGACTGCTTTGTGGGATGCTGTTGGGCCAGAATGGTTCATTTTTATTTGTTTGATCTGTTCTAGAGGGTTAAATAGTTCACTTTTTTTCATAGAAATTAGGAAAGGGACACATAGGGAATATTAGGTGATAAGCTACAATTTGCATGCTAAGATCTTAATTATAGGTACATGCAGATTTCAAAAGTGATGTTAATTTCAATTATATGCTCCACTCGGTCCACTTAAGACCCCATTACTTTGTTCACTCAGTTATTACCATCATGAGGATAAAATTAGGTTGTCCTTTATTGAAGAAACAACTGCACTGTCCTAGTTTTCGGTGACACAATGGACACCTACTGGAGGGGACCCACTGCCTTTTTTGCCACGGAGAGTTTAACAGTAGCAGCACTTTGTTCTGTGTTGAAAGTGGAAGTACTCAACTGGGCAACATGAATCACTGCACAAATGGTGGTCTTCTATTTGTTTTTACTCTAAAGCAGTGGCTTCCACTAGAAGTGTGTACACTGAGGTGTGACTTGCTCACAATACAGAAACTGTACAAGACAGAATGTTATTTACTGAGAACAAATTTTTCCTTGTTTACTATTTTTATGTGCTTATTGCTACTGAAATATAGGAAAAAAATAACTACGTCTTTTTTAATGTCCTTGAGGTTTAAATGCATAATAATGTAATACAGAATGAATATATTTAGATTACTTTGATTGAAGGTAGAAGTATTATTTTTTTGAGTTTACAGGTGTTTTTATATTAAACTTCAGCATAAATGACCTTCCCAAATGTATTAAATATGTGAAGGACTGAAAACAAAATTAATTGTGTTTTGAATATCTGACTACTTGGATGGCAGTGGAAAACATACCTAAGGCAACTTTATGGTGAAAAAGGATACCTTTATGCCCTTCAGACAAGGTACCCTCCACCACCTGCATTTACATGAAGTAAAGCATCCCATGAGGCTTAGGAAACATCCAAGGTAATAATCTTAGTTGTCCTGGCCAATATATTATTTCTGAGTAAAATAGGAACAAGTAGTTGAGATCTCTTAGTGAATAATATGACCTCCTTTGTTTGCCTACATAATGAATTGGCAAGCCTTATTTAACTTTGTGAGGTACATGGCAATAATGCAGTATGCCCAGTGTAAAAATGAATTTAGTATTTTTTAAGATTGTACGCCTCCTGAGCATTTTAATCAGGACTGCAAAATAAAATAAACAAACAAAAATAATTCATAATTTCAGTGTTCTTTTTCCCACTAATGTTTAAAAAAAATATTTTGATGTAATGAATTATGATTTTAAGAGGATCACATTTCCAATCTTACACATAAATGATAATCTCATCTCCAAGATAAGCAGCTAAATAGATAGCTTTCTTATAAATAGCACAATGATATGATCAAATGATGAATAATTTCTATTATCTTCATAAATAGATAAGAAGTATATAGATGTGAAAGAAGCATTGATGTGGAAAATGTTAAAATAACAAATCTTATTAGAAGAAAGAATTTAGAAATAACTTGTCAAGAGGGTAATGACCTCAATTAAATTTTATGTGCAGTTATAATTGGCATTTTTAATAAAGGAATGCTACTGCAAATTGCATATTTGATATAATATTACAGGACACCTTATTTCCTTTGGCTTGCATTTATATTAAATAAAAGTCTGTGAAATAATCAAGGAAGATTCATAACTTAGAGTTTTAAGAATCTGCTCAGATGATAGGTTTAAAATAGTTTTCAATACAAACAAGAAGAAAGTGTAAATCTTATCTGAAAGTGATCCTTCTCGTCTCTTGACCAAAAAGATATTGATATTCAACATCTTTTGTTGATGTCATGTATATTGTTAGACATAGTCAAGATAGAATCCTTTATTAGTAAGACATATAATTTGAGTCAAGAAAATTCATTGTGTGCAAAACTGTCTACATAAATCCCTGAGAATGTTCTAAAATGACCCAGTTTGCAACTTTTCTGCACATAACTATGAGAAAAGTGTAATGCCTCATATTATTATTCTGGTCATGTACTAATTTCTAATTCCAGACTAATTTTAAAATAGTAGCTTCAAAGTAGTTGTGCAAATATAATCAATATGTGTATTGAGGAGGAGGAGAGGCTGCCTATAGAATCCTCCAAAACACAACTCAGTATAAGCTTTTTAATATTTTACGTTGTCATGTAGTTTTGTTAATATTCAGCCTAGATAGACTTTATGATACTGGAATAGAGCAGACTCCAAATCGGGGGAAATACTATAAAGAGAAAAGTCATCTTAAACAGTCTCTCATTGTTTAATGTTTCTCCTTTACTTATGAAAAATAATAGTTGAAAGATTGTGGTTGTAAATGTAGTAGCAGAAGACATGAGTTAAACTAGTGCAAGGAGAAGAAACAACAAAAAAAGGAATATTGGCTTGTGGTGACATGGCTAAAAGTAAGCTATAACAGTTGTTCAGAAAGCACCTAATAGAAATTCTAAGCAAAAATAAGTGGTGTCTGTGGCATTCACAAATAAGCAGCTGCTACCATTCACAGTCTACCCCAATTACCTTCTGTTAATCTGGCACCTCTTTAAAATGAAACACTGTGCATAATTTTTCATGGTTCAAATGCTGCAGCCTTTTCTTCAGGCACACCAAGAAAAGCCACTATCACAAGTGACCTGTGTAATTGAATGTGAGTTATTTTAGAAACAGATTTCTACAGAGGCAAGGAGAACTGTGGCCATGGGGAATCCTCAGCATTTACTTTTTAAATTCTGAGTTGATACATAAATATAAAAAGAGATAAACTGATATTTTTGAAAAAATAAAAGGTTATTTTTTAGTGTAAAGTTTATCATTTGCATACTGTCATATGTATGTAGATATGTTTGTAGATACACTTGGGATTTACTGTAACCTAAGGACTAGATTCTGATGTAGTTTTGAAGATGAAATGTTTTATGGATGAAGAGCAGAGTACTGCTCCATCAAAGCACATTTGAACAGACCACTCTAGGGAAGGGCTGCTATAATTACTTCACAGATAGGTGAAATTTGGACATTTAAGACCAAAAGCCAGCCATAAATCATATGTCTCACCTAGCTTTGGAGTAACCTAAATGGGTCTTGTATCCACATTTTGGACTACATTTTTTAATTCACCTAAATTGAAGGTCCTTTCAATCCTTGAGATTAATGCTCAGTTCTCATAAAACACACTTTTGATCCAGTGCGATGTTGAGAGCTACCTAGCTCTAGAGTGACCTTCCGCATGAGACAGTCATGAAAGTCAGTTGTAACAAGAATGGAACTTATATAAGCTGATCTTGCAGCTGAATATTCAGTTGGTTTATGTTTTCTTCATAAATAATATTTGATTCCTTTACAGAAAGAAATAATCACATTACTCAAAACTTTGGCAAAGGGATTAGGTCTGTGTTGTCCGAAGAAAGTATATAATTTCAGTTTTACCAGGAGAGTTTTGTTTCTTTTTTTGTTGAAGCTTGTCCATAGAGTCTCATTTGAAGTTTTCATATATTCAATACAATTTTTAAAACTAATTGTAAACTTTTTGTAGCCTACATGTTTGACAAGTGTTACTTTGCTGTATAAAATTTGCTGAGCTTGTCTGGAACAAGCAATCTGTATAAATCAGTTGAAGTTGCAGGAAACTGACATTAGCAAGACATTTTGAAAGCTGTTCTTTTGCTCAGGGAAATTTTTCTCATGATTTGTGCAAACTCTTAGCATTAAACTACTAGGGTCCTGTGGTGTAATGGAGAGCACTCTGGACTCTGAATCCCAAGGACCATGAGTTCGAGTCTCAGTGGGGACTGTCCACTGGCAGTTTAATGCCTCCCTGCCATCCGATCCCATCAGGTCTCGGATGCTCAGCAGAGTCAGCCCTGGTTGGTACTGGGTGCAGTGACAGTCCTGAGGACTTCCCTGTCACTGTCCAAGCTCACTCAGCCGTGGCAGATGTACCTCAGGACTGAAACGGGGGGGCCAGTTCTGCGCACGCTGAGCCTCACCTAAATAATCCACTGCACAGGCTGGAAGAGCACGTGGGGAGAGCCCTGCCCAAATCCTCTTTCGTGAAATCTGGCCATACAAACTACTGCAAAATATCCTTTAAGTTAATGTATGTTGTGCTGTTAATTCAATAGCATATTAAATTTTATCATCAATTTTGCAAAATTTAAAATACCTTGTTGCAATATCTATTGAATTATTGTATTTTAAAATTATTTTTATACAATACATAACAGACAGCTGATCACCAAAAAGATACATACTTTATCCATGTCAGTCAATGCTTTTCTACTTGACTTACTGTATTATAAAATTCATTATTGAATAACATAAAATCCCACAACAGAAGTAGTGCCAATATTCTAAGTTACACTTTCAACAATTAGTTCCTCCCTTTTCTCACCATTTTTTGTAGCTCAGTGTATTACTATTAGTTGTTTTAAAATATTTTAAATGTTGTTTGAAATACGAAGCTGAATATGAAAGCTATCTTACAGCATATCCATGATAATGCACTTATGATCAAGTTCCCATATGGGAATATGTGAGGAATGAAACCTTTTGGAAGGTGCCCTTATTTGTAATCACTAGAGCCTACAGTGTGAGGTTGTCAGTTATTTGTCAATGGAACTATTGCTTTCTACTATTTTAGTAGAGACTTATCTCTAGACTTTTTAGAACTTAAAACAATACATACTGCTATGACATTTTGACTGTCCAATAAAATCCTGAGAGATGGTACTGTAACTTGGAACCCTTGGAAGGTGATCTAGAATCATATAAATACTGAAAAAACATTTCAAGCCGAGAAAAAGACCAAAAATCGGAGGATAGAAATGTAAATCAAGGATTCTTGTATCATCTCATGTTGACTACCAGATTTCAGCTACAACTTAAAAAATTGTTGGGAGAGGGGAAAGTCTGTTTATACAAGAAGAGTAACATAATTGCACCTTTGTTGACATGAAAATAATCTGATTTCCAAGTGGCTAAACTATAACACCACACGCTAAGTATTATAATTTGGTTGGCTCTTAGAACAACTCTGTAACAATGATAATACTGCACTTCTAAAGTAAATATAATTATTTCAAAATAAATAAGCTTCTCTTTCACAAAGATAAAAAGCCCCAAACTCTTGGCCTTTTCTGTAGTATTTTCAATAGACCTGAAGTAGGTTGTAAACTCAGATTATTTCATGTCACTGTAGCATAGACTTTTTATTATAAGATTATAATTAAAAAGTATTGGTTCAACCAAAAGAGCGCATATACTGGGCTTTTTCTGGTATGCCATCTCACCTAAATTAAATTCCTTAAGAAAGAATGATTACCATGATAGACTTATATCCCTAAAACATAATATGGAAATCACAACCTGGGAGTTATCTTGTAAACCAGGACCTTTATGATAGTGTGCTAAAGGTCAAGTCACTGACAACTGTGCAGTGCCAAAACATTGATGTGCTCCATGAACAGTTTGGGTAAAGTCTATAGATTCTCTTCAGTACTATTTTAGGTTTTTCTTTTTCTGTTCTTTTCAATTACATGGTTAGAATTTATGCTTGGGGCTTTTTTGGTTTTTGGTTTGGTTTGGTTTTTTTTTCTATTAAAGAATACTCTTTATTTTCCCCTTTGCAAAAAAACCAAGCTAGCAGGATATACACAATATCTGGCTAGGACTAATGAGCCTGTAGGATAAGCATCAATATGCTCTCCAACCCCCATGTGAGACCTTATGGCTTTGTTTACTCAGACTGATCTTTGAAGCTGCAGAGTTGTCTTGCAACTCCTTCAGTTCACTTCAGGATTTCATCTTTGTCAATTGGTATTTTTCTTTAATTTTCAAGCAGCTATACCTATCTCAACACTCTTATCTTTGCTTGCAGTATTATCTTTCTTTACCATTTGTGGATTTCATCAAAGTTATTCTGCATAACGAAGTAATTTTCCCAGCCGAGGCTATACTGCTGGATTGTATCAAAAAGACTGAATCAGACAGTAAAACCTCTTGGAGGAGAGTTAGAATTAAACTTGTAAATGAACACTCGTTTGGAGGGTGTAGAAATAAAAATTCTGCTAAAAATAAGAAGCAAAATAATATTTTGTAATAAATTTAATAAACTCATTCTGTGAACTCCACCCAATTCTGAGCTACAATTGAATGCAGGACAAAAAAAAATTATTTATAGGGTCCTTTGGATTCTTTATTTAATACTAATATATGTAGAGATTAGGGGCCAAATAAAGAGCTCCAGGTACTTAATTCTGTAAAAGTAAATTATAATTTTAGCTACCATAGAGGAGAAAGACAGAGAAACTCTTTCTTTTGTGCTGCTTGAGAATATATAAAGAAAGAACAGGAAAAGTTCACCATGGGGAAAAACCAAAAGACCCACTTTTTGTTGTTGTTTTCTTATCTTCAGACTTGAAGATGCTCCTCTTAGAACTTAGGTTTATGGTAAGTCAAGATAAACCACTCAGGGTTTTTTGTTTGTTTGTTTATTTCTACTGAGATTTTATTTTCTCTTCATTGAGTTTTTTGCAAAATATATGTCTTGTTTTTGTCACTTTGCTTTTTATAATCTTGACCAGTATATACTTAAGTTGTTCATCCATTACAGTCAAATGTAATCTTCATGAATCACCTCAATGATGGTGATTCATTTTGTAGGTGAGAAGCAATTTGCTACTTTTTCAAGGTAGACTTTTCATTAACAATTTATCCTATGAAAATCTGGATCATTGTCAACACATTATAGAATATGTTCCAAAATATATAGGTTCTGTAGACAAAGCATTAATTTTCTTTGCAATCAAACTGAAAAATATTTTAATTTTAGAGATATACTAAGTTTATAATAGCACACTAGTGTTTTCTACTTTATATAAAAAGATCCCTATGTTTAAGAGTAAGCCTATTTGTATAGCTGTTTTTAATAAAAGTTTTATAATTTGATTATATTTATGTGTAAAATACATGCCAAATATCATACTGGGATGTATTGAAAGGGCAGAGACGAGTACAGAGAGTTGATAAGTTAACCTACATTATGATACAACGCTACCACAAAGTAATTTGTAATGTTGCTATTTATATTCCAATAAATTCTAAAAGATTCACATTAAGATCAGCTAGATTTTGTACAGGGAATAGTAGTCAAATGTCTGGTAAAGAAGCTCTAAGTCCAAACAGAATAGAAAGTGTGGGAGGAAAAGATTATTTAAATCTCTTGTCTCAGGACTTTTGCTTAAGTATATTTCAGGTATGACATAAGTCAGTTTGATAAAGCTAAAGCATTGTAATAACATTAGTAATTTCTCACATAGTATTATGTGAATGTATCCTTGAGCTGCTCTTTTAGCAATTACTCCTAAATTTTGTCTGCAGCTCCTAAGCTAGGGTCTGAATCTGGTTTGTGGTCCTTAAAAAATGCATGTTAGTGAGCCAGTCAGGATAGAAATGAGATGCTAAATTATACCTTCTGCTATTTTCTGTCTTCAAGTCTGGTATAGTTGTCATCAGACCTGCTGATAGACTCTCACTATCAAATCAATGTCTATAAATATAGTAAAGGAATTGGTATTGTGAGTTCCTGTATTCATAGCACTGTGGCCTGGTTTTTCAGGGATCACTTAAAAGAATAATGTAATGATTCAGTTTTCGTCCTTATTCTGCCCTGTTTATTCATTAAGGCCACTCGTGGAAGATTTACTTATGCCTGTTTCTAGGCTTTAGGAGCCTAAACTGAGATCAGTATCTTTCATCTAAACTCCTGACCACCTATAAAAAAATGTATTTCTTTAGCAGGATGGGATAGAATTGATGGCTTCTATCCCTGGCACTGAAGGACAGTGCTGCACAATCTTTCAGTCTAAATCAGACTTCTACTGTTCATTTCTTTTTTCATATTAAATGTGCTATGTGCAAAGAAACACCAAATTTAAGAAAATCTAGATTTTAATCTGTAGCATAGGGGCTACTTTAAAATGTCTCAGGAATATATACATCAAGAAACAACAAACCCCAAACAACCCCAACCAGGAAATAAAAAGTGGAAATCGCTTTGGAAGAATTGTTAGGTTCTTATCCAGAGCCTATGGATAAAGTATTTTTTATTCTACTTAGTTGGTTCTGAAACTGGTGAAGAGATATCAAGAAAATTATCGTATTCATGTAGTCATACATATAACAGCAAGGTTGAGATTTCTTCTCCCACCTCCTTTTCCTTCAAGAAAAACCCCAAGCAAACCCAAACCATTTTTCTTTGTTTTTAATAGAAGCAATGCTTTGAAAAGTTTTCAAAGCTTAATTGGCAGAAGATGGTGACTTACTTAGAAACACACACACACACATATATATATTTCTTTTTATGCATTGTTGTAAACCTATGGACTTGAATGAAACTGCTCACATAAATCCATGTTCAATACTTTGATGAAAGAGGAACATAGTACTATTTTTATTTATGCTGCGCTCTAAAGCTGAGCTTAAATTTAGAAAAGACAGATGATAAAAGAGTGTGAAAAGAAAAATTCTTTTTCTGTAGTCAGAATAGAGCAGGAAATAATATAGGAAGTGGGTTCTTGCTATTGTATTTTCTCAAGCTATTGCATAGTACATTTTAATATATTGTCTGAATCCAGGCTTATGTCCACTGACATCTTGAATGAAGTATTTAAACAGAAGTAACATTAGGTTACAAATGCTTTACTTGAAGATACCAAGAAGTTCCGCTGCATCAACAACCCCACTCTGGTTGGGGCAGAGCAGCTGGAAAGCTGCCCATCATAAAAAGACCTCGGTGTTCTGGTCGATGGCCAGTTGAACACGAGCCAGCAGTGTGACTACATGGGCAAGAAGACCAATGGCATCCTGGTATGAAAGAAAATTTTGCCAGCAGGACCAGGGCAGTGATAGTCCCACTGTACTAGGCACTGGTGAGGCCACACCTTAAGTTTTATGTTCAGTTTTGGGCCCCTCACTACAAAAAAGACATTGAGGTGCTGGAGCATGTCCAGAGAAGGGCAAGGGTCTGGAGCCCAAATATTATGAGGAGTGACTGAGGGAGCTGGGAGCATTTAGTCTATAGAAAAGAAGATTCATTATCACTCCATAAAACTACCTGAAAGAAAGTTGTACCAAGGTGAGGGTTGGTCTCTTCTCCCATGTAAGAAGTGGTAGGACAAGAGGACATGGCCTCACATTGCTCCATGGAAGGGGTTTAGGTTGGATATTATGAAAACTTTATTCAATGTAAAGGTTGCAAAGCATCGGAATAGTCTCCCCAAGGAAGTGTAGTGATCACCATGCCTGAAAAATGTTAAAAAACTGTATATGTGTCTCTTAGGGACATGGTTTAGTGGTGGACTTGGCAGTGCTGGGTTAACAGTTGGACTCAATGATCTTAGAGATCTTGAAGTCTTTTCTAACATTAAAGATTCTATTATTCTGTCTTTTTTCAAATATCATCTTCAAGATGCCCTGGTAAAAATCAGTATGTTTTTTAGTGTTAGGTAATAGCTTCTTGAAATCCATTCAAGACTTTGTCATATACCCTCTTCTAAATGAAAAAAAAAAAACAACAAAAAAAACAAAACAAAAAAACCCCAACAACAAACTATCCATAAGAGGTCGTGAATCTGAACATAATCATATTTTGTATGGGATTTTTGCATTATGATCTGCTTGATGTTTTACAAAGCCTACATTTCTGAGTAAAATCTTGCTATGGATACTTTTTGTCTGCTCCCATCATAGTTTTCTGCATGTTAGTGCTATAGGCAGGAATTTGTACGTATTGTAGCAACCCTTAAAATAAATGTTAGCTGTTTGGATATCCTAAAAGATGCATGAATTTTAAAATATGAGTCATAAAATAAGTGTATACACACACACACACACACACAGATGCATGAAATTGCACTTATATGTTTTCATACCTGCATTCTGTGATATTAACCAGTTGTTTTGGTTTATGTTCTGCCAGAAAACCACAGAAATGAGAAACATGCAAAATACAGTTTTAAAATGAAAAAGAATAATGCTTTCAGCTATATCTGTGCTTGGACCTGTAGACCCATCTATAACTTGCAATGGAGTGAAATTCTGCACATATCTGTATACACAACATTTATTTGAAAGAATTTCTAGATGAGACTAAAAGGATAGATCTTGACAGTTCTGTCTTCAACAAAGCATTTATTGTGGTAATGACTCGCTGAATACAATGAAACTGCTGGTAGAAAATTAGTAAAGATAGAAGTTAGAGCAAGTAATATGGATAAAGTTTTGAGCAAAAGAAAGGACAAGAGAACACTCTGGATTTTAATCTTGCACTGAAGAGAAGTTTACCATAAGAATGCCTAAAGATTTGATGGTTGAT
Organism: Pithys albifrons albifrons; assembly: GCF_047495875.1. Classification (NCBI taxonomy): domain Eukaryota; kingdom Metazoa; phylum Chordata; class Aves; order Passeriformes; family Thamnophilidae; genus Pithys; species Pithys albifrons. The sequence goes on from NC_092462.1 coordinate 40,643,290, forward strand.
CAGTATTTTAATGGAGGATGACACAAAAGGTAGAATGAAGCTTGTAATGTTTTGTAATACCACAAGTTTGAGGCTCTTCCTTGATAAGGAAAAGGATCAAAATGTTATACAGGGAGAAATGAATGTTTTGAAAAGTTAGATTAATGTATGCGAGAACACAGTTGGTAGTATAGAGTGCACCCACGTGTATGCAGGGACATAAAGGAAGAATTTCTGCAGTTAAATAGGTTTTCAACATATGCAAATAAAGAAGAGAAAAATATGCTTGTTAAACATAGTCAAGCCATGCCACCATTTTTAGCTATGAAAAAAATAACTTCAGACAAAATACTCCAAGGACAAATGATCGGTGTTCTTTATAATGCTGCCTTGAATATAAATTTTGTTTGTAATAGATGTGAAGGTCTGAACCAGTTTTTTGGCAGCAGATGTGGAAATATAAATATCTAGTTACATCTATGGTATAATTTGATATCAGTTGTCTGAGAAGATGCCTTCTGTAACATGGGTTTTTTCCTTCCCTCTTACTCAACAGTAAGCTCATGTTGCAAAATGCGTTCTTTCTCACCTGCAGTTAGAGGACTGCTATCAGTGTCTGACACCTTCATCCCTGGTTCTCAGTCAAATACTGAATTAAAAGTCATTCTGAGTCAGCATGTCAAGAGTGTTCTGACAAAGGCTCAAATAAGTAAAAGGTGCAGGGAGACTGAGAGACAGATTTACAATTACAGCAAGTGCACTTTGTGGGTATTTGGTACAAATAAATTCCAAGTGAACTGGAAACTTGGTGCTGGAAGCAATGGGGAGAACAGCGAGTGAATAGGCATAGGTCTTCTCTTTTAAAAAGAGAAGACATTAATGTACATAGGAAGGAAAATACAGCAATGTAGGTGTGCTGCTTCCAGGCTGAAGCAGGGTGATGCTGCACTAACTAGGCCTGTGAGAAATGAAGGATCTCAGCTGGTATAGTCACTTTTTGTAAGAGCAAAAAAAAATAACACCACATTATGACATCAGCTTCTATCACTTTCTTGTTACATTTTCAAGCTATCACTTCCATGCTTCTTTGCACAGGAGAACTTTACAATAAATATCCACACTACTATTTACTTGGCAATAATTAGGCTGCTGATGTCTTGAAAGCACTAACATAATGTATATTAATAGTGCATTTTTTGTTTCCTCAGACTTCCTAGTTTTCCTTTACATTTTTTCTTGCCTTGTCATATAAAAATGATGATAAAATGATTTCTAGCCAGCTATTTTTACCCTGTATTAGTCTAGTACTTCCAAAAGTAGAGTTTAGACCTATAACTTCATAATTAAAATGTGTGTTTCAGGGTAAAAAGTATTCACAAATGTGCAAGTTTGTATTTTTTGGAGGCTTTGTTCTTTCATAAACTGTTTTGCAGTTTTCTAGAAGAAGAGTGGTCATTATAAGAACAATGTTAGATAGAGGGCACAAAATGTGCACTATCTTATTATTTTTGTAATTTCTCCTTTTTTTCCATTTTTTAGTAGAAATAAAAATGTTTGCCTCTTGTTTGACCTAAGGAAGATGATATTCTGTAACTATCAGTTTCAACACTTGCGGAATTTTTTTAAGCCTTCTCCATTTTCTAAAATCTAACCTTATTTTAGTGATTTAAGTGGCATGTAAAGCAAACCCCCTCATATTTAAAAACTCCCAAGTGTACCTTTGATGCTGTAAATCTTGGAATCTCAATAGCTTCTGTTAATCTTGTACTGTCCTATATGTATGGTCTCTGATAAATATGTGATGTATTTAGTCTCTTTATTCTAAATTATCATTTTACAATTTCTACTTTTTCCCCCCTGTAAATGCTCAGCATAAACTAATTTTATTTACTTCTTGACAGGATATGCAACAGCTTATTTTTTTTTACTCATTCCTTTAGATATGAACTCTTAGAATGAAGTTGGATCCTTTGCAAAGGATTGCACTTGAGCAAGGCAAAGGCATGTGCCTCATCTAAGATTTGAAACAAATTATTTAAATAGGTTTTTAGAGGAGTCATAATTACTATTCAAGCTTTCTGCACATAAATGAACATGATTTAGCTGCATATATTTACTTAGAATGTAATTACTTGCCAATCTATTACCACTCAGCTCTGCTGAGTCTATTTTTAGAGTTAAATCATTATGTGTGCTTTTTCCTCTCACCACATGGATCCTATGCTAGGATTTCCATGCTGCTGAACTTCCAACGACAACAGTCTTGTATGAGGCCTCTGAAGTAAAATAAATTGCCTGCTAGACAGGATTGAGAATAGCTGAAGTGCTCGTTTACATAATCTGTGTTTCGAGAAATCCTAAGCAAGTGTGTTTTGATTACTGAAAGTCATATCATTGCATTAAATAGTGTCTCAAAGAGAACCTTCCTCAGGAATCCACATGCCAGAATGATGAAGCAGATAGATCTTTATACTGGCTCTAAGATGAGACCCTTGTCTATGAGATGCGCCATCCCTGCCCTCACCTCAGGGTGTTTTTGTACTAATAAAATCACCTGTTCCCATTTGTAATTTCTAAACCCAACATAGCTTCCTAATTCTTTTGTGCTCCATTTGAGTTAATGAAACTTTCAAAAGATTTCACATTTTCATCTTCACTGCCTTTTTTCTTAAGCTGTGTGGTTTTTTATATGTTCTGCTTTGGACCTCCTCAGCCTGATCTTCCTTCCTGTGTCTGGGAAAGACTTGTACAGAGAGAGAAGCCATTTCTGAACTTCTGCTGTCAGTCACTCTACAGTACTTAGTCTAATTAGTCTGTAACCTAGTCTCATGTGGTTTCAATAACCTCACTTCCTTTACCAGTTAGGTAGGAAAAATGTCTAGAGGTCCTGAGGTGGTCCTGTACATTTGATATCATATCCATGCCCTGGATTTCCCAAATCACCGTCTCTAAACTCTGTTTTTTGGTGTTCGCTTTTTTTTTCATAACTGCACATACCAAAAATCATTAACTTTTCAGTATTTCAAAAGTATAATACAGAAAATGCATATGCCAAGGTGTGTGTGACTACATACACCTGAGATTAAAATGACATTCAGTATAACACTTTGATGTCAAGTGAAATTTGACATAGGAATTGTTATGGTTGATGAAGAAAAAATAGCATATTGGAGAAGAGGGTAGAATGGTTTAGAATTATGAATTCAAAGTCCCTAGGTCTCCCAAAATGAGATTTTTTTTTTTTTTACTAACTGCTGATTTAGATTGCTAAATTAATGTGTATTACTTTTACTCAGTTTTCTACCGATAAAGAGATTGATTTTATAACTTTTTCTCCCCTTTAATGAGGTGTTGATGTATGACAATGTTCTCTTGATTTTAAGGATGACTAAGTGTACTTCAGTAAGAAACAGTGCTTTATGGTGGTGAAGAAATAGTAATGTATGCGTGTCTTAGATGGATTTGAAGAAGAGGGTGACTTGTTGTTGAAGCTTTGAAAGGGTTTGTCTTTTGTTTCTTAATGAGGTCTGATCACTGGAAAAGCCAAGTGTCAGCCATCCCAGTGCCAATGGTTGTTTCTGTCTGGCAAGGCTGTGCCTTCTTTAATTTTTTGCTGGTAAATAACGTGCGCGTGTGGAATATGCTCTAACAAAATTATGTCCTAAGAACCCAAACATACCATGCTGGAAGATTAGAAAAGCCATTCAATGAGTATTTTTATCAATGTATTCACCTTAGAAGACCCAAAAAGCAGTCATATTTGCTTGACTTTCATTTGCTTTGGTCCTTTGCTTTTCCTTCCTTGTCACTATTCATAAGCCTCCAGGAGGAGTTCCCTGGCTGCCTGCTGGCTCTGAAACTCCCTGTAATAAGAGCTCAGGGAATTCTTCACCGCTCACAAAGTGAGCTACTGCAGTTGAGCTCAGTGCTACTGTCTATATCTGAGCTGGAGCTGCTCACAGTGCTCTTTGCCTGACATTCCTGGGGAAAAAAATAGCTGTCAAATGTGGGAATAGATGAGGCTGCTTTCCATTTGACCAAATGCCCAACAGCTGCTTTTTGATGTTTTGAAACGTGTTTTTATTTTAGGACATGAATAGCATTTTCTGAATACATTGCAAATTGTGTATCCAAATGCTGCTTTAGATTTAAGCAAAATATTTCTCATTTCTGAAACAGAATGCAGAGTAATCTTTAGCTCTGTGTTTGACTGTTTTGCAGGTTCCATTTTTGTTCTCCATTACGATGGTTTTCATAGACATGCTAATGTTATGATGCTACTTTACAAACAATGTCAGAAAAATATTTTTTGTGAATTTGAATTTTTTGTGAGTTTTAGAGATACATTTAATTTTTCCATATTTGGCATAGGATATGAAAACAAATACTCTAAAATTTTACAAAGAAAATCTGTATCTGCTAGATTTAAATGTTTGAAGAGGAGACAATGGATTGCATTCTTACAACTGCCTTCTCTTACCTCAAAATTTATTCTGCCTTCTTTTTCTAAATACTGCAAAAAACTATATCCTGTGAAAATGTCACTAAGAAAAATTACCTGAGGGCATTCTAACTTTCTGCTTAAGCTTTATTTTTTCATTTATTTCTATTAACAATCATTAAGGAATTTAATAATTATAAACCTCATTAGCATTTTAATAAGACTAGCGGCCATTGCTAAGTGTAATTAAATTAGTTTTATTGTATAATATTTTGAAGCTATGATTAAATTAAGTTTTACTGTGCTTTGAAGACTAAACCTATAGAGATTGCTCTTCAGTAATGGTCTTGTTAACTTGTGAGGAGTCTGTAAAATAGACATACCCAGGAAAAAAGCAAAATATTCCCTACTGAGGTTAATCATAAAAATAGAGAAATCAAATGCTCCTGCTGCCACCAGCTGCAAGATTACCAATATATTCTTTGTGATAATAGTAGCCTGTTAAATAACATTTATTGTGAATAGCTTGGTGAAATCTATTTTTAATTTTTTGAAATAGCGTCTAGGTGCTGTGATGAATTGTTCTTTAAATCAAGGAGAGAATTGTATAGTTCTTCCTCAGACAAAGCTCCTATTGAGTTCAAACAGAATTTCACCACATTAAAAGCAGCAGGATGCGTAAAAGCTAAGTATTGTTGGTGTTTGTTGCAGTTATTACAGTTTTAAGAAATAAATTGGGTAGCAAGGAAAGAGAGTGAGAAGATGAGAAGAGATACTACAATCAGAATCAGTTAAATTGCTCTGATCTATCTGTTAAAATCCTATGAAAAGACACAAACAGAAGATCAGGCATATCTTGGTCCATTCCCAACTTATGTGAAATCCTTCACAGAGCACTCTACTAGGCACTGTGTAAACACTGGATGGTAGCTTGTTCTCATCCATTTATCAAGTAACAACTGCTGTTTCACTTCCATTAGCTAGCTCACAGCCTCTCTTGTCATCATGATTGTACCTAAATGTGCTGCCCCATTTAGATGGACTTCAATAGGCTTCAAGTTCAACAAGTAAGTTTGCATTTGCTTGTTACAGTTTGAGATGCTAAGTATATTTATGGTTGCATAACTTCCTTTCTGAAACAATTTTGTCCAAGGCTTGACACTGTCTGTGTTGAGATTGGATTTTTTTTTTATAATTAAGATGTTCTTCAGTGGGAGAAAATAGCATGTTTCCCTGTTAAACAGACAGCTATGTCTTGGCAAGCTTCATACCTGAATATTTGGAAGCAATCACTTAATTTTTGAAAAGTTTCCTCATGCTAATCATAGAATCATAGAATCGATTGGGTTGGAAAAGACCCCCAGGATCATCGAGTCCAACCCTTGGTCCAACTCTAGTCCATTTACTAGATCATGGCACTCAGCGCCACGTCCAATCTGCGTTTAAAAATCTCTAGGGATGGTGAATCCACCACCTCTCTGGGCAGCCCATTCCAATGCCTGATTACTCTCTCTGGAAAGAATTTTTTTCTGATATCCAACTTAAATTTCCCTTGGCAGAGCTTAATGCCCTTGAGGTTTGGAATTTCATAAAAATTTCCAAATTTGTTCCAGTTTAGAAGAGATCTTTTCATACCTGTAAACAATACCATTTAGTTTCAGTTTTATTATTGCTGAAATTGAAGTGTCTGGGCTGTGTTTCAGTTATTCTTAGCTTCTGCATAGTAACCATTTTGTGCCATGTTTCGAGTGCATAGGCTTAGCAAGACATGCAGTTTCTTGCAGCAAAATTGTAATGTCAACCCAGAGAGTAGGAGAGAGGACAAAGACAGGAAGCATTGGAGAAGTAACTGGGATTGGATAAACAAAACACCAAGCAAAGAACCCAGAGTCAAGCAGAAATAGGTATGGGTCAGCATCCATAGACTGAATTTTTGAGAGAGTCTGTAACTTCAAAGATCATTGCTTGTATAGGAACCCAATCTAGGGTCTCCACTAGTTTCATAATTTCTGTTATAATTGTGTTCTCCCTACCAGTATTGATTGGTTCATGTTAAAGGGGGGGAAAATGTTTCTTTGCAGCGTTGATATGTTAGTTCAAACAGCAGTCAGCAGGCATTCAAATCTAGAGGTTCCAGTCTTCTTCATAATCAGTAAGGGTTAAGTATTGTCAAAAGGTTACATTTCCAGGGCATTTGCTTCCTTTTCTGATTCAATGATGAGCGTTTTATTTATTTTTATGTGATTTTACCATTGCAAAGCTGAGGATTCAGGTAGCCTGCATACATATGTTAGTTGAAGTCAACACAGCTGTCACGTGAAAGGAAGGAGGGAGACAGAAATGCAAAGATTTCTAGTCTTAACTCTATGAATAAGAAATTATTAGCTATAAGGCTTCCAGACAATCAGATCCTTATGTCCCCAACACTGCTTATCAACTAACGGACAGCACACAGGTTGGAAGGGTTTCTAACCTCTCATGTGAAGCCAACACTTAAGCCAGGAAGAAATTACCAGCTAAATAAGCACTTCCAGAAAAATTAGAGCCTTATGAACTGAGCACTGCCTGCCAACTACGGACAGAACACAAGGTGGAAGGATTTTAACCTCTGCTTTGAAGATAACACATAATAACTAGAAAAGAACTTTCCCCACAACAGCTCCCGAAATAACATTTATTAACACAAATATGTGACAGTTATTGTGCGTTCCACTTTGCCGGAGATAACGTTTAGCTGCAAGATTGTATTTAAAAAAAAACAAAAACAAAAGAAACCAGCACAAAATGCATTTTACAGAGACACACACCAAACTCAAGTTTCAATACAGCAATGTATCCCATTTTCACAACAGACAAAAAAACTAGCAACAAAGAACTACTAAGAACACAGGCATGTAAAACACTTATCTAGACACTCTTTCAATAACATAGAATGATTAAATATCTTGCACACCACTCTCTGTAACACAAAACAAAAGGAAAGAACAGAGCTGGTTCTTATCAACACACATGTTGAAAAAAGAAACTGCACATTGCAAGAGAAAGCAATAACTAATATATAGTAGCAAAGTGTAAAGCAAGTTACTGTTATTAGTATTAAGGTAGCAAAAACAGTAAAGGAGATTCTTATAAAGTAAGAATCAAAGTAGCTGTTGGAATAAGATGTAAAATAGAATGTATAAAAGAATAAGCTTTGTAAGAAAGTAAAGTTAAGAAAGTAAAGTATAGAAAAATAGGAAGCACATGATCTCCTTACTCTTACATTGTTCCAGGAGGAGAAGGCAAGACAGGCTGCCAGCAGCTACCCTCACAGAGACATGGCATTTTCCCCTCTCCCCTGCAGTTAAAACTGCATCTCTTTTTGTACCTTTTTTTTTTTTTTTATTCAGGTGGTTGTGTGACTAAAGTCAATCTTTTTGAGGGTGATGCAGATACCTGAGGGGGGGTGGCCCCTTGAGTAGTCATAGAAGATATCGTAAACACTCCACCCTTTGTTAATCTTATCAGTTTGAAAGCCTTTGTTCCTGGCTGGGAGCACCCCTCCAGGGGGCTGAGGCATATCCCTCAATCCATCAGGGCTTATCAGCCCATCACCCCACAACAGCATTTAGGATAGCACAGACAGAGAATCCAAAACAAAGTTGTTATCAGATCCAATAAATGCACACTGTAGAAAATTGTAGCAGGAAAGAAAAAACCCTGTAATATTAGAAAATTTTTGCCATTTTCAACCTCAGATTTGCTTTCCTAAATCAGGTGTATTACATATTTGTTTGTATTTCACCTTACCTAGATTTTAAAGAAGACCTATTTAGCACTGTAAATGCATTTATGTTATGACAGCTGACAGAGTAGAGACTACACAGGAGTTCTGCCAATAAGGGAAATGACTGACTAAAACACAGATCGATCCTATTAACAGCTACCTTATAAGCTGTGAGAAAGCCTTCAGCTTGGATATGTGGGGCCTGGTTACATGAAAATACTTACCTGGATAATCTTACATGTTTAGAGGGTTTCATCTAGGCCTGGAAGAAACATTTCTGTTGTATACAGTTTTAAACCCAAACCCTAATTCTCTTTCTGTGTCTCTTAACATGCCCTGAAGCTACTCACTAGTGCATTTAAGGAGGGGAGTGCTTCAGCATTCATCTCACATGCTAAGGATAAAACAGCACACTATTTTTAGCTACATTGTAACTTTTGATGAACTGCAACTCGTCAAAATTAGGGGTACTACAGAGAGTCTTATTATTACTAGACTGTTCCAGCAGTATTTTTATAATAAAGAAATAGTTCATAGTACATAAAACCACTAAATGTCCTTGATACCTGTGAGAAGAATATAGGAGAAGTGATGATTTTTTATTGAGACAAAAAATCTGGATCATTTGTTACTTTCTCTGACCCTGTAAGCTTGATCCAGGAAAGTATTTCTAGGTATTTCTGTGGTGTTTAATAGCATGGGAAACCATTTTCCCTTCACTTGAGACATGTCTCCAAGAGCTGTGTGCAGAGGGAATTCCTTTTATTCCAAAGCCCAAACATTCCCTGCAGAAAGGTTTGGGTTTTTTTTTTTTGTTTGTTTTTGTTTTTCTGCTAGTTACAGACAGAAGAGCGTTTAGGAGTTCTGTTACTGTGAAGTTGTTTGTTGTATTCAGGTACCTGAAAAGGGAACTGTCACAGCTCCTGCTTGCAATTGTTTGCTCTTAGACCTTATTCCAATTGATACTGCGGGTATTATGGAATGAAGTTTTGAAATACCCTCAAGGGCATAACAAGATAGTTGTGTTTTCTGATGAACTCCTTTACAGAAATTGTAATTATGCATTTTAGAAGATAGCGATTTGTATACCACATAGAACACATGTTTACTTGTGGGAATTGTATGGTTTTGCTGTAATTATTAGAACTTATTTATTGCTTTCCATTATGTTAATATTTCCAAATTAAGCAATATGAAGCAATTTTCCACCATGCTGTATCTCAGAAGCCTTAGGGATATTATCTGCTACTTGTACTGCAAGTCTAGAGACCTCTGCGAATAAAACTTATAATTCACTTCATTCTAAGTTTTTCTCCTGATTGTAATCAATGAACCTTATACTATGGAATAATAATGAGGTGACAAAAGAGACAATAGCCCTTCTGAGGCAGGAAAAGGGTGATGGTTAAAGGCACAATGAGCATTCAATTGACTTCTTAAACAATAATACTTTTGCCCTTTCTTTAGAAGACTGGTTACTTTCAGATAATCATAAGCTGTTTGCAGCTATGACCAGTTTAGAAAAGAACAATTTTAATGGTGAGTCATTATCGTAATTGTTTCAGCATTTCCTGCACTAGTCAAGCTATCTTATTTCTGGACATACAGTACTTTATTGGCTTTCATTACACTGTATCATCTGTTCAATTTGTGGAAAACTATCAAAGAAGAATAATTGAATCTAAGTCTGCAGTCAAGTTGTCCTGATTTTGCTTCTTCCAATCTTACTTCAGAAATAAAAGTTTATTCTCATTTCTTATTTGGTTCTACAAAACTATTTTAGGATAATTCCTGCTAATTACCATTCCAGTTTTATAATTTTGTATTTTATTGTAGTATTTTGTATTATTTAACTCATTAGCAAATTCTTCCAGTTCATTCTATTTTACTTTTACATCACTTCATTTCCTCTCTGCTTTTATTTCTGTTTCTTCCTCTCTTTTCTTCCTAGATTTGTTATCTTCTTTACCAACCTCTCTGTTTTATTTTTCTACTTCTCATTATTCTCTTCTATTATGTTTTTCTTTCACTTTTATGTACATTTCCTATTTTCTCTCATGTGATGCCTCATAGAAGAAAGGAAAATCACAGATATAATTATGAGATGTAAAGGTCGCCTTTCATTTCTGTTTGACACTAAGTACTTGGAAAATAAATGAAATAGATATATGCAAAGATTTATGTGTGTTATGTTTATGTGTTTCTAAATGAATGTGTATAAACACATGCACCAATATTTGCATATTGCTTTTGAAAAAGAAAAGAATTACGTCATCTTCAAGTAGTCAGAGGATAAGAAATAAATTTATTGGTAAATTTGTGGATGCAAAAGTCTGTAATTTCACATCAGTTATTCTTAAAGAAGAAAGATAATTAATATATTTGTGCATTCTGACCCCTTCCTATTGGGAACTGTAAATCTCAGGGTTTGCAGATACATCTGGAGAAATGCATTTTCTTTATTTTTTTCGCCAAATTAGTCATTTGCATAGAGCAAAGGTCATACTCAGAATCCAGAGAATATCCACATCATTAGTTCAGAAAATGCAATATAATAAAAATGTCAGTGTATTTATTTAGCAAGTTAGCTAGATACCAATTTCTTCCCTGATTTCTTTTTGAAGGGTAATTGTGGTATTTTTGTTTTCTTTGTTTTTATTTTGCTAATAGATTTTATACTTTATCCATGAAATTGATTGAAATGTCTGAACTGAAATGCTCTATCGTGGTCCAGTTCTAAGTGAGCTAGCTTTGACAGAAAAATCTGCCACCAAACGTAATGGAAAAGGCTGTCTTAGAAAACAATAGGAATGTTTTTGCTTCATCATTGGATGTTAGCTCACATGCTTTGGACAGGAGGCTTGTTTTCCTTAGTTGCTTCTGTGTTCAAGATGAAAAGACATGCACTTTCAGAAAAAAAAAAAAAGAGAGAGAGGAAGAAACCCAACAATGATAAATAGTAAGACTGTGTCTTCACAACTGTTTGTGTTTGCACAAGTAAGAATATAACTTGTAACCCATAAGAGGCCTGAACCCTGGTCAGAGTTTCCCGGTTGCAGAAAACATTCCCTGCCTGGAAAACATTTTCACTCTGAAGTACTTTATCAAATCAAAGAAGCTTAGGTACCTATAAACCTACAGGAGAGAGAGCATTCAGCCAATAGCATCCTTGCTTATTCATTCCAAAATACTTTAGATGACATCTATTGCAAGTAAGCCAGCACAGAGCCTGTCATCCTGTTCAGTCCTATATTATGTTACAGAAATAACACTACAGGAGATTGCAGTGCTGCCTTTACACTGAGCTGAAAATGTGAACACAAAAGGATAAACACAAAGAGGCCAAGACTACCACCACGGCTTGGTCAAGCACTGTATTCTGGAGTGGGTTACCAAGCTGCTTTAGAGAACTACTCTTAGCAATATGAATATTGGGCAAAGTGTAGAGAGCAATCCTACAATCAGTGGAACAGGTTTTACCAGCAATGGATTTACAGTGACAAGGACCACCTTGATCCAGCTGCCCCTGAAGATCAATGCACTGTGACAGCTTAAGGGATTCTAATGGACATTTAATGAATGTTTTTTGCATTATGTATGTATATTTTCTCTTGTTTGGTAATGGTTATTCAAACAAAGTCCAAGTTGTTTGTTTTTTTCTGTAGAGATCCTATCCAGGTTTTTGTTCCCCTAACCCCTCAGTGCTGCTTTCCCACCCCTATTTGAGCCTCAAGCTGTTGGACGGGATCCCCTATTGGTCAGTTGTTGAATCACTGCACCTGTTATTGATGTGTGGATACGATCTTCTATTGGTTAGTTGTTGAATCCCCTAAGTCTGTTATTGGTGCGTTTTTCAATCCTGTTCTCCATCCATGGGAGTCCAGGTCCCACCCATACTTCCAGACAATTCCATCCCAACCTTATAAAAAAAGACATTGTGCCTTAATAAAATGTGTCTGTTCCACTGCTTCTTGGAGTCCTGTCATCTTTCTGAGAGCAATTCTGAGAGCAGTTCTGGAAGCAGGAGCCAGGGTTGCCAATCCAATGGCCACCAGCAAAGTTGTGTCACTCAGCTGGGGCAAATGCATCAATCATTGTAGACACAGCCTGTATTTACTGGGTCTATGAGTCGTGAGCAAGACTCTGAATCTTACTGTCAGCATAGGAATATTCTGAGGAAGCTCTAGGAGGCAGCTGAAATGTATTACTCTTTTGAAAACATACATAGGACATTAACTGGTGGGTATGGATAAGCCCTTCTGGAGGGTAAAAGACTTTGTATATATGCACTAAATCAAAATTAATTTTCTTTTTTCTCTGTTGAGTCATTTTAGCAGACTTGTTGCCTTTTATGCTGCTTTATCATGCAATGAGAAGGAGTAAAGCAGCATACAAGAAGACTGATGTTGGTTTGCTTTTGTTAAGACAGTGAATATTAATAATCTTAAACTGTATTAGTTAGGAGGAAGTCTTAATAAAGGGAGCAGACTTTAAAGGATGGACTCACCCTGATTTTGTTGGTTTGGGGTTTCTGATTTGTTTTTGTTTTGTTTTTTTTCAAGGTCCCCCTCAATTCAGTTTGGGCAATGAGGGATGGTAATTTTTTTAAGCATAGTACTATTTCTTTTTTTTTGACAAATGCAATAGTAGGATATGGGATTCTTTTATCCTATATTTTCACATTTAGGTTGTATAAGAAAATTGCTATTTTTTGGTATTACAGAATTATAAAATGGTCTGGTTTGGAAGGTGGTTTGGTTAGAAGGGACTTTTTAAAGATCATTTTTCGGTAGATCAGGTTGCTCAAAACTTCTGATCTTACAGCTGTCCTCTTGATACCTATCTTAAATAGATCTTTCACATTTAAAAGGAAAAAGCTTATGTGGACTCCACCTACTATGGTTAATTTGGAAGATTGGGATATATTGAAGATTTTCCTGGAAACTCTGTATATTTTGTTGCTATACTTCTGGAAAAGAAATTCAGTGAGCAAAACCACAATCGCTTTTAGTATGATTCTAAGCCAGTAGTAGTGGCCATACTTGAACAGCATTCATGCCTGATTCCCTAATCCCTAAGGATTCACAGACTAAATCTCCTGAAGAAGTGTAGCTGTAGGCAAGCCATGAGATTAAAAAAAAAAAAAACCAACATTAATTCATATGAAATCTGGTAAGGCCACTTTTTGGGTGATAACTGACAATGAGTGCATACAGTTTGTTTTAGTGTGATGGTCAAAGAGGACATTAATTACTATATTTCAGATAGAATACAGTGAGGAACAGTAACCTGTCTTTGACTGGATCAATGCACTGCTGCTACTTCTTGATATAAATTCATGCTTCTGAGCATCAGCATTTCAGTGCACATGATGTGTAGCAGAACAATTTCTTTCAAGCTTACCAGAATCCCTTCTGTTCTTTGACAAAACTAATGGGCCCGATACCTCCTAACCTACTGATGTGGAAGCAGTTAGTTGATGCCTTGTGTCTGAATCCAGGATTAGATACCTAAATTGAATGACTCTCCAGACATGACCTCTGTTTTCAAGAGGCTGGTGTTCACTAGAAAGGCTCCTTAACAAACTTTCAGTGTCTTTGAACATAAAAGTTGCTTTCAAGTTAATAATTAAGGCATTTAAAAATAAAGAAGTAGAATGTATTTGATCTAGCTTTTCATACCTTCTAAGTATGCTAAATAAGTATGCCTTGAATAAAGCTTCTTCATTCAAAAGGTTATGGATGTGAAGTAAAGAAGTGCCCTCTGGTTTAGAGGAGGAATTCATGCACAGGAACACTCAGACAGAATTACTAAAAACACCACCAAAAGACAGAGACTATAATATGTATTGTGTTAATATTTTCTTATAGAAAGTAATACTTTAAAAATTAATATATGACACATTTTTATCTAGTAAAAGCCAGCAGCAATAATTATTCATTCTTTTATCCCAAGTTTTGCTAATATTTCTGTAGAAACAGAGAAGACAAATATGAGGAGTAAAAATTGAGAGAGCAAAAGGAATTCTTAGTTTACAATAAAAATTCTTCCGAGTTTGAAGAAAAGGCAGTTCTACGGAAAAGTTTATATAACTTTGTCTAAGACAGTTTTAGTTTGCAGAATTTACAAGAATTCCTTATGCTTTGGATAAATGCAAGTACAACATTTAGGAAAATCAACTTTGCATTACTCACTTCACTGAATACTTTCAAAGCACCTCTAAACATACAGTATAACCTCAAATCCTGTTAAAGGGGCAAAAACTGCAAAGTATATTCCTAAAGTTTAGGTGTTAGAACTAACATCTTTGGCATATTCTTATTTACTAAAACTGTGCATAATTCTTGACATTTTCTCATTACAATAATCACTTTAATTGTTTAGCCAAGTATTTTTTCCATTTTCTCTCTTTCAATATTTCTCTAATATTCACAGTACTGGTTTTTAAAAGCAAAATTATTACTTTTATTATATGGAAGAGAAATTGGTAAGAATGCACACAGAGTATTTCCATACAATAACAGCAAAGTCCCTAGAACTGATTTTTCATTTTTATATCTAAACAAAGTCTCAACTAGTATTATTTCATGTCTGATCACAATATGATTGCATAGTGGGTATTAATGGCTACAGTAGACAATTGAGGCATTTCAAAAACTTTGTTCAAGCTCAGAAAATATTAACAGTATCACAACTCAGAAGCATATTAACAGCTTAGTGGTGGCTATTATTCAGCCTATAAACCTCTCTTCATTTTCACTGACACTTACTGTAAGGGTAGATTTTCATGACAGTTGTAGGAACTTATTATAGTTGCAGTCACTACTCTTATCTCAAGCGTCAAAAATAATCGTTAATATTATTTATTCATTGAATGGAAACATCTGTGATGTGTTTTATTAGTGTTTTATTTTCAAAGGTAAATTCATGCAATTTTTACAACTATAGAGATTTTGAAATAAATCTTTCTGGAGTAGTGTATACAGAAATTAGAAAAGATCCTAGGAAACACTACAGATCTGCAAAAACATAAATGCTATAGACCTGATCCTTATTCTCTGCTGATGGGCAGAGTATGTAAGAGGCAATATTCTATATTATGTAACATAAAGGAACATTCAATGGAACTGATATTAAAAAAAATGTTCATATAAGTTACTTTAGAAAACATACACAGAGGTTTGGTTTATTATTATTATTATTATTAAACCTAATTGGAAGAGCAATCTACATGAAATTTTCTGCGTGTAATGGAATATTAGCAAGTTTGTTAAGATTAATTTCATAGGAAATACATAGTGTAGTCAAGTAAGCATAGCTGGACATAATCAAAACAATGAGTCGATTATGTGATAACCAATTTAAACCTCTGTCTAGTAGTGTGTCAATGCAGCATGCAGATACAACAGCTGAGGCCAAAAACAAGGGAAAATCAGAACTGGTAGCAGTTATGTGTGTAAATATCCTGTATCTAGAGAGACTCAGAATTGTCTTTTCATCATTTTTTCCTGTTCAAACATATTTCCATGTTCATCTGAAATATCTTCAGCATATATTTTATGCGTGTCTTTCCTTGCTATCACTATTACCTACAAAGGCAAAAAGCTTCCCAAGAGTAGTGAAATCTATTTGATCAGTGAGACAACTGCTTTACAAAATGTAAACCCATTTGAACTGATTTTTTATTATACTGACATTTGCAATTATAGTTCCTTTCATCAAGATTAAAGCTTGAATAAATTCTGAACCCAAGAAATTTGTATAAAATATTTTTCATTTTATTTTGAAGCTCTGAGAGGAAAAAAAGGATTCCACTTTCTCTGAATACTTCAGGAAAAGAAAATTTAAACACAGTTGCATAACTTATATTTATAGAGAAGCGGTGCCTCAGCATTTTTTGTCCCTTTTTTCCTTTGTTTTCCTAACAGTTAAAAAAGGTAGTTAAAATTTGAATGGTTTCAATATTTTGCAAAGTGGCGTTTTATTTTTGGAAAATAAGAGTAGAACTCAGTCTCTTCCTTCAATTTAGAAGAGTATAGCACATTTATGTGACAGTCTGTATTAAGAGGCATTCTCCAACTGCTGGCAAAGTAACCACTTTATTAACAACTAAACTACAAGTAGCAAGCAAACAAGCCCAGAGCCCCAAAAGCCCCCCTTAACAGAAGCCTTAACTTTTTATAGTCTCTGTCTCCTGTCCACATGCAGATATATAATTTTTCATTGGCTAAAAGTCTCTGTTTACATGCCTTAGCTCCAGTCTTGATAGGTGGCTGCTATCTCTCTCCGTGTTGCCAGTTCTCAAACTTTGTGCTGGCAATTCTCAAAACACATCTTGTTATTTTTCACATTTTTCCTCTTCTTTGCTTTCCCATGCCACATTTAAATCCACCCAAGGACAAAGCTGAGGCTGCCAGCAGCCTAGACTTCATCTTCATGTTTAGATGAACAAATATGTATTCTTGGAGGAAGTTGAGGTGTATGGTTAATCTAAAACAACTCAAAGCTTACATCATAAGAATCATCAAAAGAAGCTTTCAACATTACTGAACACATGCACTTCCTTAGTGTCATCTATGCATCAAACTCCTAATCTCCCTGTTGATAATTCCAGTAATGTCTGAAACCAAAAACTTCCTACATCCAAAGTAAAAGAAATTAATATGATGAGCTATGCTTCAATTTTCCCTGTCATTATTATAACTCTTTCCCAACAATATTTTTTTACTTGTGTTTAATTGCAAGTCATGCTTCACATTATTGTCTCCATTTTCTTAGCAAAGCATCTGGAGATAGACATTAATGTTATTACTTCAGTAATAATTTTGTTAAATAAATGCAGAAAAGCAATAACACATAACTATTTGTTATTACAGTTCTGCTGCTATTGCACTCCAGTGAAGAGCAGGGCTCCAGTCTGCTATAAAACAAAATAAAGAGCTTGACAGTATAAATAACCAGGTGAAAAAAGGGTTGCTAAAACTAAAAAAATCATGAATAGAGTGATGATTTGAATATATCGCTTTTCGTGTTCATTTTTTATTTTTATAAATAGTTGATTATATTCAATAGTATATGCAGGAGAAAAAAAAACAACTAGAGAAAGCATGATTAAAAGAGAATTTGGAAAGAAATTGTGTTAGGAGAAAAAGATGTGAGAAGATGTAAGATGAGAAAAAAGTGGAAGTTTGGAATAAAAAGCTGTTCTGCATCACTGTTTAAGATTTACAGTGAGCGGTACATCCAAGCAAAAAACATTCTCTAATAACATCCTGGTAATGGCAGAAGCAATCTCCGCAGCTGCTTCTGCTGGCTGCACTCTGCACCTGATCCCCCTTAAGAGTACCTTTCCCAGTAGATAAGAAAACTACTACCCTCCTACAGAAAATAGGCTCACAATATTCAAATGCTTATTATAATAAAAATATTTTCTATATTAAGCCCTTGCAAAGCAAATTCTCACTTTAATGTATTTGCGGGGTGCATTTTTTTTGGTGCACAAAATTTCAGAAGGGTTGTATCTTAGCAGGTGTTATGGTGTTTCAGCCAAGGGAAGGGTGGGTGAGGCAGGTGTGTGGCATTAAGGGGCAAACTGGAGAGATAAGAGAGAGGAAGAGCAAGTAGCTGATGCTGGTCAGTGTTGATTGAGCATGCCTTAGAAGAGCACTTCCTAGGCCTCCCTTTGGGGTTTATTGAGGGATCTTGTTTTAAGGATAGCATCTTGCTTCTGAGATTTGGTGCCTTTCCTAGCTGGAGGAGTAAGTCTGACCTACTGTAGAGAGTTTGGGTTTATTTTTTTTAAGTAGATTCTGCTATATTCTGAAAGCAAATGAATCAAATTACTAGTCTTCCTTAGGAAAACAGGCTCATAACATAGTTACAAATCATCAGTGATTTGTGGAGATGGCTGCAAAATGGAGAAGAATATGAACTTGTAGAGAAGAAAAAAAAAGAAGAGAGATTTAGGAAAAGAATTTGAAAAAATAGGCACTATGTTCTGCTGATTAAAGAACTGTAAAAGTAGGTGTTTGTGACCAAGGGGAAAAAACAGCCTTAATGAGCATAGATGCTTCTCCTTTAAAATCTGCAAAAACCACCAGGGCTGTACACCTTGTAGGCAAGAAGAAGATGTGAGCAGCAGGGTACTTCTAATATGTGGAGCAGAAGACCAAAGAGAAACTACATGATTCTGGATCCAGGTAGGTGTGTGCTTGGCTGATAAACCCAAATCCATGAAAGCTGTCTTACACTCTGCATGAAAAAAGGAGTTGATGTTATAAGGAGTTAACTGGAGTGGAGTAAGTTAGTTTAGCTTTTGTTTTCTTAAACTAAGTATGCAAGTCTTTGAGAATCTTAGAGAAATGTTTGTGTCCTCTCTCATTTTACCTTGTCTCCCCCCACTACTTCTGGCAGAAGGGCAGACATTGCTTTTCTAAGCTGCAGATGATCTTGACAGAAAGTATGCTAGAAATTGAGTCATGCCAAGTACAAATGGCTCAGGCATGAGCAGTCTGAACAACTTCTTGGCTAAATGTGAGGTAAGTGAGTAAGGTTTTGCAGTGAAATGTTATACATGGCAAAGAAGGGAAGTCAGTGTGGGGAGGAATGGGAGGTTCTGTTAAGTTGTCCTGCTTTCTGATAGTGCAGTACCTGTTTGCAAGCCTGTTCTGATTAGGTAACAAATATTTTGGGAATAGCAAAGTAACTGTAAATGAGAACTACCAGAGGCAGATGTGCTGCTGGGCCAGTTACAGACGCTAAAGGCCACGTTTCTGCAACTTGTGCTGGGTTACTTTGTGTAGTAGTCTTAAAATAATAAAGATAGCCATGAATGAGTGATGCTACTGGAGTCCCTCCCTGGTTAGGCAGCTCTATGGAACAGTTCGTTTCTCCCAGAGTAGCAAGCTCTGAGTCTTTACAAGTAAATGAAGCATGAGGAACCTTGCTGCTCTTGCTTGATTTCTTCAGCTACTATTCTTACTATGCCTTCTTTTATTCTTGCACTGTGTTAAGCTCTGCCCTGTAACATTTTGCCATTCTTTCTAGCTGAATTCTAATCTAGTCCATATTTTCTTTTATTCCTTAACTCTTTCATTATCTTATATTTTTAAAATTTTTTATATTTTTTATGTTTTCCTCCTTGAGCATGTTCTCTTATCACTGTGAATTTCTTTTTCTACTTCTCCTTCCGATTCCCTCTGTGTAATTTTCTTTCTAGTTCTGTTTACTCACATCTCATCTTATACGATTCTGTTCTCATTACTTATGTCTCAATGACAGTTTAGGGTGAGAAGAAAAAGAACTACTACAGTTCTGTTTTAAAGGTTTTTCCTTTAATTACTAGCAAACCAGTACTTGATGAAGCAACTTATCAAACTATGTTTTCTCCAGTGACTCACTTGAAATCCACTTATGTGTGAAATGTTAAAGATAGACTGGTTGACAACATAGTAACGGCTAAGCAAAGAAATATTTGTGAAAACTTCCAAGAAGTATTTTTAACATGAATTGGTGGTTTTAGTGGGCAGAATTCCCAACTGCAGGTTGGAAACTTCAGAATGAGCTGATGTCTTGATCTGGTAAAAGGCACTTGGCCAACTAATATTTGCCTGATGGGACGGAGGCTGAAATATAGGAAGAACCTGAGAGTGTGAATTAGAAAGCTAACTGTGAATTGGAACTTTTAAAAGGCAATCTAAATGACAAAATTAAATACCAATTCATAGTTATGTCTATGAGTTTGGCAGTTATTAAAAGGAACTGGCAGCCATAGAAAGCTGGGTCACACCAATTAGTCCTTTCTTATAAGAGGCCTTCTTTCAGACTCTCTTTAAAAAATCAACTTTCCAAAGGCATAAGGGCACTTTTGTAAATGTCAGATACATGAGAAGTGAAAGAGAAATTTTTTTATATGTTCTTTTTGGATGCTTTTAAAATATGGATTTTCTTGTTCTCACTCCCATTTTCTGTTAATTATTGCTAACCATAACACTGTTTCTTGTAACCCTCTTTAAATGACACACCGTCGATCTCTAACCTATACAGTAGAAACATTTTTTCAGAAGTATTATTTAATCATCAATACCTAAAAACTTTTAAGGAAGTATTTTTGGTTTCTTTGTTTGTTTTTTAATGGAGGGAGGGGGCAAGGCTACAGATGTGACTTCTGTGAAAAGCTGCCAGAAGCTTCCCCTATGTCTAATGAAGCCAATGATGGTCAGCTCCAAGATGGGTCTTCTGAAGAGAGGAGTGAGAATATGTGTGAGCAGCAGCTCTGCAGATGCCAAAATCAGTGCAAAAGTGGGGGGAGGTGGTGCTTCAGGTGCCACAGTGGAGATTTCCCTGCAGCCTACAGTGAAGATTACATTGAGGCAGGCTGTGCCCATGCAACTCATAGAGGTCAATGGTGGAACAGGAAGCCACTTGTAGCCCATGGTGGACCCTGCAACAGAGCAGGGAGATGATGTTACCCTGTGTGAAACCTGTACTGGAGCAGACTCCTGGCAGAGCCTTTGGATTGATGGGAAGAACCCACACCAGAGCAAGTTTCTGGCAGGGCTTGTGACCCTATAGGAGAACTATGCTGGAGCAGTCTGTTCCTGAAGGACTGCACTCTATAGAAGGCAGCCATGCTGGAGCAGTTTGTTGAACAACTGCAGCCTTTGGGAAAAAATCACATTAGAGTAGTTTATTGAGAACTGATTTCCATGGGAGGGACCCCACACTAGAGCAGGGGAAGAGTTTAAGGAGTCCTCCCTCTGAGGAGGAAGGAGTGATGGAGGCAATGTGTGACCTTATCTTGATGCATGAGGCTTTTGTTCCATCTTCTATCCCTATCAGCGGATTGTAAAAAACCCACTGATACAGTGGAGAAGTTTCTGCTTCCAGGAGCAAGGCTAGGAAAGCGGCCAGCGGGGCTCCCTAGGATCAGGCCCCTTAGAAGCTTAGGTTGGCTCCTCCTGCTCTCAGCCTGGTGACCACCCCCAACGGAAGGAGTCCACACAAGCTGAGAGTCCACAAGGAAAAGGCAGTTTTAATGGCGCGTGCTAGCTTTTAAGGAGAGCATGGGAATTCCCCGGATGTAGGCGGGGAAGAGGGGTGGAGATGGGGAGGAGTAACGCACTTCATTGGGTGCATGCAAACGAAGGGAAGGAGGGAGGGGAGGAGCGGCAAAAGGACCAATAGGAGAATGAGGTGGGCGGGGAAATTCTACCATAGGCTTTTGGCACTCTGAGGCAGAGACAGCCCCCGCCCGGGCTCCATCGGCGTCTCGTGGGCGGCCCAGCCAGCAACCGCCCTCATGGCTGGGGCGCACCAGGACAGGGGGCTGCGACCCGGAGGGTTTTGTGGGAAGAGGAAACTTGGATAAGGAACGACTAAGGGAAAAATAACCAGGATAGCCACATTAAGAGTATAACATTTAAACTGGGGAAGTGTCCATCCGAAAGCCCCCACGGTCCCGATCCAGCCACTGCACATGCTCTCTGGGGTCTTGGACCTCCATATCTTTGTCTACCCAGCGTTTGTAATATATCTGCCACTTGGTGAATTCATCATCAGTCTGGTCTCCTCCGACATTTCCCCTTTCCAGCTGAGAAGTGATAGAGCTGTGTAACAGTTTGTTTTAGATACATGTCCAGAATGAAGCCAATCAGTCATAAGATACCACAAACAGCATTTATTATAATAACAACTAGCAAAAGAGAATTAAAAGGATAAAATGCTTCATATTCAATGCAAATGAGAAAGAATAAAATACTTAAAACTTAATTAATTAATACAAAAGGATACAATATAGTTGAAATATAGTTGATGCTGCAGCAGTTGCTTCCTATCTCTGATGCTTACTTGAGCAGACAGGCCAGGACTACCAGAACCGGCAGAAGCTGGATGGCAGTCATGCTTAGCGGGCGTCACCGCGGAGCTAACACAGCCTCAGTGGAAGGATGGGTGTTGCTCAGCTGCCCCACTCCTGGTGTTCCTATTTATCAGCTATCCATTATACTAGGTAGGGCCCGACCGCCATACAAGGTGATGCCTGAGAGGCAGCCAAACACTGCCTATTAATTACATAAGTGGCAACAGTCTGTGCATGCTTGCTTGTCAGATAGTGGTTGTATGACCCCTGCCCACCTATTCCTCCCATCATTAGCTTCCTCACCCCCCTGTACAGCCTTCACCATTGTGTTTCCATGCATGCAGCCAACTCAGAGAGGAACAAAGCCTTGATAATGAAGAACATTTAGTGTTATATAGTTACATTGTATACTACTCTGCCTAGTTTCCCAACACATACTTTCTTGCCCTTCTATGCTCCATTGATCATCTAAATTAATTATACCCTGCTTACAATCTGCTTTGGTGGGCACTTGGAATCCAACCAGGGTCAACCCACCATCAGCACTTTAATGGCTTCTTACTTTAGGACTGAACAGGTTCTTTTTTATTTACAGTCCTTGATGTCCTGTTGTCCTCTGAAGACTCTTTCTCCCTTTGGGAAAAGACTAGTGGTTAAAACATTAAACCCCAGGAAAAATAACCATTAAACTTGTTCCTGACTGTAGTTCATGTACTCTTAATAACAGATAAATACACAGCAGATGTGGCTTAAGGGAGAGATTATAAAGAGGAAGGAGGTGCCATGTGCTGTGGTGTATTATGGTATGTTGACTGGTACGGGGAACTCTAAGATTTAATTTGTTCCTGGTTCTAAAAAACAAAAAAACCCAAAAGACAAACTATTCACCCCAAAAAGAAAAGAAAAAACCTTGAACAAAAGATGTCAAAAAACACCCTGATGCAGGGTAAGGATATATTGACACCACTCAATGGAGGATACTATGGTTTCGTATGCTGTTCCTGATCTGAGTTCCTCCATCTTGATGATTCTGTGCAGTGCAGCATGATATGATTATATTGCATAATGGTAATACAGCTAGCTGCCTCAGAGATGTGATGGGAATGTAGTAATATAAGCCTTGTTCCTTAAGTGTAGGATTTGTTAGGTCAGGTGCAGATCTATGCTGATATTTTTATGCTAATATTTGACTTGGGAGTCAATAACCTCTGGGAGATTCACTTCTCTGCAGTATGCTGTGTTGTATTGAGGATGTTCTTGTGGTTCCAAGACCTTTTCTATAAAATGTTTGGCTTCAAAAATTATGTTTTTCTGTCCAATTTTCTTGGTTTTGTTTATTCAGTTTTAGTTGCTCCTGTTTACTAATGTGTGTTATCTTCAGAAATACAGAAGAATTGTTTACCCAGTAATTTCAAGTTCTTTCTGGCTCTGTGTCTTAGTTCGAGGGAAGAAACCAAAATGTTTATCAAAAAAACGGAGGAGAGGATTCCTCCACAATAGTCACATCACTCTTTATTAAATTTAAGAAAAAAAGAAACTTTAATTAGAAAATAGATATAAGAAGGATAACTGTTCTTACTAATATGTGTGTATATATATACATATATATATATATATGAAACAGACCAGAGGAAACTACTCCTCCAACACCACAAAGGAAAACAAAAGAGAACAACCCCCAAAATGGTAGGTTCCTTCTGGAACAGTTATATTTATGGACAGTCAGTGTCACACCTTGGCTAGCTGCAGGGTGAATTCTCAGTCTTTTCCCAGCAAGGCAAAGGAGAGCAGTGCGCAATCAGATGAATTTTCTCTCTTTGTGTCCTTTGTCCCAAACGAAGAAAGAAAGCTGGGAGTGGAGAGCCACAGCATGTCCCGAAAAGCAGCGGTGACTCCTCTTTCTCAGGTCGCTGTCATGGTCAGATGGGCAGCCGTGACACTGCCGGTGATGGTGAGGCTGGAGCAGTGACCAGGGCCCCAATGCTGAAAACCATGAAAAACAGCAGTGGCAAGAAAAAACTAGCTTACTCCACAGGAGCAGCAAGGAGCAGCAAAACAGTTTCTCTCTCAACAAACACACACAGTTCCAACCTTCCCCCAGAGCTGTGTGATGTCCCACCCAAAACGATCAAGAAGGAATTGGTAATATTTCACTACTTCTTTTGTTAAGTAATGACAAGGAGAGTTAGTGGCAGGGAGAGAATTTACATCAAAACTACAACACTGAGCTTTTGTGAATGAACTGTGACTGAGGGACTGTAGTAAATAAGTAGTGTAAAATATGATTGAAGCATAAGTGGGGCTTGTATTAAATCAGAAATACAATGAAGTTTTCCTTTCAGTGTCCTATCACATAAGAACTCATAAATGTAATAAATTCCCTATGCCTAATCAAAAAGTTTCATGTCTTTATGATTCAACATATAAAACTTGATTTCTATAGAACTCTTTGGATGGCTCTTACGTACTTTTGTTACTGCTTGTCAGATACAGTTCATCCTTACATGTTCTGTAAAGCAGTATTTTTTTTTCTGCCTTTGTTCTTAAGTATGCTTGTACAATTGTGATGGAAAGGGATCTCTCAACAGCATTAAATATAGCTTCAGACTTTAACTGAATTAATAAACCATTGATTAACAACTTTGAGTTGCTTATGCTTATTCTGCATGATTTGGTGTGCATGTTTTAATATCCGTAAGTTTAAGATTAGATACGTGTTAAATAGTTTGATGGTCAAGAGATATCAGGCTAGCAAGCTGCCTGCAGTAAGCAATCTCCTGCTGGTAGCAGGCATGAAGAAAGGAATTGATTATTCTGTGGTTAACTCTTTTCTTTTAAATTGTGTTTGTAATGTGTTTCAAGCCAGTCAGAATAGAATGCTGTGTGCACTTTGGCATCTTGCGCTCTGTCAGCCATTTAAAAGTACCATTCACTGGCAGGCACTTGCTCACTGCTCCACTTCCTCTTGTGCCAGCTCTACCTTGCACACAAAGCTGAAACAGGGGCCGTGTAGCTCGTTTGAGCTAACATGGAAGATGTACTTGGCAAGTAGGATGCTTCTCAATGAGCTCACATGCTGTAATCTGAAGATTTACAGTTTCCCTTGATGAGAAGTCTTGCTGTTCATGTGGATACTGTAGGATCAGTTTAATTCCAGGCCTGTTAAACTAAAATGAGAATACCTTTTTAATCAGATTTTAAATGGCCAAGTTTAGTTACAAGGCTTATAAAATGTAAAAATCAAGAAATAATTTTGTTATCATCAGGATGAAGTTCTCTTGAAAGTCCTTCATGTCCAGAAATCCTGCCTTTCCTTGTGAGCAAGGGGCACTGAGGAGTTTCAATCAGTTTTTGTCCTCAGTGTGCCCAAATATCATAGACAGATTCAGTCTTTTCACTTTAACTTCTCTCTTCATATTATTTTCTGTTCTGAATATAGTCTGGTCGTTTAATTAAATAAGCATTGCTTCAATCTCTTACAAATATATGTATCTCTCTGTTAGAGCAATGGATAATCTCTATTTGGCTTGCCAGTAAATAGCTATTTGCTGCATCTCTACCAACACCTTGCAGGTTTTATGTTGCATTTGACGTGCCACATTATGGGAGCATGTGAGCAATTTGTGGTACAAAGGTTCAAAAACAAAATGAAGCTTGTTACTAACCGAATATGCTAATACTTTATTGCTTTGGAGTGCCTGGTTTCCAACTTCTTTCCTTAAAGCAGGCAGACCTCTAATAGTCACAGGACTTTATGTTGCACAGATTCAATTGTCATTAGTTATGAAAAGCAATTATTTTGGAGGATATTAGAAGTAAATTCTTACAGTTCATCTCATAATTTTGGGGGGTTTGGTTTGCATTTTCTAATTGATGATACCTTATTTTCAGTCTCTGGAGGAAATGTTGGGGTTTTTTATGTCTGCTGTGAGTTATGGTAATCAAATATACAGATTTTCTGTGCTGTTAAATGTGTACAAAATAGATTTTTATTTGGAATAAAAAGAGCAAATTCTTACTCTGAAGTTAAATATTTTATTTTGTTCTGAAGTGTTCCTGCTACCAACTGTGTATACTTTTATGGTTATGCTTTTACCTTGCTTTCCACCTGACTGAAAAGAGAAATACTCATCCACATCTGCTTATTTAATTTAAGAAAAAGAAAACACTTAAGACACAAAATGTGCTGATGACTATCTTTTCTCTTTAAACAGAGAAATCTATGAAATTTATGGCAAGTAATTCAAACATTGAGATAAACAGAACACTTCTGCTTTAACAGATTTTGTTCAAATATGCTTGGCCAAGCAACAAACTTTTTGATGATTTTACCATTCTGTTTGTCTTTTGCTTTTTGGTTTTGTTTTTTGGTTTTTGTTTTTCTTTTCTCTGAAAGGGGAAAGAAAATATGTAGTTTCAACAGCCAACATCATAAAGGAATAGCAGTTACCATGGAGTAACAAAATTCTTTACAGGTATATGATCCATTTATGTCTTAAACATAGCAGCTTAGAAAACTTAGCTTATGTGAGTGTCTAGGAATTTTAACCTCCAATGTATTTGGAGATTACATAAATTATATGCATCACTATATAAGCCCATATATGTAATGTAAAAATATAATTTTATCTGCAATTCCATAATCTAGGTAATGATCATCATGTTTATTTCATGTTACTGTATTTAAGCTTAGTTTTATCCCTGATTTCTTAATGATTCAGTCAGTCACCTACATGTAGGATTGAATTTGTGCCTCTGGTTAGTAATGTTAAGATTGTCCTTAAAATGTGCACTTGAATTAATACTGCCCTTGGTGTGGTGTGGAACTAAATTTTCTCTGTGAGGGGGAAAATGGGACTCCAGATGCATTTTCAGAACAGTTGATGGAATATATATATATTTCTGTGTTCAGAGGTGCAGACAAATAGCCTTTGACAGCTACAAAGAGTAAACCTGAACTTCCATGTCTTTCAGAAACTAAAGGAAAAGAGTGGGAATATAGTTGCTGCTTCAGCAAAAGGGTTTGGGAGGTTAAAGAAGTCACACTGAAAATGTACTAGTACTATTAATTTTGCAAAGTTTAAACACTGAATTACATGCTAAGATCTGTGGGATTCAGAGCTTTCTTTTTACAACTCTGCATAGAACTGTCACTCTTTGGCAGAGGTGTGTTAAGTAATGACACAATGGCCCATGAGATTATCTGAACCCAAGTGCTAGTACTGAGACTGAATTCACACTTACTTTTGAGAATATCTTGATTAGTCACCACTCACAGGTGATGATATTTTAGTCCTTATGTGTTATTTTTAAGACTGTCTACTTCTATTAGAGTATGAGGGAATAAATCAGTATAGTATGGCACATATTCTACTTCCCTAATCCTACTTTAGCTGTGTATATTATGTAATCAGACCTTTCTTTCACATGGGGACAGTCAGAGGTGGATACCACTTGAATGATTTTAAAGTATGTTGCATTTGTATATAGTAAATGGAATTATTGGCTGTGAGCTCTTTATTATTTTAATATATATATAATCAAGTTGCTCTCTGTGTGTCATAGTTCAAGTCTACAATACATTCTGAAGAGCAATGTAATTATGTGCTCTGGCCCAGAATTTTTCCAAAGCAGATAAACAAGGAAAGCTTTAGCAGGGGTTTTCCTTAAGTAATATAGTAACATATATTTGCTCTTACATCTGCTGCAGTCTTGAAGGCTTGTCAATGCAGGAGTGTAAGCAGAACTTCATTCTTCCCTTCAATTTTGTTAGCAGAAGACATGTCCAAGTTATCAACTTTGAACAAGTCAAGTTCTGAGATTAATGTCAAGCATCTTTTCTGGAATAAGCATCTTTGCAAGGCATCTTATTAATATTCCTGTTCAAGGCAATAAATTGCTGTTTGCCAGATACTCCAAAGTGTTTAACTTCCCAACATCTATTTTAACCTCTGCTTAGCACAGTTTTGATGTCATACTGCTCTTACTCAAGCAGAAAGCTGTTATTTGGAAACAAAGGTTTAAATAAACTAACAAACTTAATTAGAAAATTAAAACATTATTTTACCAGTGTGTCATGCGCAATTTCTAGGCTTTATTCTCATTTTGTTAGTAAAGACTCATATATATTTATATACATTTTAATTGCTGTCTTTGGCAGTGGAAGTGGGAGATGAGAGAAACCAAAGAATTCTGTTTCAAATACTGCAAATGTATAAAACTAAATCTATCCTTTCTTAATTCATACAATGAATTGAATCTGGTTTTTTTTGATTCACATTAATAGTGAGCTCTGTTAAATGCGAATATTAATAACAAAGAGAACCACTACACTTTAAGAGATAGACTGTTTAACTTGCATTCAGGCTTATCAACCTGTACCAGAACATCTCCTGTTTTAATGACCTAGCAAATATGGAAACAGTGATCTTTAATTTTTCTGAGCTCCATGATGTGAATGAACACGACTGAGTAATACTGGGGGGAAAAAAACACTGCATGTGATGAGTTGTTACATGTTATGTAATTTTTCCAACCCGTACAGAGAATAAAAGGTGACTTCACATCTCCTATGTTTTAGAAGACTATTTTCTCATACTATTAGTGTTTATAATGGGCAAAATGGACTTTCACTTTGGAATTTGCTTCTAGTTTTTCTAGCAGTAAAAAAATATGAAAAAGAAAATAGATTTTAATTTCGTAAGAAAGAAACATAGGTCTTATTGTGTGTCTGATTAACCTTATGAGAAGATTCTTAGTAGCTTTTGCGATTCAAAGTTTATTACATATTAATATATTTGTTGTTTTGACTTTTTAACAGGCAATAACTTTGAACTATAACTTCATACTTTCATGGAGAATATAGATTCTACAACAAGGAAGTAACAGTAAGTGTTTGGGTTATTACATTTTTTTATTTATTTTTAAGTCTTTGATGTTTACATGAAACATATTCTGGGAGACCATTATGACTACCAACTATGGCCAATGCTGAAATGATACAAGTAGGTTCCCTCAATGGATCAGGTGATCCTTACTCAAAATATTTAATTATCTTTCACAAAAAGGAAAACCAAACTGGAATAAAGGCCTCCATTTCAATTGGCTGTAATCACCAGTATTTTCGGAATGGCATAAATGTGTTTCTGAAAAATTATTTTGAAGTTAACATTATTAGAAATTAAAGTGGAAGAGTTACTATACCTTTACAGGAAGTTTTACTATATTTTAATAGGTTTGATGAAACAAGGAAAGCGGAAAATTAATATGTTAAAAGGAGAATAGTCAGACTGAAATACTGAATGAAGGTACAGAGGTGGTTCATGACAGGCTCTTTCTAGGTGATTGGTTCGTGATTTTGTGGCTGGGGTTAAAAATAACCACTGGCTATATGCCATCAACAATAATTTTAAGACTTCATTGTCTTTCATAAAGACACTATTCTACTTAATAGCTTTTAAGAGTCTTCATGCAAAACAACACAATGTGAAATTGCTATGCACATTAAGGCTTTATATCCTTTGCAAATGAATTTTAAGCCTGTACCTGTTGTACAATTGAATATAAAAGTAAATTTATACAAGGTGCTGTGTTTGTTCCCAAGGGATTGATTTAGGAAGTTTGTCTTTTATTAGCTTCCAGTTAGTCTTCAGTTTTCATTAGATATTGAATAAGGGTTGTTGGAGGGAGGCAGGCAGTCTTGCATGCAGAAGCAGAGTGTGATGCTGCTAGAGGGTTTCTATGACCTCAACACATCATAGCTTGCGGCAATGTCTGAGCAAAATCAGAAGAGTAAGCCCTGTAGTATTTGAAGAGTCTGTAACAATCAATGTAGTTACAAAACTGTATTATTAAGGCTAGGTTTGGTTATTTGTTGTTGAACTTAGTATTAAGTTATTACCTCTTTGCTGAAGCTCATCTCTACCCAGGAGTTATCAAAAACAACTTTATTAATCATACTTCCACCTCTACAAGCTGTGGTACAATGAATTGAGATCTAATTAAATCTTTTAATGAAGATGTATACTGATATTCTTAATCAACTTACCTCCAGTAATTTTGGTGTATATATAAGTTGACATAGATGTTAAATCACTTGTTCATTATTCTCTTAAGTAAAGGGAGTGTTGGTGATCTTGGTGGAGGGGGAATCAGCTTTGATTTGCAACATGAAAATCTTAGGTTGCGGTAGGATACAGAGTTTTTGGAAACACTTTATAATCTTTCCTGCATCAGTTTCTTTTTTTAGGGTTCATTTTTAGAGCTTTTTTATTTATTGCTATGGGTCTGTTATACTTGAAAGCAGCAGAGTATTTCTGAATGAATATTTACATAAATGCAAACTGTATCTCTCCTGATCATCACAAAATTGTTTAAACTTCTTCCTGATGGTAGTCTGATCTCTGTGGAGAAAAATAGTTGCACTGCATCATGGGATAATATTCTCTGCAAGTGCCCAGGTTTGGGTTTTTTGGGGGTTTTGTTTGGTTTGTGCAGTTGAAGTGAGGCTGGGAATGGGGGCACAGTTGAGTCTCTTCCAAAGAAAGCCTGGGATTTGATTTGTAGAGAAATCAATAGGAAGAATTGCACCTTGAATTTAGGGCTTTAAAGTAAACTGGTTTGGTCTGGATTTTTTTTCCTTGATGCCAGTTTTTATTTTTAACCGGGTAATCTGTTTGTCACCACATACTATGATATTATTGACCCAAAGGAGATCACTTGCTTCTCAACTAAGCAGTGAAGAAATGTCAAAGAAGAAAATATCTGCGAGTAGAGATGATATTTTGCTCAAATGCTGAGGTAAATGAATTTTAAAGGTTCACAGGAGTTGCTCAAGAGACAGTATTTGATCTTGGATAGGAAGATGTATTTTATGCTTATTCACTTGCAGTTCTATCACTTGAAGAAAAAGAAAGGATTGCATTGTTTTCCTGAGTATAATACTGAAATGTTCTTGTTTCACTGTTAGTAAAGAATTTATATATATATATAAATATATATGTGAAAGTGTGTGTGTATATATGTATGTACATATATATGTAACCCATATTCATTATTATTTTGGGTGACTTTTTATGAGTATTTTCTAATGTCCAAGACATAGACCAAAATAATAAATAGTGAAACTATTCTGTCCACTTTCGTCGCCAATTTTGAGTACATCTAGAGGCCCATGTGCATTTTATCCCGAAAGGTTAGTTATTCTATCACATGCTGTTTAAAGAGGCCTTTTGTGAGTTGCTCCACTGACTAGAGGTACTTTATTTACATTTTCTATGTCTAGCTACATTTCTTGCCTGTGTAGAAATACCCTATGGCTTGAAGAAGGCTAAGAACAGCAGGAGGGCTGTTATCTGGCCATCTCTTTAGATGGCTGTTCTCATGTATACTCGTTGTTTCACAGGAGAAATCTGATTACTAGAAGGGATGTTGCATTTTCAGTATGTCAGTTAGTTTAGATTTATTTAATAGCCTTACATTTAAATATGAAGGGAAAGCAATCAAAGTCTCCAAAAGATGCCTTTTTGGAATTTTGATCAGTAAGAATATAATATTAAAAAATAATAAATATTTGAATAAGTGAATTAACTGCGTTCTCTGTAAAGGAAAACCTAAAGGACATAATTTGAATAGAAATGTCATTAAAAACATAAAATTTACCATTACTGCATTACGTTAGTAAAATTAAATAAGCTTTTTTTCTTTCTTCTTGTATCTTCTGTGTTTTGAAGTTGTTTATACTGCTCATTCTAATGGCTGTTGTTACCTTTATTGCATGTCCACCTCTAAGTTCTGCTTGAGTGGGGTTTGTTTTGTTTGCGTTTTTTTTTGGTTGGTTTGCTCATCTTGAATTGGAGAGAGGTGAGATAAGGTGTGGTAATTTTATTCTTCTTTTAATTGTACTGATCTGATTACCAATAGGAAATTAGAAGGATTATTTCAAGGATGAAGAGCTAACGTTGTGAAAATCATGATGTTGGCATGAATGTACTTCTACCTTGACTTTACATCTCTAAAATACTAGAAACTGAATAATCCATTAGTTGTTTTCAGAGTGCCTTTTCCCTTTGTCTTCTGGAGTTAACCCATCTATTGTGCTTGTCCGGTTCAAAACTCTGTTGATACAGGTAGGCCCAGAGTGCAGTAACATGTCCTTAATTGGAATGTTGCTATACTTAAATAAAAGCTTCCTAAATTATGGTAAAGTAAGTACTTTTATTTTACTTTCAGATGTTAAATAATTGGTGTACTCCAGTTCACATAGATAAGGCTTTTGTAAAGCAATAACTGAAAAAGAGTTTTGTCATGCTATTCAACCAGATGAGCTTTGAAATAAGTGTACGATACTTTTGAATTTTGTGAGTTTAGCCTTTTTTGCATAAAGAAACATTGTTAGTATGAAATCAAAGTGGTGATGATGATTGTCTGGGAAACATTCTTTCAAGGGTTACTTCCACAAATGAGAGTCATAAATAAAAGCCCTTCAACTAGCATAGAACACATTAAACTGGAAGAACAAAAAAAAGTCTTGTTGGCAGATCAAAAAAAAAAAAGCATAAAAGATAATCTTAGAAGATCAGTTGGTCTAAATATCAGAATTGTAGTAATATTTTTGATGTCTTACTCTCCTCTGTTTTACCACTTTCATGTATACCTTGATTATTTTAGCCACTGGTATGGCTTTTTCCAAAAAGTTGCTTGTTTGTGGCAACTTTAATGAGAGAGTGAATGTTGAATATTATGGGAAGAGGCTTATGTTCTTGTTTGAGAGTAAAGTGTTAGCAGTCTTAGAAAAATTAAATTGGGTTCATGTTCTAATGGGAATACATTTTTTAGCTGATTCTCTTCTATTTTGTTCAGTTAACTCTAGCAAAGGTAAACCAAACATTGAGGACTGCATCTGGCATGTATAAAATATGTGCGTATATAAATACATATGTGGCATATGATTGCTTTTGAAAGCAAGATAATATCTTCCTATTTACCAAGAGTGTGTTTGTATAGATCAGATGTGTTTGTACATGTGTGTTTGCACAACATGCATTCTTATATGATCATAACTTAAAAGGTTTCCAGTGTAGACTACATAGTGACCACTGTGGTGGGGAAACTGAATCAGATCCATAGACTATTCTTTGCCTCCCTCTTTTTTCTTCTTTGTTTTAAAAATGAACTTCTTTAAAATAAACAGGGAGCAAATGAGATGAATTCTTGCAGCTTGTTCTTTTGTAAGTATTTTTGACTTTTCATTTGACTGAAAGTAAGTCTCCTCTACAAGCAAAATAGTCCACCATTGTTATGGGTTCACCTAAGTGGGCCTAGATTTGGGCTCTGTCGTTTGGACTGGGCCAAAGCTGTCAGCTGACTTGAGCTGGGCTGAGCTAACAGCTGACCTCTTCTAGCCAGTAATTTTGTATTCCATACCACATTATGACATCATCTCCAGGGAAGTAGGAACCAGTGTTGGAGTGGTTAAGGCAGTCGCTTCTCAGCCCTCCTCTTGGGAGGACGCACGATGCTGCCCCAGGGGGGATGGAGAGGACCAGGCCCACCACTGGCTCACAGGGTATCTCAGGAAAGTAAAATGTGTTGTTCTGTGTCTCTCCTTTCTGCTTGGGTTTGTCTCCCTGGGGAATAAGCTTCTTCTTAAGTAATGTGTAGTTAAGACAGTAGAATTTGTGTGTTCATTAAGAAGTGGGGACTTTGTTGTTGCAGACTTGTGTGAGTGTATATTTGTACTCTTCTAATTGTCTCTTCCTTTCTATAAAAATATATGTAGTTTTAGTATAAATGTGGTTTGACGCTTTCTTTTTCGTTCCCCTCTTTTCCTTCCTTTCCTTGGTTTTAGGAGGGAGGCTTTTCTCTCTGTACTCGGGGGGGTTAGCAGTTTGCTATCTCAAACCGAGACAACCATGTAAGCACTTCTGTATCTTTTGATATTCTAATAAATATACATGTTGAACTAGTCATGCAGCTGGCTTTGTGCATGTGGCCCCCTACGCAGGGACAAATGCCCTATGTAAGAGGACAACTCTTACTCTGTAAGTAACCAAATAAACTTTGGTTATTACAGCTGCCCTCTTGATCATAAAAGAGATGAGGGGTCAGGCTTGAGGTTTTAATGTGTCTCCAAGTCTGTGTAGGTCCTGACTAAAGCTGAGCAGTCAGGCTCTCTGCTAATAAGGGAACCCTTTCCTATTTAAGGTAAATGTGATGTTCTATCACAGAGAAATCTGTTTCAAATAGACTGAAATGAAATATAATTGATTTGGGGTTTTATCATGAAATAAAATTGAATTAAGCTGCTACAGAACTTATATACAGCAAATAAAATATCTTGGGTTGGTGACATAGAGTTTTAGTAGAGATAGCAGGAGGAAAAAGCACTGGTCCCTAAATCAAATATGTAAATAATAATAATAAAGTCGTATTTTGAATGTTGTTTTCATAGCTTTATTCACAAAATTAATTTGCTCTTAAAAATTAACTCATTCTGCTTTAGCATAAAACATTATCTTTGCCTTGCTAAACAAAAAGAGACTCTAACATATGTTGTTCCATAGTGGAACAACTAAAATGTTCCAAGTGGAACAACTACTATGTTGTTCAGTAGTGGAACAGTGGAAACTTACAAAAGATGTTGTTGTGGGAAGCGCTACATGTTGTACCAAAACTGCTGCTGCTGGCTGCAATATTGAGTGGGACATAAATGTATTACACTCATAATATTAACTATAACATTTGAAATTAACATCAGTTTCTGCTTCTATTACCATATGCTGATTAGCATAAAGGAAACTTTGCCCTAAGAACTGTGAAGCAATTAACACAAAAGAAGTCCAAAACCAAAAATGATTTCCAGCTCTGAAAAGGCTGTGAATGAAAATGGGAAAGCACTGAGGCAAGGATGATATATATTTTCTGTTATCTACTTCTCAGGCATCTACTTGAGGCCAAACTGGGTGGAAGAAGATAATTTACTGGGCAAAGCAGACCTTTGATTTAATGAATATTACCACAGGAAAAAAAAATTAAAAAAGCATTACTTCAGATTGCTGTGGTAAAAATACATTTAAAATGCTGCTTCCCTTCTGGAAACCCTTTCTTAGAGTGACAATTATGGGAGTGATGCTACAATGTGTTAGTTGCCATTCCTAATGCTTAGCCATTAGCTGCAGCACTGAGTTAAATTATGAGATTTTGATCTCTTCAAATCATCTGACAGTGCTTTCCCTCAAGCATCCCATAGTGTGTGTCAAATGGATGGAGAAATTTATCAAATTGGGGTATCTTAAAAGATAATTGGTTGATACTGTGTAGTAAAAGAATGAGATGGAAAGTACAAAACAGCAGTTTTGACTGGAGATGTATTGCTTGGTCTGCATTAAGGTCTTTAACCTCACGAGGAAGCACAAGTAAATCCCCTGCAGCCACTAGTGACTGATGTATTTATTCAAAAAAACTAGTCCCAAATATGTGGATTCTTTAAAAACAATTTGTAACTTTGTCCACTGTTAGTAAGAGGAAGCACTGCTTATGGAGCCTT
Organism: Pithys albifrons albifrons; assembly: GCF_047495875.1. Taxonomy (NCBI): domain Eukaryota; kingdom Metazoa; phylum Chordata; class Aves; order Passeriformes; family Thamnophilidae; genus Pithys; species Pithys albifrons. Next base: position 40,678,880 of record NC_092462.1, read on the forward strand.
CAAGTGTGGAGGAATTGCCTTATTCATAGTATGTAGCCTAATAGTTTTAAAGGTAATCCCGGGAAATATCCAATATGCAGTTCCAATGATTAGTATTAAATAAAGCGTATTTCTAAATAAAGCATATTTCAAAATATATGAGTAAAATGCTGCATCAGTATTTCAAGGAGTCCTCATGATTATGAGGGCCACAGAGGGGACAATACAATGTGGAGAAGGTAATTAGAATGACCTTGCATTACTGAGCTGGTGAGTGGTACTGGATCTCTTTCCACAAGTAATGCAGTTTCTCGTAAGATGCTGCTTATCAACAGCATGTACATATGGATATCAATGAAGGTTAATGTGAATACCTGCACATGAATGTAAATTATAAACCACCTATGGCTTGTGTTTTCCTAAAGCATTGCAATGTTACCTGAGCTAATTCATAAAGTGTTTTTTCTTCTTCTTTTATTAAACTTCAGCACACTAAAAATAATTTCTAGAATATTTCGTAATTGCTAACATGTTTTTATATCAAAGATAGTTTACATCAGGCAGTTTGCCTTCTCTATCAGTTAATGCTATGTTTGGGCTTACAGCACAGTAGTGTGTTTTTATTTTAATAATGGTTTTTATCTTACCTGAAAACTTCTGCAGAGGTTATGCTAGATACTAGGTTATCTTTAAAATAGAGTATTTATTAATACACATAACCTTCAAATGCTTATTTGCTTGATTGTTTGTACTTAGTTTTTAGAGTTAATAAATTAAATGTCATACGACCAATATTAGAAAATTAGACTATAGAATGCTGACTGTCTTCTAAGATGGATGTAGAGGAACAGTAATTTTAGCTAAGCATCAATCAGTGTTTTATTTTTCCAGTATTTTTTCCACTGCAACCATAATAAACTAGCCTGGACTCACTGTAAGATGGTCTAGTCAGAAAATGCTGCATGTCTTTTAGCAGTCTTGGGATGCAAGTCTTTCACTTTTGCAACAACATGATTAGTTCATCAGTGTTTACCTAGGACATGAAGCAAAAGTATGTTGTATAATACTGTCTTCAGATAATTGTCTAAATGAAAATTAATGTGACCTCTAGTATGGGATTTTGAAACTTAAACATTGTAGAATGGGTTAAATAGACAAATTTTTCCACTTTTTTAACACACAAATGGATTCATGTCACCCTATTTCTTACCCGTAGTTCACAATCTGTGTAAATGCGATCAGCAATGCAATGCCTAATGAATGCTTTTATGATACAGCTGTCTGCTTCATATGCATGAGCTTTCAGTATTTTTATGTTGACTAATAAGCTATTTCTGAGGTGATGAAGGTCTCTGTATACCAAATAACTTAAAAATATTGCCCCAGTGGAAAAACTGACAAACTCCCAATGCAACACAACAGGAGTTTACAAGAACAGAAAGCTACTTCAGCTTCAAAGAGGGAAAAGCTAATTGTCAGGCAGAGGGGAAAAAGTCTTCAGAGACAAAGATGTTGCTAAGGGCAGCATTTTCACCCCAAGTATATGGAATTCTATGAAGGTTTAATATAAAAAGCTGATAATTGAGCCAATGTTAACTGTTTCAATGCTTATCAAAACATTTAGCTGGAGAGATTTCTTTATAGAGGACTTCTTTGCTGTCTGAGGATGACATTCAATTGTCATGTCCCAGTTTAACCAAGCTCCACTGATGCAATTAAAACACAAAAATACACTCCCTCTTTGAATAATAAACTAAGCTAACTATGAACTCTACTGAAATATGAAGTCCCTGTCACAAGGTGATTTCATCCTGTGACTGGTACATTTTACAGGAAAGGGAAAAGATTAGCAAACAGTCTAGCTTTTCTTTTGCAAATAGTTATTGAGAAAATGCTTAATTTTGACTGTCTTCTGATTTTATGCTGAATGAAATATTCACTTGAGATTTCTCATGCGGTTTAAAAGATTTAAAGGCTTACTGGAAAAAGAAAATGCAAACAAACCAACCCCACTTACTTTAGAATTAAATAAGTCTGTTTCAGATAAAGTGAAAAGTAATGTGTAGGTATTTAGTATCTGAACTCTTAAAAGTTCTGTTACACATGCACTGGTGTTATCTTTGTTTCTTCTATCATACTGGTCAATTGGTGTGCTGAACAGGGAAATTTATCATTTGTACATCTCTAATCTAAAACCTGTTTATGAGGAGGGTGATGTTTATGATAAAATTGATGTAGGCTTGTTCTCAAAGTTGTCAAGAAACTATTGTGAATTCATTTGACATTTTAAGTAGACATTTCTAGGCTTGCAAGTGTTGTATGGAGCAATCTGTTCCTCAGTCCTTACAGTAAAGAAGGTGACGTTATGGTTTGTCAAGACAGTGGCTTTGTATAGAAAAGGACCATTTCAAGATGATAGAATCTGAAGAGGAGCCACTTCTGTTAGTGGTTATCACCTCCTAACTTTGACTTACCCTCTTTTTCATATTTATTCCTTTAGCTGGTGCTGTCCAGTACTAATTACAGCACCTGTCAAAACCCCTGTCAAAATGTTCCTGAGTATATCTCCCTGCTTCCAGATTTCTAGTACTGGGCACTGCAATAACCACTAGATTTAGACTTATGTAGAATCTAGTGGATTAATTCAGAGATTTGTGAAGAAAGAAATGTCAGAATTTAAATATGTTTAATTGAATTAGATTTTTGCAGAACACATGTACACACAGGATAATTCCCCAAAACAACAAATTTATTTTCTCCTCTGTGTATACAGACTTCTAGTTTACTCAAAACTAAGAAACTACAAAAGTTTTATTTTCTTCCACTATCTATATGTAGCTTCTTCTTCAAGTCAGCAGCAAAATGGTGACTGAAACTCCAACTGAGTTTCTTTAAAATAATTTCAATTGTCCAGCTGTTTGGGGTTCTAGTACCTGAAGGAAGCTATAATAGTATATATGGGTATTATTCAGTAGGAGACAAGTTGCAGAATCAGATATCTGTACCTGTAACAAGAGGAAAAAATTTGTTTTCACCTATTATACTGTAAGGCAAGTATTAGGAAGGTTAGTAGATGTACAACTGAGATTTATTCCAGGTGTGTTCTGTACTTCAAGTGTTTTTAAAAATTAAATTTTGTTCTATATTGTTAATCTGTCTGAATTTCAGTATTTTACTCTAAATTTGGGAAAACCTTTCTTGAGACTTCAGCTTTAAAAGCCATCTGTATTCTGTGCTTATGCACTCCCATGTTCATGTTTATTACACAAGATTAAATAAGTGTATTCTTTTGTAACTTTGACACATTCAAGGATTTTCAACAATTTCACTCCACTATACTTCGAAGCATGTCTTGCAATGTAACATATTCAGATAGGCACGAGAAGATATTATTTCCAGAACAATTTGAAACTAGATTTAGATGAGAAAACTAACTGGTATAATCTAGTGTAGTGCTGTTTCTCATGGGAATACAGTTTTTTCTCTATCAGTTGAAGTGTTCAGGGAATCTAAGGGTAACTGTATACCAGCAGAAATTATTCAAAGAGCAATGAGATACGGGTTCATAAATAATTGCAATCTCAGTTGTAAACTATTTCACAAAAATTCTCCAAGCAGTTGTATTGCTCAGCATAGTTCTAATGATGAAACAGCCCTTTCTAATAATAAATATATATATATATATAGACAAATTATACTTCTGGTCTCTGTTGCTGCCTTGTTTCAGAAACAAGATTTCAACTTTTTTTTGTTGACTCAAAAGATTCCAGACTTGTGTGATGGAAAACAAAAAGTATTATAATTTACTACTTTGTATAGAATCCCAATTTTCTCTTTCTTGCATTTATTCTCTCTTCTTTCCTGATATGCAACAAACTCTGACAATGTGATCTGTTGGTGGATGGTGGGAAAACTCTAATTCTAGAATGCTGCAAATTCTTTGTGAAGGCTGTAACAGATACAGAAAGAGCTGGGAAAAAAACAATGAACCAAACAAGAAACCTATGATTGGTAAAAACATTTTGTTAGAGCAGTTTCACATGAATCTATGTAAAGAATTGTAGCTTTTTTTTTTAGCAGAGACTGGGTTTCTCCTCCAAGGAATCAATTATCTTCTATGGCCATAGCTGTCTAATGGCTAGAGATGAGTATTGCAGTATTGCAACCTGGACAGTTTGAAAAGGAACAGAAATAATGATATAGTTTTATTCAGTCTCTTTGATTGTGTAGCACATCTACCACTGATCTTCTGTTTATCACAGTTCGGAAGTCACTTAAGGCTTTTGTTTCTCCAGTTCACGTTTTCACTTTTGGGGGGATTTCAGACTGTGTATTATTCCAAGGTTTGCGGTAGATATTTTAACCCCACCCAGAGTTTTCTTCTACTTTAAATCTCTCAGCTATGCAGAAGCTCTTGTTGCCTGAGTACTTTTGGGATTTACCAAAGGGTAGTCTTCTCTGAAAAAAAACCTGTAAGGATATGAAAACATTCAGTGTTTAATATCCAGCGATTAAGATTTTCAGAGGTTCTGTCCTCTGACACCAAAGCAGACTCAACATACCAGCAATCAGCTGTTTCACAAGCTAGAATGGTTTTTGGAAATATATACAAATCTTCTAGGATCGTATTGTATCTTAAAATTTGTGATATTTTGCAAGCCAAGGTAATATTAGGAATTCTCTTCATTAAAATATGCTCCCCTTACATCATTCAGTTAATAGATTGTGCAGATTTTCAGATCACTTTCTCAAAATGTAATTGAACTTGAAAACTGATTCCACTGAATTGGACCCAAATATGTTCTGTACAGAGCTCACAGTTGGCAATGGCACAATTGAGAGCCTCCAGGTAAGAAACAAGGAGGAAACAAATGTCGTTGTGGGAGTCTGCTAAAGACCTCTCAGCTAGGATGATGGCACTGATGAATTATTCTTTGAGGATCTAAGGGCCACTTCCAAGTCAACTGCCCTTGTCTTTATGGGGAACTTGCCAGACATTGACTGGGACCATCACACAGCTGGTACAGCCTGGGCCAGAAGATTCCCAAAAACCTGGGTGACGACTTTATGGAACAGATCCTAAGGGAGTCAACTCAGAAAGATGCTCTTCTTGATCTGCTGCTTGTCAACAGAATGGATCTTGTGAGCCACATGGTGTCTGTCATGCTCACAGTGACCATGAGGTGATCGAATTCTAAGATCTCTGTTGAGAAAAGGACAAGTGACAGCAAAACCTCAAATCTGGATATGAAGAGAGCAGACTTCAGGCTGTTCAGGGAATTATCAAGTAAGATCCCCTTGGAAAATGTTTTTTCAGGTGAGGCAGAAGGCCAGCTTGGCTTAACCAGGGATCTTCTCTTGGAGATAAGGCAAAAAAGGAAGGTGTTTGCCAAATGAGAGCAAGGTCAAATGATGTAGGAAAGACCCAGAGGTGCTGCTTGCTGCTGTAGGGAGAAAATGCATGTGGCCAAAGCTCACCTGGAGTTGAAGCTGGCCAGAAATATGGGGGGAAGTAAGAGTTTTTTCAAATACGTTAATGTTAGAATTGTCATTGGCCCATTACAGGATGAGGATGGTCACCTCACAACAGGGACAGAGATGAGGCAGAGGTATTTAATGCCTCCTTTGCTTCTGTATTTAACACGGATAGCCCTAAGCTGGGTAACCATGAGTGAAAGAATTACCAACTCCCAGTTAACCCTGAAATTGTGCAGGATCTGCTGCTCCAGCTGGATCCTTACAAATCTATGGGACCTGATGGGATTCATCCCAAAATCCTCAAAGAGCAAGCTGTTGTCATTGCAAAATCTCTCTGGATGATTTTTCAGCACTCTTGGGAATCTGTAGAGGTCTTGATTGACTGGAAGGTGGCAAATGTTGTCCCAGTTTTCAAGAAGGGTGAGAAGCAGGACCCCAGAAACTACAGACCTGTCAGTCTCACTTCAGTGCCTGATAAAGTTATGGAGAAGATTATTGTGGGAAGTATTGAAAAAACACATGAAAGACAATGCTGTCATTAATCACAGCCAGCCTGGCTTCATGAGAAGAAAGTCCTGCTTATCAAACCCAGTTTCCTTCTATGACAAGGTAATAACCCACCTGGTTGATCCAAGGGAAGCCAGTTGATTTAATCTTTTTGAATTTCAGTGAAGCTTTCAATGTGATCTCTCACAGGATACTTCTGGAAAAAATGTCCAACACACAGCTGGATAAACACATCATGTGGTGAGTGAGCAATTGGCTCATGGGTTGAGCACAGAGGGTGATAGTGAATGGGGTGGCATCAAACTGGTGACCTGTCACTAGTGGGGTTCCACAGGGTTCCAACTTAGACACTGTGCTCTTGGCTCTTTGTAAGACTTGGGAATGAGATGCTGGAAATCAGTGCCACGGAAAGAGACCTGGTCAACAGAAAGCTGTATGAGTCAGCAGTGTCCTGGACAGCCAGGAGGGCCAACTGTGTCCTGGGGGACATCAGGCACAGCATCACCAGCCAGTTGAGGGAGTAGATTGTCCCTCTGTGCTCTGCACTGGGGCAGACTCACTTTGAATATTGTGTGCAGTTTGGGGCACTGCAATATAAGAAAGATATTAAGCTATTAGAGAGTGTCCAAAGGAGGGCAATGAAGATGGTGAAGAGCCTTGAGGAGAAGATGTATGAGGAGTGACTGAGGGCACTCGATCTCAGAGAAGAGGAGACAGGGGAGACCTCATTGTGGTCTACAACTTCCTCATGAAGGGAGGAGAAGGGATAGACACTGTTCTCTTCTCTGTGGTGATCAGTGACAGGACCCAAGGCAATGGCCTCAAGTTGTGTCAAAGGGGTTTAGGTTGGATGTAGGAATTGCCGTTTTTCAGCCCAGAGGTCAAGACGGACGAAGATTCCTCCCAGGGAAAAGGTGACAGGACAGAAAGCGATTGTCCCTTTTCTAGTGTTAATGGGGCCCCATCATTGGCACCTGAGAGCCCAAGGCTGCCACCTTTTCTCTGGGCGCAAAGCTCCACGATTCGTGCCATGTGCAGGTTTGGGAAATTGCCATTTTTCAGCCCAGAATTCAAGACGGACGAAGATTCCTCCCAGGGAAAAGGTGACAGGACAGAAAGTGATTGTTCCTTTTCTAGTGTTAATGTGGCCCCATCATTGGCACCTGAGAGCCCACACCTGGAGGGTGGTTGGGCACTGGAATAGTCTCCCCAGGGAAGTGTTCACAGCATTAATTTTACAAGAGTTCAAGAAACATTTGGATAATATTCTCAGGCACATGGTGTGACTCTTGGGGATGGTCCTGTGCAGGACTAAGAGTTGGACTTGATATTCTTTTGGGTCCTCTCCAGCTCAGGATATTCTGTGATTCTATGAAACTTGTTAAAATACGAACATGTAATTAGGACCATGAAGATGGCGGTAAATTTCAAGAAGCCAAAGTGAGAACAATCAACATGTAAATTATTGAGCTATCAGGTTAAATGAAGATGAATGTTTTTAAGTATTTCATATATAGATTGTTATACAGGGCGCAGACTCTGCATTACCAATCAACAGGAGCTCAAGTTAGGGTTCTTTATTTTCAAAATTAAAGCAACAGTAAGAACTAATATTTGGAATTTAGATGTGCAGAAAGAATTGTAAGTTGATTCTCTTTTTCTGACATTAGAGTGAGTTCTAGAGAAACATCTGTTAAGAGTATTTTTATGTTATTCTTCTATTCAATTGTTCATATCTTGAAGTAGTCGTTATCTACATGGATATAGATTAATGCAGTATGTATAAGCACAAGTTTTTGGAAAGTAATACTTGAAAGTAGCTTTTGATTTTTTTAATGAGGAATTAAATAGGTAATAATGCTGAAAAGTTGTTTACAAGTATGTAGGTGAAATAGGCTGACTTAATAACTCTGCAGAGCAGCTTTTAGGGTTTTGTCAATGTAAAGACTGTAAAAATATACAATTTGAAACAAGTTGTAGAAGCATGGAAAATATTTTAATATATGAGAGTTGCTGGTGTTGTATACTTATTCATGCAGGATTGCTTCAGAGTTCCCATAATAACAGATTAGGGATCACTTTATTGTTGTAACTGTATAAAACACTCTTCTGTACCATGTATCATCAATGGGAGGAGGACGGACAGGGAGAATTCTTAATTTTGTTAAATATGGAGCTACTGAAATTATCTGAGGCAATGCTAAACAGAGGTCTGACTCAATCTCTGTGGGTAATGAGTATTTCCACTTAATGTACAGTGGAGTTGATCTAAATGTACAAAGTCATTCCTTAAAACTGTCATTCTTGTCATTGCTGGGTTTGAGGGTTTTTTTGTCTAGGTGTTTTTTAGCTCTTTACCATGCATTTCCAAATGTGTGCTGTCATATCCCTTTACCAAATGAAAGACTTGGGGTTTATGATTTTTTTTTAAGTCTCTGATGCAAAGCAATTGTTTTGAACCAAACAAACCCACAGCACTTTTTTCTCTCCTATCAAGACTGTGTCCATGTTATGTGTATTTTTTATGCTGTGAAACTAATGGTGTTTGATTAGGTTCTTGTGCTTTGCTTTCATTCTTGCTTTGGGCAAATCACTTCTGCTCTGTTTTTTTTTGCCTGTGTAAAACACCACTACTATTTACTTCTTTGAACTATTAGTATGTTGGAGTTGTTATGAAGTTTTCTTTGAAGCTTCAACCTCTGCCTGGAGTTCTTTGCTGAGAAACTGCCCTTTTCCTTCTTTGTTATATGCAACCTGCCCTTTTAGGAGGAGAGGGGATGTTCTCAGGAGTGCTGCTTGTCAAAAGTGCTGCATAGCAACACCTGATTTCAACCTGCAGTTCTTAAAATATGGTAGTACAAGAAAAGGTTTTCTGAATACACTGACCATTGCAAGTAGGAACTTCACCTCTGGGGGAATTATTATTCTGAGAACCTCCATGGTGTTAGTATCACAGAGGATACTAATAATTGCTCACAAAGTAAATGTGATTTTGGGGACTGTTACAGGCAATGGAACAGAGTAGTGGTATCAAATAACAGAAAGCAAGTTAAATGGAAGCCTATTAGTGTTTGGGGGAAAAAATGGTTGCATTACAAACTGTGATCATGTTCTTTAAAATGTCTACTGGGAAATGTATTGTATTAAGAAACTGCTCTTATTTTATGCTTGCTGTTTCCCAGTGTTGTCACCCCACATGCACAAAAGTGTATGCAAAATATGCCTGTTCTAAATGTAATATTTAAGTACTCTGTTGGGGTGATAAAATCCTGTTTTCTGCAAAATTAACACTCAAAATTGAGAAAATAATTTTACACCTAGGAAAGGCTAAATTTAGTTTCTTATTGTGATATTATTAATTATTTCCTTAATCCGTGGTTCTCAGATGAATAATGTCTCATTTTAAGAATTGGAACACAGACTGAATTAGGGTCTTGGGATGGCTAAGTCTGGATTTGCTTATGTCTGTATTTTGTCACTGATTTAAAGCCCGGATGTACCACCTGAAACATAATCAAATTGCTCAGGAGATCCTTGTTCCTGCTATTTGAAAGCATTTTGTACTTTTGAAATTAAGTGCTATAAAAATAGGCATTTCTTTCTATTACTTGCGAGAGAATCTAATTCAAAGACATATGTGAATCTGTGCAATTTAAAGAAGAAATTCTCAACTCTCTAGCAGTAGGATCTGTGATATTTAAAAAGGAAAGGGTATTTTCCTTTCAGATAAATGTGCCACATTAGTAGTTTGTGTTGGATTTGCATAGTGAAAAGCAACTGTTTTGTGAGGTGTAATAATAAGTGTTTGTTTGCTTACAGCTTTCAAAGCCTCAATGTCTGCATGGTTAAACCTTCAGAGCAAATTAGGTATATTACTGTAGCTCAAGAAAACCAAGCAGTAAAACGCTTATATATGCTCTTTACCTATGAAATTACCTGTAACGTGGTTTCTTTTAGGACAAATTAAGAGTTACAAGAAGTATGTTATTGCTCTTATTTAAGCCTTGGCTTTTTGTGCAGTTTGGTCTTGGTGTATGGCAGGCAGAAGAACTGGCTCAACAGGAGCAAGCCACAGCTCAGTGCTGCACTCCAGCTGGGTGTGGTAAGCTGTTCTGAGGCCACAGTTCAACAGCAGATTGAATCTGGCTTTAGGGCTCCTACTTTTAATCAAGAATGTTGCAGCTACATGGTGGTAAGCAATGATCCGGTACAAACATATTCTGCTAACTCAACAGTTTTCTGGGAATTTCGACAAGTTAACATTATTGTCAGGCTTTGTGCCAGATTGACTATTATCTGTTCTACTATAGCTATCATGTAACCTCTGTAGAGCATGAAGCTATCACAGAGGTTATATTGTCTGCACCATCTAATTTGAGAGAAAAATGCAGTTGTGTTCTCATCTCTAATACAAATCAAATCTGTATTGCAGTGCACAGATTCCATATTATTAACAGTTGTGAAACTATAGCTTGAGAACACATCTTTGGACTGACTGTTGCATCCTGGCTAGGTGTGGACAGGATGAACATTAAATCTTTGCAAAAGACCTTCAGTATGACGTTTGTATACATACATGCAGATAATAATAGCCTGGAGAAAACATAACATTCTGTAAATTTGAGTGGGACAGTGAGTGGTGTCTTGCATTCATTCTAACTCATTGCCTTTTATCATGCACTCTTTTTGTATTTATCACACCAATCCACTTTGCATACGTATTGCATGTGTGTAGTCACAAGAAAGATGAAGTTCAGTAGGTAAAAATCAGAAAAAAAAATTCTAGTAGAGTTTAGAAATGTATACTTTTAAACTGTTCTCTCTATTGCTAACGAAGCATTGGGAAAAGGCAACTTTTTTTTTTTTTGCAACAGATTATTTATTATATCAGTGCAGCTTGACAATACTTGGATAGAATTGTGAAAATCAGTAAATAGAAAATGCTTAGCTTTGGTTGTGATGTATTATGCTTGATCTAAAGAATAGTGTGCTTTCCTGCAGTTTACACTCAATTTGTTTCTGCTTGTGTTGCAGACAAAATTACAGCTGCGATGCAATGTTATGTTTTCTGCCTGAATTGATATATATAAGGCGAATTGATATATAACGTCAGACAGCGTCTTTTTTAAAAAAATCAGATTGAGTGTGAAGTTAACAGCCTAGTTATTATCAAGTAGTGATGAAATTTACAGTGCAATGTAAGTTACTGAATGGTGAAAACTTTTACGTGTGAATTTGTAGACAAAGAAGCTAATAGGAATGACTATGTAAAAAGTGTAAAGAGGATTCTTCAAAGCACATATATGGTGGGAAGCCCATGAGTATGGCTTTAGGAATATTCTATCAAAAGCTCTATTAAAATCTAGATTTATAATTTCTCCTGAAATTATACAGCATTATAGGAAGTGATGTCCAGATCTTGGGGTTGACAAAGAGCTTTATTTAATCCATCTCTTCCTATCAATTCTAAGCTTTAATAACATCATAGCATAACCGTGGTTTATTGGAATTTTAATGTTTTTCTTTCCATGATTCTCTTTATTCTAATTTGGGAGACAGGAATGTAAGAATGGCAGCAAAAGGGGAATTGCACTCTTAGGAGAAATCCTGAATGGCCAGTGGAAATTATAGAGACTGATTTCTGCAGGCTTCTAGCAGTCATTTTCATTATCTTGGTGCCCTTGCCTTAAATTCTCCTAGACTGAAAACAGGAACACATTTAAACACTATAAAATGATAAGCAGGCATAAAATGTGCTTGCATACACATATGCATGCATATATACACATCTATTTTCCTCCCTTGTTTGGGAATCCATTGCTATTATCTTCTATGTTTTAGTATTGGTGATCACTGACTTTTTCTCACACCATCTAAATTTACTTTTATTCTTATTTATAATAATGAAATATCTAATCAGCTGCTTTTTGCTTGACAAATTTTAACAAAAATTCATAGGTGCATGTGCATAACAGAGTATTGGCAGACAAAGGGTTCATGTTTTTATGTGACAGGTACAACTATTTTCAGTAAGTTAAAAGTTGGGAAGTTGCTAGATATTTGGAATAGAAACTGCTGTGTTTTGACTGACAGGCAAAAGTCTAGTACATGTACTTCTTATTTCCCTACTGTACATAGCATAATTTGCATGTCATAGAATATTCTGAATTGGAAGGGATTTACAAGGCTAGTGTCCAAATCTTGAGTGGCCTGTATGGGGTTCAAACCCACAAACTGAGCACTATTAGCACCATGCTCTGACTGAGTTAATCTCAGGGTCAAAGCAAGAATCATCTTTAAAATTGTCACAAAAAGAATCGTAAGTTGTGAGCAGTTGATTTATTTTTTTTTATTATTGACGAACTGTGAGTTAAATGGGCATTCATTTTCAGAAACACAAGACCTCTTGCTGTGAAAGTTAGAAATTACCTTAAGTGTCCATAATGTGCTCTTTAGTTGAAAGACCTAGAGTAGATATCAGGGTTACCTAGTTCCAGTTTGTGCTAACGGTCATATATATATATAGAGTGAGAATAGACTTTCAAGGATGGGTCTTTCTTTATATGCCTAAAAAAAAAAAGCTATCTACCAAAGTTATATGCATAGAACTCTGGTGATTTTTTGTCATTGCAATGCCTCCCTTTCAAAGTCAGGAGAGAAAAAGAGTTTGATAAGAAGTAAGAAATGTATTTATGGTAAACTGGGAGGTAAGTATACGCCTTAATAGGTAATCTTGAGTACTGTGTAATGTGGATAATATTCTTATTTAGAAACAAGAGGAAAATATTCTATTAAACACAAGAAGAAAAGGGCTTCTACTGAACTACAGATAACATATTCAAAAATATTTTTATTTATTTAAGAAACTGTTTGTGGTAGACACAAATATATGGAAAAGTTGTGGACACAGGCCCTTGAAAATAGTGGACAAATAATCCTTTTTACTCTTTCTTTCCTGTAATGTCATTACAGCAAGCAAACATATACATGAATGTCTCACATTTGCATTAACAAAAGAAAAGGTTATTGGAAGAAATAAAATATTTTACAAAGTGGCACGTATCAATGTGTCTTGCTTCCTGATTCTAATATTCTGAGGTCCAATGGTATTCAACAAAATGAAGCTGTTTACTTTATCTTTTGCAGCATCAGTCAGTGGGAAAAATATGAGGACTTTCTGATATTACTCGCATGTCTGCATCCGTCATCAGCCTTTATGGGCTATTCACATCATACTTGTTTCAACTAAGTTCTAATATGACTAATATAAAAAAGTGTGTAAATTTATATTCATTTGTAGATGGATGCCAGCATTCTTAGCTGAGTTTTAAAAAATAACAGTGTTTGGATGTGGTGTTTCAAGGCACTGCATCTATAAGTTTTCTTATCAAATAGACACCATTTGTAAGTTCAGAATGTGAACATTCCTAACCATTTGACATTTTTGTGTGGAATTTTAAGCACAGGATATTACTTGCATTGTGGCTTACTCTAATAGAGGCTGTATTGGTAGGGATATTATTATTGAGAGCAATATTCCTCCTGAATTCTGCATTAGCAGTACAGTGAACAGATATATAGTTTTTTAATCAAACACCTTTTATGGTGGTGTATGAAGTTTTTTGCTGGCATTGAATAAACATGAGTGATGAGTATTTGAAATAATGCACCTGATTCTGTTTTGGAGCATGCAAATACTACTCTGCGATATTTTTATATGATCAAACTTGATCCTGTAATCAGATTTGATGCATAGAGCCATTGGTCTCTGTGTGCCATGTTGCTCTATTTATCTATATTGGTTAGTGTGTGTTATCAAGGTTCTTACTTGTAAAGTGGCTTGTAATTATTTATATTAAAAGATACTTTATATTATAAGTTTGGGGTTTTTTCAAGAAAAATCCTCTGTTATGAGGATGCAGAGTGATGTAAACACTGGCTAGAAGTCCTGCATCAGATAATTTCAAAGTGTAAGAATTATGAATTAAACCATATTAAAAAAGCAAAGTTTTAAGAATGTCAGAAGTTGAAAACAGAGTAGAAAAGGAGGCAAATACTTGGATGGCACAAGTACAGTAATGAAATGTGTAGTATATGAAGTAATCTGATACTAATAGTCAAATCTGTGACTCTCAGCCCACTGTTTTCCCTGGTTTTCTTTCAAACATGCCATTTAAGGATGTGTTTAAATATATGTGTGTGTTTTTCTTGTTGTTGGATTTCTTTTTTTCTTTAATGCGTCTATCATTATTGCCTTAACCACAGGGGTTTCTTTCACTAAAGGCTGACTCTTAACTCCAAGCTGACAAAAAGTGCTTGTGTTCCCAAATTTTTATTTTACCCTCAGGAACAAGTCTTCAGATTTGGTTTTCTGTTATTGTGTATATTAAACCTGATGTTGGTTTGAGTCAGATTAGTGCAGAATGTGTTAGGAGGTAGAGATTAATATAGTATATCGATGCAATTCAAGATGTATTTAACAAATACACAGGTAAGGCAGCTTCTACTTCAGTTGTATTTGTTTCTCTTGAAACAGTTGCATTTTAGTACTAACAAAGCTACATCTGCTTTATATTCAGTGTTCAGAAATGCCAGCAAAATTGCTTTTTGTAATCCTCTAAAATACTGATGCTTGTGCTAACCCCCTCCATCTCTTTGTTTACTGAAGATTCATCAGACCAGGTACAGATGCTAGTTGTACAAGATCTTCCCTAGAGTGGAGTTTTAATTAAAACAACTCTTTTTACCCCAGCTGTCAATGCAACCCATATGAAAAGCAGGATTCTTGTTTTTTAGGCAAGAGTTGAATGTTTAACTTGTTCTAAAGTCTATACCCATGAAAAAAACAATTGAATCATTGAATTTTTTTACTTCTCTTAATTCTTTTCTCCCTTACCAATTTGCCCTAGTTTGGCTGTTTGCAAAAAGTCATTTTGGCACTGACTAAAGCTTGCTTTCTTTGTAAGTGGTTCACAATGCACATTGATTCCTTTCACCTGGAAAATATTTTGCATGAAAACAATTGTTTTACTCTAATCCCTACTTTACAGATAAGTGGAGTTGTACAGCACCTTCTACAATGTATTTTAGGGGATTTTTTGTTGTGGTGTAGGTTTTTGGGGAGGTTTTGGTTTGTTTTTTTGTTTGTTTGTTTTATTTTGGGATTTTTTTATGACTTGTATGAAGTAATATAGCAAAGATTCTTACTGAGTCAAACCTTCCTTCCTTCAAGCTGGAAGTTAGTTGAATATCAACCTAGAAATAGAGCACAAAAAGTCGAAGGTGTTTGGAAAACAAAACCAAAAAACCCTGCTTGCTAAAAAATGCTAATTTAAATTCTTATTTACCTGCTCTCAGTATTGCCTCATGGAAAGCCCTGAGTTGAAATGTCTTACAATCCAAACCAAACTATTCTGGTTTAATCCCAGTTGATAACTAAGCACCACCCATCTGATTGCCCATTCTCCTCCCTCACCCTGAATAGGATTGGAAGGATAAAAGTGAGAAAACTTGTGGGTTGAGATAAAGACAGTTGAATAGGGAATGCAAATTCTGCACACACAATCAAAGCAAAGAATTCATTTGGTCCTTCTCATGTGCAGGCAGGTGTTCAGCCATCCCCTGGAAAGCAGAACTTCATGCATTGCTGTGTTTGTGCCAGTTACTTGATAAATCCTGAAAACACAGCCAAAGCAAGAATCCAAAATGCTTAAGCATGTGCAACACATATGTTCCTAGATAAGTTTTCACAGACAGAACTTGAGATCCTATAGACCCTTGGTCACTCAAGAACATAAGGAACTGTGCTTTCTGACATCTCCTACAGAGAATTGCAGTAAGTTACTCAGGAGGTACTTATGTTCTCTCCAGTTTCTCTTTAATGAAAAAGTTTGACTTCTTCAAAATAAGATAATTAATTTCCCATGTAGCATAAGTGGATATATGCTTGTCTAATTTGTAGGAAATATATTATTCCATTCAAATTTGCCTTTCTCTTATTTGGTTCCTGAGTACATATGCTGAGTGTCATTCCTTAGATGCATCCGATCATATGAGGAAATTGTGACTTTTAAATTTTTTTTTTAGCTTTAAATTTGAAGAGAATGTACTTTAGAGCTCTTCAGCACCTGTGGAACAGAATGAGTGTTTGTGTGCAATGCTTTTAAAACAATTAATGCAAGTCAAATTGCAAGAAAATTCCTGACTGTTTTTTGGCTAGGAAGCTTTTCAGTCTCTTTGCTTTTTGCATAATCAAATACCTCCTCCCCCCAGCAAGAGTCATACACTAGGGACATAAGGGAATGGCCTTTCACCTGAACTATCCGGCAAGTTTAGCATAATTCCTAGAGTGAGTATGTAGTAGTTATGTACCCTGTTAAGTACTGCCCAATGTGTATTGTTTCAGGTTTTAAATACCAAAGGTATTTTAATTGCCTCTTAACAACTCTTTAAACTGTCTGATTTATTCATATTATGAAGAAATTCTCTAAAATTATTTTTCACAATAACATAAATGCAGTATTTATTTTATGCAGGCTATTAAGGAATCACTAGAGAATGTTTCTGAGTAGGCATTATCTAAGAGGAGGCTTATTCTTTACATAAGCTTTTTTAACACAGACTCAGACAGCTCAAACATTGTCTTTGCTCTGTGCACTAGACTACAGGCTGTGCAGGAGCGTCTCTGAAGTCAGATACTGCAAACACTAAGGTATAAGAGTTGATGTGTTTGTTGTCCTCCAGTTCTGTGTGTGTTCTTCTCTAGAGTAACTTGGGGGGAAAAAATAGTCATATTTGGGATAACGTGTTCTTGGAAGCAGAGCTAGGAATATATGGCATTACAATTTATGTGGTTTTGTTCTCCAGTGACTTTAGGGATTGATTTTACTGTCAACATCTATTTTTGCATTATTAAATTATGTGATTATTGAAGACTACTCTTTCCCTTTTATTACAGGCTGTTATGACCAGGTTCTTTAATATTTTTAGAGAGATTACTGTGTCTGAATTAAGGTGCAAACAAGACAATATGCCAAAGTCAATAGTACAGATTTTTATTTAACAGTAAATGTGAGATGGAGATAGAAAGAAATAGGGAAGAGAAAATAGGGAAGAGAAATAGTGAGAGAGTGACAGGCAGATTATGTAGGAAAAATATCATCACTCCGTGGATTCAAGTGGTGTCCTCTTGATCATCTTCTTGTGGTCTTCTCAGTGATGAGAGTCCCAGTCTTGTCAAAGTGATGGTTGTAATTTGGAGCTATGAAAGGAAACACAGGGTGGTGAAGGAAGAAGTTCTTGAAGCCTGTGGTGGTAAGGAAAATCCTGTGTGGTGAACAAAGAAAGCCCATGTGGTGATGGAAAAGTCCATGAGGGTTTTATTATGCTTAGGCAAGGTAGAAAAACCTGTGGCAGGGAGTTTTTATAATGCATAATTTAATACTTGATCACAGGACACATCATGAGTCTTTGACACGTTCTAAGACATTACAGCTGCCTGTTATGTCAGTGCAGGTTCATCCATTACGGCTTGTCACCGGAGATGAATATTGTCATGGGTGGATGTCTGGGTGCTTCCACAGAGGGAAGTTGTCACAGCTGAGTCATTTGTGTAAGGAAAAGGAACCACTACCCTGCCTTGCAGGATTTGCCTCTTTCACTATCTTGTTTAGTACAGGCTTATAGCCTGAGGTGTTGGGTATACACACCCTCAGAACCAGGGCAGCCACTCTGCTGATTGTTTGAGCCATAAGCATTAACAGTCCTAAGGCTTTCACAGGGAAGAGTATGCAAATGAGTCTGTGGGTTATGGCCTCCTTCCAGCCTTGAATACTTCTTAGACCTGAGATGAGTAGACACCTTTTTCTTCCATGAGGAGGCTTAACTCACAGTCCAATTCCCTGAAGTCCATGAGGCATATTCAGGTGGGGAGTGGGCTTTGGTGAACTTAAAAATGCTTAAGCCATAAATTATTTCAGTGTGCAACACAGAAACATGTGCTGCAGTATGCCCAGATCCTCTCCATGTGTCTAAAACTCCTTAGAAATATCTTTTTCACAACACAGGTCTTACCCCTGCACTTTCTAAATTCATGACAGCATGTTTAGCTAATTCCCTTACCCCTTCACAACCAGATAGGTGAGTGAAAACATAATCTTAAGATGCTTAGGGACCCTGTAGACTAACCAGCAATCTAAGCACCAGAGCTAACTTTTAAGCTGTTCCTCAATAAAGTCTGTCTGTTCAGATGTTGATGTGGGAAATTCAATGTCATAAATATTCAGTATTTATTTAAAGGGCAAAAGTTGGGGAGTAGTTGAAATAGAATGATTTTAGAAGCCTCACTTTCACAGGTTAAAAATCCTAACTCTGAAGTAGTACATAATAAAGTCCCTTTTTTCAGCTCAGATACTCTTTACAATATTAAGAATGCAATGTGTGTGTGTATATATGAAAATATATTCTAATTTTCCACTATTGAAATCACCAAGTTGTCACATGTGTGTTTTAGGTTTCACTTTAGAAGAACAGTGAATACCTTTGCAACTCTAAAAGCACTCTAATAAAGATTCTAAATTGGGACTATTTCAGAGACACCACAAGTTATTGTATTGGTTTTCTTGTGTAAAAGTCTGTAGATGAATTTGAGCATTTTTGGGGAAAATAGGCAAAATAATTTTTGGAGTTGTAAAATGGACATCTGCATGCATACTGTTTTAGGTGAATAAATTAAGTAATTTTCAAAGCACTATGTCCCTAAGGATTGGTTCTATATAGATATATATATACACACGTTACTACTAATGGTACCTAATTGTTTTCTAAATTCTGGCAATACAAAGCTTCCACTGTGTAAGACACTGGAAAAGTCAATCTGAAGGGTGCTTTTTCTTCAGTTTTTGAACTTATTTTTAGTTTGTACTAATTTTTCAGTTTGGTTCTGTTTCTCAGCCACCTA
Source organism: Pithys albifrons albifrons (assembly GCF_047495875.1). Taxonomy (NCBI): domain Eukaryota; kingdom Metazoa; phylum Chordata; class Aves; order Passeriformes; family Thamnophilidae; genus Pithys; species Pithys albifrons. The sequence goes on from NC_092462.1 coordinate 40,697,802, forward strand.
CTTACTTTCAGGGAGAAAAAGACAGGGTAATTTGCATGATAAATAGGGGTAACAGCACTTCTAGAATACTCAGTACTAGTCTGTTACTGGTAGAGTACTTCTAATATGTTATGCCTAAAGGTTGCTAGAAATTCGTGATTAGTAAGGTCTGGTTATGGAATTTTGAGTGATTCAAGCAGCATAACTTTAGTAGCATCAAGAATAAGTTTGCATCATGTTTTGGTGGATTTTAATGATAGTAGTTATACAAAGCTGTCCTAAGAAAACCTAATTAGCACAAACCGTGAAACAACTATATATTTGGATATAAAGGCTTTAAAAAAACAATGATCCTATTTTCAGTAGTTGCTAATGAATAAGAAGACATACTGTGGGAAAGATTTCACTAATCATAGTTCCTTTTGTGCTTATATCTCTAGTCACTTTAGATATTTTATAATTAAAACATTCAAAGTTATTAAGTTTTGAAACTCTAGTTATGAATGTAAATTTTGTTTTAGTGGAGGGAACAGAAGATTTGTATACAAGCTCCTTGAAGTAGCACAGCAGTCCACATTTCAAGGTCAATATACTGAGAAGACAGTAATGATTTAGCAAAATATGAAAACCTGAATGTTATGTAAATGAGATTATAAAAACTGAGAATATAACAGTTCTCCCTATTTCATTACTGAGCTGACGATTTTATATTTCTTTCTCATACCTTCTTCATAGTGTAGTTGAACTGAATATTACAAGAGGATTTTTTTATTATGTCCTTAGTGTTCCATTCTTGGCAAATGTATTGTTTAATTGTTTTCTGGGGGTTTTTTGCGTAGTTTGGGATGGACTTTTAGTTCTTGGTTTTGTGGCTTGGGGTGTTTTTTGGTTTTGTTTGTTTGTTTTTCATTTTTGTTAAGAAATTGTTTTATATATTTTGAAGCAACAATATATTTTATGTAATGCATTTTTTCTTACTGGAGTTTTACTTAGTTTCTGCATACTATGACATCATTTATCTTGATCACCTATGCTACTTTGTGTCAAAAGAAAATTTAAAGAACTTATCATTTAGTGAATCTGATAATAACTGCGTATGAGGACATAAACTGAGACTAAACTAAATATGGGGAGTTAAGGCTATGTCTATGGGTGTGCGTGCATGAACATTTCCATTCAGGTGAGGCATGTGCTCATGAACCTCTTCACTTAAAACATCTCAATTTTTGTCCCAGAGCAGTCATGGAGAGCATGACTGGATTCATCATAAAGAAAACTGATCCATAAAACACTGTCTTCCAGGGGCAGTGGAAATGCACTCCAACCTCTGCCAGGCATTCACCCACAGCACTAGGCTCAACTGGCCTGGAGAAAACCCTCATGAAATGGATGTAGTGTGGGCAGGGCTTCAGCATCTGCTCTGAATGCATTCATCTTGTGTCATGCTAGGTATAGAGAGAGAAGGCCTTTTCTGTACCTCAAGGTCCCCTAGGAAGGCTACTGTGGGGTGATGGCCTTGATAAGGCCTTGATGAGTTGAGGGCTGCTTGCAGGAACCATTGTCTACCTGAAAGTGTTTATTGATGGGATTGCCGAGGAATGGAGTGTTATGGAAATGACATGGCCTTTCTTCACTGCACCCTGTGGCACCCTGCAGAGACCCAAGGAGCCACCCCTTAGGCATTTGTCTTATCAGCCCCAAAATATTGACTATAGTCACTGAACCTACCTAAAGAAAAAAAAATTTAAAAAAGGGTATAAAAAGAAACTGGGACATGAGTAAAAACGGGGGAGAAATCGTCATCGTCTCTGCAAGGGTAGCTGCAAGCAGCTGCCCTGCGTCCTCCCACCTGTTCAGACAATGTAGGGGTGAGAAACCATGTGCTTTCAATACTTTATATTTTATATCTTATACTTTATTCTCTTACAAACTTATTACTTTATACATTTTCTCTTATGCTTACAGCTACTTTGATTCTTGCTCTATAAGCACCTTATTTACTGTGTTTTGCTACTTTAATACTAATAAAGTAAGTTGCTTCATACTTTGCAACTTACTAGGTATATACCTTACTTTATATCAGTTGTGTTCCTTTGCAGTGTGCAGTTCCTTTTCAACATGTGTGCTGATGAGAAGCAGCTCGGTTCTTTCCTTTTGCTTTGCGTTACAGAGAAAGTGGTGTGCAAGCTATTTTATTGCATTATGTTACTGAGAGGGAGTCTAAATTTGTGGTTTGGGTGGTTGTGTTTCTGGTTGGTAGTTTTCTCTTGTTGGTTTCTTTTTGGGGTCTTTTGTTAACAATTAAATACAATCCTGCAGCTAAATGTTATCACTGGCAATGCAAAACCCACAGTAACTGTCACATACTTGTATTAATAAATGTTATTTCAGGAGCTGTTGTAGAGAAAGTTTTTTTTTCTTGCTATTAAGTGTGGTCTAATAGCAGAGGTCAGAGATCCTTCCAACCTGTGTGCTGTCCAGGGCTCGACAGGCTGGGTTCATAATGCTTTGATTGTTCCGACGACACTTATGGCTATTAACTTTATATTAATACAGGTGAGATGAGAAATCTTTGCATTATAATTTTAGGGCAAATGTGCTGATAGGCAGTTCTGGATGATCCTTTCACATGCCCTTCACACTCACATCTGTGTCACATTGACGGCTGTTACCCAGACCATGTGCATAGTGGAAAACTTTGAGATTTTAATTACCCAAATGCCAGGGAACAGACTGAACTGTAAAGGATAACAACAAAGGCAGGTGAAAAAGGGTGCACCACAAGACCGCTGCCTTTCAGCAGTGCAGATAGTTTTGGTAATTGTTTTACTATACTGTGCCCTAAGACTGAAGTCATCATTTGGTCTTAATTTTATATACTATCTACATTTTCCAGATTTTTTTTTTCAGTTTTTAACTTGCAATTTAATTAGTTAGCTCTAGACATTTTGTTTCCTTAGAGCTACTTGGTCACTTTGAAACTTTCTTTTTATAAAGTTGTAATGTGTGAGACAGCTGAAAGGATTATTACTTTCCAAGGGGCCTTTGAATAAACTTTTTCTTTTCAGTTTTCTAGTACGCTTTCAATGAGTTTTGTTTGGGTTTTTTGTTTGTTTTTGGTTTTGTTTTGTTGGGTTTTTTTAATTAAGAAACCCTCCATTATTTTGTCTGACCAAAAAAAAAAAGAAAAAAGACAAAACTATAAGTAATATTTATTTCATTAAAATTGAAACATTAAATGAGTCTTAATATTGTTTTACAGTAAGCTATTAAGGAAGGGTCCTGGCATTTTTTAAGGAGGTAGAGGAGAAGACAAGGGGTTTGTTGCATAGAAATAAATGAGTGAGTTAGGTTAGAAGTTAATTTACCTCTCCAGTGGACCTTATTATTTAATGTTTATAATGTGTCAGAGTATTCTGAAGACTGAAGTCTTCAAGGTCTCAGCTGACATTTACCTCACTTCTATAAATATTCATGGATGCGCCTGTTTTTATATTGCTGTCTCTCTGTCAGGAAGTGGGAGGGAATGAACCCCAAATTGGCAGGTTTTCTCATAGAAAACAATTGGAATGTATAACAGAGCAGCCTGAGATGTTTATGATACGGAGATGTTTCTGTTCACGTCAGAGCCTTAAGCAAGAAATGTTGGTCCATGGAAGGAGAGAAGATGCCAGTGTTCTTTATATACTGTCATTGGTCCTCAAGCTGTCTTCTCCATCTGAGCTGAAATAAGCAAATGAGAAGTTTTATCTCTCTGTGTTGAGTTGGAAAATGCCTACAAAAATAGTCTTGCTTGGATGTAGTTACTAGTTTTCAGGGAGCTAAAATCAGTCCAAGGAAGGTTCTAGTACAGCTATCACAAGGCAGACTTGCGTGGCCCAAAGAAGGCATGAGTTGAGGTAACAGTGGTGCTATACTTTTCGTATTGTTTGGCTTCTTGTCCTATTATTTCTTCATCAAAAAGAGTATAGTAGATTTGTCTTAAAATTGTTCAGTTGTATCATTTGGCTTTGGAAAAAAATAATAATTGAAAACTTCATGGACCAGATACTCTGCAAGTTATGTAGAGTTAATCAAAAGCAAGCCTTTCAAAAAGACAAATGCAGCTTAAAATCTGAATTTGGAAAGAACAGAAAATATAGAGGCAGAGACCTGTCTTGTCTTATTGTTTTCATAAAGAGCTATCTTACTGAGGAGCAATGATTTAACTCATCTTGAATATTGTGGTAAACTGTCTTTAAGGATATGGTTGCTATTCTCTGTAAGGCTACTATCCTAAAGCTGCCACCTTCAGGCACTGTGTGTCCCTTATACAAATGAAATATGAGGTTGCAACGCAAACATTGTTGATGTCCCTGCTCATTGCAGGAAGGTGGACTAGATGATCTTTAAAATTGCTTCTAATCCAAACTGTTCATGATTTTCAACATGTCATTATTTCATCAGCCCTGCAGAGTCAAAAATTTAAGTGTGGTCAGTTCTGTTTGGTGAAAGGAGGATGAAATGTACTGGGGTTTTTTTCATAAATATTAAGATATAGGTTTAAAAGTAAATAGATTTAAAAGCTAGTTCAGGTGCTTATCTTGGTCTTCATTGTCCCTGGCAATTCACCAAATATTTGAAACATGGGAAAACTAGAAACAGTTTTACATAGTATTTATGACTGAGTAGCATAAAGCTTAGTATAAAATGTTTTTACACCTCTGTATGTGAAACTTGAGAGTTTGCTGCTTTTTGCTTTGTGTCTTTATGTTGTTGTTGGGGGGGGATTTTTTTGGAACTTGAGGGTTTTGTTCTTTTCGTTCAGTTTTGTGTGGAGTTCAAGAAAATCTGTCTTATTGTGAAGCAAGGAGACATCCCACAGCTCTTATAAAATATTGTTTAATTAGTATATTTAAATAATACTTCATTGCTCTCCACCCCACATATACATATTTCTGGAATGTCATTTTTTTCAGGAATGTACCAAGTCTGATAGTTGCATAAAAAACTTCAAGATGAAAGATTAAGGTTTGGCGAAGTTTATAAGCATTTGGAGAAAAAAAATTAAAACCCAGATTTGCCCAGTCTTGAAGCAGAGGGTGCATGATAAATGAAATGGCATCATAATCTTCTAGGAGTTATATGTATGCACATATATGTACTTCATAATAAATTAGAAAATAACAATCAGATGGTTGAATTAAAAGGTATACCTTAATTACAATAGTTTCATTTATTATGTATTTAGTAATCTTTCTATAACTCCCATCATAAAAAGCAATTTCTTTATTAAATGCAAAACCGCTACTTTAAATGTATTTGAATGAGCTAACCTAGATTTGACAATAAAATACTTAAGCAAGTACAAATAAACTGTAAGTCTGGCGATTACTAATGTGGCTTGAAAGTTTCCAATTCCAACTTTTCATCTGACGTGCCTGTTCACATTAGTTTTTATTTAATTCTCTTATCTCACTTTAGTATCCTGTTTTTTATCAATGTTATTTCACTAGAAGTTCACAAAAAACAGTAGCTTTGCAAAGGAAATGGAGGACATTCTTCTTCATTATTATCATTATTATCATATTGCAAGACTGTGATATTGTTCTTCATAAATCATAGCAGATATACACCACCCTTGACTGTTTTACTGATTTGAGTGGTGATTTTTATTTGTTTTTATCTTTATTGTTCTCTGACACAAGTAATAATAAAAAAACACATGAAAGCGTCTCTACCCAGCCTTCTCCAGCCACTTTGTGACTCTTCACATTTTCAGTTCCTGATAAGTTTCATTAAGATATTTTGGTCCCAGTGCCCCTGTTCTACTTCACGGCTCAGTGTAGTATTTTAAAATGCTTTGAGTTTTTCCATTTCTGTGTAATTTCTGATCATTGAATACAAGTGGAGTCATATTGCCCCCAACAGGGAAAACACAGAACATAATTTTATTCCGTTATTTCAAAGCTAAAGCACAGTGTTGGATTCAAGTAATGTGCATTAACAAATATATATTTGTATATATATGTGGAATATATAAATGTAACATATAAACAATTAATCTGAACTTTAAATGTTTAAATAAGAAAATTCATTCTTCCCTTATGTTTTTGAAACTTTTCTTGATCAGTATGCACAGCAGAAAAAATAATTTATTTTGCATTCTAAAATCTGTTTTCAAGGTTGGTTAAAATGTTTTTGGAGGGTTTTTTTAAGACTTGATTTGATAAAATTTTCTTAGGTATATACAAAATCCCTTTTTGTCATGGTGCCAGAGTATTTTCAACAGATTAAAAATATATATATATAATATTGGGCTTTCTTTTAGTAAAATAATTTGTTGTATTAGAAGGAAGTAAAAATATTTTTGTAGGGTGTCATTTAGTAAAGAACAGTGAAGGTGACTGGTTTGGTTAAAAAACAAAAGTTAAAAAGTTCACCTAGATAAGTACTCTTATACCACTTAATCACATAGAAATTTGCCTCATTTTCAATCTTAATAAGAAAGTTGATGCCAAATATGACAATGTCACTTTATAAAGTTTATTAAAGCTTGTGTACCTTCTTTGGACTTGAAATATATTTAAAATGCTTGACATCTGATAAGATATTTGAGATTAAACACTTCTTTCTATTAAAATTAAAATAGATGCATCTGTAAGTAAGACTTCTTAATTCTTCTTATATAGTAGCCTGGATCTAAAAACTTAAAGTATAGGTGACTGGACTGAAAAATTGGTGTGCTTCATGTCAGGGTGATGATTTTTGTCTCGCTTGTGTTGACAGAGAGGAACAGTTTATTCACTTCTGAGAAGCTGGCTAAAGAAGCCTGCTGATTTTGCACGTTTAAGAATCTGATGACACTTTGTTTCAGACTGCCTATAGCCACTGTGATTTAGTAGGTACTTCAAAGTTAGTACAGTGTCGGGATTTGTGCCTGGCTATGTCTCTTACCACTTCGTTGCTCTAAGCCTTGGAAAAAGAAATCATGGTTTGAACATGGGCTCTTGGTGTGCTGTGGGCCTGAAAACTTCTTGTAGATATAACTACTCATGCATTACTGCTGAGCAATTTATGCATGCACTCTTCCATTTTATCATGGCATGTGGTCAGCTGGAATACATGCTCAGACCAAACACCTGGTTTTCCCTGAAAAAAAAAGCCTAATCCACGTTGTGTTCAGCTAGGATTTGGTGCAGTAGGTTTATATTGGGCATTTTCAGTAAGTACAAGTAATATATTCTGAATCCCTGTCTCTCAAGATCTCAGTAGCTTTTTAAACTCTTGTCAAAATCAGGAACTTGAATTGTTTCATGCAAGAGTTAAAAGAATGTGATTGGAGAGATGTGAAGCTGGAATGGCCTGTTTCTGTGGCTAATCCAGGTGAAGAATTAATTGCAGAATTTAGAGTAGCCTGTCAAATTGCACTGCAACAAATTATGGAAAATATGGGAATCAGGTAATTTGCAAGTTGTGATTTGTGCACAAAAGAATAATTGAATGGCAAGACTGTAGCAGATTTTCTGCAAAATAATTGGCAAGGAACTCAGTTTCCATAATTTTGTTTTTGTTGTTCAAAGAGCTAGGACCTAATTTCACCTTATACTTGGTACTTGCCAGCATAAAAGTACTTGAACTTGTGTCTGTTAGTATTCTTTTGAACTTGTGTTTTGTGAAACAATAAGAATACACATTTAAAAGAGAAAATTGTCTTACAGAAGAGAATATTTAAATTTTATTTATCCTGTCTATGATTGTATTGCTTGGGCTGGAAGGTGAAGCGCTTACCTACACGTGAATTGAGCAAGCTCCACTGCTAATATAAAAGACACTGATTTTTCCAAGTTTATAACAGCCACAAAGAACCAAATTATACACAGACTGTTACAGTTAGGTGCGACTTACTGTAAACCTTAATTTTTACAGTTACTGACTAAGCATAGATTTCAAGGAAGTTTAACTATAGACAATATGAAATTGCAAATACAAACTGTCTCTTTGCAAATACAATAAGCAAAAATACATTAGAGAATCTGGAACTGCAAGTCGGAAAATTTTTAACCTTGTACTTGTCCAATATTTTTAATAGCACCTGGGAATGGTAGAAACATTGAGAAAGCCTCCAAGATTTAGATGAATTTTACTGATTTATACATGATAAAAGAAAAACAGAAAACTCAATTTCAATTGTGGTATTTTTCTGTCATCTAAAATAGGTAGAAAAAAGTAAACCTAAATAAAACAAGTGTAAATAGGCCTAATAAATAGTCCTAATAGATACATTGTGCTGAACAGCTGAGCCTTTCTATTTGAGCTATTGTCATCATGTATCAATTATTTGATCAGAGTTTCTGAAATACAGAAAATCTTATTTCCTAATACAGCTCTAAGGATAGTATGACATTCTGTTAATTTCAGAGTAAAGGAGGGGACTCACTCTATGCTGCATGATATCTAAAATACGTTGCACAAAACTGGAGGAGAAGTTAACACCCATTTCCAAAATGTTAGTCTAGAAAAGGCACTGATTTGTAAATATGCACACAGTATAGGGCATTTTACATGGAAGCTTAATCACTGAAATGTTGTGGGTAACGTTTCTCAGATTTTTGAGACACTAAAATTTAGCAGAAAAACAAGAGTTACTGGTATGCTGAGTTACTGAGTTATAAGAAGAGTCAATAATTCTAATTGAGTTTCAGAAAATAAAAAAAAAACACAACAGGAAGCTAAAAACATTTCTCATGGAGATTACTGTCATGCATAAAAGTGAACACAATTGATTGAAATGTGTTTATCCTAAATTCATAGATGGTATAGTTGACCTCTCTCTCTCAGCATCTGCTCTAAATACGATTGCAAACGTGCAAGAGGCTGTTATGTGACCCTGCGAAGGCTTTGAACTTTATTCTTTACTTGGAACTGAAGAAGAAAATTGGAGAAAATACTGGATAAGGAAAACAGCTCAGGTCAGATTTTTGCATACAAATCTGACATACTGTATTTAAATCAAATACTTGATGCTTTATGATTTTTTTTCTCAAGCGTGGTTTTGTTGCCATGCTTGTAAATACTTTTGTTCAGAAATTAAATGTCTGGAAGTGAGAAGTAATGCAACTTCAGTTAGCATACTTGAAATTCCAAAAAACATGCAGAACCTTAATGTCTGCAAGAATGGTGATGTACTGCAATTCACAGTTATTAAAATATTAAAAATAATTTTGATAATCACTTTGGTAAACTAATAATTAGACAAGAACATATTTTAACAATACTTTGAAAGTGATGACTGTGCAAGACAAGGTCCTGTACCTTCTGGATTGGCTGATTCTGTTACATTCCCTTAGCACCAATCTTTGCAATTCCTTGATCTTTCAAATGTTTAAAACAACAAACCACCCAAACCCTATGAAAGTTTTAGAGATGCCCCATATTTTTAAAACCATAAAAAAGCCCCCAAATGGACAAGCCTTAACAACCCTCTGTTTTCTATTCTTGGAAAGCTAGCCAAAGGTATTATTTATCTATCAGTAAGCATTCTAAGAATTTTAACTTCCATTTTTTGTATGATAAATAATTATATTTGTAAGTTTTCCTTGTCATGAATGCTAAGCAAGGAATCAGATTTTTTGCCAGCCTGATCCTCCCACGTGGCTGTTTGTCACTTATGCTATGAGGCCCCTTACTGAATGGTAGACACTCTAGTTGGGTGGGGCAGAGAATTCTACATAAACCTTCAGTGTCTCCTGTGCAAATCCTTAAGGAAAAAAAAAAGATAAAATATAAAAAGCAGGGTTTCATGGCTTGCTTTTGCAGAAACTTTGAGCAGTATTATTGTAAAAGTATTTATGTAAAATTAAATCTCAGATAAAAAGGAAATTCTTGCCTTTCCTTACCAAGTTATGTGCAGTTTTAATGACACTCTGCATTAGTGGCGGTTAAATATAATCTAGAAATTACTTCTCCTTCAAAGTTAATTTTTAATAAGTTTTTCTTGCTTAACTTGTGTAACTATTATTCGACAGAAATCTAATATATTGGCACATTGTGCCTTGTGGTATCCTGAAATGAAATGAGAGGACAAAATACTCAAGCATATATTATTTACTGTGAATCAATGATTTTTATATGAAAAAAAAGTTGTCTTAAGTTCTCCATTCTGTTCATTCCCCCAGGCAAAGATCTATTGAAAAGCAGAATAGTTCTCTTGATTTTTTTTTTAAATGCAATTTCTTGACTGTTACTTGGAACTATAGATTCTGACTATTTCTAAGACCTTAGAGGCTTAATTTAACAGAGAAGGATTTTAAAGTTTTATGGGTATCATAACAATATTCACAGATAAAGTTCAATATACTGTCCAGGTTTTTTTGAATAGGATAGAAGGATAAAACATTGCTAGTAGTGAGAGACCAGTTTTAAATGTCTAAATGAGCATCATCCTAAAATATTAGCTTGACATTCACCACTCACTTGCAAAATATGGATCAAATTTAAACAGTGGTTTTAACAGTAATAAGAATTGTATAATGAAGGGCCAAAGTTTAGCTATATGTAGTAATATGTTTTCTTTATTTTTTTTCTTCCTCTCATACCTCTCTTCATACCTCTAATAGCTTCTCTCTGCCACCATTTCTGGTAAAGATTAGGGGAAAATAGATACTTCTAAAATATATTTTCCAAAAGAAATTGTACAGTTATTGCACCCCTCTGTTATATCAAGAGAACAGAAGAAAAACCTGATGTACTTAAATTGGTGCTGAAGCTACTTAATCAATTCTAATTTTATTTGGGTCAGAACGATGAGAATGCCCTGTGGAGGAAGCTGCATTTGTGAATCCTCTGTACCCAGTGGAAAACTCACACCATAAGAAACTCAGGAGTAATGTGCTTATGGAGGGAGAAAATAAAATGAAACAAAAATTGTTGCTGAATTCAGCAAAGAAAACATTGAGTTACATCAAAACATCGTGGTTTTATTCCACATTAAGTCAGTTGTCTCATAGGGATAGACTGAAACTTCGGGTTTGCTGATACAGTTGTCTATATGTGGAGAAAGAGACATGATGCAGAGGTATTTTAATGAACATATAATATAGGTAGTGGGTTAGACAAGACACTTAAGCCCATGTTTCAGGATTTTTCTTGTAGTGAAAAGACTGCATAGAGAAAATGCTTATCCTGAGAACAGATACCCCAAAGTACCAGCTTTTTCCTGGTAATCTAAGTAAATCAATGCTTAACCAAAGTTAGAATTGGTTCTTCCAGCACAGCAGTGTTTTTATATGGCCTGGGTTTTTTCCTTGTATCCAAGCAAGTCATTATCTTTCTTTTCTAAACTTTTAGGAAGCTATTTGATTTGTTTTTGCTTTCACTACACTTTTGAAATATTGTTTAAGGATGGAGTTAGATCTGTGTTATAATGTAAAAGATCTTTAATGACCATGTGTTTTGCATGCTATTTTAAATTGCTCAAGTAGAATATCAGTAAAAATTTATAAAATATTTTCCCTTAACCGTATTTCACAGCAGTGGTAGTTTGCCTGATTAAGAGATTAATCTCTGAGAAAAACATATTTGATGAGAATGAGCTCCAAATGCTTAGTCGTACCAAGCAGATTATTTTTCATGTGATGGAGGTGGTTCTAATTATTTGTCCTTACTTTGGTTGCTGTATTGTATATTACTTTTTTGATTGCTGCATTATTGGCAAAATGTGCTGCTGTGGTGCAAAAAGAAATTTACGTTTTCATAGAGAGGAGCAGAGATGCAGACCAAATGGAAGTTACATGCTAGTTCCTGAAATGAAAGAGTCTACAGACAGGGTGACACATACACATTGAGAATTTTAAATCATCTTGCAAAATACTGTGACATCTAGAACAAAATTTCAGCCTTTTTAATGCAGAAAACTTGCTATGACTTCATTTTTTTCCACTATCAGTATCTAGATACTTTCTTACATTGCCAGTTGTTTGTTTTAATACAACCAAATAGAATGCTTCACTTGGGGTGTTTTTAAAGCCACAATATTGTTCACAATGGATGGTGTGTGTCACTGATAGCCCAGGGAAGCCTGAAAAGTAGCCTGTAGGGCTCCCAGGTCTCTGGACCAAAACTAGCTTGTTGGTTTTCAGGCAAAGAGGCTTCCCTAACACTGTGTGGCATCAAATTAATAACCATAACTTATATTTGCCCTAGGAGAAGCTCTGGTAGAATTTATTTTAACCTGCATGATCTTTTATTTCCTGGGGATAATATATGTAAAGAAAACAGCTCTTCCTCCTTTGGAGGCAGATTTTTAACTTAATCCAAGGAAGTAGTCTCTCTTTTTCTTAGATCTTCTGCATGGTGGGAACTCCTAAAGGAAAAATGTTTCTTTTCTTACAATATCCCTTCAGTCTGAACTCCAGCGGAAACCAAACAAAAGTTATCTTCTGATTTATATAATAACATGTCATGGAACATCCTGTGAGAGCAGGATTTATATGAAGGAAGTTAATGTTAAAACAGTATTTTACAGACTGTGTGTGTGTGGTTAAGTGGTAGGAGCAGCATGAGAAGTATTTGTTGAGATACTGTTTCCCTGCACCAAAACCAAAGAGTTGTGTCCTCACCGCCCTATGACTATGCTAATTAAAAATAAGAATATGTTTCCAGATGTGTTGAGGGGAAAGAACACAGAGAAGAGCTTGGGAAATGTGACATTAAGAGTATCAGGTTGTGCTGTGTTGTCTAAGTAAAAATCCTTGCTGGATCTATCACTTGTACTGCAATACAGTCTCTATAGAGTAGTCAGAAACCTTCATATTTTGTAAGAAATGTAGTTCCCTGCCTAATGTGATTACCTAATGTTGAGAAGTGGACTGTTCTTACATTACAACACTCAAATACTGAAAACCATTGTATCCAGTCTCTCGAAACAGTGGGGTCTATATTACTTACTCTAGTAGCAGGAAAGCTTTATAAAACAGAGCTGTGGAAAATTCATTGCTCTGGTAATAGGCCCAATGTGTGCAGCTTTGTGCCAAATGAGGGGGTGTGAGGATGTGTTTGTGTATCTCACTGGTGGTTGAGGCATTCATCTTGTCTGTCCTTCCTTTATCCTTGATTATTTTTCATTCTTAATGTTCTGTACTGTTTGTGATGGTTGAAGGTGTTGTTTTTTTAACTTGATCACTATTTTATATCAAACACTGTTTCCCATAGAATATACTGAGACTAATATAATTAGCTGAAACTTAACCTCAAAAGCTTGATGAGGAAGAGACCATGTTTTTCTAGTGGTGCCTGTGTAGTTCTGCATTTAAAAAATGCCTCTTTTTTTTACCCCCTGCCCCTTTCAGATTTTCTCTCCATTTTTATTCGTTTTATTCTTCCCCCAAAGCAAGACTAGTGATTACTTGTTTTAAAAACAGCAGAAAACATATAGTTATGTATTGCTTGCTGTGATCATGTTCTTGATATCGCATGCTTATGACATAGCAAGAGTATTAAAAGTGTAAGTCAATGTATACACTAAGTCAATTCTCTATGCATAAAAGGAATCTAAATTAAAATGACAGCTTGTACACTCAGCACAGCATGTGACAAGTTGAATGGTAAATAAAGCCTTGTAAAGAAACCCAATTAACTTCAGGTCTGCAAATTTGTTGAAGCAGTTGATCTGGCAAACAAAGTTGCTGTCCCATTTTTGGAAAATAAGAGATTAATCAGAAAATTGCCCAGCTTGTTACCTCTGATCATTTTTAAGGGAAAAAAAAGGTTGTACTGTTACTCAAAGAAACTGGTCTGTATATTTGAATTTGTCATGCTTTTCAGAGAGTTTCAGACTAAAAGATAATGAAGCTTCTCTTAATTGACTTAGGATGAATACTTAAGAGTTTCTAGCTAATCCTTCATTCCTTGAAATTAATTCTTAAATTAGAAGGGCAATGTCTAGACCTTCCTGTTCATTGAGGCATAGCAATGAGCATTTGGGATGAAACTCCTTTTTTATACAGTAAATGCCTACATATGTGGTCTGCAATCACTTAAATTTATTTTTTGTTTTGAACTTCAGCTGTTTCTGTTTGCTTGACAGAGCACAAGCACACCATAAGTACAGTATCTGAAGCCTTCCTCTCACTTATTACTGTAACTGACTTTGCAATTGCTTTTCCTTTTGGGAATTCTTCTTCAAAGAGGTGTAAATATTTATTCAAAGAGTGATCTCGTATGTCACATCTTTCTGTGGATACATAACAGTAAGAAATTTGTTACTCTTCTCAATAGGTCATGATTCAACTTGAAAATTAGCCTAAGAGGCTGGGAGAGGAAGACTTTATATCTTTTAGAAATGCATTAATTATTTGGTGAAAATCTACTTACGTATTTCAATAGTATTACAAAGCACATATTTATATTTGTTTGTGGTAGCACCTGAAAATGTCTGTGTTTTCAAGTTTCTGCAATGTATAAATCTTTTTATTCTATTTAAATACAAGATGATGATGTGTTCTAATAAAAAAAACTGTCTGAGAGATGCAAATTGGTTGCAGATATTAAGCCGTGTACTGTTACTGATGGTAATTAGTACCAGAAATGTTTTTCCTTAATGTTTTTGAAATATTATATAACAGCTTCTGACTTGATGAACCCCATGGCATAACAATATCAGGCACACATTACACATTAAGTGTAGACATAATTTCCACTTTGTGGGGGGTTTTTTGTAGTTTAAAAATTATGGGGTTTATATATGTCACACAGACTATTTTCTTAAAGCGTTTTTTGATTTTAAACTGCCCTGAGTAACAAAGCTTATGGAGGATGAGAATGAATATGCACAGGAAAGCCTGAAAAATTCTACACTACTGAAAATAAAACCACAAAACCCCCACCAAAATCTACACACAAGCATAAACCCACAACCTCAATATATAATGTCTATGTAGTAGTGGGTTAAGGTAAGCAACATTAAGGTATATGATGCTTAAAATGAAATAAATAAAAACCCGGATTTGTGTTTTTTTAACTTCAACCTTGTTTTCAAATACAAAATTGTAAGACCGATTATGACAAATTATCTGGAAAATTATCTGACTGAGGGCTGAGAATAAATGCAACATTCAAAGTATTGCAGTTATGCACAGCTGCATCATGTTAAAATGCTCTGTGACAATGTGCTTTCGATTTTATGCATCTTACAAATTTCTTTGCTTTCCTGTTACGGACAAATACTAATAATAGGTAGCCCATGAGAGGTTAAACGTTGATGTGCAATTGTCAAGAAAAAACCCTGTTGTACAGGATATACTCTAATAAGTGGTCAGTGCTCCCCTTCATTTGGCTATTAGGTATTTTGGTACTTAGTGTTATTCAGCAAAATAAGTTGGTGGGGTTTTGTTTGGGTTTGTTTGTTTGTTTTCTGATGCTCTTTAGAATTACCAAGTGGTCAAACATTTCAGTATGTAGTTATGAAAAAGATTGTTTTATTCTTAATATTAACCCTAATTCAAATAGTTACCATACATCTCTCCACTGCCCTTGCCCTTTTTACTTTAAATTTTCAACTTTGGAGTGTCTGCTCTTCAAGAGTCCTATATCATCCTGTGTCCGGAAGTGATTGCAATGAGACATCATTTCTGAAATAGAGAGCTACCACACTAGGAGTAATACCAGCCCATTTCAAATGTTTTTCTTTTAAATTAAATTTTTAAAACACTAGCCGGGGGGGAAGTATAAATATTCCTCCATGGTTCAACAACAGAAAGGCACAGAAACAGAAACTGAAGCCCTAAATTTCTGCCATTGGCTTGCTCTGCTGCTATTTTCGTGTATGTCAGCAGGTGGCGATGAAATGCAGTGCAGTAGCTGGGCGAAAGTCACCCGAATGAAACGAAACGGGAAAAAAAATGCTTAAAGAATTTATTTTGCTTTCTGGGCTGTAGGAGGCTTTGTTCTTCAGAGCATCCTTAGGTTATGTTACAAAACTAGTTTTATTTCTATTTTATTAGCAAATTGTAATTGCTATCATGCACTGGTTTTGTGACAAATGTGACAGGAGACATACAGGAAACCTGGGTGAAAAATGAAAGGGGTATATGGGTTCGTGAACAGAAGAGATAAAGTAATAGGGACCGTGAACTCATTCCCGTGATGCTTCCCACAAATCCATTAAGAAATTGTACCAGAAAACCATCAACACTATTCCTTCCCAGACTAAGGAAGGATGTACACAGTAAAAATGACAGAATAACTGTGCCATCTAGGGATTAATTTTCTTACTGCTGTCGCTACTCTTCCTCTGAGTGTGGGCAGCTCTTAAAAAGTGAGGAAAGTGAGCAATGTTTTTGAAATCGTTTTGCCAATAAGTAATACTCCTGCCTTATTTGCTATTCTTAATGATATATGCTGAAAAGTGTCAGTTCCATTTTAGAAAAGGATGAGGACCCTAATTTCTTCTAAATCTTGTCTTTAATTCTTTCTGTAGTCCTACTCTTTCAAACCTTGTATGAGGTTAATGGAAAAAACCAAATAAGACAAAAGGAGATAAAGTCTTTCCTCTTTTTGCCCCTCTACAATTTTTTTATGTTCCGTAGTATTACAGGGGAGTATTTTATTTAGTGTCAAGAGTGTGATGATCTTGTGTTGGGCAATAGAAACAGTGGTGAGAATTGAATGGTATCTAAGCTTTAATGGTAGGAACATCAATGTAAATATCATTATTTGGGGGCTATTTCTGATAAAATCATAAATGAAGCTGTAAGATTATTGTCCTAAATGTAAAACATAGGTAATTTATGATTGGCATAAATTAATATCTGTAAAAGTTCTTTCTTTGTACTGAGATTCATTGCATTTTGCTATAGCTGTTACATGGTTTATTTGCTTCAAGTGCATTGCTTACAAATGAGCAGGTCTGTTGGTTGTGGAGATTGTGGCTTGCTCATTAGTCAATGCAAGCCTGGAAGTGCATGTGTTTACCTATTTTTATGTCCTGTTTTTCAAGTAATGGCAGTCTCAAAGTGTAGAAGACAACAGGTGGCCTTTACTGAGAATGCAGACAAAACTTTTGAGCTGGTTTGCATTGGCCCAGCAAATGATCCTAGGTCCTTCACTGTTTCAGCAGTTTTAGCCTCACTCAGTCTGCCTTGGATCCTCATTCTTGGAGTGTGGTAGCCAATAGACATCAAATTGCCAACACTTTTTGAAAGGAAAGGAATTCTCCAGAAATGAAGATGACTTTGTAAAACCTGATGAAGAAACCACTTTTGCACATAGTTCATTTTCTCCCAGTAAAGAGGCCTCTACAATCTACTTACCTGGCATGAAATATAATTTAAAAGTGATAGTTTTTTAATAGTATTTAAAATTAGATCCCTCTTTTCCTTTATTCTGATACAGATTTTCTGTGGAGCTTTTCCAGACTTTTATTAGTCAGCAGCTGACCAAACTGCTCTTGGATACCAGTAGATGGCCACAGCCTGACACTTCATGTCACTTGGTTTGCTAAGAAATCTTCTGCAGTATTTGTGAATACATGCTTTTCTTAAACCAATAAAGACACAAATAATACAGAAATAAGCTTTTTTTTCAAACATTTTTCAGTTTTGTTTTCAGTGGCAGTTGGGGATAATATGAACCATCAGAGAAAAATGTCTGCATAGAAAACAAAGCTTTATTTGAAGAGATCTGAAGATGAGAAAGCTATTAAGTGAAGATGAAGAAGTATTAGGCATCTGTAATTAAAATAAAATAATGCAGAATTTTAAAGAAGCTCCATAATTTATGGTTCCTCATAAAAAATCCACAAAAAAAACAAAAAGCAAAAATAAAAAAAAAACAACCCCAAACTATAACATTGTTATATGCAAGCTTTTGTTTAACTTCTGATTCATTCTAGTAAATAGTTGAAGGACTGTGTATTAGCTCTCAATTATTATATCAATTACTATGTCATATTTGGAAAGGAACTGAACACACCAATGTCAGAAGAAATTTTACACCGTATCTTATACTTTAAAGAATTGTTAAAAACCCAGCTGCACATTAACCACACTTCTTATGAAACACGTGTTATCTACTTTAGCACTCTTGACCTTATCATATGGTAATTTTCTAGCTTTTAAGAAGTAATTGTTGAGGTTTTCAGAGGTACTCCCAGTTTCTTCCTAAGGTACTTTTGCTGTCTTAAGTAGTTTTAAAATTATTTACCTCTAGTACTTTCCCTTTATATTTTATATGTTGATTGCTTACCAAATTCTTGCCTTGATGCCTTGATGTATGAATAGTAAACAAAGATATAAAAAGCTTTAAACTTAATTTCTGTCAGTTTCTAAATTCAGACTATTTCTTATGAAAAATATGAATTTCTTTATCTTTACTACATAGTTAAAAATTAAAGATTTAAATTAAAGACTTAAGGAAATTAAAAATAACTCAAATACTCTACTAAGCATATCTTGAAAAAGCTTTGGGTTACTAGTGGTTTTCTTGAAAATTATTCTTCTGTTTACTTGAATGATTTATATATAAATTGTTTCCTAGAAATAAAGAAAATGCATATTTCTTTTTTTATGTTCTACCAAGGATTAGCTCTGGGCTTAATGGTTTTTAAGGTTTTCAGAAATTTGAAGAAGGCATCTCAGCCTTTAATAAAACAACAAAAACACAAAAACAACAACAAAGTCTTCATTGAAGTGATTCAGAGTTAGGGTTTTAACATATTTTAGTGTTCCTATTACTGCTTTCTTGCAAATCTTTGTCTGTAAAGCTTTGAACTTGAACTCTCCCATTGGAGAGCAATATTTTCAGTTATCCCAGTCCCTTGCATGGCAACATTTTCAGTGAGCCCAGTTAAAACCTTGTAATCATAAAATGGTATAGGTTGAAAGGGACCTGTGGATGCCATTGGGAGATAAGGGTTACAAGAGGAAAAATGGTAAGGATGATGGTCAGTTTTCTCAAGTGACCTTGCAACTGTGAATGCCAAGGCCTTAAGAATAACAGTGTGGGGAAACCCCAGATATTATGACTACTAGTATTTATCCTCTGCCTGGAGAAGTAAAATCTCTGTGTAGAGATAACGCATTTGAAGAGACTTGGAGACACTGTGATGGCCATGCTTGAGCTTCCAGTTTTGGGAGAGAGGTCAAAGCTCAGAGATCATAGGAAATATCACAGAATGCTAAACTATGCGTAACAAGGCCCTTGATAAAATGGATGCCTGCAAAGCAGACCCATCACCCACTAGGATGGACTAAGTGAAATGGTGCTGGCCTTCCTCTCACTTGTGTGTCTCTGCCTGGGTGTTGTTTTGGGATCCTTTAGTCAGTGAGGTAGTGAAATAAATTCACTCTGAATTTCAGCTGTGGTTTTTGGGGCTGTTCTGGCTGCCTGCCTTTGTTGACCCACACAGGTGCCCTGTAGTGTAACCTTATACTCAGAGCCAATTGTGGCAGGTTGCTCAGGGCTTTGCACAATTGGATTTTTGAGTGTCTTCAGGGATGGATGTTGCAGTCATTTTTATATCCCCTGTTCCATTACTAACTGCACTCCCTGTAAATAAGCTTTTTCCTTTATTGAGTTAACATTTCCCCATGTTCTAACATATCTCCATAGCCTCTTGAACTTCTGCTATGCATTTCTGAGAAGCACTTCACTTAATCTTCCCGATGAAGTTGTTAACATCAATAAGTTTTCTCTTTGGATTAGTTGTAAGTTTGATCAGCTTTATTTCTCTGAATTCCTTTGCATGTTGTGCCTTTGACTGTCTTGGCAGCTTCTGGTTGCGCTGCCTACATTAAGTTATCTTACACTGATGAGTCCAAAACTGGTCACTGTACGCACTTAATAACGAATGTGAAAAGAGTGAGCTTATTTAAGAAACTAACAAACAAACCCCCAACTGACAAAATCACGGTTTAAAATAACAGAAAGCAAGAACCACTCCCATGCATTTCATAAGGACCAGTGGATTAGAGTAAATGATGCTTCATTAAGGTTAGGAGTTCTGTGGGAAAATATCATTTGGATGATAAATCTGATACAGATTTAAAGTGATCTCTGAGCAATTCAAGACAGGTAATAAGAAAGATTAGAAAGTCTCACTATGGAGTATGGTTTTAATTTCCTCTTTATCTAGCTTTAACTTCCAGCCATTGAACTTGGTGTGGTGTATTCCTTCTATTACAAGAGGTTTTGACCACTTTAGTCAGTGTTTTGACATTTGTCAAAATGCTTTCAAATTGTCCAATACAATTTTCAGAACTGCAGGTAAAAGCTTTTTTTAAAAATATAGTTTAATTCTGTTACCTAGCAGTTCAGATTGGAATTAAAGTTAGGACATGACCAATAGAAGATTTCACTCAACATGTCATTATTATTCACTCTTACAGGTGAAATTGGCAGGCGTGACTTGCAAAGGTTGTTTTCATAATTTCTCTTCAGTTGCTACTTACAGTATTACTATCCATTCTTTTCCTGGGGCAAATAATTGTGATTGATCTGAGTTCCTCTATCTAAACTATATCCTATTCCCAAAGACTTTTTCTTAATAATGTCCTTTCTCGCAGTGTACTTGAACCACTCATGATAATCTGTCTTCCCAACTTTTGCACCTTCCGTTTCTCATGCGTGTGGCAAATGTGATTATTCCTCTGCATGTAGCCCTTTGCAATAATGTATTTTTCCTGCCAACTGTTTCTTAACTTTACTTTACAACTCTGGTTCATCAACTGGCTTCTACTTGAAGCTAATTCCCCTTTCATCGTTATACACTCCATGGAATCAATGCACACAAATGATTGTTTTGCGATATTGGTATTTTTGTTGCTTTCTCTTCTTTTTCCTTTAAGGGATTTTCTTGAATAGAATTTTCTATATAAGCTGCTCTATTGCTGCTCCTTAGAGTCCTCTTTCAAAACTTGGGTTTGGAATACTTAAAGAAACATGATAGTTGTTAGCTGTGTGTCTGTTAAAATCCATCCAACAGGAGGTAAAAAAAGCTCTCAGTGGGAAGTGGCTAGAGGTTATGCATACCTACAGCTCTAGGTTATGAAGCAGAATTTCCTCTTCCTTTTAATCTTACCCAAGAGCTACACATCCTAAATGACAGCAGAGTATTTAGAATGTCTCATTGCTTCTTGCACTTCTGGGCAGAAGGAAACTACTGCAAAGAAGAGTTTGGGAATAACTCCATTCATCTTTCTTTGGAGAAAATATCTTTTTCCTATTGACTGTAGGGGAAGTCAAGGTAAACCACCTGTCCAAGTGGGGTGCTAAAGATATTATGACGTGTTCTCCAGGTTTAGTACTGATCTTTATAATGTTTTATGTATGATCTTTTAGCATTATGCCATAAAGTTTCTGATCCAAAAGTGATTTTTTAAAACAAAATTATCTACAAACAGTGCTTATACAAGCTTATAAAGTCATTGGCTCTGTTTATATCAGTATTTCTAAGCTCAGTCAATTCTTACAGTGTGACAAGGAGAAAACTAGAGCCATCCTGCCCATCTGATTTACTTGAATTGCTCATTAAATTTTAGAAACAGTTTTGTAAAATGTCCAGGTATTTAGTGTAAAATTATATACTGGAAAAGTGGTGTTTTTTTAAGTTTAAAGTGACATTTGTATTTAATGTTATTTTACAATGATGTGGGCTTTACAGAATGTGATTAAAGCAATTCACTGAAGGTATGGTCTGTTTTATGGAGGTATCCTGTTGACCATAAAGGCCTAAGAAACAGGATTAGTGTGTTTCAGATATTAATGTCTGAAAAATTCTTCATTGTAGCATGCTAGGTTTTTGGCTGCAGTGGTAATTTTCCCAAGAGACACTGTCTGCTAAATGCTCTGGATGTAAAGGTTGCAACTATGTTTCAAATTGTTTCCTAATCTTTTTGCAATTTTTATAACTGTCTATTGCAAAGAAAAATGTCCAAGTGGTAGTGTAGATAAGAAATATTCTCTCATGTTCTTCAGATCCCTGAATCTTCTCCATGAGCATAATTGTGTTTTCTGGTGGTTTTGTTCCTTATTTAAGTGGATTATTCACTTTCAGAAAAACAAACAAAAATGTCCAAAACCATCACCGCGACCCCCGAAAGCCATACATAGTTATCACATTTAGCCAAACACAGTAAAATGTATTTAATTTAATTGCATGTAATAAGGGAACTTCTAGACAAATACTGTCCCACAGTTGATCAAAATTAATTGAAAATTATGTCTATAAATAAAATCAGAACTTCAACTTTTGCTGCATGTGAACTGTGATTATTTTTGGAAATTGGCACTCTAAGTAGTGTTTTATAACAGTACATTTAGAAGTTGTTTAAAAATAGTAATGAATAGGCCACTCTATTTTTTAATAAACTACAGTTTGTTACTTGATGATTTGATTGAATCTTCCTGATACCTGAATAACAAAATAGGGTTTTCTTTACTACATCTACTAAATATGGTCTTGACCAGCTCTTCCAATTCAGTTCCACCTATGAAGTTATCATAATGCAGTACCAGTCTTCCAGAATTCACGGGGTTTCAAGTCTTTAAAATCACTCTGGGCACAACAGTGTTACTCCCGAAAGCACTTCAGACCTTTGAAGTCCTGTTTTGCTTATGAATTCCTAACTGGTTCATCCTTTTTATACTGATGTTACTCTCCTGATGTACAGCAATCTTCAAATTTGTATAATTCTTTGTTGTTAGTTTTCTATTTTTTCCTTTCTACCATTCACACATCATGCATGTGCAGGATCACAGTAGTGTTTTGGGCGATCAGCCAGGCCATGATGTAGCAAGACTTCATGTGCTTCGAGTTTTACCATATTTCTAAGAAGTAAATACAAAAAGGTGGGCACTAAAATATTTTTTGTACACAGTTTTTCCCCAGGTAGTTCCCAATTCTATAATACAGTTCTGTTTGTAAACAGCTGAGAGTTTTTGATCATAAGAAAGGGATAGGGAGAGCTTTGGGGTCAATGCAAGCTTAAGTTCTGGACTTGATAGAACTCCCTGAAGCTATGGGGCTGAATGCTAATTCACAATGCATTTTGGTTCTTCGCTGTAACAAAGTTTCTTTTGCTCTGTGCTGTTTGCATGTTACTTATGGTTTCCCCATCCAGAACTCAGTCCTTCTGTAAAAAAAAAAAAAAATTATTAAATTATTATGGTATTTAGACGTGAGAGCTCTAGGATTCCCTCCTGCTGGTTTTGGGAACACCTACAGGACAAGAACATAACTCATTCTCACAGGAGCCGCATCTGAAGTTTCCAGTTGAATGAAAAACAGAATACATAAGAAAAGAAACTAATTAATGCTCAAGTTCAGCTGGACCACTTCAAAAATACTGCAAACTTTGCACATTGTGCAGAAAAAAAAATGCTAGAAATGTCTGTGGTTTCAAGCAGGCAAGAAAACAACACAAGCTACTGTTGCAAGATATGTGGGTAACTAAGGAATTCACTTCCAAGAAATAGAACCAGTCGTTATTAACCACTCAATATTATGAAATCTATCACACTAGTTTTACCTAACTTTTTTTCAATTAGACAAGGATTTTATAAAATGTTGAGCAGTGTTTCTGAGAAAATACACATCCCTAGCTACTGTTACAGAGTAAAGAAAAGAAAGAGGCCGATGCACCCCAAACATGCTGCTTACAAGAGCAGCAGAATCATTGGTGATTTTTACTTCTTTTCAAAAGGAAAAGTGTTATTTTCTGACCAACTCTTAAAAGGATTTTTATAAAAGAAGCAGAACCATTGTGCATGTCCACTGGTAGTTCACTTATAGAAACACCATGTTTTGTAGTCCTTTGTTACTGTATTGTTATCGTCCATAGAAGTGCCTGACAGCCACTCACTCAGAAAGCGTGACAGTACAAAGGAGGAAATAAAGAAAGAAATAACTGTATTAAATTTGTCTACCCTTTAAATAAAGTTGCCATTTTCCCCACAATCTGTCACAAAGTAATTGTTTTGCTATCTAGCTGTAGCAAATTTTAACAGCAAGAAACTCATTATTTAAAGGGCTTTTAAATTTCATATTTTATCTCATTCAACAGTAATCTTTCAAATTCTGTTCCTTTATTCTACTAATACTACTGACTAAATTGCTAGCAACGTATTACTTCTCATTTGGGTTGATGTTCAATTCTGAAAAAAGCTGTAGTCCAACATGCTCCCATTTCTTGGTTTTGTGGCATTTTTAACGTAATATTCTTGAATACTTTTCACATAAATTGTCTCAGGGAGCTGAACCTTTCTGTGAAAGAAGGAGAGAACAAAAAGAATACATTATTAGGTACAGGGCTGTATTGAAAAGCTAACTTTCCTGCACTCAAGTTTGAAAATTTGGATTTTTTTTTCTTTAAGGCTATGTATACATTACCTGGGAAGTCTGCATTGTTCTGGACTGAAACCAGAAAGGGGAAAAGTGTGGATGGGTGGCATATGTCTGAGGCAATAGACTACTCTCTTCTTTTGTATGTTGTACTAAAACAGTAAGTGCAATTGAACCTAGCTGTCCTTATACTTTCAATTTAATGCATGGAGATCTGTCTAGTCATGAAAAGTATAAACATTGCTCTCAGATCTTAACTAAATATGTATAAATACCTTCTCTAATATTTTGCACACTTGTAAAGGAAGTACTTATTCACATATACATCTGTCTTGTATAGTGCCTATTTTGGTGAGGTTTAAAATCAATGCATCTTTAAAAGGTAAATCTGCAATTTCTAGGTTAGGTCTCAGAATTATTGGAATTATATTGAGCTAAGTAAATGATGTTTACTATTTGGAAATTTTTCTCTAATGACCTTTAGCTTCTGTTGAGAGTGAAGAATTCTTTTTAGTAAGCAGCATAAGATTTTGGCACAATTCTATATACTATTCTATATATATCTTGTTTACAAAGCAATTAAATGACCTCATAGGATTGCAATGTGCTTCTCATTAAACAGTCATGCGATGAAGGATAACATGTAGTTAATCCTTGCTTCTTTTTTGTTTGATGCAGTTATATGTATCTGTATTTTCAATGTCATCAATATGCCTTTAAAACAAATAGAAAAAATCCAAGCCATTAAATTTGTATTAACGTAACTTGTGCCGTGGTTAGTCTTTAAAATATTTGGGGAGTTTTTCATACATTGAAAGCTTTTACATCATTAGGTATGGTTTACTGTCTCAGTAACAAGACATTAAGTTTTCAACCTCCTTTTCTTCCTTCATATGGGCAATGAATGGATTCTTTTAAATACTCAGTACCAGTTTGCTCAGAACTGACTCAGTTCTGAAATGTGCTGCTCATAAGGGTGTAAAGGCATTCTGTAGCTGCATAAATGAAAAGGGAGCATGTAGAACATAGTTCCTTCAAGGTTTTTTTAAATTCTTTTAAGTGAAATCAAAATCTGTTTCTAATTTGTTTAGGTGGGCAGTTCTGTACTGAATTTTTATGAGAAGTGTATTTTTAACAAATAGCCTAGTGTTATTCTCAGGATGGGTTGACCTACCAGACTTTGGGTTGAGGAGTCAGCAGAGAATAAGTAAAGTTCTGGGATAACATTTATAGCCAAAATAGGAGGACAAATTAACATTGTAGGACAACATTAATGTGAGGTTTAAAACTGTTAATCAAAAGTGATAACCTTGTGCCTTTTCTTCTTGGTTTAGGGAGAGAGTCCACATGCTGTAGCCTTTGTATGGCAAATTAGACACAGGTGCCCTTTGCTGAAAGAAGCAGTTTTTATCCAGATTTACTTTAGCTATCTGCAGGAGATTATTTGTCAACTTAATTGGAGAAAAAAACTAAATTATCACTAAGGCATAATTTAGTTAGACCCTAACCTTGCTAGGATGTACATTCTGATAATGTTTAGCTGCTCTGTTAGGTTCCTATAGTTTATGCTTAGGTAGTTTATATTTTGAACATGTGTGTGTAATGTAGCTATGAAACCTTAGGCAAAATGTGCTGCGGTATCAGCCCTTCAAGGTGACTTTCTTTCACGCTTTGGTGCTTCTTACATTTCCATTCGTCTGTGTGCCATATCTCGCTTCATATCCAGCTGGATTACACAGAAATTGATCGTGATTTTTAAGATAGAGCCAAAACTCCCAGGAGATCATCTTTATGCAAATCACACACTTGAGAGGAGTGAATAGATGCTTAGAATAAAGGAAAAGTGGATAATTACCTTTTGGGTGGTAAATAATCATATGCCTAAAAGAAGACAGAAAAATAAGCACTGTGTGTGTTTGTCTTTGATATTTTTGTCTTTAATAAAATTTAAGATTCTTGGTATAGTGCTTAATATTTAGAGACAAAATGTCATTTTACAGACAGAAGATTTTAATCTGGTTATATTTTCTTGCTTTGTTGCACATCCTTCATTTGTTTCTCAATCTGTTTGTATATTATATCTTTGTAAATGTGCTTTGCATTTGTTTGGTGGTGGTTGGTTTTGTCTCTTAAGAAAAATATATGTATTTCAAACTTAAAGCAGTATGAGATTGGAAAATCGTGCCTATCAGACAGGAGTTTTTCTGGTTTGTTGGGTTTTATTTTTTTTGTTGGTGGGGTGATTTTTTGGGGTTGTTTAAATTGTTTTTGTTTTAAAGAACCAAACGAGCCACACAATATTTAATTTTGAGTGCTTATTAAAAATATCAAATTATAAATACTATACGTACACACACTGTACTTCTACTGACAAAATGCAAAACATGAAAATTACTTTTTAAATTGATATCCTGTTATAAAGGAACTATAAAGAAGTTTGTGTACATGAATTGCATAATACTTGAATGATAGAATTTATAGTTTGAGGCAGTTTCAAATAGATGCTTTAGAATATATGTGTACATATTAGACTCAAAGGAACTGCTGTTGCTCTTTGCCCTGACCATGCTTTAAGTGTGAATGTGTGTGAGGAGTAGCAGTATTAAAGATGCAAATAGAAATGAAATGTATGTCAACTGATTTTAGGAATTTGTAGTGAAGACTATAGACCTGAGTCATGAAAAAAAAGGTTAGCAGTTGTCCATTTTTCTCCATATACCCAATACATGTGTATGCATATATATGTACTCCTAGTTTGATTACTTCGATTTAAGATTATTCCTATTCTTAAATTAGGAAAACATAGTTCTTTTCAGTATCAGAACACTGTCTACTACTTAGAGAAGCTTGCTAATAAAGTAATTATGAAAACAAACTCCAGTTATCTGAGTTCTAGTCTTTGAAGCTGTAAGAATTTCACTGTTTATTTGTTACAGTTTGTTGTATGCTACTATTCCTAGTTGCTTTTTGTTACTTTTGTTTACTTAAGGACAGCTACAAAATTGTCAAATGACTAGCTAGTATGAATTCTTGTATAAGCCAGTTACACAGATTCTTCTTATGAAATGTGGAAAAGTACCTGCATAAATGGAAAAATAGATACCACTGATAAAGGCAAACAATATTTTTTTCTTTAGAGTATATGTTAAAAGACCTACCCCTGTAAAATAATTGTCAATCTCTGCGATAAAGGCTTAAATCCTGACTTCTATGATGGATAAGGTTCCTTTGATGGGTTTTCTGACCCAGTGATGATTAAGTTAATGAGTTTTCAGTTCTCAAATGAACAAAATCACTGTTTTAATTTATAAATATAGCGATGCAGAATCACAGAATTGTTGAGGTTGGCAGGGACCTCTTAAGGTCATCTGGTTCTACACCCCTACTCAAGCAGGGCCATGTCCAGATGGTTTTGAGTATCTCCAGCGATGGAGACCCCAGAACCCTTATGCTGAGGGATGTGTTCCAGTACTCAGGGTGACAAAGTGTCTCCTTATATTCAGAGGAGCTCTCCTGTGTTTCATTTTGTACCTATTCCATCTGGTCCTGCCACTGAGCCCCACTGAAAAGAGCCTGGCTCTGTCCCCTTTACACCCTCTCTTCTGCTATTTATACATGCTAATATGGTATCACTTGAGCGTTCTCTTTTCTAGGTTGAAATCCCAGATCTCTCAGCCTTTGCTTAATCATCTTGGGTGACTATGAAAGCCCCTTTACCAACTCTGTGGCCCTTTGCTGGACTCTTACCATAGCTCTATATCTCTCTAGTGATTGGGAGCCCAGAACTGGACCCAGCACCTGAGAAGTGGCCTGAGTAGAGGGGAAGGCTCACCTCCCTTGCCCTCCTGGCAATACCTTGCCTAATGCAGCTCAGGATCTCATTTACCTTCTTTGAGGCAGTGGCACATTGCTAGCTCATGTTCAACAAGTCCCAACAATATGTATCTGCAGCTTTAAAATGTAAGTGAATTTGAATTTCCTAGATATTTTTCCTAAAATGTAGTAAAGCCTTACTTATGTGTAATTTTTCTTTGGGGGAAAAAAAATTTGGTAGTTAGGCAAAACCTGTCAAGTTGTATCTTTGGGGATTCATGGCTCTTTGCTTTTAAATTTTTCCTTTATGGTAATTCTAGTTCTGTACTGAAATGCTAACTAGAATATTGTGTCAGCCATTATACAAAATTCAAGTTGTCTTTTATATAGATTAATATAATTTTCAAAGAATATTAAATTAAGTACTGTAACTCTTCTGCAAGACATCAGAAATGGTGTTTATTAATGTTTTAGAATAGTTCCCAGAGCAGAAAGAGTAGATAGAGGTACCATAAAAACTGAGCAGGTTGAATAAATCACCACGTGGAACCCTAGCTTATATTGATTAACACTTTACAGACTATTACGTTCTACTGATCTGTTATTCAATGTGAAGAGGCTAATAGAGCACAAAAATAAAATTAAATAAAATAAAATTATATACAATAAAATTATATAATAAAATAATAAATAAAATAATAAAATAAAGAAAATAAAACTGTATATGTTAAAGTGAACTTTACATTGCACTTTGTATCTTATATATGTCCCAGGACCACCTAGTCTGAGAGACAGGTAGTATCCCATGTGTCTGGGTCACAGCCCACTATTGGCACACACATATAATTTTTCAAAATTTCTTTGAGCACCAGTCAAAAAACAGTTTCTGGTCCTTGATTCTCCAGTTTCAGCCTCACCTTCTGATATCTTACATGTTCTATAAATATCTCTTACGGACATTCACTGCCCCTCCCTATAAGATTCTGTACAAATTTTTATGTTCTAATCCTATATTCTTACAAACATTTTTATGAGGGAAACATAGTAGTTAAAAATAAGGAAAATGCCATTCTTCATTTCTGGATCTCCATCAACTGATCTAAAAGGGTACAGCCTTGAAGTCTGTGTGCAGTGTGTATTTCTTTTCTACAGTAGTTATCACTTCATTTCCTGTGAGGGAGCAAAGATGTGATAAGATAAAAGAAATGAAGCTTTAAGTTATCTTTTTAATCCTCATTCCTAAGATTACTTTTAAAGAAGGTATTTTCTCCTATCTCAAGGGATGGTCCAGTGCAACTTCTACTAACATTTATTCTGGAAAAAATACGTTTTTTGTAGAGATTGCAAAAATAAGGCTAACACAAAAAATCATATCATGTTGATAGTTATGCAAAATAATACAAATGTATTATATTTGAGTCAGACTGTGGTTGTCTGGAGAGGAAAAGTTTTTATTTTCCTAGCAGTTTCTTGTGCAACCTTAGTCTTTTATCCTTCTCTCTTAAGTTTTATCTAAAGCAATATTTTGCCACTAAAATGGTCATCTATTAGTCCATAAGTTATCTGTTCAGAAACAACATTGTTTATCCTATTTTTTTTTAATATTCTGTAGATATTAACCCAAAAGGGCCATTTCATAATGGGAAAGGTTAGGATCCCAAGCATCAGAATTATGTATCAGAGTCTTTAGACAGGAAAAGGTTGGATCAGACTGTTGATGAACAGCATAACTTTATCTTGTAAAGAAAGGTCTTGTAAAATATGGATGGAAAAAAAATCAGGGTGAAAGCTGACAGAAATATGGAATTAAGGGCAAAGTAGACACTCAAAAGTCCCAAATAAAGAAACCCCTTAATATCTGGAGTCAAACTCCGGCCATTTCGAGACTTTACAGGTATTACCCTTTGTGGAAGCAACCATTAAAAGTAATTAGGTTTATATATTTTAAAATGAGACTTTTATAAGCACAGACTTTTGATTAATTGTTTTTATCAAACTTATATACTGTAAAGTTCTGTTTAATTATTTCAAAGCATAGTTTACTACTCTGAATAGAGCTTGACCAAATTTGTCATATTTGTCTTGTTACTTTAAGGGGAACACTCTGAACTAAAGTTTTTCACCTTTAAAGAAATATGGACCTGTGTTTTTGTCATATCAGGAGGGCTTGTCCAAGAGATGATTTAGCTAATGACAAATTTTACCCTTTCAAAATTTATAGCTTCCCCTTTAAATATTTCAAACTGAACTATCATAAAGCTATAAAATTCTTATTATTTAGTAAGAAATCATTTGCTATTCAGGTGTTTGGAATTTAGTTTAATGATATTAATTTTGATTTATCCAATAGTTCATATTAAGAATATACAAATACACGAGATTGTTTCTTTCATGGGGGAATAGTGTTTCTTTGCAGCCATTTTATAAAACACCTTCAATCCAATTAATTGAATAGAAACCTGTCCTTTATCAAAAAGGAGCAACATGATATGGCACCATGTGTGACTGAAGGTTAAAGTAGCAAAAATATTACAGGAAGGTTTATTGTAAGGAAACTGCCATACTACAGTTCAGGAAAGAAGCACATAAAGGAAAAAAATGCTAACAAAATTGATTATTAACAGTAGTTCAGAAGCAACAAAGGAAATTAGAATTATTGTATTCAATATGTAAAATCCTTTATTTTATGTCTCTAAAACTGCAGTCTGTAATGTGCATGAAGGAATTGCAAATATGAACTTTATCTGAAATTTAGAGTTTTATGAAGTTGGTTTTGTCTTCTGTAGGGTTCTTCATTAAGACTTATTATTTGCTTTATATTTCTTCTATCAACTGCAGTACCATCCTTGTGTAATGAAAGATTATCTCTAATTAACCACAGAAAGATTATTTCAAGTTTTAGAATAATGTCTGTTTTCGGGAGTTTAGTTCATTCTAATTCTGTTCCATCAGGTGTTACACAATCATCTCTTCTACTTGAAAAACTTTTTCCTGTTAAAAAAAATGAAGTTATTTTTCTTTTTGGAAGTTTCTCTTCTAAAAAAAATATATATTGGGGAAAAATTTTTAGAAAAAAAAATGAGAAGTCTGAGTATAAATAAAGTTGGCTTCTGTAGGGTTGCTTTTTTGTTTTGCTTTTTTGGTTTGTTTGTTTGTTTCTCTCACCTTCACAGCAATCTAAGTGCTTGTTTATAACCATGTTGGGAAAAGTAGGGGAAACTTAGAGGTATGTCTTGTATGCCAGGAGGAAGTCATCTTACCAAGTGTAGTAAGTCTGTTACCTCTTTGCTAGAATCATTTCTGTAGATGGACAGATGTGAAGACAGAACAGCTTACTATATAAAATGATGGCGGTCTTGAAAGGAAGAGCAGACAGGAGGTAAGGGAGGCAGGGGCAGGGGTGCAGTGCTAGGGACGCATTTGTTGCCCTGGTTCTGTAGTTCCAAGGTGGAGCTGATCTTTCCAAGGAGGCAACGTCAGTGCCGTGGATGTTTTTATGATTGCTTGTATCAAACAGTAAGCAAGAGTTCTGAGGGTTTCCTCTGAGGGGTATTGTGTTTTCTCTTCCTGTTAACATGCTGAGCAAGGCAGATTATTAACGATCCTTCTCTTTATGAGGAGTTCAAAAGGTCCTGGAAGTTGCAATATGCATTTGGATGCTGGAGAACAAACAGAACTTGCATATGCATTATATGAGCAGCATGCAGATTTAGTCTTTCGTACATTCATGCTATTAAACACCAACTGGTTTTGTTATTTAAAAATTACTTTTAAAATCCTTGGAAAGTCTTGTCTGAGATTTCCTTTGTGTGTTGAAGAAAACATCCCTCCCAGCTAATCATGTCCAGCATTTAAATACTTTGGCTGTTGTTATGAAGGGTGACAAGGATTTTATAGCTGCTTTAGAAATCCATGGGAGACTAAAGAAGCAACCTGTGAGTGGCAATGCCTGGGGTTTGTATCAGCACAGTGCAAATGCTCTACCAGACAGAATAAGGATTTAGCAAAAATGGCAAAGTCTTCTATTGACTCTAGATAAGTACTGTATTTGGTAATTATATATTGCACAAGACTGTCTTTTAAGAAGGTTTGTTGAGAGGCTATGTGAGTTTTATTGCTAGCTGATGGTACTTGGGTGTTAGGTCAAAAGATCAGGAGATTGTTGGACTCTCTTAGGAACACAACCATACAGTCTCAATTATATATAAAAACAAATTACTTTTTTCTTATTCACTGAAGTACTCTGAGTGTAAAACATAAAACTACTGTATTTATCCAAATACATCTTAATGTGTGAAATATTTCTGACACCGCTTTCGACTTGTGTCAGAATTTGTGGCTTCCTAACACAAGTAATGTAGACAAAATTTTCACATATATTTTACAAGTGCAATCTTTCTGACCAGTTCATAGGGTAGATTTTGGTCTGAAATTTTTATTTTTAGTTCTTCAGCAACTTTTTTAGTTTTTGAGCATGTAATTTAAACTTTGTATTTACTATAAAATATGAAAGTTGCACCCCTGAATCTAGAAATTATCTTTCATTATGCTAAAAAAGCTCTCTTTGTGTGTTAGATCTGTCTTTTTTTAAGCTTGTCTTGATTCCAGAAAGTAATTGGAAGGTGGAATTGTTTCCATAGGTTAGGTTTTGTCTTGCAGGATTCATTAACAATACAGTATCACCCTAAGAGAAAAAGGGGGCCAAAGAGCATAGGTTGAACCCAGGAGGGTTACCGCATAACAGCCCATTGGATGAATTCAATTAAAGATTATATATATATATACACACACATATATCTATATATAGATAAGCAATATATATATGTGCCTGCATTTAGATAGCTTGCAGTTTTCTTATAAAATGGTTTAATCCTTGCTAGAGGAAAACATAACAGAGTGCTGTGTGTTGAGTTGCTTTTCAAAGCAGATAGGGAGAAAATGGAATTAAATGATTTTGAAAGCTTTGGATTTCCAAGACCGTTACCTTGAAAGTAACGTATGGTTCTTAGACACCTTATGATATCGTCTTTAGTTCATGAGAAATCATAAGATTCCTCTCTGTAATCTGTTTGTGTTCCTTTCCTTATTGACAATAAAACAGCCAATAATCAGTGAGACATCTCAGCAGCAGAGAGAAAAAAAAATGGTTTTGAATAAAAAATTTCCTTCATGTCAGCATATTGCTACTACTTTTTCAGTCTTAGGGGGCAGTTTCATTTAAAGTATAATCACGACAAATATGTGGAATAAATTGCTTTCACCTCTATAGTAGCTAATAAACCCCCTTAACACACCATGACAGCACTTAAAATCTAGAATTGATTTGAAATAAGAAAATAAAATTGTGAGTTTTCCACCTTAGGAGATTTGGATAGATTTTGGAAGTTCCCAACAGATGAAGGTAATTTTCTGTTGATGGTTTTGCATTTATTTTGTTTCTGTGAATAATACTGTGTTCTAATAGATACTTGAGGTCAGACTTTGCAGGCAAAAAACAAAAAGGAACTCTCAGCAAGTAGTAAATTCAGCTGCAGATTTGGAAGGAAATCTTTATACCTAGACTTTTTTTTTAGCACATTTTTTGAGCATTAGCACTTGGTAGCTATTCTGTTCCTTGCAGACAGTAATACAGAAATGCCCAAATATGAGGTTTTTGTTTGTTTTTAATGTAAACTGAGAATAATCTTGTTGCATGATTTGTTTTTGATTTTAAACCTGTGTTTTGAGTAAAGGCATAGTTATCTGAATTTTCTTATCTAGAAAGTGTGATATTGGGTTTTGGTTCGTGACTTTTTGGAGTGTGGTTGATCACAGCACTACTTTTCTTTAAAAAAACCCAAACCCTCCCCAAAAAGCAACAAATAGAAAACCACAAACAAATCCACAAAATACCCCACCCTGAACAAAAAACTCCTCAAAGCCCACAAAATAAGAACCTGAATTTATAGTTCATCATCCATATTTATTGACTTCTGATAACTACACTGGTTATTCCCAGGTGATGCAACAGATTTTCTGTTATTATCTGTATACTTTCTTGGCAAACACGTGTTTTGTTTCATTTCAAGATGTAAATTACTAAAATAGTATGCTCAATTACTGATTTACATTAGTAATTAACCTTATACAAAAAGTATGCATTGCTCTTGGCAAACAACTGGGAGGGCAAAGTCCCTGCCTAGAAGAGCTTAGAGCTAAGAAAAAACAGAATAGATATAATCTGTATACAATAATCTGACATACTTGTGAATACATGTGCCTGCATGGGTCTAAAATGTGTGCAACTATAGACATTTACAACACCTGGCATTACTTTCATAATCTTGTAAAAATTATAATTTTGATCCAGCTACTTGTACATATGGACTAGTAATAAAATTTTCTTATTGTAATTTTAGTCCTATTGGTGGCAGAGACAGGGTTTTTTTCCCAAGGAACATTGAATGAAGTAGACATATAAGTAGAAACAACTATATTGGATCTGATGATTCTCTTTGTGATACCTTAAAAGGGCATGCATATTTTATATATTTTTTCTCTCCAATGAATTTTTCACATCCAGCCAACATGCTTTTGTAATAAATGGGTTTATGTTTCACCCTTTTATCCTACCTTCTACAGCTTTGCATATATTTGTGTGTATGCTTGCATGCACTATATTTAATTTTCCAGTATATATTAAGGATGAAGTATCATACACAAAGTAGCAACTCTCCTGGAAGTTCTATTTGTAAGTTTGAGTTTATCATTTCTGGTTCTGTTCTTTCTCTACAAATGCTTTAAACCTTAATTTCAGTTCTTCTAATTAATGGATAAATGTTTTAGGGATCCTTATTTATACAGTTCCATTAAAGTTATGGCCTTACTTCAAACCAATCTCATGCCATGATTGTCTTTCCCTTTTTGTTCCTCTCATCTGCAGCTGTGG
This sequence comes from Pithys albifrons albifrons, assembly GCF_047495875.1. Taxonomy (NCBI): domain Eukaryota; kingdom Metazoa; phylum Chordata; class Aves; order Passeriformes; family Thamnophilidae; genus Pithys; species Pithys albifrons. The sequence goes on from NC_092462.1 coordinate 40,732,838, forward strand.
TTCATTTCTCCCCTCCATTCCATGCTAGTTGAGTTGTACACCTCCAAAATGACTTCTTCATGCAGTCCTCACTATTTACAAATTAATACAGTCATATGTATAAAATGGTAGTGCCCAATTAAAAAATATAAATTCCAGAATGTTGTATTTGCATCATTTTGTCACCATATGTTTAGTTTTCTGTTTCTTTTTCTCTGTTCTTTGAAGTCTTCCTGCAGTGACAAGAATTAACTCTGTCTTATGTCTTTGAGTTTTCACAGTCATGTTTCCAACCATGCCATCTCTGGGGCTAGAGCCTGGATGAGAACAAAGCTGCTTACTTCCATGTTTTGTGCATATGACAAGATGCAGTTACTGCAAGATGTAGTTACTGTAATTAGCCAAACAGTCTCTGTTTTCTCCCAGTGACATACAAGTTGCAGCACCTGTGTAGAGAGCTTCATATGCTCTGATCTTCTCCTGAGCGACGTGAAGATGTGGGGATATGGGCATTGTCTCTCTCCTGCACTCCACTGTAGCCTGTGCAAAACCTTTGTGAGAAATCTGACAGACTGCCTTTCTCTTGGAAAACAAGTACACGTCAATAACTGCTTGAATTGCTTCTCAAATCACAAGATACTGCATTTAGTGCATCCCATTAGTCACAGCTTCCAGTGTCTTTAATCTACCAGAGAGTTTCTTCAGGGGAAGGCTCTTTTCCCTTGGTCCAATCGGGGTGTCAGAACTAAAGCCAGATGCTACAATGGAGACAAAGATGCTCCATGAACCATACAAACTCACTCAGCAGGCAATGAGTGTCAGCTATGTGATGGTACCTTGGGGCTCTTATGACATGTGAAAAATTTGCTTTGGTCTCTCTTCCTCCCATGCACAGCTGCTGTAGCCACTGCTTTGCCTAGCTGGATGATAGTAGTTTTATTTAGTATCTACAAATGCTAAAATACTAATTTGTTCGTTCCCCTTCCCCCCCCCCCCCCCCAGCTAGATTAAGTAATTATTGTGATCTTATTATTTGGGGAGTTTCCTTTCTTTTTTCCCCAGTATTTATGAAAGAACTTTTCCACTTCTAAATTCATGAATTTATACAGTGTGCTAATTAAGGAAAGCAGCAGACCTAGATTAGTACTGTAGCCAGAAAGGCTACCAAACAATGGTTTATATACTATATTAAGTACTAGAGCAGCACAATTCATTAACACTCTTATCTTTTCAATATTGCTGTCTCTTAGTAATATCTCTAAGTTAGTTAGTTTCTGTTATGGTTTCTCCGCCTGATGCAAAGTTATGCCAATATAATCCTATAGTGTTGTCAAAAATCTCAGCAGGCTTTGTGTAGAAAACTAAGTTGCAGAAAATTAGTTAGGTTTAATCCATTTTCTATAAGGAGAGGGACTGCTGAGCACAAAGCCATGTGAGTATCAGAAGAGGTTGTACAACTACTGGACATGGGTGGTTTGGCTCTCTAGAAAAAGGCAACCACTCTTGGGAATGTTGCTTGAAGAAGGCTACCTTGAATAGCCCAGCCAAGAATCATCTAGGATTTCACTAGCTCAATTTAGTGAATTGAGCAAAAAACTTTTAGCCCAACCTTGATATGAAATTCTGTCGGTTGCAGATAAAGGTGACTTTAGATGAGATGGAAAAATTTAGCATTTGGTAGCAGACTGAGAGGTAAATTGATTTTAGCTCTGTACTTCAGAAGTGCAATGTTACAGTCAGGACAAGGATGGCCTCAGACTAGTCACATCTGCAGGCAAGTCCAAATTTTAAACCATCCACAGAGCTTTTTTTTTCTGACACCACTAAGAATCACCTTGTTCCCTTCAGCCCACCATTCAATTGTTATAAGCTTTTGTCTACTATATTTATTTACATACAACTACCTTTGACCTGCTCCAAGGCTACCCTGATGCATCCTGCTTCCCACCCACATCATAGCGCCGTGATGCAGCTTCAAAGTGTGAAGTCTTGAGGCTTCCTGGAACACAGCAGAAAAAATTGTAGCTGGCTGAAGAAAGCAAACACTGCTCAAATTTCCTGATTTTTTTTGTGCCTTGGGCAAACACCCTGTTTGTTTTCCCATTATTCTCCTTCAGGGTCTGCTTTGAAAAAAACAGTGCTATGCCAGGCATCAACTTATGAGAGAAATTCTGCGTGTCTTGGCAGATCTGAAGATTTTTTCAGTGATGAGAGGATTATCTTGAACTTAGAATGTTTCAAGGGCTGAGCATGTGTATAAATCAGTGAAAACATTTATAATCAAGGCAATAATAGCAATGTAGAGTAATTTGTTTTAATACCAGTTGAATGATAGAGGCAGTAGGTAAATATTTACTTTATCTACACCAGTAACAAAAAGGCAGACCTTAGTACCTGAAGCATAGTTTGGGATTTTTTTTTAACCCGAACAATTTGATATTAAAAAAAAGATATGCCAAAATAAAGGACATCAAAAGCCAAGACAACAAAAAATACCCCTCTACTTTGATTGCAAGTTGCAATATGTGAGGCTGAGATGTCTGCACATTGCTATAACCATGGTAAACTCATTATTGGAATAATAATGTAGTTATCGAAAAGTTATTTACAGGCATTTTCTAGCTAAAGAATTACAGAATTCATCATGAGTTGTAAAATCCGGCTAAGAAACGGTACATATTTGGATAGTTAGTCCATCTCGAGTCTATGTTTAATTACATTGTTGACTCAAACTTGGAAGTACAAACTGAAGAACTGATGTACTTCTAAGCTGATTTAATTGCTAACAGCCACTAAAATGTATTCCATGGCAATTCCACTCCTGCCTGCAGCTTATGCTTTTCTTAGACTGACTCAAGCTGCACCATGTTATCTGAATCAGTGAGTCCAATCAACACAAAAAAAAATAAAAGAAGGAAGAAACAATAAAAAAAAGGGAAAAAAAGAAGGGAAGGAGGAATATTTCGATTTATTTATTTATTTATTTGTTATGTTAGGCTTCTAAACTGGTCCCAGTTCAGGAAAGATCTGGTGCTGATTCAAAGGAGTTAAGCTTGCCTTTTAATAACAACCTGTGTGTGTGTACCAGCATAGCTGTAGTATGAATTCTATTCTACTCCAGATTGTTTTAACTGTATTATGCTTACAGCATAGCTGCAATGCTGGCTGCAGCAGGCACATGCAGATTCACCTGGGAAAAAGATCACATTTCAATTCAGTTAATTTTCTGGTGGTTTTTTAGAGGACACACTTCTTTAACTAGATAATGCCTTGAGTTGACAGAACACTTTGGGTCTCTGTTTACAATGCTTAACACACATTAATTCTTCATTTCTGCTTCCCTGAAAAAGCAAATATATTGCTGAAAAAGGAAATATATTTTGCCTTTATCACTAAGCACTGTAACATTGGTATGGCCAGAAAGAAGCTGAATTTTATCTGTCAATTACCAAGTCTGCAGGCAAAGGATTTTTTTTTAATTAAAATTAAATGGTGCATGGGGGTCATACAGCATAAACAGGAACCTTGAGCCCTATTTGATATCACAGGGAAAGATTTCTTGAGAGTGCAAGAAGTCTTATAAATGATCTCCTGTATGTTGATAATACTGGATTCCCTGCTAAGCTGGAGTAAACAGAAAGGATGTAAAAACAACTGCAGAAGAGATCTCAGTATAAAATACAACTTTAGCATTTCATCAGAATAACAGTATACTTGCAGCATTAAGGACCACAGTAGGTAAACTTACCATCTGTAAATTGAAAGCTAATCTATGAAAAATTGTGGTTAAGATGCATGAATTCTTTATTTGCATTTTTAAATGAAGAAAACAGCAGTGAATTAATAGCACATTTCCGATATTCTAAAAAGAAATATATTTTGCTTTCATCTCATTTTTTAAATCATATTCTTTTCCCCAAATAAAGTTGATCTTGCTAGTCAAGACTGTCTTAAATCATATTGCAAAAATATTACCATGTTTTTTTCAGAGCTCTTTGTCATCTAAAGCTTTTATGGGCTTTGTTTCCAACCTAAATGATTCCTATGATTCTACGTGTGTTGAGCACTCTGGAAATCAGGTCCATAACAGCTGCATCCCTCTGCACTGTTGATATTATTTTTAAAACCCTTTGAGAGAGATTGTCTAAAACAAAATTATGAATTTAAACACTTATCTGAGAAAAATGCCACTAATTACAATTTTTTTCTCAGTCTGTATTAAAAGTCATAGCAATATTTTTATTTGCTGTATTTTATATACACCCATATATATATAAATATCTACAAAGATGTATGGCTCAAGCTGTGCAGATGATGGATTTTTGGTCCAGCTCACAAACAACGTGAAAGACCCAAAGAACCCCCAAATGATTTATTCTTATGAAGCCATTTTTTTTCTTTCAAAATTCATGTTTAACAGATAAGTTAAAAAATGGTCTTGTGTCAAAAGAAGCCTCTTTTAAATTAAACAGTAATATATGTGAGGGAAGCGTTAGTTGCCTTTAATTTAGAGAAGATAGATGATGTTTCTTAAAGTAACAGAATTGAAGGTTTTAAAAGTGAGAAAAATGCAATTACGTATCATTCAGTTTTAATGAAATAAATAATTTAAAAAAAACTTGGTGGTTGTATATCATTAGAAAACAGACAAATGAATAAAAGCCAGAATAACTTTATCAAGAACAATTCATACCAAACCATTTGATGTTGAATTTGTTACAGAATAATGGGCCTTATGGATTGAAACATGGTGGTGGATGTCACATATCTTAAGTTTATTAAAGCTGTTGATACTGTCTCAGATGAGATTCCTATAAGCAAGCAGGAGATGGCAGTTTAGATAAAACCAAGGTAAGGTAAGTGCAAAGCTGTTTGAGAAATAAGGTGTTTTCAGAAAGGTTAGATAGTACCTGCCTTCTAGTTAGATAGTATCTGCTCTTAGAAGGAATGTAGGTTACCAGATTGACTCCTTATAATCCCTTCTGGTCCAATTTTCCGGTTGTGTATAGTCCTGTCATACAGTAATGAAATTAGTAATACAAAAAAAAAACCCCTGTAAAGACATATTTAAATGACTGAAAATATTCCAGTATTTTCTGGTAGCTTAAGATAATGGAAAGTCAAATTATGTTTCCAGTTCTAAAATTATATTTAGTTATAGTTACTAAAATTGTAACTTCCCTTCACCTTCCACCTATGATGTAATTAGGTTTACTGGCTGTTTGTGCAGTGTAGGTTTTTCTCTATAAGGCTTACACTGTGGAAAGATAGGTCAAATATCACTAAATTCAAGGGAAATCACAAACCAAAAGACCTAGCAGAATATTTTATTACTTTTCCATTTCATCAAGAATTTCATCGGAATATTTTAAGGTGTTATTATTTTGTATTAGACTAGGAAAAGGAAAGTTATGCATTACATAGTATTGATTTTTAATTGAGAAGCATGTTAATTTAGCTCTTTTATTATTCAGTACTTATTCTTTCCAATTTTATTACATCCTTCATAGTTTTTCCAAGTATTTTATTTTTTTATTAATGGCATATCTTATAAGCATTGAATGACTTGCCTGAGGAAGATATATATATCTGTAATCCTGACCATGAGATAAATGTCAAACCCATAAACTATATTTAAAAAAAACTGGAAAAGCAATTACTTGCTCTCAGATCTGCATAATGTCGTGACTGGAGGGTTACACCTTTCAACTTCTGCCTCACTGTCCTCACTTTTCTGAAAGACATTATAAAGAAATTTAGATGAGCACCAATGTTTAATTTTCCCTTTGCAAAGTTTCAGACTTCTTCCCAAAGAGGTTCAGCTGCTGAGAGGAAGAAGGGAATATTAGATTTTTGATTGTCTGTTCCAAACACCAGAGGCCTAGGATTCCATTAAGTGACCCTTTCGAACTTTCCTCATGCAAAAAGTGTTCAAGGTCTCCCTTGTGGCTGAAATGCACTTTTCACTACACGTGGGGTTTATTTTCAGGGTTTTAATAGAGCAGGTGCCAGACATAGGCTTGTTTTATGGATCTATTTTATTTCAAATTAATTTGTCCAGTGATAGTTGAATATCTCTTCCTTTACATGAGCTGGTGAAATTTTCTGCATACTTTCATCAGCCTTCTGATGATTTGCACTTATGACTTCAAAACTGAAGTCCTACAAGCTGTTCCTAAAAGGACAGTGTGACTAGCAACAGTGGAAGCTGTAGACTCTTATCTTTAGTAATCACTACTCTCTTTATCAATTTCTTAACATTTTCACCTCTTTGGTTCCAAAGTTTTGTGCAAAGAATTCTTATAGCTTTTTTAATTTGTTCCAACTCCCCTCAAAACAAGTAAACATTTTTTTAAATGGTAATTTTCTGTTCCAGAGATGGAGATCTTGAAACCAATTATCTCATTCTCACATCAAATAAAATATTTAGGACACATTTTAATGCAGTACTATAGGTTTTACCAATGTTTTCAAAATAAGTAAACTATATACTTTCACAATGTTTTTTATTATTTTCTCTAATGACTGCTACTATTTGAGATCTCTAAATCAAACATGAGAATTAACCCTAAAAACTTTTAGTCACAGAAAATATTCCTTTATGGCTAACTTTGTGCCATTAGCTAAGGAAAATGAGGATTTTTCAGTGTTGGCTTTTCAAACTAAAAGGCCATCCTTGACTATATCTGTGAGCAAAATGTCAGAGGCTCCCTAATGTCCTGTGAAGCTGTGAAATTCCTTCCTACAGAGTTCAAATTAAAATATCTCTAAATATGTATATTATGATTTTAAAGAGAATATACATATTCAACCCACCTTCGTAAGTACTTTTATATTATTTCTCTGTTATTGCTGCTTTTTTCACTTGAAGGAAACAACATTTCCTACCACCAGCTGATTCTCTGAGTAGAAAACATATGTCCTACAGTCTGTTTAATCTGTCAAAATATTTGATACTCTTAACCAACACCAGTCATATATCCTTTAAGTCTAATATATTTCATTTGTATCATTAAAGAGTAGTGCTGCTTGCTTTGAGAGGAGGAGCAGACCATGAAACTGTGCATACAATCCATGTAGGGGTCTACAATCAGAAAACAAGCTCACATCTTTCTCTGCAGGAAACCCTTTCTGGTTGTAAATGGTGTTTAATTCTTGCCAGTAGGCACTATTGATGTGTTAGTATGTAATCATCTTAGACTCCCATATTCAAAGATACTTTGAGTGGTATTTAAATTTTGTTGTCACCTTTGTTGTGCAGCAAGATTTCCCACCTTCTGATAGCACATCTACCAAGTTAGACACTAAGACACTGCTTTGTAGGTGTTAAGATCCAATTATTGAGAGATGTCTCTGCCCAAATTAAGGTGCAAACAAGGCCAAGTGATGAAGTCAATAGTAACAGTTTTATTTAGCAATAAAATGTAAGGTGGAGAGATAGAAATAGGAAAAAAGAGAGAAAGAAACAGATCAATCAGAAAATAGTCACCATCTGTGGATCCAGCGACATCCCATTGGTCTTTCACCCTGGGCTTCTCAGTGGTGGAGGTCCCAAGGTCATTCAAGACTTTTCCCTGTTTATACATTTTAGGAACAAAGGAATTCATGCTCATCAGCTAAACAATTTTCTTATTCTATTGGTGAAATGATTCCCTTGTTTCTAATGCTAATTAGCCCCATATTCAGTTTTTCTCTTCTTTTGAAATGATGGGTTTCTCGAGTCGGTGGTCCATGAGTAAGTGGTTGTGATCTTTCCCTGGCAAAATTACTTTTTGGCCAGTCAGAGCTGATTTCAGCACAGTGGCTGAGTTGTCTTTTTCCTTGTGGCCAATAAATTCTGCGGGTTTTTGTGTCCATTATCAGTGATACATTCTTCTCCCCAAGCTTTGTTAACCTCTCCCTAGGTCTGAGATAATACACAAAGAATAGTACCATCTTTATATTATCTTAAGTTCCATCTGTGGTGGTATGACTTACAGTCCATGTTTCAGTTCATATTTGGGGCAGGGACTTCAGTGATTATTGGTGGTCATAGATGCCACCTGTCTCACAACCTGAGGTCATTTTTGTTGAAATGGTTATGTGTGTACAAGCAATTGCTTCTTTACACAGTTGGCCACAGTGATAATTTTTGTCCTGCTGCATTACCCAGGATAAGCTACCTACAGCTTGCCTCCACCAGGCCTGGAGTTAGTGCCATTCTGTCACTCCATTCTGTGCTTATCTCATGACAAATATTTCTGTGTCCTTAACAGAGTTTGAGACAGGAAACTGCGCTCTTTAAGTCTTTACCGTAGTCTGGGCTAAACATGCATAAATTGTATGATTCAAATTGCTTAAGAGCAGAATTCTGAAATGCTAGAATGAGCTGTTATTGTAAGTCTGTTCTTTTACCTTAATTAAAAATTCACAAACCCTTTGTGAGCTATTTAGGCTGTTGGTAATAGGTATACAGGGGCATTTGTGCGAGATGAGGAGGTTGCTGTGTGCAAGTCCAATAATATGAAGCACCTACTCAGGTGTCTTCATCTGTTCACGTATAGGTAATAGTTTCCTGCTCACAGAAGAGGGCTTCCAGCGTCTAACAAAGATCTAGGAAAGTACTGTAAAACTGTCATACAAATATCAAAAGTAAGATTTCATACAAACTGAAACTGTGTTCAGCTGGATCAGAAATTTCAATGGGTTAACTGTCTGGCTGTGTCTTTTTCCCCATAAAGAGCACTTCAAGGCAAGAGAACATTTTTTGAAGCATTTAATCCTCTAAGGTTAAAAATTTTTTTTTTTTTTACTCTTCATAAGTAACACATATGAAGGATAGCTCTAATTAATAGAGAACTTCAGTCCTGAAAAATGTGTCATATGTAACATAATATTTTAAATAAATACTATCTTTCCTCTGGAAGCTTTCTGAACATATTGTTGCATTTTAGTTAAATAAGTCTCTTCAGCTATTATGAAAACTATGAGTGAAAAACGTTCTGCAAAAATGAATATATGTACTGCCAAGTCTAGCGTGAAGAAAATTGCACTCTGTAAGAGATTTTATCAAAACAATAAATAAATTTGCTTTCATTTCTAATGATTTCCGATAGCTACTACTCTTGTTATTATGGCTAAATAGCAAAGGTTTAGTTTGCTTACAATGCCTTTATTATTAAAACTCTGAAACTTAATCACTTCTTTCCCTACTAAAATCTGAAGTTCATGAAAGGTAACAGTAAATCTGGCTGATGAGTCAACCTGTTCTTACTGGGACAGAGTTCAGAGGCAATATCAAAATTTATTTTTTTTTTAATATCACATAGCTGCTTTTGCTTTTGGCTGTGGCATTTTCATTAAACTCAAATTTCATTGAGCTGAGTCGTAGAGCTGTTGCAGAATATAAAGGGAAGGAGAAGATGTGATATCCAGCTGTGCAGGTAGAGCATCAGTTTGCCATTTAGAGAAGTTCTTGTGACCTTACTGTGGATTGCCATGTCAAAAAATTATGCTTATGCATGTAAACTCATAATATAAAGCTTATGCTTTGGCTATATTGAAGCCTTTGATTTTTGGGGCAGGACATCAAGTTCTATCCTTTCCTGGTGTGTGCAGGAAAAGAAGTAGTTAAGGTATGTTTTCCTCTGTTCCTACTAGAGCTGTCTGCATAGGGGTTGACCTTACAGTGCACTGGATTCTATTCCCAGAATAAGTGAGATTAGTGATAGAAAAGCAGACACAATTTTGTTTGCTGTTCTCTTATTAGGCTGTAAGGTCTCTGAACCAAAAATCTTTATGATTCTCCTGTTGCTTATGAAACTTATTTCATATTGTGAAGTTCATATTGTGTGTGCTAGCAGTATATAAATTCAGGTATTGAGGAAATATGTAGGTCTATCTGAAAAGAGAGAGCAATAAAAAGCCTCAGTATAACAGCTGAGATAGTAGGAGTGCTGGGTAGCCACTTTTTCTGGTTAAAAAAGTAATGGCTATTATTTTTTATTTACCATTACTTGTTCTCTCTTCTTCTCCCTTCATCCAGTTAACAGAGAAAATTAATAGAGAAACAGCATATAAAGGAAAGGTACTATACATGCACTCCTGTATTTGAGGTTTTTTAGTCCAGATAAGAAATTAGAAGTGTACTCTTAGAGAGTCTAATAGTGCATACTACTCAACAACAACCTAAAATGAGTAACACAACTGTACCCTGGAGGGAGGGGGGGGTGGGTGGAGAATACAGATTCTGTAACTGAGGGCTATATTCCCTTTCCACAGTGCACTTTACTGTGTGTTTTGTCTTTTTTTTTATACAGTCCTGTTGGGTAGTAAAAGACCAAATAATATTCCCCCTTATCCTTCTTTCCCTAAGGCTAAACAAACTCAGTTCTGTCAGCCTCTCCATGTACATGATGCTCCAGCCACATAATCATCCTGGTGGCTCGCTGTTGGACTTTACAGAAGGCAAGCAGAAAACCAGAGGCTATTCCCAGTAAAAAGCAGAAAAATGCAAAATCTTTCTGTAGGTTAACACATTAAGAGACTCTCACTGTTGTATATTGGGGCAAATAGAATTACCAGTTAAGACCCTGCATGCATTTTCTATACAGTCCCAGAAATGTGACTAGATGTGAATAGCAATTATCTGAGCAAAATGTCAGACAAATTGACTAAATCTTATATTTTAATCTTCTCAATAATTAGGCAATTTTTATGTACAGTTATTAATTTTTTGAAACTTGAGATTGTAATGGACTGTTTATTCAAAGTGGTTTGTCTTCCTTATGGGTAGAAGGACATCATTCTCTGTTTGACACATCATTTCAATGTCACCAAGAGATGTAGCAGTGAAAGGAACGTACAGTACCGTACAGCGAGAGTATGTACGGTGTTATCTTCACATATAGGAGGTGTAATGATGTTTCTTAACACTTTGAACCCAAAAATCCATGACATTTATCAAATGCAGAAGTCATGAGTCAGCAAGAACACATTGAAGTCTGTATCTCTGGTCTTGATTCTTCCCAAGTCTAAATCAATCTATTGAGAAAAACAGTGCTACGAAACATTTTTTAAAATATTTTGATACATTCACGACTTTTCTCTTTTAGTTTATTTCTCTTTGTATTTGCATAATTGTGTGGATTAATCCACACAATTGTAGTAATGGGTGCCAATCCAAGAACACTCAAGATATTTTAATCAAAATTATTCCATTTATTGAAACCAAAGAATGGGAAGCAGAACAGAGGATAGAAAAGATTCCTGGATTATTATGTAACAAAGTGGTACAAGGTAATCAGTTTAATGACAGTAGAAATTAATATAATTGATTTCAATTCATGAATTGAACTTAGCATTTTCTACTGGGAATGGAACAAAAAAAAAGCACAAGGCAAGCTTATAGACAAGTCGATATTGACCTGAACAAAAAATAGGTTGCAGTTAGGCTTCATATGCAAGTTTGGAAAGTTTAATAATCTGCCATTTTATTCATACACTTTTTGTCCAATGTTAATAATGACCTGATAGCTTAAAGCAGCATTGCAAGTTGGTATATTTCATATTTAGCAATAACTTAAAAAGTGATTACTATCCAAAGTGTTATTTCTTCTTAGATACCCACAGGAATCTAATGAATAGAAGTATCTCAGAGGGGACAGTTTGGGACTCTTTATTCATTTTCATCTTTATCAACATTCTAATGCTTACATGCTGAAGTAAGTCTTGCACACCTCAAAGAGACTGCTCTCCAGCTTCAAAGGGTGATTATTTCTTATTTGAGCCTTCTATTTTTACATTATCAATGTTTCCATCTGAATGAAGATCAGCATGTAGGCTTAGTTTGAATAATTTAAAAAACAGCTACTGTTAATATTAACAAAAGAATCTGACTTGGTCACCTTTAAGCTAACTTGAAACTTACTTTATATATTAACTGAAATCCTGGCTGAATTGTAAGTGTTCAAATTAATCATATAAACTCTATTTTCTTTTTATGCTGCACTTTACTATTCAAACTGAGTCTTTAATTTGAAACAGTAGTTTAGATTTAGACCCATTTTAAAAAGTCTAATACATTTAGAAGATTCGGTTTGATGATAAATAATCACCTGTCGTCCACACTAGCTGTTTTATATCAAAGTAATACATAATTATGTTGTGCTAATTTTAATATGTTGCTGATCTGGAAAGTTCTTTTTCAATACTCAAGATCAATCTCCAGTCTGGTCAGGAACAATGCTATGTTTTTCATCAGGTGGTTATAGTATGTTACCTTAAAATTCAAGAGGAACTGGTGAATGCTTGTGTTTATGCTAATAAATAGTATTTAGTAATGTAAAACTGAATGTTGGCAAGTTTCACCCCAGCTGGCCACCATGTCCCATGCAGCCACTTGTTCATTGCCCCTGCCCCCCCCCCCCCCCCCCCCCACCCCCGCAGGATGGGAGGAAAAAAAATTAAAAGAGCAAAAGCTGGAAAACTTGAGATAGACAGAAAAAGTCATGCACACAAGCATAGAAAAACAAAGAACTAATTCCCTGCTTCTTATAGGCAGGCAGGTGTTTAGCCATCTCCAGGAGAGGAGGGGCCTGTTGCACCCAACAGTTTACTTGGGAAGACAAACACCATCATTCTAAATGTCACCCCCAGCTTATATACTGAGCATGATGTCATATAGTATGGAATATCCCTTTGGTCAGTTTGAGACACTTGTCCCAGTTGTGTCTCCTCCCAACGTTCCATGAACGCTCAACTTCCTTGCCAACATGGCAATACTAAAAGCAGGAAAAGCTTTGGCTCTGAGCAACCTGTTCAAATGCTTCAACACCCTCACAATAAAGAATTTTATCTTAATATCTAATCCAAACCCACTCATTTTCACTTTAAAGCCATTCCCACGTGTTCTATCACTGTATATCATTGTAAATAATTTCTCTACGCCTTTCTTGTAGGCTTGCTGGTTAGAAGACTTTTTTTTCTTTTACAAATGTTTTAAGTTAAACATCAAGTGAGAAGTTAAACTGCTCTCAGTGTTGCCTTGATTAAATATCTTGAAAATGCATTAGTGGTGTAGGCTGCATATACAATAACATCTATAGAATAGTGCCTGTAAAGCTCTAAGTACTTTCAGGTTTCATTATAATAAGCCATGCTAAACTCAGAGTAACTAGAGAAAAAAGTGTATTTCCTCTCCATGTATGGTAAGAAAATTCATGTTAAGCTATATATTTTACTTCAGAGATAGAATTGCATAAAGCAAGTTAATATCTTAGTTAATATATTTTTCCTAATATAAAAGGATTTCTTTTGATGCAATTTACGTAGTAATACAGAGACTTGCAATAAGTAATTCTGAAGGAACGTAAACAAGAAATAACTCCATGCCTAAAATATGCATAACACTAATTCATAGGCCCAAAAATGTTAAATCAGAAGCTAGTTTAAAAAAAAAAAAAAAAACAAACAAGAAAAAAACAACCAACCAACAAACAAAAAGCCAACAACAACTGAATAAAACCCCAAACAACTGAAAACTTATTGGTAGCAAGGGAATGTTCATAAGCAGAAAAAAGCATCCTGACCAGTGCCTTGAGGTACAACAGAAGTAGGTAGAGAACTGAGCTGAAGACTACTTTGTGCTTAAATATTTATTCTGTAGAATGTATATTTTGATTGTATATTGGGTAGTATGTATCTCACCTTGGTATATTTATTACTAAAACTGATATATCTTTTTTATGTCTTAGAACTAGTTGGAAGATTTTAGTCCCAAAAAACGTAGGATATAGTAAAAAATATAAGGAGCCAGCCATTTGATTGGAGGAAATTGAAATAAAATTGTAAGAGACACAAAACTGGAACTTCATATATGATTTACTCATCCTCGTTAATGAGGCTTAGAAATTATCTCATTTTATAGTCTGGTGAGACAGCAGAGCAATATCCAGAATTTCAGATATAAATATAGGAGCAAAAATGTATTTGCTTTAAAGCAAGCCTGCTGGATGGGAATAGCCATTACAGTTAACAATGAGGCAATGAATCTGTGCCTAAAGCAGCATAGTAAGGCTTTTCATAACTTTTTGTCTGCATAGTAAAGAGTAAATTTGCAGGAACATCCACAGAGATTTAAATTAATTTCAGAAAGAAAATTATTACATTAATTTGTTTTCTACAAATATAATTTTGAATTAGTTATTCAGTATGGGTTTTCCCAGTTGCCTTTAATAAAATGATAGAGATGGGCTTATGGGGAGAATCTTAATTGTTCAGCTTTCCATTTCTGTTTGACTCATTTTCAAACTTAGTTATTAGTGGGAGATAGCTGAAGTAAATGAATGTTTGTGAACTGTAGTGCCTGATTCTAAGCTTTTGCTTGGGCTTGTTCAGAGGAAGTAGATATTTAAGAACACAAAACATTTTAGTTTTGCTCAAAGTAATGTCTTCCACAGAGGTCTATTTGAGAAAGAATTTCACTGTGTGTAGTAGTTATGGTTTAAAGTTTATAATTCTTTTGACATTACAAGCATAGTATGTTAAATTAAAACAGCATGTTGCAGCTTGTGTTCCTGTGACTCAGTTACAAGTAATAGAGCTTAATATTTTTGCATAGTATTTTTCTATTACTGTATTTAAAATGTGCAGAGCTCATGGTACAGAGGAGAATAAATGAAAAATGGTCAGCTGTCAGATACAAAGAAAGAATCAGGATGATTATAAAAAGATTACCTTTCATTATTAATTTTTACTAGGATATAACTATACAGACCATTGATAAGATAATTACTTCTTTCTTTGCCAGATTGAAAGTTGTTCATTCATTTGAACATGAGGAAACTGTTTCTTTAAAGCTAGTGTTTGTACAGTTGGATGCAGATAGGAAAAATCAAACTCTGAATGCAGAAGATTATGGGATCAACCAAACATAACAGTATTCCTAGGATGAAAATAAAAGGGTCATATGAAGCTATTACTGTAATTCTGCCTGTGAATTTAAATTTTTTAGGTATAGAAAGAAAATGTAAGTATTTTATTATTCATCTGCTATGAATTCATGTTAGTAATGGTACTGATTTATCATAAAAATTATGGATAGAAGTTTATTCCAAATAAGATTTACCAAAAAGATTATAACAAAAAACATTTATAATAACAATAATTTATAAATAGTCTTCTATTTTTTTCTGCTTTCCTGACATGACTGTTCAGAACAGCACACTACACGCTTTCAGCTAAGCTTAGATATTTGTACGAACAATGTAGAATGTAGCACTGCTCCTGAGACAGACTTGAGCAGGGAATACTTTCTGTGATTTGAAATCTGCTTTGTCTCCTTCCATTCCCACTAAAGAAAGAAGGAAAAGAAATCTTGTGCTTTGAGATAAGTCCTTTCAAATGCATGAAAGACAGAGTGCCCAAGCATGCAATCTCAGTTACTTCTCAAGAACCTGATGGCAGGATACCCAGTTGGGATGTAATCTGGACTGGTACTGAGTTGAGCATAGTCTTTGTTTTTGTTGTAAATCTTTGTCTAAAACAAGAAAAACAAAAACCCTATCTACTGGAATCAGACTACTCTTATCCATATGATATATTTCACATTCCCATTCTCCTTTTTGCTGAAACATTTATGTGAAGTTTCCCTGAGATTCAGCACAGAATCTCAGTTTTCAGGTGAGCGTAGCTTTTTTCAGCAGTATGGTACACAAGACCTGCTGTTTCTGGCTGCAAAGGCTTTCTAGGCAAGTTTTGTAGTGTATGGACTATGATGAATGACCGTCCTGGTGACTGTTGAGGAATACATTTGGTGCAGGTATCTCGGTGTGCAGCTGCAGTGTGAGCTGCAGGTTCAGCTCTGGGTGGGAAGAGCCCTGGGCACAAGGCCATGAACTGCTGACCCTTTGCATAACAAAGGGCCCCGGGAACCTGTGGCAATCCAGGGAGAGAGACCTAGCAGAAGGTGAGGACCCCCAAACTTCTGCCCTCTTAGAGTGTGAGGATAAAAACCCCAAAGGATTCCTTTGTTCAGGGCTCTTTCTTGGACGTACCAGTTGGAACTGTTATTTTGTTATTTTAGTTACTGTACCAAGATTAAATTATTTTCAGGATCTGGACATGTGATATTCTGCAATGGGAAATCTGGGGTCAAGCTGTAAGGAAACCTGGTCTGACTGTGAGTTTGGGGGGTGCATGGTTGTGAACGGACTTCAGTCCCAGCTCAGGAGGTATGACAGTGACTGCCAGAGTAACTTCTGGATGGTCAGACAAGGAAGTTTCCTTAAAAGTGACTATGGTTTCTCCCACCATGAATCTTTTGCATCTAAAAGCCTAAAATAGAGCTTTTGGACATGTACCAAAATGTGTCTTAGAAAAGAAGTAATTGTTTGCAATTAAGGCAACAAGATTTTAGAATTAGCTTATCATGGGAAACTCAAAACTGAAACAAAAATATTTTTCATGTGTCAACAATAACATGAAGTTTTGGAGAAGCTGAAGAATTGCTGTGACCTGTGTATAATTTGTCAGTTAAAATTCACATTATTTAGATATCTAGAAGTGTTTGAGGCTATTAACCTGGTTTGAATAACTAAACAGAAATTAAATAAGTGGCAGTACAGTAATTATACAAAGGTTTGTTTGTTTTTTTTCTATAGATTATTTTATCTTGGACATATAAAAAATGCCTGCAAGAAATAGAATATGCAACATAATCTATAAATTGGGTATTAGAGCTTATTGTTTGTTTTTGTTTTCCTTAGGGGCACTTCCTGTATTTGTTATTCCTTTTTTTTTTCACTATAATGCAAATGAGGGGTATCTAGTATGAGTGTTGAATAACATTGCTCATATTTGTGTACTGTTCCAAGTGGATGGCACACGTGCTTATGTCTGAATGTTATTGTATGCAGAGATGTGCTGGTGGTTATGATCCATGACATACTTTTGATAGTATTTGAGTTATGAACTTATCAAAAAGGATGAAAGCCCCAACTGTGACATACATTATTCTTGTATTGTTGTACTATGTATTTCTGGAATTCAAAATTTTGGAGGGAGAGATTGCAGTGTTATTTTAACTTTTGATATAGCCAATCATTTCACTATAGAAGGCAATTAAGTTGGTGATGTGACATGCCTTCGGTTTAAGTACATGTTGACTGTTCCCAATTATTTTCTTGTCCTTCATTTAAAAATGGATTCCAAGATGATGTGCTTCAAAATCTTTCCAGGGACTGTTTTTTTGTCTTCAAAGCTGATGATAAATGCATCAGTAGAGCAGTCATTCTCAAAATCAATATGTAGTACCTTGAAAATCTAGGTCCTGTCATGGTTTTTCCTTATATAACCTTGTTTGCAGTAAATTAGTCAAATTTGTGCTGCTGATTGATAGCACAGTAGTGAGAGAATATATTTAGTCTTTCAAGAAAAGATGTAATAGTTTAGTTTCAGCCTCTGTATACATGGAACTGATAAAGCTTAATTCTCAGTTACATTTCGAGCAGATTATCAGATGAACATCTTTACAAAAATAGGAAATAAAGCTTCAAAAGAAAAGGACATTAACCTGTTATCATGGTAAAGGTTACTGTTGCTCTAATTCTAGTTTATATTCAATAGGAACACCTTGTTCAGTAATACTTAATTCAAATGAAGATGCTGAAGACAGAATTTTGTATTGAGAGAGTTCATTAGGAGTTTTTAAAGTAAGCTGAATAAATGTGCCTCAAAATGTATTTCATGAAGCTATTAAAGTATTTAAATTAGATCTGTAAAGTATTATGAAAAATCCACAAGGGATGCACAATTAGTCGAATAAGCTGTTCAAGGCTGTGAGCTATTTAGCATTTATTTACAGTGCTTTCTTGTATACTGTTTACACAAAACAAGTGAATGGCAAAAAAGAAGTTGAACTATGCAAAGTTTAAGAGAACGTAAGCAGAGATGAGGGCTAAAATAATAACAAAAAAAGTAGTCCCCTCAGAATTAATTTTACTCTCTTTGATAATGCATTATGAATATACCACTGAAATAATTAAATATAGGAAAAATGATTGTTTAATGTAAGCCTGTTTTGTAAACCATGTCATTTCTTGTCCTTTTGAGTTAGCCCATTTATAAACCCTCTGTCTTTTCCTGAAATGTACATTGGCTTTTCTGAATCAACAGCAATCTATAGATGTAATTGTTAGAATTCTTTATTGGGAGCATTGCTATCTGAAACTACATGCCACTTTAAAAAGGCTATTTTCATTTTTGCACGATTCATGCATTTAAGTGGGCCGCAGATATATTTGCAGTAGTTGATGTATGGTGCATGTATTATATTTGTCTTATGAGGGTTGTAGTGGGTATTCAGAGACTTCCTACTTTTCTATTCTCTCACACTTCTTCTGCTAAGTTTTTAGCTAAAATTCTGTCTACACATAGTTTGTATGATATTCTAGCCTAGCCAGGCATAACCAAGCTAACCTTGTGGTAATTAACTCAAGCAGTGTAGCACAGGGAGCTACAGGGATCAGCTGTCTTTCAATATTGACTATGCTTGCTAGGACAGTATGCCATATCCTGTGCTGCCACTTTTTTGCTGTCTTTGCTACCAAGCTAACTACAAAAAGTCAGATTTTATGCCTACCTACCTGGAGTCATACCTGCTAAGTCTAATAGAGACATAGCTTGAGACATTTTCTCTGATTTTTCCTCAAACCTGTCCATCTTTGCCTATCCATGGTGCCATAATACATTGTTAGAGCTTGGGTACTTTAATTACATCACTCATAGCATTAAGAGTTCTAGCTGTTTTTCAAAGACAGAACAGCTGAAAATATATTAAACTGTGAAGTCCAAAGGTTTAGAAGTTAATTTTGCCACCTGTAAAATTATTTTTGCAATTGTTTTTAGTGAGATGTAGTTATTTTTCCAATGGGTATTATTAACTAATAGTCTGTGTGAGCAGACTTAAAAGCAAAACCAACAGAGCTTGTAGTGTAAAATCTCTTCCTAGAGATTAGTCACTATTAACAGATTATCAACAAAATGCATCTGAAGACTTTCCCTGGGCCAGACTGTACCTACTCTTCTCTAGTTAGAGTGGTTGTTCTAATCTTAAAATCCTGTTGCTCCCTAGGGAGCCACTCCTTCTCCCTTTCATGCAATAGAGGTAGCAATCCACCTGCCTCAGTGAATCAGCAGTATCCACTTAACCTCTTCTCAGCAGGATAAGCACCTGCTAACAGCATGGGGTATTGCTGTGAAAATTATGAGCCTGCTAGCTTATATGTTAACAGTGATTAATATTTGGTATTACAGTTTCAATACGTAGGAGGCATTACTGCTGTTGAGAAACTGCCTTAACCCCAGCTGCTGTTCCTACAGAGATCACTCTCACTTAGAAGATGCAGTTATGGATTACTTCTACTAAGAAAGGAAATGGAAGAATCTTTCAAACCTTAGAGAACAGTAAGATGTATAAAATACTGTGTTATATTAAAAAAAAAACAAACAAAAAAAACCAAAACCAACCAAACCCTAAAGACAGTATTCAAATTTGCATAGAGTTTTTGTGAAACTTCAAAAGCTAGAGGCTTCATGTTTTCTAAAGTGTGTGTGAGAAAGGGTCTACTTTTGCATGGATTGAAGTTTTGTGATACTCTAGAGAAATATTTTACTTTCATGAATGCAAGCACACTAAGATAATGACAACAGTAGTGTTCTACATTTTCATCATAATCACCTGTTTTCCTACATCAAAAGATAGTGTTGCTGTTTCCTTAAGTTTTATATAAATGGACCAGCTGCCTGGACAGTCTTGGTCATTATTTTATCAATTGGTTGCTTATTGCCACTGATCCACCCAGTTTTTAGGAACAATCAGTTTGGCCAAATAGTTTCCATACTATATGTAGCCAGCAAAAGCTATGAAAATATATCAAAGATTTGGGTTTTCCTTAACCTTTAGGCTAAACCTATGAGCCCTTCTACTGGGATTTTAATATCTGCACCTGCAAATATTATCAAACCTTACAGGAAAACAGCAAAACTTGAGTTATCTGCCCTCATTACATCTAAAAATAGATAGAATTATGGTTTAACCAAGCTATAAAATTATCTTATAAATATGATGTAGATGCCTTAAGAGGACTTTGCTTCAAAGAAAAAGAAAATATTAATGAAT
The DNA here is from genome assembly GCF_047495875.1 of Pithys albifrons albifrons. Lineage (NCBI taxonomy): Eukaryota > Metazoa > Chordata > Aves > Passeriformes > Thamnophilidae > Pithys > Pithys albifrons. Next base: position 40,752,975 of record NC_092462.1, read on the forward strand.
TTTTACATTTTAATTATTATAGCAAGCTTTTTCCAAAACTTTATCAGTTACAAATAAGTGCAAGTCCATTTGTATTTGTTCTTTTTTTTGTATCTGTGATCCACCAGAATGCAATATTCGTTTGCTTTGTTTTGGTTTCTTCCTTCCCTTTTATTTGTGTCCTTGATTTCTGTAGTGCTAGGCAGTCCGTGTCACCTCAACCTTTCTTAAGTCTTCTCTGACTTCATGTTTTGGTAACATAATGATTAGTAGTTTAGTCTTATTATCTTGAATATTCTATAAGCACTATTAAAATCACTGTTTAATTGAATATCTTTCTATTTAAAATGATAAAAAATCTTTTGTTGGATTCCTACTTTCTTCTTAGAAAAAAAGCCCTACTTCCATATTAATCACAGTGAACATTTTTAAATAATATTGCATATTTAAAAGGTCATCATGCACCAGCTTTGAAATGTGGCAGGCTGATTTTGTTTTTCTCATGAATCTCTGTTCCAGATTTGGTTGGCTACCAGAGACAGAATACTAACATATGGACTTTCCTGGCACTTCTGACATTGTTATTTTCTTTGATTGTCAGTCTAGAAGTATACCTCTCCTTTTGATGGGTTTTGTGTGATTGGAGGGTTGCAATATGAAGAAACAACAGCAAGTGTATCATAGTTTCAATAAAAGAAAACCATCACTAGTATTTTTAACCATTATAGGTGCTGAGGGCAAAGCTGTACCTGCAATGTCCATTGACCTGGCCAGGGTGGGTGGTGGATGCAGTGCTGAATTCAGCTTAGTTTAATTGCCCCGACTCCTTGATCTTACCTAATTTTGTGTTAAGCCCACGCTTCTGGAAAATGTCAATGCTTTGGAACTGGTTTGTTTCTCTTTTTCTAATGGACACAGTGAAAGAACAATGTACTGACAATAAACCCATACATGATTTATCAGTTGATAAACTTCTGTCAGCTGTGGAGCTTCTAAATGCATATAAGATATAAGACCTAGAACTAGTCTAGGTATTTACTTAAGAGGAAAAGTAATAGTGTGATATATTGTGCAATTTTCACACGTAGACATCTTGCAGGAAGCTCTGTATAGTTCTTTATTGCAATTTTATAAACCAGTGAAATAAACATAGCAACTCCACCCCACAACCTCTGCTAAAAGTTTGAAGCAGCTAAAGTATGTTTTTCTGTACTACAAACATCAATAGCTGGTAAAGGAGTATAGTCTGCCAGAAGGGCTAAACAGAGAAAATATTATTTGTTATTAATTTATAGAGCATAAATTCTTCATATGCTTTTAGATTTTTTTGATGAAGTGATTTTTAATAAAACCTGCTGTCTAGCTAGGAGTAGAGGAGCTGCTGTGGAGAGAATGGAAATGTGTACTTTTGGATACTTTATGAGTAATTAAGTATATGTTATAATCTAGAAAGCAGAGGGTTGTCCTTAACTTATGACTTATCTTTAAATTATTTGTGTAGAAAGTATTTGCTCTTTTTCTGTTTTGCAGCTGAATTTTTCTCAAAGCTATGCTCCATTCACAGTTATATTGAAAATGTAGAATATCTCAAAAATGCGGTTTTTTTTTCATTTAAAGTTATTAAGAATTAAGCTGCTGCAGTAAAAGATCATTGGTCATTGTCTATTATTGTTCTACTGCCACTGTAGTTCTGTAAATGTGTGTGTGTGTGTGTGTGTGTTTGGCTCAGCTTCGCGAAGGAAGGTTTGGCAAGGGCTCTCCCCACATGGGTGTGCCCTTCCAGCCTGCGCAGTGGATTTTAGGTGAGGCTCAGCGTGCGCAGAACTGGCCCCACCGTTTCAGTCCTGAGGTTCGTCTGCCACGGCCGAGCGAGCTTGGACGGTGACAGTGAAGTCCTCAGGACTAGAACCTACAGCACCTGGCATTTCCCAGGAGGTCTCCCATCCAAGTACTAATCCGGGGCTGACCCTGCTGAGCTTCCGAGATCTGACGGGATCGGATGTCAGGGAGGCATTTAACTGCCTTTTTTTGTAAATATTCCAATTTTATTATACACTGTCCGCCTAGATGTGGCAATGATTTGGATCCAGTGTTAAAATGATCATATTTAAAATTATCCTAATCTTCTCTGTGAACATTTCTGAAAAACAGAATTAGAATTAAAAAAAAGCATTTTAAATAGAAAAACTGCTAATCTTACTCTGATTTTCCTAATACAGACAAGAAAAATATATTTTTCAAGCATTAAGGCTTTGCTTGGGCTTAATTTCGCAAGGCTTTTTTACAAAGGGAAAAGATGACATTAAGAAAAAAAACCCACACCCTTGAATTGACTTTTATTTGCTTCCAAACTGTACTTACTGCTGGTGAATCAACCTGAAGATCAGTAAGATTTTCTGGTTGAGTTCTTTGGCTTGCTTCTGTGGGTGTAACTCGTAGGGAGCTTCTGTGTGTCTCCTAAAAACCTTTAAATAAGTTCTTTTAAATGAAGCTTACTGTAAGGGGTTAAGGGATTGTCTCTTCAGCTTTGGTTAGGGTTTTTTGTTGTTTTTGTTTTTTTCCTCAGAAGAAACTTGAGATAGATAAATGCAGATCTTAGTGACTTCCTCTGTAAAACAGGTGTTCAGCACTGGATAATTTCCCTTGGTGATACATAATATTGCTACAATAAATATGAAATATATGCATACACATAAGCACTATTTGGTGTTACACTGCTAATTAATTTCTTATGTATATATGGAGCACTTTTGAAATATGATCTAGAAATTTTATTTTATCACTTTTTTATCATATTCTGTCTAGATATTCTGCATATTTTTTTCATTATATGGAGTGTGAATTCCTCTAGCAGAAGTGTGAGGCAGTTGCAAACTTAAAATGTGAATAGCTTCTAGCCAAGAACAATGAAATTCAATTATTATTCATATTAAGGTATTCATATTATTATCTTAAAAAGCCAACACTTTGGGGGGATTTAATAGGAAGGACTGAATTTTAATTGTGAAGTTGATGCTTGGTCATATATGTATGTATCTTATTAACACAACAAGGTACATAATTATATAAAATATGTGATCCTATTCAGTTTATTTCCACCATCATATTGTGAATGTGAGTTCATTCTGATGCTGCCCTTGGGACAGTTTAATTTAGCCCAGGTTTAACTCTAATTTAACACTGGGAGAAGTGTCTCATCTTTAAATCCATGTTAGATTTTGATAAGATTCCTATGTGTGCAAGCTATTTGCACACACAATGAAGCCTTATTTTGGTTCACATTAGCACATGTACCTAGCTTCTTTTATCTTTTCAAGCCAAGCTGGAAAGCAGTTTTTGCTCATCTTAGTGTTGTCCTGGTGCTTTTATTTTTTTATTAGCATTCTAAGATTGCAAATATATGAAGTCCTATACAGGAGAACACTCTACACCAGGCACTTATGGTGCTACTGGTCTTCTTACTTGTTCATCTGTTTAAATTCTGATATTGGAGCACTCATTCTTGTTCTATCAGTTCAGTACAACTTTGGATAAATCACAATGACTTTGCAGCTAGAATATGCTTATTACTAATAAGATGATTCAGCAAAGTTTACAATAGAAAACAGCTGTACTGAAAGAGGATCATCTTAAATTTCAGCCTACTGGATGAGTATTTGTGGATAAAAAGGCATCATCTCCCTAAGAAAAGTGATATATGTAAGGGGGCCTTTAAGACATACGGTCCCTTATAGATTAGTTATAGGAATTACTGTCATGCTAAGGAAAAAAAAAGTATAAAATGGTGTCACTGTAGATGTGGTTGACTTCCTTTGGCTTTGTCATGTTTCCATTTATTAGCATTGTCAAAATTGCATATATTTTTAAATCATAATTTTAAAGCAATATTTTCTGATTATAAGACTGGCAAGAATAATTTTATTTACTATTTCTTTACTTTTTCAACTAAAGAATTCCTGTTGGACATGACAGGGAGATTGGATTGAAAATACTTAACAATTTACACACATCAAAATGAGGAACCTGTTTACCAGCAGAATCTAGTCATAGGCAGTCCCGAACAAAGTGTGAAAATGAACCTAGGGCAATGGACACAACTACACCTAGCCAGCCTTTCACCATCTTTTTATAGAGGATAGGTATACTGGGCTGTATTTCAAATACAGAAGGATAATCAAAGACTCTATAAAGGTCTAAGTAGTCCATAGTTTACTTGGAGTGGCAATCCCAGATGGTTAAAGTTGCAAGCTTGTTCAAATATCAGCAAGAGAATATGAGCTGCGTGAAGACATTACAGCAATAAAACTTCCTTAATATCTAGCACAGTGGGCTAAATGATTTTTTAGCATGATGGGAATACATGTCTAATCAGTACTTTGGGAAAATTTGTATTGGACCAAGAAATAAAGGAAGTGAACAAGTCTATTAAAATGCCTGCAACAATAAACATGTAAAGGCATTTTACACAACTGTTTGATTTGAAATTGAAATCTTAAAGGGAATAATGTATTGAAACTCTAATGCATTCAGGGGGGCTTGGGTTTTGCTTGTTTACTTGTTTGGTTTAATTCATCAGGCGTTGAAAGAAGAATGAGCAGCCTTCTCTTCATTTTTAGCTGTTTGGATTTTATAACTTATTTATTTTTTGCATTGGTGCTACATACTTTTCTTAACTGAGGTTTGAAAACATAAAATTAATAATAAGATCTTATTCTGCATAGCTGCTTGAGTGAATTAATTGGTTGTAAAACTGGAAAACAGAACCTTTAAAGGTCAAATAGATTACTTAATATTGGAACTTTGTAACTGCCGTGTGCCATCCAGACACTGATTGGAAATAATAAAATTTACATACTTATTAAGTGCTTAGGAACTTTGAGTTAGCAAGAGAAGCTGCACTTAATTACAGGTTTGCTAATGTTCTCTATAGGACTAATCTGGATCCTCATATTTCACTCTCAATGAATTTAAAACATCATGGGTGACAAAACATTTTATGATTGTTCAATCCAGCAGGAGCCAGTGCTATATCTGCCATAATCAATCTTTACTTCAGGTATAAAGATTTGTGTTTAATAACAGTAAGCATCATTCCATTTTAATTCTCTGCTACAAAAGCAGAACTAAACGTTGCTGCACCTAGGTAGACACCCAGAACTGGCACTTCTTAGGGATATGCCTGCAAGTCCATGCATAAGCAAAGGAGAGTAAAATGAGAAAGGTATTAGACCTGAATTTTGTGTTTTGTAAATTTTGTAACTGACCATACCTCATCACAAGGTAGTAATTTCTCCTAATCTAGAAAACTCTTTCTTCTATAGTAGAAAATAAAGCATGACAGATATCTTTAAAAAGTATGATAATTAAATGAGCAATCTAATTAAATTAACAATTTATATTTAGCAGTTAGAACAGTGTGTGTCTTCTGATAAAGAGGCCATGCGTATCAAATTTATTTCAACACTGGTGGATACTGATTAGATGGTGATGGATAAAATAATTTTTTCCATAAAGTTGTGTGATGCCTATGTAGTTTATAGCAAATAACACAGCAGGTGTGAAGTGTGTTTCTGCGTGCCAGAGTCCATTTCTTGTTGCGGATGATGACTCAAAAAACATCCTTTTCTCTCATCGTTAAAATACATATAAGGAAAACTCGAATGTGAATTGACATCTGTGATTTAAAAGCTTACAAAATTCTAGTATAGTCGCATCTGGAGCGTACATGACCTGCAAAGTCATAGAGCAGTTAGGCTGACCAGAAACCATTTCACTAGCCACGGTTATCAAATGAAGTCCTGTGGCAGGTGTCAGATGAAGCCAGCTTTGAATACTCCACTCAAATGGCCATATACAGGTGGATCAAAAGTCAGTCACCATCTGTGCAAGCTCATGAAAAAGCTATGAAATCATATCTTGAAATCCTTAACGTGATTCTGAGCCTACCTGTTATCGTGCAGGGGCAATCTGCTCACATGAGGTGTAGTGTGGAATCAAAAGACATGTCCACTCACCCAGAAGAACTGAAGAGCTGCTGAAAATGACTGTGTGTTTGTCCTTTCAGAATAAAGGGAAAAAAACATTCACTATGTGTTCAAGGAAGGTCACTGACACCAGTGTTTCTAGGTCACTTTGCACTTCATCCAGTACCCTTTACTGGGTACTCCCTAACCTGTAGGCAGTCAGTTTTTTTGGCCTTTGTTGAGAAAGAAGAGATCTATTGGAATATTTTAAATTTGTTTTAGTATATGACAACACTGCATGGTTGTGAACACACACAAAACAGTTTCTAATAGTTTTTCCTCATTTCCCCAAGCACAGTTTATGCTTTAAAAATATTTGAAGCTAACTTTAAAGGAAGTTTCTGACCAGCAGTTTTATGACTGATTTGTTTTAAAGCCTAAATGCCTTAGGGAAATGTTTTACTGAAGATATAATCCATCCACAAGGTATAAAGCCTGGAAAATAAGGTGGCATAAACCTAAACCACAAACTAAATTCTCATGACTTTGCACTTAAGCTACTGCTTACAGAACTAATTTAAGAGTACCTATAACTACACTTTCTGGAAGTTGGAAGATTTTTAAAAGTACTTTATTCAGAAAACAATTATTAATAATGTCTTTGATCTGGGGTTTAGAATTTCTCTGACATGCAGCTTTGTTCAACACGTGGAACTGCTGCAAAGCCAGTAACAGTGCTGCTATCTTTCTTTGAGTAATGACTTCATTGACAGTGCTGTAAAATTATCAGTCCCGTTGATTCCTGCTTTTATAAATTACTTCACTGAAGACTTAGCCTGTTTGCTCTCAGACACAGAAACCTATATAGATCTAAACAAGGGAGAATATTTTGGATCTGCATATTTGGAGTGCTTCATATCCTATTGCTCTTAATGAACACATTTGTTTGTATTTTTAAATACAAAACTAATAATAAAGCAGTTACTCGTATGGCTATTTTGTAGATTGGATTCCTAAGACAGTGTTGATTTTATTTAAGTAGTGTACATTTGCAAATAGTGTATTTTGAGTTATAGATGTATACTGGTATTTATTTCCATTACTGTCTATATACTGATGCACTTAGTGTTGGAATGATTCTGGGGGAAATCTTAAGTATGGAAAAGTGATCACTTATTTAAAGGAAACATTTGTTTGCATCTGTGTTGACTGGACTTATGATATCAAAGTGTTTTGAAATAGTCTCTTCCAGATGTTTTTTCTTAATTTGGTACTTAGTTGATTTCAGAGCAGGCTAGAATGATTATTAGTAAATAACCAAGAACTGATAAGGAAACTGAAGATTGTCATACACCTAGATATATTTTTCATGGGAAGATAGCTAGAGTATGGTGGTATAGCAAGCACCAGAAGTTACAAAATCTGCAACATGAGATATTATCTATTATTTCATTATTTCTCTTGAATATTTAGCAGGGCTATTTATGTTCCTTGTTTTCTTTTGTAAAAATTAATATAACTATTTAAAATTATTTTGATGGTTTGCCGTGCAACTGTTTAATTACATGGTAAAGTTTAATGGATTTATAGTAAATGCTTGATATTTATATTGATTTGTATTGATAGAAAGACTGTTGTATTTTTTGTGCATTTTCAGTAGTATATCCAGCGACAAAACAAGCTTATTTTGCATAAGCCTGACTGAACTGATATGTAAGAATTTCTTATTGACAATTAGCAAAGAAAATCTGTTTCTTTGTTAACCCTTTACTCTCTATCCATCTTTTTGAAAAACATGTATATTCCATATTTAATGTGCATTAAGCACTGAATTATTTTAGTGGTTACCTTATTACACATACAGGAAGCATCTCTGAGGTATTGTCATGGTTTAATCCCAGATGGCAACCAAGCCTCATGCAGCTGCTCACTCACTCCCTGACCAGTTGGGTGGGGAAGAGAATTGGAAGGGTAAAAATGAGAAAACTTGTGGATTGAGATAAAAAGAGGGTAATAATTAAAAAGAAATAACAGGGGGAAAAAAAGTTGTAAGGAAAAGAGTAAAGAAAATAATGAGAGTAAAAGAAAACCCAAGAAAACAAGTAATATAGGCAAAAACAATTGCTCACCACCAACTGACCGATGCCCAGCCATCCCTGAGCAGTGGCACCCCCGCTAACCTTCCCTCCAGCTTTATATGCTGAACATGATGCCGTATGGTATGGAATATCCCTTTGGCCAGTGGGATCAGCTCTCCTGGCTGTGTTTCCTCCCAACTCCTTGTGCACCCCCAGCCGCCTTGCTGGTGGGGTGAAGTGGGAGGCAGAAAATGCCTTGACTATGTGTAAGCACTGCTGAGCAACAGCACATCTCTATGTTATCAATGCTGGTTGAAAGCTCCCTTAAAGAAATTAACTCTCTCCTAGCCAAAATGAGTAGAGGTGTATGGCAAAAGCTGTCTTAAAGCCTGTGGTCAAAAAACCCTCCCAAAAGTTTGGCTCTTTGGACTGCCTAGCACCATTCCTTTTGGAAGGACTGACTGCAATGCTCCTATGGATGAACCTCAGTTAATGAGATTTTGTGTTTGGATGAGATAAAAAGAGTGTTTGAAAGTAAATGGAAAAAACTTAAAATTACTAGCTATCTTTGTTCTTTAGATTTCCTATAGGTTTCCTATAAAATGCATATTCACTGAATCTAGTAGCTTCTAAGAGAAACATATCTCTGTATTGCAAGGTCAGTAAAATAAGGCATGGATCTATTTATTTTAATTCTTTGTTGGAAATTTTCTTTCTTTGATTCTATATATATTTTTAATACTGGTTCAAATAGGAAATATTTTTTTTCTATTTTCAAAATATATCCTGAGAGTGACTGCACTCTGTATCAGTATAGCATTCTTGTTCCAAGTATTTTATTTTTGGCTCCATTTTGTTTTATCCTGAGCTTTAAGAAGTTCTTTATCTTCGATGTGCCATTGTCTTAGTATAGCATGAATCAGTGACACAGTTATTTCAGTTGTAAATTCTGAACTGTTTGAGGTTCAAATATTTTAAACAATTAATAAAAGGAATAAATAAAAGCTAAAAAAATCTAGAATATGTCAGAATTTGTCAGTTGTCTTTATTTTAAATGTTATGGGGCTATTGTCAAAATAATTAGAGAAGACTGAGTAGTTACTGTAATAAAAAGGCATATTGATGTGTGCAATCAACAAGATAAAATTAAATAACTCTGCAAAAAATATTTGGTTTTAGTAATTAGGAATATCTGGAAATATGGGTAAGTAATAATGGCCCTTTAGAGCACAACATTTTTCATTAATTCATTACTTAAAGTGTTTATAACTAAATATTCAGCACCTTCAGGGTGGACAAGGGATTAGACCCAGCCAGCATGGGTTTAGGAGGGGCAGGTCCTGTCTGGCCAACCTGATCTCTTTTTACGATCAGATGACACACCTGGTGGATGAGGAGAAGGCTGTGGATGTGGTCTATCTGGACTTCAGCAAGGTCTTTGATGCTGTCTCCATAATATACTCCTGGAAAAGCTGGTAGCCCATGGCCTGGACAAGTGTACCCTTTCCTGGATTAAGAGCTGGCTGGAGGGTTGGGCTCAGAGAGTGCTGGTGAACGGAGCTGCATCCAGCTGGCAGCTGGTCACCAGTGGTGTTCCCCAGGGGTCTGTGTTGGGTCCAGTCCTGTTTAACATCTTTATTGATGATTTAGATGAGGGGATTGAGTCCATCATCAGCAAGTTTGCTGATGACACCAAGCTGGGAGGGAGTGTCGATCTGCTGGAAGGCAGGAGGGCTCTGCAGAGGGATCTGGATAGACTTGAGAGATGGGCTGATTCCAATGGGATGAAGTTCAATAAGGCCAAGTGCCGGGTCCTGCACTTTGGCCACAACAACCCCCTGCAGCGCTACAGGCTGGGCACAGAGTGGCTGGAGAGCAGCCAGGCAGAAAGGGACCTTGGGATACTATTTGACAGGAAGCCCAACATGAGCCAACAGTGTGCCCAGGTGGCCAAGAAGGCCAATGGGATCCTGGCCTGTATCAAAAATAGCGTGACCAGCAGGACCAGGGAAGTGATCCTTCCCCTGTACTCTGTGTTGGTGAGGCCACACCTTGAGTACTGTGTTCAGTTCTGGGCCCCTCAGTTCAGAAAGGATATTGAGGTGCTGGAGCGAGTCCAGAGAAGAGCAACAAGGCTGGTGAAGGGACTGGAGCACAAGCCCTGTGGGGAGAGGCTGAGGGAGCTGGGGTTGTTTAGCCTGGAGAAGAGAAGGCTCAGAGGTGACCTCATCACTGTCTGTAACTACCTGAAGGGAAATTATAGCCAGGTGGGGGCTGGTCTCTTCTCCTAGGCAAGTCAGCAATAGGACAAGGAGGCACGGGCTTAAGCTCTGCCAGGGGAAATTTAAGTTGGAGATCAGAAAAAAATTCTTTACAGAGAGAATAATCAGGCATTGGAATGGGCTGCCCAGAGAGGTGGTGGATTCACCATCCCTAGAGATTTTTAAACGCAAATTGGACGTGGCGCTGAGTGCCATGATCTAGTAAATGGACTAGAGTTGGACCAAGGGTTGGACTCCATGATCTTGGAGGTCTTTTCCAACCCAATCAATTCTATGATTTACATTCATATTGATTATATCAATTTTATTTAAAATTAATATAACATTTTGCTATCTGCTTACATATCCGTGTTGCTTTTTTTTACCATACATATGCATATGGGTAAATTGGAGGAACGTTTTGCAGTTATGGCAATTTCCACGAGGTGGTGCTCAAGCAATAAATTTCATACTGATAATATAATAACTATGACCGGTAACAAGCAGAATTTGAAAGTATGGCTGTCAAACAGATGTTCTTCTTTTTGATGCTATATCAAACTTAACGTGGGAATGATGAGGTCAGGAAGGCTAATGAATTTATTATGTGGTGCGAAAGTTATTTCTCCTTGGCCAAAAGACAGAAATACTATTATCTTTTTGCTACATAATACGAAGGGGTTGTGTTCGTTTTGATATGGAATTCTCATACTCCTTTTTCATATTTTCATACTTTGGTTATTCTTTATATGCTGTCCACTTCTGGGTATGACTAAAGGAACTAGCATTCATAAAGAGATTACAGTAGTTGCTCTAAGCAAAATATTAGTGAATTCAATAGATTTAAATAAATCTGCCATAGGAAAATACACTGAATGCTGATTCACTGATCATTCAACAGTAAATAAAAAATGTAGACAGCACGATAATGCAAGAAGGCAGATGATGTGAGAGAATGGCAATGACTATAAACAAAACAGACAGTTTAGTATAAGCGTTTCTCCCACTTTGATCAAATAGAGCATCCTTAGCTGTTTTGCTTGGCAAAGTGCTGCATCTTTTTTTTTTTTTTAAGATCCTCTGTAAACCTCTTCTTCATCTCCTTCAAATTCTACAGACCATTTATAATTTAAAGTTCACTGTGACTACCTCTGAAGAAGAGTCAATAATTAACATTGCAAGCTTTATTGTTGTTTCATTCCTAATCATCAAAATGGCAAGAAGGAAATCTGCACTCAAAGTGTGTTCCTTCCAATTGTTGTTTCCTGCTTTAGCTGTTTTGTTCCTTGGTTTTTTTCATTCCCTTTTACTTGTGGCCTTTTTTATTTTATTTCAGCTTAAATGATTAACACAAAGTATACCAAAAGCACAAATGGCATTACTTCTACTGCAGGCATCACTCTTGGCCCGCTAGTGCCCTCAACTTAATATTAATAGTCACAGTTCTAGTAGACTTTTTTTTCCTTATAGCAACAGTAATGCATTTAAAGACATGCTTTCTTTTTTTTGTTCATTGTTTCTAAACTCAGTGATGTAAAACACAATTTGTACATTCTTCTGGAAAGAAAACTATTTTTAAAGAGCAAAGAGGTCTGTCTTAGTTATTTTACTTTCTGACAGCTGGTAGAGCAGTTATCATCCTATTTGACTGAACTTGAAGGGTCTGCAAATAGGGAAGTCTCATGTACTTCGTTATGCAGCCGGCTGGGAGTAAAGTGATGACAGATCTGTGAAAAACAAATCAACCTTCCTGTTCTACTTTTATTTAGATATTGCACATGGAAGCTGCCTGCTCCTGAAAGGTATTTAGTCACCCAACTCCTACACACATATGTTCGAGGATCCAAGTCCAAGTTCAGAGATGGTCCATTTTATAGATATTTGGTTCAGCCAATTAGAAAGAAGACAGTTATTTGCAAGACTTCTGCTTATAGTCAGAACGCTTTGATTGGTGGAACTAATGAAACAACTATCTTTGTACAGATACATTTAATACGGATTTTTGTTTTGTCTGGAAAAATCCCTTCAGCTATTAACTAAACTCAAATACTCTCTTTTGCTTTCTTTTTGTCATTATCTAGCATATTTATATGGAGTAACTACTGACAAACGGAATTGTTTAGCTACCAATCAATAAATACAAGGAATGGAGGAAAAATATACTTTAATATCTTTGTAATCCATGTTGAATATACTATAAGCATCCATTATATATATAATTTCCTGGCTTGTCTATGGCATTTGAGAATAGTTAGTACTTGTTCTTTCTTGTAAAGAGTCCCATTAGAGAGTCTGGTTAATGTTTGTCATTCTGAAGCTCTGTGATTCCTTTTGTCTTTGAGATATGGTAGTGGGAGGAAAAGGTTGTATTAATGCACTTTGATTATTGTTAATGTAGCTTTGAGGGTCTCTTCCATTTAGATTTTTTTTCACAACCGTTTTTGTTAATCCTTAATGAGTCTATACTTGGCACTTTGGAGGATAAAAGAGGAATGTGGACTGTCTGTGAGTAAATTAATTTCATCAGAACTTGTCTCTTTGGTACTGGATCATTCTGTCTTCTAATTCCACAGTACTGTACAAAGGTAGAATTACAGTTTTCCCACTGGTACTGTTAAATTGCTTCATTACAGGCTCCTTTCAACATTTTAACAGCTCAAAAATTGGTTTCTTACATTTATTATCCCACGTTCTGCATAGGCTGAGTTCCCATTTGCTTTTGACCATTTTAGCTTCAAGTATTTGTGTTTTCTTTCATTTTTTTCCCCCAGTTCTTTTGGGCATCTGTGTTCACTGTCATGCCTAGTTGAATATATGCAAAGTTTAGTTGACAACTGGGTTCACAAAGCGTTTATGTGTATATAGGCTTTAAGCACAACCTAGCCAGAACTTGAGACCCTCATTTTGAAATCTCAGATATCTGTGATACAAAGCCAATAGCTCTGACTGAGCATTTATTTATTACATTAAGTGAACAGCCTACTCAGAATCGGTAAAACTTTTGGCTTAATTGCAGGCGAGAAAAGGTTAAAGGATCACTGATTTATTCCTAAGATGGGAGAAAATACTAAAAGGAAAAAGAGTTCAAAACCTTTCTATATTTTACACTGTGGTCTGTAACTATTCTTGATTCATAGGTGATTAATTTTGAAAGAAGATGGAACAGAAAATACCAAAGTTATCAATCTAAATATCGGGATCAATCCTTTTGTTTTCTAAAATCATTTTAGTACCTGTATTTCAAATAATTAAACATTGCATTCATTTTTATTGTCTTCTTTTGGTCTTGGGTGTTTTTAGTTATTAAAATATAGTGAAAGTACTAATAGTTAATTTAGTAGAGATTCAATATAGAATAAATCTTTGTAACTGATAATTGCAAAATTTTTGAAGTGAATGCTGATGTTAATTAAGTATTTGCTGTGTGTATCACTGATCTGAGCGCGCAACAGTTTTCATTCGACTTTCTTAGTAAAGCGTGGATAAAATTAGTAATATTAGCACTACAGCTTCTGAAAGCAGAATACAGTAAAGGATAACTCATCAGGCCTCAGTAAGGCTGACACAGGGGTCTGAGTCCCCAGGAGAAGTCTGGCAGTGTGGCAGAGGAGTAGGTTATCCTTTCCAAGTCCTTGCCTCCTGGTAAGCTGGTATTTACTTTTCTGGAGGAAGCAGAACAAACCTTTGTGTTTACACCTTCTGAATAACACTTGAATGTGAATTTGTTATGGATGTATGGGTGGGAAAGTTCATTCCTGTTCCCAGTATATCTCCTGGAATTCTTGACAGCAGTTTACGTATTGCAAAAGCAGTTGCTGAAGTCTTTCGTTTAAATGGTGATTCAAGTAAACTAGAAGAGTAAAGCGAACTTGAGAAAAATTTCCCATGTTTTCTCCATCTGAGGGTTTGTCACTGTTCACAAGAGAGAAAAACGTGTCAAGAGCTTTAGATTGATTACACATTGCCTTGAGAGAATCTCTGTGCAAATATAAATCTCCTCTCACTGCTAGTCAACTTTTGCAAGAAATACAAAACTATTTATTAAAATATTTGTTTCTGTGTTTTAGTTTTCATTTGATTCCCTGTACCATTTTAACAGGAACTAGCTTTGACTAAGGATCATATCCTATCGTATTTTAAAATCCATGTAGACATATACATATGTATAAAACCTACATTATTGTGAATGCAATTAATTGTGTTTTTATCTTGTACAATAAGCCTCTTCCCAGCAGGTTTAGTAGTAAGCTTTTAACACTCCATTGTTTTACAGTGTTCTAAATAACTAACTAAATACATAGTTTTCCAGTTCAAATGTGAGTTCCTTGTAAGGGCAAGCCTCTGACTTGTGAGGCTGAAGCTTCCTTGTCTTCAGATGGAGAGAACAATTCACATGCTGAGCCCAGCTTTGTTCCTGACACTGCATAGAAAAAAAGAACCAAGACACAAAGGCTGGTCATGAAATCTCCATACCTAACCTGTTTGTACATTGACAGTTGACTTGAAAGGGCACATGTGTTCAAAAATGGTTCAACAATGCTGTTGATTCCTCTCTCAGATATTGTAAATCCTGAAGAGCTTTAAAGACTGGATTAGTTTGAATTGTTTACCAAACAACAGCCTGTGTTCCTCAACGTTTCTGACCCAAATATGTCATGATAACAAATATATCATATGGACATAGCAAATCACAATCATTAATTGGTTTGCAAGGCTCAAATAATTTTTCCTTTTAACAATTTAAAGACATCTCTACTTTAGTATGAAAAATAAACAAGCAGAAACTGCTGGTTGTCATATTGACAGATTGATCATTACATTGTTGTCATTTTTAATTTGTAGATTAACAATTTTCTTGGACAAAAGTTGAGTCTCATTTTAAATTTACCTTTTATTGTCATGTTTTCTCTCTTTTTAGTCACTCGACTATCCCTTTGAAATTACACAAAATTATGGTCTCCCAGATGCTTCTATGAAAGCCATCACTGAATCAGGCCTTTTTATGGAAAGTCATGTAGCTGTCCGACATTGCCCCTTCTCTTTTACACAGTTTCATTTGAGTCATGGGTTATTACTACAAAAATCTCTTTGCTAATCGAGTCTCACATGAGACTCAATTCTGTGATGCAAAATATGTAAACATTATAGAAAGCAAATTTAATGACAAATTACTGGCCTTAGGGCTCAAAAAATCCTGCATTTACTTTCATCCCTCTGCACAAGTAATTTTGAAAGCAAACCTAAAATTTTAAATAAGTGGAAGGCCTGTATCCCCAGATGCATCTGTTAGCCTCTGTTCATGTGTTTGTTGAATTTCTGTCTTCACTCTCCTTCAGTTTCTTTATGGTTTATTTGAATTTTTAGACAATGAAATAGGACAAATGTTACTCTTCTACACTGTATTGTACATGGGAGAAATGTGCAGCTATTTTTCTCATGTTCAATATTATTTCGTAAATGTTAAAATGGAGTGTAAATTCCTCTTTTAAAATTAAAAATAAACCACAGGTTTTTTTCCTCAAGATTCCAAAATTTTAATCTCCTGCACATCTGGCTTTGTTGTTTACCTCTGGAAACTCTACATGATGCTGTGCATGCTGAGTCAGCTAAAGCCCATATTTTGTGTCTAAATCACTTAAAAAGGAAAATCTTTGTATTCTTTCTAGAGAAGCATAATTATATTCCTTTTAGAAGGAAGATTACGAATGCTAATTCTTTAAGTAGGTAGTCATTATTTTATCATTTAGCATTAGCTATAATAATGTTTGTTATGATGAACTAATGTGGTATTAGTATGGATTTCATGTGTACTCTCTTAGGAATGTAATTGCAATTTACCATTTTATTCATGTTCAGTCATTTTGAAGTGTTGCTGAATTAAGAGACCACTACTCACGTCATTTTATATCAATGTCAACTTTTGCTTATGAAAACCTTGGACCACTAATTAAATTGAGGGGGAACCAAGGAATTGCAAGCATTTAAACAGAACATTTTTTCTATTGTTGGGAAAAAACATGGTTGATTTTTTTAGTCCTTTTGCTGGGATGAAGTGATAAGGTAGATGCTTTGCAAAGAACAGCTGGACTTACAATGCTCATTATCCTAAGATGAGTGTAGCAGACTCTGAAGGCAGGTGTAGTCAGGAAGGAATGACTGAAATGAACAGCAGCTTGAGTGCATGAGAAAAACAAACCTTGTTTCTTTATGTTGCTGCAAGGAACTCACTATTCTTTCTATTGTCAATAGACATATTGGAATGTCAGATTTGAAGGCATGAATGAAAGGTTGTTTCCTTATGGAAAAAAGTCTTCCTCCTCTGAAACATTAAATTCCATTGCTATTCTGTGATTAAGATGTGGTGCTGGGACTTGTGAGGTCTTCCTTCAGTTTCATTAGAAAGGCTTTTGGTAGTACAAGTTAAATGTACTTCTTTCCAATGTTATGAACAGCAGAAAAAAAGGTGTGTTGTTTATTCCTGCCCCCCCCACCCCCACCCCCACACACACCCCCCCCACACCCCCCGGTATTGTCATAATCTGCTAAGAGATAAAGCCACATACTTTAATAATGCTCAAGGTATATTGTCATGAGAGCACAATGCCCAGAACTTCTAGTACAGCAGTCGAGGAGATGACAGCACAGAATTTGAGAGTTATACATTTATTTACTTCATTGAAATAAAGATTAGTTGTTTGAGGAGGAGGGGGTTCTGTGTTTTGTAGGGTTTTTTTGTTCAACTTGAAAAGCAGTGTTCCTCCTGCATAACCAAGAACCCATCCAGAAATACAATTCTGTCTTTTGTGTAGACCTAAAATAAAATTATTTTTTTCTGTAAATCTTTGAGTGTAACTGGGTGGGGATTTTTTGTACTGGGTTTATAAACCCAGTAGAACCAGCTCCAAACTCCATTGAACTGTAAGAAGTCTTGTGCTAGAAGTGCTTGGCTCATGTTCTCTGTAACTGTAAAGAATTTTCAAGATGTCAAATGTTGAGATATTAAGGGCAGCAGCTGCTGCTCAACAAGCCTAAGTCACAGTTCAGAATTCATTACAGCAGCAAATTTTTGCTTTATCATTTGCTTAATTTCTGTTAAAATTTGAGAAAATGGTTGTTATTAAGAATCAGGGATATGCAAGGCAAAGAGATATGTATAGGATTGAAAGACAATATGTTGAAGTCATTGCTTAGGAAAAACCAAGACTGTCAGTGAGAACTAATGATCTGAAGATTACTTTTTGATGTAATGCTTTTGGTTCAGGGGGCAATATAATATTTGGCCACATGGACAAAATATATTGGTTTAACAGTAATGTTGAGAAATATAACGTAGTTTTAAAGGTGGAACTACTCTAACAGATTATCAAGGAATATGGTAAAACCAACACTGAGTCCTGTAACCAATAATAAATGTCATTTGGATTTTCCTAAAAGTCATGGTATTAGTGCAGGAAGTATGGAGTAAATTCCATAGTTTGTGTGTGAAGTCTAATGAAACCATAATAATAACATTTGTTAGTTTTATAAACAAACATTTTTAAGTTCAAACTTTTTTGAAAACATTGAAACATTGCAATAAGTAGCCATAAACAAAGTCGCCTCTTTCTTTTTTTTTTTTCCTAAGCACTTAAGGACTCATCCAGTAACTTTTAAAATAGGTCCTGCTGTAGCTGATGTTATACATCTAGTACTATCCAAGTGCATGAGTAAGCATCCACATTTGTTCTATAAGGAATTAGAAGTTGTGGATGGATATCTAATGAGTAGGAAATGCTTTGACTTGGAGGCTGTATCACAGATTCAAAGTTACTTTTGACATAATGGATTCCAGGTTTATATTCCTCTCCTTCATTTTGTCACTTGTTTGTTGTCCTGACACTATTCATAGCCCACACTTTTAGCACACCTTTGAAAATATTCATTCCAATAATTTATGAAAATATTTCAAATTAAATTTTCTCCTTCAGAAACCTATCAAGATACTATGAAGAATTAGGATGTATTAAATTCTTTATGGGACATATTAGATCATATTGCACAATGGTACATGTAAAGTAACTGGGTGGGAATAGCAAACTTACATTTGCCTAAAAAAACCTAGGTCAGTGCCCCTGCAACCACTTGATATCTCCGTGTTATTTGCTGTTCCGAATCCAATTCCTTTATGTATTTGTGAATAAAGTTTTAGATCCATTAAATGGAGACAAAACTACATTGTGAACCAAGATTTATAGTTTCCCTTTATTTTAGCAAAACAGCTGATTTTGAGCTACAGTAATTTTAGTTAAAATGTTTTAAAAGGAAACATTCTTATATAATTTGTGTCTATTTACACAAATTTTGGTTGTATGCAATCTAGAAGGCTCTTGCTGCAAAATTATTGAAGGTTTATCAACTCTGTACTATAAACCTTTGTCAAAATCTCTTATTTTACTTCAAAATGAAGTTGCTGCTACTCATTGATGCCTGCCAGTTTGAGGGGTGGTGATGATAGTGTTATGTTGGGGGTTTTTTATTTGTTTGTTTTTAAAAGCAAATCATTGAATGCAGCAGTAATTGCCATTTGATTTTGTTTTAAAGGCTACAAATAATAAGATTTTGAACTAATAATTTGTACCATTGAAAAGGAGAAAGGATTATAAGGGATCTCATCATTAGCTGTAGTTCCTAATGTCAAATCCTACTGTGTCTGGACTTCAGCTAAATGTAGCAGGGTAGTTTATGATACATTAACTGGAGTGAGGCACATCGATACTGTATCCTATTAGCAAAACGAGAAACATAAATCAGCTGCTACACGGAAAATAACCAGTTTCCTTTGAATAAACATCAGGAAATTAACACTGGATTTGACATGTCAGACCTGTTTCAAGTGGCTTGCAAAATGTTAGTGGATATTTTTGCTGTTTTCTTCTTAATTATGTGTTTAGCTTAAAAAAAAAAAAGAAAAATCAATAAAGCCACAAAGCTAATTACCTTCAGGCTTCTGACACACTGGCAAATATTTTAGAGTGTTGTTTACATTCTAGTGGAAACTTGATTTTAGACTTACTGTTCAAAAAGACTGTCTGTAAAATAATCTACTAATATTTTACTAGAGAAGTTAGGTTGTCATCAGTGACTTTTTGCAGCCTCAGTTTCAATGGGAACATCTGGCTCTTTTCCAATAATCAATATGATCTCTTGAGTTCAGTTTCAAAAATCAGTTGCAGAGAGTAACAATTAGGGATTAGTAATAGATTTTATAAAAAGCAATTATGTCATTAACAAATTATCAAGTTATCAAGCTGTCTTACAGAGATAATACAGAAAAAGCTGAAAGCTGTTCATTGTACAGAAAAAGAGATGTGTCTATGATAAGAAGAACATGTTATTAATTAAAGGGAGCTATACAGAATTAACCTTTAGAGCTTTAATGATGCTGGGAGTCAAATACTGAATTTAATAATGAATTTTAAAACCAAGACATAAAAATCACATTTTTTTTTACCTCAGCAAGGGTTTAGGTGGACTGCATGAACCCAAATATAGCATTTTTGTATTGCAAACCTCTGGATTGCTATTACCTGGCAATTATTATTATAGAAACTGATACACAGGAAGTTCCACCTGAACATGAGGAAGAACTTCTTTACTGTGCACATAACTGTACACTAGAACAGATTGCCCAGAGATGTCGTGGAGTCTCCCTCACTGGAGTTATTCAAGAACCTTCTGTATGGAATGTTGTGCAACATGCTCTAGGATAATCCTGCTTGAGGAGGGAGGTTGGACTACATGACCCACTGTGGTCCTTTCCCATTCTGTGATTATTCTTTACAGTCAGGTATCTTCTGTGGAGTTGTAGATTCTGAGCTGGGGGCTACTTATCTGTGTTGCAAAAAAGAGTGTTCAGATTCTGTATTGGGATTTTATGTGGTTGATGGATCATGAGATATCTTTGGGTTTTCATTCATGATAGTATAGTGACTCTTGGATGACTTAGGAAGTCTGGTTGTCTTGGGGGAGAAGTGTTACCCAGTGGCACATTTTAACTGAGATTTTACTGTGTCTTTTCATCTTCTGTTTCTCAATTATTCATGAATCTGTCTCAAACCAGCTAAAAACCTGGATATGGTGCTCACCAAGGAGATAGAATCTGGATTTGTCTTTCAGTTCCAGCAAGGATTTGAATTTTCTCTTCCACATTGAGTAATGCTCCAGCTGCTGTTTTAAAGGTCAGCACCTCACTAGAAGTACCCCCATTGTAAATGAGGAAAATAAGCCCTGTTCAGTTCTTTAAAAGACAACAGTAGAGGTGTGCTAGCATTTGAGAGATTAGGTCCGAAATGATTAAATACATCTCCCTGAATAACACTGTTAAGATGCAGGAGTTGCAGATGGTCTCTGTCCTGAAAACTATCCTCTGGGCTATCCTCAGTGGCTCTTCTTCAGGAAGCTTTTTCCATCCTTACTCTGCATTCTGTCCAAAAGTCTTCAGCCTTCCTACTTGCAAGTGAACAGAAGTAGCTTTTTAAACTTTTGGAATACATCCTTAGTGGTACTGTTGGATCTGTTTCCCAATGTAATTATTAAATTGTGATAATTTTTTTAAAGATAGAGATCAAGTGGAAAATTTTCTCAACTATTTTAAATGCCACAAACAAAATTTCCTGACTCATTTTACTTTGATATCTAATTGAGATGTTGGTAACAGTTTAGAAGCAGGAAAATCTCCCTTTTCCTGTTTCAACGGGAAATTTTAATGTTTGATTTTTCTGACTAGTTTGCTTGTTTTTCAGAAATATGAAAAATTCTGTGCCATTTGTTTGTTTTTTCCAGTTGATTAGTTATGCTACTAATAAATAAACAGAGAAAGAACTACTTCTTTGATCCAGGCTGAAACAGGCTACATATTATTATATAGGAAAATTCTCTTTTTCTTTACTTTTTAGGGTGTAAACTGCAAAGATATACAAAATAATATAACAAATATGCAAAGAAATTTGGGAAAAAGCCCTGGAAAACTTACCTGTTCTTCATACAATGCAAGAGATATGATACAACATTTTAACTTGACTGTTGTGGAGTAAGATATCAGGGTTAGACTAAGTAGAATTGACTAAAACGGTGTGTATTTGCTCTGCAGATTCATGCACTATAATGAGCATGAGAGGTTCTTCAGTCTCTATCAACAGTAAATATTGGTTTCAGATACAGTATGGAAAAATAAATCATGCTGTCTTAAGCTTTGTAATAGAATTCACATGAAGATAAAGGGAGAAGGAAATGAGCCTGATGTCATCTATGCCATGAGATACTCCAGTTCCTAGCCCAGGACTGTACACAAAGGAGGAGAAGGGAAAATAGGAAATTCCATTTAAGGTGTTAAAGGAATAAGATGTTGAAAATATCTGGTCTAAATGGCTAACACTGTTTAAGCAACTGACTCAGGAATGTTTTCTCTAAGAATTTTGCAAAATACATCAAAGGTTGGGTAAATTACAGGGGCAAGTTAGAGAATGGCTGAGCTGCTGATTCTTACAGCTACATCTAAGTTCAAAAAATGTTCATTTGCTCATCTTTATACTTTTGAAACTTTGTTTCATTATCAAATGTCATGTAATCCATGGAGTAACAGAATAATTAATTACATAACAGTTCCTGTGGATTTGACAATACTTACAATTCAGTTTTAGAGTAGCTGAAGCAGATTGCTGAGATTTGAAAGACTAAAGGTATCCATGGCACAACCAGATGCTTCTCTACTGAACTTCATTACTCTTAATTCTAAGATCTGGTAATACCACGCAGTAAAGGAAGGAGAAATTGCCTAAATGAGACTATCATGGGGATAATTCTGCAGTGTACTCAAGAACACTGTAATTCTTGTCCCGTGCCCAGATTCCCTATAAGCAAATACTACTTTGCAGTTTTTTATTTCTGCCTTTCCTATTTCTAATTCTACTAAATTCCATAGCACTAGATATAGGATCTTATGGATGCTTTTACTAACCACTGCATTTTAAAAATTTTTTCTTACTTGTTTTTTTTCCTTACTTTTAGAAATGTTATTCTTACTTATAATCTTAATACATTAGAACTACTAATAATTTTCCAGTAATAGCTTATGTGTGTTCTTTAGGTATTGTAAATAATTCATTTATCCAAATATACGTTGCAGCTAATGTGACAAGTATGTATTAACTTTGGAGAGCATTAAGGCTACTTAATCTTTGAGTGGCATAAATATGGACCTAATTAGCACAATTTTCATCCATTTCATAATTCCAAAAATGTGATCATTCATCTGGAAGCATATTTGACAGAAACTCCATAGTCATGAAGGTAAAAGCTTGCAAGATCACCCAGTAGGATGGAGAAGCTGTCATTCTCTCATCAGTGCTGTTGAATGCTAATGTCAAGGTCAGAAGAGTGTAATTTTAGGCTGCCAAAATATTGTTGAATTTGACGGGCTAGCAATGTTTAAAAAGAAAGTAACAACATAAAAATTTATATAAACTTTGATACGATAGCTACAAAGTTTCAGGTGCTCCCCCACTGCCAATGTTCTGAGTTGCTGCTTTGATTGACACTTGTGTATGTTTTTTCTAATTCTAACATTCGTTCTAAGGATCATCCTTGTCTGGCAACACAAAAATTACAACTGCTACATAGTTTACAAATTTTGCATGTTATTTAAATGCTGATGTGGGTGACTTTGTGTTCAAAATATATTACAATTAGAGCAAAGGATTTGAAAGTAAAAATATCTGAATGCTTATTTTAGCCATAAAAATTTTCATGTATAATAAAATTATAGTTTGTCTTTACTCACTTTTCATTTACATAACATGATCATGCTAAATGGGGACTCTAACTGCTGACTTCATCTAGCTAATAAGCACATATAGACAAGATGGAGCCAGGCTGTTCTCAGAGTATCTTCTGAATCATAAAAGAATGAGAGGCAAAGACCACAGATTTCAACAAGGCACATTTCTACTAAAAGTTAGGAGAAAACAGTTTCATAGTGAGGATGGTTAAGCATTGAAAGAGGCTGTCCAGAGATGCTGTTAAGGTTTTATCCTTGGAGATACTCAGAACTCAGTTTAGTGTTTGCTCGCAAGGTGTCCTAGGCAACAATACCTAAGCTGTCTCTGCTTTGCCTCGGCAGTTTTACCTAGATGACCTCCAGACTTCCCTTCTTCCTTCCAGCCTCTGGTATTGCATGACTTTCTTATTTCCATAAAACTGTTCTTTATGTAATTTATGCAAGATTTTTAAAGAGTATAATTTTGAAAATCCTTGGATGCTTTTGTAATTCTTAGGTTGTAAAAGACATTTAGGGACTTCAAAGTCATCCCTTTTGTGAAAGAGTAAATCTTTTCCATGTCATCTTTCAGGAAGTTGAGCTTTAGTTCACAAGTTGGCACTACGTTCTTGCTTCTACTTGCAGCTACTCTTTAATAATGGCTTCACTTCCTCCTCTATCCAAAAAGAAGAGTTCCCAAGTGAATGAGTTATACCTAATTGATACTGGTTTAGAACTTTCAGTTTTTTACATAATTATAACATAAATTTCATTGCTGAACTTTTTTAACACAGAAGTTCTAGGAAAATAAAATAAAATAAAATAAAGCAGCCTCCTATTTTCATATCAAGTAGATAACTTTTTTGGTTTTGATTGATTTTACATTACATGAATATGTCAATGAGCACTGGAAAAAAATACCTCAGTAGGATTGTTTTCCAGATCCAGATACATCTTTGAAAAATGTCTAAAATGACA
This sequence comes from Pithys albifrons albifrons, assembly GCF_047495875.1. Lineage (NCBI taxonomy): Eukaryota > Metazoa > Chordata > Aves > Passeriformes > Thamnophilidae > Pithys > Pithys albifrons. The sequence goes on from NC_092462.1 coordinate 40,777,027, forward strand.
TGTCTGCAGTAAAATATACATGGCCGGATGAACTTTTCTGGTCTTATCTTGCGCCTCAGTAATTTTAAAACAGAAACCAAAGCCTTTGTTCTGATAAACTAGACGTCTTCCTAAAATGTATTTATTAAATTGAAATATGCAAAGATTCCAAAGAGCAGGTATACATACAGTGAATGCGTTCTTTTTCTCGTGTGCATGATTAACTTTCATTCATATTAATGGGGTTATGGACATTCTTCAAGCAGAGAAGACTGTCATTTTTAAAACCTGTCTCTTGAATATTTGGTTTCGTTAAATTTGTCTTGTCTTTCACTACAGTAGGGGAAAATAGTTTTTGGAAGGCAGTGTTTCTTTTGAGTTTAACTCTTTTATAAAGTCCTTGTCTCTTAATTCACTAGTGAATATTCTGAGAAATTCTTTAGAGCCTTGAGAATGTTTGAGAAAACAACTATATGACATTTTCATAATTAAAGTATTTTTTAGTGTTATTCTGAATATTGGATAGGCATCAAGGTAATTGTCAATGTGAGCCACCTCTATAAGAAAAACAAATTCCCACATGATTTTGTGAGACAGTCCCAAAAATATGTTTGTAACAGCCAATGCATATGTGATACTGTTTTCAAATGTAGATAGATGATTCAATGAGTTGAGGGATAAGAAAACTATCACTCAAAGGACTTAGTTTTGTTGAAAATGTAATAGAATTGCTATATCCATATATTTTAAATTCACAGTATCTTAATAGGATTCTGTAATTACTTTAAATTCCTTATTTTTTTCAGTAAAGCTCTTCTGTACAAAGAAATTGCTTCATAAAAGCCTGGCACCATGCAGTGGCCTTTTTCTTAGTTCAAGAATCCTAGCTGATCTGAGAAATAGTGATACTCCAGACTGAGGAATTTATTATAATAATTTAGAATCGTACCTCATTTGTATGAATTAAATGCTTTCATTCCTAAAGTGGTTATTAATAAAATAATCTCTGTACTGAATACAAAATAATCAGATTATATGGAATCACTGTAGTGTAATTTCTGAAATCTTCCAGCTTGCCTGTGATTTTGGCACTTTATGAATGGCATACTTTTACAGAACATTTGCTAGCTATTGGCTTATACATTTTTATGGTTAAAACCATGCCCTTGAACTCTGTGCTGCTCATCTGAAATTTATGGCATTTATGCATCTAGTTAGGGGTGCACGTGTGTGTATCTAGTGTTTGTATAAATGCACTTAGTTTGCGCCATTCATCTATGTTTTCATACATTCAACTCAACTGTATGATTTTGGTTTTCATTCTGGTTTTGGAGATTAACTTGTATAAAAAAAGTTTTCATTAATTGCAGTTTGTTTTCAGTAATTGCTGTTACCTGTCTGAAAATCTGAGGTGGTTAAACATACAGTATGGATGATGCACACCATGACCCTTTGGCACAATACAACTGGTAGTGGCTGTTTATATGTGCAATAACATTGTGATCAATCTCTGACACTTATTACAGACTTCCTGCTGTTTAGAAATGTGTATTGTAATAGCATTTGTATGTTTTCTTTTCCCTTAAGAGTTCAGTATGCTGCTTCACAGGAGCGAAGAAAATTAGAAGTAACATCACAGACACTGTGATAGGAATAAATAAAGTAGCAATTTGTAAACTCTTCCAGACAGATCTTAACATATAAATGCAGGAGTCTCTATGTAAAGGTACAGTGTGACTATAACTTCAATAGGGATTATGTTTATATGTTGTGTGTGTAAAACAGTTATTTTGTTTTATACATTACTGTTTCAGTTGTAAGAACCTGACCTTTTCCTCTCCTAGCTATAACTAGACCACAAGAGACACCACTTAGTATACTCTTTGAAGATTAAATTAATATCTTTAAATTTTAGGGAGCTGGTTTGCTTCTTTTCCTTTTTAACTGTTTGAGTTGGAAGACTAAAATTTATTAATCATTTAGTGAAAGATACGTTTCTGAATTTTAATAGGACAATAATGGGTAAAAATGACCAAATTGTCATTGATTTTACCTTTTTAGTGAGGCAGACAGTGGATACTTTTCAGGGATATGTGAACATGAAAATAACTATAGGGAGCATGCAACCATTTTAACAGTTTAGAAGAACAGAAAAAAACCCCAAACCCCCACCATATTGTAGTAACAGTACAAATAAAACTACAGGAACCAAGTGTAAAGTCCCAATATTCCATGTAGTATCACCTACTCTTTCTGACATTTCACTTAGATACCAAGCTTATTATACGCACTATAGGAAAATATATAACTCATTAATCAAATCTTTTAAATAGAATGAATAATTTCTCTTCTTACTAATAGACTCTATCTGAAATCCTGGTAAAATTTGAGTTACTGAAAGCTTCAATGTAATTTTAATGGGTAGAGAATTTAGTTACGTGAAATATAAAGTGGGTGTCTGAGGAATATATAATGAATCTATCTGGTTTCATATCCAGTCTGAAATCTGTGAAGTCTGTGGAAAAGGATGGTACAGATGAAGAGCAGCTACAATGTTATACACACTGCTTTTTCATACCTTTTTTGTCTCATAATTGCCCTTTTTTTTTCTCTTTAGTTAACACATTCTTAGAAAGTTATATCTTTTTAAATGTAGAGGAAATTTAAAGAGTGTGCATAAAATAACTTTCGAAGGAATTTATGCCAGTATATTTTTTGGTTGTAAATAAGTGTTAAGGCAAAAAAGTTAGCTACTGTAGTTACTTATGGTAAATAGACAATACAATTTGAAACTCAATAAGCCTTTTAAGTATAGAAAATGTTTCTATACTAATTGCTTCATGCAATTTATTTCAGTCAGCATATATACTGTGCTCCAGTGAAGTACAAAACCAGCCATTTAGGGAAAACATTTGATACTTTCTCCATCCTAATAGTGTGATTTCAATGTAACTGAAGTTTTAAAAAAGGCCTAGTTCCATTGCTAAAAAGGAAATTTATATAGCGAGTCTCTTCTTTGGTTTCTCTCTTTTTAATCTCCCTTTGAATGCTGAGTTTCACAAAACATCCTAATAATCATGTTGTTGAAACTAAAAATTAAAATCTTTGTAATATGAAGTAATAACTAATGTCTACTAACAAACAATTTTGCTACATGAGTACAATCCACATAGAATCATAGAACAGAATCATTAAGGTTTGAAAAGACCTCCAAGATCAAGTCCACCCATTAACCTAATACTACCATGCCATCTAAACCATATCTCAGAGTGCAATGTCCACTCTTTTTTGACCACTTCCAGGAATGTTGACGATACCATTTTCCTGTGGTATTCCAGTGCTTCAGTACCCTTTTAGTGAAGAATTTTTTTCCTAATATCCAACCTCAACCTTCTCTGACTCAACTAGAGGCTGTTTCTCCTTGTCCTATCACTAGTTGTCTAGAATAGGAGACTGACCCCCAATCCCTTATGAGCCAGCTTGAACCTCTTCATCAGCTGCTAGAATCTGCTTCTCTGCTGGTGTCTAGTTGGCCTCAGATCCTCTGTAGCCTGGGCTCCAGAATCTGAATGGTTGGCCCTGAGTTTCCCCAGGCACCTTCTGCCACAGGCTCTGGGACAGACCATTCTCACCAGCGATGGTGTAGAGCACATTCTTCACCTCCCATTTTTTTCTACATGGCACAAGGGCTACCGCATGAGCAATCTCCTGTTTCATCTGTTCAAAGGCTTGTTGCTGTTTGAGACCCCACTGGAAATTGTTCTTCTTACATGTAAAAAGGTAGAGAGAACTTACAACCTGGCTGTATTCTGGAATGTGCATCCTCCAGTAGTGTACGGCACCTAGGAAAGCTGGCAATGCTGGGCCTGATGTCCCCTGGGACACAGTTGGCCCTCCTGGCTGCCAGGGCACTCCTGGCTGACATTCAACTTGCTGTTGACCAGGACCCCCTGGTCCCTTTCCACAGCACTGCCTTCCAACATCTTATTCCCCAGTCTGTATGCACATCTTGGGTTGTCCCATTCCATGTGCAGAATCCGGCACTTCCCCGCATTGAACTTCATATGGTTGGTGACTGCCCGGTCCTCTAATGAAAATAACAAAGTGTTTAAATCGAGAATTAATTTATGAACTGAATCACAGAAGTGAATTAGGCCTATTTCATTCAGTGAAAAAGCTATTAAAATAGCCAGCTCATGTGTTGAAGGGGAAGGCAAATCTCACTTGAACCTGCATCTCCTCTTCTTTCCTGCAAGTACCTTTGTAACACCTTGAGACATTTCCTTTGTTGGTGTATTTCCACTATCAATCCAATATATAAATATTCATTACCATAATAATTAGAACCTTGGTGTCCCATGTAAATTGCTTGAACAAACAGAGAATAGAATAATTTTTAGTGTCTCTGGATCATTGAGTATATGAATATTTATTGAAAGTAGTAAAAAGTTTCATCAGGAGAGACAGAAACATGCTTTACAACAAACTGCCTACAATAAAATAGATATGAGAGTTCCTGGGAAATGGAGGTTAAATTGCCTTCAGGTAAAACTGAAATGTAAAGGTGAGATTACCATATAATTGATGATTGTTCAAAGAAATTTGTTATTAACCCCAAAGTGAGGAACATGTCAATGGTATGTCTGTTTTTCTCCTTGTTTCTGTGGTTGGTATCTATGTTAGAGTTTACCATGTCAATAAAAGAAATTAGAAAAAAAGTGTTCATTTGATATTCTTTCAGATGTCAGTCACTGATGAAGTAGGTGGAAAAACATTTTCACAGTTCCTTAGTCTCATTTTTGCTAATAGATATTGGCTTCTCTCATTCTTTGTAGGGAGTATTCTTCTTCTGAGTGAAAAACAGCATATATTAAGTTGGAAAACTTTGGGTAACAGGTAACAGAAGGCATCTTATATATTGTCACAGCACTGGAAACTTCTAAACAGAATTGATTTTAACATCAAATGCCCTTTCAAAACTAGAGAGATTGTTATCAGACCATTTTTATTCTAGCATTGTCACCCACAACATTATTTAACAGAGTTTAGGCTGGTTGTGTTGGCAGGAAACTTCATAAAGTAGTTTGGGTTATTTTTAAAGTGTTTTACACCAACATAAGATCACATATATCAAAGTGTTTTACTTTATTATGGACCCTTATAATTTTTGGTTTGAGTTATAGATGGAACTTGGTATAGCCCTTTGAAGATGAAGAAATCCCCACAAGTATGCTCTTGATCAACAATACATCAAGGAGACTCAAAGAAGGAAAAAGACAAGGCAACAAAGACTATTTTGTATTTGTTAAGATATGTATTGCACTTTTTTCCTTTATATATATACACACACAGTAATTGGAAAGATGACTTCTAAGAGCTTATGGGTCATACCTGAAAGCAGTGGTTGCAACTAAGTTGCAAATCTGGCAAGGTCTTTCCTTTGACAGGAAGAGAGATTTTTCCCTAAAAAATAAAATAACAGCAATAAAAAAAAGAGTAAAACTATGAGTAATTACAGAGAAACATTCAAAAGCACTCTTAAAATCCTAGGGGAGAAAAAGATCTGTAAAGATGATTAATGGTTATCAGCCATAAAATAAGTGTTTTTAAGCTCTGTCAACTTTGCTTTTCTAATGAGGACTTAACTGCTCCTGAACTAAAGCCTTTTTGCAAGCTGTGTTTTGTATTTCATTTAATCAATGTTTTGTATAGACACAGTCACCATCATCATAACCTTTCAGTTCTTGTGTTTTGGCATCTCACAGATTTTGTGTGCAAGTTTGGGGCTCAAGGGAAGCACATTTAACTGAAATGTCCAAGTACAATTTGATGTGTGACGCAGGGTTATAGAACTCCTCTCAGACTTGCTTATTGTTGCAAAGAGAGCCTTTGTAATTACTAGGGGATTATGGCATACTATAAAAGACCCTGAAAGCAGCTTTCTTGCTGATCAGGAATGTGTTCTGCAAACTCTGAAACAATCAGCTAGAGTAGTGAAGCAGAAGGAAGCAGAAGTATATTAAAATGTGAAGAGTTCACTGAAAAGGTCCTGTTAGAAACATCTAATTAAAGAAATAAAAACTGGCATTAAAGATTGTGAAAGTGTCTCGTTTTGGTAAGAAAAAAAACTTATTAGGACTGAAAATGAGATGACAACGTAAGTACAATGGCTTCTTCCTCTTTCTCAGCAACAAAAGTAACAAAATTTGAGTTTTTATTACATACATATGAATAATTGAATGGAAGCTGATTGTCATGGTAATCACCTGAATTAAAATGCAAGATTAATAGACCAAGAACCCAGGAACAATGTAGCAATTTTTTAATATAAATATTGGTGGAAAATTTTGTATAAGATTATGGTGCAATGTAGTACCAAACTACTTATTTTATTAACTTCTTAATTAGTTTCTTATCTAATTATTTTTTAGTCATGAAGAATTACTGCATGGTTTCTGAACTAATTTCTAAACAAAAGAAGTCTGCTTATTGTTGTACTGAACCATAAATTTTTGCTTTCTCCTTTTCTATTTCAAGCTTTGCTTTGTCTGTTAAAAATAGTCTGTGTAATTTTTGTCAATACAACTTTTGTTCATGGGTGGTTCTTAAATTTCTGGTAAAATCTTGTGCTCAATCCTGATTATGGAGGATTCAGCTCTAAACTTCCTATTCTATGATAGAAGCTGCATTATTTTGCATTGAGTTTTCCATTAATACTTTCTCTTGAGTGATGCTACAATTATAGGAAGTTAAGGTGAATTCTCATTCAGTAGTGAGCAGTTTGAATTTTTTCCTACAACTTAATCCATAATATATTTTTAAAAAAATATGAAACCCAATTGGCAATATTATTCTTTCATGAAATATTTTTTGTATAGTTGAAAGGCAAAATTCTAAAAATGTGTGAGCTTATCATTTATGTGAAGGCACCTCTAGACCACTATATGTTTATCAGTGGCCTGGTACAATAGGCAGTATAATCCAAGTAACAATTTCCAGTATTATTGATACTGAGACCTTTTTCACCTGTCAGTCATAATACCTACTGTTTCTCGTTGAATAGTTATCCCATGAGTATATCTGAGATAAAAACACCATAAATTTTATTAGCATACACCTGTTATCAATAATTCTTCATTTCTAATTACAGATCAAAAATATTCTCATAAACCAGATTTATATTAAGATGATTTTATTTTTATTGGAGTTGGTTAGAAATTAGGAACTTCCAGCACTTTCTTCTCCCTCTCTCAAGAAATTTGATTTGAAAAAATGCATTAAGTTCCTTAACTGGAAAAGATGTTTCCCTTTTTTGGGAATGCTAGGAGGAGAATGGAACATGGGAATCATAAAAAGTTAGACTTCCAATGAGAAGCAAAAATAATGCAAATGAGCATGTTCATTGGCAAAAAAGCTACTTTGAAAAAAGTATAATTTACACTTGTTATTAGCAGGCAAATTTAAAAAAGATTATATTATTTTTGCATGCACTCATTTTATGGATAAAATTGCTGTATGAAGAAGCAGCATATTCTTACATTCTTGTCAAGAAAGAAGTAACGACTTGGTGTGCTTTGTAGAGATGCAGACCAGCAGGCAATGATACTGTATAGCATGGGCCTTAGAATGAATATTTCTGAATATGTAACATTTATATATTGAGCAAATTAAATTATTGCAGTAGTTGTATTAAGCTGAAAATGTTTCTTTATTCAAAGCCATTCTTTGTTTTTAGCTTAACATTTCAACTTCATCAGCCTTTTGCTGTCGAAACCCACTTTCTTTTTGAAAGATTTAAAACACAGTTAACTTGTCATTGATATCCCTGGAGTTTCTGAATGCTGTCAGAAAAACATGAAGGTTTTAGGAAAGAAATAGTGACAATGAAAGAAAAATAAGATTTAGATCCTGTAAGTTAATTTTTTTTTTTTTTTTTCAAATTTAGACAATAAAATTCTGTATCTAATGTTCAGGAAAGGGAATAAATTCTCAGGTCCATGCTGATGGCAAGCAATCACGAACTCAGGTTTACTTTTCTGTTATTCTATATAATGTTTTATTTTCTCATAAAATAGATGCAGATGTGTTCGGAGGTACTATATAGTAAGTAAAATCTAAAATACTGCTTTACAAAAGAAGTCTCACAACCATGATATAAGAAATTAAAAGGTAATATTTCCAGAAGAACTCTACTGAATTCTTTGTTATGTGATCTCTAAAACAAAGAAGCCAGATAATTCCTTTTTCATATGCTAAAAAGTCTGACTACACCCTGTACAATTTGAAATTTTAACTTAATAGAGCTTCTACTGTAATCCCTCTCAGCCCCAGAATCTAACGATTTAACTCATAAAATGGTTTTTAAATGGCAGTCAATCCTAGCTCCACAAGGATTATTGTGTATATATACACTATACTTAGGGCACCTTCAAACATGCAATAAATTTTTATCCATTCTTTAGCTGAGTCTAATCTGAACTTGTATGGAGGAAAATGTGGTTTTGTGTTAAATATCTGAATATATTTCTAGTTAATAAACTCATTGCTAAAAATTAAAAAGGCTGTCAATGTAAGGGTTATCAAAAATCAGACTGAACTTGTAATGGCTTAATTTTTTTCCATTTTGGAACAGGGAATAGATTCACAAAAGCAGCAGTGAAGAAATAACTGTTTCTATTCTTTGTCTTCCCCTCTCCACCCACTCACCTCTACCCCCACAAAGTTGATCTCACCATATGTTTTTTAATGCAGTAACTCCTATATATAGGAGACTAGATTTCAACTCCTTCCCCCTGACTGAGATTCAAACCTTTATTTTCTGCCTTCCAGGGGATTCACCTAGCCAATGGATATTCTGTAGTATGCTCTCACCTGAGCTATTTGAACTGCTACTTTGACCTAGCTATGTGCCTCCCAAGTGAATTCTTTAACCATCAGACCAAAGAGTCATTCTCTCTCTTTGACTCAGTATTTAAATAATCCATGCAGAACAGCTTTTTCCATGGGGATTGAGAGAAGCCAATTATAGATTTCTCACTGGCTTAAGAACTCTTTTGGGAAAGTGAAAATGTGGGTTCAAGAATGTGCAGACAAGGTCTTGAACCTGATTGTCCCACATTGTATATCAGATGAGGCCCTAACCACAGAGCTATTGAATAAGTGAAGAGAGGGGGATTCTCTTTCCTTCCATGAATGATTTACAAAGAGTGTGTAAACCTAATCTTTCATTTCTAGTTCTTTAGTTTTGTGTTTAAATATCTTCTGCATAGTTACCTATGTCTTTTGCAAGTATACAGATTAATGATTGCATAAAAATGCTATTTTTGGGAATGTTGAAGGACAAATCTTCCCCACGCTTTTTACTCCTAAATATTTTCTGAATATTTCTTTTAGTTCCAGATGAAATCAAAGTATGATTTTATTTGTCAGTAAATTTACAATTTTAGTTAAATTGGCGGAGGGTGGGGTGGGGTGGGGTAGGGTAGAGGAGGAAGACTGATTTTTTTCAATACCTCTTTTGCTAAAGCATCTGACTGAAAAATTATTAAAACATAAACCTCTGCTGCATATACTTCCAGGTTTCCTAACACTTCTTAGTTTAAGAACCTGTACTCAACTGAACTAGTGTGCTTAAATTAAGAAGGTGTAGTAGAACTTCCTAGTTACGGGAGTGCTTATTTCAGTTCAAACACAAAGATCGATACAACACCAATGCTGCCTATTTATGAAATCTGAGTCATTTTCCTCTGCTTCTTACATTGCCAAAAAAAATAAGGAAAAGCCAAAATAAAGTACAGTCTTAATTTATTGGATGATTTTCCCTTCCTTCAGAGATGTAGTAAAGGACAAGAATGGTAATGTGCCATTCCCAAACTAGAAAGCTTGGTTTCCCAAGCTTTTACTTTATATCAGTGAATGAGTGGTCAGGAATGTAACATACTCTTCCTTCTCCAAGAGTTGTACAATAGAAAGATCAAGACACAATCCAAATAACCAAATCAAGCTTTCTAAACACTCATGGCCAGGTTTCTTCAGCTCTCCCTTTCCTTTTCTGGTTGCACATATTGGCAGAGATCCACTGTGCATTTCATGTGGGAAGAGAATGGTCTGTGCACAGTGTGTCCTAGATATCTAGGTCTGCTATGAAAGGCAGTTATACCAGAGCAGGTATTTGGGCAGCTCTGAGGTTCTCACTTTAAATCAAAAGACTGTTCTGAAATATCTAGTAGATTTGATTGGTTTTTTATTAAATGCTGATAGGAAACATACTTAAATCAGTTGTTTGTATGTGTCAGTTCTTGCAAAATAATGCATTTTTTCTGGAAGACTTCTAATCAGAACCTCCAAAGAAATCAACATCCTTTCTGGAGGACTCGGGTGCATTTGCTAACTGGTAATTTGTTGTTGTTGTTTACCATTTTGCAAAACCATTAATGCATTGGATTCATATAGTTCATTGTTCAAGCAAAACCTATTGTTAGTAGAACATGCTGAATTTTATTTTTAACCAATCATAGGTCTTTCTCAATAATACTGGACTTTCTTAGTCCATAAAACTAAAACTAGTTTCCATTCTGGAAAAATAAGGATATTTCAGCAAATGCTTTATTTTCAAGACCAAAAATGTTTTCTGAACTACAGAGGTGAAAACAAACATAAAATGTAAATAATTGGTCTTTATTTCTTTCTTCCCACTCCCACACTCTTAGATTTATGCAGCATATTAAAAATAGTAATTTAATAGTAAATCTTAGACATTTTCTGTTTTGTATCTAATAATTTTCTATTACTTTATGGATTTAACAAAATAAGAAAAAATGAATTTAGCAATATTCAAATAAACATCCAAGATACAAATCTTCAAAGTGATTAACCATTCATATAAATCAAATTCAGGTAGGAAGTTTTAACACATGGACAACTTCTGCACTCCATTCAGCATTTGATGAAACCTGTAACCTGACCAGGAAATCAGCAGGGCAGGCAAACCTGGGGTGTGTTTCTTCTGTCTTGTCCAATCAGCAGAGGTGATTGAGTGAGCTAACTAGCAGCAGCAATCTGATGCAAAGTTACCAGGAAAAGAGGAATAGAAGGTTCTGGATGGATCATAAAGTGAATTTTTGCAGTGATTTTTGGGTTTTTTTTTACCCCAAAAAATTCTCTAAGGGCATCCCTCAGTTATCTCAGCATGTCTCTCTCAAGATTTCCCACAGTTAAGTCCCTCCTGGTCCACAGTATATATTCTGTATCAAATCTGTCTCCTCCAACTTAAATCATACATTGTCATTGTTTAGGTAAAGCCTTCTTCAATGGCACTTGCCACCTGAAGTTGTTTTCTTACTTCATCTTGTATCAGAAGGCCAAATTTGATACTCAAGAACATAAAAAAGACCTAACATAAATAAATCCCAAACTTAAGCACTTGTAAACATGGTAACCTTTCCTGGTTTACTTTTCTCAATACCAAGCAAAATCTTAAGAATTAAAAATATGAAATTGATTAAAATAGCTTAAAGAATGCTTTTTTCACAATAAATTTATGCTGAGCACATATACAATTCTTTGTTTTTCATTAGTAAGAAAGTTTTTGGAAATGTATTATTTGTCTAAGCAGTAAAAAATCAGGTCCCTCTACTTTTTAGCTTCAAGGCCCGTCTTGTTAAGTCAAGCCTCTGATGTAGCCTGATGTATTTCTCTGGTTTTGTAGTACTTAGTATATAAAGTTAATCTCCAGTTAAATGAAAGATGCTTTCCAAAATGATTTTCCAATCCCATAAATATTTAATAGTAGAAATAATAACACTTAGTGCTTGAGTTAGTTAAGTTTTCTTTTATGGCCTACTGAAGTACATAGATATTTATTTTGTATGAAATTATGATTAGATTCTACAGGATGCCCATTCATTTACAAAAAAAAAAAAAGAAAAGGAAAGAAGAAATTCTTGCTCAACAAGTACATTATTTGGTTTTCAAACAAGGTGCTGCAACTTTAATAAAATATCTCTAATTAAACCTTTTAAAGTGGTTTATATAAGTAGACTTTGTAGAACTGGTATACTGCAGTTAGCCTCATGAAGTATTTTTCTTTTGTACTTGCCTTTGTTTTTATTTGTTTCTATAAAAATTGGGAAAAATCCACATTTGCCTGAAGTGTAGAACTGAATCTTTACATTACATATTCCCTGCTTGGATGTCACACTAAGGCCACTTAAGTCACTTCAGTATCAGTCAGAGATGTTCAGAAACACTTCTTCCGAGTACTTTAATTGTTCATCAAGACCTAACCCTTTGAATATTGCTTTAAGGCATTTTGGCTTTGCTCTGAGTCACTGAAGCAAAATTGGAGCATCTGGATGCAGTGTCAAAATAGCCCAGGCAGCTTCAGCGCAGCACCCAAGTGGATAATCTCAACACAGAATACAAACACTGCATTAGCGATTGCCGGAAGGCTACAGTTCATCTTCCTCTGAAATACAGTACAAGAAAAGTTAAAGAATGATACTTTTTTCTTTGTATCTTCTATTGTGAGAACAAAGAATCAAGCTGTGTTTTGATGCTTTGTCAAGTGTTTAGCAGCATTTTCAATCCTTGTTTGCCCTACTAATCCACTGATTTTTTTTCTGGACAGGGCAGTGAATGTTTTTTACAGTTTATGCTGTATTAGATATGTGATTGCAAAAGAAGGAATCCAGTTGATGATGTTGCCTTTGAATCAGCATATTGAATCAAAGTAGAGGAAGAATAAGTGTATGAATATTTTAGTTTCCTATTAGCAATACAACATCTAATTATATAACATTTCTATGTTGTACACCATAAAATTTCTATAATTCTATGACATTTTATTTCTTTTGCTTTGCTAACTTTCACAGATGGCAGCAAAATTATATTTCATTAATTGAAAAGGGCATTGTAAGTAATTTTTGTTTCTCCTGTTGAATTAGGCTTCTTATTTTATTTTCTCTGAATCTGCTATAAATTTATCTCATGGATAAAACTATGTTGTTCGTTGAAAACTGGTGCACAATTAATACACTATGAGAGCCCGTGAGACATCTGGCATGTGTCTACAGCTAAAATCCCCAAGCCAGATTTTTTTTGCCATCGGCAAGAATAGTTTATGTAAGGCTTAGGCCAACAGGTCAAGAAATATAAATGCAGAAGCATGCTAAACATACCACCTGACATCAGGCTTTGCCTGAAACATGGTTGATCTGTAGAGTGCACACCAGAATGAATACTGGAGTGCAAAACTGGGGCAAAGCAGCATACATAGCCTGTTTTATGACTTCCTGTTTTCCTGACTGTGCATCTAGAATTTTGTTCTTATATATATTTAAGTGAAACTATATAAAAAAAGATGCATCAGACTAATTTGAAGGTTTATTTTTATTTCATTCATATAAAGAATTCATATTGTATATTCATATATATATATGTTTATAAACCCAACATACAGTACAATCATTGGTTTTTCAATGACATTAAAAAATCTCTGCTACACAGTCTGCTTCACACTACTATTCAAACTATTCACACTGCTCTTACAAATGCATAGCAAAATATATTCCATTTGGAACATGTCAAGTAAATGGGTAACACTTTTTCTAGTGTGTCTAGCTGCCATTAATTTAGTTAGTATTCATTCTAATTATACTGATCATAATGAATTCATTTAGTACTATGTGAACCTTATACATACTTTTAGGCAATAATTGATTCAGCAATAATTAATGTACATATTAAATGAAGCATTACTACTCAATGCTATGATAAAGCCATGTTGTTTCATTTGGAAAGCTTTAGAGGAAGTTATGTTTAATCTCATTTGTATTCCAATTGTTGCCAAGAGATATTCTTCAATGGTAAAGGGTAATTCACACTGGGAGACTTGCTATCTTTTCAGAGAGATTCAATGTTTGCACTTTTCTAGTGATTCACTTAAAAGACACTAGCACTTCAGCAAGATTCTTCATGGACATCATAATGCAAGAAAATCTTCCTACTATCCTAAAAACATGAAACATTTCTGATTGTTTAGACCTTATCCAATAAAAGTGATCTATGAAGTCCTGTAGCACTTAACATATTACGATTGTTCTTCACTTCTACTCCCCCAAGAGTAATTCAAAACTGAGAAAAGAGTATTTTCCATGTATCACACATCAGCACAATTAGGTGCCTCAAAGGCATCCATGCCCACTTCAGGGAGCTGCATTAAAATAATGACTAGAGGAAACACAGCAAAACAAGAGTGGCCATAATGGATTAAGATAAGAATTGTCTGGACAGCATCCTGTCTCTGGGCAGTGATTATAAATATATATCCAGAGAAAAGTAAGAATAACAGTTAGATTCCCCAGCCTCCAGCAGCTGTAGCTGATGAAATTTGTTCAGATGTATGTAGTTTCTAAAGACTAAGATTTTGTTGGGTTTTTGTTCCATAAATTTATTCTCATAAACCTATTTAAATATTAGAATAGTTACCTTTGTCAACAAGTTGCACAGGTCTTCTACCTTGTTCATTTTGTTCATAAAGAGCTACTCTTTTTTCTTCTTTTGAATGTGAATTCTTCTATCTTAATTTGAATCTACGTTGCACTGGAATTTAATGAGCTGTAAACTGTCCTTTCCCTATATTCCACCAGTGATTTGTGAGTTTCACCTACATCTTTCTTCAGAGATATTTTTAGGAAAAGTATCCTACTCTGCTCTCTGTACAGAAGCTGTTGTTTATCTTTGTTGCCCTGTTTCAGATTTTACATAATACAGGTGACTTTCAAAGTGTGAGAAGTTTTCGAGTTTGTGCTATTTCAAAATGACTCCCTTAGCTTTTCCTTCTCAGTTTCTTAATGAATGCCAATACTGAACAGTTATGCAACTATGGGCTCATTTCTCCATGGTGACTGTCAACTCCAAGCCCACTATGTTAAATTTCCCACTTTCCCTCACCCTGCTCGTGCCTCACTTGACATTTATTTGTGGAGCATTTATTCTACCATTGTATTGTCCTGTCACTCAGGCTTGGGAGTGCAGAATTTGTGGAGTTCTACCTTGTCTGTCCTTGTCCTGGCTAACCCAAATAACTCTGATCAGTAACATCTCTCTACAACTTTCATCACCTTTTCCTAGATCATTTATGAATGTTGAACAGCACAGGCCCTAGAAAAAAAAAAGGTTTTTGGAAAAACCCAGCGGCAGTGTCTTAATTTCAGGCACTGGTTCTTTACTTCTCTCTCTCTACTACTTGGCTTTTAAAGTATCAGTTATACATGCCTACCTTCTTATCTGCTTAATTTTTAATAGCCTTATTTTTTTAGTAGCCTTTGTTGAGAAACTTTAGTGAAAACATTTTGCAAGTCCAAGGTAGACTTCAACCAATCACATCCAGGCAATCAAATCACTTGTATTCATGTGTCTGTTGAATGATATGAAGTGCTTCAGTGGGTCTAAAAAGCAGAAATTTCCTTTACAAAAGCCATCTTCACTGATCCCAAATATAGCATATTATCAGAGGACCACTCTTGAATTTTATACTGTAGTTCGTACTAAGTTGAACGATATGGACTTCAGTATATTAAAGTCTATCAAAAGACAGTGTCAATTTTTGTATTTGCCATTTACCTTTTCATCCAAATTTAATTGCACTGCAGTTTACACTTTCTACAACTCAGTACCTTTGCAATATACTTCACTAGCAATTTCATTTGAGAATTATCTTATAACTCTTTGAGTGAATGCTATCTTTCTAATGATTTGTTCCTATTCATATTCTCATCGCTTCCTTTCTCCTTCAAGTGGATGTTCCCACTGAGAGTTATTAAGATACATTATGACACAGTAAGCAATCTTTACCTGTAGTTTTACAAAATATGTCAATATAATGCTAATTAAAAAGAATTCAGTTAATCTATGAACTTCTCACTTTTCTTCTGCTGATATAGTTTAACTTTGACATATTTTACTTAACCTCTGCACTTCTTTATTGTTTCTCTTCCTGTTGAACTTTACAGAAAATATGTATGCCAGGTATTCTCATTTGTTATCTCACATTAAAATTAATTAAGTTTTTGTAATAGAGTAGGGGATAAAATAGAACAAATTTTAAATAGGTGCTCCTGTGAAAAAGAAAATCAGTAACTATTTGGAACTGCCCTAGATTTTAAAAAGTTCTTTGATTACTTCAATATAAAATAAAAATAAAATAAAATATTAAAACAAATGTTTTTGTACACTACGTACTGAATTTTCCTACTTTCTTTAGTAAATACCCTTTTTCTTTTCAGTTGATGTGTTAAGGAATTCATCCTCTTTAGTTAAAGCAGACCAACACTGTCACTGTAAGAATTGCATTTTATTAACTCAGCAGTTGCCACTTGTGAAGTGTTAATGGCATTTTTGTCTTTTTTTCTGTCTTTCCATTGTTTAAGTATCATTCTCCCTTTTTCTAACAAAATTCATTCATCCAGCTCCTTCCTGCTTCCATACAGAGGAGACTGCAACATCAAACTTCAAGTAGATCAATATCAGATCTAGTTATGCTCAGTTACATAATGTTCAAGTTAACCAGATAAGCATGTTCTCAATACTGTTTTTGCTACTGTTGTGGTTTTGCTACTTGCCTACAAGTTTTCACTGTCATCAAGCCCTTTTCTGTTTAGATCTGATCTTAGGCTCTATGGAAGTCTCCTACAAATTCTTTCTTATAGGCTTTGTTAAGAACACTCCAGTCTACCTTACCTTTGTTCCATAACATGCCATTAAAATTCTTTTTATTTTTTCATATTTAGTGATCCAAAATATTTGGCTCCAGTTACAATTAGGGACTTATGACCCTGTTTGCAGAGATATTGAAGTCCAACAGCTTGGGTTGAAATGAAAGGAAGATGTTGACTCAAAATTCTTGTAGACAGGAGATTACTAGTACATAGAGCTGGTCAATGGTTAAGTCTTTCATTCTGGATTTGCTAAATAGATGACCCATTATTTGACTATTTTTTTTCAAATACTATTGTATTATTTCTTGTGAAGGATGGATTCTGTTTCTGATTGTCTCCAGAGCTGTCAAAAAAGTTTAAAAGTTTTAATGACAAAAATAATAGCATTTAAAATTCTTGTTGAACAAATGACGGTCTTTAGAAACAATGCAATTTATTACATTTCATGCATACTTTGAGGGCATACTGTATGTGATTTGTACTAATGCTTACGTAGAGGAACAAATGGAAGTGTAGCTTACGCTTACTCCTACTTTCTGGTATGGATTAGGTTGAATAGGTAATGAGGGGCTTTTCCTTTTTAATCGGACATGTTAATCTGTAGTTTTTCAGTCAATGATATTGCTTCTTTTATTTTCAAGAGAAACTCAGTATTTACTTGTTTCTATACATCTTCCTCTTGAATGTCACTCCACTAGGATTTGTTCAATTGGTGCATTGTTCTTTCAACTCTTGTGACTTTTTAAACACCTTTGTTCTCATGCACAGTTTTTCCTTTCATGTCTGATGTTTACCTAAGTACTAGTATGCTGGCTGTTCTGGAGCTATTCTTGGGGAAAATGGGAATAATTCAGTTAGATGAGTCCATAAGTGGTTCTTTTACAAGAGAAAGATGAAGAAATTAGTATGTGGGAATACTCATAAAGAGTTTTCCCATGGAAATACATGAAATTAGCTACTAATCCAAATAAAATGTCTTTAAAAATGTGGTTCTCTTGAATTAATTTAAAGAAATTTTAAGAAAGCAGGTTCTGGGTGGGATCCCAGCAAGGAGGATCAGATTGCAAGTTTCATGTTGTGTGCCCAGTGCTTGAGCATTCTTAGGGATTCTGTCCCATTGCTTTCACTTAAGCTTTGCATTTCAAGATTAGGACCTATCTCAGTAAAGGAATTAAAAAATAAGCGCCTGAAGACACCACTGTCTAAGAAACATACAATACACCACACTTTAGCCCAGAGTCCCTTTCTGCTGGTGTTGTTTAAGCTCTTGGAAAAATATTATTTACAATGAAAACCTTTAACAACCTTTTAACATGCTTGCTAGCAGGCACTGATTTAATGCTAATATGACAGCTAAGATTTTAGTGAGAGACCCTTCTATTTCCCCAAGAGAAATGTTGCACATTCTGAAAACCAGACAAATTTTTCTGGCCAGTGTCTTCTCACGTTTGTGCCAGTGGGGATTTGCTGACTACTCACATTATCTTTCACAAGTTAGCACATGTCTATCTTATATAAAAATGTTTATCTTCCTTTCTGACATTTCTCTAAATAGTCATATAGTTTTTAACAAATGAAAACAGACTTTGTTGCTGTTAAGAAGTGGCTACATAATATCTCTTCCCCCCCCCCCCCCCCAACGTCTAGACTTACATGATGCAAGACATCAATTTATATCACCTTGCACTCTTGCAAATTAAATTAGGTTTCTTACAAAATGTATTCATAATTGCCAGTAGACTTCTCTGAAAAAAAGAAGAGATGAAATGACAATATTGTAATCTCAATAACATTTTTAATGTTAGAAAAAGTGCTGATGAAATAAGGCTCTTTGTATTTTGACTACTATTCAGAATGAAAAGTGCTTTATTTTTCATTTACTCTGACCTATTTCTATATATCTACATACAAACTATGTTATTTAATCATACCTATGATCACTCAGAAATTATTGCATATCACCCCAGATCTGTACTTTTTATATGGTGAATCCTAATATAGATTTTAAAATCTGACATCTTAATCCTTTTAATTTGTATATAATTTTGTATTTTTGAAATACCTAAATTTGCTTATTTTATGCCTTTACCCCTTTTTTTTAACCTATGTTGTACTTGTTTGTAGATGGAATTTTAGATGATATCTTGATATAGAATCTGAATGGAAGAAAGTGGAAGAAGTGGAACAAAGTATGACTGCCTTCCTTTTTTTGAACAAGAAGTGTAGATTTGCTTCTTGATTTTTGTGTTTTAAAGGTCATGTATTTTTGCCAAAACAGAATTTACTGGTTGTAATTTCTGGGGTTTGGGGACAAAACTGTAAAGTCTTCTTTACTTTTCACGCTAGCCTTTAAATTCTTAATCAAGTAAAATGAACTTCTGAACTTATTCTATGCTGATACATCCATCAATCATATTACTGTGTTTCTCTTAAAAGTTATTGTTTCATTCTCATATTTAGTATCAACCAGGAGTCAGTTACAGGACCACAGAAATATATGGAGCACTATAGTTAAATACCTCTAGATATTTACAGGTAAAGCAATTTATTATTATGAATTGCAATCGCTTTATACTTTCAAATTTCTTACAACTATAAGAGATGCAGATTAAATTTCCCCTTTGAATGAAAGCTGAGATTTGGAAATCTTGTTTTAATTCATCTTAAAAAAACTCTTGACTCTTGTACGATTTTGCAATTTTCTATTACATTTTTCAGAAATAGTAAATCATTTCCTCATTCACTACTTGGATGAATGTTGGCAGATTATTCCTACTGCTGTCACCAATATCATCCATATGACATTTTAATTCCTCAATGGAGAGTCTAAACCCAGCTATCTTGAAAGGTGAGATAAAGTATTCTTATCTGTGATAATTCTGAATCAAAAGCAGCATGTTTCCTGTATTTAAGCACTGTGGTGATTTTCCTGTTTTGAAATATTAATAATTATTTTGAAAGGTTCAGTTACATACTATAAACATTTTCAGTAGAGGTAATGGTAGAAGTGATCCACTGATCTGTGAATGGCTATGGTTATTTCCTGTTTTGTCATGTGTGTTTCTCACCAGAAAAGACTGTGAGAGCAAATATTTCACATGATATCAAATTCCCCCATTACTAAACTGTTGCAACATTACTGGTTCAAGCCCCAGGTTATTATACAAACTGTTACTATTACCTTGATGAGATGAGGTGTCCTGAACTATGGATAGAACAGAATTCAAATTACAGCTTTCTTCCATTTCCTGAAAGGCATTTTCTTACACTTATGTTTAGTTTATCTATTATCATGTTTTGGAAATAAGAAGGTATATCAAAATTTTTAACCTGTGAAACAAATTCAATGACTACATATATGACTTCAAAAGTACCACCAGCTTCCTCAAATTTCCAGTATTCATACTGACTTACTTTTTTTGTTTCAAGTGATATATTTGCATCTGAAACTAATAGGATTCAGCTGAAAAAGATATTTTAAGATGTGTCCAACACAGGAGATGTTACTGTACCACTCCTTGCTTAATGCACAGTTGTGTGTTCAAACATAGCCCTTATTTAGAAGTACTGTGGAACGAAATCTGCCCTGTGGAAACACTGGAAAAAGTAAAGCTACCCAGAGGTTTCAAGCTTGCAGCAGTCATTAGTCTTCAAGCAGCCTCTGCTTCAGACTTGGGTACAAAAAAAATGTTGTCAGAGCTACTGTATTGTTTTGCTTTGAATCCTCCAGCCTAAATTCATATTTTTTTTTCTTCTTTCATGTGCTAACTATGAGATTTTTGCAGTAGAAAGAAAATAGCGTAGAAAAGTCTTCCTGTAGTCAGTTTGTAAACCTCACAGAAACCTCACTTCTGATGTGCATCACTCTTTCATGTTTCCCCTGTTGAGACTGCTTTAAAAAATGGTTTCATTTATACTCTAGCAAACTTTCAGACAAATTCACAACTTAATTAAATTAGATCGGAAGTTCAATTGCCAAGCTAAGTCTGTTTATGGAACCATCAAAGGAAAAGGAAAACATTTCCAAGAAAGATTACTGGGTTTGTAACAAAATTTGTCTGTCAAAAAACAACCAACAACCAAGCACATTGTAATAACTTAAACCATTTTCTATATTGCCCTCTAAACGAGATGTCAGAGGATAAGGAGAAAATGGATGAAATTTAATGATCATTAAGTACCTTCTTCTGAGAGATAAGCAACTAGTTTTAACAGATGAGGGAGATTCTGTAATATCTTACTAATAAGTTTTTATTCAGTCACTAAAATGTAGAGTAAATATTAAAGTAATAACTGACCACGCAATCAAAGTAAAATTCCCTGCCTTGTAAAATTTGGCAATTTCAGTTTATTTAAGTTTCTTCTCTTTTTAAAGTACAGTTACGTTAAAACTTATGCAAAATATGTAGTTAATAAACCTGATGTAGAAAGAACTGTTTTCTGGGAGTTACTCCCTTTTTTAGTGATTCTAGATTCTGCTCATGCTTCTGCTCAGTAAGGGTCGTAGAAGAGAGAAATACAGTGGGAAACATTTCTTACAAAGTTTAATACATATATAGTGGGCTATAGGTTTAAATTACTTTAGTCAATCAACCTGTTTTGATAAGTAAAGCTGCTAGTGATGAAAGGATATGAAAAAATATAATGGCTTGAAGGATGAGTTTCTATAGAATATTCCTTTTTTTTTCCCCAGAAAATATTCAGCTATTGTGAGAAACTGTTTTCCTGCATATTCCTGAAGAGAAATTACTATACCACAACTTGCTTTAAACTATGTCCAGACATAACTAGTTTGTTTGAATTCCTTAAATATTGGCATCAGTTAAAAAATTAGCTTCTAACTGAATCTCCTTCACAGTGATACAAAAGTCATGCAATTCTTCCTGCTCTCCTATAGCAACTGAGATGTATTTATGAGTGTACAACTTCAGAGAGACTTTGTTTTTAATTTTTATTAGGCCTGTTCTCATTTGCCTGCAAGAGTTTATTTGCATATATTTAATTCGATATACATCAGTCTGCATTTGTATTTAATGCCTTGTTAATTGGAAAGACACCTTGACTTCAATGTTGTTCTTTAAAATTAACTCCAGGGAATTGTGACTGAAAATGACCTTATAGGTTATTAGGTATGAGCTGGAAAAATAAGCATTTAATCTACATTATTCTATTGGTCTTACTGCAAATGACTGAAAGATTGTTTGGAAATGAGTGCCAATGTTCTTACATTTGTTAGCAGTTTACATACACAAACCATATAGGTAAAATTTCAATACCTCTTATAATCTCATATATTTAAGTTTCAATAGAAAGACTGTAAAGAGATGATTCATTTTTTACATAAAAACTTTCATTGCATGTAAATCTGCTCAACCATCTGCTTTAACAAATTTTCAGGTCAAATGCTAGAACAATTACTAGGCCCATCCAATCCCATACATAGATTCATGTGGTTATATACTGATCTCTACAAAGCCTATTCCTGCCTATCATGGACTTGAAAGTGTGATGCTCAGCAGGTTTTATTTGACCTTAGTTTTGATTTTCACATTTTTACCTCCTGTCCTTTCTTTGTCTTCATCTTTAGCAGTAAAGGTCATTGACAACAAATCGTTTTTGAGAGCAGTAGCAAATTAATTTTGTAAAGCATTGTCAGCACTACTGAGAATCTCTACCACTATTAAACACTGCAGGGATGCTACTAGTTCATCATTTCTGATCTAGATAACGTAACCTGAAACTTCACAAATTATGTTTTCTGGTTTGTATATTGCATTCTTTATGCTTCACTCTTTTGTCTAAGACTTTAACAATTTGTTTAGTTTTGATCAGTTTATTTACACTTCAAAGAAAAACTTAGTAATCTGCACAAATATAAACACTTGTAAATTGATCACAAGTGTGAATCAGATGTCCTGGAACAGTTTCAAAGAACAACAACAAAATTGATGGAGGGTCTAAAGCAAAAGTGTGATGAGGAGTGGATGAGAGAGCTGGGATTGTTTAAGTTAAAGAAACAGGCTCAGGGGGGACCTTATCACTCACTACAACTACCTGAAAGAAGGTTATAACAAGGCAAAAGTTGGTATCTTCTCCAAAGTAACTAGAGATAGGACCAAAAAACATGGCCTCAAGTTGTGCCAGGAAAAGTGTAGGTTAGGTATTAGGAAAAGTTTCTTCACCAAAAGGGTTGTCAAGCATTTGAACAGGCTGTCCAGGGAAGGGGGGGCAGCACCGCCATGCCTAGAGGTATTTCAACGACGTGTAGAAGTGGTTCTTAGAGTTACAGTGCTGGATTAATGATTAAATTTGGTGATCTTAGAGTTTTTTTCCAAACAAAATGATTCTATGAATTGCACACCATATGTATTCATAGTACACAGTAGGGTTTTTTCTTTTTTTTCTTTTTTTTTTTTTAATAGAGAGGAAGTCCTCTCTCCAGAGACTTTTCCAGTAAACTGTAAGACATAAACTGAGAATGTAATTAACAGGTCTGATGAAAAAGGGAAATAGTATGAATATGTTCAGTTGGTTCAAGGCAATTGCTCAGACATCAGGTAGACAATTTTTACAAATAGCAATGATATATATTCTAGTCAGAGGTTAAACCTCTTCAGACTTAGTGCCTGTATTCCCTGCTACTTAAAGCAAGCCAAGTTCTGCTAACAGTTTGTCTTTCTAGGTCACTCTTTAATGACCTTCTGTCCAAATGTTCTTGTTTCTCACTATATTTGGATGCAGCTGAGGCAGAAATTTAGCATTTTCGTCCACAAGTAATTCTGGGCCAGCAGAAGAGCCATATGTCTATAGGACATTAGAGGACTCCTTTTACAAGGGAAGCTGTGTTGGTGAAATTGTTAGCTCTACCCTACCAAAGTATGATTATGTGTCACTAGTGTATTAACTGCAAATGCAGTCCTGAGCAAAAGAGCGTTGGTAACGCAATTCATACTACTACATGCTGCTGTTGTAAATACTGTGCTACGTAAAGAAAATTGATAAGTGAATGCAAGTAGCAATTTAGAAAACAACTACTATGAAAAAGGAGTAAAATCATAGAACCATTAAAGTAAACAATATAACTCCCACTGATTTCAACCCAAAGACAGCTGCTGCTGAACAGCACTGGTCTATACTGTCTCAGGATACAGTTTTTTGTAGCTTCTTGTGTTGCTACCATTATTAGAAGAAGTGAAGCTTTACAGTCATGCTATTTTTTCCTAAATTTTGAAGTATTTCTGCTTAAATATCCTGAACAGGAGGTAGTTTATTTTCTTCCTTTTCAGATATGTGGAAATAAACAAAAGGAAAACAGTTGCTGAAACCATTACACTGCATTCCTGTATTTTTTAAGAATTCAATTGTTATGAATTAATTGAACCTAAGGAGGTGGGGGTTTTAGTTGTATTCCCTGACTAAAAATCAATCATACATAACACTACAGAATGGTAAAACTAGCATTTTCCCTCAATATTTAGCTTTGACAGTATTAAGAACTGTCATAAAACTAAGGCCACTTTTGTACTATTACAGTCTATACATAGTTATGGATTTTCAGATAAAATGCACCAGATTGAGCTCTTCCTTAATAGACCAATGGTAGATGGACCAAAAAATTTCTGGTGTTGAAAAATATCATTGCAGTACAGTATAGATATATAAGTCTGTGTGTGCATGTATGACAATCAGTGCTGCTGACACATCTAAATGCATTTAGAGCTGTCAATTTTGCTTTGTTGCAAAAGCTTTCTCCTTATCCTTAGTCTCCTATGCTTTGCCCAGCATTTATTTAATCTTACCTGCAAATTTCAAATCAGTCTACTCTGTTCCATCTCCACATAACTTCTGTCCTTACCCAATTCAACTCTCAGCCTACCATCACTCTTCATGTCTGCTTGGACTGTGTCTAAACTCCCCTTCTCTTCTGTCAGTGCCAGCTTCCTTCCTGGCCAGAGTGCCACACCAGCCTGCCAGCTGATTTGTCAGCCTTTCTTTTCCATTTGCTCTCTCTTCACATGCAATGCTCCTGTGAGGAAGTTGAGGTTCTAGTCCAGTAAGAAAGATAAAGAGAATGGCCTATACTAAACTAACAGATTCCACAGCTGTATAATGGAATACAATTAGTCTGAAGGCATAGGGACAAAGCCATGCCTGCTTCCTGCGCTGGCTAAGATGGCACCTGAATAGCTGGACAGACAACTTATTCTCAAGCAGGTCTGAAATACATTAGATTACCTTAGGTTCCTTTGTGGCATACTAAAATATTGTAATTAATTTAAAAAAAATAGAAATAATGTCTTTTCGGGTGACTTTTTTCTACTGTTATGAATTAATGGGTCAGCTGTGAAGAGCAGAGATTTTGCCAAGAATCACTCAAAAATTCCAGTCGGTTTCCATTTTAATTGAAATATTTGCTACCTAATGCCACTTTTAATTAATCTACATGTGATAACATCCTTAATTATTTCTTCTTGCTTCCCAGTGTGTAGGTACTGATTTAAATCTAACAAAAAATGTCTTTTATGCTTTCAGTGCACATAAATTCTTAAAGTGCATGATCATCAATATCAGAAATGCATTGTGTTGTGGTAAAAAGGCTCAGTATGTAATAAACATCCCAACTCTTTCACAGGAGCCATGGGAAAAAGAGAGGGCTGACTGCAACTGTACTTTGTAATTTCCAAGCAGGATATAAACTTATGTCCTGCAGAGTTGTTAAATCTCACTTATCTTGGTTATTATAGGGTATTAGAATAGTAGATGGTTCTACCTTTTGATATCCCCTGCAGGAAAATTCTCATATTTCCACTAAAAACTAAATACTTTGAAACTATAGGAAAATAATTCTTATTAAGATGGAACATTTTTTTCTACTGTACCCTAATGTAATACACTGTTTATGTTGCTAGAGCATTTTCATTCATTCATTTGCAGATGCTGCTGCTATTGTCCTTGTTGTGAACTGTTTTTTTGCCGCCCTTGTAAAAAAATAGTGAACAAAAATAAGTCCGTAGGGAATACAGAAAAAATCTGACTCTGTAACTGATTCTTACCTCTTTTTACCTCTTTTACATTGCATAATAAAGTTTACTCTGTATGTTTGCCTATTAGTCTAGTACAATTGAGAATTTTAAAAATGGGAAAAAAATACAAGGAATCCTTAAAGAAATGTGAAATGAAATCTATAAATGAACTAGCAGCATTAATTAAAAAAATCAACAAACTAAACACAACAGACAAGTAACTGCATAATTGCAATAATCAAAACATACAGTTATCTCAAACTTTGCTGTGTCCATCGGGGCTGCTGGTTTCTTGTGTTTAAAATATTGTGTACAGAAATGTTTGAGCCTGCAGAGTATACTTGTTTCTCAGAAGAAAGACTCCGCAGGAGAGAGTTTCCATCCTATGGTGCTTACGGACTCTGCAGGTTCTTTTGCTCAATGACCCTAGTTTATCAACAATTCATTTGTGTGACTGAATCTTATGTCTTCCAGATAAACGAGTTTCAGATCATTAAGGCTGTACTGTCCTTGTTAGCAAGAATATATTACTGGTCAGAGGAATGCCATAATGTCCTTTCCCAAAGCACAAGGAAAAAATATTACAGAATTTGTTTTCAGTTTTGTTTACAACTAACTTATGAGCTGTTTCTTGATTCCTCTTAAGAATAAATTATTAATAATGTTTCCCAATTCTATATAGATTTCTCTATTTTTTTATATTCTGTTTGATGTTAAAGCATTTGTAGGCATTTATGCAACGTGGGGTAAATTCAGATGTTTACTCAGCCTTCATAAGAGAAGAAATAAAGGGTTCCAACAGCATCTATATAGGTGTGCAA
Organism: Pithys albifrons albifrons; assembly: GCF_047495875.1. NCBI lineage: Eukaryota > Metazoa > Chordata > Aves > Passeriformes > Thamnophilidae > Pithys > Pithys albifrons. The sequence continues at coordinate 40,803,568 of NC_092462.1, forward strand.
TCATAATTATTTATAAATTTAAAAACCCAACATATAAAAAAGGAGATGTCTTAATGGAACAAGGGGATGTGCCTATTGACATTAGGATTTCAGACAGTGGTCAGAGAGAGTATTGCTCACCATCCCCAGCTAGAGATACTTTTAAATGGTGAAACAGCTGTGCTGCTTAGGTGAGCAAAATGGTTAATCTGGGCATAGAAGTTAAAAGCTTTACATCTTTCAAAAACAAGAACAATTCTAAAAACACCCCAACCAGACCACAAAGTCTGCACTGGATGCTGTTCTTGCTTGTTTCCTGTGTGATGATTGAACTAATGACATAGTTAGCAAGTAAGAGCAAAGGAGTATGGAAGATAAATCTGTAGTGTGAAATTTCTTCTTATGTTCCTGGTCTTATTTAGATCTCAAACTGTCTTATTTAAGTCTCAGATTTTACTGTGTTTTTAGAGTGATTTCAGAGGTGCAATTTATTGGCCTTGACTGAATGGTCATTGCATTTTTTTATCCACTGTCATATTTTTCTTGACTTGTCCTACTTCATGTCATTTACTCTTCATTTTGAACAGTGTAATAGGAATTAGGGCATAGGTCCTACTATATTTTCTGAAATTCTTTTAAAAAATTCTCATTTCTGTCTTTTGTTTACCTTTTTCTTCTCCATTTCTTAGCATGCACTATAGAAAATACAATTTAAATGTCAGTCAGATTTTGCCCTTACATTCTTTCCCTTCCTGTCTTTCATGAAAAAAATAAGAAAAGGACACTGACTTTAGACTTGATAGGAATAGCTCCTCAGTGTGTTTGTGACACAAGGCAAGACAGGAGAGGATAATAACAGAATAAGATTTTCTAACTGAAAAATAGTAGTCAGATTGTCTCGACTTTCCAAGCTCAATTTTTTTCTTTTGTTTTTGTTTTTTATTGTCCACAATTACTTCTAACTTTCATATGTGCTTCATATGCATGTTGTTGCCCAGCAGATGCTTTTCTGTTTCCAAATGACAATTTACACTTCAAGGAAATCACCTTTCACTGAAGTGCCATCCTATGATATGCATGTGCTCGTTCATCAGAAATGAAATACTTCAAGCAGGCATGTCAGTTCCTGTACATTTCTGCCAAAAGGTAGGAAGCTTCAAGAGCCAATCTGTCTAGTTTCCTGTCAGCTTACACGACAGCGCTCGCTCTGGTCAGCCAGAGCACCCCAGCTACTTGACTGCTTATAGAATCATGACAAGGACTGCCCTGTAGTCTAAGACCTAGGGTTTCCTCCTATATTTTTAAGTAAAAGAATTCATTTGTGTTCTACTAAGCCTCCAAATAAAATTCTTGAATCCTGGAGCTAGGCTGTTGGGGACTCTGAAGATTTAATTGTTCTCAGCAATACCTCCACCTTGTCTCTGGCCATTACTCTCAGCACTTAGTGGCCTCTCCCACCATCTTGTGAGGTCTCTGCCGGGTCCCCCCACAGTTACCAGGTGGGTAGAGAATACTTGAGTCTGACTGACTGTGGTTTCCCTGGCTGCAGGCAGCTGTCTGTGAGTCATCTGGCTCTCTCTGCCTACCCTTCTGGAAAGTTCTCCATGTCCTGGTCACAGTGCAGCCATTTGCAGATGAGTGATAGCAGAGTCATATAGGGGTAAAAAAAGTTTGCTACTCTCAACTCTATGCCAAAATGCCACCCCGTCCACTGTGTATTCCATACAAAATCCTGTAACTGTTCATACAGATTGGTTTATCTTTATATTCCAAAAATTAGTGTATGCTTCTTATAAACTCTGTGCTTCATGCCTGTGGCCAAGACATTAGGAATTAATCATAAAACTGTAGGATTATTAAGATTAGAAAAAGCCCGCAAGATTATCAGGTCTGACCATTAACACAGAATTGCTATCTTCATCACTAAACTGTGTCTCTAAGCACCACATCTGGTTTTTTGAACACTTCCAGGTATGGTGACTCCACCACTTCTTTGGGCAGCCTGTTGCATTGATTAACCACGCTTTCGGTGAAGAAGTTTTTCCTAATATCCAGTCTAAATCTCCCCTGGTTCAACATGAGATGATTTCCTCTTGCTCTGACACTTTTTACATCGGAGAAGAGACTGGCACCCTCTCTTTGCTACAACCTTCTTTCAGATAGAGGTAAAGAGCAATAAGCTCTCCTCTCAGCCTCTTTTTCTCCAGGCTAAGCAGCCTCAGCTACCTCTGCTGCTCCTCATGAGACTTGTGCTGTAATAATAGTCCTATTATGTCCCCTTTTCCATTGAGAACTAAATAATTAACATTATAAATATTTTGAAAGAAATATAATTAAAACAAAATTCTTACTTTCAGTAATTTCTACTTTATGGCACAGAGATTCAGGTACCCCACAGTTCTTTCTGCACATTTTGTTTCATCAACTGTGTTGTCAATCTGTCAGTGTTGTTAAACTTTATAGTAGCAAATAAAAAACTTTAGGAGTGATTTTTAACATAGATTTCATCAAATTCCTAGAAGGTGATGAACCAGGGCTTAGTCTGAAATTAACTTGATTTATTTCTGAGAATAAAATACACAGCAGAAGTCTTGTTGTGCCATCCTTTGTTTGGCAATTCCTCTTGTGTCCTGTACAGTAAGATTTCGTGTGAGTCTGCACAGATGTGCATTCTTTAAAAATTGAAAGATGAAGGATTGCTTAGTTAATTTTGACAAGGCACAGGTGCTACTTTATATGTTAAGAAACTTGATAGTGTCTGAATTATTAATAAATAGGTATTTAAGTGCATAAATCAGTAAATCAATAACACAATGATTATGAGTTTATTTTTTATTTCTAAGGCACATCTTATATTACCTAAAATGTAATTATAAAATAGTCTGTCATTGTTATAGACATTTTCAAGAAAAGAAAAATGAACATTTACTCATAGCTAGTATTTAGATAAGTTACCCTTCTCTTATAATGATAATAAAACCCACTTTGTAGAATAATCCTAGTTTTTTCTCTTTACAGTTAGAGATTATAAAAAACATTTTAAAACATGCTGAGAAGTTTTGGGTAGTTTTTTGATCCTCTTGGGTCCTATATTTTAATATTTCTAGAAACTAACAGAACAAGATATATTTCATATCTCATATTTGTGTTTGTTTATGTGAACACATGTACAGATTTATATGTATACTCCATGTTCTTTGAGAAAGTCACATGCACATTCTCATAGAGAGGTGCATGTTTATGCCTCACGACTTAAATAAAGATTTCCCTTGTGCAAGAGAACTTTCTCTAACCTGCTTCTTCTGTTTGCTAAAGTTTGGCATACAAAATAGAACATGACCACCGCTTCAGCTCCTATCTTACAGCTTGCCTATCCTACTGAGCATCTCGCAGCCTTTCCTTCCTCCTTAGCATTTGGTGAATTCTCTAATAAAGGCCTTTTTGGCTTTGTGTATTCTGGGACAATCACGTCCCACTTCAACCTATATTGTGGGTGTTTCTGCTGCCTCAGCATTTCACCCCCAAACTCCTGCCTATGGTCCAAGTCTCAGGCAAGGTGAGCAGACAGTCCAGCTCTAGAACTTGTTGCTTTAGGAGCCTCAGAGGTCTCATCTGACATCAGAACCAGACAGCTGCTCTAATGCAGCCAAACTGCATTGAACTTTCCCTTGATGCCTCAGAGGGCTTCCAGAACTGTAGGAAAAGCATTAGTTCTGATTAGATACCTGCATTCTTTCTTCCCTTCTCTACATCATGCTGTAAGACTGGAGCTTTCCAGGACGGTATAGTCACTGTGAGGAATAAGGAAGTTCTCATGATACCATTTCATCTGACTAGGCTGCATCATCCTAAGAAGGAAATTGCATCATCCTACTCTCCACCAGAACTGGATTATCATGCAAAGACTGCTTTGGCACTGTCTTCTATACCGGTAGTTGTGCCTTTTCTTCTGTTCTTCATAGTATGGTAGAATTTATTATCTGGGCCTGTGCTCAAAGATACATAAATCATTCTTCCTGTGTACTGGGAATGAGAGGATTTTAATGTTATGCTAAATGCCTTCTCCTCTGTCTTATGCACAGTGATACTGGCTCCTGGAGAAGGCCTGATCTGTGTATCTGGTACTGTATATCTGTGCATTTGATTCTCGGATTAGAGAAGTGTAATCTGTTTGGCCCATATTCTTCTAAGACTGGAAAGAAACATGTACCAAATTGCACAGATAAGGAGAAAAGCTTGTAAGACCCTACCAGAAGTGAGGATCAGGATGTATAATTATAGAATCATGGAATGGTTTGGGTTTGAAGGGGACCTTGAAGATCATCAACTCCCCTGCTGTGCACAGGGACACCTTCAACTAGTCCATGTTATTTCGATCTGGATCCAACTTGGCCTTGAATGCCTCCAGACATGGGGTATTCACAACTTCCCTGGGCAACGTGTTCCAGTGTCACATCCACCAGCACCCCCAAGTCTTTCTTGGCAGGGCTGCTCTTGATTTGTTCATCCCCTAGCCTGTATTGATACTGGGGGTTGCCCCAACCCGGGTGCAGCACCTTGTACTTAGTCTTGTTAAACCGCGTGAGATTCCCATGGACCCACTTCTTGAGCCTGTCTAGGTCCCTCCAGGTGGCATCCTGTCCTTCTGGTGTGTTGGCAACACCACTCAGATTGGTGTCATCTGCAGATTTGCTGCAGGTGCACTTGGTCCCTTTGTCTATGTCATTAATGCAGATATTAAATAATACCGGTCCCAATATGGACCCCTGAGGGACAACATTCGTCTCTGATGCCAGTTAAGACTGAGTCATTGGCCACTACCCTCTGGGTGTGACCATCCATCCAATTCCTAACCCACCTAACAGGCTGCCCATTGAATCCATCACTCTTGACTTTGGAAAGAAGGATGTTGTGGGAGACCGTGTCAAAGGCTTTACAGAAGCACAGACAAATGACATCTTTAATCCTTCCCTTTTCCATTGATGTAGTCACTCCGTCATAGAAAGCCACTACATTGGTCAGACACGATTTTCACTTGGTGAAGCTATGCTCACTGTTTCAAATCAGCCCTCTTTGTCCTCCATGTGCCTCAGCATAGCTACTAGTACTATCTGCTCATCATCTTCCCAAGCACGGAGGTGGGGCTGACAGTTTGGTAGTTCCCAGGATTGTCCTTTCTTCCCTTCTTAAAGATGGGTGCTGTGTTTCCCTTTTTCTATACATTTAAGTGCATCCCCTTCAGAGAAGTGCCTGAAGTTTGTGACATGTTTATAGATATTTTCCATTGTTTTATTTCCTCTAAAGTTTCTCTCCCTGTTAAGAGTGTAACTGGAGTGAGTGTATCTGGTGCTGAAATTGTACTCATCACCTTATCTAGTAGCAAAGATAGGGGACTGCAGGAAGATGGAATATTCATGTGGGCTGCACTACCCTTTCTGTATGTTCATCTACTATCCCTTTTCATTGTAGCTGAGAGACAGAAATATGCTGCTTTCCCTCAGTAAAAGAATGACAGAATGAGAGGAATTGGGGCTTGGGGGGGTCTTTAACTCCATTCTATTAATGTGTTGTTTGATCGTGGGGTTTTTTCCTGAATGGAATTTTTTGTGATTTTCCACACAATTCACATCCTTCCCCCATCAACTGATCCCTCTCAAGTCTCAGATCTTTTCTTGTTCCCTCCCAGCTGATTTTATAATTAACAGGAAGTAATCTACATAGATCATAATAATATAAGGTGTAACCAAACTGTCATTACTGTATTGCTTATGTAACAAGGCACAAGTCCAAGTGATAGTTGAAATTCTCATTGCAAAATGAGTGACCTATACAATGTCTTTTTGTCTTCTTAAAACCACTGTATTTTTAGATCCACCGGTGATATTTTTGCTGTTGATACAACTGTATGAGCTGTTTTCTAAACTATTTATCATTATTAAATCCTGTACAGAAACACAGGTATGCTTGCAATCTCTGTCTTTGTATATTGTTCATGTATAGCTTAAAGTTTTATATATACATCTTCACAGTCTTTCTGTGTAATAATATTATGAAGTAAGGACTTGTAAATTCGAATTAAACTCTCTCAATTCTTAAGTCTATGCTTCAGTCTACAGATTGCATCAGGTTGGGACAGAGCAGCATCTCTTAAAATCTAAAGGGGGCAAAACTTGAATTACAGGAGAAATTTTGAGTGAATAGAACTGGAGTTGCCAGAAACTCCTGAATTCGATTTGCTATTATAGTTGGAAAGAAGAAATTTGGATATCATAGTGGGGTATGGAATAATAAGAAGCCATATTAAGTCCTTGTTGCCTGTCATAAGGAACAATGATTCTTTCCTCTTTTACCACTTTTTTTTCTAAACCTACAACCTATGGGAAACAGAGCAAAGCCTCGGCTTTGTAAAAATTCTCTCTTCAGAGGAATCCAAAACCCAGCAGTTTTCTTTCTTAGTCCTTTGCATCTGATGTGGTCTTTGCACCTCAGGCAGAAGCAGTATTTTTCCTGTTCATATTTCTCCTTCATACATTCTAATTCACTGTTTTAAGTTTCTTTGCTTTTAAACATTTGGGGGCTCTTTTTAAGCTGAAACATATTTTAAGACTTTGAAAAAAGTTAGTGCTTTTTCTGGTTAGTTTAGTTACTGTTACTTGTCTGTGAGGTGAGCCTAGAATTCTCTTCCTTGGTTGCATTGGGGATCATTTACTATTGTACTGTGGGAATGTTATGGTTTCACCTAGGTGGGCCTAGATTTGGGCTCTGAAGTTTGGATTAGGCCGAAGCTGTCAGCTGACTTGAGCTGGGCTGAGCTAACAGCTGACCTCTTCTAGCCAGTAACTTTGTATTCCATACCACATTATGACATCATCTCCAGGGAAGTAGGAACCAGTGTGGGAGTGGTTAAGGCAGTCGCTTCTCAGCCCTCCTCTTGGGAGGACGCACGATGCTGTCCCAGGGGGGATGGAGAGGACCAGGCCCACCACTGGCTCACAGGGTACCTCAGGAAAGTAAAATGCGTTGTTCTGGGTCTCTCCTTTCTGCTTGGGTTTGTCTCCCTGGGGAATAAGCTTCTTCTTAAGTAATGTGTAGTTAAGATAGTAGAATTTGTGTGTTCGTTAAGAAGTGGGGAATTTGTTGTTGCAGACTTGTGTGAGTGTATATTTGTACTCTCTTCTAATTGTCTCTTTCTTTCTGTGAAAAATATATGTAGATTTAGTATAAATGCAGTTTGAAGTGTTTTTTTTCTTTTCCTCCCTTTCCCTGGTGTTAGGAGGGAGGCTTTTCTCTCTGTGCTTGGGGGGGTTGGCAGTTGCTTATCTCAAACCAAGACAGGGAACATTAGCAGAAACGATCACTGTGACTATATAGGTTGTATCAGTAAATATTGAGATAACTTTTGTTATTTTTAGACTAAATTAAAATCCCCTTTAAAGTATGTTACAAATGTGTCTGCCCATCTATTTTGGCTTCACAAGAGGGTCTAAAATAGAATTTGTAATTCTAAAACATAATTACCTGTACAAATCATTTCAACCTCCGCTGTATTGATTTTATAAGTAGTGAGTAGTCACTAAGGTTGCATTTTGTGAAGTACAATGAAGGTAGAAATTCTAACAGAGGAAAATTTTCAGTAATTACGGTAATTAAACATATTTCTTGGCTGCTTTTGCTTTCAGGTTTTTTGGGTTTTTTTTCAGCTGAAGTGAAGTAATATTGAAATTGAAGTAAAATAACTTTGTTGAAGCTAAATAATATTATAAAGTTGCTGTTTAGAAGGAAGTTCACCAATAACAGTATTTCTTTTTGATTTCTTGCATACACTTGGTTGTCCTTATCACAATTGGTCTGCACTAGGTTTACGATTTCCAGGTCCTCTTTTAATTTTAGGAATATGTCAGGTGTATATTGAAGAATTATTTTAAGAAACAATATATGGGAAAAGCTGTTTCATTCCCACACAGGTAAAAACAGGCCCGTAACACGGATGCAGAAATGTGATGCAAAACATACTTATTACCATTCTTAAGGAAAGATTTATATTTTAGCAGTAGCTAATTGGAAGAGTGCTTTGCTTACATATTGATATGGTCTTGATGCAATAACTTATTACTTAAGGAATTTGGGATATAAATTCAGTGTTTTATTTTTAAAACTACAGAAATCTTGATTATAGTTATGAATTTTACATTCCCCCTTGAAAAGAACTGTCATGTGTACATTAATTGTACAGGTAAATTAATTTGAAATTAAATTGTGGTTTTGGTAGTCAGATTAATATGTTTTATTGTTGTTCTCTGTGTATCAGCATTTCCTGACTTTTTTATGTTAGAACTAAAATTTATTACCAGATAAACCACAGTAATTATGTCCTCAATTTGTTCTTTAATTTGGCAATTTTCTCCTCTTGCCATGAAAGATGCCTACTTAAATATCTTCTAATGGTGTCCCCAGTAATTTTTTGGTATTACATTTGAGAAAAGGAGCTATATAAAGTATTTTAAGTTTTAAAATGAACAAACAAACACAAACTAGTTGAGTTAGAGGTAGGTCTGGGAGGACTCAAGTACAGATGCAAGATCATTCTATTTAAAATCTCACAATTCAGGGCAGATGGCTAATTTGGACCAGGTTTAAATCTTCTATGACTTTTTGAAATGAAAAGTAAGTTGTATGCTAAGTGTGGTCTAGATTCTGTGCCAGTGGTAAAATTGTTGTTGGCTTTCATAATAAAAGATATAGGTATGAACAAAGCATTCAATGTCAGAGTAAATCTTTCCCCTTTTTAATTGTTTAGAATCAATAAATGTTCTAAAGCAAAAGTAATCTAGAAATCTAATGTAAAACCATCTTGAAAATACTTGAGAGAAACATTATTATGGTGATTTTAAGATGTAAACACTGATTGCTGAAGAATTAGATGAGATAAATTTATGTAGAATAAATATTTTACATGACTTGAGGAAAGCAATTAATTATATGTACCACTTAATACCTATGTGCCATTTTTCCTCCGTTAAAATATTTTGGTTTTCTTATTTTATTCAAAGACTCTTTGTATGATGCAGTTTGAAAGAAAAGCCAGAGGAGGAGAATTACAGCAAGTATACTGCAGAGATGACAAATGCTGTTGGATCGGTTATGGGCTTTGGTAAGGCTGTGCTGTAGGGAACCTGCAGAGGTATCACAGCTTTTTTCTAATCACAGGATAGGTCTTATACTATGAACATTTTGTCACAGTGAAAGAAGGAAGAAAGGAGGGGAATAGGGTGTGTTTTAAATTCTGCACAGAATCTGCTTGTAAAAAACTATTTGGGTGGACCACAAGTCGTTTGAAGGGCATTTCTTTCATTGTATGTTTTGAAATTTGATGTACATGATGCTACTCCTCCAATTAATCTACATTTTGGGGCATTTTAGTCAGGTTTATTGGATTTTTTATTGTCTATTACTGCTACTGCACAGATATAATGATAATTTAGAAAAGCATTGTCTTTCTAAAGATGTGGGGGGAAAAAAAATCCTTACTTTTTTATTAAGAATTGCACTGGAAATTACCATGGCTGGAAGAAGGTTGGTAAAATATCCTTATTTAATGTAGTGAAAGCATAACTGTTAATTTACCTTCTGATTGAAATTACTGGTAACTCCACCAAGATTATTATGAAATAGTGCTTCTATTCCATATATCAAATCCTGATACAATAAATCTAGATTATGCCAAAGACAGCAATACATGTAAATATGATTTATGGAAATAATCCCAAAGAACAAGCTGACAAGAAGACTGTCATATTTTCTCTCTTTTTCTAGTAATTTCACTTTAATGATATAACATTATTAAGTGCTTGTTTATTATTCATTATATTTAAGGTAAAAAATTTTGCCACAGCTTTAAGGGACATATGCTAATCTGTGATCTTGAGAAGTAAAAGTATACTAGGAGTGGTTTCAATCTCAAACAGCTTAAGAGGCAATGTTCAGTCAGAATCAAAAAATCAGAAATAAGAATAGGTAGAGCAGAATTTGTCCACAAGTATAAAAACACTTTTTTAAACCATAAAAAAGAAACTTGAAAGTGTTAGAGAAATCTCCAATTTTTCAAAATGATCACAATAATTTTCTCAAAAGAAAACTTATAGATCGTTTATTTTGGATTGAGGATGAAGTTTTAATTGTACTAGGCTTAATTTTCTATTCTGCACTTACAAGCAGATTTCATCTCCCAGCGCACCTCTTAACTCAGTGAATATCTAGTTCTTTACTTATGTATAATTGATATTCAAGGAAGAATCATTAAAAACTATGACAAATTGAGATGCTACTTATGTTAAGGACCCTAAGTGAAAATAGTGAGTAAACCTTAAGGACAGTCCGTGATTATGCCGTAAGAGAGCATGAGAGTCTCTTATGTCGCAGTTTAAGCAAATCAGATTTCTGAAATAAAATGGATGTTGCTGTTTTAAAGTCTATAAAATAATGAAACCCCTAAAATCATCAGCATTAACAGGATTTGAAAAGAATCATTAAATCGGTTTTTGTGCAGAATAAGTGTGTAAATTCTGGAGTCAAAAAGGTAACTCAAAATTAAAGTCTTGGCATAGTCACTGAATTGGTTGCATTGGGCAGTACATTTAATGTTTCTGTAGTAGTTTCATTATTGGTGTGGTTAAAAATTATGTTCAATGAATACAGCAATATGAAAATTAATTAACTCAAATGTGCTGAAAAATAATAAGTGTGAACTCTGAGAAGAACTAAGAAAATTATTACAGAATGGCTGCTGGCAGTGGCCCTCACCATTTCAATAATTGTATTTAGAATATTCTAGATTTCTCTTACTCTTGGAAATAGTAGTTTCTTATACGTAGCATAGCTGCTCTCAGTGGGGAAGATCCAGGTTATTTTTCTACCCTTTAGAAGATATTTTGGTCCCAGCACTTTTGAAGTCTTCATTTCTTCATCTGTATGCAGGCAAAGATGGTACTATGTATTCACTGGTCCTCCTGTGCCAAAGGCAGTGCGGAACAGAATATGAAAAGATCCTGAAGGGCAAAGCTTTTGTATTTTTCAAATTAGTTTATGTTATTGGTTATGTCTTATGATTGTTGCCCATAACTGTAGTATCTATTAGGGTATTGCTAAAGGGAGTTTTCCAAAGAATTTACTGTAAAAAAAAATATACATGATTCCACAAATGTCATTCTTCCATCTGGGTCAATATTGAACTACTTCTATACCCGTGACTTTGGGTCATAGTATTGCTGAAGATAGGATCTAAGATAAGATAAAAAGCTGAAGACTTTGTCTTGATTATCTAATTTTCAACCTTGAGTTGAAGCCATGTATGGAACCAGTGTAATCTTTACATTGGATTTCAGTGTCTCTGTTTAGTGTATAGTCATCTAATGTCTGGCAACATGTTATGAGTTTAGACAGGTGGGCCTAAACTTAGGTTTTAAAGTTCAGCTAGGCCTAAAATTGTCAGCTGATTTAAGCTGGGCTGAGCTAGCTAACAGCTGACTTCTTCCAGCCAATAATATTGTATTCCATACCATACTACATCATCTCAAAGGGTGTAAAATCCAGTGTGTGGGAGTGGCTTAGTCAGTTCCATCATGGCTGCACTAGGAGGAAGACATTTAGCAGCTCCTCTACTATGCTAGGCCCTGCTCCTGTTGCCTCTGCTTGCATTTTGTTTGCATTCAGGGAAGTAGAAACATTTTTGTTGTTACTCTTTCTGTTTCTTGCTATGTGTCTCTTAGAGTACTTACAGATCTAGTGTAATAGACTTTGCTTTGTATTAATTGGGGTGTGAGAAGTTATTCCTTGTTATATATATGTAACTTGTGTAAGTGTGTGTTATATTGTAGTTTCCTCTTTATTTTTTCTGCATAAATACATGTAGTTAGTTTCAACATAAACCTGCTTTGAGGTTTTTTTTTTCTCTCCCTCTTCTTTTATCCCTTAGCTGGTTGGGAGGAGAAGGAACCCTTTTCACTCTGTCCTGGACACTTGGCATTTTGCCAGCTCAACCCAGGACACCACATCTTCCAGAAGTTTTGAATCACTGAAAATGAAAGATGAAATAGAAAGCTGCTTCAAGAAAGAAACAGAAATAGTTACATTCTGATATTGGTAATCTCAGTTTAAAGAAACAAACAATATAGTTATGTTTCAATAAGTGAATCTGATTTATATATATATATATTCTTTGAACTTAATCCAAATTGAAACATCAAAATGAGTGAGTGAATGTATTCATCATAAGACAGAAGCTTTTCCTAAATTTAGGTTGCATGCACTGGGGAATGTGCTGTTTCAGGTTTTCAGTAGTTATAAGTTTCATAGCAAAACCATACATGAACAATATTTTTACTATTTAGTTTATTTTTTTTCAAGCAGCTGTAAAGATTTTTTTAAAAAAATCTTCTCACAAATTACATGTTTTTAAAAGGAATAAATACTGTAAAACAGGTACAGCATGTAACAAAATATTTTACTGACATTTAGTCACTGAATACTTCCCCAAATTATATCATGAAACATCAGGTTTCTTGCACTAAATCTTTTAGAAATTATTTAAATCCACTGATGGAAAATCTATTTTGTTTATTCTTCTAATCTAGCCCCTACAGCCACTGTTTTATGAGTATCTTACCCATTCCCTAAGAAAACCATCCTTGTTGTTTCATGTGTACTGTATTTAAGCCATCAACAGCAAACATGGAAATTGTAGTTTTTAGCCCTCCAGGGAAGTGGAGACTTGATAAGTATCCACCAAGTGTACTTATTTCAAGTGATAAATTAAAACAGAAGTAGGAAAACACAGGAGCCACAAAATTATATTGTCAGTCTGAAAATCCACCCTAAGTTGAAAATGCTAGTTGACAAGAAATGTGATCAACAGACTCATCTTAGGCCTCTAGGGCTCAATTTTGAAATGGAAAAGAGGAGAAGTTATATTTTTAAAATATCTGTTACCAGTACAATGTACAGTGTTGACATTTCCATTAAAAAAAAGTATCTTCAGGGATGTTCCAAGGTCTCAGTGTGACCCTGAGTGGTGGGATGTTTTTATTTTCTTTTCTTTTGTGGTTTTGCTTGGGTGAATGATGTTTTGGGGGTTTTGGAGTTTTTCTTTTGTTTGTTTGTTTGTTTGGGGTTTTTTTGATTGATTGGGTTTTGGGTTGGGGTTTTCTTTTGGAGTTTTTTTCTATATTTGCAAGAGAGAAAAAATATTACCTATGTTTTTTAAGCTGTAAATAATCCTTAGCATGCAAATTCTTAGGTTTGGGTTTTTCCCTGATTCACCACTGAATAATTTTGTATTCTGGTTTGTAAAATTTAATTGTTTTGAGAACTATATCAGATATCTGTACAGCAGATAGCTGTACAAATATTTATGCTATCCCTCTGATTCCATATTTGGTGAAATGACCTATATTTTTCATAATAATTTAAATTAGTTATCAGAAGTTGCTACTGATCGTTTCTGCCGTCAGTTTATTCTATGCCTCAGCTTATAAAGATACAAATGTGTTTATGGAGTCAGTGGTTAATTTTGAAATTATATTTTAGATGAAATTACCATAAACATTGAAACAAAAGAGCAGGGAACTGAATTGCAGCAGAAGAATCAGATTGCTTCATAATTTTGTCATATGAGAAATATAATTAATTTCCTAACTCGGCATAGTAGTTGATAGTTAGCAATGTAAGGTTTAAACTTATACAGTGCATGAGAATAATATACAGCTCTGTTTTTTCCATATATGTAAGTATAATATCTATATAAACAAGAGAACATCCTGTGAATTCAGTGTCTGAAAAGAGAAGAAAATGCTGTTTGAGCAGTTATGGCAATCCAACACAGCAGCAACAGCAGCATCCCAGTATAAAGAAATCTCCAAAACTCACTACATAACTGCCTGTGGAGTCTGTCATAGAACCACATGCTGCTACTGGAAAAACACTTTCTACCTTGCTGAAAAGTGATGAGGTGAAGTAGCAATTAAGAATAGCAGGACAGTTCTGTTCACCTTCATGTCTGAGCATATTCTGCACAGAAAATGTTCATAGAATTAGCTGAGGATGGTCCTTTCAGTGTTGATTTTGGTTAGTTCTGAGTGCCTTTTAATAACATTAAGTGTATTTTCCAGTCTTATGTTTAGGGACTCTTAGTATCTGTGTCTTATATTTTTAATTTTTATACCAATTTTGGAAGACTATAATTAATTGTATGTAAACTTTTTTTTAAAAAAAGCTTGGTGTTTGACAAGTTTATTGAGGGAAATGCAAAGAATTATCAAGATCACTGTTAACTAGGCAACAAATGCACGCAGCTCATCAGCAGAACAAAAAATCTGCTTTTTGTGGTGCTTTTAGTGCTGCAAAATGCAATTAAAAATAGAAGTAGAATATTTCTCTATGTGTTAAATCTGAAGTTATTATGTCTGGCTCAGAGGAAAATCCTAATAGGTAGGTTGCCATTTCCCATGGAGGGTAGGACTATGAAGTTTTGCTTTGTGTACCCTGTTTTAATGTTCTACTCTGTGCACATCACTGGCCACTGCCAGAGGCAAGATTGTGAGTATATAAACCTTTATGAAATGTAAACTCATCTTTATATTTTATAGCACTCTGAAATTTAAATTCAATTTATTGCCAAATTCAGATCTAAATAATTTGGACAGCTCCTTACAGCTGTGGAACTTGTCCTCTGGGTTTCTCTGTGTCCTGGAATACTGTGCAGTAATCACTTTGACATCATATCTCTTGATGATTTAAAGAAAAACTTCTAGGGAACTCTTCCATTATAAATATTGTTTTGAAACTCAGCTTTCCAAAGTACTTGGTTGAATTGGGATGTTTTCTTCAAAAAAAGGTATTGTTAAGGAGTTAGCACTCGTGGTTGATTAATGCCTAGCTGGTTACTTGGTTTTTTCTTTTTGCTACCATACATAGTTAGAGAAATGTTTCTCCTCATTTGTCACAGATCCTATTGATTCCACACATCAGAGCTCTCTAAATGACTCTTTCAATGACCAATTTCTCTTTCATATCTTGGCACATCATAAGCCCTTTTTTATGTAGCTACATTTTGGCCCAAGCCTTTATATATAATGCATTCCAAATACATAGCACTATACCATAGTGAGTGCTATGTATACCATACCATGGTTATGGGGTGCTGCATTATCCAAATTTAAACTGACATGCAAATATAGTTTCTAAGCTATGGTAGAAAGTTTATTGTAGTAGAATTTTTTTCAGTCACTGTAAGAAAGTGGTTTTGTAGACATAAATGTTTTTTTATGCTTGCATCTTCCATTAGCAGTATTGTCTGCTACACATGTACATTAAAGAATAATTATATATTAAGAAAAATACACAAAGAACAAAAATATTTCAGCAAATAATTTTCAAAGGCTTATTCTATACTCTTACACCCTGTGAATATTTCAGCTTCCTTTGAGGTTTTTTTTTTCTTTTTCTGAGGTTTTTTCTTTCATATTTTGTTCTGTATTTTTCTTTTTTTTTTCTTTTCTTTATAAGTCATCGCTTTTATGACCCACCACTGAGACAGGCTAACTGAGGTTCTTGTTAATAGATTCCTTGTGGCGAATTAGAGTGAAATGACACTGCTTGACTGGTGTGTGTGTATATTTTATATATATGTATGTTAGAACAAATTAGTCACAGTGCAAAGGAGATATGTAGCTGTTTTGATTGTTATTATCTATAGTAATATAAAAGTATAAAGGTATCATTTAGGAAAATATATAAAGAAGAAGGAGAAAGAAAGCATGAGAGTAGATAGTGGAGAGGAAGGGTATCACCACCCTATGGATGAAGTGACAAGACTTGATTGTTGTAATTTAGATGTGAAAGCGATGGTCGCAGTCTTGATCTATGGTGGAAGCCCACAAAGCAAAGAGTTCAACATGCTAATATACGTTCAGGTTCCGGTGGAAGTGTCCAGGTATCTCCCTGGGGACGGAGTTTTGACACTATGGATCACATGCAGCGGGGTGACAGGCCACAGAAATGAGTCTGGGGGCGTTTTGGTGGTGATTGTGGTCACAGACACCATCTGTCCCATAATTTATTGTGGTCTTTGTTTGACTGCTGATATGTGCATGAGCAGTTGCTTCCTTTCCCACAGAGAGCTGCAGTGGGAATTTTTTGATGGATGCATTAACCAGGATGTGCTAAACAGATCTCACCTCTGCCAAGTCTGGAATTAGGGTCTTTCTGTCACAAATTCCTCCATTCTGTGCTTATCTCAAGTTCCCACTGTGGTGGCTTATCTTATGGCAAGTTCCTTCTGTGGCCTTGACAGTATTTGAGACAAGCAACTGTACTCTTTAAGTCCTTAAAATCACCCATTTCTTTCCCAAGGTTATCATCGCTGTTCTTTTTTAACATGAGTGTACTTTAGCAGTCAACGAAAGATCTCTCTAATCCCCAGTAACACGGTTTTATCTAAAGTACTGGCAAATCTGTATTATCTTGGCTATAATTTATCTATAATAGGTATATCTTCGGTTTGTTGATTCTATTAATTTAAAGTAAAAATTCCCCAAAACTCTGGTTTTGATTTTGTTTTAAAAAATCAGTCTTTACAAAACATATCTCTTATTTATTGTTCAGAGTGTGATAGACAGTTGCCACTTCTTTTTAATAATATAATTTATGTGTTGTGACCTTAGTAGTCTCTCTGATATTGAGGAGTTTTATATTTCTATCACAACACATTACTTCTCTATATTTTCAAATTTTCAGAAATGCTAGCAGACCATCCTGTCCAAGACTTTATCTATGGCACATTTTGTAGACAGGGGAAAAGATAAATGTTACTGCCTCACTAAGAAGGCAAATGTTTATTCAGAATGTAGCTAGATCAGAAAGTGCGGCCCCTAGTTTCTTTCTCTTGAATTTTAATAAGAATATACATATTAATATTTAGTGAGGCCAGAGGAAGACCACAAAGAGGATCAGAAAACTGGAGCACCTCTACAATGGGGAAGGGCTGAGGGTTGAGGTTATTCAGCATGGACTAGAGAAGGCTCTCAGAAGACCTCATAGCAGCCTTAAAGTATATAAAATGGGCTTATAAGAGAGCTGGAAAAGGACTTTTTGCAAGGCCTGTAATGAGAAAAAAAGGGGGAAATGGCTTTAAACTGTAAGAGGGCAGATTTAGATTAGAGAAAAGGAAGAAATTCTTTTCTGTGATAGTGGTCATGCACTGGAACAGGTTGCCCAGAAAGGTGGTAGATGTCCCATCCCTGGAGGTGTTCAAGGCCAGGTTGAATGGGACTTTGAGCAAACTGGTTTTGTGAAATGTGTCCCTGCCCATGGCAGGAGAGATTGACTACGTGATTTTAAGGTCCCTTTCAACCCAAACTGTTCTATAATTCTGTCATTCTAATAAACTCATGAGGTATCTTTTATTGAAAAATGTTGGGATGAACAAAACCAGAAGCAGTGACTGAAGACTGTTTTTGCAATTTGTGCAGTTTGTGAGAGAGGGATTATTCCTCTTTGGTTGTGAATTTCTTTCAGTCTTAGGTAGAAACAAAAGGCCAGTTTTAAGTATTTGATGAGAGAAGATATACAGACTGGTGAACTTGGACATGTGATATGAGAAAAAAAGTCTCAATAGGTAGATTATCTGTGAAAAACTATGCAGTTAATAAATACTTCATTTTTCTTCCCACAAAGCTTTCTGTTTGGGGCCAAGCTCAAACACTGCATTATTTTAAGCATGTAGACATAGAGGTCTAGTGAAATTTTTTTTAAGTGATATCCATGTTATCTGTCTTTTCAAACCATGTCATGTAATTTTGGGCACACAGAAACTAATCAAGGTTCTCTCTGCACTACAACTAGAAGGTTGTAACAAGAATAGGTTACTCAGCTCCTCAGAAGCTTTCTTGTTTCCAACATCAGCATATTAGTGTCCTGTTTATAATTAGAGAATGATGGAATGGATTGGGTTGGAAGGGAACACAGTGGGTCATCTGATCCAATGTCCCTGTTCAAGCAGGGTCATCATAGAGCTCATGGCACAGGATCATATCCAGACAGTTCTTGAAAATCTCCAGTGAGGGAGAGTCCACAGCCAATCTGGGCAATCTGTTACAGTGCTCAGTCACTTACACAGTAAATTTCTTCCTCATGTTCAGATGGAACTTCCCGTGCATCAGTTTGTGTCTGTTGCCTCTTGTCCTGCTACTGGGCACCACCAAGAAGAGCCTGGCTTGATCCTCTTGTCATCTTGCCTTCAGATACTTGAATATATTGATGAGGTCCATAACTGGGTTTTTTTATATTCAGTGTTTCTTTTACTCTTCCTATATAGTATTCTTTAGTGTATTAAATAGAGAAGGTGGCTTTAGCTTTCTTTTATCATTTTTGCACAATTTAATCTTGTGAACCTTTAGCCTAGAACTTCTTTATTTTTTCGTCTAGAATGCACACACTATATTACATATTTATGAAAATATATCATCATGGCTAGGCTTCGCGAACGAAGATTTGAGAAGAGCACTACCCACGCTTGCTGCAAGCGTGCTGGTGGCTAAAAAGGCCGATACGGGATAGGCAGGTCCGGTCACAAAAGGCACAGCGGAACGTCTCCCTAGGTGATATTGGCAAGGAACGGTTCTTTCTGCGTTGTCTTTTCTCCTCAAGACTGACCCTCTGTGCATTCTCAAAGGAAGCAGCAGCATTGTGAATGGTGTGTCTCCATGAATCCCGATTGAAGGCCAGAGTGGATCATTGGTGGCAGTCAATATGGCCAAGGCTGAGGTGTTGTTTCAGGCAGTCCTTGTATCTCTTCTTCAGGGCTCCTCTCTTGCAGCAGCCGGTGGTGAGTTCACCATAGAGCACAATCTTCGGAAGGCGGTGATCCTCCATCCTGGAGACGTGCCCTGCCCAGCGCAGCTGCGTTCTCATCAGCATGGCCTCGATACTGCTGACCCCTGCCTGTTCAAGAACAGACACATTGGTCACGTAATCAGACCAGTGGATGTTTAGGATTGAACGGAGGCAGCGCTGATGGAAGCGTTCGAGAAGCCGCAGGTGGTGGCGGTAGATGACCCAGGATTCAGACCCATATAAAAGAGTAGACAGTACAATGGCTCTGTAGACACTGATCTTTGTACTTTTCTTCAGGTGTTTATTGGACCAGACTCTTTTATGGAGTTTTCCGAAGGCTCTGTATGCCTTTGCTAGCCTGTTGTCTATCTCTTTGTCGATCTTACCATCTGAGTAAATGATACTTCCCAGATAGGTGAACTGCTGGACTGACTTAAGCTCTGAATTGCCTATGGTGATGTTAGGATGATGGAAGACTTGAAAATATATCTATTTTTTTAAATTATATTTTAATATATATTTATGTATATACACAGTTCCAAAAAACTTATCAATGAAAAGCAAATTCAGTAATTCCCATTAATATTCAGGTTTGATTGAAAATTAGTTTTCTTGTCTATACGGGAGAAACCAGCCAATTAGAGTGCATAATAATTTACTTGATAGTTTTCTTCCTTTCTTCAGAAAAACAAAGTTTTAAAAAGCTGTTTTTGAACTTCTCTTTCCTTCTTTATTTGCAATTTACAGATGTAGTATTTTGCCTGTATTATTTTTAGATAATGAAATAGGTATTCTGTATTGCTAAGCAGAATAGAAGAATTGAGTAAGTGCAGAGCTTCTTCAACTCAAAAAAATGAAAATGGCTTGAAAATGCAAAATAACACTTTTGCTTTCCCTTAAAAACCTGCTCATCCTTTTCTAAGTTAAAGAAATTCAGATTGATTGTGGGCGTATGTATGTTCATATGTTTGTCACATTATGAAATATAGATAATAAACTGTAATACATGACTTGCAAAAAAGATATTAATTTTAGAACTCAAAAAGAGATTTGGGTTATTCCATGATTTTTCTGTTTGCTTCAAGTAATCTAACTCTAAAATAACAAAGCAGAAAATGAAGTAGCTGCTTGCATTTGACTCTGAAAAAAGTGTCATGAAATTATAGATGGCAGAAATTTGTAAGGTCATTTTGCCAATCCTCCTATCTGGAGGAGATTGTTCCCTGTGGTATATTAGGAGTTTTATAGCTTTTCATAAGATTTTATGAGTTCCCCATGAGGAGAAAATTTTGCTCTTTTGAGCGTGCTTGATGAGGAGCCCTTTTACTGGCATTTTACAGCTGGCAAACCTATCTTTCATTGGCAGCTGGCACTGATGCTATTCTCAAAAATGCAGTGAGGCTATATGTTTCCATAGATGTGAGAGTTTGGCAGAAGCATTTAATGGAGTGACTGGAGTTGGGTGGTTAAACCAGGGAGCTGAAGTTAGAGAATTAACTGTGCAACTTAAATTAGCTATAGTAGATGATCTTATTGACTCATATTTTTTTAAAAATATCCAGATGTAGCAAAAGGCACTTTATGTGGTCCTCACAGCTATACAGCACAGGGAATTGAAAGTATTAAATATTTCTGTAGTCATAATTTCAGACCCTCTAATGACAAATATAAATATTATACAAATTGTTCCTCATTTGGAGCAGCTTATTTATATAATTGTACAAATGCACAAACAAATTGAAGATTCATTGAACTTTTAAGATGACTTAGTCTAACTGAATCTGAGATTGCCCATTTGAATGGGTCAAGAAGTCTGCAGGATCAGTCCCAAACTTACTAACTTATTTCAGATCTTTGAATAGTTCTGCAGTATGAACTTAGGGGTTTCACCCACTTTCTAAGAATAACACTTATATAGTGAAGAATTTTCTCAGTTTTCAATATATTTCCTATGTATATATTTTATTAGGACAACATCTTTAAAGAAAGTGGATGAACCTACAAGTTGTAATATATATAGTACTTAACCCAAAGCCATATGGTTATTTATACAGGGCATTCTTCATTCGTGTTCTTTCAGCAGATCCTTGATAGCACAGTTCCAATGCAATGCTGCCTGGATTTTTCTTACCCTAAAACTGTCCTAAGAATTAGAGTTGGAAGTTTTTCTGACTAAGTAACAGTGGAAGATATTGCTAAATGGAGTTGATGGATTCCTTGCATTTCTGATTCTTTGCCTTAATCAGTTTTCACTACTTTTCTAAAATGATCCATACGTCTCGCAGAGACTCTTTGCATCTGGAGATAGAGTTGATGCTACAGGGGTCTCTCTTCATGTATGGAGGGAACTTGATTAGGGACAACAAAATTCATGGGGAATGTGTACTGAGTGCTCACAATCATCTGCTTGGGATGTTTGGTCTGGGGTATGAAATTTTAATCTTATGTATATCAGGAGAACTCATCATTTAAATACAGTGGTGCTTTATGCCAACAAATTTTTAACTTTGCAGTTTCCTCTGAAAGGCTAAATATGTAGACTGTTCCTTTCATCAGGGATAAAAAAAAAAAGCAGAAGAGAAGAAAATATTTTACCAACATAAACCAGTAGCAGGAATTTATTGCATATTCCCTCCTTTGATTGTGGTGCCTTTGGCTGTTATATCTCAAACATTCTTTCAGGATAGCTAACAGAGCTAATCCAAATTTAGTATTGTGTTGGTCTAGTATAATGTTACTAATTTTTTGTGATAGATCCTTATGAAATATCTTGCTCTGAGGTCTCAGAATTCAAATAACACTGAATATCTGTGCAAGTAGGATTTTTGGTCAACTGTGTTATAAATAAAAAGTATGTCAAAGCTGAGAAGATGTGAAGTATAATCCATTGTATTCAGTTTGACAAAAAAAATGCCATTTATTTGTCTACCTCCTTGTACCTATCCTATACACAATAAATTCTTCCATTAGGAACTCTAAAAGCTTACCCATTTAATCCTTATAGAACTGGCTATGTCTGTGCTTTGATCATTAATTAGTAGAATGAAATATAAGTTCTCTTTTTTGCCTCATGGAAAACTTACAGCACCATAACAATGCCAATTATCCACAACAAACTAATATCTTTGTCACAAAACAGTGATAGTTTTATCCGTATCATTATTTTTCATTATGGACTTATTACATTACCTACCATTACATGTGCCACAAATATTCAAAAGTATTTTTGCTTTCTATGCTTCAAAACTGAAATTGAAAGTCCAATTTTCGGTTAAACAATTATCTATTTGTGTATGTGCCTTATTAAACTGGAAATTTTTTTAGTAAGAAATGTACTTTTAGTTGTGTCTGACCTGTTATGATTTTTTTTTATTCTAGTAAAAAATTCTAGATTAGAAATGTCAATGGAATGATGAACCACCCCATAAAATTAGAATTATTAGGCTTTCAGACTTCAAACCAAAATACAGCATATCAGAGCTACTGGTGTATTTTGAATATGTCATTATAAGTTACACTGTTGATAGAGTGTGAAGATTATTTTTTTATTTTATTTTTTTGGCTGGGGAGAAAACTTTAATTGATTAAAGTGTTCAATAGGAAAATCTGGTTTCTGGGTGGAATAGTTTCGTAGATGTTACATTCATTTCACTGAATGTGCATGTCATCTGAAAAAGTGAATTCAGACCTCTTGCAAACTAATGGTTTCTCTTTAGGATAAAGGATGTTTCTGTTATTTCACATTTACTACTTCTTATGTATTGTGTCTTTTATTTTTTGATGTATTTATAAAATACTATGAGGTAAAGATTAATTTTATATCATTTGGATGACGCTAAGACTGTACTGTCTTACATTACTAAGGTTCCAAAAGTACCTCATGGATTACTCTGCCTATTGGATTAGTCTTCAAAAGTTGAATGATTCTGAAATTAATCCAAAGACCTGGATATAACATGAAGCGTGTTATATTTTATATATATATCATGTTTGTTTGGACCATTTAGAATTTATAAGCCCCTTCAAAGATGGATTGTCTAGTGTCTAGAATGGTTTAGCCTGTGCAAGTGGTACACATTTCTGCATAATGCATCTGAGTGATTTATAATTGGAAAGCAGTTGGAAAGCAGATTTGATTAGAGACGAAATGTGTCTGCAGACATTGGAAGGAATTACCTGTGGCAAATATTTTAATAAACCTAGGAACTATGTAGAGATCATGTTGAAACAGCCACGGTGGCATGTATCTTCTTTGACATTTGCCACCAAATGCCTCATAAAGGCACAATGGCATTGTGCTTGAACTATTACTCTGTACTTCACAGGAAAAGATTTCTAGAAAGAATGCAAACTATCATGCTTCCAGCCCAATGAAAATCAGATTTTCAGTACTTAAAATGAAAAATTCTTTAACAGGGTCACAAATAACTATTGATGGTATTAAATTCATGCTCTCTTCTCTGTAACACCAATCCATTAACCTTTGTTTTTCATTAGAGGTCAGGAATGTTCATTGTCATCTTAAGTTTGTGTTAACTTCCTTGCTATACCCAAATAGCATTCAGTTTGAAAATACATTTAATTTTTTAAAAAATAACAGAATAATTAAAATTCATAAGATATGCAGGTGTGCAATATCTATATTACCTATCTTGTTTGTGAATCTTTGAGCCACTGTTTATTGGCAAAATAATATGAGTTCCTGAGTAAAGATTTCCAAGTCTCTCAATTTCTTTGAACGAGTCCCAGGATTGCAGTTACTTGGTAAAATTTGAAAGAGATACTTGGGAAACAGAAAATTAATTAAAACTAACTACTAAGATAATGCTTCTAGTTAGATATTATTTGCAAAATCAACTCTGATACTTTTGTGATTTTTTTAGTTAATGTCAAGAACCTATTCTGGATGGTCACTTTCAGTTGCATCACTGTGCTACTTTGGCACATATTGCTCAAAACACAGCTTTAAGTAAGAGAAGATTAGCATAACAAAAAATTGCATAAGTCTGTCTTATATAAAATGTCAGTACTTGAAGAGCAAAAATCTGCCAAACCATGAGATTTTGCTAAAAAGCAGGATTTGGTTGCTAAGCACAGATTTTTTTTCCTTCATTTTTTTACTTTTTTTTTCTTTTTTTTAAGGCTGATGGTTAATCCTTTTAATTTTTTCTAAGTTGCAATCCAAGACATGCTTTTTGCCTACTATAGTTGTTAGAGTTTGAGGTTTTTTACTTAAGGGTAAAAGCAGTTCAGTTCACAAACAGTTCTCTCTAAATTGGAATTTACATTGAAGAAATTACTGATGTGAATAGGAAAACCACTTTTCTAACAACTATTTAAGTGCATGGAAAATGTTATGATGTGAACAGTCCTATGCATTTCAATATATGCCCGGAATATATGTTTAATGTTTGTTTAAGTCTTTACAGGATGTAAGTCTTAAGACATTTGAACACAGATAAATCTATGGTCAGTATTCTCCCCAGGGCAAAGTGTTGACTACTATAAAATAGTCATTTGAATTTTTAGAAATCATGTAAGAATTTCTAAAACTTACAGTAGATTAAAACCATGTGATTACAATTGTTTGAGATATTTAAATTCTTCCTCTGGGTGCAGTGATGTGGTTTAGGTAGTAGCCATCCAAACTGAGTTTCAACATTAGAAAAACAATGAATTTTGATTACAACAGTTTGCGCACCCTCTGAATTACTTCAGATCATCTCAATCTAAGGCTGATTTATTAAAACAAAGAATGTTAAAATACACACTAAGCAAGCCAAGTCATTGTGTTTGTTAATTTACAATTTTTTAAGATATTTCTACTTTTCTCTGAGTTCATGCTTTGCCCTTCTAGGGCATATTAGTTTGATTTTCTTTTTTATTCTTTTATTTTCTTTATTTTTTTAAATAAGGATCTTTTCATATCAAAACCCAGTAAGAAATTCATTGTTAATCCCTTGCTAAGATAAAAGATACATTCAATTCCTTAAATTGTTCCTGAATTGTACCTGAGGAATACTTGATAGCATTAATGGATTTCTAGGCTGAATTTCAGGGAGAATACTTTGTATACAATTTAAGTTCCTGAAGAAAGTAGACTTTTAGGAAACTCCGTTTGAACCAAGAGATACATAACTATGTTTACCATGGAAATGACAAGAGTACAAATACACAATGTAAAATTTTCCTTTCAACATCATGATTGATTCAACAAATCGCAGAGATGCATGTTCGATTTTTAAATTTCTAAGCATAATTCTTATCAGCAATACAGTGAAACTTAGGAGGCCTACTTACACATAAAAATTCAAGCATGTGGTAGTGTGTGGCTGTATGGCAGACACAAGTTGTGAACAATACTATATATATCAAATGCTTAATATGCTAAACATTTAGAGTTGGTTATAAGTAGTTGTACATCCAAATTATGCATATTGAACGATGTTTGCAACACAAATACACATGTTGTGAGCCAGCCCTGGTTGATAGCACAGAAATCTTAATGTATTCTCAGGATGGCAGACCTCAGCACGTTCACTGTAGTGTTCCTCTGTGTGCTCGCTGGGAATTTTACAAATGCAAAGCACATTGTACTTAGGATGTAAGTATTCACCACTGTTGCAGCAAGTATGCAAGCCTGACACATACTGTGCTAAGAGATACCAGCACTTCCCACTATGCTGGCAAATGTATTTTATAGTATTATAATATTGATACAAATGGAAATTACAGGGTTGTCTACACTTTGTAATATCTAATGATACAAAAATATGTATTTTAAAAGATCTTTTCCTTTGTAATTATGTAATTGTATTTTAGTAGAAAAGTATTTCTTGTACATAATGACTGTCATTGTAGTTAGGTGATATTAGTTATTATAAAATTGAACAAACCAATTTTGTTTAACATAAGTATTGTAGAACAGAATTCTTGGGGGAGGGAGGGGGAGGGGGGACGACAACATGGTGGTTTCCACATTGCCTGGTACTTCTGCACTTCCATTGTTAAATATTATTGCAATCTTACAACTAATTTCACTATTTTCACTTATCTTTATCATTGCCAGGCTTTTCTTATAACTTTTAAAAATGTTACTCTTTTATATTTTTATCAGATCTTATCTTTCTGTGGCAACACTCTCATTCATCCCATATGTGAACAGGAACATTTTTAGATGCCTTTTTGTATGTTTTATATCATGCCTCATATCAGCAGTAATTCTTTAAACCTCTATATTACAAATTGCTCTAATATTACAAAGCAATATGTAGAAAACGTGGTACAGATTTTATTTTCAGAATTAAGCCTGAGCAGTTCTTGTTTTAAAACAAAGACAGTAGTGAAAATATTTTTAACCACTTGAAAACCTTTCTCCTTTGTTCTGTTTGTATTTTGCTGCAAAAAGGTAAGATGAAGATCCTCTTGTTGGAAATAAATTTATGGTTGCATTTTACTTCGTTAGAAGATTTGTGTTGGCAAGGCTTCCAACAAGTGAAAAACCAATTAGACTTCAAAAAAAAAAATTATGAGGGTGAGAAGGATGAAATTTAAAAATTGCAACATCAAGCTGGGGCGGTTTTGCAGCTTTAATGGCTGACACCATGGTTTTATTAACCTCTGTTAACTTATTAAGAAAATAGGTACTGAATTTCAGTCCCATCTTGAAGCTTAATAACAGGCTTAATTGTCACTGTTGGAAGAGTCCTTTGTCCTAATTTCTGGTGTAGAAGATTCAGAATTCAAGTAAGAACTACCTTTGGGAGGTGACCTAATGAAAACTTCATTGTTGGCTTTTGGAGAAGTGTTCACGGAATTTCTTAGGGTGTTAATTGCTTCAGTCTGGGTCCTTGGCCTCTATGAGTGCACCTGTACTGCTCGTAGCAATACCAGTGTATAACAAACTAACTTACAATGCAAGCTAAGTAGTTGATATTGCTGAAACAGAATCGGGAAATTCTACTGGCATGGCTATATTTGGTGAGGAAACATGAGTAGTATGTGATGCACACCAACTTTTCTTTTTCTACAGTGAGATAATGGATTATTATTTTGAACGGTTTCCTCCTAGAAGGAGCATGGAATAACACCATAGATGGGTCATCCCTGAAGTGTTGCATTTGTAAATGTGGTCTTTTGTTTTCCATATCTGAGAATTCTAAATCAGCTGGATTAAGTAGGGCAATTGTACAGTTTTCCTAAAGCAATGTGTAAGTGGCCAGTCTGATAAAATTGGTAATAGCAATAAAGCAGTTTAGCAGTTTAAAGATTGCTTTGTGTTTCAGTGGGTTCTCTGAGCTTCCAGCCATCTACATGCCCTGTTCTCAAGAAGAAAATTATTAACTATTACTATGCTTTTTAAAAAACTATGAGAAAAACCAAACCTCTTTCTCAGACATTGCTAACACTGGAAGACGATCATTGGTTTATTTGGAAAATACTTCCTGACTGGAAGATTAGTCAGTCAGTGTTTGAAGGAATTGATGTTTTCCTTGGCAGCTAAGCTAGCTTACACTCAAGTTTTTTAAAAGTCATTTAAAAATGGCAAGCAGGAACAAAAGTGATTGTATTTTTGTCTCTTCTTCCCATCTGTTAGCACATTAGATAGACTGGTAGCAGACTTAAGAAAAGCAAACTGATCTGATAAGTCAGCCTAGATGTCTTGCATTTTTTTACTATGATATTTCATTAGACTTTAGTGCTTTAAAAATTGGTAACTGCATTTGAAATGCACCAAGTAAGTAAAACGAATTGCCATGAAGGTTGTTTGCCAACTAGGAGAAGACAACTGCATTTGATTCTTTTTCCTCAGTCAGTATAGATTTTAAAATGTATGCATATTACATTTCATTTTCAAGTGAAGCCATTTTACACACTTGAAACAACATATAAATGCTAGAAAATTAGTTAGTTAGTAATTAACCCTGTCATTACAAATGTATGTGTCTGGAGCAAGGGAAAGGATGGTTAAGAGAGTGGAGTGATGACACCTTCGTAAAATTTGCTTCTACCTATTCACTATTGTGTGGATTATATTATCAGTAGAAAGTTGATTCTGGAGTTATTATTTTGTGTGGATGGTATTTTTCGTGAGGTCAAACATTTTTTTCAAGTCAGAGCATTTGCTTAAGCTCAAATAATTTTTTTTCATGTCAATCAAATTAGATGCAGTAACTGTGTTAAGGTTATGTAAAACGTTTTCGTTGAGGTGTGAACTGATCATTTTATTCCTCCCTTTATTAACAGTATTTTTACTAAATCTATTTTTATCTGCCAAAAAGCCAAAGGTGTTCTCCTAGGGATGTGGGACATCTTACATGATAAATAGTTTAATACTTCAAAGACCAAAGGCTAAATATGTCTCAGGAAGAAAAAGTAGAACTTTTAAGATACCAATAATTTTAATTCTGTCTGGAAAAGCTTTGCTTGCCTAGTTGATTTTTTAAAGTGCAATCTATCATCCCTCACAGTAAGGCAATACTGTTCACTTGGATTTACTCCTGGTGGTAATTTGTCAACAAATAACTTCTTTCTTGTTATGATGTGACTGGTACCCTCTACTCCTGAACCCTGGTAATAGATGGCATTCTGTTGACATCAGATGAAATGGAACAATAACTTTTCTAATTAAATACTGGTGTTTACTGAACCAACAGTTAGTAGGAAATAAGGGTATATAATTTTACAAAATGAAAATTTCTTTTATTTTGGCTCTCAATCTTCTCAAAATGTTATTTTTTTACACAAGAGAAATTAATGGCTATTTCAGTTTGATCAAAGCACCTCCTAGTCTGATACCCTGTCTCTAATAGTGGCCAGTCAAAAATACCTAGGAAAAATAAGAATAGATCAAGCATAAAATGAAACTTTCTGGCATGTGGCAGTCCACAGCTCAGGGATTTCACAAGCTGAAGGGGCTTTTTTTGAAAGTTTTATTCCATGAATTTCTGACAAGTTCTCAAACCTATCAGTCAAGTTCTGACTTCCAGAACACAGAGTTACAGTGATTGTCTCAGTTTAACTGTGACCTGTTTATACAAGTACGTCTTTTTTTGTTTGTGTCATTTTGGGGTTTCCTATTTGTTTTTATTTGATAATCTTATCAGAAAAAAACAGTTAGCACCAGTATTGATTTCCCAGAGTTATGTTATCCTTCATCTCAGTTACCATTCTTTGACACAGAAGGGTTTGAAACTCTTAAGTTCACTCTCCTGCAGGAATGTGTTATCATCTCACTGATCTTTTGATGATCCTGTCTTTTTTCTACATTTTTTCTATGAAGGAATGTTTGTAAATCTTAAGAGATATATAATTTTAAATTGCACTGTCTATTTAGTCTTCATAATGAGGATCATTTTTAATAGAATTTGAAATCTGTAGTCCTGTCATAAAATATTGTAGATGTGTTTTTGAAAAGACACAATAATTCGACACACTGATTAAGAAAAATGATATTTCTAAAAGCCTTGGAACAATGTGTTGATGCATAGCATGATATGATGAATATTCTTGTAGGATGGGCAGAGATAATGGCCAAAAATCCTGAAAGTAAGAGAGTTTAGGGGAATTTAATTTTTCCACTTTCAAAACAAAAAGGTCTTGGGTTTTTTGGACAAAAAAATTTTTAAACAATTAAATTTGCGTACACTGTAGAAACAAAAGGATGTAACACAATCCAGGGGTTCAGAAAATTTTTTAATTTTCCTAGGATTTTTAGAGTTGAAAGTGTTTCTACAACTTAATTCTTAAAAGTGTTCCCTGAGGAATAGAGTCTCTTACTCAACATATGTGAATTTAGTATAACAAATCTAGAAATTTAAGACCAAATTCTTAGGTCAAAATTTTAAAAAACAAAAAACAAAAAAACAAACAGAACCAAAAAACCCAAAAAAACCCCCAAAACAAACCAAACAAGAAATATGTGTATTTTAATACTGAAAGTAATTAGTCCAGATGTTGATTTAAATTTTTAAAAATATTCTGAATTATTAATTTATTTATTTTCTTTAGGTTAGAAGAGACAGGCTAAATCCTTTCTCTTCAAATTCTTAAATGAATTAAAAGTTATATGTACTTCCTAACAAAATGAAACTTGCTGTTAATATCTCCAGTAGAGTTACAGAATGAGAGAACTGTTTAGATTAGAAAAGACGTAATGATGATTGGGTCCAACCATAAACACAGCACTGGTAAATTCATGAATAGACTGTGTCCCTGTGTCCCCCTTCTAAACTTACATATTACCACCAAAGTACTATTTCTGGAATGTCTGACTGTGTCAGAAATGCTAGAAGAATAAAAGACAAGCATAAGAAAGATTTTTTGTTTCTGCTGAGCTCTTATAAAACAGATTTAATTTAAATTTAAATATTTAAAATATTTTAAAAGACACCATCTGCATATATCATGCATTGTAGGTTCAATACACTTTGCACAGATAAGAATACATGAAAAATAAAGCATAAATAGTAATTTTTGTGTGAGGATTGAAATCACCCTGTTAGGAGAGAGGAAAAGATGAGGTGGGTGTGAGTGGAAAAAGTATGAGCAGAATCATTGTCAAATCTCTACCAAAACCACAATTTCTACTAAACACAAAGTAAAACACACAATTGTTAGTGAGTCTGAGCAGCCTGCCCTCTATTATGCTCTGGGTTGAAAAATATTTTCCTGAAAGCAATATTCCCAATGAAAATAATCAGATAAGAGAATACAGATTTTCTCAGACTGAAACTTACAAAATAAATGTCTAAAAATTATGCATAGATTTGTATTTTCCATTCTACTGTGCCACAGAATCACAGAATATGCCGAGTTGAAAGGGGTTCACAAGGATCATTAAGTCCAACTCCTGGCCTTGCACAGGTCCCTCCCCTCCCCAAGAGTCACACCATGTGCCTCAGAGTATCATCCAAATGTTTCTTGAACTCTGTCGGGCTTGGTGCTGTGACCAGCTCCCTGTGGGGAGCCTTTTCCAGTGCCCAACCTCCCTCTGGGTGAAGGTCTTTCTAATATCCAACCTAAACCTCCCTTGATACAACTTCAGGTCATTCCATCAGGTCCTGTCACTGGTCACCACAGAGAAGAGATCAGTGCCTGCCCCCTCCTCCTCCCCTCACACAGAAGTTGTAGACTTCAGTGAGCTTTCCCCTCAGTCTCCCCTTCTTCAAGACTGAACAGACCAAGTGCCCTCAGCTGCTGCTCATACAGCTTCCCCTCAAGGCTCTTCACCATCTTTGTTGCCCTCCTTTGGATACTCTCTAATAGTTTAATGTCTTTCTTATATTGCAGTGCCCAAAACTGCACACAATATCCAAGGCGAGGCCACTCCAGTGCAGAGCAGAGCGGGACTGGCTGGCAATGTCCCGATGTCCCCCCAGGACATGGCTGGCCCTCCTGGCTGCCAGGGCATTACTGACTCAGATTCAATTTGCTATCGACCAGGACCCTCAGATCCCTTTCCAAGGCACTGCTTTCCAGCATCTCATTCCCCAATCTGTATGTACATGTGGGGTTGCCCCATCCCAGGTGAAGAATCCAGCACTTCTCCTTGTTGAACTTCATATGGTTGGTGATTTGCCAGTTCTCTAATTTGTCAAGGTCTCTCTGCAGGGCCTCCCTGCCCTCAAGGGAGTCAACAGCTCCTCCCAGTTTTGTGTCATTTGCCAAACTGCTTAGTATCCCTTCCAGTCCTGTGTCCTAGTCATTTATAAAGATATTGAAGAGCATAGGATGGAGCCCTGTGGAACACCACTAGTGACAGGTCCCCATTCACTATTACCTTCTGTGCTCGAGCCATGAGCCAATTGCTCACCCACTGCATGATGTGTTTATCCAGCTGTGTGCTGGACCTTTTGACCAAAGGCATCCTGTGAGAGACAGTATTCAAAGCTTCACTGAAATCCAAAAATTTACATCAACTGGATTCCCTTGGTCAGCTAGGTGGGTTAACTTGTCATAGAAGCTAATCAGGTTTGATGAGCAGGACTTTCCTCTCATGAAGCTTTGCTGGCTGCATTCATTGACTGTGTTGTCTTTCAGGTGTTTTTCAGTACTTCCCAAAATAATCTTATCCATAACTTTACCAGTCACTGAAGTGAGACTGACAGGCCTGTGATTTCTGGGGTCCTCCTTCATGCCCTTCTTGAAAACTGGGACTATGTTTGCCAGCTCCCATTCGCCTGAGACCTCCCTGGATTCCCAAGACTGCTCAAAAATCAAAAGCAAAAAGCAATGGAATATAAAAAAATGTATAGAAGAGAAGGTGTTTTACCCACAAAAAGGTGTTCATCTCAACTTAGTTCCTGGAAATCCTATTGAAGGCTTTACACTGAGATTTTCAAGATTTGGCTAGACACATCTATTGCCTCATGTGGGTTATGCTTAATTTCTTCTTCAAGCAAGAGATAGGAGTATTGGCCTTCTGTAAGCCTTTCTATGGTAGTCTTCTTCTTCTATTGAAGTCTCATATAGTTTTTCCATGGTTGGAATAAGTGAGGTGACTTATGCTATCCCCTTAACTGTGGCATTCTCTTCTAAAAAGTTTTTTTTTCCTCAGTTTTTTTGATTGTTTGTTTCTCCTCCTCAGAAGTATGAACAGTTCAGTATTTGTAAGTATTTGTGGAGGGGATTTTTTGTTTTTATCATGGTATTGAGGCAACAGTATGGTATCTAAAAACAGTTAACTGTGCAAACCCGCATATTGTCCCCTGGTTCTGCTTTTCCTACTCACACTAGAATCCTTCATATTATAAAACAATATTCTTAGGCTCTGCAAAATCTTTATTCCTCTGCAATTTAAAATCATAACTATGTATTATGAAAAACAATTTTTGGTTCATACTTAGAAACTGAAATTTTGCAAAGAAGTTTCTGATGGGAGGATGAGCAACTCAGGATGTGTACTTGAATTTTTTTCTCTTTATTTTCATATTACTTTGGAGGGATTTTACTGATTTTTCCCTTTTTCTTGAACATTGATAAAAATTAGTGCATTTCCTTATGTTTGTTTTCTTCCATTAGTTTCCTTATGTCAGGATATTCTTCACTTTATTCTGGAAGTGGTAATACCTTTTGGATTTTAATCTTGACTCAGACTGAACACATTTCAGTGTTACCATTTGAGTAGAAATTGGATTTGCCTGACCAGAATGGATGTTGTATTTGTTTAGTTTTCACTTTGGTAGAAACTTTTTAAAGTCTTCTGGATTTCTGGACCATGGGACATGCATGAGTGTAACCATGCAACAGTAGGGTTAGAAGAGGAAAAGCACAGAGTGATGTATGAGGTTAGTGTAAATTATGCCATGAACTACATGAGTGTACTTTCTTGTTAAACAAATGCACACATTCTGAAATATTTTGTATGCATTTTTTCAAATAGGACAGACAGGAAATGGAACTAATTAAACATTAAACCAAAAAAATCACATCTCTGGTTAAAATATTATGACATATCTAAGTTGTAATGCACGTTGCCAGATGGTGTCTTGGAGGCCAGGATTAAGAAGTCAAATTTCTGTCTCAGGAGTGTATGTTCTAAGGACTGACAAAACTTTGAAAGGTGTACCAGGGAAGAATGACAGCATGCATAGTTCTATATGCATCAAAAAATATCCACTGTCAGACGTAGAAATCTGGACAAAGTGGGGCTTGATTCAAACTTTTTGGTGTGCATGTGAAAAAATATATGTTAAAAACAGCATAAAAACTGGAATTCAGCTGTACTGGGAAAATTTTCAGATGCCACTCTGACAGCTGACACATTAACATGGACCCAGAAGTGAAGATAAAATGTCTAAAAAGGCTAAGTCCTACCATTCACACAGTAAATAAGAAAAATTTTAATGTCTTAAGTATTCCATACAGTAATGCTAGTGCTATAATGGTAAAATGCTAAAAGACATTGTCATGGCACAGCATGTATTTGAAAATTAGATGCTCTCATATCCAGAGAAGAAAATTGAAAACCTTTCCATTATCTACAGATGTTATACAGTTATTGTCCCTATATTAAATTACATCAAAAACATGCAAATTTTCATGATGATAAATCAGTACTGAAAATGCTGGCTGTATGTTACCTTTGGAACAGAAGAGGCAGCCAAATGAGTGCATTTCTTGGGATTATTAGATATGAAGATACAGCAGCATAAAGTTTAAGACCAAGAAGTAATCAGATTAAAACTTAGAAAGTCTTTTGTATTCACTAGAGGCATTGCCTTTCAAATGGAAGACCCCAATTGTGGCTAAACACTACTTAATGCAAAACATATTTGTTTAGCTTCTTCATTAAGTAGTAGAAAAAGCATTAGTATTTTGCCCACAAGGCTAGGATTTTACTGTTTTCTGTATCCTAAAAGAAAGGTGAACCTTAGCTTTCCTGTCACACAGTTGTTTCCTCTGTTATTCTATCAGCTAATAATCACATTCACACATTTTCAGCATTGAGATTTTAGGTTGTTTAGAAGGGTTACTATAGCTTTTGTGTGCTTCACTGTGTCTGTAAAGCAGATTAATAGGTATAATTTCTAATATTCAGAATAGTTGCTATTTGAAAATTTTCAGGAGTAAAGGGTACAATAGAACTTTTTTTCCCCTAGCATTCTGACACTGTTTAGCTATCTGGTTGTTATACTAAGAAAGATTTAAAGATTTAAAATTAACAAATAGGACTGTAAATGTAATAAAACTGTGATTGATTTTTCAAATACACATGCCTAAACTTTCAATCTCTGGAAAATGTCAATGGGTGGGAATGATGCAGGTGTACTTTTTTAAAAAAAGGCTTCATTTGAACCAGAGCAAAATGTCAGACCAAATTAGTATGAAATTGTCTCCAGACAGTTAGAATTATAGAATTGTTTAGCTTGAAAAAGACCTTTAATATCAAGTCCAAAATTAACCCAGCACTGCCATCTTCACCATTAAACCATGTCCCCAAGTCTAGACATTTTTTGAACAATTCCTGGAATGGTCCTTCTAGCTATTGGACAGCATATTCCAATGCCTCACCACCGCTTTTTTCCTAATATTCAGTCTAAAACTTCCCTGATGCAACTTGAGACCATTTCCTTTCCTCCTGTTGCTTGTTACCTGGGAGAAGAGACTGACACCCACTTCACTACAACCTGCTATCAGGTCATTGTAGAGAGTGATAAGACTTACCCCCCCTCCCGCAAGCCTCCTCTTCTCCAGGCTGAAAAACCCAGGCACCCTTAGCCACTCCTCATAAGACTTGTGCTTCAGACCCTTCACCAGCTTCATTTCCCTTCTCCAGACTCGCTCCGGCACCTCAATGTCTTTCTTTTAGTGAGGGGCCAAGAACGGGACACAGTAACCAAGGTGCAGCCTCACCAGTGCTGAATACAGAAGAGCAATCACTTCCCTAATCCTGCTGGCCGCACTATTTCTGATACAAGCCAGAGTGCCATTGGCATTCTTGGCCACCTGAACATGCTGCTGGCTCTTGTTCAGCTGCTGTCAAAAAGCACCCCCAGGTCCTTTTTCACTGAGCTGCTTTCCAGCCACTCTTCCCCAAGCCAGTAGCACTGCAGGGGATTGTTGTGTTAAAAATGCAGGACTTGGCATAACAATAATAATAGCATAAGAAGGAACTCACCTCTATACAGAGGAGGTTATTTTGTCAAAGATGGAGAAAAGTATTCTGTTCTCTGCATTATACTTTTGATAAGGATCAAACAGATTTGGTCATTAATATCTTCATGCACCAAGCAAAATATGGGTTTGATTTCTGTGTTATAAAAATTTCTGCAAGCCATGTTGATGGACTTGTCCAGCATTAAGGAATATTGAGCTTATAGCTGGAGCAGTACACCTGGGTATTTATTTGCATAATTTGTTCTGTAAAATCTAGTTTAAATTTTGTACTTACAGGAAATAGCTTGGGAAACTTCATTGTTACAGGCTAAGACAAACCCCAAAATTTATAGCTCTTATATTGCCTTTCTTTTCCCATTTTTTTGCTTTTCAGCCTGTATTTTTCAATGGATCTTAAATTTTCTGTATTTCTTTGTTCCTCTGGAATTCATTAACTCTAGTTCGCGAGTATAAAGGGGACAATTTGATGTAAGAATGGTGGTGTTATTTCCATTTTAAACTGAGATGTCCAATCAACACCTGCAGACTGTGTATGCATTAGTTTACTCTGCATGCTGCCTAGGAAGTATAATCTAATGATGTTTTTGATTGAGTAAACATTTGCAAGGAAGGTTTTATTGTATATATTCTGTGTTATATGAACAAAGCAAATTAATCACCCTAGTATCTCTTTTTGTGAAACTAACTTTTTCTGAGTTTTATTAAATTCTCTTTAATTCTTTATATTTAGCTTTCTGCTATTCAGACTGTTCAGAGCCATATATACGTTTAGAGGTAAAGGGGATTATTTTTCATGGTATTTTAGCTACAAAGCACTTTTATCTAAAAATAAGTTTCATCTAAACATATTGTGATGGCATTGTCCCTATAAATGTAAGCATTGGTATTTATGAACCATGTATATAGAAAAGATTATAAGAGAGTTCTCACCAGGAATGATATAGACTTTTTTATAAAATGTTACAAAAAAGTACCCATTTTGTTAGATGAAACCATTTCAAACTTCTTTCATTACTTGAAGACATAACATTGTCTTTACAGATCTTTTGAAGTTCGGATTTTTTTAGATGGTTGAAAAAATCTTCCAATATTTGAAAAGATCAACTAAAAGAGATGGCTGCTCATAGAACTTCAGGGCAAACCCCAAGAGGGTTTTGATCCACAGTCCCTTAAGGTGCTGTACATTTGTGTTTTCATTCATTCGAGTGCCTTCAAATACTTGCAAAGTTTGAAAAATATTTTTTTTATTTTACACTAAAGGTCTCATTCAGAGAGGCGCTGTACAGTTAAGGAGTTAAGGAATGGTATGGCCTAATGAGGTATTACACAGGTTATCAACAAGATTTTACGATGGACATCAATGGCTTTACATCAGAAACAAACTTAAAAGAAAAGGAAATTAAGTGAAGAGTTAGTACCCCCAATACCATTTTCAAGGAAGAGAAAGTTCAATAATACCAAATAAAAAACACCAAATAATGGAAGCAAATTCTTAATGGATTTGTGTTTGTTCTGGTTTATTTGTGATTGCAGAAGAAATTATTTCATCAATTAAATACTTAGATATTTCTGTAATCTTCAGAGCTAACAAGTATTTTTAAGAAACTCAAAAATAATTAATTTGAAGTTGTATATGTGACTATTTTCAAAAGATCTAAGGAAAACTAACATTTATGAAAAGCAATAAACATGTTTAGTGTTTTACAGCACTTGGAATATGTTATATTGTTAGAGGAAAAACTGATTACATGAGATGCATATTGTTTACTGTCACTCTGCATATTCCTCACAAGTATTTTTTTAAATTTCTGTGGAATGTATGTCATTATTTGTGCTTATTTGACACTGACTCTTCTGAGTTAATTGCAGTTGGTGTAGTACATTGGAATACAGTTTTCTGCTGTTTAATTCTATGTATCCTTAGGTGACAAACCAATTTAAGATATAGTTTAGTTTGATAGTGTTAATTCAAATGTGGTATTTTCTTATGAAATGAATCTATATTTATCTCAGGAAAGTAAAATGTGTTGTTCTGGGTCTCTCTGCTTGAGTTTTTCTCCCTGGGGAATAAGGTTTTTCTTAAGTAATGTGTAGTTAGGACAGTAGAATTTGTGTGTTCCTTAAGAAGTGGGAAATTTGTTATTGCAGCCTTGCGTGAGTGTATATTTGTACTCTCTTCTAATTGTCTCTTCCTTTCTGTAAAAACATATGTAGTTTTAGTATAAACGTGGTTCGAAGTGTTTTTTTTTTCTTTCCCCTCTCTTTTCCTCCCTTTCCCTGGTGTTAGAAGGGAAAGGGAGGCTTTTCTCTCTGTGCTTGGGGGGGTTGGCAGTTGCTTATCCCAAACCAAGACAGTTAAAGTAACAAGGATGAATAAATAGTAAGTTCCTCTTAATGATAAACAAGTGAAATCTAATAATTCATGGCTTTTAGAGCTAACATTTGATGAAGTCTTACATTGTAAAATATAATTGAAGTAGATTGGTTTACAGTTAAATGCCTGAGATGATATGTCGAAGTATACGTTAATTTCTCCATAATTTTCTCCATATTCCTGTCCTCTCTTGAAACTGGAAACTTTGCACTGAATTTTTTAATTTTAGAAGTCCTGGAAAAATTTAATTCTGAGTATGCAGTTTAGGTCAGTCTGATATTTCAAATGCTGAATCTGAAAATACATCTATGATAAGGCTACAAAATGGTTTGGTAAAAAATGTACTTGCATTCTGTCAGGATACCAGTAGGACTGTATCTTCCCTGGTATATCTTTGCAGTTTAGCTATTGGAAAAACTTAGGTGTACAGCATAAACACATGAAAAAACTTACAGTAGTGAGATCAGATCAAAGCTCTGTCTTGCACAATATTGCGTTTGATCAATTATGAATACCTATGGAATAGTATGGAAACAGGGAATTATATATTGATAGCTCCATGCCTACTGCCACTAGATGTCTGAATCCACTTCCAAATCCAATGATAATAATTTTCCTATAAATTGATCTAATTCATTCACAGCCTGGTTTTGGTGGGATAAAGCTTTCATTTGTTTTGAGCCTGTCACCCCCTAACTTCATTTAACAACCCCTAATCTTTGTATTAAAAATGGTAATGAATTAATTATCAACAGATGAGTTTCTCCATAACACATGTGAATTTCTAGATACCCATGAGGCAGACTCCAGATCTAGAATTTCTGGGCCTATGAGTTCTGGTAAACCTGGTCTGTCTGATGCATTTTCTCTGACAGAGAGTATATGGCATCTGAATTGCAAATAACATAGGATAGTGACTGAGGCCATAAAAACTAACTTGAAAATCTTCATGAAATCATAGAATCATAGAATAATTTGTATTGGAAAGGACTTTTAAAAGTTATCTAGTCCAATTCCCCTGCAATAAGCAGGGACAACTTTAGCTAGATTTGGTTGCTCAGAGCCCCATCAACCTGGCCTTTAACACTTCCAGGGTTGGGCCATCTACCACCTCTCTGGGCATCTTGTTCCAGTGCTTCACCAGCATCATGGGAAATAATTTCTTTCTAATACCTAATCTAAATCTGCCCTCTTACAGTTTAAAGCCCTTTCCCCCTTGTCTTCTCACTACAGGCCTTGGTAAATAGTCCCTCTCCTGCTCTCTTATAAGCCCACTTTGGATACTAGAGGGCTTCCCTGAAGTCTCCTGTGGGGAGCCTTCTGCAGGCAGAGCAGCCCCAACTGTCTCAGCCTGTCCTCATAGGAGAGGTGCTCCTTCCCTTTGATCCTTTTTGTGGTCATCCTCTGGACCTGCTCCAACAGGTCCACATCTTTCTTGTGCTGAGTTCAGAGCTGGATGCAGTGCTCCAGGTGGGGGTCTTAACGAGGGCAGAGTAGATGGGCCTAATCATATTCCCCAATCTGC
Source organism: Pithys albifrons albifrons (assembly GCF_047495875.1). NCBI lineage: Eukaryota > Metazoa > Chordata > Aves > Passeriformes > Thamnophilidae > Pithys > Pithys albifrons. The sequence continues at coordinate 40,842,951 of NC_092462.1, forward strand.
TGGCCACGCTTCTTTTGATGTAGTCTAGGATCTGGTTGGCTTTCTGGGCTGCAAGTGCAAGTGTCCAGCTTTCCATTCACCAGCATCCTGAAGTCCATCCCAGCAGGGCTGCTCTCCACCCCACTACAGGTTGCTGTGCTGCATTTTCAGATGTAGAAGTGGTTGAACTCTCCCAGCAGGAAGAGAGCCTTCAAGCACAATGCCTTCTGTAGCTGCAGCAAGAAGGCCTCATCAGTAGGCTCCCTTTTATCTAGTGGTCTGTAGTAAACATCAACCACAAAGTTCCCTTTGTTGCCTCAGTCTCTAGTTCTTACCCAATCAGATATTCTGATTTGGTTCAGTTCCTTTGCAAAATATTTCACCTTCATTGCATTCACAGCTAATCAGGATTAAAGAAAATTTTTCAAAATAATTATTTTCTGTGAAAGATTTGGGGTTTTTTTGAAACCATATGCTGGTGAAAAAACATTCTAAGGGAAACTTTTGGAGAAGCAAAAGAGATTTGGAAGTTTCCAACTAGTTTTAGATACAAAGAAAGGAGACATCTCTGTCCCTTAATTGTACAGCAGGACTACAACATAGAGGCACAGACCCTGTAGTATTATCATAATGACAAACTATGATAGGAGCACTCAAACTCTACATGTAATGTTGAATATGCAGTTATATTAAAAGGAATTATTGGCATTTACATTGCATATGGATCATGCATACTTATATATGCATTATATATATCTATATATAAATATGTAAATCGGTTGTTAAATCTATTTTGTGATTGCACTTCGAAATTCATGTTGTACTTACAAAAGACCATTTCTCACCTACTTGTAAAAAAGTCTTCTTTGTATTTTGTGTGATAATGTGCTGGTTTTTAAACTTGATATCATCTCAGGAGAACAGATGTAATATGCTTGATAGCTTCTTAAAATTAACTATCCTTGGTTCTTGAAAAGCTTTTCAGAAAAATTTTTTCCATTTTCTCTACATGATAATTGTTTTAAATTTAATTATGTATTTAGTGATAATATAATTTACTGTTAGAAAATATACTTGTATTTCTACTTTAAAATATAATGTAATAATATTCAGGAACTAATGCAATAAATTGCATTCAAAATAAATGACAATACTAAAATATTAAAATATATAATTTTTATATTTATACATCTATACATTGAAGAAAGGTCATTAGAACTGTTTCATATCTCTCTGTATTTATCTTAATGAATAAGCAAGGTAGTTTACAAGTGCATATCAGAACATGTTTTGATTCCATTTCAGTGCAGCTGTACAGTTCAGAAGAAACTGCTTCTGAGTTGATGGGGGACAGGTTACAGCGCTAATCTCACAGCTGTCTCTCTAGCTATCAGTACTCGTAAATCACACACTCTGGAGTAAGAAGGGTAAATCAGAGAGGTTAGAAATCCAGAGCAAACTGTGACAGAGGTGATAGATTGTATGAAATTATTACAATCTGAAGATTTTTTTATGAAAGGGGATGTCATGCATTTGAAATATTTTCCTGCGTGTGTTGCCATTAGGAGGTGTATATCATATGTTAAATACACAGGATTTTTTAAAATTATTATCTGATAATTTTGATAATCCCATTATAGAAAATTACGAGATCTCATTCTTATATAAATTCCTACTTACAGGACATGACAGGTTGGTGTATTTTTAAAATTCGAGTTCACCAGTAATAGGTAAAGAGTCTGATACCCCATGTGGTGACACATGGTTACAAATGGCTTTTTCTTGGCCAGAAGAACTCACAGCTGATCTCAATGAATAAAAGGAGGGTTCTATTCTTTTAATACCCTATGAAGCCATAAAAACTGATTCTGTGCACATCTATTGCACGTTAAAGGTTTGTAATTCAGCACGATATTTACAAAATAAACCCTAAGAAATTGCTGGTAAATTCTCATCTTCTGAATAGCATAGAAAATGTTTTTTTGCATACAACCAGTGATCAAACTATATGTGTAGCTGACTGAAGAATTTACAGTGATCTGTCCTAATTTCATCATCAATACCTTCAGCATGTTTTAAAGGCTCTGAGTTACCATCTCTGCACTAATTATTCAAAAGAATTATTTAAACTATTTGTGCAAATCCTGATTTGTATTGTCTTCAAAATACTGAGCTTTCATTCTGTATTGGATTTCAATTGTCCTGATTCAACATATGGAAAGAGTTTCTCACCTTTAATGAAATGTAAGAACATAATATTGACAAGCTTCTATGCATATATTATTTTATTAAAATGAGAAATCCATTTTCATGGCCATTATGTAAAATATAAAAAGAAAAAGTAGTTCAAGAAACTATTAAATTGCAAAGGTTAATATAAATTTTGCAGTATTTGCCCAGTTATACAGATGTACATGTGAATGAGCTACAGAAAAATTCAGCTGCATATATGGTATGGGGTTCAATTTAATCATCTCTGTGTAACAGATCATATGTACCTTTTTGTAGTTTCGGCATTTTGTTCTTTATTTTTTTCTTGACACTGTACCTTGGTAATGTTTAACCTACCCAAAAGGTTGACACAATGCAATATGCCAATTTCTTCTTTAATTGAGAGTTGTGATGTATATTCAAGCTGCCAGGAAATGCAAAAATTAAAACAAAATATATATGAGACAGACTGAAACATTGCAATGTTTTGGACCTTAACTATCCAAGTACAGGGACAGTATACAATTTCTGTAAAAATTCAGTATACAAAACTGCCCTTAAAAAATCTTAGCTTTCATTACAGTTGGATTCAGTCTGCATTTGTTGAACTAAAATGTTTAAATGATGTGCACACGCATCATAGAGTGCAATTATTTTTTCCTTGCAACTTATTTTTTTATTGTAGAACTTTAAGCAAAATGAGAACTTTGCTAACATAGATATATGTCTCATTTTGTATAGGGAGCTTTTCTACCTTCAAAACCAGAACTGTAGTTATTAAATATATTTTTTCAGTTTACTTACATAGGTGGTTATCACTTAAATATGTGGATATCTGGCAGAGTATTTTTGTTGTCTTGTTTTCCATTTTTCTTTCTTTCTTCATAAACCCCAAATATTTAGTACTGCATTATAGTGAATTTCCTTGCTGCAGAACTGTACAAAAAGACATTTCAACATCAGCTGTGAAACAGAAGACAGGAATATCAGATATTTAGAAGCTAGAATGCAAGACACAAAGAAAATAAAACAGTCAGTTGTTAGATCTCTCGTATAAATTGGTCTGTGTACTTTTTGGGGGTTGTTTTTTTTTGTTTTATTTTCGGCTTTTTTGCATTGTGACGTTCAAGTACTGCAATACTTGCAGGGTATCTGATTTTTGTAATAGCTAAATAAATAAATACCTAAAAGCTTAATGGAGCTTATTCAAACCTACTGCTGATCTCAGACTTCTGTATGCAAGAAGCACCCGAACAGTGCTTCAAAAATATAATATTCTGCATTGAAATCAAATTCTTTTAATAATCTCCACTGTTGCATCCTCATATGATCTTTCAGCTGCATCTAATTTAGGAAAGACAATTTCAACCAGCACAGACTACTTTAAAATACTCTTTACAGATAGTTCAATAATGTGATTTTAATTTTCAAATATGTGTCAGTCCAAAGAAAAGCAGATGTTGAAAATGGGTGACTTGGGTTTTCATTCAAAACTTATAATTTTACAGTAATTTGTATAACATGAAATGACCTCTTCCCCTGGATATTGCTGTACTGAATGGGAGAGTTTAGCTAAGAGGCTGCAGTTCTTCCTTTATACAAACAGCGCTGAGCGGAAGTGAGTGTTGACCTGTGGGATAGTAGGATGTCTCTGCAGAAAGATCTGGACAGGGCAGATCAGTGGACCAGGGTCAGCTGTATGAGGTTCAGTAAGGCCAGGTGCCATATAATATGTTTCACCTGGAGAAAAATGTGTGCTTAGAAGACCTTATCACTCTCTCCAGCTACCTGAAGGGAGGTTGTAGTTAGTTAGGTGGGGGTCCGTGTCTTTTTTCAGGTAAGAAGTGACAGGATGAGAGGAAATGTTCTTGAATTGCACCAGTGGAGGTGCAGATTGGATATTAGGATCATTTTTTCACAGAAATGATTTTAAAGCATTGACACAAACTGCTCAGGGAAGTGATGGAGTCACTATCCCTGGAAATGTTCAAAACACAGTGGATATGACACATGAGGACATGGTTTATTGAACATGGTGGTAGTGGTGCTAGGTTAATTGCTGGACTGGGTGATCTGAAAGGTCTTTTCCAGCTTTAATGATTCTATGATTCTAATGCTGTGAATGCAGACTTTGGCAGTGAGGCGTCCTATTGCCTCTTGTTTTCATATGATTTTCAGGCACATCTGGGAGTATTGCTAAACCAATGAAAAGGCATGGTTTATATTCCTTATGTCTTGGTTTGAGGGGAAAAAACCCAAAATGTTTACCCACAAGCGGGGGAGGGGGCCTTCTCCACAATAATCACGCCACTCTTTATCAAATTTAAGAAAAAAAGGAATTCTAATAGAAGGATAACTGTTCTTAACTGCTATATATAAACAGACTAGTGCAAAACCGCTTCCCCAACACCACAAGAGAAAGAAAAAAAAAACCCAAACAACAACAAAACCCAGCAGGTTTTCCTCCAGGAGGAAAGTTATACTTAAGCAGTGTGAAATGTCAGTCCGGCTGGCTGCGGAGTGAGTTCCCAGTAGTTCCCAGTCTCTCTCCAGCGAGACAGACGAGTGGTTAGCTCTCAGATGAACTCTGTGTCTCTTGTCCCAGATGAAGGAAAAAGAAAGCTGAAAGTGGGGAACCACCACGTGTCCTGCAAAAGCAGCTGCAAACCTCTCTCTCCTGGGTCACTGCCCCAGCCGGGGCGGGCAGGCTGTGACGGTGCAGGCGGTGGTCAGGCTGGAACAGAGGCCGGGATCCCAGATGCAGGAACCGAGAGAAACAGCCACGGCAAGGAGAAAAAAGCAGCAGCTCAGCCAGAAGCCCCAGCAGTGCCAGCAGAGCCACTTCTCTCCTCGGCAGCCACCGCTCCTGCCTTCCACGGAGCTAAGAAAAAAAGATGTCCCCAAAAAACAAAAGAGACAAAACCTGCCCCCATCCAAGTGATCAGTAGTTAACTGCTTCTTTTGTTAACTGCTGGCATGGGCAGTTAGTGGCAGGGGAGAGAATTTACATAATAATCCCAAACTACAACACCTTATTTTTAATTGTTCTAGTAAAACACAGTTGAGCACATATTCTTTTTTGCCAGCAACAACGTAATATTGTAAAGTGAAAGATGTGCCAATAGACACTAAATCACTGATAACATTGCTGTATCCTGGAATTCACAAAGGTCACGCCATGAGTCTAAAATACTTAATTATGTGAAGTAGGATAATGAACTCTGGGAGAGCGCAACTATCCCAGCTGCTGCACTCAGCTAGCATGTAAACTGGAGAGAGTATTATTCCTGCTGAAAAAGACATGACAACCTATTGAGATTGTAAATTTGGTTTTTAATTACTCCTCCTCAAAAACCTTGGAATTTCAGTTTCAGATCCTTTAATAAGAACTGGACTGGGGAAATAGGACAGTGTGTCAGAGATTCATAATCATAGGTTCTGATTCCAGTAGTTCAGAATAAGGAAGAATTTTTCTAACTTTCTGTGAATTTAAACATTTAGAAGGATGATAAAGAAGGAAAATGAGCAAAGAATAGAGTTTGGCAGCAGTTTAATACTATCATTTTGGAACAAGTAAAATATTCAAGATTTCTGTAATTCATAGAGATTAATGACTAGTGAGGTTTAACTTTGCATTGTACAAAATCTTACGTTGCCATTGTTGCTTAAAGTAAAACTAGAAAATATGGCCATTCTACAGCAAATTTATTAGGATTCTAGTCTCTTCTCTTTAATGCCATTTTCTCCTAATAGCCCTGGCATAATTTATGAAGGTGAAAAAATGGGAATGCAATCTTCTAGTGCAAAGTGTTTGGTCACTAAAACAAAGAAGAAACTATGTAAAATTACATTGTCATTGGTCTGCTCTTGGGCTATAATGGCACACATCACCCCTTACACAATTAACTTCGTGAAAATCACAGAAAACTTTTGGGATCTACGTAAGTTTCAGAGCAAAGAGAACAGTGTCAAAAGTAGTATGCTGTTAACTATGAAGAGCAGAGTGTAATACTCATAAAAAGAGCAACTGATATCTGTCTAAAGCACCCTTTTGAACGTATTGAAACCTGAGGTAGAAGCATCTATCATGCCTGATACTGTAAATAGAAATCATGTCTAAAAAAATGTGGTGCCTTTAAAAATGAGTCTTTCTATAATGTCTTTAAGTACATTCTTTCTGCTGTCTTCTTCTTTCTTAAGAAAACTAAATAGCATAGATCCAGACAGGATGGCAAAGCGATCAGCTTCTGCTATCCCAGGAAATTACTTTCTTTAAGTGGATCTCACTTGTCAGGATTTGTTTCCAGTACTGAAGGATGAATTAACATTACATAAGAAGTCATAGAATCATAGAATCGATTGGCTTGGAAAAGACCTCCGAGATCATCAAGTCAGTTTTGGTGGTTAGAATATTTCCTCTTGGTCCCCAGCTTTGCTATTTATTGCCAGTTACACACATTTATTCTCATGTCTTGGACTTAAACTTCCTTCCACCTCTTTCACTTACCACTGTGGAAAGTAACCATATTCCTTTTCAGACTACCTTTGGAAAGGCTAAACAGAGTAAACATTTTCAGCCTTTTCAGTTTATAAACACAGCCCTTAATGCATACATTCTTGTTTAGTACATAAATGCATACTCTGATTTTACATTTTTATGTTTGATCTCATTATGTTATGTTCTCTTAATGAATTTGATAAACTCATGAAGCTTTTCCTTTACGAACTTCCACTCTTTTTATATGTTTAAAAATAAATAAATTATGTGATACACTGTATTTTACCTGACATTAAGGTTTTAAGATCCACCTCCTTTAAAGAGGAAATCTTCCTTCAGATTCTAGCCAGTTCTTCTCTGCACTCCCGTTTTCAACTTAACTTTCTCAGAAGCCAATAACAATCTATCGCATTTCTGGTTTAAAAATAAAACTATTTAGCTTACTTAAAATCTATCAGGTTACTATAACAGTTTATGAAAATCTTTTTTCTTTAACTTTTAGCACATTTTTAATTCTGTTATGCTTTGATATTTGCTGTGATCTTTCATCTTCCCTAGTTTTATCACAATTCTATAAATAAAGTTATAGCAGGTTTCATAATATATTACAGTTATGGAGGTATATACTACTGAGTTAATGTTCAGACCAGGAACTTATGGTTTTTTTTCATGATCCTTGCTACATCTGTTGATCTTAGAAAAACACAAGTAAGTACTGTAGTTTAAAGTAGTAGAGTACTTGGATTTAATATGTTTTATTTAGAAAATTATTTCAGATTTTGTACAATTTCAAGAATGAAAAATGTTTTGAAGGAGTGAAGTTTGAAAAAGAACCAGATACAAACCACAGGAGCATGTGGCAGGAAAGTGAGTTGAGGTTCAAGACTAATCCTCACACTAGTTACTGCTTGTGCAATGTGTACTGAGTCCAAAAGGCTCTATATAACATCCACTCTATATTCTTCTCGTCATCTTGGATCACAGAACTCATTTCAACCGTTAAAAAGAAAGTTTTGACTAAAAGCTTTACTCTGTATGATGTTTGTTTTCCAATTGTCACATAGAGCGCAACGTGCAGTTATGACAAGCATATTACAGTTATAATGTGTCAATAAATTGTATGCTGCCATAAAATTGAGCAAATGCATACCTACAACAAAATGAATGCCAAAATAATGCCAGTGAACATCTCTACCATATTGTAAATGTGAGCAACTTATTTTTTGGAAATGTGCTGTGATTAATTTCAAGTTGTGCTTGTAACTCATCCGCCCATACTGCAGCCAGTGTAATGTTCATAGTGAGTAAGCAATGTATTTATATTAAAATCTGTTCCGTCACCTAAGTCCTTAGACAATATAATGTACTTACAGCATTTTTATGAGCAGATACAAAAACATAGTTCTGCTTTATTCCCTAGGTAATATTTAAAATTCATTTAAATGCAAAAAATATACTTTCACTCAAATAGAAAGATGTTGGTTTGAGCTTAAAATATCTTAAGCAATAAAAGAAACAAATTTTAAGAAGCCTAATTTTTCAGGAGATAATATTGTCAATCTATATCTTATGCATCTGGTAGATCAGTTCAAAAGATCTAATGTGTTAAACAGTCAATACTTAAAATAAATGTATAAATAAATCAAAGTAAATGTATAAATACACTATGGAGGAAGTTCAGGATTAGAACATATGAATTTTATTCTTTGTCAGTTCTCTGGAGCTAATATTTTTGAGGTAACCTCTAAACATCTGTTATTTTCTAAATTAATCACCTTTGGATTTCAAGAAATTAGAATAGCAACAGTGTAGTAACTCCACATTCTACGTGAAAATGCTGGTTTTTATGAACTGAGATCTAACTTCTGTAGAATTAGAAATTGCAATGACCTGCTTTAAAAAAAATGTAACACTGAAAGCACTGTATGAGCTATACATTTTATTTATTCATTGAAACCTAAAAGCTTCACATAATTATGAATTCAAATATAAAATATTACATGCTTTAATTTAGCATATACAGTAATTTAATGCAAACATTGAATACACAAGCATTGCAGTATAAAATTTTAAAAGGTGTTTTATTTTCTCCATAATTTCCTCATCTTAATTCTGTCTGCAAAGATATTTTGGAATTCAAGATTTTATTGTGTTCCTGTTTACATGAACATGTAACAAGGGATTCTAACAGTATGCAAATGTCAACAACATAAAGTTTGTGGTGGTGTAAAGTGTTTGCTTGTCATGACTGTGTCAGTTTCCTATTCTGTTCATCAGCACTGAATTTGACAGATACACTCCGCCAACAATGGCTCACTCTGAACTGTATAAAGGCAAAGTTGCCAGAGTAATTTGCTTCAAAGACCTTCTAAATTGACTGTAAAGACAGCAGAATGTATCCATGGGAAAAGATATTGCAATCATGAATTTGCTTTAAGGACACCACTGGTTATTAATATATTTTAAACAGAACTAATACAAAAATATATTTGATGTATCTGTATGTTCCTTCTCTATACATCGTTCTTCCATTTTGCTTTATTGTGAATATGAGAATGAATAGCAGTGTAGAGACTCTGTGCAGGAATCTTTTACAATTGATTTTTACCATTTAAAGAACTTTTATACATACAGGGTGGATTTCACTTTCCCTGTAAAATGTCTGACTGTGTTTATTTGGCCTTGTGCAGGCAAATACATGAAAATTCTGCAGGCAAAATGCAGTGTGTCCATTCTTATCCCATTCTCAATTTCTTAGGTACAGTACAGCCGCTCCATGCTGTTTGTTTTTATTTACCATTTTTGAAAGTTTTCTGTCCCACCAGATTGACATTTTTAATATCATAAATCATCCTATTATCAAACATTATTAAGAGCTGAAAATTATTTGTTAGCAAAGTGGATTTGATGTTCCTTTCTTCCTGAAAATTGAATCAGAGACTTCCCTGTCTGGCTACTCTGCTTTTTTATCTAAAATATACCATTCACATCACTGAGGTGATACAGAGTGATTTTGTTTGAACAGAAGTGTTAGTGGCTGTCACAGCTCCTCTAGTGTCTGACAGCTGTTAGTTTTTTGCAACAGCACAGAATGAGACTTAGTATTGTAGAATGCATGGACTTTAGCAAAATATGGAGCAAAGAAACTTTGAAATAGGAGGAATTAGGGGCCACAGAGCTCTTACACAACTGATAGGGAAGGAGTATTCATAAGAGAATGACGACCCAAAGAAAGCATTAAATATGTCAAGATATTATAGGAATATATTACTTTGACACAGACTTACATTTTTCTGCCAAGTGTTAACAGTTCTGTTTTGCTCATGCTTGTGACAAAAAGAGCACCAGACTTTCTGCACTTTGTATTATGCACCTGCTTCTGATGAAATGCTTGCTTAATGGATCCTCTATAAAATCATCAGAAAGATTTCACTCAAACTTTTCCTTCATATCATTACTAGTTACTTTCAATACTGCAATTTCATATACAGACAGAATTTTCAGAAAAGAAATATCTTTTTTTTTTCCTTTCTTGCACTAAACTTGTTTGTAAAACCTTGAACCTAATAGCTGGATTAGGTGTACAATAACATAATTCATTTTATTGATTATCTGTTTTCCTCATTAGAATCTACTAATATATCCTGCAACATATATGGTAATTTAATTTTTCAAGTATTTCAGATAATTTCTAATATTTAATATTTTTGGGGAGACTGTCACTGCCTATATACATGGGGAACATTGAAAGCAAAGTAAAATATTTCTTGATTTTTTTTCCAGTTATTTTGTGATTACTGCCTCATGTGGGACACTAAAATCAGTAATTGTGTAAGGGATTGAACCTGTCTATCAGGTCAAGCTTGTTTTTTTAAATATTTTTACTTGAACCTATACAGCTTGTCATTGATAGCAAATTTTACTAAGAAATTCCTTGCTGTTCTGTTTTAATACCCGCTTTAAACCTCTCATATAAAATTATGTTTTGTTATAATTACAGAGTATATGATCAAACAGTACAGTTGAAAAGCCATAAATCTGTATTAATCTAAATAATCAAGACACATGAATAATACAGAGAAGCATAACAGTCTCCAAAGCTTTAAATTCTGATGCATGCTAACTTTTTACAGTATTTGGAAAATTGTCTTAGGAAATGGAAATCAAGATATTTTGGAAAAGAGAAAGAGGAGCTGAAATATTCTGCCTTCCTCTTATACTTCTCATTGAAGTCATAAATGTGTTTACATTCACTTACTCCCTCTTCTGCCATCTTCTGAAATAGCAGTGCCACAGTCCAAATTATCAAGGCAATGTCTGCCAGGAGTTTTGTCTACAGAACACTGGACTACATCAAAACTGTTTCTTGAAGAGTTTTGCTATAGTCACTCTGATTTTCTACCTAAGATAATAATTAATTACTACAAGATATTAATTTTATGTTGGTTAAGAGGCAGGTGTCATTTGAAGAAATAAATTACTTGTATTAACTTCTTATTTGGCAATGGTGTAAGAAGTAATTTTTTTTTCTTCACTGAGAATGGTGTCTGAGGTCTTCAAGACATGTAAGAATGTACATGATGACTGTATAGTATCAGTGTCATAGTATCAGCATATGAGTGGGAACAAAGTTTGGATAGTTTTCAATTTATCACATCACTTAAAATAATTTTAGCTTGGGGCAAAATTAATATGAATTTATTGTACTTTAAATTCAGTATATTTAAAATGTTGTAAATGCTCGTGTTGCCAGATGTTATAAAAATGAATTCAGTTACTGTTTCTTAGGAAAAAGAAATCAATAAAGGAAGTCAGACACAACAAATGAGAATTTCAGGCCCAGTGACAAAAGACAGACCTGGGTACATTATATGCACACACCTTTCAATCAAGTAATATGTGTACTGCAGTGGAATAAACTGAAGACACTCTAGCAGTCAAGTAGACTTTGATCACTTTTGTTCATAGATGTGACTCATATTTCAGTAGTCTCTTTTTTCTTAGCTAGTGATCTCCCGTAAACTTTATAGTGAGTGCTCAGTGAACTTAAAGAAGCCTTTACTCACTCTGGAAACAGACATTAAATACCCATGCTGGGCCACAGGCTTTCTTAAAATATCAGATACTGTCTCTTTGTTACAGGTTTGGGGTTTGGATTTTTTGTCCAGTGTCCTTCCCATTCTACCAAGCAAATTGTGTTGAAAGACAAGTTACATTTTATAATCTGTGTTTTCAATAATTCAGTGTTATAGTAGAAATGAAATTTGAAAATATTTGTTTGTCTACATTTGTTTTATTTAATACTGTTGATTCATGTTTCTTGTTGTTTACCCCTGTGTTTTCTGTTTATTGCATGGTACATTAGGATACCATAGATACACTGTCAAAAATCTCCCTAATGTTCTGAAATAAAGGTTTAAAAAATTTATTTTTTCCCAACAAGAATACAGAAGGCAGAGTAGGGACTGCTCTTATTCTTTTAGTTGTTTGTAATGGTACAAGTTTACCTATGCAAACAACACACTGGCAGAAAGATACAATGTAGCCTTTCGTCATGCTGCTCTTGTGCCAGTATGGAGTCTTGCTGGATCTAAGATATGATCATTTGTTATGAATTTTGTCCAGAATGGACCATAATGGGCAGGCTCTGTGCAAGTTGTATGTTGCATGTTCTGGGTGTGAGACGAGACGAAAGCATGTGGATATTTCAAACCTGCTGACATAATGCGAGACAACTACAGAAACTAGAAAGGGTCAACCTTGGTGCATTGTACTCTGTACTGCTTGTTCAGCATGACCTTTGGAAAGGGCTGTGCCCTGTGCTGCACCAGTTCTTTGGTTTTTGTTATTTTTTTCTTTCCTTTAAAAAAAACAACACAAAACCAAAACCAAAACCAAAAACCTGGAAAAGAAACATCTGACTTACAGAGATATTAACTTGATAACGTACTCGAAGACCTAGTTTACTCCTGCTACCTCTGCCATTGCATTTCCAGTGGAGCTAACCAGATCCTTTTTCTTTGCCTCTACCAGTCAGAACAGCTGTTAACCCATGGAGAAAACATAGTGTGCTTACCCCTCCAAGGATGAAAAGCAGCTATCTTAGCTATGTTATCGCAGGTCTCCCAGAGGCATCATAACTATCTCAGTGGAGTGCTACCCAGAACTTGTGGGAGTAGTGCTGCCTTGCTACACCTTTTTTTTTTTTTTAATGCTTCAAGAATTGTAATTAACTTTCCTTAAAACATCTCAATCTCTAGTCTCTCTAAGGAAAAACCCTAAAAAAAAATCATATGGTCATTTATAGCCAGAAGTAACAGTTTTAAAAACACAGCATGGGAAAAAAAAAAAACAACAAACTTGTGAAAACTGAATATTTTTTTTCCTATCAACAGAGAAGGATACTGAAAGTCACCCTAAAGGAGATACTTAAAAAAATGTGTTTAGATTTTGAGCTCTCTAGGAAGTCACCTTAGAAACGACTTTCTGAAATGCTATCTTGTCACCCACTGCCTTTGACTTAATTTTGTGTGATAATTCCTGGGATTCAAATCCAAAGAGATAATTTTGCATTCCTTTTATATTAATCTGAAATCATTAATTATATCAGCACTTGCTCTTTTCTTGGTAACATCAAAAGTACCTATTAGAACCAATTATTATAATGTTTTACAGTAATAGTCAACATGGAAAATTAGCATTCTATGCATCATCATATTTTTAAAATTTGCAAGGTTGTGAATAGTTACAGTGATTTGGATGAATGAGAGTTCCCAAGAAAATACAAATTCTTCAGTAAATGAGTTCTTTAATTTTTGTGGATGGATAAATAATGATTTTGAGAAACCAAGATTAATTTCTGCTTTGTTCATATTTTAATAGTATGCTCTTCTTTGCTTTTTCAGTAATTAAGTCTTAGGACATTCGAGAAAGCATAAATCCTGTGAGATGTTTAAGTCTGGAGCTATCTCCTGATGTACAAACAAAATAAAATAATAATAATAATAATAATTTAAAAAAGAGACACCCAGGATCATAACAAGCTGTTTTGCTTTCACCTTTGAAACAAATTTGAATGATAAAGCAGTATGGCCTACTGAAACTGTTCCAGTCTCATTGTTAACTAGAACCTCCTTTTGAAATTCATTGCCTTCAATTACATTTTTAAAAGAATTTTAATTATGTGCCTGAAAAGAATAAAGATGCTTCAGGCTCCATTTGTTTATCATGGAAGGCCTAAAAAAATGAGGACAGAGCTTCCCAGCTCATGCAGGGGTTGCAGAGAGAGAGAGATGACTTTTAATTCGACAAGTTCAGAGAGATTTCTTAGTTTGACGCGCACAGCAGGGGGTCTTTGAGTGCCTGGCAATACTTCAGCATTCCGAGCTTTGAAAGTCTTTCCCTGCAGCAGAAATTGTATCAAAAGCCAATGATAATATTCCCTGCAAGGTAAAGGACCCTATTGAAGATTTCTAGAGCTGTTTATTTATTCATCACAGTTTTTTCTTTTAGGACGAATCAGATGTATAGGTAATAATTCACACAGATGCTAGGAAAATGAAATAAATAAATAAATAAATCAGAATATCTCATTAATCCTTCAATTTTCCCTTAAGTTTTCCGTAGGCCATGTTCAGCTATAGCTATGTTCACCTGTAAAATTTTCTGTCATTCCCTGTCATGTATTCTGTATGCAATCTTCACTTCAAATTCCATCTTTTTCTCATTTTTATCCGATTGTAATTTTTGTCTGCCTTTCACCACCAGCTGAGCATATAAGATGTTTGTGACCATTACTTTCCACTAAACCCTCAAAGTGATTGATTAATTTTACAGAAGAACATTTGATTTCTTAGGAATCTTTGTAAAAGTAGATTTGAGATAACTGTTTCAAAGCCAAGAATAAAGCATTATTTATATTCCAGAGACCAGAGTTTTAATGCTTTGACATTACATTTATTTGAAAAGTATCCACATATGTTTTTATTTCTGTTTTTCTTTTGTTTCTGCAGCTGAGCTGGGACTGTGAGACTACGACAGCCTTTCCCTTGTGTAATGTCAATGTCGGCTATCATTTTGGCAAAATCTACCAGCTCAGTGAAGACAGAAAAACTGTCCTTCCCTCTTGTTTTTTCATCTGCTGCTGGCATTCCAAGTGACCTTCCCTCATAAATATTGGTGAGTTATCACATGAGGAAAGCAGTTCCTTGGCCCAAAGAAACTTGTTTCAAAAAACTGTGTTGACCTTAGGGGTTTCCATTTTTTCAAAGTATAAAAAACCCTGCATATACAGGTGTTGGTTGTGGTTATTTTTTTTTCTTTTTCTTTTTAAGTTGAGGTATTCAAAGACACTTATTTCTCTAGACTTATACTCATTTATAGAACACCACCATGTGCAACCTATTCAAACTATAAGAACCAGTCTTTCAAGATGCTATTTTACAGAAATACTTCCTGATAGCAAACAGGAATCAATCTTCTCTTCCTGTTACTTTCTGATGGCTAAATAGTCTGGAATGATATAAATTTATCATAACACCCCAGATATGGCAAGATGAAACGTTCCCAAGTGTAAGAATTAAGGAAGTGAGCTAGAGGCTGTGTTTTGGGATCCTTCTGGTTTAGGAAATATGCCTAAAGTGAAATCATAGCAGTAAAGAAATTGTTATACCTACAAGACAGTCTGGGAATGATGTAACTGTAGTAGTTTCATAGGTTGTCTAAATTACATAGTTCAGTACTGAAAAAGTTTGATGTCATTTGAGGCTATCTCAACAGATTAATACTGCTTGAGAGATCCAGTATGGCCAAAGATATTTTCAGTGTTAAAATCAGATAGTGAAATATCCACCTATGGCTCAGGAATATTTGCAGTATAGTAACTCACAACACTATAAAGTACATGCTCAGATACAAAAAATATTTAACCTGGCTTTGAACAGTTTGGAAGCTGTAAATATGTGCAGGATCTAAGAGTGAAAATTATTTAAGGTTTATATATATTAAAACTAAGACATTGACATAAAGAGTTAGGCAACTGCCATTCAGTATTAACTATGTTATTGCAATTATCTCCTATTCAAATTACAGTCAGAGAACTGTGATTTATCATTTATGACTATATCATAAGTAATGTTAGTTTTTAAATTTTTTTCCCTTAATCATGTGTGTACTTGAAGTATGTAATTTTGAAGGACCAGAGCATCTTCAAAAGAAATATTAATAGGAGCATTATCATGCCACCAGCCTAATACAGTAATGCCTTTTCATCAATGGAACACTTCCAGAAAAAAGAAAGGCTGGTGTATCTACTGTATCTATCTCTCTGCTTAAAAAGGGAGCAGTGGTGCTATTTAGAAGTTCCTTAGCTATGTGTTAGGTTTGCCGTTGATTTCCTTGACTGCTACTAATCAGGGTACAGAGGGGAGAAGAGAAGAGAGAGGGAAAGAATTTAGTAGAATTGTATACATTTCTATGCTCTATCAGTGTTCTTTTTCTCTGAATCAACTATGTGACGAAGTTGGGGCTTCCTACTAATTTGAGTGTTAGTGTTTGGGTATACAGGTAAATCAGTATCAGGCTTAGTTTTGAGGATTTGTGTGAAACTATTAGAATTTAAATGTCTTCAGTCTGGTATGAAGTCATTGTAATAACAGTTTCAAAAAATGTATTGCATGAATACATTTTCTACAGCTTTTCGTCTAGTAACATCACGGTATTTGTACCACATACTGTAGCATTCAGTTTGTGACATAAGATGGTAAGGTTGCACCCCATTTAAAATTAGTGGAGGGTAGTTTCAATGCATTCATCTCTTGAGAAAGGCCTTCTGTAACTATTTTTCCATTCTAAATTTGTCTGTATTTCAGTTTGATCTACCGGATGGTTCTAGATTCAGTGATATGCTGCCCCTATTGCATTTTGCACATATTTGATATTTTGTTCAAATTTGGCATTTTACAATAATTAATAAATAATTCAGTCACCAAAATAGTCATATAAAAATCACAAAAATGGTGGTAAATGCTTGAATAACATGTCTCTGATTCATCAGACATGCCACTAAAATTACTTTTAACACATTTTCAACAAAATAGAAATGCAATAAAATTATTGGCACACATAAAAATCATGAAGATAAGTTATTCCTTTCCTGAAGGAAATATAAATTTGATTGTATGATTTATTTGAATACCAGCCTTAAAATATGAATGGTGGTGCCATTTCCTCTATGAAAGCTGCTGTGTAAAGGAAGTAAATGTGAGGGCTCTGGAGAGCTGCCAAAAGCCTTTTGAGTGACAGCATTTAGGAGGCACAAGGTATTCATGTGGTAATACTCTCAGGTAATTGAGTAGCTGTCTGATCTGCTATTCAAACATCCAGGTTGAAGTTATTATGCGTATATTCTTATTACTTGTTTACAGTTACACAGCAAAGTTGAAATAAAGTTGTTGTTATATATTATTGCAAGAGGAAAGAAGAAAACATACATCATACATTTGTTATGTTTTCTCTTTTTTGTTTCTCTTTCTTTGCTTTCTATTTTATATTTGTAACATTTGATTCTTTGATTCAGATTAGAATGCATTTGTAACTAAAGGTTTGGAATTATCAAACTAAATTTTATGATTTTATGATGACTGTAATAAGAGACTTGTGTATGAGTACTTCAGAGAATGACAACATCAATTTCAAGCATCTGGTACTTGGACTGGCACCCAGGTCTGTGTTATATGCTGCAAATTAATGGACTCAGCATAAGATGCTAAAGGGAGTTGGGCCTACTGGTCAGCACAAAGTGTGGGGATAAGAGATATGCCACAAATCTCATGTTCTTGGGCTACAAAGATGCATCTGTGTCAGAGCAGGAGTTGCAGCTGACTAGAAATAGAGTAACTGTGAGAACATTCACAACATTAACTGTGCTAAATTCAAGGTTTGGCTCACTTGCCACTCATAACCTTAGAATTCTGGCCCTTGCACACACTTGCGTGTCTCTGGTGACAGGCATAGGCATTCCCATCGTGAGCGTCATAAGAGAATCAAGCTTCTGAACAAGTTCCATCTAGACACAGAGTCTAGACACCATTCTCAAAGAAGGCTCCTGTATTTATCACTAATGTTGAGAAACTTGAGAAAATGAAAGGGAATAGGAGTATCAGAAGAAGCACAACTGCAGCCTTGTGGTTAGTATAGTCTCCATAGGGAAGAAAGGAGAAGCCCTGGTCTCAGTTTTTACTGAATAGTCATAGAAAAAACAGCTTTCAACTTTAAAGACTGAATTCTTATAACAAAGAATAAGTTGATTTAACAAAAGTTACCTAAAATTCACACTAAATGGCTTCAAGTTTTTATTTGGCTTTACATGTTACAAATAAAAGCTTTTGGAAGGAAATACACTTTTTTCCTCCCCTAAATTTCAACTGGTAAGGAAGAAAGATATCTTCTATGTCCTACAGTATACTTTGCTTCGCATGAATCCAGGGATTCATGTCAAAGACATGAATCATTCAATCAGGGACAGCATTTCTGTTTCAGTACTCTCTTTATGTCAGGTATACAGTTTTTCTATGCATGCTTTTCTGTTTGCTTTGCAAAAGTAAGTTTAAAAGGCATTCTAGACCCTTGACTATATGAGACTCAGTCACAGAAACTTTACGTGCATTTTATCAATGTGCATTGGCACTTACATTTGCTGTAAAGTAACTCTTTGGCTTAAATAGTATTCTCTGATTTCAAATGTATGCTAGTGAGCCATATCAAAACAGTAAAAATATCAAACAGATTGAATGCAATTACTAGGCAAAAATGAGGACTTTAAGGCCAAGGAGATTTCTTTTTTTTTCCGTTACGAGTTTGTTGCTTTTGTTCCTGATAACTTCTGATTGACAGAGCCATTGCATTCATGTAAAACTGAAAATAATAGAGCATCAGTCTACACTTAGACTTTTGAATCATCAGTGAGCTGTGACCATCTGACAGCAACCAGCTACCAAACTGATGGTTTGCCAACAAGCTAGATATACATTAATGAGGTTCTTGCACAGCTAAATATTCAAGAAGTCTAAAGCAGGCAGAGATGAAGATAGTTTAAAAGAATTATATTCTTCTTTTAGTGTCCCACTTCAGCCACTTTAAAAGTTTTTGTGGTTTTCAGTTTTATTTGTCTCTGTCTCTGCTACACTATACACAGTTGTGTTACCACATTTTCCAGTTCCAGCTCAGGAAGTGAATACAGGATGTGCTAAGGCAACATTAGTGCTTGCAGATATAATAGACTAAATCATAAAGGCATTTTCCCCATATGTGTCCACAGCAATACATGCCAACAAATTTATTTTCTAATATTTTTAAAATATGACTTTAAGCATATCTGGAAATCTGGTTTTCCTTCCATCAAATTCTCCCTTCTATTGGCACTAGATTTCTCATATCTACAATACAGTCCAGTTTGTGGGTGTTTGCACAGATTCTCTGGGCTGATATAAAGGCAAGTTCTGTCTTCAGGGCCAAGTGCATGATAGTGTAGGTGAGGTGCAGCAGCCTGCTAGTGGTTTGGGCACAAAAGTTAATCAAGTGAATTATGACAATGAAGTGGATATACTTCTAAGGCACATGGAAAATGAGGTGATGGGTGACAACCACCATGCCTTCACTAATGGCAAATCATGCCTGATAAATTTGTTGGGCTTTTATGGTGGAGTTACTAGAGTGGTGAACAAGGAAAGGGCAACAAATGTCATCTACCTGGACTTGTGCAGAGCATTTGACACTGTCTTGCACAACATCCTTGACTGGATGGCATGGATGAACTGGAGAGACATGGATTTGATAGATAGATCACTCGGTGGATAAAAAGCTGGCTGGATGTCTGCCCTCAATGAGTTGTGGTCAGTTGCTCAATTTCCAGTGGAGACCAGTGACAAATGCCACTCCAGGGTTGAGTATTCAGATCAATACTGTTCAGCATCTATGCTGGTCACATGGACAGTGGTATGCAGTGCACCCTCAGCAAGTTTGCCGACACCAAGCTGTGTGGTGCAGTCAGCATGTAGGAGGGAAGGGATGCCAAAGAGGGACCTTGATAGGCTTGAGAAGGTGAGGTCCGGGAAACCTCATTGTGGTAGTTTTGGCTTTAGGTTTAGCTAGGCCTCAGTTTAGCAGAGTGTGACGTGGATTGAAGGGGACAAGTATCACCTGACTTAAGCAACTAAAGAGATATTTCATATAATTTTGATGTCAAATCAACCATAAAAGTTGGTGTAGGAGGTGCCTCGCTCTCTTTCCCCTCGTGGCTGGGTGCTGAGCAGACCTGCTATCACTGTTGCTGGGGGTGTTGGGCCTCATCACCATTTCACACTGTTGCCTTCTTCCCTCCCCACATGGGACTTCTCTTACTACCACAGACTTCCTCCTTCACCACACAGGCTTTTCCCCTCACCACTCTGAGTTTGTGTCAGCAGATCTATACTGCAGCCATCACTTCAACAAGACTGAGACTCTCAAGACCAAGACCACAAGAAAGAGATCAATGGGGCGCTGTCATAATCCGCAGTGTGGTGATGTTTTTTCTACTTAGTCTGTCTCTCTGTCACTCTCTTTCTTTCCCTGTTTCTCTCTTTTTTTTCAATTTCTTTCTGTGTATCTCTACCTCACATTTACTGTTAAATAAATATTCATACTATTGACGGGTGTATTGTCTCATTTGCACCTTAATTTGGGAAGAGGCATCTCTCAAATAATTCAAAGAACCTGATCATAGCACACTTTCAGAAAAATTTTAAATGTACTGACATGCCAGGTAAAGAAAAACTCAAGATGCATTTATACCAAAGGTATTTATTGTATTAGCAAAGGAAATTCATGCTTTAGCTGATGGGTCTGATCTACTAATCAGAACCATGTATGATTATATATATATACTTTATTATTTTCTGGTGTACGTATTAATAGTGATTTTTAACACATAATTGATTTCTATCCATGAACGAAACTCCTAAATTAAATGTACGTATTCTTCAATTAAAAAAGACAACAATAGAGAAATTTAATGGATAAATTTACATCCTTAGGGATAAATGAGCCATCAGACTGATTTACAATTTTCAAAACTGTATATACCAAATTTGAACATGATTTTGAATGCTGAGGTGTCTATGGTCTATTTGTTTTCAGATTTGAAAATTTACCTAGCTTCTTGAAGTGTTTCAAAAATGATATGAAGGATTTTTGCCTCAGATGGCACACTAGTGAATGTTATATATTCATAGCAAACTAAGGTCTGAATCCTGAAGCTATCCTAATTCCTTAAAAACTTCCATGCAGGTAAAGTAGTTTCTAACTTGTGGATGGTTATAAAGGCAAGGCCTTTGCTCAGTTGTGAAGTGCAGTTACTGTGTTAGGTTAGAGCTGTACCAGGGGAATACTGAAGTCAAACTCGCTTCAGGCATTGATAAATGCTAAGTTACACTTGGAGGATGTATTTTCCCATCCAAGTGGTTCTTTACTTTCTAACATGAAAGAAACTGCATTCAAATGAATGCACAATTTTTTTTTCTTAAAAAATAAAATAAAATATAAGGTCCACAAAAAATCCTATTCTTTTTCTGAATAGCTCTGTGTTTTGTTTAACTGACCAGTTCTTATTATCTCTTTTTAAAAAGAAATTAGCTGCTAATATCCTGGGAAAATTTGTGTTAAAGGTCATATTAAACAAAAGTCAAATCTAGACTATCTGAGGAGTCTGGAGAAGATGTTTAATGCAAATTTTTAGTGGAAAAAAGATGTGTGTCACTGTAGGTCATCTCTGAATATTCTTGTTGGGGTTTCTCTGTTGGATATGCAATCTCAGCTAAATGTTTTGAAGAGAAGGAATCAAATAAATTGCCCTATTTTGGGTCTTTCTCATCTGTATACAGTTGTGCAGCTCTAGTAGACCTGAAAATTGCCCAGAGACAAACTTTTAAAAAATAGAGTGCTTTTGAGGCAGAAAATTGCTTTTCTGCAGCATGGTCTAAGGGACAGGATGTGACAGGAGGACAAGGAGTTGTCACTAGGTAGTGATATTGTAAGGCATATCTTACATAACAAAAAGGATCATTTGTCTCTTTTTTTCTTTCATTTTAAGCTACAAGACATTTAATTGAAACAGCTGAACTATCTCACCTAAACCAAGAACAAGCCATTATAGTTTACAATTAAAACTGAAAGTTCTTCCCTTAACTGACTTATAATTCATTCCAGAGTGATTGTGGTATGGATGCTTGTCCACTACTTCAGAAGCCTTATTCTCAAAAAGAATAAAAAAACAAAAAAGCTCATTGTAAATGCATGTCAAATATTAGTGTGATTCTTGTAATATAATAAGAAAGTGGTTTGTGCTTTTGATTAGCCTCTTGATGTTTGAGAGTGGTTTTGTATGGCTTAATTTTCCTTTTTATGGCAGTTTGTACATATAAAACAAAATGAAGAAAGGAGGGGAGGGGGAAAGAAATGTACCATTTATATACTTAGAATATGAGGCCTCCTTTGGGCCCATTATACATTAATGGTTCAGCTGAGATTTATTAGGATATGTATATTAATCTTTATACACATTCACATACTATAATTGTTCCTTTGGTACTATAATGTGATTAGCTTTGAATTTGTGCAATATTAACAATAATATGGATTTCCATATCACAGAACTGTTATAACAAATGGTTATTAAAAATGCATGTAAAGTATGGGATGTGAAAGCACTTCTAAACTCTCAGTAATCTGATTATGTTCTTTTGTTTTTAAATACCAAAATGGTTAAGGATTTACTGCAGAGAAAAATCTCATGCAAGAAAATCAAAAATGTTACGTTCCACAGAAGTGACCAAATGAGTCTAAAGCTGTCTTTGAGAAAGTGTCTGTTTCTCATAGAGACCTCAGATGTGGATTTTTGCATATATGAAAATATGGGAAAAAATAGAATAGAGACGGTAATAGTAATGTTCAATAATAAAGTTTTCCTTTTAGTAGGATGCTCATGTATATAGGACTGAGGTGCAGTGTGAAGGGAACTGCCTAGGATCCTTGCTACTTCCAGACAGAAAATTCAGTATTGTTATCTGTAGATGCCAAAACTGAAGGGATCTTCTCTCCTAGTGTCCACATGTAAGGCAACATTGTCTGATATAAAGATACAGTATAGTAGGAAAGGAGGATTTTTAAATTTTATTTTTGTGAACCTAATTATATTTTTATTTCTCAAAAGTTTTTTTTTTTTAATTTTTCAAGTGGTGGAAAATAGAGCAGCCACTTCGATTTCAGATAGCTTGCAGCAGTAGTACCTCTGTACTACTCTACCTCTATTGTACACCCTCATCTGTTACTCTCCTTTTGCTTTGTGATTAGATACTATAGAAGTTCCTGAACTTGACTTTGAGAGAGCCAGAGAAAGAACATTGACGGTTTCTTGTATCCTTCTCATAGAATAAAAACTCCTTGTTCAAAAAGTTGGAAGCTTTTCTTTCAAGTTATTTTCATAAGGTAATGATGTTTGTTGAGAGAAAGTTTGTTTATCCTGCCTTCATGACCCCATAGTGGGAAGGTGTCTTTTTTGACCCCTCTTGCCTGAATCATAATTTTTTTATCTTCAGATTGTGTATATTTGTGTGAATACAAGTAATTTCTTTATTACACCTTCTATCATTTGCCACATGGTCTTAAGATTTAGTCTTTGATATTTTCCAAAGCTTAGTAGCATCACTAGCATAAAGAGTTCCCACTCTTTATTCATCTGATCTAAGAAACTTTTAAGATTTCTTAATAGGTCATATACTGTAAAACCTGATCATAACTGAGGAATACAATTACTCATTTTTGTCTCCATCTACTAGAAATGCTCCTTTTCTAGCTACAATATTTTTTGGTCCTACAGGCCCCCAATTTCCTGATAGTATGTGCCCTTGATATGCCTTTAAAAGATATTCCTTAGACTTCATCTATGTGTGTTATTTCTTTTGTTTGAGAATAAACTTGTTCCATATTTCCATTTTCTGCTCCAATATTCAAAAATCTTACTAAGTAAACAATTTTAAGTATATTAAGTGTAGGATTTCTACCTGTTTTATTTTTATACAAACTATGGAAAGCAACCCACCTTCCTCAGTCTTGCTCATGGTAATATGCAATTTAAGTAGAGCGACTTTTGTAATGCATTTTACATGAAGATGATGAGCATTCCATTGTATTCAAATGCTTGTGGAATTGCTGTAAAATGACATACAGCAGGTGGGCCACTGTCATTTGTGAAAGTCTCTCTGAGCTGCAGCTCAAGCTGCTGCTTTTCTCACTGGCATACCATACTGCTGCAAGGCAAATACTCTTGCCTTGCTTAGCTATTGCATTTTATTTTGCTGCAAATCAGACCCTTGTTTTTAGTTCATGTTTGTTTTGAGTTTTGCTTCTGCTTACTAATTTGTCACTGCAAAAGGAAACAAATAAAAGACAACCATTAAAAGCACAGTTCTGTTCAGTCTAGTTTCAACAGCAAGGGGCAGCAGTCCAAAGCTTCTGTTAAAAGTGCCTTCTCTCCCGTTTGATTGAAAGATTTTTCTTTTAACTTTGTGATAACCAAACTAAGTATTTTCATATATCATAGCTAAGGCTTTTTTAGCTTAGCTGTTGCAAAGTCCCCTTCAGTATTTTACAGTTTCTTCCTCATAATCTTAATGTCAGTTTTGTGAATGTGTATAGCTGGCTACTCTATCAACATGGTTACTTACATACCATTATAGATTAAAACTCAATTTTATAAATTAATCTAAACATTAAGAAAAAGTATGCATATTTATTAACAATCATAATGGAGAAACAGATTAGGAGCATTTCGAGCTGACATAATAACCTCAACCATTTTGTGTAAAGAAATTACACAACCTACTTTCTTTGATTTTGAACCAATTTGCATTATCTGCTTAATTTAGATTTTTAGTTGTCCAATATGAAGATCATTTAAGAATTGTGAACATTTTAGCTTCAATAAAATAAAGTAGAATATTAAAGTTAAAAACTAAAAAATAATAAAACTCCTCATATTGGAACACTGATTACCCAAATATATTTGTGTCATGCGCTACTCTTCAACTATGAAATTTTTAACCAAAATATTCTTTCAGAAACTTAATGGAACTCATATTTCCAAAAGTTATAAAAAGATATTTTCAACTATCTATTGTACTTTTGTTGCTTTGACCTAGTGAAATACATTAGGTTAAAATCCCTTGTTTGCTGTCAATTAATTTGTTATAATCCTTATGAAATTCTTAAACTGGTCAAAACACCTCTGAAATTAAGCAGTTTTCTTTTGCCTGGATGGGAACACACTGAATGTTTTGGAAGCAGTTCGGGATGTATTTGGCTTAGATCTCCAGTGAAATTCCACTGCTTCATACTTATCCTTACACAGCAATTCCAGTTCACAGGAAAAGTCAGGAATGCTGATTGTTCTTTGATTTTGAAAAGTTTACTAATCCTAGCTTCTATTATCTTTAATAATTATTATAGAGAATAGTAGTAATAATAATGTTAGCACTGTCATATTTTGAAACTACCTTTTTCTCTCCTGACAAATTTATATCCCAGTGTTGCAGCAGGATTTTGTCTGTTAGGTTTCTTAGGGAAGGGAAATGACATTTTTGAATTATCTGGAGAAATTTGCTTAGAAATGTTTGTTAAATATGAGATATCATATTCAACAAATCCTACTTAAAATGTACTTGACTGTCTTACACTGTGGATAGTAAGCCACAGCTTTCTTTAACAGTAGTAATTTTTAAGGTAGAGTGGTATACATTTGGGTAAATCCTTCTTCAACATGTACTAGAAATGTCTGCTGATTATATACCCTAAGTTTGAATAATCCTTAAGGTTTCCTGAACTGTGTCACATGTTGCTGGAACCCCTGAGGAAATGTCAGTCCAGAGTAGTGGGGCTTCTTGTATCCTTAGCTGTTGTTGGCCAGAAGGAAGCTGAAATTGCTTTTAGCTGGAGTTAGAGGTATCCCAGTTTCCTCTGACCTCAAAACATTCTGGCACATCACTCAGACTTGTCTAACAGACATCATGTTCTAATGGTAATCACTGTGTGTGAGGACTTACACATTATATACATACCCTTTGGGACAGAAGAGCCATGTTCAATTACTACTGAAATTCACAGCAGTCACTTACTGATGCTTGTGAATTTTCCTTGATGACAAAATTACAGTTTCTCAGTATTCTTAACAATACTGTAAATAGGCAGGTGATATTATCTAAAACATGCCTGGAAAATTCCTGTGTTATTTGTACAGTAGGGTAATTTGAAAATGTGACTTCTCTGTTTCATAAAATAATCATCTTTCTAAATTTTTCAGAACTAACTGCAGATGTTGAAATGTCTGATTGAGTTCAAAACATGTTAAAATTAAGGTATATGTAATGTTTATCTCTGACTTTTGGATCTTCACGTGTGACTGCATTTTGCAAATGTATCAAGCTGCAAGAGCATTGCTACAGAACTTAGGTCTGATACTTGTACAGCTTAGGTAGAGAGGAGAGAAAAAGGATCAAAATTCAGAGTATATATTGATGCATAAACATTTCCATTGGGCAAAACTAATGTATTGCATCTTATAACTTAAAAGACACTTTGCCATGCTATTCAGGAAAATCCTGCTTGTTTTCTCTACCTTCTCTGCTTCTTCTTTCTTCACTTCTTTTTTTCATTTGGCTTTCATTACTTTGTTTTAAGAAAACTGACAGTTGCTGACCACTACAGCAATAGGAAGAAGCCAATTCTGTTCCTCTTTTGGACCAGATTTTCTGAAGCAGTGATCATCCCTGTTCACAATACAGATATAGGAAATTACTTTTCAGGAGAGATATGCACTTTCAAAGTAAAGGCAAAACGATCAGTGAAAAGTTGAATTAATTTACTTTCAGAAGAAATAATTTGAAATCTTTAGCAAGTCAGTTTTATAATGATGTGTTTCTATGTGCATTTGATCAATTGTCCTGCTTTTACCTAGTTACCAGGTAGTGTCTGCTACTTACCATTAAAACATCCGTCATGACTCAAAACTAAATGATACATCTTTCCATTTTGCATCTATAAATTACTTCTTTGGCAATAGGAGTGTTACCACAGATACATTTAACTTTGTAAGTTATTTTCAAAATTTTCCAACTACTATAATGTGTTCTTTTTCTTCTAGCCTCTTGTGGTCTTTTATCCTAATTTCATTTTTTTAAGCATTTATATTATTTATAGGAAAGAACAGAGTGTAATGTATTTAGCAGAGAACTGTAGGCTCTCAGGGTGAACAAAAGGAACATAAAATGTCTCTGGGTTTTTCAACTCTTTTCTGTCAGAATGAAATTTGACTCAGTGTGTAGAGAACCTACATGCAGCCTTTCTCCACCCGCCAACCAGTGCAACGGAATTTTCTTTTGACTCAGCTGGATATTGTTGCTGCTTTCGGATACATAATGATTTTCCTTGATTTTGTACTGTACTACCAGATAAAGAATAAGGGGGGAGAGAAGTCACATACAGTAACTGCATTGTTGTCATGTTTGCAGTTTGACCATACCCTTGTGGACATGATTACCATTTTTGCTTATAATTAAGAAAAAAAGCCAAATACTTTAAGTACATCTAAATAATAGTGAATGATGTTAAAGGTTCTAGTGTATGAAATCTAAAGAATCTATACCTAAAGTATGATTTCAAACTGATAAGAATCTGAATTGACCTTCTATTCAGAACAGAAAGAACATATCATGCTTTGCCCTTATAAATTAAGTCCTTCAGACTTTCTCTGTCACTGATTTCCTTTGTAAATTATAGAATCTTTGCAACACTTGGTTTCCTTTAAAATTCCTTGAGTGCTTTTAGCAATACTGTGCTATAAGCTGTAGTACCTAAATACAGGCAACTAAATTATTTAGTTTTCATTATAATATAATTTCATTTTATACCAGTGTTTATTGCTCTTGTTGCCTAGCTAGCAGAAATGTGAAGAGAAGGGCTACATGAAGCCTCTCCAATGTCTGCCCATTGGAATATCCATGGACAAATGCAGATTCTTCATGTAGTGAAACAAAGATAATTATTCTGTTCATTTTCTCTAGGGGCACATTGACTCTTTCAATCACCAAAAGCGGGTCCCTGGAATATTACAAGAAGGTACCCTTGTTTTCTTGTGGTAGCAGTGGACTTTTGTTGAGACATTACCAGAGACTTTAAAGACAGGCTTTCTCAAATGAGGCTTTTCTCACATATAACCATTGTATCTCTGATCTGTGAGCCTTTCCAGCAAAGTTTATTTAAGCATGAGTATAAGTACCAAAAATTCAAATTCAATACCAACAGAAGTACTGATGAGATGATATATGACATGATATGATTGATATGATATGGACAAAAATTTTTTTTAGACCTTAAAAGGCTAGTTTTTAATACAACACTTTTTTCAGTGAAAATCAAATTTTCCCATTATGTCTTGTTCTAAAGACAACACAGGAAATACAACCACATGATTAGAAATAAAAGGTTTGTTGTTTTATTAGTACCATCATGATTAATATTTTAGTTTTAAAGCAAATAACAAATAAAATAAAAAAGAACAAATAAAATAAAAATATACCAGAGGAGAAATTGGCTGGTTTGGTTATTGACAACAGTTGCACATTTTGAATTATTTAATTTCTTTCATTTATCCAATCCACCTGCAAAAGTGAACAGAAAAGGGAAACATTTTTTTTCCTGATCTCTATGTGGAAGGATCAATCTTCATGTAATTTCAGTGATTGAAGACAGTGGAAAAGAAAGTAATTTTTCTCCTAAATATTTCTGTGATGTTATAGAGAGAAAATAATCCCTCTGATATGTCTTTGCTGCAGGAAAAAAAAAAAAAAGAAATTGAGACTTTCATTTAAAACTCTTTCTGGGGTTTGTACTTTGTCTTTTACCAGGGGCTGTAATACACAGTTCAGTCTGGCTTTTCTTAGAAATTCAAAACAAAAATTCCTAACCATATTAAACTTATCTAAAGAGATGCAATTTATTTAGCCATTACCAAGGGAAAAAAACTATTCTTCCACTAAACAAGTGCTCCTCTGAATTTTCAGTCTGATCTTGTTGATGGACCCGCACTGAATTTTAATATCACAACAGTGGGAACAATAATTAATTACTTTTACCATAAACTAAAAACAACAGATGTGTGTATTTGGTTGATCCTAAGATACAGTAAGTATTTCCATTTCCTTGCACTCTTCCACAAGGCAAGCTTGTGTTTGTTGCTGTCCTAGGGGGACCATATTTATCCCTTGACAATGTTTCTCTCTGTGGTACCACACTAACTTCTCCCAAAGCTTCTAATTAATTATAATGTTTAAGTTCTACTTAGCCATTTAGGTCCATATCTACTTACAGGGTTTTTTTCTGTCTCAGGTCTGACAAATGTTGTGTGCCCAAAAGCCTGTAGTTAATTACATGAGGTAGAAATGGGCTGATTGCTAAGAAGTTCCTTTGTCACCTGACTTCAGGGCACTCAGTTTCTGTCAGGGTAAGACCATTAAGGATACAAAGTTTATGTCAGTGAGGAGGACTATTTACAGTTATGCCTGTTAGGATTTTAGATTTAACATTCATACAATGGCTGACTTAGTAGAAGCTCACATCTACACCTTTAATGAAGCTGCTGTAGAATTAGAACCGGCATTGTTTGAAGAACCAAAAAGACAGAGTTTGCTTTGGGAATTTCAAGTGCTGTAAAATTTGTATGTGTGCACCAAACTGAACTCTTTTAAATAAAAGTCAGTAAGTATATGTACTTTATTGCTGTACTTCTTCCCTCCAATACAAGAGGTTTTAACTATCAACGGCATCAGAAATTGAGTGATTTTCCCATTCTTGTAATTCAAATAGGCAATAAAAAGTAGAACCTAAAATGTTTAACAGTGAAGAAAATTGAACCATCCTGCTAAAAACTTTGCACCTCTTAATAATAATGTCTGAACAAGTATTAAATCCAAATATGGTAGGAAATTACCTTCATAAGATATTAGCATTCACCAGACCAAAAATACTTGTTTTTCAGGCAGCTTTAGGTAAAATTTGTATATAACACATGCTTTTTCACAGGCATTCTGTATCTTATAGCTCCAGTTTGTATTTGTGTTTTGATTTTTCCATAATATCTGCATAACTCTAATCAAACAGCAGTTCTGAATTTATCTTTTAACTTACTTAAATTTCTTTTAACACGTGACTTTGATACAGTTTCCAATAAAAGCTGCATACCTATATTAATCCTCTTCTGTACGAATTCACAATTTAGTGAAAATAAGCTAAAATTCCCTGGCACTGAAAACAATGCTCTGTATCATATTGTTTGCAACTTTCCTTAGAAGTAGTTCCATCTTAGTAGCATTTTTCCTGCTAAGAAGTTACTTGCAACCTTGAGGAAATCTCTTAGTTTCACTGTGCTTTCACCATGTATTACCAAGGATAATTTCTATTAGAAAACCTCGCATTATTATTGAGAAAAATATCAGAAAAATTGCATGTATTTCCTTTTATTACTATCGTATGCATTGGTTGATGTTCCATGTTGTAAACAGTGCTTTCAGAACTCAGTCTGAGGCAAAAGAAAGGATGTAATTATTTTCTTGTCATACTGTTGTCATCAGTTTTGGGTTTTGTGTCAACTCCATCATGGTTTTCATAACTCGGCTCATCAACTTGCTTTCCAAAATGCCAGATGCACATTAGATCTGGTTCATACAACATAGGTCTGGTTCAGCCTAGTCCCCTTTGTGTCTTCCACTTTAAATGAGCTTTGATTTCTCTGAATGAGCTGTATTAGCACCTCTGAATGTAGTATAGACTTTGCTTTTATAAAAATTTTATTTTTTTAAGTGTAATTAAGAACACACGAGCCTTTGCAAACCCTTGTCTTCCTACCGTCTGTTTGCACACACACCATAAACCAGTTATGGTATTTTAGTATCCGTGGTTTAAATTCTTGCAGGAAACAACTGTGATGACAAGTTACCTAAATTTTACAGAACATACGTTTGCTGATACTGGACTCTGGGTAGCACTATGATAGTTCTGTTGTGGAGTTTTTGTGTAAGCAGTATCCGTGAGGGAACATTTCAAAGTCATGTGGTTTTGTATGCTGTCCACATAATGAACAGAACTTCAATAACAGTTCAATTCCTCTCAGTGCTTGGCCAGATCAGAGCTTTTCTTCTTGTGATTCTTGAAGTCTGTTCTAGTCTACCTCTTCTTTGTAGCACATTGATGATTCTAAATTAGGTACCTGCTTTCCCATCAGTCTTACAAACCAAACTGAATTCCTAGCTACATGTGTCTTTGATGCTGTTTGACTCTTTGAAGCTCTCCTCCCCAAAAACCTGCTCCAGTTTCTTTGAAGTAATCAGGGAAACTAAGAGTGTCTCTTGACCCATTCTCTAAATTCTGTCATGCCATCTTTAGAACAGGACATGAAGATATGTTGGCATCTGAGTCACTTCAAAAGCCACAAAAAGCTCAGTCAAGTTATGGGCACATGAAAAAAAGAAATATAGCATCAGGGATTAAACTCAGCTTCCTTTAGTAGCAGTACACTCTGGTAGATCTTCTGAGGCCACAAAATTTCTCCAAAGGAAATCTCATAAGAACACCCCACTGGGTATAAGTTCTATTCCCCCTGCATGCATGTACACATATTTGTCATTTTTATCTCAGTATGCATGGTCTTAATATTTAGCAGTACTGATGAGGCTGCTACTTATTCATCAGCCACTAAATCATCTGACCATACCTGATGTAGAAATTAAGTTGAGGAACTCATGTTTTTCCCCTCCTCTGTTTGTATGTCCCAGAGAAGAGCAGACTGTGCGGAGAACCCTTTGGATCTCAGGTCTCAAATATAGGAAAAGTACAAGCCCTACAGGAAGAGTTGATTCTTTCTTAAGCTTTTCTTAGAATAATGTCATTTGTTAATGGATATAGCTTACTACTTCTTTCTGTTATGTTCCCACCAAGAACAATCATTTCCCTTTAGGTTATATCTATGTGGGCTATAGCTCTTCTGATATGAATTCTGCTCAGGCAAAGCAATCAGAATCTCAATTATCAATAACTAGGTGTCAAGTGTCTCCTGGCCTATGTGTTATCTGTGCTGCAAGGTCTGTCTTCAATTTAAAAAAGGTGCAAAAATATACTAGAGTATTCTGCCTTCTCCCCTCTTATAGCAACTGCCATTATATTCTCTTTTCCAAGCATTCTTCAGGTTTTTTGTTTGCCAGTGAAAATTGCACTGCCTGTGGAAGCCTAGTATATCTGTCAAACAGGCTTTGTATAGTGTACCCCACAGCTATACAATCCAAATTCTGAACATGCCAGCTTCTCAGAGACTCTTTTCACAGGATATATTTCAGTCCAAATACAATATTAACTGGATTTACAGACTATAGAACCAAGTTCCTTAAGAGAAGACAAGTTTTTTGACAACAACCTTAGGTATATTTGCAAAAAAAAGTGATCCATGCTGAATCTTTATTTAAAATGTTAGATTCTAAATGCTTAAACTGAAATTCAGTAATCCCCTTGCTTCCACGAGGGAGATTGCTTTGCAACTCTCACTCTGCAGGATGATCCATCACTCAGTTTTCACTTCAGAAATCCCTGCAAATCATGCTAGGCTACTAATAGTTGGCCTATTGTCAGAAACGAACAATTCATGTCCTTTATCTTACGATGTGACAGCCTTTTGAATCTTTCTGATGCTCTCTTCTGCATTTATGTGTTAAAACAGTCTTTATGATCCCTCCTCTGCAACACGGACATCTGAGATTCAAACTCTTGTAGTTAATTCCTTTGCACTGTTTTCCATAAGGACAAGCTGTAGGATCCATCTGAAGCTTTTGCCTAAAGAGAATTCTGACTTTCATGTACTGAAAGAAGTTAACTTGCCTCTATTCTTTCTTAAACTTCACACTTCATCTCTGGAAACAAATCTCCAAAAATTAGATGTTGTAATGAGGCCATGACCTTACAAGAACTGTCTTTTTCCATCAGAAGCTGAAAGACTCAAGGAACTACCAGGTCCCTCTCAAAGACATCTGATGTGTAAAAGAACACCATCAAAATCACTAACTCCCTCTTTCTTATGAAAGGTCCACTTGGCTGCAATTCAAAGAGAAACAGAGGCTTTCCTATGAATTTTCTCGTATATGACATTTGCCATACAGCCACCTGGAGCTTCTTTCACAATTTTGCTTAATATTATGCGCTTCCTGAAGTGTCTAGAAAAATTTAAGTCTTTGAGAAGTCCAGCTCTGAGTCTTTACTTAACTAGAGTCTGTGAAGAACTCTCCCAGTTCAATGCAGTAGATTGTACTTGGAATTCTTTTTGTGTAAGTTTACAAAGAGACAGTCACGCCACAGAAAAAATAATTTCTCACTTGAAACTGTTATTCTTTAAGATGTTTGTATGCATATTCAAAGCTCTATACGGTCTGCCTCTTTTATTATTCTGTGGATAGCAGACAGAAGAGGACATGGGGAAGTGCTTTAATGGAAATTGTGAAATTTAAAACAGTTGGAATACCAATGCAGAGTACCAATGCTAGTGTATTGATAAGTGCAGTGGGAACTAATATATATATATACCTCTTCATTAAAGGCTGCAGCATGGTATCTCTTCATATCCTATTGATTATTCTTTTATGCCAGTGCTATATAGTTGTTGATAAGGTTATGTGCCTTCTTTAACCAAAGAAGATAATGTACTCGTAATCCACTTCTAAAACAGGTATTAAGAAAGTCATAGAATTTTTTTTTTGTAGCCAGAGCAACTGTAGCACTTCCCTTACAGAAGAAGAATTGGGTTAGAACTTCAAATGGCAAATTTGCAGTTCTCAAGGTATTAAAAAAAATGAAATTCAAAGGTCTGATGTCTTCTCCAGCTGGGCAGTTACTAAAGGTTACTTGCGATTTTCATGAGTATTTGCATTTCAGTACCAGAGTATTTACGTCACAGACCAAACATCTTTCCCCATCAACAGGTCTCAAAGCAGGTAAATATATTTTACATACTGTATTTTAATGGTTATGCTGATATGTAGCTCAGATTTAAACATCAAGTGAAGTACTGAAATGGTCCCATGGCTCATAATCCCATAATCTACTTTTGACATATATTTCCAGCATCAGATATTTCAAAGTATTCTGTAATACACCCTTAAGGTAATGCATAAGACTGCCAAATTTGCTAAGAAACAGTTAAACTCCAGTTAAATACTAATTTCTGCCAAATTCTAATTTATAGTAGTTGATAGTAGTTGTTATTTTGGGGGGATGGGTTGTTTGTATGTTTTGTTTTGTTTTCTTTGTAAAGCAGGGCAGGGTTGTTTTGCTCTTCCAAAGAAACTGATACTTGAGTTTACAGTGAGTGAACAGAGGGACCAGTCACAATGGGAGAGTATAACCACTGCCTGATTCACTGCAGACCCCCCTGCACTACACTGATCAGTGTATGCGCTGCTTTCAGCTGGGGTAGAATTAATTGTCTTTACAGTGGTTAGTATGGGACTGTGTTTTGGATTTGTGCTGAACACACAGGAGTGATAATATAGAGATATTTTTGTTTTTGCTAAGCAGTGATTACGGAGCGCAAAGGCCTTTTCTGCTTTTTGTATTGCCATGTTGGCAAGGAAGTTTGGGGGTGGCTGGGAGGAGACACAACTGGGAAAGGTGACCCAAACTGACGGAATGGATATTGCATACCATATGAGATCATGCCCAGTATATAAAGTGGAAGGAAGAAGGAGAAGGGGAGAGACATGTGGAGTGATGGTGTTTGTCTTCCCAAGTAACTGTTAGACGTGAGGGGCCCCTGCTCTCCTGGAGATGGCTGAACACGTGCCTGCCTATGGGAAACAGTGAAGTAATTCTTTGTTTTACTTTGCTTGTATGTGCGGCTTCTGCTTTTTCTATTAAACTGTCTCTATCCCCATCCATGAGTTTTCCAGCTTTTACCCTTCTGATCCTCTCCCCAATCTCACTGGAGGGGGGAGTGAGTGAGTACCTGCGTGGGGCTTGGTATCTGGCTGTGTTTAAACCACGACAGTGTAGAAGTAAGTGTTCGGTTGTTTAGTCATGTATAAGTCAGGTCTAATTTCTCCAATAACATCAAGTCAGTGAGAATTCCCCTAAAGGAATTAAATTCTCTGTTATTTCTTTCCAGAACCCCTCTATTCTGTGTTGCCTAGGTAGGATAGAATGAACAGACTACTACTATCTACATCTGTAAAGTTATTCTTAGGTCTCACCTTCTCTTTTAAAAGGCTCCATGGCTATGAGTATCACAGGTTAATAATAATACATCTGAGAAAGGCTGAT
Source organism: Pithys albifrons albifrons (assembly GCF_047495875.1). Taxonomy (NCBI): domain Eukaryota; kingdom Metazoa; phylum Chordata; class Aves; order Passeriformes; family Thamnophilidae; genus Pithys; species Pithys albifrons. The sequence goes on from NC_092462.1 coordinate 40,878,076, forward strand.
GGTTGTAAACATTACAATTAAACAGTATTATGTGTGTAATCAAAGTGTCTCTGTGTACTTGCACTGAAGGAATAAATAGTTTTGCTAGATTTTTATTTTATATTTTGTGTCCTTTCAGAACGTTCTGTCACATTTCTCAAAGCTAAAGCTAGCATTGATTTTATTAAAATGAATTTGTTCTCTCCAGGTTTGTCACTTGTATCCAGAATATTACTTTTTCTGAGCTCAGATAATCTTTATAAAACACAATTACAAATGTCAGTGCACAAATATTTTCTAAGTGTTCCTTTTTATTTCCTCATTTTATGTTTTGGTTTGACATCTCCAAGTCGAACAATCTATAAAGAGCTGAAAAACACATCATAAGGAAGCAGATTTGCCATACTACTTCAAAGCATTAGTCTGTTTTAAGCAGTGTTATGCTTCTAGTTGTAAATGCCGATGTGTCATTATTGTGTGTCTGTCCCCTTAACAAAAATGGCTTTTTGCTGTACTTAATTCCATCTCTGGAATTAGGATTTGTGCTATATTCACCCTTAACCTGGGTGCTGTGTTTAGTATTTCCCTGTCATATGACCAGTTAGTAATTTGAAGTCTTAGAGAAACACTGCTTTTCAGTTCTCAAGATTTTATATCTTAAAATACTAATTCATTAGATTTCAATGGAATGGTATCTCTTATGAATCTGTAGTAAAGCACATAGCATTACTTGGGCCATGTTTTATTTCCACAAAGGAGATATAAGTAGGACATTGAAATCTAGAAGACTTGTGATATTTAAAGTTAGTGGTTACTTTTTCATTCTTCATGAATGTAAGTCAAACAGTGATTTCATTGATATTGGGGGGGGAAAATGTTAATAATAGAAATTACTATTCATTATTTGCAGTTATAAAGTTACTTAAGTCATTACTTCAATACGCTTTTCACAGATGTCATCCAAACCTGAAATAATGCATGATTACAGACAGAACAGTTTGTTTTTAGAGGTGCTCATTAGCATGGGGTCAAATTTTAGTTTATGAGTGTAAGCTTTAAACCAGTCTCTATGCTTGTTTTTGTAGTCCTCATAGATTTGGATTCCCACTTACCAAATGGAAATCTTGAACCTTGTATTTGAGTGTAATGATTGTCTCTTTTTTGTTTATTTATTTGTTTGTCTGGGTGGGGTTGTGGGGATTTTTTGGGTGTTATGTCATTTGTTTGTTTGTTTCAGGGCATGCATATTTTTATGCAATTCCTTCATGCTGTGTGTGTTTAAAGCTACATGATAAATCTGGAAAAATGTATATATTATTTTTATTATGCTATTCTTCTCACATATACTAAAACTGAATTAAAATCTTCCTGATGAATTGACAAAAGTGATGACCTAGCTTTAATATGTTCACTGCTAAACATCCCTATAAAGTCTATTTGCTTCTGACTCATATCTGGTCAAGAATAACACCTCTGCTAGTGTCTGAAATCACATGGATTATCAAAAATAAAAGGAAGTGCTAATTTTTTTTTCTGTCGCCATGTTACTCTTTTCTTTCGAAGATTATGAAACATTCCTTCTTGTGCTTTACATGCAAAGAGAAAAGATCCCTTTAATATTTAAACTTTTGACATTACTGTGCTTTCACTGGGAAAATATGTAAAGCCTTCTGCATATATCTGTTCATTTTCCTGGTGATCATAAATAGCTTCAGTGTGACTTGACAGCTTGGATGTTCCCTCCTGAATTAAGTTCAGGCCATTTGTTGGGTAGCAAGGGGAAACTCATATGACAGATGCCTTCACTGGAAAGCTTGGAAAAGTTCTAATAGCATGGTAGTTACTCTTGAGGAATTACTCCTCTGTTAACAAAAGTCCATTTTACCCCAGAAAATTTAAAGAGTCTTTATTACTCTAGTTCAAAAGTTATTTTTAGATAAGGTGTAATACAAAAGCTGTCGAACAGACCCGCATTTTAAAATATTTCTGTATAAGTATTTTGAATTTTCTGCTGATTTATGTATTTTAAAAAGTGATCCTGTGCCTTATGACAGCTATTCAAATATGCAATTTAAAATAACATAAGCCTGAACTACATGACTACATACCAACACAAAATTGTACACACTTCTATTATTGCCATAGCTTCAGGAAATTGTTTTCCCACAAAATATAAAGGCCTCATGTGAAATAATTGCAAGAATATTTTTTTCTCAACGGTCTCTATTCTGAACAAATTAATATATAAACTAATCAATAGAAAAAGTTTTTAACAGAAAATAAAAGTATTCTTGGCTATAAGTGGCCTTTAGGAGTTTGTCAGTATTGTCCATATCTGATACTGTCTCCCAATTAATATGAAAATGTAAACATAAAAAAATAGGAAAAATGCACCAAATCCTTCCATGCTTATTTTCACAGGAATAGAAAATAATTTACATAATGCTTTCAATTTCTACTCTCACACAACTGAATGGTAAAGGTAATAAATGTCCTTTCCCTGGATGGACTCATATTTACCACTGTATCAGCCAAAACTGCACTCCTGTATGTAAAGCTGCAGCATTGCTTAAGTCCATTATTGACATTCTGGAGACTAGATTACACTTTTATACTAGCAACTGCCTGGTAAAAGAACAGGCTGGGAAAACTAAGGGAACTAAAACTTTAAAATGAGAGGAGGGTGGCCTACATCACAGAAATACTTTTCTGGAATGCCAGTCTGCCTTTGAGACTTAGGAAAAAGGTTCAGCAAGGGAAGAAACAAAGCCATAAGCAAATGAGGTTTACTTATGTAAATGCACAACACCTACTTCTAAGTAAAACTTTAAGTCCAGAAAGTCAATATGTGTTTTAAATTGACTATATTTTTTCCTTCCTTCCTTCCTTCCTTCCTTCCTTCCTTCCTTCCTTCCTTCCTTCCTTCCTTCCTTCCTTCCTTCCTTCCTTCCTTCCTTCCTTCCTTCCTTCCTTCCTTCCTTCCTTCCTTCCTTCCTTCCTTCCTTCCTTCCTTCCTTCCTTCCTTCCTTCCTTCCTTCCTTCCTTCCTTCCTTCCTTCCTTCCTGTAGTCCTTCCTGTAGTCCTTCCTGTAGTCCTTCCTGTAGTCCTTCCTGTAGTCCTTCCTGTAGTCCTTCCTTCCTGTAGTCCTTCCTTCCTGTAGTCCTTCCTTCCTGTAGTCCTTCCTTCCTGTAGTCCTTCCTTCCTGTAGTCCTTCCTTCCTGTAGTCCTTCCTGTAGTCCTTCCTGTAGTCCTTCCTTCCTTCCTGTAGTCCTTCCTTCCTGTAGTCCTTCCTTCCTGTAGTCCTTCCTTCCTTCCTGTAGTCCTTCCTGTAGTCCTTCTTTCCTTCCTTCCATGAAAAAGCTGCTGTATAATTTTTCCACTATGAACTGATTACATCTCCCTTATTAGCAGAAAATCTCTATCCTAAGTGTTCAGTGAATAGACAGAGCGCATGTGCATTTTGTATTTCTATAGGACCAGCCTGTCTCCTCACTTTTCACACTATCTTGTTTAGGACAGAAAGAAAATCAACAAAGAAGGAGATTTCGTCTTTTCCATGCCACATACCCACTGCTCAGAAAAATATAAATAGATAAGTTTTTCATCTTAATTTTTCTCTGTTCTACAATAATCTATTCATTCATTCCAAATATTCTGTTTGGTTCTGTCATTGCTAAGTTCTGGGAGGGAGCAGGTGTTGCAATAAGGTCTTTCCTTCAGCAGCTTCTGATAACTTATTAAGGCTTCAACATGTTGCCTTTTTTCCTGACTCACTTAGTATCCCTCCTCTATGCCACCTCTTGTTTTCATTCTCTTTACCTGAAGTTCTTTGTCTGAGAACAGTCATAGAAGTAGAAATACTTTTATCAGCATGCTTGATGAACTATTTTTTCAAACTTCAGGAGAACTGATGAGGTTTATGTTTGCTATCCTGAAATTCAGGACACTTATCGCTACAGTAGAAACCTGTTCCAAAGGTTGAGTTGTGTAGAAAGTGTCTAAAAGAGCAAAGAACTAAAATGTAGTTATATGTGTTCTTCTCTTGCTGTTTTGCTTAAAGATATTTCCTTTAAATAACAGCTTTTGCTTTTGGTGCTTTCAGACATAAACATTCCCGTAAAGGAAAACATGGGATCATTTTGAGGCAGTGAAGTTGAAATCAGAGAGAATTTTGAACAAGTTGGCAATCCTTATGTCTGAATAAAACCTAAACCCCTGGTCTGAAACATTTTTGATAAAGTATTTAAGGCTTTTCTTGATGAGAGTGTGAGACTAAAAGTTTTTCGTCATTTGAATGAGGTTTCTGAAGCTCAGTAAATCATTAGATAATACCTCTTCCCTCTCTCCCACCTTCACCCAAAATTACATAGGTTGAAAGTGAATTTAAACATTTTGTGATCTTGCAGGTGGTATGGTACACAGGACATAAAAAGAGAGAAAAGCAGTGAGTTTACTACGTGTATTTCTACTTTAGTAGCCAAATAACCACATTTCATTCTACACTGTTTGGTGAAATTGTCCTTCCCTACTGTGGGCAGACCTACATCTGAGTTGGTGGAAGGTCTCAACTGGCTCTCCAGATTACAGAGAAACCTTGCCTCCAGGAGAGTATTGGTGACATAATTTCTGGTGCATTCTGGGGAAGCTTCTTTGTAGCTTTTTATACAAGACATAAGTTGTGAATTAGTGGAATGTTAGTTTTCCAGGCTTTCATAGTTGAGGTCATTTAAAAAACATGACAATTGTTATATATGAGACCTTGACTTTTAAAAGTAGAAATAGGGTCTATGTGGGTCTGGTTTTTTTGCTTCTTAGATGTGATCTCAGCATTCCTTTAAATTTTCATGCATTGTCTTCATTTGGGAACAAATGCAAGTCTGAAATATTTAGCTATGAGTGTGATTTTTCCAGTATAGATTTGTATTAAAATCTATTGAACATTCCTTCATATTTTTTCAAGATATTTTCTTTTTGGTTGTGGTAATTCAGTGTCAAATATTTTAGAGTCAAGACTGACACATTTGTAGTTGGGTTTTCTTTCCTCCAAATTTCTGTCCTTGTTGTAAAGGAAGTACAGCTATGTATTATTTAATGGCTGAATATCAATGATCCAGGTATCTAGTAAAGAAACACATTTAATTTTATTTATCACATCTTAGTGGGACTCTAAACAGAATAGTTGTACATTGTTCTAAAAGCATTGAGAAGAATCCACAAAAGAATCCAGTGTGGTATTTGGCCTGTGAACTAACATTTCAGGTAATCAACATCCACCATTAGTTCAGCAGAAGCAATCTTTTACACTTATGATAATTTTTGAAATATGAAATAAAATTTTCCAGTTTAGTGATTAAAAAATCCAGTATGCTCAAAAATATTTTTTTCACTCTTTCACACACTTTCAGTCTACTGAATTATCTTGAGAGGGATCACTTAAGAGAAGGAGACCAGCTGCATTCATTTAATTGTGGAAGTACATAAAAATCATTACTGTTTTTCAGCTGATTGCTTACTCCAGTGCTGAGGCTTTTTCATCATTATGAGCTGGGAATTGTATCACTGTCAGTGGTAATAATGAAACTAGTAGCCAATGGGTATAAATTTACATCATGTATTTTAAGAGAAGGGGGTTTTTGTTTGTTTTATTACTGACCTATTTCATGCATACTGTTTTTTTAAAAAATCAAAACAGAGTTTTTTCAGATATCCAGCCTGAGAAATGGAAAAAGCATTTTGCTACAAACTAAAAGAAAATCGAGGCTAGATCAAATAGAGCAAACAGTCTGCTGGACTTTACTTTGATTTCAGTATTCATTCCAAAGATAAAAAAAGCCTCATTGAGGACACTTGCACAGCTCCTGGACTTTTCAGATGCTAACGATGTCAGGTAATCAAACTATCAAATCCCTGAATTTAGAAGTGAAAGCTGAAAAGAACCTATTCACAAAGTTTAGTGTTCTTGCTTAGATGTGGAAACCAGCTGACCAGCTTGCTTTCTCATTTACAAGTTTCAGCTTCAGTTTTACATTGTGCAGGCACCTCATACAGGAATATGGATCCTCGCGCTTTGGTGTGTACATTGTGTACATCTTCATACACTGTTATACACGGATTTACACAGTAAGGGAAATATGCTCCATCTAGGCAAATTCTGTTACCTCAGTGACACCACCTTTTCTATCTTCAGACTAAGGAAATGTGTTTTCATGGCATTTCCTCATAGCAGCAGTTGTGATTTGGAGGTTCCTCAGAAAGGCTAATTTTCTCAAGGTGTACAATTGTCCTTCAAATCCTTTCACTGTTACAGTGAAATCAGTAGAATGTCAAATGCAATGGAGTCTTACGGGAAAGAAGGGCTCCTCTTGTGAAAGCTCACAGGTAATGTGTATCCCTGGCCTTTTATGAAACAGCATATCCATGAACCTTCAATATCTCAGAGGCTTCAGAGAAAAAAAATAACTGACCTCTCGCGGGGTATTTTGAACCACCAAAAACTGAACAGCAGAAATATTCCTTTCACTGTTTCCAGAAGTCATTCACTAGTTCTGACCTCATTTAGTTTTGATAGCTTAGCTTCTCATGGGCAGCCACACATCTTCCCTTGAGTTTAATTTTACTCGACAAGCTGGGATCTTAATATTTGTTAATTAACAGTTCATTCTCTCATCAAAACTGCTGAGCTCACAGATGAGTGGCTAGTATGTCCCCCAAGTTGTGCCGTACATAATTGTTGCATCTGTTACAGTGTCTTGGGGCCCTGCAAGTCCATGGGATTTACTTCATTCCAAAGCTCAATATATTAGTGCTTTATTTTTCTCTGTGCTCAATAAATTTTTAGCCATGGCGTTCCATAAGTCATTCCTGTGCATATGAGTTGTCATAGGTCAGTTTCAATTTTCTGATAGCACTGAATTTTTACAAGGATAAGAAATCTATTGTTAATTAATGAATTAGAGTTGTACTCTAATTTCGTTATTCAGCTCTTTGATAATTTTGAAGATGTCCTTCTTTATTAATGCCAAGTTCCTAAATAAAATTGATGTATTTTCAAAAGTATTGAAAAAATATGTATTTTTTTTACCTGATAATGCAAGATTTCTGTCTATCTTCAGTTGCCAAAATGTAGTTACACAAATGCAATTATATAGTCTCAAATTATACAGTAACAGCTTTTTTTCTGACCATCCAAAGTAAACATTATAAATGAATGAAGGCCTTAGTTGAATTTGAAAAAGAGGCATTAGTTAGAATATGTGGAGGAATAAATGAAGACTCTCAAGTCAGTTTTAATAGCTGCTTATAATGTAGTTAACCATCAACCAGGACCGTAGAGAATCCCTCTATGTTAACTGCAATGTTTTTAACTAACTCCATTTAGAAGCACGTAGGAATAGGAAAAGTAAATTCTTGGGAGAAAGGAGTTTGTTTGATTCATGCTGCTTTATGGTACAGTTGTGTGTGCTTGGTTATGTTCCTCCTTTTTTGCTTGCAGAATGATCCCTCCATCTTTGATATGAGACATCCTTTGTATATGGGTATACCTATAGCAGCTCCCTTTGCTCATTTTTCTGGTAGAGGTGTATTCTACATTCCAGAGTTGCTTACTACAGCTAAGAAAAGGATGGGAACAAATTTGTACTCATTAGCACAAAGACCTAGTAGTTTCGGAAAATGAAGAAAAAACTATTTATAAGGTTATAAGTTACTCTAAATGCTTATGGCTGCAATACCTATTCATTGCTATCACTGCAATCACTGTTATCGGACAGTGCAATGCATATAATTAAATTTGAGAAGTGTGTGATTCAGAATTTGTTACTCACAAGGTGTTTCTAACAAACAAACAACAGTAAAAGTAAGAAGACATGGTACCAGCATCTCGGAGATTCAAAAACGGTACATGATGTTCTGAACTGGCTGTCATTTTAAAAATAAAAATTTCTTAAGGGTTTTTTTAATAGATTTTTCATTGATGAAAAACGAATTCTTGAAACTGCAGGCAATAGGATGCCACAGGCAGCCAAGCTTATCAAAATACAGTGCATGGAGTGACTTTTACTACTCCTGCTATTTAAAGTCCTATTTTCATCAGCTTATTAGCTACTAGTGATCCCTAAGGAAAAATACAATTAAAACTTAATCATACCAAAAGCTGAGGTTCTTCTGATTCAGCGAACTTGTAATCTTGTATGTTTAGTAGTTTTCTTGTAAATGTCTTAGTACTGAGAATGTAAGATGCATCAATTAGCTTCAGTTTGCAATAATGCTGCTCCTCCAAACTTACATAGCAGCTTTTGTCTGTCTGAAGATATTAAGGAATTCTGGCTGGCAGCATTACTTGTTTATTGATTTTTTATACCAGAGCAGAACTTCTATTCCCTTCAACAGTCATATTGCATAACCACCCCACAGTCCTGTTCTCCATGTAAGATTCAGATAGTTAAGAAAAAGCAAGTGTGAAGAGTACAAACAGCTTTAAAAGAAAATCAGTGCATACAGCTGGGAAAGTAACTTCTTTTTGTGGCTATTTTTTTTCCCAACAGAAAGCTAAGCAATAATCATTTGAAACAGATCTTTTTAGAGTGTTAATCTCTTGGTGAATGCCAATGCAGTAAAAAAAGTTTATTTTGAGGAAAATAGGTTTTTCATTTAAAAATATGAAAGTCAAATATTTCTAATGAAAAAAAATCATATTTCAGTCAGTTCAATGTGAGTTTTAACTTCTGCTAATGTCTTTACGCTGTTTTTACCCCTAAAGAGGACCTGGGGCAAAGCCTATTTCTACTATTGTTTTGAGAACACAGTAGATTAAAAAACAAAAACCGCATACAGTGTTTAACATTCAGTGAATAACTCTGTGTTTCAGTTCTCAGGTGAAATCCAGAAAAGTAAGACACCAGTGGCACTATTCTAATCTAAATCTTTGAAATTCAATGTAATTGCATTAATCAATTACCTGCTTGTCACTTATGACTTCTTAAATTAATAAAATAAGAAATCTACAAATTTGAAAAGTTATTTCATTTGTTGTGAAAAGTTCTTGTTTCAAACACTGAAACTTTTTTTTCAGTAATTGACAACTTTTTCACTAAGTGGAATAGGAATATAATTGAGGTCTCAATTTACTTTCTTTATGACTTTCCTGATATTCTAGTCTGCTGATTTCACATTATTCAGGGTTTGGGGTCCATTTTCAATAGTGAGCAAGCATAAATAACCATATTCAGAGTCATAATATCTATTTTACAAGGTGTTTTTTCAAGGTAAAATTTTGACAGGCTCTCTTTTCAGGGTGCAAAAGATCTTTGTTCACACAACAAAAATCCCAGGAGTAGAGTTTGATTTTCTTCACCAAGGGAGCCATTAGCTTTTTAAAAACTAAAATTTTCAAAACAAATAAGGAAAATTATACTTCAAAGAAAAATAATATTATTATTTTTCATGGTGGGAGTTTAGAATAGCATCCTTGCTAGCCACTCTCTAGGAAGAAATACAATTAAAAGACTCAGAGAGAGTCTTTTACCTTTAGTAATTTTAATCAGTGATACATTTCCATAAACACATTTTTTCTGTAAACAATTTGCAAGGGAATGTATTTCATGCTGTTTTAACATGCTGAGACCAACTTTATTCTGAAACATGCAAGTCTTTTAAAACAACTGAAATAGGACCCATTCTGTGCTTGCTGGAGGGCATCATGTCATGAAGATTATAAAACTATAAACTGCATTCTCCCTAGGAGTGGCCTTGAGACATCTAAAATTACTTATTATTAGAGAGTTTGCAAATAACCCTTTCAAATCTTTCATTTCATTAAAGCTGTGCATTGTTGGTTACCATACAAACTGTATGAGTTTATCCGATCTTAAATACCTGTCTGAATTTTTTCCACTGGTATGACAACACAGTTCTTGTAACTGGGTTGAAAAGCAAATTTAAAACAGCTTTCTCACCCCATGTGTGGTCTAGTTTTAAATTTCAGGTGTGTGATCACACAGATCATGATGTCAGAGATGTTCTGACATGCATGAAAATTTGGTTTTCCTGGCCTAATCAATAGACCTGTTCTTCCCAGTTAAAAGAGTTAAGAGATACACCTCCTAAAATAGTCTCTACAAAACAGATGTACTTTCACAAAGTTAAACACAGCAAATTTCATATAATTGTTCATTTTTTATAATGTTTGACTAAATCCTGAAGCACTGTTTTGTTGTAACAGGTCTCATTCTCAGGCACTCAGAAACAATTCATACCTCCCTGACTCATAGGCAAATAAAGAGAGCAAGAAGTTAATGAAGATTTCCAAGACTTCTTCATGATTCTTGCAAAGAACAAGATCCAGTTTCACAATAGGATCAAGATTTTTCTATTCTCTGTGTATCACGTGCGCATCAGGGGAGAAATGCAGAGAATACTACCAATAACATAAATTAATTGATAGCCCAAGTTCACTGAGCAACAGTACCCTTTCCATAAAGCAAACAAACAAACAAAACCCAACAAAACCCAAACAAACAGCAACAAAAAAAACAACCTCCCCATGAGGAATACTATTTCCTGGACTACACTAACTTGCAGCATTAGTGAAATGTGCTAATGATTGTCACTGATTGCTCTTTTACCAAGAAGTTTCAACTATTCTTCTCACTTAAAGACTGTTTAACAGGATTACATGTTTCTTTTCTGTCTCCCATTTGTACTGGATTTTAAGTATCCTGTGACTTCCAATTACTAGACTCTACATCCCTTATTTTTACTCTCTGACATGAACTGGTTTAGACTGTGATTATGTCCTGATGGTTACAATGTCTTGCTGTTATTCTGGCATACACTAAAGTCACTAATAGGACAATGCTTTATCTGTCTCATTCTGTGTCTATCAAAGGACCATAAATGAGTCACCGTAATTCCTGCTTATTCCATCAAATCCCCCACTTTCAATACCTGCATATCCCTTCATTTCCCATAGTTTATCACACATCAAATCCCATATACATACACGTAAAGGATATTCAGGAGAATGTCTGCTTTAATAGCAAGTGTAATCACAAAATGTTTACAAAGAGCAGAAACAAAAACAAAGGAGATTTTTTAAATAACAACTTTTAATTTCTGTACTTCTCCTGTAGCCATGTGTTCAAATATCCACAGAACATAAAACATTAAAATTCTCTCAGTTGTTAGTCTAAATGTTCTGTGAGTCATATTGATAGAAAATCTTTATTTTACAGGCTTATCCTGTGACAAAACATTACAGTCTATGTAATTTGTTCTAGGAGGGGTTTTTTTAAATTGTTTTATTTCTTTATTCTTACAAGACTGCCATTATATTTTGTAAGAAATTTTACTTTTTGCCTTGCATTTTATCATGATTGCATTGAAAATGAATTTTAATATGATAGCATTACTTAAATTTTAAGCAATGCAGTAATAAATGGGAGAACAATATTTAAGACAAAGAAAAATTAAGAAGTATAAGAATGTAATACAGTTCTTCCAGTTACAATTTCATGTTAATATATACACATATATGATGTATCCAAGGACAGCTGTGAGGGTATTTCTATTAATTTATTTTGGTCCATTGCCATGTTTGGTCAACAGCAGAAAAAATCACTAAGTTAGTAGCAGTGAGGAAGAAAAAAAAACTTTGAAATAAAATTTTTTCATGACTTTTTACTGAATTAATAACTTGGCCATTGTTGTGGAACTGACTAGGCTCCACTAGAGCACCAGCTATTTCACTTCAAAACAACCTGATTGGAATGATTTCTTTTGTTACACTACTAGATATGACCTTGTGTCCCAGCAGACTTCTATGTTCTATGTGACTGACTTCCTCCTCTCCCTTTGTGCACATGTGCATAGTTAGTGATTCTGTCTATTAGACCAACCAAGTAAACATTGTTTGCCTTTTGGGAGCAGAAATATGACACTGGCAGTGGTCTGCAGTTGCTCCCTGTCACTGTGTTTTTGGGGTCATTGTTTTCCTGTTATGCTTCCTAAAGTTTCTTTTCTTTGACAAAAGAAAACGGTTTTTGACTGGAATAAGGTGTAGTAAGGCAAGGGTTAAGTAACTTGTTTTAATCATATGTTTTAATTAGGATCAAATTTGCAAAAAGTAGATTTTTTTTCTAGGAATGTTTTTATCTTATCAGCTAATTTGTTACATCTTCATATTCTGTAAATATATTGGCAGAAGAACTTTGACTATCTTTTTCTATATGTAAGTAGTACATTTCCTTAATATCTATAGGCATGCCATGAGTTTTCTTTGAATCTCAGGCATTTAGGTATCTACTTCCTGACAATGAAATTTCCCATCTGCCATGACTTTCTGGGTTGCTGTAGAACTCTTATTCTGGTCCACATCCTTGTGATCTTTACTCTAAAGGAGCACATGAAGCTTCTCTGTCTGAATTTCACAGAAGTGTATTTTGGATTCAGATGTGTGCTAAGACTGTTTATCTTCTGCAATCTGTAAGACAAGAAACAAAACAAAAAGATAAAATAAAATGTATTCCTGGGGGTGAGCTTAACAATGAAGATTCTTCTTCAACCTTAATTAATCTAAAATGTCCTATTAACTTAAGCATGGATGCTTGACCCAAGATATTTCTTTCTAGTACTTCTCCATATGTCTTTGTTTACCCCCACCCTTCTCTGATAGAAGATAAAGGCACAAAGGTCTAAAGATAAGACCCTTTTCTGCAGATGTAATGCACCATTATTGTTTATTCTTCTAATTCCCATTGTCCATGTTTTCATACCTGGCACCACTTTTGTGGAGATAAATGAAACAATTTAATTCACTTCTACTATACTACTTAATATCTGGTAATCAGTATTTCATTTGAATGTCTAAATTTCTCCCCCTCCTCCTCCTTATTGTCAGGCTACTTGTCCTGCAGAGGCTCCTGAAGCTACTCTTAATACTAGATTCATAATAAATTGCATTCTGAAAGCATCTTTTAAAGACAAAATAACATTTACAATTGGGGAAGGTAGAAATATTTTGCCTAATGAAAGCGTTTTTCCCCTGTACTCTTGATTTACGTGTTCTCTTTCCAGATACTATACTCCAGCACCTTCATAAATCTTTTCCCTGAAACGTAAATCACCCACTCTACCTTAATTTTCCATCATCTGATCCAAGTTATTTCCTGTGGTCATTATCTGTCCAACTTTTCTTCTGCCATTCAACATTAATTTTTAAAAGCTTGTCTTTTACACAGTAGCCCTCACATGTGTTTGTTAGTGTATCACATTTCTGTAAATCAGTTCAATTCATTAATAATTACATTATTGCTCATGAAGTGAAAGCTTTATTGCTATCCTACTGTTTATATATTTGAGGAGGCCACCAAGGATTAAAACATAATCACTCCACATTGCAATGCAATCCTACTATTTAAAATGATAGCTTTCAAAAAAACACAGAACAGTCATAAAAACATCATTTTTAAAAGTGAATGTTTATTTTTGATAAATATTATGATTCTTATTTTACATATGAATGCCAAGTAATATTTTAAAAAAACCAAAACTGTATCATTACTCATTAAGAAAATAAGAAAGGTCAGTTTGCTTGGCTCCTCTCTCATTGTGAGGTATCTAATTTATATCAACTATAGTACCTATAATATTTAAACCAAATGCACTGCACATTCATACAAGAAATATTTTATTTCAATATTTGTATGTATTGAGAGACAGAGAAATCTTAGGGTGCCCCTATAGCATATACAGCACTGTAAAGTGGGCAGTTTAGCTCCTTAAATATGTGTTCTTTTACAAATAGCTTTGCTTTTGACTGATTCATAAATGGTTGGTTGGTTGGTTGGTTGGTTGGTTGGTTGATTGGTTTGTGTTTTTAAATAGGTAAAGCTTTGGATAATTGTTTTGGATAATTTTTGATACTAAGGGAAGGGGAATGTAATAGAAATAATACAGAGCAATGAATTCTTCACAACAGTTGGAACGTAAATGCAATACTTTTGGATTGCATCTATGACCAGTTTATTGGTATATTTTCTGCTTGAAGATATTGTGCATGTGTATGTTAGGAAATTGGTGTACCATGCTGAAGTATACAAAGAAAATTAATTACAAAAAAAAAAATAAAAAGGTTCTATAGTTAAAAATGTATAGAATAAAAACCAGACTGATCACAAGATCCATCTTTATTAAAATTAATTTTGGGGTAAAAATGTCAAAATTAGGATTTTTTCTTCACTCTTTTCAATAAAACCTTTAAAAAAATAGGAATGTTTCCATTAGAAAACATACAACTTTAAAAAAATTTTCCTTGTATTCAGTCACTGTTTTCAACTAAAATTCTGAATTTTTTCTAATCACTTTTTTCCCCAAAATTACACACTCACAAAAAAATGTATTACTCTTGATCAATACCAGAGCCATGACAAAGATTGTTAAATTAATGGACAAATCATTAGAATTTGAATATTTTTGAAGTTTTGTCTAAATGACTTGTAGTACACAAAATAAGAAAACACTGACAAATGAAATGTCTAAGGATTGTTCCAAGGATGGCGTAATAGGCTTTTGCACCCGTTGATGAGGTAACAGCAGAAGTAGTTCATCAAGAATTAAATATAAATATTTAGATTTGTGTAAGGTGAGAGATTGTTTTTTGCCTAAGTTATGAGGGATATATTGATCATTCTGCTTCAGGACATGAAGAAATTGCCATCTAGATTGAAGAGGAATTCTATTTCGCTATTCTGTTCCACTGGTACAGCACTCTAGGAACATGGAAATATCACAGTAACCCATTCATTTCATTCTTTAACATTAATAAAATAATTCTGATTCTCAAAAAGTTTATGGACTGAAAGAAAGGAAATTGAACAATGCAAAAAAACACTTCTAAATGTAAATTTCTCCAATCTTCTGCAGACATATGAGCATTTTTACTTGGAATTTGAATAGTGGTGAAGTCATTGGATTGGCTAAAGAGATAGTACATTATCCACTGCTTTGCATATATTCCCACTGTCCCCTTAAGAGAAGAACTGCCTTTTTTCTGCTGACACACATGTAAGGCAGCTCTACTTCTGATCTATAGCTTCAGAGATAAGAATTTTCTGTCTCTCCCCAAGGAATAGACTTCAATTTTATATCCAAAAATGGTCATACACTGTACCTGCACTGAAATTCCCAGCACCGAGGCAGATTGATTTCTGTCTTCTACTTGAGCTCCACAGTTATTCCTGCTTCTCATAATAATGGCAGAAAGATGAACTAGTACAAATAGTTAATGGTGAAAGGTGATCTAGTACAAATCACAGCAATTATCAATTTCTGAAAATTTTTATTTTGGTTTTGGAAAATTCTATCATTCATTTTGTGAAGACAAATCCTGTAAGAAATTTAATTAGTGGCCTTGATAGCAATTTTTATTTCCTCATGTATTGCCTAGTTTCTACTTACTAAACAACGCTGCTGATATCATTTTGTTTTACCTTTCTTCCTCTGTAGCTAATGCCCAGGGATTCGGGTTCAGAGAGTTACATGAAAATGAAGAGTGGAATTGTGAAGTTGATTAGATTTGATAGGAAGAAAGAAAATCAAGTTGGACTTTTCCTTTATAATTAATATTTGGTATGGTTATAGGCGCTTTGGTACTACATTGGGTTGCTATCGTATCCCTTCAAATTTCACGTGCATATGTATGTATTAATGGCATTAAAGAACATGAATGTAGGAACTAAACTCCTAAAAATCTGGAATACTTACTTACACTACCTTTAAATAATCCATGGTTCCAGAAATTTTTATTACAAGATCATTAATTACCCTTTGAACAGTTATCCAGAGGCTGGTGATTCTGTATTTACTCAAAAACCCTGCAGATTTAGTGACAATGGATCTATTTTAGAATCCAGTACTTACTATGGTCTTGGGGTTTTTTTGAGAAGGAGCTGCTGATTTATAGCCTATACAGAATGATAAATAAAAATCTTCTTGGTTTCCTTTTGGTATTACATATTGTTAGAAAATTTTATCAGTACCACCGCATTATTCTTTCTGCAAACTAATTAGTGGCTGAAACAATTGAAAAGGGCTGTTGTGTTCTGAGGCAAAGAATAGGTTTTCTGTTGCTAAAAGCAGTGTTTGCTTTCTTACTTTGTTTCATTTTATTTTGTTCCTGCTATTTACAATTTTCTGGAGCAATGGTGCATGGTTTCTAACATGCTGTCCTATATTCTCGTACCTGCTGGTATATAGCTTTAACTGCCATCTACTCAAAACAGAACAAGCTTACAGGTTATTATTAATTTGGAGTTTACAGAAAACATTTTCATTTTCTAAATTATTTCCATGTATCATTTTAGATTGTTGGGAAAATACTCAAATATATATGCATTCTTTCAGAAGAATTTATTTGTTTAAACCTTTCATTGTTACTATGGAGCTAATTTTCAGCAGTGTTAGAGTGAGGAATCATACCAGTCTCTAGAAACATCAGTGCCACTATGTGAAAATTTCATACTTTTTTGTAGTCAGTTAGTGGCAGAGATTAGAAGAACTCAAGTGAATGATTTCTTTACATCCCTTCTTAAACTTAGGAAAGAATGGAAAAGCTTACTGTAAGTGTATCAAAAAATAGACATATATTAACCTGTTAGATTCATAGCTTTCTCTAGAAATGTAATATTTTAGATTCATAGCTAGTAGTTGTAGTAGTAGTTGTAGTAGTAGTAGTAGTAGTAGTAGTAAGTAAGAATGGAAGTTATTGTTTTGCTGGATTTTCTCTAGAAGTCTGAAAAGTTACTAGATAAAACTGCTACACCGCAAATCTAGAGTGAGTTTATGCTTTCCAACAGATGCTGAAGCTTTGTCTTGGGCCCTTAAACCCTCATTCCCCTGTAATTAATTAAGTACATTTTAATTTCCTTACCTTTTCCAAATAAGAAATTCCATGGAGCACTTTTAAGAAATTTATTCACTGCATATTCCCTGGTATCAACCCCAATCAGACGGAATAAAAGGCACAGAAAGGAGTTTGGATTTCATTAATTAATATAACCTTGACTGTCATATAATGGAAGCTATTCTTTGGACTATGTCTTCTAAACCACTATTTCAATACTATTTATGAATGACATCTGCTTCATGCATCCATTTTCTTGAATCACTGTTTATTTCAATGATTTCTATGGTCTCTGTCTGTGTGAATGGGACTGTCATGCCTCGTTTTCCCTCTGTGACCAATGATGTTTTAATGGGAGACCTGGACAAGAGGACTTTGAGAGATGCCTTCCAACCACAACCATTCTGTGATCTTGGTATTCAGCATAAGGTAGCAGGGAGAAATTGGCATTTTCTATTGGAGTTGCCACATTTACAGACATTTACGTAATTTATATAAACAAATACTCTTAGTATTGTAGAAGTAGATTTAGGGTACATTCTTTCTTGTGCACATATCACCAACAACTTTATGCTTGTTCAAAGTCCCCTGAAAAACTTGGGATAAATATTTGAGATCTGGGCTGTTGTAAAAGGGTTCCATGACTTTCAGGATTAGGTTTATTATGCCCTTGGATAAGTGCCAGTATCTTCAAATTAATATTCAGTCAAAGTGTGTGATATATTAATTTACAGTGATCCAAATGAGTGTGGCAATTAAAATGTTTGTGGTAATTAGATGGATGGATGGATGGATGGATGGATAGATAGATAGATAGATAGATAGATAGATAGATAGATAGATAGATAGATAGATAGATAGATAGAACTGCAATTGATCTAATTGCCTGAAGAATAAATCTGAGACACCTCTGTTCTCATGCCTGTGGAGAACTTACTGCATATGCTTTCCTGATTCAGTTGCCAGGACTTTAGTCTTAGTGAGCACTTTTATCTAAGGTTACAGACTGAGAGGTGGGGGCTCTCTTACGTGGAATATAGCCACTTAAGGAATCCTTCAGGAATGCAATCAGCTTGAATCCACTTTGCTCATTGCTCTTTTCCCTTCCTAAAGCATGTATTTACTTCTAATTCATTCAGAAAGTAGCCTTCATAGTCTGCCTTTGAAGATACAAAAGTTAGTTTGCCAAACTAGTTTCACCTTTTGTAATTTTTGGAACTATTTGTCTTAACAACAGGTTAAACTTCACACTAAACTGAATGCTTGTAAGCTTTTAAGTGTCTCCATCTTTTCTTGCCTATCTGTACTTCAGCAAATATGCCTGATGAAGTAACTAATTCTGATGAATACCTGTAATTCATTATGATTGAAACTGGATCTCATGGCCTCCAGGGGAAAATGGTTAGTGTATTATGATGTATTGTATTCCAAAAATTCCTCATTTAAAGACATTAGCTTCACCATTTAGCAAGGCAGTGAATTCATATTGTTTAACCAGATGGCCATTTGCAACAGCAGGTATATATTGGTTTTGGGACCTCTGGAAGAAAAACATGATGCAGCCTATAAAAAAAATTTATTCCAAGTAATACAGTCAGAGTTAGAAAAACCATAGACAATTGGATTAGGAATCAAGAAAGGGAATGAAAAAAAAAATACACTTGGATGATTTACAAAAAGTATTTGCTTTGCCGTACTCTAAGGCCAGGTTATTCCAAGGCAGTATGGCGGATGCAATATCTGAGTCATTTGAAATGCAGCATGCTTTATTTGAAGAGGCAAAACCCATCAAGCAAAACAATGGCAAAGCATATGATAGAGTGAGAATTCATTGAAATAGAAATAGCAGTTTATGAACATTAGCAAATTAGCAGTCACGTTCACATTCACACTGAAGAACAAAACTCAATAAGAAATCAGATGGACTGCAGAAGTACACAAACGGTGAGCATTCTTAGTGCTCCTCTGGTTAAGGGATGTTTCAGTGTTATTATACCTAACTTCGTTGTTTTTAATCACAGATTTTCATGTACTAATTTTTGAAATTCACCTAGCAATTTGGTGTCATTAGTCTTCATTTTTATTAACCACTAATTTATTAACCTCTAATTTTGGAGTAATTTTTATGCCTTATCATGCTCATAAAATAATGCGGTATCTGACACACATGGTCATGCAGATGTGCCAACTGCAGTAAGGCACTATTTAAAAACCTTTAACTCACTACATAAAAAAAAATCTTGAAAATCAGCAATAACCCTAGAGCAGGCTTGAATCATGAGGAAATACCAGTGCTTATAGACTGACAGATGCTTCAGATTAGAACAGAACAAATTCTGGATTTTTACTGCCATGTGTGTATGACATGTATTCTTGCTGTAATATTTTTACTTTCAGTAGTCCCCTGTGGTGCAATCTGTGTACCACTAGCTACTCAGGATGTTACATAAGTCTACTTGAACATATTCACACACAAAGGAAAAAAATTATTGGGATGCCTGAAAGTTTTTCTATTTTTAAAGCAGTATTTCTTTCAAGTGCTTTGGAAAAGCAGCAAGAACTGAGAACAATCACCCTTTCCTTTATGCTCATTCAGGTTTTGGACAAAGACAGAATAGTCTTTTCACTGAATCTATCAAGCAAACCTGTTGCTCTAATTGTGCTCAGCCACAGATAGTTAAAGTACAGAACTACTTTCCTCAGCTTCCAGCAATCCACAGTTAGCGAAAATTTTGAACTAGAAGTTATGTATTGGAATTTAGGAGCCCTTCATAAGTTTTTTCTTTTCTTAACTTGCTCATGCAAGATCATTTGTGCTTACTATTTTCTATGCTGTGTCATGCACAGTGTATAGTAGTGGAGGCTACTTTTAATCTCATTGTTTTATTGGCCTACTTTTGTTATTTGTATTTTTTTTGCAGTTTCAGTTCCTGGTTTAATGCACATTTATAAGCTACTGTACTTTTTATTTTGAAGTAAAAGGGAAGCAAGGAAAACTCTTAACATCCAACAACCCCACCTTGATGCATTTGAGCCCCCAGAGTCTTGGTATGGTGCATTAATTTTTCAGTTTGTAATTTACCAGATGCATTTAATGGAACCAATTTTCATTACATCTGTTCTATGGTTCAAAGAGCTTTTTTAGTTGCCAAAGGGACCCAGCTTCACACAGATTCAGAGAGGGTGCTAATGCACTGTATCTTGAAGTATTAGATAACTAGGGATGGTTTTATAGCAAACAGATTATTTTTTACAGAGGCAAATTCTATATTCATGACCTGCCACTATTCAAATTTAAACTGTGTCAGTCTCTTCCTCAGGAACCATATATTGATTTTCATGTAATTTTCTTCATAATACTCTCTGATTACTTATCTTTTTAATCAATGATATATTTCTGTTTCTTGGTAAAAGAAGACATTCACCATGAGTGAATACTGTTTTTAAACTAAGAATAGCTCAGTAAAGCCTTCTAATGAAATATTAAAAGATGTGAGGAATAACTTTTGTAATTTTCATCTCCAAGACAAGACTTTTTCTATGCCGAAACAAACTCACATTACCAAGATAACTGTACACATTGTGCATAATTTTAATCATAAAATGTGTAACAGTTGTATAGTATTAAATTCAAGATTTCAGTTGACAGCAACTTTCAGTGAAAAGGTTTTTCCTCATGGGCTGAAGAAAATTTGAAATGTTCTACTACCCTTTGAAGTTCTAAAGCATCAGACATATGAGAATTATAAAGCATTAATCCTGAAGAGTTTCCACCTGGCAGTCATGAAATAGCATACCTGTGTGAAAAGTGACTCAGTTTTACTTCCTTCAGGCAATACTTTCCTTTTTTTCTGCTGCTTCAGAAATATGCATCATGTCATAGTGAGAGAATAGCCTTGGAGTGACTGGATCTTTTTGAAATCATTGAAGTCTACAGTATCACTGTACTTATCTAAGGCATTTCAATGACATTTACTAAAGTTGTTTATACTAGGGGTTTTCTTCTAGTTTGATAAGCCACATGTGAAAGTTGCTCCAAAAAAGTAACCAGGAACTTATTTTCACTGAATTGTTTTAAACAGTTGTTGTCTGTAAAGCTACAATTGTAACAGAAGGAGCAAATCTATTAGCAAGAGTTCATATGCGATTTAAGTACATTAAACATCTCCCAGCACAAGATCAATTATGAGCTTGCCATGTGGCCTACATTTAGGCTTTTCATTGATTATTTTGCAAGGTCCACTTTTCAGGCTTTGGGTAGCAAACAGGCAATTTCTTTCTCTTCCTAAGAGGGAAAAGATACCCATAATAAACAGCCTTCCAAGAATTCTAACATTTTCTCTTTTCTCATTACACGGAAGCATAAGAAGAGGACTTTCAGCATTATTATGCACTCTGGCAAGCAGCAGGATGTTTCCCCCTTCTGTTCTGTGCCCTGGTTTATGTTATATACTAATCTAATAACCACATTAACATTTTCCAAAAGCAAAATCAAGTCCTTGTAGTGATGGTGTTTTTTGTCACTGAAACCAACAGAAGAGGGGATTGACTATGAAGTGTCTCTTGTGAGGAAATCTAACAAAAATGCATGGAAGAAGGAAGGAGCTGAGGAGGGGGATGAAGAAGGACACTCACTCCAGGTCTACATTTAAACTTCAAGACTGCAGGTTCAGGAAGGAGCGCCCAGTACCTCTCACAGTGCAGGGAGTTCCACAATGGGTGATCTAACTCCATGAGTCATGGGGTGGTTTTGGAATTGTTGCTGGCCCACTAGCAGACACACCCCCTCAGGCTGGGTGTGAAGGTGCTAATGTCTTCCTGGAGGGGAGTTATCACAGCTCTTATCTCACAGGCTTCTTTAACGCCTAGCTTACCCCCTGAGGGGTCGGATGTGCCCTGGGCAGCTGTTGCAAAAGGGCCATTGTTAACAGTTCATAAGATATGTTACAGAGGGTGTAGAATACACAGCTTTGGTCACACCCACACAGTGATAAACTGGTCCTGGCTGCTGAACTAGGACACATTGCTTTTGTTTTACTGTTTTGTCTTTTGTTTTCTACAACTGGGGTTGCCTAGTTTGTCGGTAGAAATGTTCCTTGATAATTCATGAGAGAGAAAAAGTAACATCATCCAGAGAGGACTTTTCTAATCCTGTGGAGAGCACAGCTTGCTCAGTGTGCATTTGTGATGTCATGCCTCCTTAGGTGCTTAGATCTCTTTTCCAAAGCACTAAAAAAGGTCTAAATCTACATATCATTTCAAAACACAATGTTCCTTTCTTTATAATAGAGACTTAGTCTTGTGCTGTGCATGGCTTAGTAGACATACTAAGTTTTCATGGCCTGTCTTCTGATTATAATTGAGCTCTTAAGATTTAAAATGTGGAAGAAGGCTGACAGTGAAAATTGAAATAAATAAATAAAAATAACTTACATTGCTTTCTGATGCTAATAACAAATCAAAAACTTGCAAGTTTATTACCAATGGATGCTGTATATTTAATATTTTGTTTAGTATTAACTAGACTCAGTGACGTAATGAAAGGGTCTAGATACAACCAAGGATTTAGGAACCTACAACTCAGACCCTGAATTTCACATTCTTCTTCCTCCCTTCTGCAGAAGTGAAGGCTTAGCATTCACTCCTAACATACAGCATAATGTTTTTTCTTGTATCTGACTTTACTTTCTGGCCCCATCCATCATTCCATTCCCTAAACTGTAGATAGATTTGATGGCAGGGCAGGACTAGGGAAGAGTAGATTTGAGATTTAACTTTTAGGCTCTAAATGAAACGTTTGGATTATCATATGTTGGTAATTACACTAGGCTGTTTGTAGAGGATGTAAGGAAAGGGTGTGGGGCTGGGCAGATGGAAACACTGTTTGTGACCTTTGTGGCACACTTCAGGATTGCCCATTAGATTTTTTCCACATTTTCTGTTGTGACCCGTTCACTAGTTTCAATTCTTTAAAAGAGTGACCTTACTTCTGCAGTTAGTCAAGATAAGTCTCAAATTAAGTACTGACAATTTCAGGACAGGGTCTGTTCTATGTATGTATAAATAAACGCACACCACAGATTTGCATTCAGCCACATTTTGGCACTTCTGTGTGTTCATGGCATCTCAGCACATTTTAACTACTGTAGCCTTGTACTAAAATGCACACATTTCAACTCTGATCCCATTTGAGGTGCCTAAGCATCTTCACTTTGTTTTCTTCTAAGAAGCACTAATCACTTGAATGATCTTGAAATTATACAGGAATTCAGCTGTTTGTACGTTTGGCTTGGAAAGAACCAGTCTGCTAGCAAAGAGTAATCTCTATAGTAGGCACAGAGCTGTTCATCAGGAACTTCATGAGCTTCTGATTTTTTAGCTGGAAACCAAATGCTTAATTACTAACTTTAATCACTATCTGTGTATTTTAGCCTAATATGTGTTCACATTGTCCTTTCTTGCATTCATTTTTCTGTAACAGGTCTGCAACAGCCATGTGATTCTGATTTTGAACTTAGGTAGTGCCACAGGGAACACTGTCTTAAGTGCACCACCAAGGTCAAATTTCGAGCCTTTCTAAGTTTATTTTTCTAAAAAAGTCATGAAAAAGAAATTAACTTAGCTTTGCATAATCTGTTTTATATAAACAATATCACTTAATATTTTCCCTTTTTTCTGGGTTACTTTTAAATAGTTTTAATCATTCCAGCAATTTCCTAGCCATTGAAAGCAGATGCACTATTCTTAAATTGTTTTTTGCTTTTATTCCCAGCGATACATACCTTCATTTTCCATTTACCCTTCCATTACCTCATGTAACTGCTAAACATTTGGATACTTCTAAAGTGGATCCTTTTTAGCACAATAGGTTGAATTTATTGGATCTGCTATTTTTAATATATTTTAGTTGTCCTAGTAGCCTTGGAAAGAACAGGACATTAAAAACTTTCTCTTTACTCATTTTCTCATTTTCTATCATTACTAGAAGCTGCTTTCCATTATGATTTTCAGTTGAGACTGAAACAAAAGCTCTCTTTCAGAAATCTTTCTTCCGTTTAGTGAGTTACATTCCCTCTTTCATCTTAGCTTTCATTGTGCTCCCCTTACTCTTTGTCTGCCTGAATGCAGCCTCTAACCCTTCCATGTCTTTTGGAATACACCCTTTTGTACCTTATTTGATACAGTAGTTGGCTTTTATTAAAGCATATGGTCTTATGTAAATATTCTTCAGTTATCTGTGTTTCTTTTCTAACTTTAATTTCTTTGCCATTTCAAGTAGGTCTGCCACCACAGACTAAGCTACAGAACTGAGACCACATAATAAAGTCCTTAAGACAAGATTTTGCCTGATCTATGAGTAGGAAGTACACCATCAATGCCACCATAACTACTTGCTGTATGTTTCCTTTGTGCATATGAAATAAAATATATCTTTAAGCAATGTCCAAGAGACCTGACAAAGTTACTGCCATGAATTTCTGTTCTGTTAACTTTTATCATAAAAAATTTAATTTTTGCCTGAGTATATTTAAATGGCAATGAAAACAATCATCTTTCTATATTTTTTATTAGGAGTACATTTGCCTGTGAATAAATATTATAATAATGACCAGATATGCAAAAAATTCACTTCTGCACAGTAATACCCTGAGAAGCTCATTGATTTCAGCCAGTTAAGATTGTAAGACAACCCACACTCTGAACAATTAAAAATTATTTTCATTACTTTTAATATAGTTGAATAATATTGAATGTAAGGAATGCTGAAATTAAAAAGTGTTTTGAATCATTGTATATGTTTAAAAAATTTAAATTCCTTCCTACTTCCGTGGTGCAGTATATAATAGTTTTGCTTTGCAATACTTTAGTTCAGTTAAATGTCTCACTATGAAAAATCAACTGCCTGATTTATTATTGATTTGAAGAAGTAAGTTTTAATGAGTGAAATTTCACTAATGATTAAAATCCATTTTGCATTTTTGTGGAGGCTGAGTGCATTTGTCATAGACATGTTCACATTTAACATTATTATTACTTCTACATCAGTTGCTATTTAGTGTATATTAGAAGAATATTGTAATGAAATTTAAAGAATTATTCTTTATTTAACTATAATAATTATGCTATCTACTTGAAGTATTTTTTAAAACTGTTGGACTGCTTCCCTACAGAAGTAAGTGACTTTCTCGTATAGTATATTTTAGTTCAATAATCCACATTTATTTATATTTATGTCAGCTGAAGATTACCGAGTTATTTGGACTTGAAACAATACTAAAAAACTCACCTTTATCTATACAGACCCAAGGCATTTGCATATGTATTTTGAGATTTACTCTTAACATGAGCTATTCTTTCTCCAACTAACAAAACTATATACATCTCTTTAGTTTAATAGAACTATGTCCCTGTAATTGGAGCAATCTATTCTGAAATGAAGACCAAGGAGGTGTGCAAAGGAAAGTTCTTTACACCCTTTAGGAGAGAGGAATATTCACTTCTGCTCCTAAGTCAGTTAATTTCCTACAGGTCTCTGTTTTCATTGCAAAGAGGACTGTTTTCAAGAGTCATAAGGAATAGAAACAGGGTAAGACTGTGTTGTACAGAATTGCATCCGTATTATTGTTATGACAAGTTTTTAATTATAGGCAGACCAGACAGCATTAAGGTTAATTGTCTCCAATTGCTTTAGCTTCATTTACTTTCTAATGTATAATTTTAGGTTGTCTATTCCAACCTATTTAAATCAGGGGACACATAATAAATACTTGAGAAAGATGAAGTATTTTATTGTATACTCTCTATATAGAATATAGATTGTATATATATAGAATAGATTATTCTATAGTTTCTTCTCTGAATGATGTAGATATCCAAATTTCACATGATCATATAATTTGAAAGGTATTTGGTTTTATCATTAGTTTAAATGCATTAATAAGTATTTATGGATTAGTCTTAATTTTTTGGCATTTGCAGTTGTAAGTGCTTTGAAATGAATGTGTTAGATGAATCTTGCATTTGCTTTCTATTTTTCTGATATAACATTATATTGATATCATATCAATCTAAAATATATAGGAAGACAAAAAGTAGGGTAGCTTTATGAAGAAACACAAAAGCAGGTAATAGAGAATGGAAACTTATCTTGGTAATCTCTAGTCTATTTTTCACTAACATATTTACTTATATATCCAACTACTAATTTTACTCACACTATGAAGATACAGATGGAATAGATATAAGGACTGGGGTACATTTATAGGAACAGGAGGAAAAAAAGAAGCAGGGAAAACAT
This sequence comes from Pithys albifrons albifrons, assembly GCF_047495875.1. Classification (NCBI taxonomy): domain Eukaryota; kingdom Metazoa; phylum Chordata; class Aves; order Passeriformes; family Thamnophilidae; genus Pithys; species Pithys albifrons. The sequence goes on from NC_092462.1 coordinate 40,904,250, forward strand.
CAAGGCAGATGCACAGCTTGTGTTGAGAGCTGTAGGAGGAAGAAGAATACAACATGATATAACAGGGCATCACCTAAAACAAATGGGAGATCAAGTGGCACAGCAAAGAGAAAAAGAGGAAGTCATTGCTGTAAGACCTACCTATTTCTTATCTTTCAACCTCTGTTTTCTGAGATTGATATGGCAGAAAGAGCTACTGCACAAAAACACAAGTTCCTCTTAACAGCAGCATAGTAACAAGATTCAGAGCTAATAGAAGGACTAGTCAGGAAGACGACTAAGTCTTGAAAATGCTGACAAAGAGAGTGTCTCATTTGTAAACTCTCGATCAGTAATATGTATAATTTCCAAAAATATTTTTTACTGGATGTGGTTTTTGCTAGTTGAAAGCTGCCCTTAATTGTTTAATGCTGGTGAAGTCTGTTGCTGTTGAAGGCTCACAGGTTTTCTTGATGCCCTACTTTAAAGCTTACAGTTTATATGCCTGCAAGAGATACTCTGTAAGGAGTCTTTATGTTTTTGGGTAAATCTGCTTCAGTTGCCATGGTAGGTGATAGGTAACTGACTGTCAATGTCAGTGCTAGCATCTTATTGATTGAAATTAATTTTTATATATAGCTCTTTCTGTAATTCAATTTTCATTATTTTCTCAAAAGATGCTATTTTTTTTTTGTTTGAGATTGTATTCAACACTATTTAAAGGACATTGCCATTCTCCAAGATATCTTTCAAATAAAACTTGTAGATAAATGGGAACAAAACTTTTAAAATAGCCCTATTCTAGGCATTTTAAATGAAAACTAACATTTACCTTTTTTTTTGTTTTTGTTTTCTATCTTCAGAAATAGATTTTCCTGTTTCAACAGACTATAGATAGTACTTACTTAAGAAGAACAGTTTTATACTATCTGGTTTGCAAACTCTGGCATAAAACACTGGGATTTTGTAAGAATCATAAGATTCAAAAAGAAGGAGTCTTATTTTGAAGGACATATGATAGGAATACTTGTATGGAATTTCCTAGTCATTAAGAGAATAATGGCTACTCACATTTCCCAAATGCAGTCAGCCAATGTTTAGAGAAATCTTTATTAAGAAAATGACCAGACATAAAAAGTCCTTCTCTTGTAAGTGCAGTCACTTAATTGACTGCTCTGATCATTAAAATAAATTAAGCTACATTCTCCACAACTCCCCATGGAACTTTTATTTCTAGAGAGAATTGTAAAACAATTCACTGTTGCAATGCAAAACAGAAAACCATGTTGTCTATACAGTAGCTTTGCCAAAGTTGCACATTTCTTTTTTCTGTTGTCTTTGGTCTGTCTTCCCTTAAACCAGATTAGTAAAACTGAGTTTACTTCCTTTCTCCCTTGCTTTCTCTCCTTCTCTAAAAGGCAGAGTTCAATGTGTGCTTCAATCCTGCTACTTTACTTTTGAAGTTTCAACAAATTCTATTTTATCAAAGTACTCTAATCTTTTCATGTGGTCTAAGAGTTGTAGCTGGAGGTAGCAATTCTAGTAAGCTTTCCTTCCAAGATACCTAATCTTTTGTGACTGTTTAATTAATTTTGCTTTGCCCATGTTAATGTATTTCTTCTACTCAAAATCTGTTATCGTAATATAGTATAAATCATTTTTTCATCACAGAATGCACAATCAAGTGGGTTGAGGTAACCATTGTATTTCTATTGGATTTTTACCTTTTTATTAATTTATTATCAAAGATTCCATGTCCACTGTTTCTTATTAATTTCTTTGTCTTAGCTGATCTTGAAAACTTTCTATTCACTTTCTACGTGCCCTACAAATCTTAGAAAAGCAGGGCTTGAAGGTATCTCAAGAGTCCATTAAATCTTCTGCCAGAGGCAGAATCTCCTCTCTTTATGTTATTCCTGTCGAACATTTTTCTGACCTGCTCCTAAAGTCCTCTAACCTCTTCAGGCAAATTTATGATTCCTTTATGTAATTATATTATATATATATATATACACACACACACACACACACACACACATACATATATATATATATAATTATAGTTTCTTAATGTATAATTTGTGTCTTTCTTGTTATAGTGTAAATTCAATAAAGCTTATTCTGTCCAAGGAGAACATGAAGAGTATTTCTTTTCCCCTCAGTCAAGTATTCTCTTTCAGTCTTTTTGTTTTCCTAAATCCATGATTTCTATAACTTTTTGTGGTGTATCTTTCTCAAAGCTGTGTTCCTGAAATCGGACCCAATAAGCACCTGGTGTGTTGCCAGTGGCAGAGAGAATGGAAGACTGATTTCATGTGTCTTGCAGGATACTTTTCTATTGTTGGTCCCAATAGGATTTGTTTTTTTCATAGCAGTAAGATATGTATAGACTCATGTGACTGTGTGATCCTCAGTGACCCCATATTACATTCTGTAAAATTATCAGCCAAATAATCCCTGTTATACAGTTGGTCATTCTTGCCTGGGTGCTATATCATCCAACAAAGGATTTGCTCAACTTCTCCATCTCACTACCTCTGCTTTCAGACATATAAAAAAATGTAGTCATGAAAGGACACATGCTCAGCTTAATATTTCATCTTAGGACATCTTTAAAAGTATAATTGTATCATATTTTCAGCTACTGCTATTTTTGTAGTTTTACAGATTGTTCTGGAAACTGTGCTTTGTAACACTTGCAAATAATTTCTACTGATTTTCAGACATTCAAGGCTTCATTAAGAGTTCTATATATCTTTATATATATATACACATACACACTATTATTGTTTGATATCTTACAGAATTCACTTTAAAAAGAGGCAGAAAAAATTATTGTATTGCCATGTTGTTGGATTTCCTGAAAGAGTGATTCTCAAACCTCATCTTAATTCTTTTTTCTTTTCTTTACAGCTCTATTAGGGATTTTTGTTGATTTATTAATTTAGTCTCTGAAATGCAGCTAGTAACCTTTGTAAATGTCATAAAAAGATAGCACTTCATTTTATTGCTACAAATTAAGAGGGATTAAACATCAAATATGCAAAGACAAAAAAGCCAGATCTATATGATTCTGTAGAAATGACAATCACATGAACAGAGAAATGTACCTTTTCAATTGCACAGTTATTTTTTTTAATCAAAGTGTCTTTTAAGACTTGTTATATGCTAGAGAGGTGAATGAGTAGATATCAGATATTCTTCACCTTCCTTCTCTTCATGAATTTTATCCCCTGACAAAATCTCAATTAGAAGGTTTTATAATTTTTATTATGAAAGAGAAAGAATGAAATTTCTTGGATGCTTTGAAGATGCAACATTGCATTTTAATATAATTTGACTTTTCAAATAATCATGTCATAGGTTTGCTTTTGAGTATCTAAAGTTGTGATCTAAGACAATTTGTTACATTCCTGGCTGTGATATGTTCTTAATTTAAAATAATTCCTCTCTTCTCCCAAATGCAAACTCTTCCAGGCTGGCAAAAACCAATGAGGCAAGGAAAGTAAAGTTATTTTTAGAAAAAGAGGTTATGGGGCTTATGTTCAACATGTATACAAACAACTGTTAAAGTTCCTCAGGCTATGTTCAGGCACAGTGAGATGTGTCTGGTTTTGAACTGTTTACTTTGGCCCTACCAACATGAGGTTCCATATTTTGTGGGAGGATTTTGTATGTATCTCTTCCAATTCAACAGATTTTTCCCTGGAGACTTGCTTAGTAGCCTGCAAGTAGTAAAAATGAGGTTATTCTTGATGCCGTAAGTGACTCCTCTCAAAGCAGAACTCCGAGCCACATTACTGTAGGGTAAGAAAAAAAGTAAAGGTCCTTTAATAACACAGGCCTACGGCCCGCAGGAATACATGGTGACATGCATGTGCCCCAGTTCTTGTTCCATGGCTTTTATAATAAGATCCCTCCAATCATTGCTTTACATATTTCTCAGTCCAGCCCCAGTCCCACCCCTGTTCCACCCCCTGGAGTTGGGTCTGGAGTCATCAAGACCCTCTGTCTTCATCAGCTCCTCTTCCTAGGGCACACAAAGGTCCTTTGGAGTTCATCCAGTTCTGACTTCTGGGTCACTCTGACCTGTATTTATGTTTTGTTCTGTAGGCCTTCTGATATCCTTCAGCTCTACCTTGGAAAGGAGTCTAAACAAGATTAATTAACTAAAGGAATTTGAGCTCCCCGTTCTGGGACAGGGGTAGCGATAGAAAGGCATTAAACTGTTAGAAATATTAACCCTCTAAAAATCCACAACTACTGTGTTCCTAAAATCTACAAAATGTGAAAATCAGAACAAAAACCCCTTCGGCATCATTCTAATAGGAGATTTATTTGAAAACCCGATGGTTTTTAAATATAATTTCTTTAATTACAGTGGTTAAATAAGTACATGTTTGCCAGAACTTTGCAATGGTGCATGTGATGTAGGTGCCTGTGTTTTTTCCATCTGCAGGTTCTCTCTCTCAGAAATAAAAAAAAAAGAGGGATCATGCCCCTCTTCTTTTCCTGCTCTCCCTCTCTTATTTTTCCTTTACCATCTTCCATACTGCAATTCTTAACCCTTTCATTAGATTTAATATTTCTAAAATCCTTCTTTGAGCCACTGAACAGTTTAAAAAGGCAGAAAATTACCCAGGTTGGGCTTTACTGCCACACAAGTAGTAAGTGCTGCTTGCCTTCAAAGGGGCACAGTGGTAATGCAGAGGGTGGAATACAGGAACAATTTTTAATGACCGTGAGTTCAATTGATTCAGCAACTTTTTTGTAGCCATGGTCCCACTAAACTGAACACAATTACTACTTGTCCTGCAAGTCTCATTTTCCTTATCTCCATAAATGATCATGTCTTCAAAATGATGATTGGCAAACTGCAATTTTTATCAAAATGTAGATCATTCATCCCAAATACGTACTAATCAAGATGTACTTTGTTGTTGCCACAAACAAGATAATTTAAGAAAATGAAACAGAAGTCATCAGCTACAAATAATGACTTAGCACTAGAAAATTCATGTTACACATCTTTGTACAACACAGTCTGTTTCTGGAAATCAAAGGAGATGCAATCCTTGAATTTATTTGCACAAATATTCAATGTTCAATCCCAAAACACACTCACAGCTCAAATGTACATTTAATTCAAATTTATGACTATAATTAACATTAATTATGACTCTTTTTTAATATATAGTGGATATTGCCAGTTGGGTAATCTTTTACCTTTTGGTGGAGCTTTTTCCTATTTCTTTAGGTTAGTTGTTTGCCTTCATTTTTCCTCTATTTCTTCTGTTCTTCAGGTGTTTAGATTTTTTTGTTTACTTAGGCATTTTTATGTATTTTCTTAGTTCTTTTTAGGGCAACTACTCTTGCTTTGGCTTTATTTGGATTATTTTTTATCACCTTAATCTAAATTTATGGTTGCTTCTGGTGTCTTGTAGGGGTTTCTGCAGCTAAAAGTTTTTCTTACTTTAAACACCATATACATATAAAATTTGACATTCCTTTCCAAAAGAGGCATGTCTTTTTGATTTAATGACAAATGGCTGTTGATTTCTGTTCAGTGATCTCACTCTCAAGGAATTGCTGATAGTAAGCAATTGTCACGTCATACACCTGACACATGCCAAGAATAATGGCAAAGGTTATAATTGGGTATCATTATTATCATTCAGCTTCCAGCAGAAAAAAATATTTTTATTTAAGTGGCATTTCCCATTGTTACTGATATACAGGATATTACCATGGGAATAAAACAGTTATTTTGACTGCCACTAAAAACCATAAACTTTTTTGCTACCAAAAATAACTTCAAATAAAGCACAAAACAGTCAGTTTGCCAGATTTCAATGTAAAATGAGGCATTACAGGCCAGCTACTTAGCTGATTTATTAAATTCTAGCAATCATTTCTAAAGATGAAAACTTTTTTTATGAAGCAATGTCAATATTTACTGTAAATCTGCAGGTAGTAATATATAGGACTAATTCAAGAGGTTATTCATCAAAATGTGTTTCTTTCAAATGGCCATCCTCCATACTGAAATAGCAATTATCATTCCTCACCAAACATCAAAGAAATAAAGCACAGTTACAAAGAGGGAGCTTTTGAAATAAACACTAAACAGAAATAATGAATATTTGAACTTAAATTCTGAATTATATTGAGCTGACCGAATGGCTACTGTCTTGCATTGTTATATAAGATTGAGATTTTGTAGGGTTTTTTTGGATTTCTACACTCTTGGCAGTCTCTGTGAGAAGTTAACATAAAAATGTTATTATCTATCTCTAAAAATTAGCTGATATTACTCACAGATTTTCTTCTCTCATAGAAAGCAACAGGAATTCATGAAGATAGAGCTGAAAAATGACTCTTGCTTTGGGAAAAATTGCAGTTTAAGAGGTAGTGGAAAAGCTCAAGACTTCACTTAAAATAAATCAGCATTCTGAGTTTATGGCTCAGAGCAGTGAAAACTTCCCATGATACATTTCATACCTTAGCAATAGATTTATTTTGCTTTTTGAACAGATTTTTCAGATCTGGCTAAAAAGTGCACACAAGGGAACTTGTGTATGATCATCTGTGTAAGCTGCATGAATCAGAACAGTCCACAATTCTACAGAATTTACCTTGTTTGATGTTCCCATAAGGAAAAAGAAATCTCTAATTCTGGACTAGATAGATACACCTATGATATTTAGATTTATGAAACCTGAAACATCATGGCTATTGTTCATGCTGGAGTTGAATGTGATGGTGGATGTTAAATGCCGTGAGCAGGGCTTCTATAGTTGCATAAGCAGCAAAAGGAAGCCGAGAGAAATCACAAGTCTGATGATGATTGGGGCAGGGACGCTGGTGACAGAGAGCATGGAGAAGGCTAAAGTATGCTTTGCCCCAGTCTTTACTAGTGAAAACAGCCTTTCAAAATCCCAGTTGGAAACCATGGGGTAAATCTAGAGTGCGAAAGGCATACCCATAGTGGAAGAATATCAGCTCAGGGAAACTTAAATAATTTGGACATACATAAGTCCATGGACTGTGATGGGATGCATCCATTAAAGCTGATAGAGGTGGTTGATGTCATTGCAAGTAAGCATTACTTCACAAGGGGAAGTCGGACATTACCAGCCTGATAACCTGTGATGGAGTGTTTGGTCTTTTGGATAAGGGGAGAGGAGTGGATATTGTCTATTTTGACTTCACTAAGTCTTTCAACATTGTATCCCATAACATTTCCATAATTAAAAGTGTGGCCTGGCTAAGCAGACAGTGAGGTGGGCTTAAAAATGTCTGACTGGCCAAGCCTAGAGGGTTGTGATCAGTGGCATGAAGTCTACTTGGAGACCCATTAACCCATGGGTCCCCCAGAGCCAATATTAAATCAAATCCAGTTCAACATCTTCATGAATGGTCTAGATAATTTGTTAACTGCAAATGTACAGTAAAATCTTTTCATTGAATCATTGTATTGTTCATCTTTATTTTGTTTGGGCAAATATTGTTTTGTGCTTTTTTAGCTTTCTGATTCAATGGATGTCTTAAAGTTAAGAAAACTATGGTTTATTATGTTTTCATTCAGATGTCTCCTGTCGTTTATAGAGGCTGAGACTGTAAAATAAATATTCTCAAACTATTTCCAGATAAGCAAAACCAGAAACAGCAAAATCTTAACTGCAACCTAAAACATTAGAGATTATTTTTAGATTTTCAAGATTCACTTTTACTTTTAGAAGTATAAGGTTTACCTCTTTCTTTTTCTCTTTCCTTTTTTTTCTTTATTGTGAGGTTGTACAGTGATTTTGCTTGAGCTCATAATGAAGTGCTTTTGATCAGCACTAAAAAGGTCTACTGGTTGAGACCTTAAATGCAAAACTTCTGATGAGAATAAACTTCAAGGTCTCAGAATGCACTTATCAGATCTACTATATGAATAAGTGTCAGGTCCCAGAGCAGATTGCATAAATCTTTCTGGTTGAGCTTGGTGAGTGCAAAGCTTAATACCCACAGGCTTGCAATCTTTTTGAAGGTGATTATAATTCAGCACCAGCTTTGCATCCTGGATGAAGGTTCTCCTTGAACACAAAGTATGTTACATGCTTGTGTTCTAGTGATCAAAATACCCAAAAGGTTTCCACTCTTGCAAATCTTAAACTTGCTAAATGATGTTAAAGTGCTACACATTCAATCAACTAAGCTGTAAATTTATTTATTGTAGTTTGAAAGTGTAGTTCTACCTCATATGCCAAAAGCTAATTTCAGTCATAGGATTATTTTAATCATACTTGATGGTGCACCATAACTCAGAGATTTAGTGAAAGTTTATAAGTTTAAAAATAAATAAATAAATAAAGCTTTATAAATAAAGATTTCATGACATTTTTTCTTATTCACACATTCAGGTAAGGATTACTGCCTGAGGAAGCAAATATGCACTTTGATTTTTCAAGTAAACATAGGGGATGGATGTTCATCCGTGCTTGTTTACAATAAATTTGCAGTCATACTATACAGAGTTGTTGAGAAGTAACACCATATTGCTTTATGTTCGTTTTTTTTTTACTCTTCATTTAGATAAGGGCCCCAAGTTTTTCAATTTGACAATTTGACTAAAAAAATTTCTATTGTGATTTTTTAAATTTACTGTGAACTATATGTTTTGTAATATCATCTCCTACCTCTTACTAGCAAAACTCTGAAAGTAATAGATAACAGAGCTTATTATTGTAACAGCCTATTAAAAATGTTCTTTTTGAAACTGTATATTATTAACCTCATACAAAATTCTTTGTTAAACTGGAATTCAATGTGATCTCAAATTTTATAGAATATACAACTGAAAATTTCCTCCTACTTTTAAGACTGTATCATAAATCAAATTATAGCTCAAAATAAATTCCTAACATTCTTTTAGTAATTCTTTGGTTTTGAATGATTACAAAATAGCAAAATCACTTGCAAAATTCAGTGATCGCATGGAGTTTCATGGTGATGATTTTGTGAGATTTAGCTGACCTTTAAACTTTATTTTTCTGCTTTTAGAGTCAAAGGCTTCTGAAATCAAGAGGCTAATAAAATACTGTTTAAGATTCCTCTCTCATTAGTCATAAGGAAATTTGTATTTTAATGAGATTCAGTATTTTGTCTCATATCTTGCAATCAGCTTCCAAACCTAGATCAAAGCAAATATAAATCTAGTTTGGCTGCACAATTTTGTCTCCCTTTGGCAGTAAAGTTTTAAAATCATTTTGTTTCAACCTCAGTACTTTCCTAGAAAAGGAATATAAGCCTTTTTTGCTTGGGAAACAAGTTCATTTGACATTCCTATACACTGTTCAGAGGTATTACAGAAAGCTTCTTCACTGAGTTTTTGGTGACATCCAAAATATTGACTGTAAGATGAAATGAAGAGCAAAATTTGTTATAAATATGTAGACTTAAACTGGTTTATCAGATTAGTAACTGGATTCCCTCTTCCACTGAAAACAAAAAAATATATACTTAATAATAAGCTAGAGAGATACCTTTGGAGAAGTATACTGATATGATTTTCAATGATTCAATGTTTAGTTAGATCATACTGCTATGTCCTGTTTTAATTTTGTGTTGACTTCAGTAAAGCTATACATTTGCTGTATATAATGCTATAGTGTGCCTGTATCTAATACAGAGGTTACATGGATATTAAGTGCTGTAATTAGATAAATAGCTGCAAAATGGACACAAACTGGCCACCCATCACAGTGGTACCATTATAAGCACTTAAGTTACACTTAAAAGCTATAAGGTGGTGAATTAAGTCATTTTTCTGGTAAACATCCTAATACCAACTGATGTTTACATTCTTTGTATTTCCTGTTTATCTCTCTTTTTCTTGGCATACAGATAAGCATTCATATACACACAAATAAGTACAATTATACATACAGTGTGTGTATGTGACGCTATGTGCACAAACATGCTCATGTCTTACTAAATCTTTCTAGGCAACTGTACCTTTTCTGTTGATGTGTAGAGTTTGACCAGAGGTGAGGGAAAGAGTCATCAGTGAAGATGAATCAAGTCGTCTGTTCTTCAACCTATCCATCAAGCTTAGGCACAGTGGAAAGTTGTAGCACTTAGCCATCACAGTATTTATATTTGAATTCCATTTGGGATGTTGTACGTAAGTTCCAGCAGTTTATCATAAGGCTAAACTGTTGTGATTGTACTTAAAGCAGTATAAATAATAGGTATGCTGATATAACACCAGTCTGTAGTAAGATCCTTGTTTTCATAAAAATGAACACCTGTTCCTGAGTCCACTAGAACAGTAAAACTGCTGAAGTCCTGATACCACTATGAAGGTTCTCTTGTTCTTACACTGATGAGAAGATTTCATTTCAGACTGACCATCAATATTGAATGAATAAGTAATAATCAAAATCTTCCACTACCTCTGTTCCCCTAAATTTCTAAAGTTATCTGAGGTGATGTTGAAAGCCAAAAGTCCTTTTTTTTTTTTTTTTTTGCTAGACAGGGTTTATTCAACAATAACAACAAACTATGATCTGTACAAAACAAGTAAGATGTTTCAGGTGGCTTTTTTTTTTCTTTTGGATGGGGAGATTTTTTTTCCCTTCAAATTAATTTATACTCTCAAACTTCTGTAATAAATGATTTAAAGGTTTTCTGTTTGCTAAAAGTGAAACTCTGCTTCTCCTGAATGTGAGGAAACAGTTTTGCAGAGTTACCAGGACTACCAAGCATGTGAAATTATGATATTAGAAACAAGTGAATGCCATTCTTATCCATAAATCTTTACTGCTTTTTTGAATGTACTTTTATTATATATGCTAGCTTATCTCAAGGAGAAGCATAAAAATATGAAACAGATTAAAAAAAAATAAAAATTCCTATGACAAGGAAAAGAAAAAAGAAAAAAAAAAGCTGAACCAGAATAGTACATGGATGTAACAGACAGTTATATAAAAAATCAGTATGACACCCTAGTCTCTTGAGTCCACTGCATTTCTGACTTTACCGCAATGTTCAGGAATTATTACAGAGAAAACACTGAAATCCTTTTTAAGTACTTCTCTTTCCCCTTTATTTTATATAAAAGCATAACCCTTTTGTGACACAAGCTCAGGCAACCAGGGCTCCTTTCCATGGAAATAAGATCCTCCCTTGCCAATAGTGTCCTTAGAAATGTGAACTGAGATGCCCCACTCTGGTAAGCTAGTAGGTCCTAAGGTCACACAGAGATTAGAATGAGATCAGAATGTCACTTATTTTGTTAAGATCTGTGTTATATTACTAGGTCCTCTGTTGTGAGTTCGGATGCTGTTCTTTGTGATGAAACTTATTATCGGTTTTAGCATCAAGTTTCGAGGAATCTGTCCAAATGTTAGGAAAAGAAACTAGCAATGTGATCTGAAACTACATTCCCTTTTGAAACATATGGCACTTTAGCTAGTAGTATTCTCTGTTTATTTTATAAATATTTTTAAAACATCTCATCCTTTGAGAACAGCCATCAGTATATTTTTTCCCCAGCTGGAGATGGTGTCAGTAAAAGCATAGCACATTTACAGCTAGTGACAAGTTCTTGACTGATTGTAGCCAGCAAGGGGTGCTTATGAATGCAACAGTCAAACTCTTTTCCTGAGAGACTGTGCTTTTGCTTTACAAGGTCCAGCTTCTACTGACTTAGTGATCAATTTGATATCTTGTTTCAGAATCTCTGTTTTGAGCAGGTACATTAGACAACATCAAACTATCCCCCTCCAAGAAAGCTTGTTATGTATGAATATCCTTGACCTTATGTGAGATGTTATGGATCTGGTTCAGGTAGCATTTTTGTCATGTTGTGAGGGCAAAATTGTAGTTGAACTTAAAACTCCTGCCTGTTTTTGGAGCATAGGTAATGTACTGCTACTGAGAAAAACACAGAGGGGAAGGCAAAAGGGAGTAAATCCCACTGCTTGTATCTCTGAGATCCTTAAACGCAGATTGTTTTTGTTTGGTGTTTTGTGTTGTTTTGTTTTTCTTTTCAATTTGGTTTTCTGTGCTTTGTTTGAAGTTTGTTTTGTGTTGTTTTGTGTGGGGTTTTTTAATAAATGTAATATTTCTCATGTTTTCCAAGAATATATTCTTCTATCAAAATTTGGTTTTATCCACCATTTCTGATACCATTTTTCACTAGTGTTTGCCTTTACAATTGTTGAATCTAAGCTAACAAGTGGAAGAATAAAATCCACAGAGTATACAGATTAAAATCCATGCAGATTTACCTGTATGTTACCAAATTAAAACTTGTTCACCAAAATCCTTCCCCACAATTGCCTCATACCTAACCTCATATGTCCTTTGGTTTCTGTCTCTGAGAATAGAATCTTTTTGAGCTTTTTTTGAGGTACTCAACGGCATACTTCTAATGATAACAGCAATTTCATCTGGAGTGTTTATCTCAAAAGAAACTTGGCCGTTTATTTTAAGCATTTTTAAAAAAATCTATTTAGTGATCCTGTTTCTTAAACTGCAATTGTTAAGTAGGAACCAGATTTATTGTCTGGTTTAATACAAAAATCCCAAGAACAGCATTTCATTACAATATTAACAATCATAGATATTTTTCAAAATTTATAAATAAATTTGTTCACCTGTATTCTTATGTCTGGTCTATCTGGTATGCACAGATGTATATATTATTGTGGCAGTCCTTCTATGCTGATTTTGGTAGGCTGAAGATAGCAGTTTAGGTAAATGTAATCAGGATGAAACAATCAAGACAGGGTTTTCAAAATCTAAGTTATAGAGAATCTTCAGGGAATATAGCATATTTTTTTCAGTCTGTTATAGCAAAGTATTGTTATGTAGCTGTTGGTTAAATTCAAATATGGATGATATTGTAAATTTCATAACACTTTGTTATCACAATATACGGTGATACTGGTATAAAATTCCTTCCATGACTTCTGTATGCTTGGTCCACATCAAAACAAAGCAGCTTGTAAAAATAATCACTGTTACTGCAAATACTGTTTAATATCTATATTAATTCTTACCATGTTTCACTAAAATTGCATTGGTTTAAATTAAAACCAACACATTATATTTCCCAAGGTTTGATTTTTAAAAATAAAATTATAAAACTTTTGATTTGTGGGACACAGAGATGAACACTGCCAATATGCCTAAGACTTGGAATTTAAAATACTTTGAAAGATATACAGATGAAGGGAGTAACACTGTTAAACATTATTTGTTTTTTTTGGAAGATTAAGGTAGAATGAATTTCTGAGTAAGAGAGAAGTACATCCTTCCCCTTCTACTTGAAAATGATGAGTACTAGTAAACATGTAGGAAAACATGGATTGGAACCAGTCAGGCAGCAATTCTAATAGGCACGTGGGTCTGAGATTTCCTCCAAGTAAGTAGATTTCTTTTGAAAAGTTAAAAACATGACTTAACATGGCAGACCTTGATGATATCAAGAACAAAGACTGTGAAGTGTGATTGTTATGAACAGTTTCACATGCTTCTGTAGCAATACTGAAACAGCAGGCATCAAGGAATGTTCAGTATAATTAACATATCAACCTGAAGGATCCTTCATATGTATCTGTGCTTCTTATTATCCAAAATAGAGCATTCTCACCATATTCTCTGTGATTACTCTGATTCATTTCCTACAGATTCACAGTGAGCTCCACTTGTGAATTAATTAGGGTATCTATATGTGTGTTTTCTCTACAAAAATAATTATTTTGGTCAAAAATTATGGGAATTCTGAAGTCTTTCCCTCATCTGAAATTAATAACTAGTGTTGTTATATTCACCCCAAATAACAGGTGGGACAAGGCAATGCCTAATACAATTTGGAAGTTCCCATTTAGGCTTTGGTAAAAGTTCAGGCAGCATAAAGTCTAGGGATAAGAATCTACAGCTGAGAATATTTTATCAATAACCCCTGAATTCAAGTTATCATCACTAACCTTGACACAGCAAACATGATCTCACCACTGTCCATTCTGTCCTAGCCTGTCTTAATATATACATTTTGGAGGTATGTAGACTTTAATGGCAGTATGCAACATTTTCCTTGATTACAGAAGTGGGTATGTTTTTCTTTCCAGCTCATAATAAGCATAGGCATTGTCATGGTTTAGAAATGGTGCTCCTCAGTTCAGTGCCCCTGCTGGCACTCTCCAAACCATGCGCTGCTCTCCTGCTCCGCCACTTTCCCCCAGCGGTGGAATGAAGAGAATTGGAAGCACAAAGACAAAGTTGATATGTGGTGGGATAAGAAAACAAACAGTAACAGCAACAATATTAATGAGGGTACAATAAAAAAACGATTTACATGGAAAACCCCCAACAACAGACAGTACCCAACCACTCCCTCCACCACTTTACCTGGCAATACTAGAGCCCTCTCTTCCCAGCAGAGTCCTTTGCCCCTGCCCCCAGCAATGACATGAGTGGTATAGAACAACCTCCAGGTTCTAGCCTAAGCCCCCTCACGGCTACTGCAAAAGTTAACCCTGTCCTGTCCAGAACCAGGACAGGCATGTAAATGGGAAATATGGGGAAAAGGCAGAGGAAAGCATTGTGTATACTGTTGGAGCAACAGCTACCCCTTGCCATGCAGTTAAGGTTTAGCAGACTAACACCTGTCTCTTTCAGATTGTCACATCTTTATCTGGGCAGCCTCTAGACTTCTGTCTATACATTGTAGTCCCAAAGCATATTGTGGTGTTTGACTTTGGGAGAATAGACCTTAACTCTCTGTCCCTTTTGTGAAAGATATAAGTATTCTGGAAAAATATGGATGTATCAATAGAAGTCTAATTGGCAAAATGGAATACTGCTCCTAATTATTGCCTGATTTCCATCTTTTTCATGTATCAAGCTGAAATATTGAAATAGTTATCAAGATGTTTTGAAAAGCATAATGAAAGCTTCATATTATTATTTCAATTTTAAAAAATATAATAATAACAGAACATAATTATCATATTCAATACCCCCTTCTGTTAATGAATGTTCATTGCTTTTTCAGATCCCAGAATAGTGTACTAGGCTTCTAACCTCTAGTTAGAAGCATAAAATATATCTCAGTTTTAATTTATAAAAGGAGGCACTGGAGGCGAGCATAGAAAGCATGTGCACTGCAAAGCATATTGTTTTTAAACCTTTATTTTGAAATATGCTTAGTCAGGCATACTGCAAAAAGTCAACTTCCGTTTTAACCGGTGATATTTCAACATGCTGAACATAGTAGTAGGACCCCACAAGATCAGTGTCATAAAGAGAAAAAAAAATCTGAAAATAAGTTTGATCAGTACCTAACAAAAGGCTCCTATAACATTCTTTGTAAGATAACTTGGAATATCCAGTGATGGGCTGTGGCAAAAATTAATATGTTCATCAATTTTTAAATAACAGCAATTCATTTTGCAAAGGAAAGAGAAAGAAGGCTTCCACCTGTGGAAGACACTGTCTGTACTGAATGCTTCAAAAGAATCATTATACATTCATATTAAGAAAAATATTTTTTTGCGGTTAAGTCACGTACTAATTACATATATATATATATATATATATATTTCAGTGTTGTGGTTTAACCCTGGTAGCAACTAAGTACCACTCAGCCACTTGCTCACTCCCCACAGCAGCAGGATCAGGAAGAGAACTGGAAGATTGAAAGTATGAATATAAACAAATTTCTTTTAAATATTTTTATTAATTTTTCAGAAGACCACTTTTAAATGTACCTGACAAGATTTCCCATGTTCCTTTCATGTCTCTGCACTACAATATGATTATGAACAGAGGTAAATGTTAGAGAGCGTGGGGCCATAATTTTGTTACTTCTGTCCTAGCTCAAAGAGTATGTATTGATTGTTTTCATATAAGCAACTCCAACACCATTAAAGGATTAATATATATATATATTACTTAAAATGTGTATATTTATATATGTGTATTTATATATTAATATATAATATTTCATTATATCCAAGCAACAAGCACATGCCCTCTAGATGTAGTAGCTGAGTGTTACAGCATATTCCAAGCAATAAATGGCAAAATTTTACACCAACATATGATGTTACTCTTCAAAAATAAATCAGACATTCTCAATATAGTCGACTAAGAAGTATGTGTCTTTCTTAGATTTCTACAATACCTGTTCCCCAGGCAAAGATTTCATGAGAGACAGAATTTTCCTTGAAAGTGGGCAATTAACTAAAGAAAAAAATATCAATTTCTCATCACTTAACCAGAGTCATAGAAGTTACTGTAAGCTCTTATGTCTATTTTTCCTTTAAGTCTCCAAGTTACTTGCTAAGCATGGAAAGAAAAAAAAGACAAGAAACTTAAATCCACTGAGTATAGAATGTCAACGAGAAAGCCCCTACTTGCTGAAAAAAAAAAAGGATTAGCACCTCTAAAGAAAAAAAATTGCACCAAAATTCAACTTGTCCACTAAATAGAGGACAACTGCAATCTAAATAAAGAATACTATTTACATTAACATCTGAAATGCTCACACAATAGACTGATTTCATTTAAGGAGATGATGGATGTAGGTTAAATATTTGGGAAACATAAATTTACTGTTGTCTTATATATGTGTGTGTGTATGTGAGCACAAATGCACATATGTATATACATAACATTAAAATACAAAGCTGCAAGTGATTAAAAACAATGGAAGTGTTCAGTAATGGAGCTTTGGTACAGTTTGCTTTTGAAGCTCTTATTTTAAGGAGTACTCAGTTTAGCTGAGTAGGCTCTGATTCTGCAAGCTGCAACAATGCAGGCAATCTCTTATCCCTGCAAAGAAATGCATCAAGTAATTTCTGATATTGCAGTCATGTAATCTAAACTATCTGAAGCTATTCTGTAAACTCTATTCCATAGAACCCTGAAACACAAAATATAAGAAATATAATAAGCCCTTCTCCATTGGGATATCAGTCTGCATCTAGTTCAAAGTGGTTCAATTTGTGTAGCAGAGTATTAATTGTTGAAAAAAGTACATATGCCATAATCTGTTTATAAACTGTCCTCAGAATAGTTATTTTGAGTAATAAGTGTAAGTAATAAATACGTCAGAATATCATTTCAATAATGCAGCCTATTCAAAATTATAAATTATTAAAGTAGAATTTAACATAATAACAATTCACAGTACACCAAAGTACGCTCCTACCAACATTAGGACATAGCACTGAATTATTTTGGGGAAAAGTTAACAGAGTAAAGGATTATGTATGTCACATTATGAGTGAACTGCAACAAATGTACTGAGCCAGCTTTTTAAGGTTTTCTCCTTAAAATAGTAGCCTAAATGGTTGGCTTACTAAACAATCATTTTATATTAAAGAAGTCTCACATTATAGATTTTCAAATGTCTCCTTCTCAATAGAAATAAAGTATACGTATTTTCTGTTGTATTAAGTTTCAGGTATTGGGACTCAAGCAGAAATTATTAATCATACCAAATGTATTACAGAAATTGTTGAAGTCGCTTGAAATATAATCCAAAATGTTAGGGGACAAAAGCAAGAAATACTCAGTAGATAAAGCTATAGAGTTCTACTCACTACATATTTCATGCAGAATTGAGTTTGGAGAAGGATTTGATAATATATTGTTGGAAAAACTTCCTGGTTTAGTCAAGCAAGAAAATTACCCCCAAAGCCCACAAGATTTATAGTGCTTAGAAAACAAAAAGAAAAAATGGCAACAAAAAGATAAGGGCAATTCAAAACCTAATGAGACATTTTAGGCCTCATTTACATCTCTAACCTGATGCATTTCTTCAAAACGTTTTTCTTCCAAATTTGCATACTAAAAGCTTATTCTTCCCTAACCAAAATGATGATGAGATTTCCCACACTATACTAAAGTTAGCATTAGTTTAAAAACTACTTATAGTCCCTTCTAGAAGATAACTAGTGTATCATTCTTAAATTCACACCTCTATTAGAGCTGATAGTGCAACAAAATATGTTTTTCTTCATCATACAATTCCTGTAAATTTAAAACAGAGGTTTTACGGATCATTACTACAATGCATGGTAATTGTATCACTGAATGGCCTTTTTTCACTAGACAAGTCTACTTTTTTAATTAAATGCGAATTAAAAAAATCCAAGTATGTGGATAAATGTCTTTTGACTGGGTAAATGTCATCTGGTGAATAGTGTATATATGGATTTTCAGAAGGCTTTCAATGAAAATCCCTTGTCAAAAGCTTTTAGGTAAATCAAGCAGCCATAACATAAGGAAGTTCCCCATATGGATAACTAATTGGTAGAAAGAAACATGCCAGGCATATGCTCACTTTAATCAGTAAAGCAAAGTGAAAAACTAAGGCTGTCTTCAACAGAGGATACCTGTCCTATGGGCTATGATTGTCCTTGCAAAGAAAGGTATGGTTAAAGGATCAGTCTTCTAGTTCTGTTTATATTTTGGTTTTCAATTGCAGTTTGAATTTGAATTGAAATGTGGTATTTGCAGAAGTGAAATAAATACTTTTGTTAAAATAAGAGGTAATAGAATATCAGTTCATTCTTCTTAGTTGCATATGAATTTTTAAATCCAGTCCAAATGTCAGAATATGTCATTTTAGGTATTTGGGGCTGAGGTGAGTAATGGAAATATTTAATGCCCAAGAGAAATAATTTAAAACATTAATATTTTATAATGTGTTTAAGAAGACACAAGATAAGTAGTAGTACCATGAAAGGGAGGGGGTTATGCAATTTACATGATCTCTAAATTTACCTTAATTGGTAAAAAATTACACTAAGAAAAATCTCACATTAAACATAAAATTTATGCTATCTCTGAAACAACAGCATGTCCATAATAGAGTCCTTACCTCTTTGCACTAAATAATTCACAAGTTATTTAATGACCTAAATACCAAAAAGGTTGTCCTTTCACCAAAGTTTGAGTGCAAATAAGAATAGTGTGTGTTATCAAATATAATAAAATAATGAAAGTTAAAAAATGCAACAATGGTATGGACCTAAAATTCCTTTACAGAAGCAAGCCCTTTTTAGGATAAATGCTTACCTAAGAATTGTTAAATTTTTCATGCACAGCCCTGAAGCGAGAAATCTGTCACCTGAAATTATCTTATGCTTTGTGTGTTTTCACACTTCTGTTAACAGTGAACTGTTAATTGATATGAATGGGAGATACCAAATAAAGCAAGATTTTGGACAACAGGCTCCCAATTTATGGACTAAAAACTCACAGACCTTCCTCTAATAACAGATTATAAGTAACTTTTGCTTTTATGTTAATTTTTTATGTCATACTTTTAATACATCAAAGCTGCTGGTCAATTTTAGACAAATAAAGCAGAGGAATGGAAATCTGAAAGAATTTTTCTTGAAGTCCTCTGAAAATAGATGTTTGAGCATAGGAGAGAGATCCAAATTGGAATTCCAGTTTTATAGATAGAGGAAAATAAGCTTAAGTATATTATTGTAATTCCTTAAATATTAGACAGTTACAATGAAACTGTATAAATTTTTACTTTTTATAAATGTGCTGTTTATGGGAATATCTGTTTCCTAAACAAATAAGGTGTATTGTAGTATAAATAGGTGAATAGATCATTTTGTCTAACACTTTTCTGAGGAATATTTCTTAAACTGCATGTTAAAGTATTAGCCTCAGGTCTAGAAAAATGGTTCCAAAGTATTCCTTAGAGAAAAATAGGCCTCTGTGTCCAATACCTATTTCGCAAACATCTCTCTTAGTTGCTGCCTGACTCTAGAGGCACCTTAACTCCAGATACACTGTATTTTGACATAAGGTGATGACAGTTCATACTTCTTTGCATGAAAAAATGCCTTGATCTGTGAAAGTTAATAATGTTGTGTCTAGCTCATTCCTAAACATTTCTTGGTTTTGTCCAAGGCCAAGAAGGCACTTAGTCCAGCAAAGCTTTTAGGGTTACATCTGCCTTCTTAAAGAATACTATCAATACTGGATTTTACATGCTATTTCTGGATTGAGACATGCAATTAGAAACTCTTTATCTCCTCCTAAAATTATGTACTGTGCAGAATAGAATTCAAGGTTCCTTAGGCCAGCAAAATGGAAAAAAAAAAAACATTTTAAATTTGTAGGCTCAAAACAAAAAAAATTGGGCTGGAAAAATAAAATAGGTTTAGTATTTGCCACTCCTTTTCTATTATGCAATAATGAAATAAAAATACTACACGTCAGCATCTTTAAGTTCCCTGTTTCTTCCCTCTCCCCAGGGCAATTCCCCTAAATAAACAGACAAACCACTTTTTTCCTAGAACTTGCATTAAGGAAAAGAGAAGTGTATCCTCCTGAAATAGTACTGCATAGCACTGCAAGGAACAAAAAAAAATAGACTATTCTCTTCCTCAGTTTTACAAAAAAATGGCTTACAGCCTGAAATTTTTAAGACGTTCTCAGAGACAAGATGCCAAGTTGAAGAAGAAACCTCATTATATTCCTGTCCTTCAAGATTTTTGGCCTCTGAGAGATGTTTCAAACAGCTTGTCTTAGCAATTCCTCATTATCTACCTGTAGGTACTGATGCCTTCAAATCTCGTACCTCTGTGAACAGAGACACTCTGGAGACAAGTTAATGGAGAAAGATATACAGGTTAATTTTATTAGAAGCTTCCAAGGTTCAAACCCAAGAGGTCTGACCCCTAGATCAGGAAGTTCACAACTTTTATACCCAAAATTAACATCCAATCACTATCCTTATTTCTCCTGAGAGCCCACCCAAAAGGGGCCTGTCGAACTGCCCCCTAGGCCTTCTTCTGTTGTTTGTCTCCTGTTATCTTGCAGGTGGCTTCTCAAAAACATCATGGCCTTGGCTGAGCCTGAGAATAACACCCAAATCGTGTGAGAAAGACAGTTAATATGTGCACTTAGAATTTGAGCAGTTCAGAAGTACTTATGTGACTTCAAATCCACCAAAATACATTAAATTCTTAGGCATCATTACCTACATATAGACCCCTAAGTCTCAGTCTTTTATTTGTCTTGTGCTTCACTTTGAAGAACCAAACTCCCACATCCTGCATCAGAAGCCTGGTCATTAGGAGGGGTTGAATTTTATACTGCAGACCAGTTGTCTAAACACTAACTACTACACTATTTAATTTTTGGCTTTGTTAGTCTCCTCTAGCTATTTTGTTGATCAATGATCATTGTGAAAATATAAGATTTTTCATCACTACTACTACAGCACTGTCCACTAGAGGAAATTTTCTAAGGTTTTGTTGCATGCAAACAAACCCTCCATAGGGATTTCAGAATCTTACTGGCTTCACTTACATGACAATGGCCTTTTGTTATTCTCATGCTTTATAAACCTCTCTGTCATAGCTATTTTCAGTAGTTCTTAGTCCTTCTGTTTCTTTCGTCACTCAGCTACATTCATGTTGGCGTACAGAACTCAAGTTGTTTTCTGCCCATATGGTCTCAGTGAGTTAATCCATTTCTAGATTGTTGTACGTCAGTGCTGAGCACTTTTAAATATTTTCTTGTGCACTTCCATCTGGAAGTCAACATCTCACCTCCTGTCTTTCTAATATCTTTTTGTAGCAATTGCACAGATTCCTCAGAGCACAGTGAAAATCAGAATTGCCCCTTTTTAAATTCTGTTTCTTTGGTTTTACCTCTTTTCCTCTTTCTTTTTCTTTCTTTCTTTCTTTCTTTCTTTCTTTCTTTCTTTCTTTCTTTCTTTCTTTCTTTCTTTCTTTCTTTCTTTCTTTCTTTCTTTCTTTCTTTCTTTCTTTCTTTCTTTCTTTCTTTCTTTCTTTCTTTCTTTCTTTCTTTCTTTCTTTCTTTCTTTCCTTTCTCTCTCTCTCTCTCTCTGTCTCTCTCTCTGTCTCCTTCTTCCCTCCCTCCATCTCTCTCTCTCTCTTTCTAAATATACCTGATATACCAAAATTTTTGTAATAAATTAACCATCAGGCTGAGCCTCAATACCTTAAGAAACCATATACTTTTTTTTTACATTTCTTATTATATGTAAGAAGACTTTGGTACAGGCCTTTGTTACACTGAGATGCATTAAGCATGGCCCTTTAAATGTTTTTTTGGTAATTCTCATTTTAATTAGCTGATTACCTTTCTCTTTTTTATTTACAGAAGATTCACTTTTAAATACTGACTGACGTTTTTGTCTTATCCAAATCAAGAAATCATAAGAAAAATATATGGGGAAGTTATTCATAATAAACTATTTCATTATCTGTTTAATTATCACTCTATTTGCTTTTTGACATTCAAAAATTAATTAATCATGTTTAGATAGATACTTGTTTTTTATTTTATTTTCATTGTTTACATTTCTAATATTCTAACACATAGAATTAGTATAGTGATAACTTCTCAAGAGTAGATTTAATATATCAAGCCTCATCATGTGTCAATTATGACTATGAAACCAGAATAGGTAAGCCAGAAGAGTGGCTACTCTGGTTCCTTTGACAACAGTGAAGGATCTTGTTATAAGCAGCTGCAGTTTATGGCAGACTGTACAGGTATCCTATTGTGTGACAAAGTGTACACTGCTCCCACTGCACTGAAAAGGACCTTCTTTCCCCTTCCCCAGTTCCCCAGTTCTCACCACCCACCCCTCAATATATCAATGTCCAATTGAAACTCTGAAGATATTTTTAAGGCTTTCCTTAAGCCTGGTGAAGGCTGAGGTTAAAACAAAGATTTTCTCTCTTCCATCCTTCTGATCTGTGGATGATATATCAACCTTTTAAATCTGTTAGCAACCAGCATAAGCTAAGTTAACCTGCAGCCTGCCATAAATTATACTTGGAGATCCACAGCAGGATGAGTACTGGGGAAATGCAAGATCACAATTACTCAGATCCAAGTTCCTTAGAGGAAGGTTTTTTTCATATTAGCTTTCAGAACCCATATTAAACACTGTAATTTTAGGGATTGTTTTAAAATTATTCTGATAACGCAAAACAGTTGTAGATAATGAATAAATTTATACTCTTCATGTGCTATAAATTGTAAGGACATGATTTCTCAAAAGTACACGTTGAAGGGGTTTTCAAGCTGTGTCTGTGGATTTTTTCCTTGCATGTCAGATGCGTCTACATAATATTACAAAAATGAGCTTGAGTTAGACTAAAATACATCAAGTTATTGTGTATTGCATATCAAGTTACAGCATATCTGGCTATTTCTTAGGATAACTAAGAACTAAATTAAAAAACTTATCACTCCCTTATGAAAAAAAAAAACAAAACAAAACCAAAAAAACTCTTCTAGATATATGTAAGGCTTTGCATCAAAATCCTTAACAGAAGGTAAGGTGAACTGCATAATAATTTATTACTAAGCCAAAAAATAAACAGCGAAAATCAAAAGCATTTAATACCTCGCAACCTGTAATCAATATGATGCAGAATATAATCCTGACATTTTCATTCCTGACAGTTCTAGCAAGCACCTTCACAGTGGTAAAGCATAAGCCTCTGAAGGTAATTCAGAAATTTCAGAAAGCAGAAGCAAAGTGAAGATGCGCCAAACACATCTAGAAAAAGTCTGTGTTTTCAAGAATTGCCACTTAAAAAAAAAAATCATTTCAGTTATGGAAAGATCACTTAACAGGAAAACCTAACAGGAAATTATACTGGATAAAACTAACACTTAGAAAAAGAGAGGGACTGGGATATCTGCTGAATGACTGAAAATAACACGCAGATGGCTCTGCCTGTAGTCCTTCCCAAAATACGCATTACTATATCTTTTGTCCTGATTTTCTTTTTAAAATGCCTTGTTCCCTTCACTTTCCTTCCACCAGCACAGTGATGAACTAACTGTTTGTAGATGCTGTGGAAGATAATTCTGCTACAGCACTATGAAGTTCCTATGAATCTAAATCACTTTAGTGGTGAATATAAATTTTACTAGTGTTATTGTAAAATCTTATAAATTCCATCTGCAAAGGAACAAGTAAAGAACAAGAATTGTTGATGCCACAAAGCCATATTTTCAACTGTGTTTTCCTGGTATTAAATCTAAATTGATGATTCAGTGATGGATGGAAATAGAGCCCTTACATAGAATGCTCAAGATTTAATATATGACCACCACCCACAAACTCAAACTCAGAAGTTTATATTGTCAAGTGATTTTTGGAGTACCAGAGGTGAAAAGGGTTTGGTTCCATAGATAGGTTATCTCCACAAAAAAACACCTGTACACTATGCTAGATGCAGCTTGTACAAATAGCACAGGAGCATGGACAATAAACATCTCATGTCCCTTCCTACCTGCTGGTTTGTGAATTCTTCCACTTCCTGAGACATATGTTGTTACACATACTTAAATGTACACATGATACATGTTACAAATATCATCTTCTCTAATGCAAAATAAAAGCTTTATGGACAGTTTCAAGCCATATGTTCTCAAACAGAAATCTTATAAAGATGAACTTGTAAAATCAGTTTGGCTTTCTTTCAAAATTAGTATGTACTGACAAATTTTGCATGGTATTCATCATTCATTTTTGTCACATCTCTAATTCTATTCATATGAATCTTGACAATACTAACTTTGAGTGGTGGAAAAATTAATTCTGATTCCCATTTTGTTAGCATATTTTTATTAAAGTTAAATTACATTAGAAAAAGCATATCCTTACCTTTTATATTTTATTACATTTGGCTTAATTAAATTAAGATGTAAATTTACTTAGCACAGAGTGACAAATATCAAGATCTGCCTTGCTTGAGTAGGCAGAGCAGCATTTTGAAGTCAACTCTTTGTCTAGTTCAAATACATCTGATCTAGAGGTCAACCATTTACTATTATCCTTTACCTCATTCAAAGATCCAAAGTGTGTCTTATGCTTGCTAATGTTGTTTATTAGGAGAGGGTCTGTGATGTTTTGATCACTTCAAAAGGAATTAGGCTAAAAAATTACCAATTTATTTATCATGATCTGCTAAACAGCCCTGCAGTTACTAGAATACTACACACAAGCACAAAGTTCAAGCATCAAAATAACTGCAGAATTAATGCCTTAGCTGTAGAAACTTTCTCTTCCATTGCTCCAACAGAAACTGTGCTGTGTAGTAATGAAATTGTATTGTGGTGGGCAGAATCACGTGAGCCCTAATGGAATTGTTGTTACAAAGAAACAGTATCCAACAGTGTGATTTGCATCATGCTGTGTGAGCCGCCTACACTTTTCAGCAGTTGGTTCTGTGTCTGTAATTTATTGCTCTAGAAACCATTATAATAATACAAGAAATGCTGCAGCAAGTGTAGAGGAAAGAACACATCACAGTCAGACTGTAATGACTATTTAGACTATTTAAACTCACTCAGCTTGTTTTACATTACAAAAACAAGTCCTTTTCAATTACTTATTTTATGCATTTTATTTGGCTTTCTAGTCTCATAGTAGTTGAGATTAAATACACTATTACAAATTTTAAGACAGTTTATGATCATAACTTCCCCAAAATGTAAAACAGACCTAAATCTAAAATGGTAAAATCAAAAATTTCCACCTTGAAGAAAAATTATAATAAGTATGATATTTCCAGCATAAGAAAATGGTCTTGTTCTCATATAAATACTCCACAGTATATTAAAAAAGTATGCTGGAATATCTCTCTGTATGTCACCTGTACAATTGTGTTCATCCTTTTAAAAACTAGGACATTTAATATATGAACAATAAGGGTTTCTTCCTTATTATGTCAGAGGGACATAGTCAGGGTGGTTTTGCGTAGCTCAGTTTTGTAATTAGTGTACTGATCATGGGGGTGCCAGTTTAAGACAGAATTGTCCGAGGCTGCTACGCATCCTTCAATGGACCAACCTGGGACTTCCACCGGTGGTTCAATATCACCTTTTAAGTCTTGATTTAAGCACAGGACACGGCCCACAATTTTTGTCCTGTGGAATTTTTATCCAACATCTTTCAGCACACAGCTTGCTTCTATGTTTGTACTGTCCTGCAGAACAGGGAGCAATTTTTGTCAAGATTATTGTCCTTAATCTTCTGGGGGATAAAACCAATTTTTGTAACTGCATACTTCTTTCTCAGGCGCCCAAATTCTTTCTTTGACAGAAAGAAATTACTGTAAACATTGATAAAATGTTCTGATTTCATTTCTTGTTCTTTTCCATTTCTTCTGACAAAGTTCTTTTCTTTCTCTATTGTGTGTCTTTTTTCTTCATTTTCTAAAATTCATAATCTAGAGCATAGGCGGCAAAGAGGTTTGGATTCTAGAATCCTTTAAACTTTTTCCATTGAAGATTTCTATAGTGCCCTTTCTGTAAAGCTTTCTTTTCTGCCTGTCAATCACTGACTCCACTCCAATGAACATTCCACTTCTCTTTTGGTAGAGCTCATTTACAAATCCTAAATGTTCCTCTCTGTCAGTTTACTTCTTTGTCTCTTTTATTACCGTTGTTCTTCATTCCCAGAGCTCTTTTCTGTCACATCCTTTGCTCCTAGCCCGCTACTACCTTTCCTTAAGCTATTTCTGCATTTCATTCATATTTAATGTTTCCACAGTTCTAACATCAGTATAGTCACTTCCTTAACCTCCCAGCATAAGTAATTTCTTCTGCCTGAAATACTCTTTTTTTGAAACCACATGCTGCTTTGCTACCATATGCCTGCCCTTTTCCTGGGAATGTTTAGCAGCCAATGTACGTTTGCTTCCTTATCCCTTACCTGCAATGTGAATTTATAGAAATCTTGGTAGTTTTTTAGCATTCAATACAAAAACCTGGATACACAGAAGGAAGATGTACTGCACAAAATGGTATTGTAACAGAATTCCAGTATGGAGGATACCCACATGTTTATTAGGATGCTGGTTTTCATAATTTTTCCTTATCTGTTTCTGATATAACAATACACAGCAGTGTCACAGATAGGAAGGAGCAACTGCTAGCACCAAGCCTAATTTAATTTTCCATGATATAACCTGAAGGAAACAAAATGCTTAAATGTTAAAGCATTTTTACAACTCAGTAAGCATATCTTTAGAAGAATAGATACAGACATCGAGGGACTGACCAACTAGAAACTCCAAGGGCAAAACTATATTTTCATCCTCTCTTTTATTTGGTGCTTTGTTTATCCCTGAGTTGTTTGGTGGGGTTTTTTCCCTCACAGATTTATTTCTTGTGGAAAAAAAACCACATTTAAGAGTCTATTTTCAGGCTTTGAATGCATATATGAAATTTGAACCTTGTAAAACAAATTGGAAATATATGTAAATTTAATTTTCAAAGAGGTATACAGATATACTGATGGTTTTTATTCATCTGACAGAATATAGGAAATCTGAGTAATTATTATCTAACCTGAGAGAAAGTTCATGAAATTACTTATGGTGATATTGTATTCCTTAACAGAATCTGATTTCAAATGAAGTATCTTTCCTTTGTGCAGAGCACAATCAAACAGTGGTTTTGTCACATTTTCTAGAACCAATGGAAAAGTTTAAGAAACTATAAATTAGAGAAAAGCAGTAAAACAGTAATAAAATTGTTCATATTATCTATAATTAAACAGATTAACAGCCCACATTTTTATATTTGTTTTGTTTGTTTTGTTTTGCCAAAGCATTTACCATTTATTTAGGAAATTACAACAAGATAGTGCTAAGATATTTTAATGACTCTAAAGTTGTGGAGATTTCTTTGCTCTGTATGTAAATTTTTGAAAGAGTCTCATAATTTATTTTTGTTTTTTCTTAAAATGTGTCACTGGAAATGGTTTTTTTCTGTCTTTAAATCATTTACATATGATCCATAAACAGGTGCTTCAGACAAGCCTGTAATGTTTCCAAATTGTTGTTTAGTAAAATGCATTACTTGAGCAGAGATGGGCTACTTCATTTCTCTCAGTTAAATTATTAAAGTTTTATTTTTATGAACTCGTTAAAATTAGAAGACTTGGGTTTCAGCAGTGACACTTAGCTTAGGATTCTTCTTTAGTGTTTTGATTCTCTCTCTACACCAGGGAAACATTTTTTACTTCTGCAGTGTGATGAAGTAAGATGCTAGATATTTCATATCAGAATTAGCAAGAAGTTCACGTTTTTTTAGGGGTGCATAAAGTGTAAAAACACTTGCATAGATCTAGCCTTCACTGGTTCATTTTCCTAAACTGTTCTGAGTCAACCCATGAACTTTTCTTACACATCAAAGCTTGTTTCCAACTGGGCATTAAAATCAGCTTAAGCCATAACTGATCCTGCCTGATGTGGGGTACCATTTCTAGTACCATATTGAACTTCTTTTTCATTTCTTTATCAGTAATTTATGAAGGTATGTGATATGAAATACAAGCATTTGAATTCACCCCCAAACTTTTACAGGCTACAAAAGAGAAAGGATGACTGTACAACTATCTAATTGCCTATTATTGCTATGTCTGTTCCAATTAAAAATATTTTTTATCATGTAGTCCACAGCATTTTTGAAATCTTGTGAATTTATTCTAGTACTTCAGCATATTTTCTGCATTTTGACTTACTATTTTTTCCCTTCCTTTCATGACTGAGTTAAATGGGCTCAGCTGCTCTTACCTCTTGATCATCGCTTTGATCCAGTGCATGCTGCATCTGCAGGCGTATCCTCAGAACACTGACAGATGCCAACACCTTCTCTCCATTTACATAGCCTTTACTGCTTAACCTTTAGTGCAAAGTAGAGCTTATGAAGATGAGGGAATGATGTCATCAGATATCACTATGACAAGTGACTTTAGAGCTGTAGTATAGAAACAGAAGTTAGAGACCTACCACACATGATATCAGTGATAAGAAGAGTCTCCCATCTCTTTTGAAGGAAGCAAACTTTGACTAACGCTGTTTTCACAGTCCTGTTTGAGATGCTAAATGCTGTCTAGTACAGTGCTGTTGTGTAATGGCTTAATCAATAAGTCAAAAATAAAACAAACCTCTGGTCCCATACATCAGTTGCTATGAGGATAAAAATAATTTATGAAGGAGTTCATGTAAATACTTACATGTGTTTCTAATTTAAAGTGATTCACCAGTTTCCCATATGGATAACCACCTTAATGGCAAAATGATACCATGATACAAGGTCACAGGGGCTGCTATATCCAAACTTCTAAGAATATTTTCATCTCAGTCAGTAACTTTAATTGCACATGTTTGTCCTCATCTGCTCACTGGTGCTTTTATAAATTCATTTAATGACAATAAGTAAATACTTTATAAAAATTAATGGCAATCTCAAAGAAGGTCTGCTGGCTTTTGCTTGGCCCTGAGATGACTGACAAGTGGCAGCATAACTTGTCTTTCTAGATATATCAGATTGAGAAGGCAAACATTTTGTTTCCATCATGACTTGCGGGGCCCAGATATTTTCAGGCATTCTGTTCACAGAAAGTATCAAATACATGAGCTTTAAAGAATTTCCTTCAAATTTATTTATGATCAAATGTAATATGACAGTGCCTTTTACAATTCACTCATTTGGCAGTGTAAGTTTATCTATGACTAAGAAATTTATTGACTTCACTGTGCTGTCACCTTCTCTATACTTCTTCTGTTATTGTTAGTTTTTATAATGCAGCCCATACACCAGAAGGCTTAAACACATGCTAAAACCACATGATAAGCAGAGCCAATGATCAGGGCTGAGAGAAAACCTAGTGAAGTTGCCACATTATTTTGATTATTCAGACAGAATGTGATCAGTTACCAGCTTGCTCTTTATCTTCATGTAATTTTCCATGAACATTACAGTCCATGGATTCTGAACAGGAGTTTTATTTACTCCAGAGCAATGACTGCATGAGCCATTTCTGTCATGTTGGTTTTTACAGGGGTTCCAATGGAAGCAAAGATATGAATGATTAAATTAAAATGGTCAATCAGATGATGAAATGTGTAAATAAGATAAAAATTTAAAAAAAAAAAAAGAGAATTTTAGTGATCACCAGAAATCAGGAATTATTACCTGGATGGTATGAGGAAACAGAATTCAGCAATGGGGTTTTGATTGACCAGAGTTACTCAGTGAGTTTGCAACTAGAAAAGAACTTAAAATTTAGAACAGACAGATATGAAACATTATATGTAAAACAAGGCAAGAGGGAAGGAGAAACGAAAGGAAAAATAAAAATTTCTTTCATTTGTGGGAAGGAAAATATGCAAAGTATGTGGAGTAAAATGAAGTACTGCTGCTATGAAATGTGAATGTGGTAACTGCTTTGATCTCCACCACATTCAGAAGGGAAAAATATAGG
The DNA here is from genome assembly GCF_047495875.1 of Pithys albifrons albifrons. Taxonomy (NCBI): domain Eukaryota; kingdom Metazoa; phylum Chordata; class Aves; order Passeriformes; family Thamnophilidae; genus Pithys; species Pithys albifrons. Next base: position 40,934,539 of record NC_092462.1, read on the forward strand.
GTTTTTTAAGTTATAGGATAATATAGGTGGAAAGGAACACTGAAAGTCCCTACACCAACCTCCAGCTCAAAAAAGGATCAGTTATGATTACAGAGGGTTTTTTTTATTATTTCATGTAAAAATTATTTGTAAAACAGGTTATAATTATCTGACATCAGAAGATAAGACCTTATACTACTACAATCACGATCTAGAGAATCTATGCAAACATGTATTTGGTATTCCTCTGGATGTGTTTGAATGGAACAACTAGAGAAACTTGGATTAATCATTTAATTATTAACTTTTCTTGTATAAATGATACAGGTTCTCACAATCAGCTTCCTTAAGTCAGACTGGAGGGTTTTTTATCAAAGTATGCAAGGTTCCTGAGCATCAAAAGCAGGCAAGGCATCAGAGTAACTCTCTTACCTATGCTATTCATCAGCTGTAAGGAAACTAGAAAATGGCATGTCATATCCGGTTCTCTGCCTTCCTTCTATATCTTCTTAATGTCTAAATTACTTAAAAGGTATTAGATTGAATACCATGCAAGAGATGGAGAGAGAGAGCTGTGGACATGGGAAAGTTCAAGGAACAATTGAGGTGTGCTGGTCAAAGCAAGAGAGAATCAGATGGCAAGTTCAAGGGAACGATGAGATAGTATCAGTCAGTGTGATAGGGATTGGCCTCAGACAGTTGCAAACTACTGCCGAGGTTTTCTGTTATATTATACAATGTGGAAACAAAGTACTTTAAACAGGAAATTTAAGGGTAAAATGGTATCTTCACTGTATGTTAACCCTTCTACTGAGATCTAAAGCCTTTTTTACAGTAAAATAACTGCATTTAATGAGTAATCAGATAACTTTAAAATACTGTAGCATGAACAATCCTTGATAACAGTACATTTATTAGAGTAATGATCCATCAGAATTACAAAAAGTTTTGATTTTTGGCCTTATCTCAGACTCAGAATACCCTATAAACTTTTACTCTTCTGTGTTTCTCAACTTCCCTATATTTAAAACAGAATGATAGTTCTTCACTGACTGAGAGATGCTTGTAAGATTCATTACTGTTTGTTACACGGTTTTGATGACAATCAAAATAATTAGCAGAATCAAAACTCATGTGACAATTTAAAATTATGAAGCTTTTTCTTGAAGAGACCACTTGGCAAAATGGAGACTGTCCATGTTACGTGGCACTGGTATCCTATTATTAACATATTTTATATTTAAGTTTAAAAATGACAGAATTTAAACAGTATCTAATTGATTGATTAACACTTCTGAAAAGAAAATGAGTTTTTCTTTTAACTAATGACTAAAAATCTCTTAAACCAAAGAATGATTCACTTCAAATGTCACGGTATAAAAATTCAAACAATAAATTCAACAATAAATGAAATTTTCAGTTGAAAGTCCACATGCTTTTTTTGTTGCCGATGAAGAAAAACTGCTTTTGTTGTGCATAGTAGTCAATAACAATTAACTTTTTTTTTCTTTTTTTCAGAAAAACAAGTTTTCTTTTGTGTATTTTGCTTCTCAGTTTTGCATTTTGGTTTTTATTTTGTTATTTTTTTAATAGGAATACAAAGAGTCTTTATTTTATGGCCTGAATATAATAAAGCTGTACACTAAAATATCACCACTGACTAAATAAAAAATATATTGTCTTCATGTGATAATTAGCAGTTTGATTTTGGTATGCAAGGCAACTAAAATAAAACAGCAGCATTAAATCAAAAAAATTGTAAAAGATTAATTTTTCTTGATGCTCAAAGATGGCTATAGAATATTCTTCTGCCATTGAGGCATATTTGAGATGTGAAAAACATTAACAATGAAGAGGGCTTTAGGTCAGGATCACTGTGCATCATAGATGGCATTATCTGCTGAATTAGCTGAGCTGAAAAATGCTGAAAAATAATCCTTTTTGTGCCCTTGTCAGTGGCTTTGGCCTAGAGTAATAGAAAATCAGCTTTACCTGAGTCAGATAATCATTACAAAATGAATTTTTTCTTGACTCACAGAAATAATTGGGAGAAAAATATATTTGATAGATGTGATGAATATTATTTTAAGTTAAAGCTTACTGAGATGTATAAAATACTAAGTGCTGCTGGTAATTGAGCAGCTCTATGCAACTGTAAATTAGCTGCTTGAATTGAAAATAGATGATTACTAAAAGCAGTTTTTCCCCCAAGAAAACTTGCAGTTCTCCTTTTCCTTAGCATTCGCAAGGGGCATCCAGTTAATCATACCAAGGTCTCTCCCTTAGTGCTGCAGTAGCTGATTACCCAGCAGGAGGTGCAGTTCCAGCAGGGTAAGTCAGAATGGTGTTGGTTGTTCCCTAGGGAGGGACATCCTGTAAAAACACCAAGGTTGAGAACTGTCATATTCACAGCAGTAGGTGCATTTTCCTCAGAAATTAATGGAGCAAGCTGGGCAAAAATGTTTTTAAACTACATCTTCCCTAGAGTAAGATGCAAATTCAAAGCTCTTTTGAAGCATTGGAATGAAAGTTGAAGATAAGACTTTTTAGTTTTTGACATTGATGATATAGGCAACACTAGCACTACGAATATTAAATTGAAATGGAAGATAAGTGGGGCAAATGTTATTCAAGGAGCTCCCAGATGCAGTCCTACTGGTTTCAGAGCTAGTTTAACTAAGGTGCTTGTAATTACAGTTGCTATTGTTGCAGAATACCTGTCACACATTTCCTACCTTCAGTTTTTTACTAATTGATTGACAATGCTAGATTTTTTCCTGAAACAAGAGGATTGAATATAATCTTGGCCACTAGACTGTATCCAGCAAAAGAGTGTTTGAAAAAGGGAGTGAAGCTTCAAGACGCAGCAATATTTTTCAGCTGCAGTCTGTGTGCTGTTCAGCAGCAAGCAGCAACTCCAGTCTGCTTTCTCGGTTGTAAGGCAATGCAGCACAAAGTGATTGGGGTCAGGTTACAGAAAGATTTTGCAGAAACATTAAACATCTTGTTAGTTCTGTCCTCTTGAATAAAGGCATAAGAAGGGTCTATTTATAATACACAGGTTCTACAGATTCCTTACTGATAGAACAAGAGAAATCCTCAAGAATTGTGTCTAATAGATTATGTAAGGACTGTACAACCTGGTCACAAATTCTGTCTCCCACGTGTTTTCAGACAAGGTCTTGCTTTGCTTCAGCTCAGTGCTGCTTTTTTATGCTTCTCAGGTTATTCCTGTGCAAGCTATTACAGTGTGCTTATTAACTCTGGGTTATAAGAACAGGAATGGCCAAACCTGAAATCCATGTAGCCTGGCACACCAGAGACCTAGATAAAAGTTGGAAAAAAAGGGAAGGAACACAGAGGAAAAAAGAAAAGGGAAAAATTATTTTCTCTATTAATTTCTATTTAGTCTGCAGTAGCACCTAGCTCAAGGACTTGCTGATCCAGAAGTGATATCTCAGTGTAAGCGTATTCCATTAAGCTTACACAGTCTTTATTTCTTCTTTAACCAACAGGCCCTGCTAACCCTAACTGACAATCCACTCCCTAAAACAGAATTAAAAATGCCACTGCAAATGTGCAGAGACACCAGGCTTGCAAGACTTCAGTTGGTTTTTATTTATGCAGATTTTTATTGCATCTATCTGGTAATTACTATCAAGTAAATACTATTACAAAGTGAACTTTATGACCTGTAAAACCATTCTAGTAGACTCTATAAGTCATTAACTTTCATTGAATATTATTTCAAATTTCACCATGTCACCACTTCTGTAGAAATGTTTCCATCTGCCTTTTTATTTAATGTGTACACATATCTGATAAATCATAAATATCTATAAGTAAAACATGGCCTGATACTTGTAGAAAATGGGTACAGCATATGAGATGAAAAATGTGAAAGGTGTTGTCAATTAGGAGTTCTGTGTCAACAAACAGTGTATAAATACTGGTGTAATACATCCAAAAGTCAAATGACAAAGCCTTCATTCTATAATAGGATCCCGTTGTTCATGAGCATATGGGAAGCTGGCTTATTAATAAAATTTTTCTTCCCTGGTCATCTTAATTCAGCCAGATTGTAAATTATGCAGGCAGAGTGAATGAGAGTAACTCCCTATTTCCAAATATTCTGAGATACTATTATTTTCTCTAAAGAACTTAACCTAGGAGTTTTCAAGCTTCCCTCTGGACATTTTTTAAAGTAAATTCATTGCATATTTACAGCAATATGCGTAAGGACAAATATACTTTAAAACCTAATGTGAATTAACAAAGGATTGATATGTTGAAGCTAAAAGGATTTCAGTAGGCAGATCTCCAGTATCTCATCAGTCCACATAACACAGGAAGACAGATTCAAGTAAAAACTCAAGACTGAACATTCCCAGACTCTAACCTGAGGTATTTTGCAATGCAGACTTGAGCCAAATTTTGCAGTCTGAGGTAATATCTTTTAACACCTTCCAATTAATTCTGATTTCAGTAGTATTAAAATCTGCACACACCTTAAATATACACATTTACACTGGTTCATAAGGTAAAGGAGTATACCCTTCCTGACAGCAATGCACTTTAATATATTGCTGTGTTTAAATTTAGATATCTGAGCCTCCCACTAGACAAGTTATTAAAACATCTGCCTTTCCATAAGCCATTCTGTTCTCTGCCATTCCACATGTCCTTTTCTACTTCACCAGGCAAAATTGCCCAATCTAAATTTCAGCTCAAGTGTTTGATGGCTTTCACGCTGAGCTCAAACTGTTAGTGCTTCCCTGAGAGAATAGAATTGAAACGTGATTTAATCTAAAATAACAAAATAGAATAAAGGTTTTACATATAAATAAGTAATGCCCTGTATATTTTTATGTGCACTTTTCTGTTCTGGATTTTGCATGCAGTGAAGTTAAATGTTAAAATGCGTACATAACCCAAAGCTGACAGAAAAGAACATTAGTGCATGTTGCCAGTGCACTCAATGCCTATCCTAAAATATATTTTAATTCAAATCTATAATAGCTGTTACTACAAAATACAGGTAAAAACTAGTATTTCTATTACTACCTTTGTCCCAGACTGCTGGGTGCTTGTTTACTTTTTTTCTTTTTAGGCATTGGTGATTTCAAGCAGCATTTGAAATCCATTCCAAGCATTCTGTCTAGTATTTTCAGTAAGAATAGTTCAGGGAAGAGTCATATTTAGAGCTAGATTTTTTTCAGAGAATGTGAACTATTGACTTTAGAACCATAAAACAAAATTACAAACTATCTTTTACCAGTAGATATTTCAATATTTAATAATGAGGTGTTCTGCAGTAAAAATTATGGGATTAATTCCCACTACTAACTAAAATCATGTACTTGATAAATGAAACACAGCAGGGTCAAACTGTTGTCGCTTACCTTACCCTTTTTTTCACATTGAGATAAATGGCAATTAATCACAGCAGCTCAGGTAATAAATGTTTTCGTTTTGGTACTGCCCTTGTAGCAGTGCAGGTTTACAACATACTAGGGAGCAGCACAATCAGCAGGTTGAGGGGAGTGATTATTCCTCTGAATTCAAGATTTGTGTCCAGTTCTGCCTCTCAGCTGCAAGAGAAAGTAACAAGCTAAGTGTAATGTACAAAGTAAAGCTGAGGGAAGTGAGTTTCCTCAGATTGCAGAAGAGAAGGCTAAGAGAAAGCTTCCCTGCTTTCACCTGTATTATGGTGGAAAGCACGGACCTGCATCCCAGAGATGTAGAGTAAAAGGACAAGAGGTAATGGTCAGCAGCAAAGGAAGTCCCAACTGATGTTTTGTTTGTTTTTTTTTAACCAGGCAATGGGGGCTAAGCTGTGGAAGAGGGCCCTCAGATATTCAAAACTGGATTCAACAAAGCCCTGGAAAACCTGTTTTAACTTTGGAGTAGGGGATCAGGCTAGATGACTTCCAAAGATCTCTTCAAATCTAAATTATTCTGAGAGTCTATTCTCTGATTCTTTACACAAATAAATTGCTAAAAAAATTGTTCCATCAAACCTTGTTATTTTGAAAGTTTTAGTCCGCAATTGGTACCATTGAGAATGTCTTTAGTTACTGATTCCCTTTTTTAGCTCCACACTTCCGTTCTGCAATCTACACACTATAAATGATTTATCTTCATGGTAGTTAGGCTGTACAGTTCTAATTGTATGATTTGATGTTAAACTTCAATTCCATGAGGCAGTCATTTTTCCAGTTATTAAATATGGGCATAATTTTAGGAGAGTGAGTGATTGTCTATGTTTGTTTGGTAAAGCATTTTCACAAGAGGCTGAGACTTGTTAACAAGCTGATTGTGAACTGTCATCAAAGTTTTTAACTATACAAGAATAAAATTCAAATCTTAGTTGCTGTCTGAAAGAAGTCTCCCATCTCACCGGAAGACTTTTCAAAATATTTTCCATTAAAATACTGATCAGTTGCCAAACTACAAGCCTATAGCACTGCTATTGCATTATGTGTTAGCTAATCAGACAGTTTAACCATACTTTTTCGTGGCAAACACATTTTGCAGAACATGAACACACATAAATTATCTCAAACAAAACCATCTGTGCCCCAGAAATTTATGTAACTTCTTAATTTCACCTAAATTCCAGAACTGGAAATGTGACATCATTTTGCAGTTTAGAGAGTAAGATCCAAGTCATGCTATCTGTTTATTACTTCTGGGACTTTAAGGAGGTAGACATTTATTTCATCAGTCGTTAATACTTCCTACTTAGCTTTGCTCAAGCCTGGAGGCCCAGGAGGAGAGATGGTTCTCCCAGCCTTGAGGAGCAAGCATGGGAACCAGAACCACAGAATCGTAGCAGGAAATATCTCTTCCTATCCATTAGGGGTCAACATGAAGGTGGAAAGCTGATAGGAAAAGGGCTCCATTGTGTGGCATGAAGGACAATTATAAAACTATGTCTCATTCATTCTGCCATATTTCCTATATTAGCTATATACTATATGTGCTGTAGGTGGTATAAACGTACTGTATTTTCTTTTCTGGCAAGTGTCACAAGTCATTTCTTACCTACTTTGTGGTATTTTGCACCTTGGCCCATGCATTCCACTTGTGCAAAATTCCAGACTTAAGTGAAATGTCATTTCCTTTGCAGTCAGTAATTTAACATTCCAGCAGTCTGGAAGATGAGCACTTCAGAGAATGGTTTGATTTTCCTAATGTGAAATGCCTACATAAAGCAAATGTAGTAAATTACTTTCTACCTTTGGCTGCTGTGCTCAGCTGATGAAGCTGAGCTGAAGTATTATTACCTTTCTTGATGACATGAAGTGATTAAAACATTCTGTGGTTTGAGATACAATTTTAACACTCACAGGAAATAAGAGTTTTAGAAAGTGTGGTGCTGTCAGCTTGTAAATGATCAGACACATGGCATGTACCTACAAACTACATTGGCACTGTTTAACTTTGTGAGGCATGGCCAGATTGAAGACCCCATAGAATGTGCTCAGAAAAAGAGAAACAAATCATAGCTGTAGTAAGGAATCAGGTGGCATAATTGTATTTCTGGTAAAATGAGAATAACGGATATTATTCTTGAAGGAAGTTTATTATCACTTCTTCGTTACTTTCTAGATTTGAGTTCATGTTTCACATCTCTCAAGCACAAAATCATAAAAATTAACATTAATTTCCTTAATCTATGCCCTTTCTGAGCCTTCATGAAAGTACTGTTTTTATTTTTCACTCAACTTTTATTACTATGCTAACTTTATTAATAAAGTGTAAAAAATTAGGCATTGTTTTAATAAACATTTTAAGGACATCTCAAGACTACTAATTTATTTTTAATGCATATATTGAAATAATTTAAACTGGTGAGTAGAAACCTCTTAATTATACACATGACCCTGAATACGGGCATTTTTGATTTTTCATTTTCTCTGTAACCTAGCATATTATCTGTTTCCCTAAATTTATTAATATCCTGTGGATACAGTGCTTGTTTGAAGGTGAATAAAAAGTCTACAAACTCCCAATTATTTTCAGTTTTGCATTTGTTTGATTAGAGTACCATTGTCTGTAATTTTTACACTTTTTCTGAATCTTCAAAGTGCTTGATTCATTCCTTGAAAATGGGTTGTTTTGTGTTTCCCAGCACTGCTTTTTTTCTTATCCCTGCCAGTTGTAACCTGATAACCTGATTTCATACTGTGCTTTAGCACAACAATACAGTCATCAAACTAAAGCAACACAGTAAGTGGGCACATTAGCCATCATTTTACTTGATCACTTGGGAGAGATTAAATTTATTCATTTTCAGAACAGATAATGAAATTTTTAAAGCATTTTAGAGTAAATGGTGGCAGCATTTTGAAGGTCTGTCATGCTCTTTGCCAAAGCAGTGTACTACAAACTGCACATGTAAGTCTCTTGTGCAGATGTTTGGGAAATTTCAGCAGGTTTTTTTTTCTTAAGCTCATTTGCATTTAGTTTATCTAAAGTGAAATCCATTCAATTTTATTGAACTGTAATTCTGGTAATTTACAATATTTACATGCTGTGGTTAGATTGAAATCAGTCCTTAATTCAAATTCAATCTAAATTTACAGCATAGTAATTAGGGCTTTGTAACTGACACTAGGGGCCTATTGATTTAATGAAAAACTTAACCTTACAGTAAGTGTTTAATTAGTTGCTGCAGTAGATTCTGCGCTGTCCTAAATTGTGGACTTTAGAGAATTAGGTACTAATTTAAATTACATTGCTATATAAAGATCAGAACTATTTTTAAAAGAGCACATAACTCTACAGATGAATTAATTTCTCAGTCTTTGAAAAGGATAGCAGAAAAAGGCACTAATCAAAGCAATTGCCTATTTGTCTGAATTCAGGTAAAGCCATGCTAGGTATCCTGGAAATTACAACCTACCTCGGTAAAATATTCATTTAAAGAGTTAAAAAGAAATAAAAAGAAAAGGCAGTGAGATTTTCTTCATGGAAATTTTCCCCAGAAAGTAAAATTTGAAAGAATAATAACTATGACTACTTATTAAGGGTGTCCTCTTGAAGATGAAATTAAAAAAAATGTTTATTCCATAACGGTTTTCAAAAACCTGTAAAACCCAAGATGTTTGTATTCACTATCGGACAGATATGTGACAGAAGATGAGTGTTAGCATCTCTTTTACACACACAAAATACTCAAATGTAGTAGGCAGTTACTGTGTTTCTCCACTTCATAAAATACCTCAATCTAGATCAATCCCATGAGTTTTCAGACTAAGAACTAATTAATTTCTAGTAATAGCAGGTTGTTCTTTCTTCCTATTTCCCCCTCTTTTTGTTATCATGACTTGGTACAGCATAGGCACCAAGTCAAAAGTTATAAGTGGATGTTATTCTCCAGATCTGCCAGATGTTTAGCCATTGTAACAAATTGCAATTCATCAACAACATGTCAGTACACACTTACGTCAAAGCACTTGCTAGTAAGTTTGCCTCTCTTTTTCTGGCAAGTAAACCAGCCTGGAGCAGCAGTGACATTGCAGCTTTTTTGCCATGCTGCCCTTGTGTGTGATCCTAGACCCTGATAATGATAGAGTATTTTGTATTAGTTACTTTTAATATGTAAATTTTTAGTTAGCCATAAATTTCATATCCCTAGAGGATCATTATGGATTTCAGTAATTATGATTCTACTTTATATTTGCCTAATTAACCTGAATTCAGCACCCATTTGCAGCCTACACTTGATCTTGTGGGCAAAGAGAAGAGAACATTCAGCCAAGCACTACTATGTTGTATTGTGTATACAGAGAGACCAAACTAAGGTTAAATAAGGGGCCATAAGTTTGGTATTCCTTGGATTTCTTAAGAAGGACCATAAAGGCCTTTTCTTAAGGGACTGGAAAATTGCTGCCCTTGAGAAACTGATTCCATAATCCTGCTCACTCATTCACTTCCCTTCTTCTCACTTCCAATAACAGGAGGACAGATATATTTGCTGGTACTGCATACTGTGTCCAAGAAATGTGCATTCAGAGGGCAGGGGAGGTGTAGGGAAAGAGAGAGAGAGAGTGTAAGAGGAAGGTAACTGAAGATCAGGAGCGAACCTGAAGTGCCTCCATTCACTTCCACTTCTTGTGCCTGCCGTGAAACACCGTTAGGATCTAGCTCAGTCACTGACAGTGCTATGGAAGCTGTTGCCTCAGGTATGGAGAAAAGGAAAAAGTGATAGTTTGCAAAATTTTATGTTTTCTGTGACAAAGAATGGAAAGAAAGAAGCTAGAAGAAAATTACACTTTTTTCTAACACTTGGTAACAAAGCAATGCTTAAAGAATCAATGAATTTTTCCAAAATAATTGTCTGAAATATACTTTATAATACTGAAGTGAAGCAAGATAAATATAGCAATAACTTAATATGCACATCTCAGCCATGAAGTGTTTCGCAGGTGTGATACTGAGGCACAGAGAGACAATGGGGTTTTTTCCAGTTTCACAGGCAGTCTATATCAATCTGAAACGTAACTTTTCTAACTGAGTTCATAGACTGTAACACAATAGAAACTGGGGTTGCTGATCAGAGATGCAAAATCCCTATTTTTGTTCTGTTACAGGAACTACATTTCTCCACAGTAAGACCTTTAAATAGTTCCATTTGGACAACATCTCTGCTGAGCTGTCATTGTGCTGAGCAAGGCCTAGTATGAGATTTAATTTCAGTATATTTCCAAAAAACATACTAAATTCCTTGTGTTTTAATAAAAATTTCAATTATTTTTCTTAATTTCAAATATATGGTTGGGTGGGTTTTTTTCAAAAGGAACAGAATTTTGTTTTACTGTCTGACCTGAGTGGGTTTTAACTTGTATGTTATTCTGTTTGTGGATTTTCTGGTCATTCCATGTGCCTAAGACTGGTTATAGTAATATTCCCATGTGATAGTGTTACACAAAAACCATGAAACTGAGAAATTGCTGATACATTGTTGGGGTATTTTTTCTGTTCTAGTAAGGAGAAAAAGGGAAAAAGTTAGTTGATTTTATCACTGCCTTTTTTTGTCTGCCGATAAGGAAGGGCATAAATAAAATACAAACACAGGAGAACAAATATTGATCTACCTGAGTATTTATTGTAAAAATAAATAATTCTTAATTTAATTTATTGTTTTTATCAGCAAATAGCCATTAAAATACATGACAACAATTGTCTTTCCTGTAGTCATTGAGTAAAGCAAGAATAGAAAGTAGATATTTTGGTCCTGGTCTTGATCCTTGTAGGATAAGATACACTGCGTCTCTTGATCTTTATAATTTTATTAATAAGTCTGCACAGTGTCACACCAAACACTTTCTATATTCAGAAATGATAAATGGCTTCTGCCTGCATTAGCATTACAGCAAAGTGACACACATCACCATCAAATCCAGTTCTCAAGGCTAGAAGTCAATGTGCAGTTTAGGGGGCAGGTCAAAATCTCAACTGTAACAAGCAGATTAGTTTCAAATCTTCTTATTTCAAGGAAAAGGTCATATTTATTTTTAAAAGAACAGAAGTACAGCACCTGAAGAATTTTAAGCTGTCTCAAGTAGAGTATATGTGAAAGAAGTAAAGGCAGAGGAAGTAAAGGAGATACTGTGTTTGTAATCAGGTAAACAAAGTGCAAGATAAAATAGAAATGAAGCAGAACAGGAAAAGCACAAATAATCCAGTGAAACTTGAATTATATGCATAGAGAGTAACATCAGAGAAGTCACAAGTTCTGTTTTTAAATATACCATATGTTAGCAGTGTTTTCCCAACAGTAGTCATCTGTGATATATTTTTTCTAGAAAAGGGAGACTTATGGAGAAGATTTTCAAAGAGCCCTAGAACCACCTTCCACCTCCACTGCTTTTGCCACTGGTTATTGGTTTTGATGACTCAGCACAATTCACCAGCGGAAGCAGCTTCATTAGTCGGTATGATAAGCATAATTTCAGCATAGAAATTTAATACATTTGTTACTCTGTCATTGTTTTACCCTTTAGTATGTTAAAACATAATGAAAGCATATTGGGGTAATGTCTAGCAGTTTGCAGCAGCAGACTCAGCACATTCAACCTTCTTTGGTTTCCCTGAACTGCCAAATTAGAAGCCACATTAACGACATCTCCACAGGCTGATATGATGAGTATTCCCAAGAATCATAAGTTAGCTGAAGGATTTCTGTGTCCAATTGACCCTTAACTTATGGAATATGCCTTTTTAGGAAACACTAGAAATTGAAGATAACTTTCATTAAACATGGTGTGATAAAAATTTTGATTAATTTTGGTAGATGAATGAAGTGATAGTCTGGCTTTCAGGACACAGGAGAGTAGAGGTTGTTTAAAGGCATTTTTGTTTCTTCAGTCTCCAGGTTTGCTGGAATGAAGAATACTATGACTTTTTTCAGGGTAAACAGTAATTTCTTTTAAATTCTTTTGGAAACAACAAAGTCATTATGAAGTGCATAAATAGAGACACGGAGTAAAAATTAAATTTATGCTTTTCAAATTGTCAGTGTATTTCAAGATGCAAGTTCAATCTGTAATGAAATCTTTTTCTATATATAGCAGACAAAAAAAAAAAAAAACAAATTATTTGAACCAGCATAAGAAATGTTTGTGATTTCCCAAATCAGGAAAAGCCAGATTCATGCCATGAGTCTCCATGAATTGTCAAAATTCATGTCATGACAACATGCTCTGTGGTTTTGAAAGGTTAATCATGGCCCAATACAAGTTGAAAGGAAAATTATTTATGTGACATTTAAGTGTTGTGTTATCCTGCTTTCTCTCAGACTTTTGGTCTTAGAATTGCTCATTTGTAGTATACCAACCAATCTGTACTGAAGCAGAAGTACTTTTTAATAGAAATAAAAAAAGTCTTGGAAGACAGCAAAGCAACTTATTTTTCCTAAAATGAAATAGCTCTATATCTTTGGGGATAGTTTCAAATATATAATGCACAATTTAAAAGAAGAAAAAAAAAAAAAAGGATTCCTCTGTGGCCTGATCAACAGGCTGCTCACCCCCATTTTGGGAAACTGATTCCATTTCCTTGAATCTCTTCTTTCATCTCAGAAGAGATCTGAATAGATATCTGCTCATTCCGGATGAACACTCTGACTCTAGAGTTTGCTTCTGTCAGTTGCACTGGTCCTTCACCTGTTGCTTTTGTTCCTGCTGCTGAATGAATGTAGACTGACTACAGATTAGTGCCCTAGCTACTGGCTTGACTTTGTGTCACTGTATGTATCTAGCTTTTCTATATAAAATTAAAAGTAATCATTTAATTAAATAAATAAAACCAAAGAACCTTATCTCAATCAAGTTGTAAAGTTTCTAGCTAGGTATAAGCAGTTATTGAAGTTACAATGAAGTCTGGCAAATAAGACAGTGTGATTTATGCCATTCCTGCATTCCTGGTATACCAAGAGAATTTCCGTGGTATTATCTACCTTGTTTACAAACCCTAGATGCTGTAGAAACAGAACACCCAGGAAAGAATAAGGAAAAATGGCACTTTTAGACACTACAAAGCTTAGTCATCAGGAACCTGAGATGCCAATGCTGTTTACTTCAGCTTGGATTTAAAGTAAATTTTAAAATTTTCAATTCAATTTAATTTGAAACTCTTCATGGTGTGAAAGTATGGAAATAAAAAATGGGCGTTTCTTCCCCCCATCGTCTCCCACTCCCACCCCCCCACCCCTCCCCCAAAAAACCCTAAACATGTTTTGCCATTTTGCAGTTTTCTTACGGGACATCCTTCAGTAACCTTCATTTTTTATCTTTCAAAAAAATAAACATTCTGATTGCACAAGGTTTGGGGAATTTTATTTGTTGTGGTTTAAAATGCTGTCTCTGAAGTGCCCTTGATGTCATAATATTGTTGGCATTCTCAAGAACAGTGCTCTGTTACTGAAGAAAGGATATATTCTCCTTTATAGATAGAATGTTTGTTTTCATGAAATATCATTACAATAACAAACATTATAATAAAACTAGCATGCCTTTCTGCTGCTGCCAGTCTCCGACAACTGTACACATCAGTGTGATAGGAGAATGAAAGGAAATGTGATGTGATGGGTTAAGAGAACATCAACATATAATTCCTGGCTTGTGATAGTTTTCATCTACAATTAGGCAGTTGTTTTTCTTTTCTAATACAAGAATTTTCCATTTGTATTTGCATGTGGCAAGACAAAGACAAGGAAAGTGTAACCACTTCTCTGTCTTAAAACATAACAGATGATTTTCCAAGCTTACAATAAGCTAAATGGTGTAAGGGTTTCAACAAGATCATGAGATTTTACTTCAATGGTGCCTGAAATAAACGAGATCAAATTATGAGACTGCTTTACCCTCCATTTTTAAATGTGTGCCACTTCTGCCCAAGGCAGAATCAGCAAGCTTAAAAGTTCAGTTCATGTAATAGCAAAAAAAGGCAGAAACATTGCAGAGCAGCTCACTGTGCCATTTATGCTAATAGTCAGATGCTTTTGAATATCTTTTGCATTCTCCATAAATTCCCACCAGATACATACATATATATGTATGTATATTTATATATGCTCATACATTTCCAGTACCCTTGCACTCATAGTGGCATAGTGGCTGAAAAAACATTGTAGTTTTAAAATTTAATGAAGATTTTTTCTTTACACAGTGAAATCCTAGGAACTTATTTTTATAATAAAGCATTTCTGAAATCATTCCTCCCAAGATAGTACTAAAATACATTCTAGATATGCTTTCAATAAACTTGGTGTAAAAACAATTAGTAATTTATTGCTATCCACTGTCTTTATGTCAAACATCCAAGCTCCATGTAAAAAAGCTTTTTTCTTTTATCAGAGTTTCTTCTGTTGTTTAATGCCTTCTTATTAACAAAATATAGAGGGGTGGGTTGAAAATATTATGTAATAATTTTAACAAAATCTACAGACAGTTTACCTGATTCTCAGCTATATTTCACTTCTTTTGCCTAAGGTGAAGCTGATTAAACTTTTGAAAACAACAACGCTATCTCTTCAGTATTCGTGGGAGATATTTGTATCACTTGAATTTCTAAAGTCTACTTTAATCTAAGAGTCAGGATAGTCATTAGTTCCGTGTTCAAGATTGTAATCCTCCTATTTGCAAATTATTTAAACAAGCATGGGGCAATATTAAAAAATGGAAATATTGCTCCTGCCTCTTAATAAAGCAGAAAAAAAAGTAGTATCCAACTAAAATATTTTTATGGCATTCATAACAGAAAAGATCTTAATGTGATCTTTTCTGAACTGATTACTTTATAAAAGGGCCATCTCTAACAACTCCATCTGTAGAAAGGCAACTGTATTTTGCAGAGCTGAACAAGTAGGTCACTAAATTACAGAAAATGTGCACATTCTGAATTTAATTGATATGTACACCTCCACATTTTTTTCCATAAGGAAAGTTATTCAGACTTGAGATCGGATCCAGTCTGAAAGTCAGCTGAGGAGATATATGCATGCTCTGCTTCCTTGAAGGCTTCTCTGAGCTGCAAGGGTCTCCTGCCTTCCTGGCTGACCATCCACACTGTGCAGGGCTCCTGGCCCACACCTGCAGTAGAGAGTAGGTGCACCTATAGCATTCTGCCCACAAGTTGCATGAAATGTGCCTGTCCAGCTAGACAGCCAGAGAAAATGTTCATGTGTATTAGTTAAGAGTAGAAACACATTGCCTTCTAGACTCTCACTTGCTGGCTTTCCTCTCTTTGTAAACCAGTACCAGTGCACAAGAGAAAAACTTCTATTTTACTACTATGTAATTTTTGTCCACATTTCCATTTTCTGGCAAAGAAATCTCTGTGCTGTTTTCTGGCATTTGGTAAGGGGATTGCAAAGTGCTCTGCGGTTTGTGGAGAGGAACAGGGAGAAGGAGAAGAACAGGTTGCTTGAAAGGAGGAATGTAAGAAACAAGATTTAGAAATCAGTAGAATATTACAATAAAGAAGAGAGCGAGTATGTTGCAGCAGTAAGACGGGATCTGGATGACTCACTGTAACTGAGAAAGCTTGAATAGTATAGACGAGTGTTAACTATTTTGTGAAAATTGTCTTATTTGACAGTATTAAAATTCTGTCTTCATGGAAACCCATTTTCAAAGAGGGAAAAAACAATTGTAATCATTGCTTTGAAAAATGTTCCCTCTCCATTTGTGTTCTAATTGTATCTAGTAGTTATTTGTACTGCCAAGATACTGCACTGTTCAAATCAACATAAATCTGCAAAGAAGACTGAAACTGTTTATTTGGTCTCCAACAAGGAGAAACCTTGACACCAGTGTATGCTGTACTTAATTAGGGAAAATCTGTGGCTTTTTTGACTATTTACACAAGTTTTATGCTCTCTGTTTCAAAATATGTAAATACTGAAGCATTGCATCACATGCAGTGTGACCAGGCAAGTCATTTTTATTTCATAGGGCCTTAGTTCTTCATCTATTAAATGGGGATATTTCTACTTGCTTCTTCCTGCCATTTTTCTTCCTGTTTTCTGTATTCAGATTTGGATTTTTGGCTCTTTGAGACAGGGACAGGAACAGCAGCTAACTACAGAAAAGTACAATACACATGCAGTGTATTGATATAGCTGAATGCTAACACAGTGCAAATATCTAGTAATTCTTAGTCAATTTATGATTATATAAAGAGTTTTTCCACAGATTATAGTATTTATTCTTTTCTGGGCTCAGTTAAGCAGAAATGAGAAGAAAATAATGGACCTAATGTTGAAAGTACTTTGGAGTTTTACTGCATCTGTGCTGATTTGAGTCTCTCCATGCTATGCTGCCTATACACCTAAAAACATTATTTTATGGTTCATGTTAAGGTGCATCAAAAATTTCATGAGCATAACAATACTTGAAAAATGTTCCCTGTGCATGGCAGGATTCTCCTAACAGCTGAGCCAGGAATATTTCTGGCATTGAAGAATCAAATTTCTTCATCCATCTTTCTCCAAAGACATCAAAGCCAGTATCTTTTTCATGTAGAATACTTTGTGCATTCCCAAAGGTATGCAATTCTTAAAGCCTCAGAGGTTTCTGATAAACATTCAGATAATAATATGCTTGTAAAATTCATTTTATAATCTCATTAATCTGTGACCATCTTTCCATTTTAGTTTGTAAATGGCTGAGAGTACTACTGTGCTGCATTGCTTAAATATTATGATCGTGTTTGCTTGTTTTCTTGATGTGAATAACTGTCATTATCTCTGAGGCTTTACATTTTGTAAGGATTTTAGGAGTTTGGAAGTTCATATTTTGATCATTCAAGATTCTAAGTCATAATGGTTTTTTTTGTACATTTTTTCAGTCATTAATTAAGAAAGACTCGAAAGTTTCGTAGAAATCCTTCCAGTAAACTGTACCCATCTTTTTCACAAAGTGAATCAAAAGTCCTATACAAATCACATTGTAGAAGTATTATCCTGTCTCTGAGGCAAGAACTTTCAGCAGACTCATTAGCACACCAAATTTATGCCTGCTCCAACATTTGTCATCTGTTTGCAATGTAGGCGACTCCAAACCATCTGCACACTGCAACGTGGATGTCCCATCTACCCTGGCAGTGAGATTGCAAAACCAGCTCTAGATAAACAAGAAAGGACACTGCTACAAAGGAAATGTGGATTTATAGTGATGGTGAGGACATACCAAAAAGGTCTACACATATCCTGTGTTCTGGAAATGTAGTAGCTATCTGGAAAGCAGTGTGAAAACATTTGTAGGATTAGGGATTTTAGTCCTTAACCCATCCCACTTGGTGCAATGTGGTTTATGCAGAGATGATGAGTCCTCCTGATTGCTCTGTATGCCTGTCTGTTTTCTCAGATTTTTACTCTCTGTAAAACTAATGACATGATTTTCCTTATTCATACCTGGTCCTAGAACAACCATGAATAGTTATAAAAGCAACCAATCATACAAAAGGTCCTGTCTGGCTCTTTTACAGTATTGGGCTACAGCATTCTTGGTCTATACAGTTTTCACATGAGTCATTGCTAAATTCTTAGCAAATCACCAGTGAGCATATGCAAACTGAAATTCCCTGAGACTAGTAAGATGTCCAAATTTGTGCAGTTTGCAAAGGCTCAATGACTCATTCACTGACTCATTTCAGTTTCCTACTTCAGAGAACTGAAGGGGTCTGACAAACCTAAATATGTGCATTGCTGCTTCATGATGGTGTGAAACAAGGTTGTGCATTTTGTGGCTTTGAGGGAGGATCTTTAACAATGGGAAAGAGCTAGCTTATTAAAATGTTCTTTCCTCAAAAGTTATTAAGAAAATGACAATGGAAAGTTTCAAACTACAGAGGATCATAACTCAATCTTTGTTCAAATAAGGTACTACCTAATAGAATAAAACACAGTTAGACCTCAAGACGTGTTCTTTCCTTCCAGGATATTAATGGCAAGTGATGGAGATTCAGCAATCATGCTTTTCCATTTAAAGTATGTTCATCATTCTGAGTGTATTAAAGAAAGTGAGGGAAGATAAATACTTACTAACTTTAATCAGTAGTACATGGCCAGACATTCCTGATTTGTAGTTCTGATTGATTTATCTCTCTCCATTCTTAAAATAGTTTTATTCACCAGGCCTCTTTGGCAATCAAATATTAGAAAAGTCATGCGTGTCAGCAGCAAGAGTCTAGTAGGAACTATTCTGACACTATTTCTGTGAAGTAATTTCAAGATTATTTCCTTTTTTTATTATATACTGCATCTCCTGAGTTACTCCATACCATTAAAATGGTGCACTGTCTTGTATAAGTTTAAATAATGTTCTCTAGCTTTCATATAAAATACAAAAGAAAAATTAGAAATTATTATGGGAAATATTAGCTGCAAAATAAGAAGTGCATTTAAAATATATTGCTCAGCAGATAGTATTGAGACGAATTAAATCTGTGGGACCTCTTTTCTCTTTAATTATTTTTCAACCAAGTAGACATGCTTGAAATTATTTTTTATGTCACAGTTTGGGGTACCTTGATTTCAATATTGAGAATCAAGAAGATGTGGAATTGGAGAAAACATTAAGCTTCCATCTTTTGAAAAACAATGCAAGCCCTCTGAGACAACCAAAAATTAGTGGCACCACAACTTTTTAGACATTTTTCAGTAAGTATGTACCTATCATATGTGCTTTGATTTGATTTAGCTGTATTTTGATAAGATAATAGTATTGACATGTTAATCTTGATATTACTTTCAATAGTAATTCCATCGTGGCATTCTGAATATATTTTTATTGGTTTATATGCTCTTTTTAAGAATGGCTTACAAATTCCCCATAAATGTGATGTCAGACACCATAGTCCCATATTTCTCTAAAGATAAGATTAGAAAGATCCCTGGGTATACTATGCACAGGCCTTAGGAAGTGTTTAATTTGGGAAATGGTTTGACATCAGGGACTCCTCTGGCCCCTTTGAGACTCTCAGTTTCCTGGGAAACAAGAACATCTGAAGATTGTTACTAGATAGCTAAGGAGATAAGTCAGGAAGTTTATGAATTATAACAGTAATAGTATTTTATTGGCATGAAGGATTTACCAGTTTGGAATATTTTATCTAGGAGAAGCTACTGAGTTGGAATTGTACTACCCACGTATTAAATCTTTTCAGATTAACTGCTTGCATGTGACATTCAGAGGAATTTCTCAGCACTCCACAGTTCTTGGAAGCAATGCTTATATATAAGGGAAGAAGATGATTTCCATTTTCACAAATACAGACCATTTTCCTACACACAGCTGTAGTCACTGAGTGCAAGGAGATAGATATAGCCTGTTTCTGCTACAAAACTGAACTGTGTAAGATGAAAATCGATGGCCACAGCCCTTTTCACAAAAGCCAGAGATGGTCATGGGCAATTTGTGGAGAACAGTAAACTGAAAATATTCATAGGATATGTGACACGAAGAGGTTACCGAAGTTTAGTAGTGTTTAGGGTTTATTGCCTTAGAACAAATTTCTACAGAGCTTCAGTACCATATGATTCCTTGGTCATTCTTGTATGCTATATTGACATCCAGTTATAGCAATTATTATAAGAGCATTTGCTGCCACATGCCATGTATAAACTTTTCTGGGGAAAAGATCCTTGACAAAAAGTGTGGTAGGCTAAAAATAAGAAGTTAGAGAGAGAGAAACTATTTCAATTCAGGACATCAATTAACACTGATTTGCACTAGAGTGCATTTGAAAGTACATGCAATATTCACATGCCAAATGAATTCATTAAAGACCAGTGTGATTACAGTGAATGTCAAATGAATTAATAACAATGGGACCTTTAAGTGTTACCATTAATTTCACAGTGTGTTGCTGTTTTATACTTATGGGCTCTGAAGCTAAATGACACTCTACAGTTGCCCTAGTAGATTAATTGTGCATTAATAATCTATGGGTGGGCTAACAATCTGGTGGGCACTTACGTTTCATTGACACTTGGATGCTAAAGATCATAATTTCCAGTTTTCAGTCAGGAAAGCCATTTTAGCTTTAAAATAGGCTCACACAATTTCTTCTATATTAGAGTTCTTAAAAATCATTAAATTTTTGTATTCTAGGTCCAGATTATAAAATAAGCATGATTAAAGAATTAAACTTTAGTTTGCGGGGTTTTTTATTTACATTGCTATCTATCTGTGAAATATGTCAGAGATTTCAGCCTGCTAGTAGACATCCTGGTCTGTTCAGGGCATTTCTTTTGCTGCCTAATATTTAAGACTACTTGAGTTGTCCTTTGTTTTGGATCGGACTTTTTTTTGTTGTTGTTTTTATCTGTTTGCTTGGTGCTTTGGGGTGGTTTGTTTGTGGGGGGGGGGTTTATGGTGTTTAGATTGGTTAACTTTATGAGGCTATCACTGTTAGAAATGTATGCTTTAATTCAGAGCTTAGAAAGTGCATACTGATTTAAAAGCAATAGATGTCAGTTTAAATGAGAGGTGAAAAAGAGACACTTTTTTACAGATTAAAAACTAATAAGTTGCATATTTCTATTCTCAAGTATTATATTTTGTTGTCATATAGGGAAGGGGAAAATCTAAAACACAAGACAGTCTAACCTCAGTTATTTTTTAAGGGTTTTTTGTTTGCTTGCTTTTACTTTTTTAAGACAACAGAAAGGTAATTGATCTCAGGGCTGTTTACGAGTTGGATATGAGCATGTAAATATGATACTATTGGACATGACCCTTGCACCAATGTCTAAAAACTCTTTTGGATACTCTTCTTACAAAGGCAATTAATCAGCCAGTAATTCAGGTTTAAAAGCTAAAATGGCAAACTCCCCCTTAATTTGTACATTTGTAAACAAGTCAGTGTGTGCTACAAGATAATGTTTTACAAGATGAAAATTTGTCATAACTCATTGCACTGGCAGTAAGTCTTTCATAAAATACATGTTTATCATGTTTATTAACCAAATTTACTAATCATCTAGATACTGTGTTTCTTTCTACCTCACTTTTATAGGAGTGATATACACATATAAATGCTGAAAGATTTTATTTACATCTCAACTGGAAGTGATAAGTGGGCCATCAATCACATATTTGTAATTTAATCCATTAAACACTCTTTGCATCAAGCTTCCCATGACATTTAGGTACTTAAAGAAAAGATAGGAAATCACTTAAGAGCATTTGAGTTCAAAATGAAAGTATTATCGTCCTGAATCTTCTTCTCATTCTAGAAATGTTCCACCTGTTAAACACACTAGTTTGACTCAAAAACATTCTTCACATTTTATACATAAGGGTGAGCAGACACTGCCAGTTTGTGGTGATATCACACAGCATATATACACTTGGACACACATAGATACACAATGCAGAGTATTTCATGTTCTGCGCTGCATAAGCAAGTGCAGCAAAGAGTAGCTGGATCATCAATCAAATTTTATACCTTTTAGATCTTTATGATCTATACATTAGTGTGAATTCCATTGTATAAATCAAATATTTATCACATAATACTGGTAGGTAAATGACAGATGAAAATATATTTTGCACTTCACTGAAATCAAAATATGCATGCACAAATTCCCTATTCTTTACCTGCTGAGCTTTCATGCTCTTATGGATTTACATTTGTGTTTGATTTAACAAATGGAGATTGTCACTTATTCAAGTGCATTCAAGAAAAAAATAAATAACAAAATTTCTATTTTAATGTTTTCTCCTGTGTATATACATATATATATGTGTGTTTTTATATGGCAAGAATTCAAGATTTATACACAAAATCTAATTTTATTTTAAATTTTCTGAACACATTTATATACCTTTAATGAAAGAATAATAACAGGCACAAGTAGAGTGAGAAAGATGCAAAAGTTGTGGGAGCTCCTTCATTCTCCCACTGCTCAAGTCAAGGAAGAAGACAAGGGATCCCAGACCAGACAGGAGAGGTACTGTATCCACAGCCTTGTGGGCTGAAATATGCCCCGACACGGATGCTCATGAACCCCTTAGAAGCAACATTATGATCAGCAGGTCTGCTCACATTGCAGCAAGTCCAACCCTTACCCCTGTACAAGACCATCCCCAAGAGTCACACCATGTGCCTGCGAGTATTGTCCAAACACTTAAACTCTGTCATGCTTGGTGCTTCGACTACTGCCCTGGGGAGCCTGTTCCAGTTTAAATGATATCTAACCTAAACCTCTCCTGACACAACTTCAGGCCATTCCCTTGGATCCTGCCACTGATCACCACAGAGAAGAGATCAATGTCTACCCCTCCTCTTTCTCTCACAAGGAAGTTATGGACTGCAGTGAGATTTCCCCTTGGTCTCCTCTTCTCCAATCTGAAAAGATCAAGTGACCTCAGCCACTCCTCATACAGCTTCCCCTCAAAGTCCTTCACCATCTTCATTGACCTCCTTTGGACACTCTCTAATAGCTTAATATCTTTCTTATATTGTGATGTCCAAAATTGCACACAATATTCAACATGAGGCCACCCCAGTGCAGAGCAGTGCGGGACAATCCCCTCCCTTAACCAGCTGGTGATGCTGTGTCTGATGTCCCACAGGACATAGTCGGCCCTCCTGGCTGCCAGGGCACTGCTGACTCATATTCAACTTACAGTCTTCTTAAGTCAGATTTCCTGTTTCTCTACACAGCTTTAGGTAACCGGTCCTTACTGCCCTCTATTTTAGCAGTACTGCTTGAACTTTCTTGTTGTGAAAGAAGTATATTAGGTGAGATTTGTAGGCTGCGGATAACTAACTGATTTTATTAGATTCCGAAAGAAAATAGTCACCGGGGCACTCAGCTAAATACAGTATTTAAACCAGTCTGATTAGAACTGTAACAGTTATAAGGTATGAAACAGGCCTAAAAACTTGTAATCAAAAAGACTATCATAGAGTAGCTAAACTAAAAATTCTGACATTTAGCTATTGTCTTTTCAGTTAATCTCAGAATTCAGAATTGATACTGAGAACCTCAAAAGATGCTTTTGTTTGCATGACTGGATCATTATAGCGCTTCATTGAAATCCATTTATTTTAAATTCTCTGACACTGCTCCAGAGCTCTTCATTCATATAATCATCATGACTGGCCTTGGCAAATGAAGATTTGGGCAGGGCTCTCCCCACATGGGTGTGTGCTTCAAGCCTGTTCAGTGGATTTTTTAGGTGAGGCACAGCATGCGCAGAGCTGGCCCCACCCTTTAACTCCTAAGGTTCATCTGCCACAGCCGAGTGAGCTTGGACGGTGACAGTGAAGTCCTTGGGACTAGAACCTACAGCCCCCGGTATTGCCAGGAGGTCTCCCATCAAAGTACTAACTGGGGCTAACCCTCCTTTGCTTCTGAGGTGGATCAGGTGTCAGGATCAGGTGTCAGAGGGGCATTTAACTGCCTATTCATATGATAGTGTCAACAGTTCTCCCATAGAAGCTGAGTGAAAGCAAAAAAAGCATTTATTCATCTTATTATCAAATATAGTATCTACTAGGGGAGCTTCTAATGAATAACAGATCTATTAATATTACCTTCAGACTAATTTTGTTCTACTTGACTGATAACCTCAACTTGGACAAGCTCCTGTCTCTTGGCAGAGGAATCTGAAAGTCCAGTCTTTGGACTACCTGTATGGTATTTCATCTATTTGTTAAACAGGAATGGATTTCCCTTCTGACACAGAGATACAGGATAAGGTTTTAATGGGAAGGGTTTGGCTAAATGAGTTTTTCGCCCATTCTATCATTTCATGACTTTTCATACATTTGGATACCATCTGCCTTCAGCCTCCCTATTCATTAGCAACAGCTTTGAATATGCCTACACAGTCCCTGATGGTGTGACAGGCTCTTTGGAAACTAAATATTTTTTATAGTTGCTGAAAATATTAGAAGTAGTGGCAACTGTCTCTTCCTCTGCAGCTGATAGCAGTAGGGGAGTTCAGCCTACCCAAGTTTAAGGCAAGCATTGCAGAAGTACATTCCCAGTTTTGTATTTAAAACAGAGAACAGTCTTTTCTGTTTGTCTTCTAGTCCTTCTCCTCTGGCAAGTTAGATCTTAGGCTCCCTATCCGCTTTAACGACATAAGGACCTACCAAGGAAAGTATCTGCAGTGCAAGAAGTGAGGGGTTTCCTTTGATTTCTTCTAGCAGTTTGTGGCTTAGTGGTTTCATCTAGATAGTTAGCAAAGATTTCAGTTTGGGTTCACCTAATCATGAGGGGTTTCACTTTTGAAGATCAGCTTTATTTTACATGAACTAACTTACCTGGGGATGAGGTAGTGTCCCATTAAAAAATACTGGATCAGAACGTTGTATATATCCTGATCAGGGAGCTCAGAGACATTTTGAAGTCACTCATTTTAGGCAATGTTTTAGTTTGAATACTTTTTGACAGAGGAAGAGCTATAGTACTGTTGAGTCTTTTAGAGTTCTGACCGTGCATCATTATTCCTTCTGCATGCAAGATGCTCATTAAAAAGGCGGAAACAAAAAAGTAAAAAGGAGAAAAAAAAAAAGAGAAAAAGCTTTTTTTTCATTGCAGCCAAGAATATCACCCCCAAAAAGTATTGTCAGTTTTCTTTTTCTCCCTCCTTCACCATTTTCTTTTTCAAAGTAAATTCTTCAATCAGTGTTTACTATTTGGAGTTTTCTCCTTACTTCTCTGTAACTTGGAATAGATAAATCTTCCACTGAGGTAAATGCTAAAAAAAAGACATAAATGGAAGCAAATCTTGGCCCAGGATACTGAGAAATGATGATAATAATGATCTGAAACATAACCAAGTTCAAAAAAAAATTGAGTTTCAAGGAGAATTGGGAAAATTCTCTGTTAAACTTTCTACCTTAAGCTGTAAGAAATTTTTCAGCTTTGAACTACTAGATCCTAGCAGCATGGATAAACTGAGTGCCATATGCATATGTTTTTGTCTTAATTTAAAATAAAAACAATCCTCATTTAATGGGGGGAAGGAGCAGATTAGTATAAAAGTAGGATACAAAGAAGACTGCAGTTTTATTTTTAAGTGACTGAATGAACTTGAGAAAAAGGAACCTAAACAGGATAAACTTCCATCTCTTACAGTCACGAGAACAGACATGTGCAGCTCTGTTAGAATCTGGATACTCACCAGAGATCTTACTGGCTCAATGCATCAAGAAGAAATGTCTGTTGAGCTCCTAGAAACTTTGCTTTCCCAAACAACTGCCATATGCCAGAACTAACAGCATAAAGACATAATGAATCAAACATCAACATTATGAGATTTCAAGTTGTTTGTAGAGGTTTTTTTTAAGGGGTTCCATTAAATCCTTTCATTTTCTCGGTTTCCCAGGCAGGTCACAACAGTAGCAGAGTGTTCAGTAGTGCACATTTAATTCTTTATTCCTTGGGCTTGATGATAATTTGCTATTAGAGGAAGTTCAGATCAGATTCTAATGGATAACACTACTTTATCCTGTCCAGAAAGGCATTAAGTGGACTGACACTGGGCTCTGCACTGCCACAGTACATCCTTCCTGCTAGTGTTGATACTGCTAGGATAAACAATTCCCTGCCTGCTGGAAAGCAAGTATCATCATTAAAACAATACTTAAACAAGCTCTCTCTTCACTAAATGTCTTAGTGCTATAAGCCTAACAGTTCTGTAAACTCTAGGGTGGGAGAGTGCTTTATTCCCTGCCTTGGACTGCCAGACTTCAATTCCCACTGACATCAGCTACACTGTCTTTCTGAGCATGCGCACCAGGCAACCCATACAGAAGCACTGTGTCAAATGGTTAAATAAATACATAATGTGATGTGGGCCTGGAGCCAAAAATGCTTTCCCCTTACACCAGTGTAAAAGGTAGAAGGAAAGGATGCTTGTATTCTACTACTAATGAAAAAGGTGAAGGCAGTAAGCTCGGCATGTCTGTACTCTAATATTACTTCACAGCAGCCTCATGATGTGGTGTTAATATGTCTGAAATCTCCTTATTTTTCTAAGCCTGTTTAATGATGCCTCCCAACACAGATGGAACCTTTCTTCCTGCACATATTAATTCATTTGTTATTTATGCACTTCTGATCTTTGGGACACTTTGTCCCTTGGCCTGCTACCAAGTCATTTTTAATAGATGTTCTGAGGAAAGGTGGCCCTTGCCCTGCAGTGAGCCTCACAAATCCCTGACACACACATATGCATTTTTTATTGTTCTCACATGTTGCTTAACAGTCTGCGTGTTTCCTGCTTTACAACACAGCAGATGGGTTCCTGCATTGCAGTGAAACAGATGAGATGTTCAAATCGATTGTTTTATCAACAATCAGTTGTAGATAAAAATCATTTTAATGAGAGAAATTAATGGTGTTTGCAAACATGGTGTTAATTAAAGAACATAGCTTGGTCTTTTTTTCCCTCCTTTTTTCCCTCTGCACACAATTTTTTTACCCATGACGTCTTTCATTATTGACTCATGCCCCAAAGAAAAGGCGATTAAAATCTGCTTTTGTTTGATGTAGCTTTTATTGAAGAAAGAAATAGATCTTTCTGAAGCTTCCTGGTGAGATGAAAGTCTAATTATCTCCACAAATGAAAGGAAAAGCTTTAATTAGGCCCGTGCTGAATCTGCGCACTGTGAATTTGTGCATTGTGATGGATGGAGCCCACATCTCCTCAGTGACTGCAGCTGAAATAATGAAGAAGGAGAAGAGGTAACCTGCTCCCATGATTCAGCTGGCAGAGCAGACTTGGAGGTACACCTGTGTTGTGAGAGTGTGCCCAGAGCAGCTGCCACAGGCCATGTTTCTGTGCAGTGCATTCGGCTGTTTTACAGCCTCCTCCTGAGCTTTGATCTCTTTTCAGACAGCAGGGGTCCTAACAAATCAAGCTTTTCATGTTTCCCTCAGTTTCAGTGTCTTTTGCTTCACCATTCATACTTGAACTCCAAAGAGGATGGATAAAATATTGTCTTTTTCTGAATCAATTTGATCAGCAGCAGACATGACTGAAGTGGGCATTTTACCTTTTAAAGTTGACTGTGGGGTAAAGGATGCTAAAGAACAGGAAATTGCATTTATTTATTTTGCCATTTCATTAAGACAGTATTTATGCTTTTAACAACCTTTAGATGCATATAAAACTTCATCTGCTATGCGCTTCTTTTTTGCAATGTTGAGTGTCTACCCAGTTAGGAAAGGTGACATTCCAGGGTAGCGTTAGACTGCTAATCGTTCCCAGAGAGAAATCTGAACCATGAGAAATAATGCACTATTCCACATTTTATAATGCTTCTAATCTATTTTTACCATGTTGCATGCAGCTTACTCTGTCTTCATGTAGTCCACCTAATATCAGGAAGGTCAAACCACTACTTATTCACTTCACTTTACAGCCAGCATATTCTTCTTTGTGAGTCATAAAGCACCTTTGACATCAAGGGCAGTCAAGGAGATTACCTCCACACCTTTCTGGGCCAGATAGCAGTTAAAACAGGAAGAAGCAATTTAAGTCAAAGTTAAATCAGCATCAGCAATCTAATCTTTTATGCTTTCTGTCAGTATATTCTGTGCTGTTCAGAATGTATTGCTTTAATTGCATACCAGCCTCTGGAATTGAGGAACTTAGCAGTCAACTGGAAACATGCAGGAATAGAAGGATATGGGATAAATGGCAATGCATCCCCTGTTGATTTGTTTATTTAAGGGAAGGAGACATCTGCAAAAACCAGCAATACTGTCTTTGAAAGGAAACATTCTGGGAAGTCTTTTTGTAGGTAGATATACAACATCTATAAAGCCAGAAATTGGTGAAAGCAAAAGATGCTGATTCTGAGTAATTCAGCAAAGTGATAATATGGATTTTATTTAGTCTGTGTGAAACAAATCTCTGCATTACATTTCTCCCTATAAACATAGCTTTATCTACTGTTATTCTAAAATTTTATACATTAACAAGTTACTCACAAGTTGAAATCTCACTATGTATATTTTCTCATTTGTTTAGAGACTTCGAAGACAACTGGGACTTTTAGTGTAAAATACCTTGGTTTGTTCTTTCCACTCTCATCCTGCCCGCTCCTTTCCAGAGTTTCTTTGTGTAGATTTGTCTCCTTTGTTTATGCCTTTGTAAGTATTTCCCCAGCGTTAGTACTGAGTTCACAGAGCTGAAGTAAAAAACCTGCCTTATACAATATTCTAATCCTTAGGCCATCAGTGCAGACATCCAAGTCTGGTGCACTAGAATTACAGGGATGATGGTGAATGTATAATGGTCCCAAAACTCAGTATAGGAGAAAAAAGCTGGGGGGAATACTGGAACACTGTGTGCAGGTCTGAAATAGGGGGCACAGCCAGGGGGGAAATGAGGAGGCAATGGAATTCTTGTTAGACTGCTGTGCCGAGATGAGGAGCAGTAGTAGTAGGAGATAGTAAATTAGGAACGAGCACTGTGAGAACACATCTGAATCAGACCCTCCAATTAACTGTTCTCTTTCCTACTTTCAAGTTTGATTTCCTTTTAACCTTTTATTTTATTCTTTTGATCTCAGCATCTTTTTCTTTTTGCTCAAATGAAGAGCAGTGGTGCAATAGTTTTTGTTGAGGAGGTGCTTTCATTGTCAGCTCCTGTTTCCAAAAACAGCAAGTGATGAACGAGAGCTGGGAATCTTCATGCATGCTATCACTCAGAATATAAGTTTGACCAAAATTTGATGTGGGACAATTTAAAATGAAAACTATTCTTCCTCAGTTTGTGACAGAGTTGTCCCTATTCCTTCTTAGCTGTTGAGAATCTCCGCAGATTTTATGTGGGATTTTTTGTGTGCACAAATACACATATAGAGAACAAAAGTTTATGAAAGGAAATGCTGTACAATGCAGGAGCAGTAACACTTAGCTTCTACATGCTTGAAAACAGAATAACTGGACAGTACCTTGTAAACAACCTTGTAACATTCTTCTACATGCTTCCTATTTGGTCTAAGTCCAAATTGCTACAGGAAGATTTCTGAGAGCCTGGGGAGAGGCAGACAAGTCCCTGTGAAGGGTTGTTGTGGAGGCATGTGAATGCATGAGAATCCTGCAATACACTTCAACATTACTAATGTTAGTATAGTTTCTACATGTTGCCAATCAAAACTTGTAGCAGCTCAGTCCTTCTTCAAGGTGAGAGCAACCCCAGCCTCATGAAGCACTTTGTGGAGCTAAATCACTGTCAATCTTATCAACATTAAGTGAACTATTGTTTGTTTTGAGTTGCTCCACTATAGTTCCAGAGGGCTATAGAAAGAAATTACATTTTAGAGATATTCTTCTATTAATCTGTGTTCAACAGTCTTGAAAGTGTTGCGAATTCCTGCGATGAGGCATGCAGAACATATGAGGTTTGAGCTTGTGATTAAGTTGCGGGGTTTTTTCTGAGAATGTTGCTGGCTGCTGTATACTAAGACACACACATGGTGCACTGAAATGATTCAGTGTTTATGGTTTTAAAGTTTTCAGACAGAGATAAACACAGACATACTTACTTCACTGTGAACACCTGCTAATTTTTAGTTATGGAATATCTAAATGGGTATATGTCCTTCCACATGTATTTTACAGAATCATAGAAGGGTTGAGGTCAAAAGGAACCTCTGGAAAATGTCCTGGCCAAACCTCTGTTCCAGCAGTACCACCTAGAGGGGGTTACCGAGGACCGTGTCCAGCTGACTTTTGAATAACTGCAAGGATGGAGAATCCACAACCTCTCTGCATACCCTGTTCCAGTAGTCAATAACTTTCACAGCAAGAGTTTCCTCATGTTTTGGCAGATCACCCTATGTTTCAACATTTGCCCACTGCCTCTTGTCCTGTCATTGTACACCACTGGAAAGAGCCTGACTGCATCTTTGTACCCTTGCTTCACAGTCATTTACATTGATGAGATCCCTGCCTGAGCCTTTTCTCAATGCAACTCTTTCAGCTCTTCCTCATATGAGCGATGCTACAATCCCTTAATGATCTTTGTGGCCCTTCTTTCAGCTCTATTCAGTATATTCATGTCTCTCCTGTACTGAGGAGTCCAGAACTGGACACAGTATTCCTATGTGCCCTCAACAATGCCACCTTAGTGTGGGATCATCCAGCCTACACTTCAAAAGCTTTATCATGAAGATCTTATGGGAGAGCGTGTCAAAGCCGTACTGAAGTCCAGATGGACAATATCCACTGCTTTCCCCTCAACTGCCAGGCCAGTCATTTTCACCATAGAAGGTTATCAAATTGGTCAAGCATGACTTCCCCTTTGGGTAAGTACTCCTGAACATTTTCTTTTTCATGTGCCTTGCAGTTGTTTCCGTCATTAGCTACTCCGTCATTTCCTCAGAGATTGAAGTAAGGCTGATTGACCTGCAATTACCTGTAATTCTTCCTTCTTGCACTCCTTGAAGAGAGGAGTGATATTTACTTCTTCTAATCTCCTAATACATCAAAGTTTATTAAGGGTGGTCTTGTAATGCTGTCTGCAAGCTCCCTCAGCATTCATGGTCCATCCCATCAGGGGCCTCATTCAGTTTGCTTAAGTATTGCTTGAACTGATCCTCTTTCACCAAATGTATACCTTCAATGCTCCAGATTCTCCCCCAGGATTCTAGGGCCTGGGTTTCCTGAAGAACAGTCTTGCTTGTAAAGTTGAAGCAAAGAAGTTATTCCATAACTCACCCTCTTTCTTTTGTCATCTGTGTACTTACAGAAGCCCTTCCTCCTGTCTTTGACATCCCTGGCCAGATTCAATTCTATTTCAAATTACTAATGCTACTAAGACTGTATATGCTAGGAAATCTCATGGAATGACTTATATGGAGTATTTTTATTTACTGCTGTGAAGAGGGGGAAAAATGAAACCAAGGTTGTAAAACACCTGGGTTCATTTAAAACAGGAGGAGAAGACAGCTATGATCTTAGGGACTTAGCATCAACCTGAAGTGCTTATGACTGTCAAAACTTCCTTGAAAACAAGTGGATATTTTAGAAACTGTGGCATTTTGAAGTGTCCCTTGCCTGATAACTATAAATTTAAAAGAACTGCAAAGGAATACAGCAGTTTTTCTTTACTTCTCCAGAAAATTATTAGTTTACTTTCCCATTCTCTGAATATTATATTACAGACAAGTCAATATTATTTCAGAGTTTACAAGTGTATATTAAGATATTCTATAAATAATTTAGAACATATTTAGTTATAAGTCTTCCAGTGCAAGATGGAATGCTACAAAGCTATTACTTTCAGACTGAAAGAATTACATTGAAACTGTAGAGAAGAACAAAGCCAAAATCTCTGTATATTATTCTTTCAGGTTGCTGTCCCCCTTACACATTATGCTCTGGCATTTTTGGGATTACCACAAAGGTAGGCATATTGAAGTACAGTTCCGGAACTACTAAAATTCAAAGATGTTGTTGAGCTAAATCTAAGCAGCAGGAAATACACCATATTGAAGTTTCTAGAGATGGTATATTTCTGATACTCACACTTCAAATCACTACTAGTTCAAGGTTTTCTAAAGAAGCAGAAGGTATACAATCTGGAATGAAAATGACATTTACTAAACTTCAAATAAATGCTATAGATGTTCACCTCAGATTACCCTGATATTTTGGTCCTATTGCCAACATTGTAACATGCTGTTGTACTTGATCTCCTACTTGGTGTGAAATTGGGCACCCTTTTTTTTTTGGCTCACTTTGTCATTACACAAGTTTGGAGCTCAATAAAAATGTGAGATAGCTCTGTATCAGAGATCCATAAAACTCTGTATTAACTAAAAGTATTGTCTTTCTTAAGAATCCAAGCAAGGAAGTAGTGTTGTTTTTTTTTTCCTTTACCATTCAAACACTTGAAGACAACGTTTAACCAGATGTCACTGTTCCCACAAAGCTAGCAGGTTTCATAGACCTTGAAATCTTCATATTCAAAAATTCACTGAAATCCCAATGTATCTTGGATTCAAAACCAAATTTTGAATTCAATATAAAGTTCCATTCTCTTGGGAACCGTCATTGCCTCTCAAAATAAAAAAAACTGCCTGGGGATCTCACATTTGTTATCAATATTTTATATAGCCCTTTTTAATTCAACTCACATTACCCTTGTATTTTATCACAAGGGGTTTGTTGGGAGTTTTTTTATTAGAATGAATACCTAACAGAGAATACACCCCTGTCAGTTTCAGCAGCCTTTAGGATGGAACTGATACAGCCCACATCCTTCCGTATGGCACTGTGATATTACAGGGAATCATTTTCTTTCTCACAATCACCAGCTGCTGTATGAGAGCTGAAGGATTTCTCAGAATCCCTTAACCTTATGTTTCCTTATCTGCAGTTCATTTTCATGCCTGGCTTCCCGGAATTTGCTTAACATTTTCAGAAGGACGTCATTCACCCACTAGTTGTATCTGGATTTGGATTCATAACTCTTTTGGAAAGAAAGAGTGGTATGATTCCCCATACCACCAACACATGATATTGTCAGATGATAAATATTCTTCCCATCAAAAGCAAAGAGAACTGAATCTTCCCATCCACCAGAAAACTCAGAACCAAATTAAGGCTGAACATTCTGGATGCTCTTTTACAAAGACAAGAAGTGGGACTAGCCATCTGGCACCTCTTGAGGCTCTATAAACACAGAAAATTTTTCCTGGAGAAAGGATAGCTGTCTTTTGAATTCTTCTAAGGATCTGTTTGCAGGGATCAGGGGTGGATTTTGTTGTTGTGGATTTTTTTTTGTTTGTTTTACACTGGGATTTTTTAAATGGATTTATACCATATCTCTGTATTTTATGTGAGCAGCTTTATTCTGAATGGCAGCAGAAACTTACTACTGGAGTTTCCTACTGTAGTAGATCCTTGGTGCCCTGTTAAGGAACTTGCTCCATATTGCAGAGAGGCATTCAGAAGGGGCTTGGTTGCACCCATTACAGCCTCCCCAGTTGTAGCTGCATAGACTAGAATTGATGGGATCCCTCAACATCTGTGCTGTTCTGGGAATGGTTGTTCTCTCTTTATGTGAGGCACCAGCTTTCACCTCTTGTTTCTAGCAAGAACTGATTAGTGATAATCTCTGAGTTCATGTTCTGTGGTTTGCTAAGAATTCTGTGGGACCCAGTGCTTCATTCATGTGATGTCCTAAGAAGCTGAAATCCACTGCTCTCTACAGGGTTTGAAACTGTGCCCCTGACGACCGTTTACCACGAGACCTTGAACACACTCCACGCACAACAGTGGTGAGGGCGCAAAAGGCAAATTTCTTAAAGGAACACTGACTCATATAGGGTTTGGAAGGGAAAGTTCTAGAACTGGGATGGGATTGGATAAAAGCAGGGGTGGAATATGTAACTAGGGAAACCGAGCAATGAATGAGGAATCAGTTGTCAGAGAATCAGTGGGGAACATGGTTCTGGGCAAAGGTGGGAAACGGCCTGTGGAGAAGAAGACAACATGGAGGGAATGACTAAGGGAAAAACAATAAGGAAAGCCATTTTGAAACTGTGGAGGGGGTAACATCATAATATCAAAACCATAAAACGAAGAACCATACAAATTAAATGCAATAATAAAACTTCTGTAACATCTGTCCTGTGTGGCCTGTGCTGTTTAGATTTCTGTCAACAGTCCTGACATCTTTAAAGGCTTCAGTCATTTCCGTTCCCTCGCCATCTTCATGGATCCTTTTGTTAGAGTGTTTTTGCAAATCCTCATACGTTCGGCATTCTCCCACATGCCCCCATATCCTTTGGTGCAGTGTTGCAGAGAAAACAGTCATAATTGTAAAATAAACTGACCTGACAACCATAAGCTTCTTTTATTCACACTGTAGCTGAAGAATAGGCCTTTTTTAATTTCATGTTTTCTTACAAAGAAAAACATTATGACATCTTTAAGACTGGTCCAACAGTGTATGTACGGTAGCCATGGACAATACTAAGTAAAACAAACAAATGTAAGCCTATGACTAAGTATATTCTGTATAAATACAAAAATAAACCTTGCCATTACAAATGGCTCATGTTAATAAGGAGCTGCTAGAGGTCATATTTGAAATATTATGCAAATTCCAAACTCCAAAAGACAGAAATATTAAGAAATAATAATTAATTATATTTCCACTTTGATTAAAGACTAAATGTCAGTATAATGGGAAAAAATTAAAAATCATGTCTTTCTATTGCCTGACATAATTAGGCACTCTCCTAAATGGCCAAATTTAGAACTGTCTATTATGTCCTAGCAAACCTGTGGGAGAGCCTGACATGTGTTCAGCAATCATGGGGATTTTTGTGTTCATCAGAAAAAATAATTTTAAAACAATGTGGGAGGGGCAGTCCTTATCTTTAAGGCAACTGTTGGATAATTGACCTCCTTTAGCATTTAATTTCTCAAGCCTCTAGGAAGCTTAATTTTGAACATCAAAGAGGTACCTGTGGAAGAAACTGTTCCAGACTGGTGAGTAAACAAATTAGAGTTAATAGGGTCATTAGCTTTTGTGGTAAAATTTCAAACTGGGTATTCCTCACTAAGGAATGTAAATGTCAATGTTTTTAAGTCTTCTAAAATATAATTAGACATGGAACTTGAATACAAATGCTATTTGTATTCAAGTATTTTTCTGCATCTCCTATTAGCAAATAATGTTTTCCATATTCTGGACATTATTTTATTAACATTAGGAAATCCATTGTTCTGGTGCTGTGCATTGCTTGTCAGACAATTAAAATAAAAACAAAAAATGTACAAAGCTGCTTAATCAATAATATTCTGTAAACATTAAGGATGCTCTATGTTCTGTATGATATAAAAATGTTATCAGGTTAACTTTAGAGTAATAACTGTAGATTTGTTTAGCCCTTAGATCTCTATGTAGCAGTATAAGAAACAAAACCAAACAAAAACACACATACACAAAAAACCCCCAAACAACTCAGTACCACAAAAAAAACCCAAACAAACAAAAAAAACCCATACATTTTTTCATTGGGGTGATGAATGACCTTCTCATCTGTACTTTCTCTTGGTTCTATGGCTTCATAAAGGGATAATTGCTGATTGAATTTGAAACAGAAAATGCAGCACATTCAATTCGTACATCCTTTCATTTCACTTCTTGCACAATACTGAGGTTTTTATTCAATTACGCTCGCATATGGTAACAGAAATATTGTTCCCTCTCTTCCAGCAAACTGACAAGTTGCTAGTCCAACCACATTTCCATACCTTTTCCCACATACCTACCTACAGGCTATGCATTCTTACATATCCATTTCTCCTGAAATTCTTACTGCTAACCTTTCCCAGCAGCAGCATCTCCTGAAACTAGGGATTGTCAGAGCAAGTTCCCTTTTTCACTTTACAACCCTAGGAAATCTAACTTTATTCTCTAACTCTAGGAGTTCAGTACTCAGCAATGACTTCTTTTTAGTCCAGAAAATCACCAGCTGCTGCAAGTGTCATCATTTAAACAGGGTATGAGGGAAATTTCCTCATAAGAAACAGTAACATCAGGTCACTCTAACAGTCTATGGAATAAGGACTGTCAACTCTACAAATGTGTTTAGTGTAGAAACAAATAAAATATTTTCTATGAGTGCCAAAGGAGAATTGCAGAAATATTTAGACTGGAAAACTGCAGATGGTCGAGCACATCCAGTGGTAAACTACCTCCTTCCTGTGAAAACTGATTTGTACCAGCAGGGTCTGAGCTAGTGCTACAGTGAATTCTACCAAAAAATGGAAGGTGAGGGAAAAGAGAAAGGCATTTTAAATAATTGATCATAGCTGTATCTGTGATTACAAGCAGAGGATTCTTAATTCATTAGCCTGAAGGAGCAAAGATTTTAAAAAATATTAACTCTCCTCACTATATAATCATGAAGTTCAAGAAAAAAAGGGTGTTTTTTCCCATTTGACTGTCACAAATCATTTTGTTGTGATAATCATATGTAGTGAACTGATTTAATCTTTTAATCTTCCATTCTTCCTCAATGGCAACAATTTCTTTTTGCTCAAGCAACACAAATAAAAGTAAAAAAACCCTCAAATGCTTTTCATGTAATGGGAATCATGTTTAAGTTATGTTTTGAAAAAAATCCTTGTCCATTAAAAGCAAGCTTTTTGCACTAGGCAAGCTGTTATAGCTGAAGTTTTTTGCAAAGTAGTTCTAGTTACTCTTTATTATCAGTCTCTAACAATGTGCCTCAAATAAGAATCTGTAGTTTACTTCTGTGAGAGTCTCATAGCATTAATTTTTAAAAACCATTAGTTTTATTTTATCTTCCTACATTAGTCCAGAGTTGTAGATGAGTACGACTCTCCATTCCTCTAACTCACTGATTTTACTCATGGAGACAATATCAAATCAAGATCACATAACATCAGTGGTAAGTTTGGGCTCATATGCCATCTCCTGATCTTGTTTTCTGTGTATATTGAAGGGTAGGCCTCATTTAACCTAACGTAAGTCAAACAAATGTTAGGCGTCTGGTTTTCCTTCTCCAGTCAAGGCCAAGATAAGCACCTCCCAAGGGTGAGTCAGCCAATCTCAAAATGTTGACAAGTTTGGCAAAAGAAATCACGGTAAAAGTTTATTTGCCCTTCCACTAAAATAGTAGGTAAAAGCTTCTGCAGTGCTCCACTAAAATATTTCATGGCCTGATATGTCTTGACCATGAATGCAGTAAGGAAATGCTTTTAGTATGATTTTTTTTTATTCTTTGAAATCTTGACTGAAGTATTCTAAAAAAACCCTTCCCACCCTTATTTTAGAATTGTTGACACCATGTCATTTATTTGTACATAGTGCAATGCTATATTCAGAACTTAAAGTAAAAGCAAATAAAAACCAGAATACACAGTGTTGTGATTCACATATTGGAATAAGACATTTGTTCGAACATATTTGTTTGAACATTATTTTTTTTCTTTTTTTTAAGAAGTCAAAGTGTAGGCACAACCAAGTATTAATTTCTTCAAAAAGAAGCAGAAAATATCCAACTCAGAATGTACTTCTGAAAAAAATCCTTTTTCTTTCTCATAACTGTTCCTGATCTCTATCTAAGGGTTTATGTCAAACTACACTGGAAGGTCTGACACCAAAGGTTGCAGAGTTGCTATTCCATGACTTCAGCACATCATCTGTAGGGTAGCATGACACATATAATCAGGAGAGGTGGTCTTGTATTAACCTTTTCCAATCTTGGAGGATAAAATGATATTTAAACAACAAAAACAGATAATTAGGCAAGTAAAACACAATTCTTGTGATTATAGCTGAGAATTTGGGGGAGGGGGGCAGCTGGATGACTTAGTGCAGTCTTCCAATCAAGCATTAGTGATTCAAATAACAAATGGGTTAGATGTATATGTGAAGATGTAAACCCATAGATGCAATTGAGAATAACACCTAGAACCGGAGTCTGTTAAAAGAAGGAGCTGGTTAAGTTTGTTCTTATGACTGATTACCACATGGCAGACAAGAAACTTTCTCACAAGAATAATAAAAAATTTATTTATTTTGTGACTTGATTCAGCTGACATCCTTAGGGAGAATGATTCAGTGCAGCAACTGAAAACACAGAATGTAAAAGTTGTAAACAACTACAAGATTTGGTTTGTTCAGCCTAGAGAAGAGGAGACTGAGGGGAGACGTCATTGCAGTCTTCAACATCCTCATGAGGTAAAGCAGACAGGAAGGTACTGACCTCCTCTCTCATGAGCAGTGACACAACTTGAGAAAATGGCATGAAGCTGAGTCAGAGGAAGTTTAGATTAGGTATCAGGAAAAGGTTCTTCACCCAGAGGGTGGCTGAGCACTGGAACAGGCCCCCCAGGAAAGTGGTCATAACACCAAGCCTGCCAGAGTTCAAGAAGCATTTGGACGATGCTTTCAGTCACATGCTGTAATTCTTGGGGTATCCTGTGCAGGGCCAGGAGTTGTACTCAGTGATCTTCATAGGTCCCTTCCAACTATATTTTGTGATTCTATGGTTTGCTTAATACTGCATCTTCTGAGACATATCTATTACAGTAGCCTACAAAGACTGATATTATGTGGTGATAGTAAAATATAGAAAATGCTTGTTTGCTCTCTTCGGAGGCTTTGTGATCTGGGTTTTTG
The DNA here is from genome assembly GCF_047495875.1 of Pithys albifrons albifrons. Lineage (NCBI taxonomy): Eukaryota > Metazoa > Chordata > Aves > Passeriformes > Thamnophilidae > Pithys > Pithys albifrons. The sequence goes on from NC_092462.1 coordinate 40,973,184, forward strand.
GCATATTTTCTACTAGTAAGAAACTACTTCACAACAACTTCACAACTTCACAAAGGTCAAATATTCAGAATGAGAGATCAGATAGCTAAAAAGGTATGGATAAAAGAGCAGCCACAACTAAATTTGAACATACTGAGTTAAAAGCAAATGAAAATCTGACTACAATGCAATTCACCCCTGGAAAGAAGTGATGGTATCAGTTAGCTCAAGAAAGCAAAGATAAGAGTAAAGCAAAATTGCATAGGCTGAAGTCTATTTCTCCAAAGCTTCATGTTATGGAAATGTTGTAATGTTAATACCTTTCCTCTGTTTTGTCACACTGACAATTTGCACAGACCAAAGGTTGCATTTACACTGACCTTGCATCAGTGCATTTTGAACACACAAGTCCTAGGCATCTCAGGAAGCTTTAAATCTTTTTTCTTAAAACCTGAATTAGAATCACACTTTAAATTGTGCTGCATTTGTTGCCATGTTTACTTATGTCTCACTGGAGTTCTTAACAGCTCAAAACATAGGCTTCTTCAATGGGAAGCACATGCCACTAGGGCCTTTTATCTGAATGCTTCAGAATCAATCAAAAGGCACAATTTGAGCAGCCATGGGCCAAGATGAGATTCATCTGCTGAAGTCTCTGACCCTGGTAATATACTGCTTGAGTGACTCTACAGCACTCAAGCCATGTCCTGTAGGATTTACTCTGAATTACATTTGTGTGTGTCTATTGTAACTCACCAGCTTTTCGTATGACAAATGAGGGGGTTTCTTGTTTTTATTGGTCCTTTATATTAAAATAATGCCACTTAGTACTTTCAACAACAGTAAATCTTATAAATATCATAAATATCATAAATATTTTTATTGTTTACTTGTGACCCACATATGTATTGTTTGATTGTACATAACAGTAGTTTGAAATTATTTTCATAATACTTTTGAATACCTGACTCAAATGGAAAGAAACGTGTATGAAATAAAGTTTGCATAGAATGTTTTTGTTGTTCAGAGGGAAAAAAGGGCACATAAACTATAGATACAAAATTCTTGATATTCATAAACTGGTTTGTACTGTATATGCAAATTTTGAAAACTGGAGTAGGTACACTTCTCACCTTTAATTTTATCTCTTCTTATGGATAACTAATAGCAAGATCTATTAGCATGCCCACTTGGAAAGTCACACAGGCATTGTTCAGCTTTCGTCATGTTGTGTCTATGCACTTTAAGGTGCACTTCGATTCTGTAGACTCTGGTAACCAGTTCTGTTTCTGCTTCTGTGGCACACTGGCTGGCATATATGCACTCTGCCTGCTGAGATACTAGATCCTACAAAACTGGATTTGTTCCTGACATCTGGTGCAATCCACCTAATCTCTAGCACTTTCCAGGTAACTTAATAGAGACTTTCCAGAGCAAACAAGCTTTGTGACCTCTCTGGTTTTAAATCTCACTTCTTCAGAGGTATTAGTGAAAAGAGGGAGAGATTTGAACTTTGGATAAATTCCAGGAAACCTATAAAACAATGTTTCTCTTCAGTTCATATAACCAAGACATATCATAAAAATAATCAAAACCTAACAGTAAACACTGTCCATCTTGAGAATTTTGCATTTAAAATCATATTCCTTTAAGGATCTCAGTATGTTTTCTTTCTTCCACTTCTTCTTATGTCAGCCAGTGATCTTCACCTTTTGTGCCTCCAATTCTCCAATCTGCTGTGGTGGCAGGGGAAGGAGAAAAAGGCAGTGGAGGGGAGGGAAGCAAGTGAACAGCATGTGGTTTTGGAGTCACAGTTGGGGCACTAAATTGAGGAGTAGCATTTCTAAACCATGACAGGTATCCCTCTTAAAAGACAGATGAGGCCTGTGGGATGATTCTGTTAATTCCAAATTATTTCCAACACTTCGTAGTGTTCCTCGTTGTGCACATTAATTCCCTAACATACCTTGAAAGGTCTACGCTCTTAATCACCTTTGTCTTCAAAGAGTGACAAGTTTGATGAGTAAGACTGCTCCAAAACTCCATCTGTTCATGAGTTTCCAGAAAGCTGAATTCAAGTCCTATGCTTAGAACTGTCTACATTCTTTTAATTTTTTTGGGGGGGGGCGGAGGGGAAAGAAAAAAAAAATTGGTCTGCTCCCCAAAAATATTTTGTATTATTATCAGAACTGTAAAAGTATGGCATTTATTCAAACTACCAGTTTATGCTAACTCATCTGTTGATAGCTGAAGAAAAATTAAAACCAAGTAGAACTTTGAAGAAGTTCATCTTTATTACCATATCACCTTTATTTTTGGATTGCGGAACAGGTGCAGCTGTGGCTCTTGAACCCTTGATCTTCAGGACAAGAAGAACAAAATACAATTAAGGAGTAGGGACAAGATGAAGAACATAATTTAGGTGTTGATAACTAGAAATAACTAGAAATATTCAGCAGTGTGCGTATTAGATGAAACTCATTAAGTTGTCTTGTGACAACAGTATTGACAATTACTCTAGTGTGAAACATCACTGTAAATTTCTTTTTATGTTTATTTTTATTCTCACACTTAAACTGTTATAAGGATGAATCATTTGTATTAGGTTTAATCCAATAAGTCTATAAGGTATGCATTTTTACAGCACTGTATCAGTTTTGATAATAGTAATACAAATTCTTCCTAAAAATAAATTGTAACTCAAAGCTAAACTAGACCAAATTGCCAATATATTTATCACCTTCTCTTTTTATGGTAACAATATTTTTACCTCTTGAGGACAGTAAGGCACAAGCTTTGATCTCATCATCTTCAAAGTGCCAAAACCCTCTGATTTACAGTCGATGAAATGGTGATGTTTGCATTCCCAGATCTCCCAGTTTGCTGGTGTCAGTAACACAAAACCACTAGCAGGGGTGCTCCCATGCTAGCAATCAAGCAACGTATGGGAACCTTGACTAACTGGCCTGTGGAGACAGACATCTTCAGCTGATAGAAGTGATCCCTTCAGGGGGAGAACACATTGGTTTAATACTGTATAATTTTTACTATTCATATTCACCTTTTGAAAGATTATTTCAACCTCAAAGCAGTCAATTTTGCATTTTCATAAGAACTAAATCAGTTTTTAAAAAGTCAGAAAGTTGCTTTCTCTGTTTCTGTTCTTTTGATTGATTATCTATGGTTCCACAGCATATTACGTGATCACAGCAATGTTCTTTGGAGATATAATCATCAAAGAGCATTACTCAGCTGTGGAAGTACTTGTGAGAGGTGTAAATAATGAAACAGAACAGGGGGCCACTAAATACATTTTTTTGTTTTCTATGCTTAGAGGCTTGTTTATGAAGTAGGAGGTTACTGTTAAAAAAAAATAATTAAAAAAGTCAGAAAAGCACAAGACTCTTAAATATTACCAAACAATTCATCTGTTCAGATGTGGAGCCCTGCAGACCTGACAAACCTTGAAAGTTTATCCAGGGTTCATTGTAGCTTTCAAAGGTGCACTTACTCCCAGTGGCTCAGAAAACACTAGTTTATATGTCAGGAAGTATATTCTCAAAGCAGATGTTTAATTTTTAAAATAATATGATCCTTGTAATCCTAGTTATATAGTGCAGGGTATTTTATAAAGCCCATTTCTGTGTAGCATCATTGGAATCATTATTAAAGATTGGTTTTAGATGAGAAAAGAGAGCAGGAAGTAAAGTGTTTGAACATGTATGCCCATGATATGTAGCAGAGTTGAAAAGTAACTGATTGTGTGTGGATAATTGCCATGACTCAGTTTGGCAGACCCCTATTGTTAACAGAGCTGCAAGGCTGCCTCTTAAACTGTTCAAACATGGATCTCCAACATTCATGTCAAGAAAGGCCAGCTGCTTTGTTAAAATTCATTGCTTGTTTGTTTAAACAAAATGTGTATCTTCTTTCTGTGTCACTATTTCTGGTGGTTTCTGGTTTGTTAGGTTGGGTTTTTTAAGAAAATGGCTCTACGATTTTCTTTGTAATGCAAATTTCTGTCGCTAATGTGAAATATCTGATTCTGAGTCACTTAATACTGGCCTGATACTACTTTTATATCTGTAAGAAATAAGCATCATTAGGAGTAGTCCATACAGAAATCCATGATTCTTATTTACATGACAGCTCTCCCATTCTTTTTATGTAAAGAAACCTTTTGCAAAACTTGTGTACAAACACAATTAGCTTGGACTAAGTAAAATAAGAGTGAAAATTCTGTTTCTGTTAAAATCACTTAGAAAACAAGAAAGCCATGAAGGCTTTGAAGAGACCTGAAAGCAAAATTCATAGAATCCAATGCTCTGTTGTTGTTAATAAAAATATTGAGAGACTGGAGAAATAGGATGTGTATGTCTGAAACTAGTTTTGTAGATGTTTGAGCGCCCTACTGATACTATCATACTTCTAAACAAAACTGTAAACTTAGTAAGCTAGTGTATTTATAAGCCTTTGCTATTTAAGGTTAAATCAGCTAAAATATTTATGTAAATAATTTCTACTTTGGACCCACAATCTCAACTTTTGAGATTTTTTTGGTCAGCCTAACATTGTTGCATATTTGTAGGATTTTATCTGATGCTTCAATTGTACATATGTGAAAAAGGGGTTTAAAATTCCTCAGTTGAATTTAGAATAATTTCATGTAATTTTTTGAGCTTGCCTACTGAAACACCAGTGGCTAAATGCCAGATATCAACAAGTCTGACCTTAAATGTAGATAATGTAATAGTGATTTTGACACATCGAAAAATTGTACCTTGATCAGAGTGAGCGGAATATGAACACAGAATTTTTACACATTTACCATTTTTGTTACTGAAATAACATAAAATTGACTTTTTATTTTTGAAAACTGTAGATTTCACATACAGTAGGGAAATTATCCTAAATAATAAATCAAAATACACATCCTACCAATCCAGAGGCAGGTAATGTAAGGCATGAGAAACCTAATATAGCATAGAGCACTCTCTCATGCATAACTGCAGTCCTCTGAGCAAACAATGCTTTTTAACCTCAAACAAAGAGGTACAAAAAGTCTCATTAAAATGGGCAGTTAGAACATCCTTTAATAGATATGGAAATGACTTGAGATAAACTAAAAAAAAAAAAAAATCCCAAAACAAAACCAAAAAGCAGTAGGCATTTTTTGAGCTAATCTTCAGTTCTGCAGGTAAATTGTGTTCAAAAGTATGCAAACCATGTTATATTCAGGAATAATACAGGCAAAAGATTGAAAAAAATAAACAGGAAGAAGAAGCCTTGATGTTATAACTGGGACAGATAAAAAAAAGTACTCATTGTGTGTCTGTCTGTGGAAATGGCCTCATTGTTGTGATTTGCCCCCAGACAGTATCTAAGCACCATGCAGCTGCTCCCTCACTCCACCCTAGTGGGATGGGAGAGAGAATTAGAAGAGTGAAAGTGAAAATACTCATGAGTTGAGACAGAGACTGTTTAATAAGGAAAGCAAAAGCCACATGTGGAAGCAAAGCTAAAGAAAACAAAGAATTCATACACCATTTCCCATGGGCAGGCAGGTGTTAAGCCATCCCTGGGGAAGCGAGGCTCCATCATGTGTAATGGTGATTTGGGAGGAAAAATGCCGTTAACTCTGAACTTTCCCTTCTTTCTTGTTGTATCTCCCCACTTTATAAACTGAGCATGATGCTATATGTTATGGAATATCCCTTGGGTCAGTTGGGGTCAGCTGTCCTGTCTGTGTCCCCTTAGAACTCCCTGTGCACCCCCAACTTCCTGGATGGTTGAGTGGGGTAAGAAGCAGAAGTGTCCTTGACCCTGTGTAACCGCTGCTCAGCAGTAACTAAAACATCTATGTATTATCAACACTGTTTCCAGCAAATCTCCAAAAGATAGACTATACTAGCTACTGTGAAGAAAATTAACTCTACCCTAGAAAAAGCCAGTACACACATTTATAGTGCTTATTAAATAGAAACATCTTCTGAAGCACTATGATTTTTGCACTACTAATGTGGATATGAAATTTATCCATACTGTTATACTGAAAAAATTTCCAACCTTCTTTTTTGATTAAATGTAAATTATAACTCACAATTTTTATGCTATCAAATTGTATGATGATTTAAGACCTACACACATGCCAACAGTATAAGACTTCCTACTCTGAAGTTTGTAATCTCATTGAAGACTGGTGGGGAAATTATTGTCCCTGTATTATACTTGCTGTGACTTCAAATCTCAATGCCCAAGCTAATATTTGACTAGTTAGAGGCCCGCCTAATAAGTTTAGAGGTGCAGGCTAAGAATGTGTGTTACTAGACAGGATAGAGTCACAGTCAAATTTCCTTAAAAATGGTATTTTACTACTATTTCTTTTCCATCTAATACTAGGTAATTATGGCAAGAATAAGTGTTAAACGTTAAACAAAGGAAGGTGGTGGTGGAAGGAGTCCTTCAGGGAATTTTTCTGACCCTACCAACATAAAGGTTTTGGGAGTTGAAGTGCCAGGACTGAGAACAGAGGAGTGGTTAATGACTCTAGATTCCAACTTAATGAAGGGTTGGAGGTGAGAAACAGATTCAATGCACCTGGGATGGGGAGGAGCCTCTTCCTGGGTGCTGGCTTCACTTTGTGTTTGGGTAGCTGCTGGTAGAGAGCTACTGTTTGCTGAGCTTGTGGGAGCCCCTGAGCTTCAAAGAGAGAGAGAGAGAAACAGAGAAACAGAGAGAGACAGAGACAGAGAGAGACAGACAGAGAGAGACAGACAGACGCAGCATACTGCAGATTTTTTTTTCTGGAGACTGACTTCAATTGCAATGAGATTTCTAGGAATTCTCTCACCATTTCCTTCTTTTGAAAAAAAGACAAGGAGAGAGAGAGTGAGTCTGCTCTTCCCCCACGGAAAAGGCTCCATCCTACCTCACGTGAGTCATACACCCCCTCTTGTCTCTGCCTCACTGGGAAAAGACTGAGAATTCACCTCATGGCCATCCGAGGTGTGATACTGCCACTGTCCATAAATATAATTGTACCAGGAGGAAACTACAGTTTTGGGGGTTGTGGTTTGGTTTTTTTTTTTTTTGGGGGGGGGGTTTGTTCTGTTATATTTTGTGTTGGGGGAGTAGTTTCCTCTGGTCTTTTTTTTTACTTTATATATATCTAGTAGTTAAGAACAGTTATCCTTCTTATATACATTTTCTAATTAAAAGGTTGTTTTTTTATTTTTTTTAAATTTAATAAGGGGTCACGTAGTTATTGATGAGGAATCCTCTCCTCTGGTTTTGGGAAACATTTTGGTTTCCCTCAAACTAAGAGGATGAGAAAAGTGGGTTTGTATGATATTAATCTTCTGCCTGGGGACATTTTGCCAGGAGTAAAATGATACTCCTCTTACCTTTAAGTTAGAGCAATAGAATTAGTAAATTTTGTTCATGCAACACTTCTGTATATACCTCATTCCTCGTTTCCTGATGGCAAACTAATCCAATGGGAGACCCAAAAGCTATAAAAATTTGGCAAATTGCATACAGGATCAAAGAGCAAACTTTTAAGAGTTTATGATACTGTAATTGAAAGAACTGTGTTCATCTACTCTTCCTAGTACAAGAATCGTTGTTCTATTTTATAGCTCACAAACTTCAGCAAGTTGTAGAAAACATTATACATAGATGTTTCCTTAAATGTGTTGAACTATTATTTCTTCTTTAAGGAAAGACAGTAAAAAGACTAAATGACCCCACACATATTATGTAATAAATAAGATGGATGATTAATTGAGATCTTTTAATATGTGGGCATCAATAGATTAATTTTTAATAGCGAACTTATTTCCAGTAATGATATTGGGAAGTAATCTCTCATCAGCAAGCTGTTGCAGTGAAGGAGAGGATTTTAGACTTTTGTTTGAAGTTGTACTAAATGTGCTGTGTTCTTATGTGTTCTATACAATTTTCTTCTTCAGTTGCACAGAAAGCCAAACGAGCAATATTTATGAGCTATTAAAAGCCTCTTTCAAAAAATGGAAGTTTGATAATTCCAACAATAGGCAATACATTTTGAGATAGCACCACAGTTTTTAAGTTCTTTTTATACTTTTTTTAATAGAAAAAAGAAAGAATTTCAGTGTAAGAATAGGCTTTCAGAGCATAGAATGGAAATTGTTCTTTGGTGTCTGTTGACACAAACAGGAACAGTTTATGTTGGAATGCCATTTTTTTGAAGAATTCAGTTATAAGGCCTTCTTGGGGGACTTGAAAACTTAACATAGAAGTGTGTAATTTACTGGAAAATATTTTACTCTTTAATATGGAGGTAACTCATCACCTGTTTGGGCCATGGTTCCTTAATCTAGATCCAGTATTCTGAATGTGCCTACATCACTATTTCCTTAGATTTTTTTTTTTTTGCTTACTATTACAGTTTGAAAGCCATTGTCTCCTCCAGATATGTAGCTATGTATCAGGATAAGATTTAGCCTACTTAAGTCTGGATTAGCACCTTCATATTAAGATTTCTTAAGATCCTTTTTTTATTTTGTACAGAAACAAATATAAATAAGCATACCTTAAACAGCATAAAACCCTAAAAGTACAACTGGAGTATTTGATGCTTTTTATATTATAGATTAGAACATAAAGACTGTGATTGCAAACACTAATTTTTAAGTTTAAAAAGCCTTAGAAAAATAATTGCTGCTAGTCTGCATATCAGAAACCTCAAGGTAAAAGGCATAGCATGTTTAACTAAAACACAGCTAATTAGAGAAGAAGGTGATCCCTTTCAAAATCTGAGATGCTATACACAATAGAGCTGTTAACTTCAGAAAAGTGAGTGCTGAAGTAATCAGATAAGGAAGCTGATTTATTTTGTGTGCCTGTATTCAAGAGTGATTCAGATCTTCACGTTTTTAGGATAGCCAACTCTGTAAAGGAAAAACATGTCCACTCTAAATCTAAGAAAAGTTTGACCTTGTCCAATCTTTGTCATGGTTTTTAAAATTAGTCCTTTCATTTTCATTCACAAAATTTTCTATTTTTGTGCAAATTATTCTGAAATCACGCTTCCACTACTTTACGTCAAGTCTTAAAAAGTCATATAGTCCCTCTCTCAGGCTGTGTTTGCAAATGGTTGTGATGTTGTCAGTTAAGAACCACAGAAATCTTTTTAAGAGAGCCATAAGGATCCTGTCATGCCAAGGTGTTCATATTGACTATTGAAGCCAGTCACAAGCAATATCCTTAGGGATGAGCAGCCATTCATTAGGACAGGAAAAGTCAGTGCTAAGTGTCAGCATTGTTGGAACTTCAGTGCAGGCACAAACAGTCTGTAGCTGCAGTATCCTCTCAGTCTTAAACATGGTCCCTCTCCCATATGAGTTTGTTCATTGCAATATAATATGAAAAATTCAACTTCCCTTGAACCTGCTAATTTGCAGTTGGATAATTTCATTCTCCATTTCTCTATAGGGAGACACATTATGTCCCATTATGTGAAACTTTTCAAAGCTATTTTTAACCTACTGGACTAACCATTTCAAAATGTATCTTGCTTTATAGCCTTTTCCTTTTACATTCTGTTGCAAGTTAGAGACTCTTAGCAGGAGGTCTGAAATTTCCCATTAATTTTTCCTCACAACTTAAGTTTCTGACAGCACTCTCATGTTTGTTTTGCCCAAGACCAGAAAAATTCTGAGACCACTATTATCAGTTTCTTCCTGGTAGTTGCTGACTTCCCCCAGTTCAGCATGGTAAAGAAGGGGTTTTGTACACTGTATATTGTTTTAACAATCTGAAACATGTATGCATGCAGAAGGAGTACATTGAGTAGTATCCACAGGTTATTTGGTACTGTTTTCTGTCCAGATCTCTGCATTCGGTGTCTTCTTTTTTTAAGTTGTAAGCTGTACATCTCCATCCTCATGTGTGAGGTTTTGAATTTCTATTCTATCCTACTTGCATTCAAACTTAAGTTTCCTTTTCTGTAGCAAGATTTAACAAAAAATAAAAAGGCAGTAGAAGAGTCATGGCAAAGGATAAACAACTAAAGAAGGGGGGGGGGGGGGTGGGCTATTTTTACTGAATCTATTTAGTGACTATATGAAAACATTAATTTCCTGAAATGGAAAGCAAAAGATAGACTAAATCAGCAGAATTTGTGGTTTCTCAAACACAGAAATATTAAGTATGCCATCATGTCTATCGTATCAGAACATTCATGCTCAGATAAAGTATACTTGGGGTACACGAAGCTAATGTCAAATGTCTCTAAAAGAAAGAGAAAATAAATATTGTTATTACTTGGATTTATTCAGAGGCTGTAATGAATACACTCTTCTCTGTTGTGGAAGAAAAATTAAAATACTTTATGCTAATCTCTAAAATAAAAAATGTACATATTCCAAATTACTGCTTTTTAACTGCACTTAATTATTTTTCTATAGTTATCATCAATACATGTAAAGAAAGGTTAATAGAAATTATCAAAAAAGTGACAGATAAGAGCTAAATATACTTTACTGTTCCAGACATGATTTGAAATTGATTTTGAAAGGAAAGATCTGAAACTATCAACAGCTACTAACAGAAACAAAAAAGGCAAACCTTATTATCACTATGTGTGGGTCAGGGTTTTTTTCACCCCCCCTTAAGCTCACTATAAATTATTCTTACATTAACTCACTGTGATGCCTACTTCTAGCTCTTGCTTAGCAAACTTCAAGAGGTGCACCCAGCATGTGTCCTGTAGTTCAGAACAGGGAGCACTTTGGCACTCTGTATTCATAGTGAGAAATAGGAGGGAGAAAGTAAGTCCATAGGGGGAAAAAAAAAAGGAGGCAAAAGGAAAGAACGGAAAGAAGAAAAGAAGGAAGAGAGATCTAATGCATGGGGTAACAGTGCATAGGTTCTGGATTAAATTTAGCACAAAAATGAAGCATTATACTTACTATTAACTGGGAGGGATCTATTTCTGTTCTAATGGCATTGTTCTAGATGCGTTAACCAGGCAATGGTCAATACAATGTCAAATTCCAAGTAGAAACGAGCTTTTCCTTTATATGTGCTTGATGACACATATTAAATTTATATCAATCAATTGTTCATTGGAATAGTATGGAACTTCTCCTTGGAATGCAGAAGCACCTTTTACTTGAACCATTCACTTTTATTCCCGCTACCTGGTCAATGGTATTTCTTCACTTTCAGCACCAAAATGAAATTTCCAGACTTCCTTGTACTCAACTGTGCAATCTGCCATTCTCTATTTCTTCACTGACCATATAGACAATGGAACTTTCTTGAAAGACACCAATGCCACACAACTCATACATTCACATAAAAATATAAAATATTTATCTCTATATGCATTTTATTAAGCATAAGCTTTACGGGGAAAAAATACAGTTGGTCAGCTGGAGGGAAACAGAACTGACGAATGTTTTCAGGTTTTTTTCATCCTCAGTAAGAAGATGAATATTTAAATGTATACAGCAGAAGCAGATGAAATTACATTCTCTGACACTTGTTAACTCTGAAAGAGATATGTGATTGATTGCAAGGTGACATAGCTACTGGCATTTTTTGTTGGCACATTTTGATGATACAGTTTCTTAGGTGAACTTCAAGTACATCAGTGACACATTCAGTGTTTCAGACACTTTGACTGATTTTGAAGCTAATAATTTATGAAAGTTTTTGGAGCCAGTTATTAGGTTTGTCTCAGGAGAGATTGATTTTTTGTTTTAATCCTCCGTTCCTCACTGTGTATTCTGTTTATCTCATCTTCTTTAGTTAGAAAACAAATATATAAAACTTCAAATCAGAAATGTCTTCTCTAACTATGTGTCAACACCTTAACAAGGTTTCCTATATGGAAAATTTGGACTTCAGAATGCCCATGCAGCAAATTAGTCTAGAAAAAGATGAAGAGTATATGGAATGAAGTACTGCCAATAAACTTAATTTTAAAAGGAAAATAAGAAGCTCAAACAAGAAGTTTAATACCTTTTTTGTGAGACTGCTAGTATGTTAACACTGTCTGACAGAACAAAGCTCATATCTACACCAATCTAAAGGGGAAAAAAAGGACACTGAAACTGACCCCATGTATGTAGCATGTCCATAGGTTCATTCATGACTTAAGTAATTCAACTCAAATCAAATACAGTGATCGGGACACTCCCGAGAAGTATTAGCTGATAAAAAGATGAAGGTCTCTGTCTGCAAATATCCAGTGTGTATGCAATATTCTGAAACTTAACTAGAATTATAGTAGTGTAAGGAAGAAAATAAAATTAATTACTACTATAAATTGAGATTAGATCACAATGTGATATATTAATTTCAAATTATTTTAGAGGTATGAAAGAACATGAACAACAACACTGGAATGATAAAATTCCACTGAACCCATGAAAATTGTTTGATAGATTTTGTTGCTGGAATTGTTGCAAAAGGAACACAATATATGTCTTTTAATTTCTACACAATTCAATGGAAGTCCAAGTTATATTCAAATACTCAATTGAATGATTTCATATCCTGATGTAAAGTTTTGGTTCTTTTAAAGCAGACATTCCTTTATAACAACACTAATGTAGATCTTTTATGCATTTCCTTAAGAACCAAACTGTACTCACCACAGAGCCAGTCTTTTTGATTAGCCATGAAGAGTAGCATGTCTTTATAAGACATGAATTTCTTTAAGGTATTTAAGAGAGGTCTAACTGTCTCCCTTCATCTCCTCTACTGGAAGACAGTGGAAGACATGAGATTAGCACAATCTAAATGACTTCAAAGATTTTACTAGAAGCAGAAAACAAATAAAGGATGATTATCAGGTTATATTGCTATTTCAAAGAATAACCGAGTACTTGTAATAATATTGCTTGCATTATTTCTTAAAGTGTCAAATTAATTTTTGGTCTAACAGCGGTGATACTTGTAAAGCTGCTTGAGGGAAGAATTTGGCCAAATATGTTTTGATTCCAGATATTTAAGACAATTTCACATATAATTAATACACCTAGAATTCAGTGTAGGAGAGTTCATCCCATAAGAAATCAAGCTTGATAATGAGGAAAAATGGATTATCAGACTTTGACTGCTAGAAGAAGGATTACTGTGTGGCAATGAGCCTCAGTGGAAAACAAGGTGACAGATAAATTCCTCAGGAGATGCAATGAAATATGCCCATTTCTCATCTCTATGGTCCCAAAATACAAATCTCATAGCCACTGATTTTTGTTGTGGTTTTTTTTTAAGACCTTTCTTCTCATTGTTTTTGTATGTGAAACATTTAGAACACTTTCAAAATATTGGTCGAATCATTTCCAAATATTCACTAGCATTGTTTGAATTTTTAGGAAGTTATACTTATTTTCATTATCAAAAAATGATGTTCAGTTATTCTTCTAGTGGATTTTAAATATGTCTTCAGAATCAGCTAAACTAAAATCATACAAAATCCTAGAAATCAAACAAAATTCTCTGTGGATGACCCACCATTTGGCTTGCAGATCTCTCATCATTTTAACACAGAATCTGCAAATTCATGCAGCTGGTTCTGCTAGTGTGCAAATTTAATATGTGAGCCTTACATATTAATATTGAAAATGTGTAATTTAAAAAAAATCATCATGGGGAAAACACCACCAAAAACATGAAGAAAGCGTTGTGAAAAAAAGACTCCACAAATTTCTGAATTTTTAAAATCTCGATGAGAAATACACATGCGGTGCTTAGTGCTGGCTATTGCTCAGCTTTTCCTTGTAACATTCTTTTGATCACATTAATAATACGCTATGAAGCATCACTCTGTGGGATAGAGGTAAAGCCTATTTAAGCCAAAGAAACTGCTCATGCTCTCCCAGGGGAAAATATCAGAACGTTTTTATTTTTACTTCAGTCACTCCAGAAAACTTCATAAGAGATAGTCTTAACCAGTGTTACAGGGAAATTGCTACCACCAGTATATGCCTTGAAAAACGGTATAGTGTTGAAGACTAAAACTGGTGCTGAAAAATACTGAATAAAATGATTCAGAATTAAATGCTTAAGGCTTACTTGAGCTTCAGTTGTAGAAGGTTTATGCTAATTAGCCAGTTAATAGATATTCTTGTCAGGGATCTTTGTAGAAAATGCAGATTAAAAAAAAATCATACTCCACCTCCTCTCCTTATTCTCTTCCCCAGCTCCCAAGAGCTAATTTTCTGCCATAGAGGCCACAAATTTAGGTCTCACTTTTTCAATATTTCTGTTCTCATAAAAAATTAATTTAATACCATTTCATGCTTAAAGTTGCCTGGGTGTTTTTTGTTGTTGTTGTCTTTTTCCTATTTTATTTTGGCTTTTTTAAAGTTGTAACATTAAAACATCTTTTGGGGGTTCTTTTGTTGGTTTTTTTTTTCCAAAGAGAACCATAAAATAATTAGCTCACATATTAAGGGCTAGTAGATGTATTCATAAGTAGTATGTGTAGAGTCCTTGGGATTTTCCCAAACTGGGTAAATAAGTCAGATTGAAAAGTCTTCCTTTATGCAATATCTTTACATCTAGGGAGAGAAAAATATGTAACTAATACTGTTAACAAAACAAATTCTTGTTTAGGCGCTAAGAAACAAATCAAGAAAAGAACAAAAGCACCAATATAATGAGCCTTGCTATGTTGAACTTATAGTCCTGAGCAGAGCAACTAGATGAAACAGAAAAATAAGGTGGAAAATGTATCTCTTTGTTCACTGGAGCCAATTTCTGTTACTCAATATCATTGTTTAAGTTTCATAAACGGATCAGACTCCATCTTAATGAGAACTGGCTTGTGAGTGCTTTATTTTTCTTCACCCTACTATTGCTATTGGGAGGCTGTTCCAGATAGTCACTGCTGTCTGATCATTAAGAATACTTTTAATCTCCAACCTAATTTTATTCATGGACAATTTATAACATTTTTCTTCTGCCAACAGTGCCCTTTAGTTTAAGTAGTCCTTCTCCTTTCATGGCATATAACTCTTTTCCAAACATAATTATTTATAGAGTGTGATTATATGTCTTATTAACTACAATACATCTTCTTAGCCATTATTTTGCTAACTTAAAGAGGATAAGCACTTATCCTTTGTATGATAGGCACTCTATTACCCTGATCCTCTTTTCAGCTCCCGGTCAAGCTTGGTTTTTGCTCTGTTGCATTTGACTAGATTGTATGTTGCCTGTGCAGATCCATGCAGAAATGAATGTTCTCATGAGGATTCACAAGTACTGAATGGAGAGCCAACATGAGCTAACATAAGTCATCATGCAAGATGGTGATCCACTTCTGATAAATTCTAATTATAATATAATATATTATGTAATAGATAACAGCTAATTTATGAGATTCTCAATCTCATTTGATAGCGTGTGTCATAATTCTTGTTATGCTGTATCTGGCATTATGCAGGACTCTAGACGTGGTATTTAGAGATAAGAGACTGTTCAGAATTTGCAGATTTGTCCTTGCATGTTAGAGACCATTCTTTTGAAAAATAAACAACCCTAACTAATCTTAAGAACTGCTGTTAGGTAGGGGATAGTTTTAAGATAGTTAAGAGACTGGGAATGTAATATTTCTCATTAAAAATGAATGCTTTATCACCATCTCTAGAATGGTAAAGCCAGCCTTAGGTAGGATAAATTAAACAGTTTGGTAGAAATGTTAATTAAGCAGCTTCAAGGAAGAACAGAAGAATGTTTTAATCCACAACAGTAAGCTGTGATATTTTTAAGCATTCTACTGCAAGAAATGAACATGGAAGCAAAGGAGAAAGTAAATGAGGTCGCACCATTCTCTCTCTGGCTAGCAAAAGTGGAGATGACTCAGAGTGGCTATTTTGGGGGTTCTGGTTACCATCTTTAACAGAAGGAGCACTAAAATACTGGTTTAAGAGCACTTCAAGGTTTGTAGATTTGGAGGACATTTTCAGAGACCAATTATGTGTTCACAAAATATAAAATCCAGCTGAGATGCATGAGCACCCAAGGTATATTTGTATTCCTGAGGTTGGTGTTTATAATGCATGCTGTTATTTAAAGTCAATAATTATTTGAAGGTAAGCAAATTCTCAAATATTTTATACTTGTGAAATTGAATCTAAGTAATTTGGTTCATGTCAAACACTATTCCTTTGGGTCCCTATTTAAAGCTTTCCAGTCTCCCCTGAAGTATGAGGGCCTCATCCTAGATGGACTTAAAAATGGTCAAAATTGACAGAATTAATTTTCTGAGCTGTATTCTGATCTTCCAGTAAGGTAGAGGGAAAGCTGGAATTGGAAATTACTCCATTTCTGCTAAAGCCTCACATAGCCTTCTGTATGCAAATTCAGTGATTATAAAACTTCCTGAGATGATAGAGGTGTGAGCCTTCCACTTTCTGAGCACTGCTCTAAGTACCAGCCTATGAAATATCCTCAGAGAGGGGTGCTCCTATTGTCTTGTTTCAGATAGTGCACTTCACATGAAATAATTACATATTAATTAGCTCAGAGTGAATCTAGGGGTGTGGGGATAAAAGTCCATCCTAATGGCTAAAATTTCTGTACAGTGAGGGAAGTTGCTAGTTGCAATTTTCGTCACAAAATTGTTTATGTATTTTTCAAACTGATTGATAAGTGCCAAATGGAACTTAAAGAGCCACCATAGTGGAAAGGATTTGAAGAACTGTGCCAGTAAGCTAGAAATGTATTCTCATTCTAACTTCTCTCTGTACTGTGATTTTTTATTATCCCATATGCAGTGGAATTGCTACAACAGGAAGGACTAGGAGTCCTTGTATAAAAAAACATAGCAGCATGGTGGTAGCTTATGTGATGTGCATTTGGAAGCTCTTTGGCTGAATATGAAATAGAATCTTTGTCCTGTATCTTCTTGCAGTGTACCTATTAAATAAAAAGTCTTGTGAGGAAATCATCCATTTAGATTCAGAAGAAGTCTATAAACTCAATATATTCAGTGAAGTGCTTGATCCTGCAGGCATAGTCAGGATTCATAGTTAGCATAGTTGTTTGTCTCCTTTTTGGATGCTGACTATTTAATCATGAAACTGATGGTAGTTCAAGAATAACCATTTTGAATATAAAGAGAAAAGTAAGTTGTGATGTCAGGGAAAACATTTAATATCAAAAAATAAGATTCTGATAGTACTGATTTTGCCTTTAGTGCTGATTTTCACTTTTAAAATTATTTTTGAATTTCAGAAATTGAAACTGGGGTTAGTTTATCAATTGTAATTTCTATTTAATGAAATCTAAATACAAGTAATCAATTTTGAAAATTTTAGCTATCACAAATACTGTGTAGGACAGATATTGAAAATATTAAGTCTCAATTTCTTATTTTGGTTAAAGATGAAATTTACTAAATAATTCAGAAATCTAAAATATCCTTGTGGTAGAGTAAAGCAAGTATAAAAACTTTTATTTGGTTTAATGAGGCCCTTAAAGGCTAATATATCAATGAAATGGTACTTTCTTGACTAATTAAAAAAACAAAAAGCCTCTTCAAACACTGCATTTCCTAATCATTCATACACTTTTGGTTTTCATATCTGTACTGGGACAAATGAGACCTCAACACACCACCACAGTCTTGGACAGTGCCTGTTGCACAGCCCCATGATAGTGTAAATGGTAGTGTAACCAGAGATCAGACCTGGTGAGGAGGGAGCACAGACTCCACCAGGTTGGGCTCCCACTGCTTTATACAGCCCTGCAGCATTACCCTGGCATGCCTGGCACCTTGAAACACTCCTGTGTGGCAGCAACACCAGCCCCCAGGTCCATAACAGCAGAGCAGCATTCCATGGGACAGCAATGCAACTTTCACAGATCCTCTGCACTGAAAAAGTAAACATCGCTATATTATAGGAACACATGAACACAATGTGGGACCACACAGTGATTCGGGAGCTCTTTAGATGGAGGTGGATGATGTTCATAAGCCCCAGAGTCTAAGAGTTCTCCCTGGCCTTATTTAATTAATCAGTGTAGGCAATCTCTGATATTTCAAAGACTTGGTTAGATACAACCTTGGAACTTACTCCAAAGTGGCTATGATTTCTAACAGTACCCTGCTGTTGAAAAATCGAAGTTATCAATGACTTTTTGAGTTAATTTGGATAGTCTGTATATTTTAGGTGGTGTTGGTTTTGAATTAACATCTGGGGAAAATGTGTATGAAAGATCAGTCCATGATGTGTTTTCATAGGAGCAATAGGCAAATGTGTAAATCTTTCTCTCGACACCAAATATGACTGTAGAGCCAAAAATATGTCAAGATATTCTATCTTGAAAACAGAGCAGAAGTGGAATACAGATTTGAGCTTGCAAAGGATGAAATGAGCAGATGTTCTGTCAACAAACTGATCACTGTACAACAAATTTTAAAAGAAATGGAACCAAGACATTTGCAACATTTTTACACAAATCAATTTTTCTTCAAGCTGTAGCAGAGACTGTTCTCACGAGTATCATTTTGTTAATCGTAGAAAATTAAAAGAATAAAGACATTTTAAAAGAATCTATTTCCAATTAAACTTTGATATTTATTTAGTAGCAATGAGACTCTTCTGCAGTCCGTATTGTCTTCTGTTGCTGACTTAGGTAAATGAGTTATTTTTATACTAGGAAGAAGTGCTGTCATTGTATAAAGGCCTTATCTGCATTTTTCCAAAATCCATGGGAGTTACAGAGAGTGTGGAGATGGAGAATTGTAGTTTGAGCACTTTCCGCTAGCTTTCAAATTGCTTGTTTTGTGATCCTGTAGTAAATCTACCAAAGCACTCTGCACATCGGAAGGAATCATTTCAGTCTCCCCCTATAATCTGTGTCTGTTGATTTTGGGTGCCAGTAAGAACATGCACAGAACTAGCTGCAGGATTTCAACAAGGCTCAGCATGATTCCAAAAGGCTTTTTTTAAAGTCTTTTGAAAAAAAAGGGAAAAAAAAAAAGGGTAGCTCCCTGCGTTATCACAGTTATGGAAGATTCAAAGAATTAGGGATTTTTAACTGAACTGGAACAATTTACTGTGCATAGGTCACACATGGAATCCTCTATGTGGATTTTTTGTCAATGTTAAATCATCACCATATTTCCTTTTATTTATTAGCCGTGAAATCCAGAATAAACACTCTCTTGCATATTATTTGCTGGTATTCTTCGTGTGTGGACATAGCAAACAGGTGAATCATCCAATCTGTCTCAAAAATTAGCTAAAGCTTTTGACCAATGTCCAAACAAATCACTTTGGGTGCCTAATTAAGACAATGCTACACTGAAACTTGGCATCAACTAAATGCAGTGTCTCAGCTAACCACACAGTGAATGGAAAATAATAGTTCTGTTGCACAAGTAGATAGTCTATGTGCCAAGCAATATACCTAGAGCTATCTGTCACAAAATACACCAGAGCATCCAAGGACTTCTTAGACTATATTCTAGTGTGTCTTTGAGAACTTTCACACCTTCTAGACGTTGATTGCCTCTATAACAAAAAAATACAAAATTTACAGGATGCTATTGATTGAGGTAGGAGCCAGATAGAGTGGTAAATTTACATTACCAAAAGGTGGTCAAGCTATTTATTGAAGAGAGATGCTGCATACACAAGTAAAGATGCCAGTTCTACTAAGAAGGAGTGTAAATTATGTAAGAAGATTCTTACATCTTTGCAATGATGTACATTAAAAAACAGTATGACATTGTTTTTCAATAGAAAGGACTTCTTTGTCTCTTAATCCAAAATAACACAAAATTAATATCCATTAACTCTCAGTAAACATTTTTTTATGATAGACAGTAATTAATCCTTCATAGCTGCAATATAGAAGGTGTTTATTATTTTGCAGAGGAGTAGAGATCTTATGGTCACATTTAAACAATAATTTTGAAGAACTATGCTTTTAACTAATTATTTTTATAAACTGACATCCCAAATATCACTTATTCCCAGACAATTATGTACTTCACTCTCAGCATGTATTGTACTTTTACTCTGTAGTCTTGTCTGTTGACCAGGATTTTTTTAAACTTCTATGTAGTGATATTAGAGGGCTGGGCAGCCACCAACCATATGAAGTTCAACAAGGAGGAGTGCTGAATTCTGCGCCCAGGATGGGGCAACCCCAGATATATGTACAGACTAGGGAATGAGGGGCTGGAAAACAGTGCCATGGAAAGGAATCTGGGGTTCCTGATCAATGGCAAATTGAACCTAAGTCAGCAGTGCCCTGGCAGCCAGGAGGGCCAACCGTGTCCTGGGGGGGCATCAGGTACATCGTCACCAGCTGGTCACGGGAGGGGATTGTCCCGCTCTGCTCTGCACTGGGGCAGCCTCACCTTGAATGTTGTGTGCAGTTTTGGGCCACACAATATTAGAAAGATGTTAAGCTATTAGAGAGTGTACAAAGGGGGACAATATTACAACTTATCCCAGGGGATTAGGGTAGCACAGATTCTTGCTAATAGATCCCTTGGGGTAGATTAAAGTGAAAAAAACCACAGAATAATCACTATATTAATATATTAACTAATTTCATAATATTTTTATTTTAATATAACTTAGTTATATTTTCTTCATATTCCGGTGGTTCTTATTTGCTATTTGTACAAACCTTTTGTCATAGTGTGAACAATCGGTATGCTGACAGTCACCAAAGCTTATCAAAATGGACATCATTACAGTATAAAACCAGAAGTCTTATTGAAAATATTCCCTTTGAAACAGCCTGGCCTTTTATATAAAACTCCCAGTGCATGAAAGATGGAGCTCTACTAGTGCTGCTTGCTGTATTTTTGTGTTAGAATTAAGGGATGTTAGAACTGGGAAGGGAGCACAAAGGAAAACTTTCTGTGCTCTGACTTCATGAATATAGTTGAAGAGAATGTTTTCCTTGACATATCCATATTTTAAGAGTCAGTTTAAGGAATGTTGCCAAGTGGACTGTCCTTCAAGTTTGAGTTGTCACTCCATCTTTTAAAAAATTTAATTCGCTCACCTTCACCTTTTAGGGAAGTAACAGTAACTTTCATATAAACCATGAACATATTCAGCCCTGAGAAAGCCTGGTATCTATTTCTGTGTAGGAAGCATGTCAGCTACAAAAGCAGCTGATGACTGCTGCCACTTTAAGTGAAAGTTTCTGGGGAGCAGATTTTCTTGAAATTGTTCTAGCTATGTAAACAAGTTTGAAAAAGCTGGAGGAAGTCTGGTTACATGTTAGTTTTGTACTTTGATGAATTGGTGCTGTAATATTTTCTTGGTTTTATGCTCATAGTTAATTCCCTATCACATGCTTGCTATAGCAACATGAGGATGAAAAACAGCAGGAAGAAGGAAGCTGATGATTTTTATCTGTCATTCATGATATAAACATGCAAGCCATGCACTACTTGAATCCAAATGCAGAGCAGCAGTAAGACAATGAGTGATACTCTACCCTTCAGCAGATTTAGAAACAATAGTCAGAGAGAGATATTCAGCAGTGCCTCCATAAACAAGAGATGTTAAAATAAAACGTATTGCAAAACATACATATGCCAGATTGAAACTGTGAATCATGACAGCCCCAAAATGGGGAGTCCCAAGGCCCACTCACTTTTTTTTTTACAGTGGGCACAAAAAAAGGCCTCCAGCAAGCCTCTGTTCGCTCAGAATGTGTTTTATTAAAACATCCAAATGACATATTGTTGCCTTAATTCAGGGAGGAAAAAAGCTTTCTGAGACAATCTGTGTAAGGTAGAGAAATAGTTCTTCACTAAAATGCTTTTTAGGTAAACAAAATATATTGACATGCATGTTGGTATATGGATTCAACAGTTTTTATAACACTAGTTAATTTTCCTATCTAAAGGTTGCATCCAATCCCAGTAACGCCCCAGTTCCACCCCTTAATACGCCTTCTCTGAAATTGGGTAGGAGGTCTCAGGATAGGATCCCCTATTCATCTTCACCATCACCATCCTTGCATTACGTCTTCTTCTGGAGCTTCTCTAAGGTCTTCTGGGCCTTCTTACTACTCTGTATCTAAAATGGTATCTTATTATGGCTGTAATATGTTCTATTACTCTCATCTTGGTACAAGTGTCCCGTACAAGATGTTCTAATGACTATCTTACCCTTAACATGGAATTCAGTGATGTGGCACAGGGGTTAGAAGCTGTTAGATAAATGTAAGAAACAGCACAACTATATAAAAATCTAAAAATATATAAAATCCTAAGGCATCAATATTAGCACAGAGCCAGCCTGTCTGCAGGATGGGCTCTTTCCTGCAGACAGCAGCATGCAGTGCCTCTCTGGACATCACTGCTTCCTCAGGGCTGGGGAGGAGGACTCTGCAGAGTGTCTGAAGGGTATGCCAGCCCTCGCTTCCCATCCTAGCAGCCCTCAGGGATACACATAAAGCAACTAGAAGATGAAGAGAGGATTTTCTCTCTCAGCTCCTGGGCTGCACCTGTGGCAAACAGGCATGGATGGATGTCCAGACAGTGACCCGCCAATGGCAGTATTTTCTCCACCCTGGCCTGGCGCTCCTGGCCCCAGGCAGAGGGGCTGTGGGGCAGCTTTGGAGAAGCAGGAACTATACCTGCTGGCCTAGTCACAGAAGATAGTAACTGCCTTCAGTGTTCTGTGTCACTAAACAGAGAAAGGTGGAAGTTTATTATGAGGGCACACAGTAGGGGATTCATGTTAAATCCCTTCCAATTTGGCATATTCTGTGATTCTGTAAAGAGTGCTGCAAGTTGGGAAAAGAGAGTCTTTTGCCTTGGAAGAAGTAGGGGAATGAGCAAGTGTGTCTGCAGAAAAGCCCATAAAATATTGCTAGCTGATTTCTGGTAGGAAGTTTGCTAGCATCAGTGAAATGAAGTCAGTGAAAATTTTACCAAAATCATAGCATGTTTCAGTCTAGCTTCCAGTGATCTTTGTGTCTCTGGCACCGCCACGCTTAATTCACAAACTTAGTTCTGTTATTTAGTAAATCATCAGTCATTTGTGATCCTGCAAAGTTACTTTCCTGTTTCCATTTTTATTCAAATGCAGAATGAGAACTAAGCACCCTTTTAGGTTAGCACTGAAAATACTGCAATATTGCAGGATTTTTATATGACTAGTTAAAGCTTATTTTGGTAGAGGAAGTTAGAACTCTGGAAAAGTTTGAAATACTACATTTATCTTGTCTTTAGCTGAACATTTTATTTCATTCTTGAACACAGCCTAAAACTCAGTAATTATCATACAATTCAACAGGAAAACATAGTCTACTTAAATGCTTAAATGGAAAACTTACAAAAGAAAGTGAAGCAAAAATTGATTTGAAAGTGAGAACCATAATGATGATCCACTCTGCTGTAGTCTACAGTTAGATCTTGGTGGGGGAGGAAATGGAGTGCTGTGAATCAAGCCAAGAATGTCTGAAAGTAGATTTTTTTTTAATGCAAGCTTTTATTATTTCTGCATTTTGTAAATATTAATGAATTTTGTTTCAAAGGTTTATCCAGCTGTTTGTTTTCTTACTGTTTAACAGCTAGCATCATACCTGAAAAAAGCTATCATAAAAAATTGAATAAATGAAACATTTTATGAACTTAGAATAGAGACATCTTTTTATAACAATCTCTTATTTGTGGTTTGGAATAGTGATGTAGCAACAAGCTTACTTTCCTGCTTTATTACTTGTTACCTCTTGTCTTTGACAAAAAGAAACCCTATCTGCTAGCAGTAATGCATCCATTTTTCTGCAAGGAGCTAGAAAAGCAGGTTGCTAGCTTTTCCTTATTTTGAAGCATGCAATTTTATTTTTGGATGATGTCTGGCTGTTGCCTCTGAATTCAGATTAGATGCTATTGCATTGTAGTTTAGGTGACAACTCCTAAGTGATGGTAATATGAACTACTGTATTCCAAAGCTTGTTTTCACTCATTTAAACTTCCAAGAGGGAGGAAGTGCATATTTGTTTTATTATTTCTCATTCTTAGTCTTAGATCAATGGTGGATTATTTTGGAAAGGTCGAAGAAAATAAAGGGAGTCAATTTTGAGTGATGATGTTGTGAAAAGTTTGTGTTTCAGTTTTACGGGAAGTGTTGTGACCTTTTTTTGCTCTCCCATATCTCAAAAGATTTTGGTGTTAAAAGTTCAAGCTTGTCATGCACTTAATCCTTGATGAGAACAAGTGCATGTGGCATGTCTGAACAGATCTGATTTAGAAACAGAAAATTTACTTTTAGTCCTATTGTATTAACCCTTTTATTCTCACCAACCCAGAATGAAAGATAATTAAGCAGTTCCAGATGCCTGCATGTGGCATCTTTAGCAGACATGAACATATTTCTTCATCCTTATCAGTAATTCTAGTCCATCTTGCTCTAAGTTTAAAATGAGAAGGAGAGGGAGAGAAAGTTACATTTGCTTTGTGTTGTGCTATTCCCCACACAATCTAGTCATATTTTACACATTTGGTTATTGAAATACATTCTAATTATAATCTTTTTTGTTATATTTTTTGGGGGAAACTCAGACTACACCAAATCAAGGAATTATTTAGTGACTCCTGAAAGCATAACTTGAGGTATGTATGACTGCCAAAACCCTGAAGTAGGACTGTGGATCCGCTGTGACCACATCTGTTAGGACTGTTTTTCAAAAGTACTGAGTTTGTATGACTCCCATTTATTATAGCCCTGCGTTAAAAAAAAAAAAAGGAAAAAAAGAGAAAAATTTTGTTGAAAATTGAATTTTAAATTATGTCCAATAGTGAATCTAAGAGAAGAGATGATGGAAGTATTTATACAGAATTGATTAAGCCTATAGCATTTTCAAATATCTAGCATGAAGTTTTCTTGCTGTGAAAGATTAAACCCTAGGATTAAATTCTAGCAAAATTTATTCAAAGCATTCAGAGTTCTTTGAGGTTCACTGATTTGGGACTTGCTGAAGGCCCAGAGAATATCTGTCAGGCATGACATTTCCAGATTCCCAGCTGCATAACTGTTGTTTTTCCCTGTCTATTGTGAGTAAGCAGTGTTGGTGCTTGGGATATTTGGTTCCACACCTTTCTCAAAAATCCCATAATGACTGGACATGAAGAAAGGGCTGAAGTTTCTTCTTTTATCTCTTCAGAGATTAAGGAGCAGAGGCAGAGATTTTGTATGACCCGTTAATTGGTTCAAAGAAAAGGGCTTTTCTTTAAGTTAAAAATAATTATTCAAGTTCATTTTACTTTTACTAGCAGACTTAAAAGTATACAAAATTACACATACCTTTTAGTATATTTATTTTTCTTTTAGATGTTAGCTTGTTCACTCAAGTCAGTGATAAAAATGTATGCCAGTTGTCAGCATAATGGATTCCTGTAGAACCATGTTGGTGGGACAGTAACTGTTTTGTCCATACTTGTGTTCCAGTATTTCACATCCTTTACTTTCAAATCCATTGCCCTCACTGCAGTGTTGTAACACTGCTGATATTTTCTTTCCTTGCTGCTCTTCTTGGAGTTGGCGTGGCTGACCTACAGTGATCTTCCAACAGATAGGAGAAAAAAAAAATCTAAAGCATGAGGGATGCTTGGCCCCACTACTGCAAGGGTGTCCCATCATTATTGTAAAGAAGTAAATTAATCTCATTCTTCGCTGACACTACAGTGGCCCAGAGTTTTATTTACAGTGTGTGGTAGAATAATAGCTTTTAATACATGTTCATTAAGGAAACTGCAGCACAGGTATGCTGAGATCAAAAACACTTTCTCAATTTGAAAGAGACACCAAGATGCCTACATAATGTATATCATAGAACAGTCTTATCTAAGAGGTTTTTTAAATCAGGACAATTAGAGTATATGTTTAGAATTACTATTGTGTAGTACACTGACTACTTTGTTTATCTACAGCCTGTAAAAAACATGTCTGAAAAGCAAAAAAAGGGCCATAGTTCCTTCTGCTGATCAGCGTTGCTCCTATTTATTTGTATGGATTACTTTCACATGAATAAAAAAATAGGTGCTGCAATATCAATAGGTATTCCTAAACACTCACGTGTGCTTTAAATGTAACCATCCCTTTTATATTTAAATTAGGTATTTGATATAAATCAGCAAAGATCAGGGGTGAAAACTGACAAGTCCATGCATAATGTTGTAAAAAGAATCATTTCTGAAATATTTAGTGTATCTATAATTTTTTACATGCTGGCAGAAAAAATGCCAACTGAGTAGCCCATGCATGTATGTTTTATCTATTTTATAATTTGTGTCATTTTAATCCTCAGAGTACCTCATTTTTTTTCTTCCAGTAGACTAAATAAAAACTCTATGATTACTTACAGAGTTCTTAACAATGGGAGACTCTATTAAGCATGCAGAGAAAACAAATGCAGCCCATAAATTTAATTCTAGTTTTCATTATCTTTTATTTGTGTATCACACCCTAAAGCTGTCAATTCTATTCTCATATTCATCCTTCAAGTAAAATGTTTGGAGGCAGAGAGGAATTTGCTGAATAACTGAAATATTGATTCACTTTATGTGAGAAGAAATCTCTGTATTTTAAAAATTCTTGTGTCTTAAGTTAATAATGTATTTTTCTGCAAGAGCCTTAATTCCTGATGGTAAATTAGTAAATTATTGTCCAAATACAATAAATATTTTATGCAGGGTACAATATCATAAATTGAGAAATCTCAATAGCGAATGTAAATACTTTAGCATAATATCTCAGACTGTGTTAGGAAATGTTGCATGTCAGCATGGTGGTTTATTTGGCCTCTGTTCAACCTCTTGCAACCCATTAAGGACCCTTTTCCTCCCTTCTTTATGTAGTTGCTTCGTACACTTTTTTTTTTTTCCCAGTCTGTTTGCCCAAGAGATGTCTTGGCATAGTTGCAGCATCTGGCTTCACTGAGGACCTGCTTTTTACGTTTTTAAGCTGGATTGACTGAAGCAAAGGGAAGTTGAATGACTTGCCTGAGGTTGGCTCAGTGGGGATTAGAAGCAAGAATCCTCTTGCCCACAGACATTTGCTCTGAATGGGAAACCTCACTGCCTTCATATTACCCCAGCAAATTGAGGGGCATAGCTCACTTTTAGTTCATTTCTAATGGTTTTCATTCCCTTTTTTTTGTTCAGATTTTCAAAGATATTTTTCCTAGTCCACCCTTCCTTGGAGACAGAATACAAATCCTTTTTTGACTTCATATTACTATTAAGATTTATCTTTTCATGGAACGTGGTGCATAATGACATTAACTAATCAGTGTTCTTTTTAGTATATCTTCATATTTAGTGATGTATAATTTCTTCGGTGGTCATTTCTTATAAAGAATTACCAAAATAAAAACTGTTATAAAAGAACACCCAAAACATGTGATTTTTTTTTAATACCTTGTGACACTTAGTAGTAAATATGGTGATCTGCATGTACACACACATGCACACACACTTAAATGTGTATATTTATACTTGAACTTCTGCACACCTGTATTCATGCACAATACTCTTAAAACTGTAGTTTTATGTAGTGGCTAATGATTATACCATATTTTAACAGAAAAGTCTCCCATATAACTTTATTGTTTCCCCAGTACCAACACCTAAGGTTTGGAACCAATGAGGGAATCCCTAGAAGTTCTGTCCTTTCTCTCAATGACTGAAGAATCTATAAGGTTTCCAGTAATTTCCCCTAGCCGAGTAAATTCCCCTTACTAACAAAATCCTCAGTGTTGGTAGTGTAATTGTTAAAAGTTTCTACACTGAAGTTGTTAGAATTTAGAGCCCAAGCAGTGGCAGAGCAATTTCTTTTCATAGCTCTTTCATGCCATAATTTTACTGGTGATGTTGTAGTCACAGTTGTTTTTCCAATTCTGAATGCATAATTAAAGTGCAGTTTTCAGATCTGGTGGTAGAAGACACACTGGCCTTGAGGGATTGGTAATTATGAAGAGATTCCTAATCTATTATACATGACAGTAGGAAGAGGCAAAAATAAGGAGTAAAAGCTAAAGGACAACAACCTAGAGTCATCTGGGAACAGAGAGGAAATTACACAAGGTCAGTCTGTGGCATGCAACATTTCTTTACAATCTCAAACAAAAATGTCTTTATGGAATATGCAATACAGTAAGATGACTTCTAGTTTTCTTCTTTTCTCCCTCTGTATAAGTGCGGAAGGGTTTCTGTGGTGAGAAGACTTGCTCTCCTGGGCATTGAAAGAATAATATCTATCTTATAACATATTTTAGTCACATTTCTTATCCCACCAAGAGGTAAACATTATAAAACCTTGAGAGGAAAATATCCATGTTTTTCTGATTAAAAAAAGAGAAAACAAATTATAATTCTACTGATATTGGAGGTGGATCTCCCTGTAATACTAAAAAATTTCTTTCATGGGTGCCTCCACATTACTAAGTCTAGAAATGCCTTCCATCTTCTTGGGCCTGTCATTTTGTCCAGCCAGATCTCATTCCCATATCAAAGACCAATGAGCTGAATTTTTGATCCATGAGCTTGTTTTACATAAAAATGACAGCCAGATTCACAGCTGAAATGCACTTTCACAGTTTCATCCATTGCAGTCATAAGCAACATGCTCTTGAGGAGTATCACACTTTAGTTAGTCAGGTGATCCCCATGCAGTCTCTGAGACTTCTTTAAATGTTAAAAAATATTACCAAGGATTCTTTAGGTCACTAGGAAATTTCTTAACACACTGAAGAAAGGAAGCAGGGTAGGAATATGCCTAATTTGTTAATAATTTAGAAAATTACAGTCATTCCAACCAATTCAAGTCTACTCCAGCTTGTGAGGCTTAAGGGAGACCAGATGGTGGTAGCATATTGGAAGGTATCCAAAATTGCTTTTGAGTTAATTGATCTAGTGGAGGGGAGATCTCTTAAGAAGTATATATCCCCAGGTAGTTGATTGCTTTGGAATTCCAACAGAGAAGAAATGTGTCAAAAATGAGAAAGGAAACATAAGTTATTGAGAGTTTTTTATCTTAGACTTGGCCCACCTAATTTCTAGCCAAACATGATAAAAAAAAAAAAAAACAAGGGAAAAGAAAAATTGTGCTAAATAAGGAAAAATTGCTCATTGAAAAACTGGAGGGAATTGATAAAATAGACTATTTACCTTCAGTATTTACACTTCATCTCCATTGTGTTAATCTGTGTTAATTGAAGACTTATTTTTAATTTGAACCTGTAAATTTCAATCAGAATGGCAAAGGTGTACCTGCTAACCATGTATTGTTACATATTGATAAATGAAAGTGTCCGTGTACTAAATTAGCTCTCACCAGAGGTTGTTAAAAATCTCTATAAAATAGATCAAATGAAACTGGAAAAGTGATTGATAGCTACAGTGAAATGGAAAGTGAATATAGAACTTTAAATCACAGAGAAATCAGGATTTACATAGTGAACATTCACTCTTCCTTGAGGCTTCCTAATTGAACATCTTCACTCTGCCCACTTACTAAGCAAGGAATCTACTTCTACCATATATTTGACATGATTATGAAGAGAGAATCATTTAGGTTGGAAAAGAACTTTTTAGATCATCAAGTCTAACCTTTAATACTTAACAGACATTGAGTATGAGCTTTGTAAGCTTAGGTTAGTTTTATTTTTCTTCATTTTTTCTTCATTGTTTCTTCCTTTCTCTTTCATTTTCTTTTTCCCTTTTTTTCTTTTTTCTTCTTCAAATGCATGAGATTAAATGTAATTGGTTCTTTAAAATGAGATAAATTTTTCAAGATTTTTATTAATTTAATTTTGGAAACATTTTCTCAGGAGACTTAGCATTTTCCATATTTTTCCTTTACATGGTCTTTCAATCTTTTTAGTGTGCATTCCATTAGAAGAGCAGTCAGTGTGACCTTCTAAGGGGTTAATAAAGAATGCATAGTTTCATAAGCCTGATTCAATTTCCTTAATGTGAGCATGCTGAATAAGTGACCATTATAGTATTTATCTGTGTTTCTGTGCTTCAGTGTGCAGTTACCAACCTTTTATATGAATGACCACATCTGGTGTGCATTTGGCCACGTAAGGTGAGACAAAAGCAAAATAGATTTCACTTAGTGTTAAATCAAATTTTCACACTGTGTACTCCCTAATGTGGATCTAAAATGTACCAGATCATATATTATTTAGCTGCATTGCATTTTGTGTTTTTTTTAATTCCATCCCACATTCTCAGTTTTAATAAATGCATGAGTAGATGCAATATTTGAGCTTTATATCTTAGAAATTCAACACTTTCAACAGATTCTTCAGACTTCAAAGAATTTAATATTAGTATCATAAAAGGTCTTTTGAAGAATAATACTGGAACATAAGAAAAATGACTGCCTGAGTGTGCCCTATCATTTTGAAAGTGTTTTATTGCTTTAATTTCCTGTCTTACTAAAGTAACAAGAGGCATAATAGAAGATACACTGCAACAGGGTTTGCAATTTATTAGAAGGCATGAGCTGGTTGAATACTTTATGTGATGTGAAAAAGAAAACCTCTATTTAGCTGAAAAATTGAGACAAGCTACAACATTAATGTTGCAAGACCTTTAAATGGAGTACTATCTTTGACTGATAAGTTACTTCTACAAGCCCAGTATGTTTGAATAGGATAAATCTGTAAGTATAGGTCTCAATCCCCCTTGTGTGTGGATAGGCTTTGGGAAATCTGATGTTATTTAGTTCATTAGGTGTATACAAGACAATGTTGCTGTTTGGATTCCATAGAACGAAAGTACTATTGCAGCTATATTAACAGAATCATGGAATCATAGAATGGATGGAGTTCAAAGAGACTTTAAAGACATTCTAGTTCCAACCCCCCTGCCAAGGGCATGGACACCTTCCATTAGAACGGGTTGCTGAAATGCCCATCCAACCTGGCCTTGAGCACTTCCAGGAATGGGGCATCCACAACTTCTCTGGGCATATCGATCTATGACATGTATTTTCATTTATTTATTATGCTTCCACATATGTGACTTTATTAATTCTGGGCTTTGGCAATTTAATATAGTCAAAATCTAAGATATGCTAAGTTTTTAAAGTTTTACCTATCTTGGCTCACTTTTTATAGCATGAGTGCTGGAATTCATTCCACACAAAGCTGAAAAAATCATATTTTAAAAGTATAGAAATTAACCATGTGATAATAACTAACCTATAAAATTATGATGCAAGACTAATTCAAAAGTAAAAGCAGTTATTTCCCTAAAAGGAGCAATGGACTATTGGGTGGCTGTTTACAGTGTGTGTAGCAAGATATGCAGGCATCAATCTGTATGCTTGTGATGGGAGTTGCATGTTTATCAGAGCAGAGCAAGAAGTACAAGAATCACAAGGGTTTCTTAATCCCACCACTGTTCTGCCACTGAAGGATTACAAAACAGCTGGTTGTAACAGATTGCTTAGTATTGCCAGAAAATGAAACAAAACAAAACAATGTAATAATGTGTGGGCAATGCCTTTGAAACAACAAAAAGAACAGTTTAGCTGGAGATTTTATTGATAACACTGTCTTTAATGGATTGCTGACTGTGTGAATTGCTTTGAGTAATTTTATTCTTATTTCTTATATTTGGTGGATTATTGAACATTACTCCTTCTGGGTTTTTTTCCATTGAGACACTCCTAGTTATGTCTTAAGAAGGGTAAATAGTGTAAATCACATAATAGAAACTTAACTTTAAAAGTTCATATATTTAAATGGTATCTTGGACTCCTAGGGACTCAAGAGAAAACCCAAATATTACTGGTATCCTCAGTTATCTATGTTAGTCTTTCAAAGAATAATGATTTGCAAGGCTTATTGCTTACTGAAGCACAAAAGATTTCCTCTGGGCTTGCCACAGACAATCCTCAGGCACATTAGAGGAGTCAGCTAGAGTTAGTTCAAAGTGAATTACTCCATTTTAATCATGGTGACTTTACCCTCTCAGTCATGGCATGTAATATTGTTGGTATTTTTTTCCTTTTAAATGACAAGTTTGGTCACTATATTTTAAGGCATATTTTAGAGTGTTTGTGAGATTTATAGATTCAACAGCTCTTCAAAGACTTTCTGTCTTGCTTTACAACCCTGAAATTTTTGTGTCACTTCTATTTCATCACCTTGAGGCAGTTCTTAGTTAAAATATGTGGAGATGTTTTACAACTGAATGAGTTCTTAGTATGATATATAACCAATTATATAGCTATAATGAGTCCAAATTTTAAAAACCAAATGAAAAAATGTTGCACTAAGGATTACTAAAGACTAACAATACCCTCTCTTCATTTATTTGCAAAGAGGAAACAGGTATGTAACCATAATATGTACAAATATTACTATCATTAAGTTAAAAAATTCAGCAATTTGATTACTTTAATACTTTAGCTAATTAGCTGTGAAACCTTGGAGGGTTTTATGCATTTTCTAAAGCCAGTGCCAATTTCATAATTACTTAGATCACTTCCCAAACTGCTAAGTTTCTCAGGATATGAAATAGTAATCAATAAACAAAAAACGTGAAATTGATCCTTTATCCTGAGATATTTTTCTTCTTTATAGTGTAGCTGATCAATACATAACCAAATCTTCCAGGGAAGCTGTTACTTTTTTGTAATCATTTTAAAGAGGTTAAAGAACTTGCTTCTGGACATAAGGGGCTAAACACCAAACTTTTCCCTCTAATTCATGGGTTTGGCTCCGAGTTTTGCAAAGGGGAAGGGTTAGGCTCTATTTCACCCCTGTATTTTTTTGTTAATGCAGTTATATAACTACCGATCATGATGGTCTTTACCCTTAGCCCTTCCTGTATTTATGTCTCTAGTCCAATAACCAGAGGGATCATAGAGATGTGTTTTATCTTCATTTTAGCCCTCTTGGTATCATTTTAGTCCAAAAGGGAAATCAAATGAGATACAAAAGATGCTAACTTGCACAACTCTCAGGTCATTAGAAGCTAATTAGAAACAGCTTATGGATCTCAATGATCCTTTAGGTAAGATGTGAAAGAGGGATCAGAGAACATTTAACATCTCATTCTTTCCAGACATTGTGCAAGCATGGGAGTTTCTGATTTATTTTCTGTTGTTGCTTTGTTTACAATACAAATATGTGTTTTGCACTGACAGAGTAGGTGAAGTGCCAGAAAATATTAAGATTTTCATATAATTAATCTAGACAATAGGTCTTTCTGCTGTGACATTATTATTATTTAAATGTAAAGATTTTCTAAATAGACAAAAAAATCTACCTAAATTACAGCTCTTGTCATGTATAGATGTGTATGAAAAGAGAGATGTACTATAGAAAACTTGAAGGATAAAAATCAGTAATAGACACACTGTTAATATTGCCAGTTATATATTACCTGTTATTTATCCCCAGATTTAGAATGCAAAAGTCTATGAAGTTTGTAACTCTTAGGATCACCATCTCAAGGTTTTAATGTGAAATAGCTTTCTTCTCCCACAGCATGGATGGTTTTGGGGCAATATACCTATCACAGATCTACATTCATGGGTTTTGCCTCCCAAAGGTGCCAGATGCCAGACTGACATCTGGGCATGCTTGCCTGAAGCCCTGCTAACATTTCATATGTCCAGCAGAGCTACAGGGATTAACTTGTACTTTCTTATAAAATCCTTCTACCTGTTATATGAAAAGGATACTTGCCTTCTCCCTTCTCCCCAAAACACACCTCTTTAGCGTGTGAATGTCTGTTATTAAAACTGTGAGTACAGATGCCACTCACTGACATATCCAAACCTAATACTTTGACCTGTCTATCTGAACAAAGCTGACAGTAAACCAGTTCTATTTTATACGAAGTTGACCCTTTTTAGCACAACAGAAATTTTAAATGTGTAAACCTATGATGTAGAATTAATCCTCTGTGGACAGGTATAAACTTTTGATATTCCAGCTGGCCAGTCCTGCATGTTAGAAAGCCACACAATACTTCATATTCCAAGTTTTGTCAATCAGTAGACCTAGAATTCCTTTATTAACTGTTGATAGTATTGGAATAAGAAGCATAAGAGACTTAGGAAAAAAATAAATCACTCTCTTTCTGAGGTCTTCTCCTATATTTATTTAAATTTTACCTAAATTTTCATGCCTCCTTTTCATGTTTCTTCTGTCAACTTATAAGAATATGTGGAGTACCTTGATCTTTCTTTCCTAAACATCTCAATCATTATATGTCTTTCTTTTCCATGAGTTGACCTTTGACTAAGGAAGATAGCTTTTTTAAAAATTAGGAGCTTTTTACTTCTCTCTAAAAGTCCTATCCTAGTTTATATATCACCCTTTCACTTACAGCAACTGGTCAGTGTCTGAAGAAAATCCTTTCTTCCCAATCAATCTTGACACAACTGGCTTCCTTCCTAGGATGCTTTTTAGCATGGTTATTGTTTGGTTGTCAGAGAACAGTTGCTAAGGTTAGCAGTTCCCTTATGCATTCAGACTGAAAAATACGTGTTTCAACCTGTCAGCAAATGTTTGATCCACATCAAAACAGGACTTCAGACTTATATGTTTTTATGGGCTGCACATAAGACAGATTCCCTAAATCATCTAAGTTTTTCATGCAATTTTCAGCAAGAATTCATGAAGTCTCATTTTGTGGTGCATGTCATCCAGTATTCTCTCACCATTAATGAAAAGCCTCAGATACAGAAAGACAAACATACAATGATTTGGCAATTATAAACAATACTTGCTGGTTTTTTCATTGTATTCATCAATGTATTTGGAGGATCTTCTCATCCATCTTTATTGAGACTTATGCAAAAATAAAAAATATTGATAGGTTCAACCCAATTATTTTAAGGTTGTCTATAAAGGGACATTATAGAAAGATTATCTAAATCATTACAAAAATCACTTTCAAAAAAGAGTTTCATCCTGATACTTTCATGTAATATCAATGATGCCAAGTTAGAGGTGACAGTAAACATATGTTTATTATGTATCATACAGGGAAATTGAGAAAATCTCTCATGCACAATGCTGAATGAATAAGAACAATATGCAAAAAAAAAAGTGGCAGCTCCACTGCAAGGAGTTTTAATTAATCTATTGAAATGTATGACATACAGTATGATGGAAGAACAGTAAATATTTTAGTCACAGTTTCCATTATCTGAATTAGTGATGAGCCGGAATGCCCCAGATAATGAAAGAGCATATTTCTTGCCACCAGCTTGGAAGTTTCTAGATAAGATATCCCATATGTAGCACCCTTCCCTATAAAAGCTTATTAATTTAGGAATGACATGTCTTCTTCTAGTTTAAGTGTAGTGTGAAGCTAATGCAGGGTCAAATGCAATATAGCAGTGTTCTGGATTCCTCAATCAATTAGGCATTCAAAGGCAAGAAGGGGCAGTCCACAGCAATCTTGGGAACACAATGCAGATGTAGATGCATGGACTCTGCACATAACTGGTAGAGTCCAGGAGAGTTCATCAATTTGTGCCTAGTAGCATAAAGTTTTAACTACACAACTAGCTACATGAAGTACAGCTATATTTGCATAGATTTGCTCAGTTGTCACTGGCTCCACAAACTGGGTGGTCTGAAAACTTAAGAAGTCAAGTAGCAGATAAGAGGGAGAATTGTTTACACCTAAATGTCAAAATGTTAAGGAAAAGCTGAAATTTTTTAACCTGGGAATCTTTAAAGAATAATGAAGAGTAGTTCAAGCATGCATGGGCATCAAACAGGATGAGATAAAATGTGGTGTGGCTTTAAACTACAGAGAAATTTTGTGGGTTTGGTTTTTCAATAAGAAAAATGTGAACAGTATGATCTATGAGGACTTCAGCATAACATTTGATGTATTGCCTCATTGGAAACTATCAGTAAAGATGGAGACAACTGGAATCAGTGCAAAACCAATAAAGTGGTAAAGTCCTGCCTAAAGAAAACTATCATTTGTACTGTAAAGCAGAAATATGAGCTTTGAGGGAGATTTTTAATGGTTTGGGGGTTCTTTTTAGGATTAATGACACTGTATGGATATTGTTTCTTAGACTAATCTGTCTTTCCTGTATAGTTCCTAAGTAGGTATTACATTGCACTGCTACTAATCTTTGTTTCTTTGTTGTTCCATCATGTTCCCAAAATGCCTCTTATGTGTAATTTACCTTTGTTCCCAGTGTCCTAGGTCACTTCCATGCTACTATTGTTTTTTCTCTCAAATGAGAGAACATATGTCTAAATATATGATTTTATCTTTCGCCAGAAAGCTTATTTTAGTGGGTTTCAGTTGTTTGGTTTTTTCCTTTGGTTCTTCTTTTTTTACTATGATATGGCGTTTATGTGTTCAACTGGGTATCCAAGGGCTGTTTTGACTCAGGTCACAAAAAAACATATTTCTTCAGGTTTCCTCTGGCCCTCTACTTCCATTTACCTGCAGCTAAAATTTTGGAGTTCAAATAGGTCAGGATAGACTAGAAGGCATAAGTAGAAAGTAGGAAATTTGGAGATGTCAGAGCTTAGTAACAAATGGCAAGTTATGATAGCTCCTGCAGGCCCAGCTCATACTGACATGATTATATTCACAGAAAGTCAGAACCAGATATACTGAAAAGGCCACTAAAATACAGGAGTATATACTGCTGTGATTGTTTAATGTAAAATGAATAAATAGTCCTGAGAGCACAGAAACACAAACAGGGAATTACTCAAATCAATGAGCTCCAAAATCATACTCTTCTTTTTCTTCCTCTTTTGTATTACCATTTTCTATATATAAGGACAAAGAATGCCCCATAATAATGCAGTTAACTCTCTTTCATGGGAAAAACATGATTTTTAGCTCAGGCTAAAGTATAGTCTCTTCATATTTTGGTGGGTGCTTTGGGTTTTGGTCAGTTGAGTTACGTAGTATTATAGTTTCAAAATATTTCATGAAAATTTTTCCTGTCCCTTACCAATACAGTGGTTTGAGACAAGATTACAATTTTGACGGCCTCCTTATGAGTTATTTATGTTCTAGGTATCAGCATTCAGTTGAAAGTTCATCAAACTGAGCACAATAAGCTGTGTATCTTTGAAAAACAGCTTTTAATGAGGCCTCCAGAACTGATTCTTCTTAAAAGTAACTCAGCAGGTCAAAACTTGTCCTTTTTTATATATAAACATAATAATTTTTACAGAGGTTTTCTGTAAAATTTCAAAATACAGTGTATAGGAGAGTTTTGGTTTAGCTTGGCAAAATGCCCAATAGTCTGTCAGAGTATCCCCCCAGGGAAAGGGAGGGTGGAGAGAGAGAGAGAAAAATAACTAGAAGTGGAACTTTAAATGGCAAGGGTTTTTTTTATTTTTACACAGAAGGAAAGAAAATTAAAAACAGACTATGACAGAACACATATACATACAAATGTGAAAAGAAATAATAACAACTCTACTGAGTCGCCCAACCAAATAATACAGATTATAATCACTCAAAACCCATAACCCCAAAAAAACTCTTCCAGAGAAAACTCCCAGCAAGAGAGAAGAAAAATTACAAGAAAGTGTTCACCTCCCTGGATAACACGGCGGGGATGGTGGCAAGGCCTAAGCTCAGTAGAGGTAAGGCAGTGCATCCTCATGGGTCTGAGGCAAAGACCAAAAGAGGCAGAAGCTCCCCCTCCCTCTCTTTTTATACTTCTTGTGATGTCAGATGATATGAAATCTCTCTCTGTTTGCTTAAGTCAGATGATGCTTGTCCCCTCTAATCTGCGTAGGCTCCCTGGGCCTGCTGAATTGAGGCCTAGCTAAAACTAACACTGAAACTACCACAAGGAGTTAAACATTGTACCCACAGAAGTAAAAAAATCAAGAATTGGTTTGCTTTGATATTTTATATTAACCTTTCTGTTGTCTTAAATTTAAAAAAAAATTAGATATTATAATTTTCTTTCACTGGAAACCATGCAACAGTCTTCTTTCACTCTTAGGTTAGTGTACAGAGAAGCTGATCATCTGTAGTAGGAGGCATACAACTTAGATTAATACTGCAGTCATGTTTTAATTTGTATGCTTACCTACTGAATTTTATTAGTATAGTATCATTTGATTGTCACAGAACAATGCAGTTATGGTTGTTCCAGTCTTTCAGTTAGTATAACTATGGGGGTTTTTTTAATTTTTATTTATGCATCAGTTTTTCTTAGCTGATGAAGCCATTTAAAAGGAAGCGGTTATTATTAAATAATAATCATATTTGGCCTTATCTCTGAGGAAGGAAAACTAGAACATTATGAACAAAATAGAGGTAAGAGGAATGTACAACAATTTTATTTTTCAAATCATCACAGAAATACCTTCAGTGTCATATACCTATAAAACAGCCAGTGTCTTCTATCTCATCTTCTCCATTAGTGGTATCTCAAAACATTTTAATGTGTTAAAAATGTTCAAGAGCAGGAGAAGAGACAAGGGATCTGCAGATGCTGGAAGCTATTTTTGCTCCTCGCAGACTTCTCCTGTTACATTGAAGCTTCATAACAATGTAAGAGTTATCTCTTTAATTTAAGGGGGTTATTTTCTACTGATACACATAGGATTTTACACAGGTCAGCCTCAGAAGCAGTGCTGGGTCATGATGCATCAGCTTAAAGCTCCCAGCACATCAAGAGCAAGATAGATGGCTCTTGTCAGACGGAAACATGTTGGACAACTGCTCCCTAAGGCTCTAGTGTTCATAGTAATTGTTAAATCATTTGCATTATACATTAGCCGGAGCAATATAGCTACAGTAAATGACTCACATATCTGCTCCTTTGTATTTACAATAGGGAGATGGTAACTGTCAAGTTTCATAGGTGCTGATAAAAGAAATACATTAATTTAATTAATCTTGTGTTACTTCTCAATGTCCAGACCTAAAAGAGATTCTCAGAAAAATACTGTGAAATCCACTCCAAAAATTAACTCTACTTTAGTATAATTTTCATGAGAATTTGACCTTTTACGTTGATGCTCTAACATTTATCTGTCCTTAAATTCTAGTTTCATTGGTTTAGCTTTATTTTATAGTCTATTCATTCTTTAGAAACACAATAGGGATGTAATTGATGTTTCATAAAATGTACAAGGTTGCAATTTCTAATCAGTGTCTTAAGAGCTTTTTCTGAAGAAGAAGTAATAGATTTGCACAAAAACAGAGAATTTAGCTACCTTGTTAATAGTGCCAGGTGTAAAATTTTACATATCTTAGCAAGTGGCTTTATTAATTCTGATTGATGCAAGGTTCCTCTCATGGAAATATGGTACTTCAGTACAATCATGAAATGTTGCTTTGTGGTGTTATTACACCTCTTCAGCAGTTTTGCTTACCTACATTGAAAAATATAAAAGGTATGAAGAAAATCTTCAATTTCTATCTTCACTCCCTTACTCCCTTACTGTCCTTACTGAAAATAGGCCTAAAGCATGTAGGAGCAATGGAAAAGCACAGCAACCTGCGTCACATGCAATTTCCAATGAGTCTGAAAGGATTTCTATACTAAAAATATAAATAACCAGAGACAATACCATTCCAAGTCTGCAAAGCAGAATAAATAGACAATTCTCTTTTTTCTGAAGGAACATTTTGAAGTCTGCATATAATAATTTAAAATAATGATTGACTCTTGTAAGCCTAAAACAGAGCTACAGCCATCCAGACCTAGAGACCTGAAACAGTAGTGTGACTGCTGTCTGAATCTGAATTTAAAATACAAAATAAACTAATGTGATCTTGTGAGTTTTGCTTTTCAGAAATAAAAATGTATCACTTTGATGGTATGTTTCAAAGCATGTTTTTCAAAATTATCTGTTAGGAAGGTGAGGAACAATAGCAGGTTTCTTTTGCATCTGTTTCAGGATTTCTGTAATATTCTGTAGCTAACACAACATTAAATAATCTTGAAAACGATCCTTAGGCTACAAAAAATGAATTAGATTTCAGAAAGATTTAAGGAACATTTTCTGATTATCCTCTGCTGCTATTATTAATGAAATAAAATGTTTAATTTTTATTTGATTTAGAGTTTATCACAGCAAAATTTTTTTCCAATCAAAATATGCATGCCAGTTCATATTGCTGGGTAGCACGCCTGACTGGAAAGGGTCAAACAATTTATAAATTGCTGTTTAAAAATGAAATGTGAAAAAAGCTGTCAAAAACAGAAGGTGAAGTGAGTTGATACTTTACCTGCCAAAGCTGGATGCATTGAATTTTAAACAGACTTTTAATATTATGTTAAGAACTATTCCCTCTTCTTGGTTTATTACAAGCTGCAAGCTGATATGCTTTATTTTCTTGAAGATTTTTGTTATATGGTAACACAGTCCTGGCCGTCTCGCCTCATCGTTTTCTTACCTATTTATAGATTCATCCTGTGTAGCACAAGCTAAAGGGGCAGATGCATAATCTGGGAAGCTTTCCAGATTCAAGGTACTTAACACTGAATGCATTTGATGTATGCATTTTGGAATCTTGTTAGTCTGTCATAAAAATACACCAAGGCTGAACACATATTCTGACTCCATGCATGCTGGTCTGCACCTTGGCCTACTACTCAAGTCATTTATTTGTTCCTGTTCCATTATAAGGTTTTAAT
Organism: Pithys albifrons albifrons; assembly: GCF_047495875.1. Lineage (NCBI taxonomy): Eukaryota > Metazoa > Chordata > Aves > Passeriformes > Thamnophilidae > Pithys > Pithys albifrons. Next base: position 41,013,791 of record NC_092462.1, read on the forward strand.
TTTTTTACAGAAAGTGTATTTAGAATTTGTGTCTTGTAGGAGTAGTGATATGTGGTTTAATTTTTATTTCCAAAATGATGCAAATATTCTATTAAAAAATTCCTGTGGTTGAGGGGACTTTGTTCAAGATTATTACATCCTATTGAATTCTGAAAATATTGCCACAACTGGTGCTCTCACTGTCTTTCTACCTAAGGCTAAAGCATTTTAATGAGAGTTGAAAAACAATTTCAGAAAGTATCACATGAATCTCATGAATGGCCTGAAAGTATTCTTCCATTATTCTTCAAAGGAGAGGAGGATTCAAATGTATCCAGCTCTGGATGGCTGATCAAAATTATTTTGTCAGTGATTTGACAAACTGAATGAGAAAATTAGGAAGAAGTCATGAACTGTGTATGACTACTGATTTTATAAGCAGAATTTAGTATTTTTTGAATATCACTACTCATCTTCACTAGAGAAATAGTTTAATATGCTATTTTCCAAATTCTTCAGACAAATTAAGTACATTTTGTAGGTGATTTTGAAAAAATGCATTTTGCTGTTGACAGCAATTCTTTAATGTGTATGAACACAAGAACTAGTGGTATACAAAGACCTGATAATACCAGATTTATAGAATCACAAAATCTCACTGGAAATTGGAAGGTACCCGCAAGGTTCATCAAAGTTTGACTCCTGGCCCTGCATAGGACAGTGCCAAGAATCACACCATGTGTCTTGGAGTGTTGTCCAAATGCTTCTTGAACTCTGACAGGCTTGGTGCTGTGATCACTTCCCTGGGGAGCCTGTTTGATGCCCAGGTGGGTGAAGACCCTTTTCCTAATATCCAGTATAAACCTCCCATGACACAGCTTCGTGCTGATCCCTTGGGTCCTGTCGCTGGTCACCAGAATCAGTGCCTGCCCCTCCACTTCCCCATGTGATGTAGTTCCTTGTGAGAAGACAATAAATTCTTGTTTTTAAAGATACTGTGAGAATAGACTGAGCAAGTTATTATTGTTAAGCCAGGAGGAAGAGATGGCTTTGTGGGGAGCCAGTAGCATCCTGTCCATACCTACAGAACAGTTAGTAAGAAACTGAGGCAGGATCACAGTGGTGAATGGCAGAATGATGAAAAAACAGTCAAACTGAAGCAGAGCAGGCTTTGATTAGAAAAAGTTTTCTATAAAAGAATAATCAAGTATTAGACCTAGAAGGCCTGTGGGAGCTGTGGCCCAACTAGACAAAGCTCTGAGCAACCTGTTGTGAAATTGGTGTAGGCTTTGCTTAGAGCAAGGGGCTGAACTGGATACCTACTGAGGCTCTTTGCTACCTGAATGATTCAGTTACCCTGTGATTGCAAGAGTGTGTGGAGACGAAAGAAGCAAGAAGTGTAATAATCTGGGCATTTATTGACATTCTATGTGTAGACATTTCTGTTTAATAAACATAGAAATCTGTAAGTTATGAGAAATTATTTTTATTACAACAAATCCAATTCAGCTGTCTAATCCAGGAGAAAGGAAGGAAAAAAAATTATACTGAATTTTAGACTTTTGAGCATGAGACAAATATTATCATATTCTGCTTTGAATTACATTGTCTAGATGTTTATTTAAATATGATTCATCTTTGTTGTTTCGCTCAATGTGATGATTGACCTAACACATGATGACAGATGGTTAGATTTGGTATAGGTCAGCAACCAAAAATCCACATTTAAAATCTCAGAAACTGACTTAAACTGAAGTGCAAAAAGAAAATGACCTAATGCAATTGTTTAATCCACTTTTTTTTTCTCCTTTTTAAGGATTAAGGCTTTCTGAAAGAATGGCACCTGCAATTTCGTTAATAGGATAAAATGGGTAACTTGGTGTTACCTTTTAGTCCTTAGGTGTCAGGATAATGACAGATTTTTATGGTATGGTTTCTATTAATGGTCTGTTTATAGATATTTAGGGATGCTATGTTTTTGTGGGCTTCAGGTTTTTTATCTAGTTAATGAATACTAGAGGGAACTCTGAATTAGAAGTCCCAGTATAAAGTATCTCAAAGTCAGTATTTCGCATATTTCTTGGTCTCTAGTGTGCTATGAGAAGACCAGAAATTACCTCATTTTCCTAATTCTGGAAGTGGCTATCTAAGATTACAATGGGAGACAGAGATTCACAAAAGTCTACATTATTATTATTGCAATTGGGCTCTCATTTACATGGCTCTGAGTGCTTTCAAACCTTTCTCTACTGCAGGTTGTATTACATTCCTCAGTTGTGTCTTGAAGGGGAAAGGAACAAGAAGATTTTCTCTTAACTTTCCTAGCCTTCCCAATCACCACTACATCTATGTGAACATGAACCAAACAATTCTATATGGTTTCTCAGCCTCCTATTTCATATTAATGATTTTCGTTTCTGTATGATAAAAGACCTGATTTTTCTTTTACATTTGCAAAGCACCTACCACACAGCAAAATGCAGGTAGGCAACATGAAAATATGTCTGGAAATCTTATATAACTTCCTTTCTGAAGCATTTTCATTTCATGGCTAGGCTTCGCGAACGAAGAAGATTTGAGAAGGGCACTACCCACGCTTGCTGCAAGCGTGCTGGTGGCTAAAAAGGCCAATATGGGATAGGCAGGTCCGGTCACAAAAGGCACAGCGGAACGTCTCCCTAGGTGACACTGGCAAGGAATGGTTCTTTCTGCGTTGTCTTTTCTCCTCAAGACTGACTCTCTGTGTATTCTCAAAGGAAGCAGCAGCGTCGTGAATGGTGTGTCTCCATGAATCTCGATTGGAGGCCAGAGTGGACCAGTGGTGGCAGTCAATATGGCCAAGGCTGAGGTGTTGTTTCAGGGAGTCCTTGTATCTCTTCTTCGGGGCTCCTCTCTTGCGGCAGCCGGTGGCGAGTTCACCATAGAGCACAATCTTCGGAAGGCGGTGATCCTCCATCCTGGAGATGTGCCCTGCCCAGCGTAGGTGCATTCTCATCAGCATGGCCTCGATACTGCTGACCCCTGCCTGTTCAAGAACAGACACATTGGTCACGTAATCAGACCAGTGGATGTTTAGGATTGAACGGAGGCAGCGCTGATGGAAGCGTTCGAGAAGCCGCAGGTGGTGGCGGTAGATGACCCAGGATTCAGACCCATATAAAAGAGTAGACAGTACAATGGCTCTGTAGACACTGATCTTTGTACTTTTCTTCAGGTGTTTATTGGACCAGACTCTTTTATGGAGTTTTCTGAAGGCTCTGTATGCCTTTGCTAGGCTGCTGTCTATCTCTTTGTCGATCTTACCGTCTGAGGAAATGATACTTCCCAGATAGGTGAACTGCTGGACTGACTTAAGCTCTGAATTGCCTATGGTGATGTGAGGATGATGGAAGACTTCTTGAGGTGCAGGTTGGTAGAGAACTTCCGTCTTTTTCAGGCTGACTTCCAGCCCAAAAAGCTCAGCAGCCTCTGCAAAGCAGGATGTTAAGCACTGCAGAGCTGCTTCTGTGTGAGCAACGAGGGTGGCATCGTCAGCAAAAAGCAGCTCACGGACAAGGTGATTCAGGGTCTTGGTGTGGGCCTTCAGTCGCCTTAGGTTGAATAGGCTTCCATCGGTACGATATCGGATGTAGATGCCGTCTTCTTCATCGAGGTCTGCTGTGGCTCTTTGGAGCATCATGCTGAAGAAGATTGTGAATAGAGTTGGTGCAAGAACGCAACCTTGTTTCACACCATTGGTTATTGGAAAGGGCTCAGGGAGTGCATCGCCATATCTGTCTTGTCCACGCTGATCCTCATGTAACAGGATGATCATTTTGAGGAACTTGGGGGGACATCCTAAACGTTCCAAGATCTGCCACAGGCCTTTTCTGCTCACAGTGTCAAAAACTTTGGTGAGGTCAACAAAGGTTACATAGAGACCTTTGTTCTGTTCCCTACACTTCTCTTGCAGTTGTCTGAGAACAAACACCATGCCTGTGGTTCTCCTATTGGCTCTGAAACCACACTGGCTTTCAGGTAGAAGATCTTCTGCAATAGTGGGTACTAATCTGTTCAGAACTATTCTTGCAAGGATTTTACCAGCAATGGAGAGCAAAGTAATACCTCGGTAATTTGAACAGTCTGATTTTTCTCCTTTCTTCTTGTACAGGGTGATAATGACTGCATCACGGAGATCTGGTGGTAGTTCCCCTTGTTCCCAGCAACGCACAACAAGGTCATGAAATTTGGCATGGAGTGCTTGACCTCCATGCTTCCAGATTTCAGGTGGAATTCCATCAACCCCAGCTGCCTTGCCAGTTTTCACCTGTTGTATGGCCTTGAGTATCTCTCCCATAGTAGGGGCTGCATCCAATTCATGTTTCACCAATTGTTGTGTAATGTGCTGAATTGCTGAGCCTTGGGCTACACGGTTGGCACTGAAGAGAGTCTGAAAGTGCTCAGACCATCGGTTCAGGATGGAGGTTTTATCTGTTAGAAGCAGTTGACCATCTGCACTGAGTAGGGGGCTTTGAACCTGGTGTGTGTGGGTCCATACACTGCTTTCAGGGCCTCATAGAATCCTCTTTGATCACCCGAATCTGCGCATAGTTGTGTCTTTTCTGCTAGGTTGAGCCACCATTTGTTCTGGATGTCTCGAAGTTTCTGTTGGAGCTTACTGCATGCAAGACGAAAGGCGGCTTTTTTTATATGGCAAGATGGCTAAGCAAGGAGTGCTTGGTGAGCAGTTCTCTTCTTCTTCAGCAATTCCTGGATCTCTTGATTGTTCTCATCAAACCAGTCTTTGTTTTTCTTGGAGGAGAACCCTAGGGACTCTTCAGAGGACTGCAGGATGCAACTTTTAATATGTTGCCAAAGCGATTCAGGAGAGGGATATATGGGATTATCTTTAAGTCTAGTTTGAAGGTTTACCTGAAAGCTGTCTCTCACTGTGGCTGTTTGAAGATTGCTGACTTGGAGCCTCTGCCTTGGAATGCCGCCTCTCTTAGGTTTGGGCTTGAAGTGGAGGTTAAGTTTGCAGTGCACAAGGCGGTGGTCTGTTTGACATTCTGCACTCGGCATCACTCGAGTATGACGGACATCACTGACATTTCTCTGTTGTAATAAGATATAGTGAATGAGGTGCCAGTGCTTGGATCGAGGATGCATCCAGGTTGTCTTCAGGCTGTCTTTCTGTTGAAAGATAGTGTTAGTGATGGTGAGCTGCCATTCTGCGCAAAACTCTAGCAGGAGGCATCCGTTGTCGTTGCAGTTTCCAATGCCATGCTTGCCCAGGACTCCTTTCCAGGCTTCAGAATTCTTACCTACTCTGGTGTTGAAGTCACCAAGGATTATGATCTTATCATCTGCAGGAACATTTTGGGTGAGGCGGCGCAGGTCTGTGTAGAATTTGTCTTTTTCTGCTGGGTCAGCTTGGAGAGTTGGGGCATATACGCTAAAAAGAACATGTTGCTTGTTGTGTAGAGGGAGGCATAAGGACATTATGCGATCGGAATGACCTGTCGGCAGATTTTCAAGTTTGGAGGCAATGGAGTTTTTGATCATGAAGTCAACTCCTGAAAGGTGTCTTTCGGTTTTGGGTTTGCCTGACCAGTAGAGTGTGTAGCCAGCACCATGTTCTTTAAGCCTGCCTTCCTCAGGAAGGCGAACTTCACTAAGAGCAACAATGTCAGTGTTGAGCTGTGACAGTTCGTGGGCAATTAGGGCAGAATGACGCTCAGGACGTCCACTATCCCGAGTATCAAGCATGGTTCTGATGTTCCAACATGCGAGTGTTAGTTTGAGCACACCTTTGCAGGCAGGTGTATGCCTTTGAAATCTCTTTGTTTTTGTTTGACCGCATGGAAGATGCCGGTTGGCCGCGGTTATCCAACCGGGTGTGGAGATGAGCTTTGTTTAGGCCACCTTTGCTAGGCCCCTCTCCGTGTGGAGCAAGCAGTGCTGTCCCTAGAAAAGGCTGCTTGATCATTCAGGATGCTGCCGCAAGAGACTGTCATCTCCGGGGTCAAGTCTCTAATGACTCATATACTGAACCGCCTGCATGCATGGTTGGGTCTGTGGCTTCCAGCTGCTTCCTATCACCTGCCGTTTTCGACCCTCACCTGTCACTACAGGGCTTTGCAATGTGGGTGAACCCTTCGAGCCTGCGCAATGGATTTTTTAGGTGAGGCACAGCGTGTGCAGAACTGGCCCCACCCTTTACTCCTAAGGTTCATCTGCCACGGCCTAGCGAGCTTGGATGGTGACAGCGAATACCTCAGGACATAGGTTTGGTTAAAGTATCCTTCTCTTAGATGGATGGCCTTACAGGGCTAAACGAGCTCCATCTGCCCGGTTTTGGGGTTGGAGTTGTCCTTCTCCTAGGATGGTTGCCAGACGGCTAACGAGCCCATCCTGCCCGTGGACACACTTTGTCTGACCCTTCAGCTGAGACCTGTCTGGCATGGGAGACCCTACCGGTGGCACAAACCACCTCCAGCATAGCTCTCAACCTCATGAGGGCACGCAAGCTTCTCCCCTGCGACAAGGGGGTGTCCCCGGAGAAGAGCATTTTCATAGTGGCGTATGTTTGCCTTTAATTCTTTCATTTATTCAGTTATTTAAACTCCTATTTTATTACTATATTTATGAGTGAAACAAGGTGAGAGATGTAAGGGGTTTTGTTAAGAATAAAAGTTTAGCTTTTAGACTTGATATTTCTGATGCAACATGTTATACTAAATTATTGCCAATGCTTTTACTATATAGCAATGCCTGTTGAGAAAATAATGAAAAATATATTCAGTACATTTTTCCAGATGTAATTTCTAATCACATTCCTTTAATTTATACTTATTCCTGTCTTATTTTGATTAACGTAAGTACAGTCTCTTATTGCATTAGATTTTGAGACTGGGGGGAGGAACAGTAAGGGTTAATATTGAAATAACTACCAGAGGTTCAGTGCAATACAAATAATTGAAATGTTATTAAATCCTGTTTGTTCATATCTTCCAATTTAAACCAATTTCACAAGGATGCAAAACAAATTTCTAGGAGAAAAAAATCTTTGCAAGAAAAAAACATATGCAAATAAATATGTTGTTCCAAGAAAAAGAAAGATGAGTTTATTCAAAATAAAACCAATAAATAGATATATTGTCTTCAAATAACACATTTAATTTTAATACAATTTTCTTAGTAATTTTGTTTGTTTCATCCATGCTATTTGAATTTAATACCTGAAAACCAAACCTAAGCAAAATAATTACTATATAAGATTGCTTCTCTTTATAATATTAAGATCTTTTGTGTTTGGTGAACTTTCCATCTTTTATTTTCGATTCTTGTCATTTTGTTGTTTGGGCTTTTTTTCCCCCCCACTGGATATTAATTCAACTCTCCTAAGGTAAATGTATAGAAATTTGAGCACTTTTAGCATATCAGGTGTCTTGGGTTGAGCTGGCAAAACACCAGCTGTCCAGGACAGAGTGAAAAGGGTTCCTCCTCCCCCCAACCAGCCAAGGGAAAAAGAAGAGGGAGAGAAAAAAAAAAAACTCAAAAAACCAGGTTTATGCTGAAACTAACTTCATGTATTTATACAGAAAAGAGAAAAATAAGAGGAAACTACAATATAACACACACTTACACAAATTATGTATAACAAGAAATAATTTCCCACTTCCCAGTAAACACAAATTCTACCATTTTAACTACAAATCATTCTAGAGAAGTCAATTTTTCAGAGACAGAATTAAGCAGAGAGAAAAGTGAAGAACAAACATTTTACTTCCCTAAGATAACATGATGGTAAGCTGGTGCCCTGGGCTCGGGCCTCCCCATCCCTTCTGGGCCGGCAGAGTGTCTTGCTGGGACCACAGCTGTGAAGCAACTGACTAAGCCACACCCACACACTGGATATTACACCCTTTGAGATGATGTAGTATGGTATGGAAACTTTAATTGAAAAATTGTTATAATTTTGAAAGTTTGGGTTTGTTCCACATGGAGAGAATCTATTTGTTCCAAATTATGATCAGGGCAATCAGCTGCCAGCACAATATTTTACTTCTGTTGCTCTGAGTAACTATGACCATGCATTTTTTGATCATTTAATATGATTGGTGTTTCTATTAAATGAGACAGTGTATTAAGACAGTAAATTAATAGTTTGAGGGGGTTTTTTTATATTAGGCACTGAATCCCTCCTTTTGTAAAACCAGAGGTGACTGAAAGGTATAAGCAATCGCGTAAGCACTTTTAGAATCACCTTCTAACAGTATGAAGTTTACCAATAATTTATATGGAAGTGCATTTATGTGTTCTCCTAAATTGCTTAACTATTTCTGATTATTAATAGGGTTTCAAACTTTTATTTCATCTTTTTCTATGTTTGTAAAGAACTGTTTTCTTCTTTGTCTTGTTACATTGACCATCTCTATATATCTTTGTTCAGGACTCCTCAAGTCTCCTTAAAGCTGTCTCTGTCTCTGCTAGTACTGCTCTAATTTGTTTCTTTGTAATAGATTCTACAAGGCAGAAGACAAATTTTATAAATTATTTTTAATCTTTCAGATCATAATTAAACTCAATCAATTTTAATTGATTTTCAAACAATAGAATTAAATCTGTCTTGATTCCTCTAGTGAGAGAAGCTGCAAAATAAAATCTTAGGCAAATTCCAAAGAGCTCCAAATTGAATTCTTCTCATGTAACCTCTGTGCATGGGCTGAGGTGAGGTATGGGTTACATGGGATAGAATTACGTGGTTTAGATGCTCTTTAAAGGGTAGCTTGTACCTTCTCCTGTTTTGCACAGGTTTGTGAGCACTTCAGTCCTGAGTCTGAATCAGGGAATCTTATCGTCTGATATTGCAGCTACTAGAAGCTACTTTCAAATTATTTATAGGTGATAGACAAATGTATTCCATCCTTTAAAAACCCTGAAGATTAATATGGGCTGCTTGACTGTCTTTTTAGTAGAGGAATCGTTGTAATCAGAGAAGACTGAGCTACAAGTCTACTGTCTAGTACAGTGTAATGATGTAACACAAATAATACAATAGCAAACAATACAAATTAGTGGTTACTGACACTGGCTGATTTACAGTATGTAGGCACATAAAAATTAATTTCAATTTTTTATAGATTTGACATCTGATGTTCTCAATTTTTGTTGTATAAGTTGTGTTAGCAATCTGATCAAGTTCAGTAGTGAAAACAGTAGGTTTCACTAATAATTAGGACTCAAAAGACTGTGTGGGCAGCTACTTGATTTTTGAAGACACTTGTGTTAGATTACAGTGCCTGTTACAGGCACTGCACAAAGAACACAGTACTTGCATTGGCAATTCATGAGGACCAAAGGAAAGTTTCAGATTCTAAGAGAGACCCAATCAAAAATCTCACAGGAGATTGTAAAGCCACGGAAGCCGAGAGGGGAAACTCCATATTTTAGTTCATTAGCAATTAATTAACAAAATACTATAAACTTTCCTTGAAATGTCTGAACGGTATCTACATAGCCTGAAGTTCTGAAATTTACCTAAAGATAGAAATATCAATCATTATAATTGAAGTTCACAAATGACTTTCAGTAGTATGGAATTCTCTCATTTATAAATATTTCTGATGTCCTACTGATGTCATGGAAAATGTCATAAGCATAGGTAGAAATAAAGATTTAATCTCTTTCCCACCTCTCTCAAAAATGTAGTGACTTCCTACAAAATTTTTCTTCTTGACCTTCTCGACAAAGGTGCATTTTCTTTTTTTTCTAATTCAGGTTTTTTGGGGCATCTGGAAGTGGAATCCACTGTCAGCTCCGTTTATAAGAGCTCAATAAAGTCCATAATGTCTGTTCAACTATGAACATAATGGGTATACAGAATGAGCTAGTGGAATTGTACCTCCACTTCCATGTTAAAGTTTAGCATCATCTAATTGTGAAACACATGTAAGTTTCTCAGGATAAGGAGTGCTTTCCTACTTCTGTCTAGTAGTGGAATGTCATGAAGTTTTCTAATTACCACTCAGAGGTATTTGAAGCAACACTTTCAATCATCTTGTAATTGCCCCATTCCGAGAACAGGAGTTAGAATAGTAAGAGATTCAGAAAGCAAGATTATATATATATATATGTAGGTATGTATGTATATATGTTTTTACAAGAATAATTTTGAATACTCTAACTTGGAGACTGTATGGCACATACATTTTTAACTTGGGAGTTTCTAGAGATTGATTAGTTCTTGAGCCAACATGCACAGATAGCCTAATTACATATGGCTTTTGCTCTTACAGGAGACAGTTCTTGAGAGTACACACTTCTGTGCTCTGCCAGACTAATTTTTGTGTGTTTAGTAGGGGTAGAGGTCTAGCTAAAGATATACCTGAACAAATTGGTGGTTTTTAGGCAGAACTTCATAGTTTTGTTGCGGCTGTAATTAAAGGAAAAATACCAAAATGATTTCTCTTAGAGGCTGTAGAAAAATCCATCTCAACCTGTGACTTTCTGTTAGTCAGTAATGCATTAAATTGCAAGTTGGCATCAAATCCTAATATCCCTCCTATAAAAATAGTGTGGAAAAAAAATTGCTAGCTTTTACACCACCACCACTGAGCAGAAACAGACATATGCTGTATTTTTTATTAGTGTGCTACCTGGTGATTTGGGTAATCTTTAAGCACAATGCCAGTTGACAATCACTTTCCAAACAGCAATGCAAACTGTGCAAGGGAAAACAAAGCCATTTTGAGATTATTTTTAAAAATTAAGCCAACATTCTAGAAACACGCTTCTAACTTCTTGTTCTAATTGGAAATATTCTAATCCAATGCTGCTGAGTGAAGCTGATTGCAGACTTAATTGCTCTTATGTAACAACTAATATCTGGCAGTAACACACACCATATAACACTGGCAGGTTTTGAAAGCAGTTTGTTCCCTTTGCCCCTTCTTTCTTTGTTGTTCTGTTTACTGTGCCCAGTTAATGTGCTCTTGTGCCATAATAATCTCTAGCTAAATGGTAATTGCTCTATTGACAGCACTACTGTACATTTTTGACACATCATTATTCATACTTAACCACTTGACCTGGAATAAATGTTAAAGCAATTATTACTGAGAGCTTTTCTATGAGAAAATTGAGGCAAAGTTTAAAGATAATCAAAATGCAAAGCTGATCATGATAGCAACTGGAAAAATGGCAAATCCTATTAAACAGATTTTTATTAGCCAAGTTGATGCCAGTAGATATTATCTGGTAATTTAGTCTTATTAAAAAGAAAATAAAGCAGCTAATTGTTTACTATTCTGGAACTTATTCCAGCTTGCAATTTGCAACTTAAATTAAGCTTTATGTGGCTCATCTATTTTGTCACATTGAAATATGAAAATCATTTGGTGCAAAGCACATCTGCTCAATCCTTTCCATCTTATTGGCAAACCCTTATTCAGTATGTTTCGTACACATTGAAGCATTCCATTCATGCATACAGCACCAGTATTTTAGATGTTTCTCTTATAAATCCAGTATCCTCAGCTCTTAAAAATCATACTTTTAATACTTTTCTTCCATTATGCATATTTTTTACAACTGTGAGAAATGTTTGAGTGTAATCTCTTGTTCCTTGGAGACATTTCGAGGGAATTTGGAAATGGAGAGGGACAGAATTATTGTTATGCAGTTGTGTGAAAATTGTCCAAATCTCCCAGACCAGCATTTTATTTTCATAGTTAATTGCATATTTGCTCTAGTTGTGATTGTATTCTTAAAGGAAAGTAAATGTTCTCCAGTTTAGTTGTTTAAAAAGTGGCATTTACACTGATTTCAAATAATTCCACAGGACTCAATTGCAGCACAATGCCTTCAGTACAGTGCTTACAGTAAAAGCAGTAATTATAAAAGAATGCCAAAAGACATCAAGAAAGCCTTAAAGGGATAGCATAAGCTTTTACTGCCCCCGTCTGAACTATGAAGCTTGCTTGAAAACCACCATTAGGATGCAGAATACTGATTGTTGATATGTCACTATTGCTGTCATGGGAGAACTGTTGTAAGGGCCAGAAACTTACAGCGGCTTCTATATTAATGAAGCTTTCCCACACTTAATGAAAACAAAGAAAGATTGGGGGGGTTAAATTAATAAAATATTAAAAACTGGGGAGGAAATCTCTTTTCATGCCAATTCTCATTCAGAACAGCAATAAGGGCTGCTGCAGCTGTGCTTCATCAGGCAGAATTTTTTTTAAGCATGCTCAACTGTCTATTAAATGCTTCAATATCCAGTATGCATATCAAACTGATAAAAGATAGTTCAAAGGTCATTTTATAGCTTAATTCTTAAACTTCTCATTCACATTATCATTTTTGATTACCTGTAAAGGAGTTTTTACAGTAACTGTAATGAACCACCAATTCTCTAATAAATTTTCAAGAAGTGGTACACAGACTAAACTCATCTAGGTCTCTCCTATTACTGCTGTGATTTTTATTCATAGCTGAGAAATCTATTAACAATATTTTGTTTGGAACATTATAAAGTGCATATATATTTATTCTTAGGAGAAATAAATTTTATAACCTCTCAACCTCCCAGACTAAAGGAACTTAGGAATTTGTTTTATGTTTGACTTTTTCATTTTTTATTGAGTTACTTACCTCTTTATGCATCAGAATTTAAGCATTGCAAAGCATTCTCACTAGATAAAAACTGTTGTTTCTGTGCTTTTGTTTTCTGTTTCATAGAGGCGGATACAAGTCTTGTATGGTAATTGTGATCATGTCATAACTGCAAACCACATTTTTGTTAATTCACGTAATCTTCCATAAAGGTCACTTTTTGCTGCTAACTGAAAGGACACACAGACTATGGAACAATCAGCAGCTTTATTTCGGCAAAGAAGGTTGTACACAGTAATTCCAATCAGGTCATTTCAAATTCTTTTAAAACAGACTTCTTTTCCCTCCTCTTCTTCTTACCAAACTGAATGGAACCTAGTATTAATATGTGTTCTGAAAATACAGTAAAAGAAATACAACTTACACAACCAATATACTGTTGTTCCCTGTCAGTCTGCATATTGTAGCACAGAGGACTATACAGGTAAAGAGACTAATTACTGGTGTTAGGCTTCACTGGTCTGGAGAAGAAATAACAAGATTGCTTATTAACATCCCAAGATTTTTGTACAATGAGTATTGAGATTTGTAGAATTTTCCAGCTTTTGGGTCTTTATTGTTGTACTGTGCCAGAAAACATTAATCTGTTGGAGTTTTTCTCTAGAGTTTTCTGATGAGACAAGGAGCAAGAAAAGGGCTCAAATTCTGATTCTTAGGGATTTAAGGAAATTGGTAAGATTCACCAAACTAACTATACATTTGTAAAAATTAGTGACATTGGAAACAGCTTGAGTTCTAAAACATTTACTCTTATTGAAATGCTGTACCCATGCTAAAAAGAGTTCTTAGATTATTCATAGCAATGTGTAGCCATTACCTAACATGGTTTGACAATTCATATGGGATTTATTTAGTATAGTTTTGGGGAAAATTTGTACTGTCTGAGACTTTGCTTAACAATATTAGAATGGCAAATAAAGAGATAATTTCTCAGTCTAACAGAAGATTCTACAGAAACATATTAACAATACTGTGTTAACAGGGTTCCTGCTGCTTTTAAAAATAATTGTTTGGAAGACAGAGAATCATGCAGACAGGGAAATCAAGTTCCTCTCAGAAGAGGATGCTAGCATGATACGATGTAGCTAACACTGCTTAACACTGCTGTATTTTACTGAGTCCTTTCTTGTAAAAGGTGTAGCTAATTTCCAAGTATCATCTTTAATACTCACATCAAGTTCAATAAAATTAATATTCTGATATGTTTACAGGCTTGAAAATACATGTGTACAAGAAAGCAAATGTAGATAAATTATCTTATGTAAATTATAGACAGCTGAAGGAAGTATGAAACAAAGGTGTTTGCTTACTCATGTAGTCTTCATTTTATTGGAAGACTAGCAGTGTCAGGATTTTTGGGTATGTCTTTCTCCACCTCAAATATTTGGCTGAATATAGTTCACTAAGGTGAACTGTGTGCATTTTATAAGGGTATTTCTGAATCAAATCTGCTCCATATTTCAGGAAATGTTCTTGGTGTCAGTGAACACAACACTACTGGTTCAATAAAGAAATAAAACTAGAAAAAACCAAAAAATATATCACAGATGTGGTTCTCTGCTACTTATATAGCAGAGCTGTATTCTTAATACTTCAGATTTTGTGAGTCTATCAAACCCCTCAGCAGTAAGTACTCTTTCAAGGCATTTCAGCATAGCAGCCAAATGGAATTTTTTCACACTGAAAGAAAAACTGTTGGTAGTAACACAGTGTCAAATACAAAGCTGGATGAGGATGGGAGTGTGGTGGAATGTGGAAGGGAAGACCACAGGGCCCTCTGCTTTCTGGCTAAAGGGAAACCTTGGCTAAGGAGGAATGGATATTGAGTTTCCAGAACTAAAGACAGCAAGGGAATGAAGGACCAAGAGAGCTCCTGGTGTTACAAGAACGGAGACCATAGGGATGCACACACATGTTGGACAAGGGGCCCTGCATTGGTTGTCATGGGGTTAGTGAATAAAAAACTTTCAACCTCTCTAGGAGGTGGACAGGGTGGAATCCATTAAGGTGAATAAATCAGTGTCTCTGTTTGGGCTGGCTACACACGTGTGCTCTGGTTTAACCTAAGAGGTAGCTAAACACCATACAGCCTCTCACTCCCTCCCCCCCCTAAACTGGGAGGGCAAAAAAAATGAAAAAAAAAAAAAACAAACACAAAGTAAAATTCATAGATTAAGGTAAAGACAGTTTCATAGAGAAAAAAACATAATGATGATGATAATGATGATGGTAATAATGATAATGATGATAGTAATAAGGTTAAAATAATTAGAATAAACAAAAAACGCAATGCTCAATACCATTGCTTACTACCTGCTGACCAATCAATGCCCAACCAGCTCCTGAGCAGAGGCCCCCAGGTAGTTTCCCCCCTAATTTATATACTGAGCATGATGCCATATGGTATGGAATATTCTGTTGGGCGCTTCAGGTCCCAGCGTGTCCCCTCCCCACTTCTTGTGCCCCCATGGCCCCAGACTCCTTGCTGGTGGGTTATAGTGGGAAGCTGAAAATTCATGACTTAGTGTACACACTACTTAACAACTAAAACATCAGTGTGTTATTAACATTATTTTTATCCTAAACCCAAACCACATCTCTGTTTTAGGAAGAAAACTCACACTGTTCCAGCTGAAACCAGGAAAATATAAGACAACCTATAGAAGACAGATCCAAGCAAAAATATTCTGTTACATTCAGCGCACACTGCTGCCTTGTTTAACTGTATGCTAACACAAGTGCAGAAAGCTTTGGTTTAGAAAAGTAAGTGTCTGAAAGAGAGTGTAACTAATTGATTTGATTGTGTTATCTGCAATGTGATTTGGTCCTGTTGTCTCATCAGCTTATGTGAAAGCTGCACTAGAAATGAAAAAAGCCCTGTAGCATAACAAGTGTTCTCCAAGATGGAGGGATTAGATTCACTTTTCAACACGTCCTCTCCCCCACCCCACCCCCATCCCCCCACCCCCCTCCAAATTTTAAACCTGTGTTCTCCTTTCATAAAGATTGCAGGGCTGGTGTTACTCAGATGAATGCTATATGGATCTAGTCCAATTTTTGAGTTATTTTAACCCCATAAAATACTTTCAGTGAAAGCAGATAAAATTCTTTCACATACCTCATGCTCAGGTTTAAAATGTGATGATTTTTTTCATACCAACTACATGAAATTTCAGAAGAGAGGCAGTACTTTTCAGCAACAGTGAAGTCAATATTGTGTACATAGTCATTTTAGTCTTTATTACCTCTTCAAAATTGGAGATTATTCCAAAATAAGAAAACCAGATTCTCACTTTATTAATGTTTGAAGCTGTTGTTATAGTGGGTGTTGCATGGGTGTTCTGCATTCATTTTCTTCCTAGACTGTGCATAACAGCATTCAACTGGAGTGATATTAAAGTGCTGACTTGGGTTCAATAGTCAGAAATAAGTGTATAGCAAAACCATCATTACACTAACATGAGTGCAGCAAAATGTTGTCTTTCCTACATTTGTCAGAGGATACTGCAAAAGATTTTAATGATCTTACCTATTCAACAAACTTTGAGGAACTAATTAATGCATTACATTCTTAGAGATTATTTTTTTATAATATCTTCTAATAGTATAATTATAAATGCGCTTCCAAAAATGCTGTTCTCAAATATTGAGATCAGATTAAAAATCAAGCTAGAAAACTACCAAATATCTTATTGTGTAGTTGACATCCAGAATAAGGCACCTTGAACCAATAGCACACTTTTAAATTTAGATACCCCGTAAGTGATTGGGTGAATATGGAAAGTGGCAGATCTGGAAACCTCCAGATGTGCACATCAAGTTCTGCATGGGATGATTTCCATTGTTTTGCTTGCTTGCAGAGATGTGCCAAAAACTTGGAGAGGTGCCTGCAGATCACCATAACAACCCTTGAGCCCTCTAATGTCTAAGGGCATGAGAAACAGGAAATGTAGCTTGATGATGATGATGAAGATAATAATAATAATGATGAAAATAATAATTATGTCACATGTTGTGATGTAATATAATAATATAACTAATATATCTATTTTAGCAATAAAATATGTGGAAAGCTGAAAGCTTTCTTACTGAGAGCTGATATTGTGTGTTCTAATTCCCAGTAAATTGACTGAATTTATTGATTTATACTCTTTGCATGAGTGGAGCATTGTACACTTCTAATTAATGAACAAGCATATTTAATAAGCATACATAAGTACTTACATGATGGTTAGGGGGCATGTTGCTAAGTTTTATTTTTTAGTTTCTGCATAGTGGCAGCAACTGGAGAAGCAACCAAATTATTACCATGTATGCCTTCCTGATTGTTCAAGATTATTAGTACCCCAAACTATAAAGTGATACTGATACATTAATCCCTCTGAACAAGAAAGAGATCTATAATGTAATTTAAGAAGCATGTACTCTAGTCCCATTTCGAATTGATTGATCCTGTTGTTCTTATCAGAAACACAACTGTTGAAAGTATAAAAAATTCATGTAATTAGAGATAAATTAATCAGGGCACGTTTTCTTTCTGTGAAATAACAGGAATGCTAGAGAAAGTGCCTTGCTTTGTTCCAGTGCTATGGTTTTTAACAGAAATATAGGGCAAAAACATTGATTGAAGTTCATTTTAGAACATTAAATACTGCAAGTGCTACTTCAGCATTCAGCACAGGTATAGAAATAGAAACCCAACACAGAGGCCAGTACAGAAAAGCTATGCCTTGTTTGACTGTGTGACACTGGTGTAGATCAAGAGCAGTTTCTACAATGTTCATGAAGTTCCACCAGTTTAAAAGGTAATATAAATGAGATCAGGACTAGCTCCATTGTGCATGATGTGAAAATAGCAAAGAACTTAAATAAGAGATTTATGCCAGAGATGCCCTAGGGCAAATAAGAAGTACTAATGCTGTGTTTATTTTGAAATATTTTATTACAATTAAAAATATCCAAATAGCACAGGGGAAAAAAAAGAAGACTCCAATACAACACATGTTCAGCATTTAAGACAAGTTTCTTTTGCAACAACATTCTTGGCAGACTGTATAATTTCTTTCAGTACTTCACCTGTGACACTATAAATAATACATATTTATTTAAGTAGAGCTATTATACACTACTATTTATGTAGTACATAATTTATGGACAGTGATCTCCCAACATGTGTAGACAATGTTCTCTATGAAAAGGAATGTTCAGAGTAAAGTAATTTAAAAGGAATGAAGCAATTATTTAAACTGAATTGAATCAAAAACTGCATTTGAAGACACAGATTGGTAAGTGTTTTTATAAAGAACAGTATTAACTTCCATTTTCCAGCCTGTGAACTTTAGTGCTATATTAATTTTCTTTTTAAAATTAGTGTGAAAGATTAAATAACAACAGAAAATGTAAGTGCTTGAACAGAAGTCTAGTTACTGCTGAAAACTTCAGAGATCCTACTTGTATTGCAGATTGTCAAGGTGTCTAGTTAAAAATACACCTGTACAGAATTTATGTACATTTTTATGCAGGTTGACTGGAAACCTGCCCCATATCACACTGAAATTGTAAAATCATCTTTGCATCTGTGACTAAACTCTGACAGGAAATTGTTTGGGAGTTCTGTGTTCCTGTTTCCTTTGGAAGAATCCTACTAAGAATATTTTAGCCTCAGTGCTGCCTGTAATAGGTGTATTTATTGACATCCAGAAGTACAGAGATTTCCACAAGACAGCACAAGAGCCTTTACAATGTAAATCTGTTATAACTTTCTAATTTCATGTGCATTCCTCTGTGTGTTATATTTTCCAGGACAGTTTGGAAAATGACTTGTATCAGTAAGAAAATTCCACATTCCCTATACAAATGTCTTTATACATGGTTGTCTACTACATGGTCTGATTTTTCTATTTCAGCCTGGTGTTTACCGTAAGTTTTTTAGAAATGTAATAGGGTTGATTGGGTGAACCATGTCGGGCACAGGATATCAGATAGTAACATTTTTAAATTCCTTCGGTATCTTTTCTCTGCCCCACAGTTACACTGTATTTTTAAAATCCTTGTGCTGTATGTTGTTAGCTATATTTTCCAAAGTCTGGAACAGGGTATATAGAAGCTTTCCATTTAAAGCAACAACTCTGTTTTGCCTGGTTAAACATCAGAATAGCATTGCAAGCTTTTTAGTGATGATGAACTGCCTATTATTCATTAACGGACAAATACAAAGTTTTCTAAGTTGAGTGAAAGTTTCCCATTGACTTTGTCAGTTTTGCTCAGGCTCCAATGGCGGTTCTATATCCTTTAGTTAGGAGGATTAAAATGTACTCTTTCATTAGTTAAGTGCAAAGTGAATTTCAAATGAGTCAGAATATATTTAAACTGTCAAATCACTGATATTGATTTAGACACTGTTAAACAGGGGCAGCACTAACACACAAGGGTTTATTCTTTGTTACAACTTGCTTATAACCCCCATTGATGATAATGGGAATTACAGGCATGTCCTGAAGGGAATGTGCCCTTTCTAAATTCCCTATAAGCCTTAGATTAAGGAGCCACAGTTCTGTGAGAGTTCAAATACTTTTTGTGTGTAGATGAAACTTTCTGAGCTCTCCTATGTCCTTTCTTAGCAGTTCTTGGAAGACAGACCTTTCAGAAAAAAATGTATCTGAGCAATCTTGTTGTGTCTTTCCTTATTTGACAGAGGAGATACCAAAATATTGTGCAAGGAAATATGCACAATTTTGTCTGAAGTGTGCAGCAAGAAAAGTTTGTACAATAGTTTATACTGACTGGCAATACAAATTTCTAGTGTAAAAAGCAAAGGTTTGTGCAAAACTGGGAGGAAAATAAAACATGTGAGTTTCATTATTTTTTTTTCATATTACTGATGCATAAACCAGAGACTAAAGGTATAATCAGAATAAGATATAAAGAAAATACTATGATAACTTCTATAATATTCATGTTTTTGCTGTAGTGTTGAGGATGCTCACTTTAATCTTTCTGAAGGAACCCACTGCTTTTGCTTGGTGTAGTGTTATACAAATCATGTCATTCCCCCACTACTATGCTTGCTACGCAGATCAGAAGGTTATATGGTTATCACTTTTCCAGGCATTTTGCATCCACACAGCACTGTACAAAGCAGAGATTGGAGGTGGAAGTTGGGTGTGGGTGGTAAAAGAAGAGAGACAAGGGATAGAAAAGGTACCTTGTTACTGCTTCTAGGATTGTATAGCCTAAACCAGACATATACAGAATCACACAGAATCACAGAATATGCTGAGTTGGAAGGGACCTACAAGGATCATCGAGTCCAGCCCTTAGCCCTGCAGAGGACCACACAATGAGGGGAAAAAAACATTAAAAAAAAAAAAGAAAAAAAAAAGAAAAGAACCACAAATAAAACATATCTGATACACAGATGCTGTTCCTAGAAAAGAAATACTTTGTTGCATTAATGGAATTGCGCTATGACATACCACTCACATCATGATTTGACATAAATTGTCCATCACAATTTGTATGAAGTGGACTGCTGGTAACAACAATACAACAGGTCATCTGAAATAAACTGGAGATACCATTTACCAAGCTGTTTGTTAGTTATGCCCACAAGAGATTACTGTGGTGTGAGGTAGCACAAAGTTTGCCTTCTGCATGTCCTTTTGCTTTCTTCTAGAACATTACTGCTCTAATAGAACATAAGGAAAGGAACCATTATGGGGAAAACATGGAATGGGAACTTACTGGTCACCTCAGATTTTTCTGATGCCTCTTGCTTCTGAAATTCTTCATGTGCTAATGGTAGTGTAATTTTCTTTCACTTTGATTCATCTCTGCTTATAGGTTTGGGGCTTGATTCAGTGTTTGCTTCTGCCTCAGCCCTACTGCTGAGCCCAAACTTACCAAGTTTCTCCTCTCATCTGCTTTATATATCTGGAAACATCAGAGAGAAATTGTTAGGCATCTCAGTCTAGTTTTAAAACTGTATGACTAAAAGAACCAAAAGCAAAAGCAAAAGCAAACCCACAGAAAAAACCAACCAACCAAACAAACACAAAACCAAAGTTTGTGGGGGAACATACAGGACTGGAAAACTGCTGGTTCCTACTTACTGACACTGATGCCACAGAAGCACATTTATAGCCCTTACCTTTCCAGGAGAAAGAGGTATTCCTTTTATTCTTGTTCTGCTAATCTTAGGAGAGGAAAGTGTTGGCTTACTATCCCCTGTCTCCTGGGTCACTGCTGTAACAAATAAGATGTATCAAATGGCACTCTAACCTGTTTTTGTACTTTCAAAAACAACTTTCTGCCACAGACCTGTGGATACTACCCAGCCTTACTGTCCCTGCTCATAGGCACAGGATGCCATTTCAGCCCAGCCAGAGCCCTTGTTCCTGTCCTAACAGTGCCATAGACCTGCCTGACCCTTGTCCTGTCACTAGACATTCTGATTTCCTGCATCAGTCTGGGACATGGCTTATTGCTCTGCCCTGGCCAATGCTCTCTGGCTCTGCAGCAACACCTGAGTGCCCTGGCCACCTGTCTCCAGCTGTGGGACCAAGCTGTTGGGTGATGTGATGGCCTGGCTACCTTGCAGCTCCCACCTTGGGAAAGCAGCCATGCTCCTGCTGCCTCTTAACTTTCCATCCTGCTGCATTATCTGGCTGATCTCCTGCTGGAGATTTGGATTTTGATCTTGTATGGCAAACAGGCCTCAGATCAGGCAATGAAGGCTGTCTTGATTTGCAACACACTCAGGTGGCTCTCAGGTTTCTCCTTACCTCATCCTTGCTTTGCTCAAGGAGGTGACTGATGCAGTTTCTTATATTCCCTCAGTACTGAGCTTTTTGAATCTGTCCTAGAACCTAGGCCATAAAAACCATGTATCTGAATCCTCTGGTGAGTCTAAATATTTGTTCCAGGTCCTGTTTGAAGAATTTTGGCTTGAAGAAAACAAAAACAGGTAGATGAGCTGGACCAATGCAGACTATTCTGTAATGGTGTTACCTCACAGGCTTGGTTCTCCCTGAGCCTCTCTCTAATATGTCTCTCCCTAAAAGTAAAGATGCTACCAAGAGGTATTCTTTACAGTTTTCAGATTAATGGAAAAAAATAACATAGAAACAAAACATGTTCCAATTATTTTCCCTCATAGACATGATTCCATTAAAGAGCATCCTGCCAGACAAGATACAAACAATACAACAAAATACAAATAATGGCAGGTTTGGAAAACTATTTACTTTGTCAGAAAGTATACTAAACAAAACTGTTCACTTTTAAACCCCATGAAAAGGATTAATACTTTTCAATTAAACACATCCACTATTAAAAAGCAAACAAAAAAAAGAGAATGAAACAAGTGTTTGTGTTCACAAAATTATGAAAGTTGACATCCAATATCAGTGTATAAGAAGAAAGATAAAATGTATCTATGAGGATACATTGTTTTCAGCTCTTTATGATCAGACCACTGACATTTATTTAAACCCACTGTTTTTCATAAATTCAGTTGTTTTCTAAAGAATGCTTAGTTTCTCTCTTTTTTTCCCTTTTTTCTTCATAGGATGAGCACATCATACAAAGCACAATCCAAATCCTGTAAGCATTTCCCCATCTGTTAGTGGGCCTTTCTCATATGAGGTTTAACTTTTAAAAAATAGTTTCAAGAGAATTGCTAGCATTTGTCTGACTTGTCATGACATTTTAGTGATTGAAAGTTTTTGTTTTGGAGACAAATGAAAATCAACCAAGTAGAATCGATTTGCATATTCTTCTGAGTCACTCTGCCCTTTTCTGTGTGAGGGCAAACTAGTTTTGCTGCTCTGTGCAGCCTCCGTACAATCAAGTCTTCTGTTAGAAAAAGGCTTTTGAACTCAGTTGATGCCAAGTGGTGAAATGACTCAAATGCCAATAAGCTTATGCAGAAATGTTGGCAGCCCAGCTCCAAATGACCAGCATTGTACTGCCAAAAGTGTTCCCATGAAGTCTATGAACTTGACAGTTCAACACTGGATGCATTTTTACTGAAGTAAATGTGTACACAAAGAATTTTCCCCCCTCTTTCCAGTTTACAGATAATTGAAGCAGTGATGGACTTCTTACAATGTGGAAGATTCTTTAGAGTTCATTCATACTACATCATCTATTCATCAGTACTTTTTTCCACAATACCTTCCGCATGACATCTTGCTTGAACTAAAAGAAAAAAAAAGTATGCTGCCAACATAATTATCCTTTATTTCCTAGTGCAATAATTCTAAAAAGAGAGTTGACACATTCTCCAAGCTTTCTGAAGGGAAAATAATTATATCACACTCACGATGAAATCCTCTTTCTTATTAATTAACATCTCTATGTCATGAAGAAAAATACTCTAATAGAGCGAGTGGAACTAGTATTGAGTAGTGTCTTTGCAATGTGGTTATGAACTGTGTTATCTGCAAGTTTTGAGTTTTCAAAATGAGTTAGGCATGTCATTTTTTTTTCCTTCCTACATTGGTTTTCCTGAACATAGTAAAGATTACATTCATGTCTGTTAGAAAATGCTATCATGTTCCATTCAGTTATTCGTATAAACAAGGTATCTTTTCCTGCATGCTCCTTGATGAGTGGACTGAAAACCAGATACGATTTCAGAACTGATGACTAAATGTGCAATCCTCACAGAATGATTACTTGCATAGATTTTGATATTTTCAAACAAAATTTATTACTTTAGAAAATCAAACAAGAAAATATATAGAAAACCTCATACGATATCAAGAGCTATAAAGTATGTTAGAAAATAAGCTGCTCAGACTCTTGCTACTGTATAACGAAAAATTTAAACCAAATATATGAGAATTCAAAAATAAAATGTAGTAGAAAAAAATTAAGTTACTAATTTCATATAAAAGTTAAAATCGTGAGGGGCTTTTTATTTATTAGTATAGCTTATAAATTAAACGTTATAATTTTTAGCAAAGCTTTAAGCATCTAAAAGTTATTGTAAGTGTCCAGGGTTCATAGAAAGCCAGTGAGAAAATTAAGGTGCTTGTTTCTTACAGGACTTCTGAAAAGTGAAATGTAGGTTCTTCAGTTAGGCACATGAAAGCCTTAGATTTCAAAAGTGGTTTGAAGGACACTAGTTCTAATCTGAGTTAAACACAAGTTATATTTCTGACAGGAAAAAGATAGAAGGATTTCCTAAACCAGTTTTCATTTAAGATAAAATTATTCTGTTCCATCTGATAATAACTTACATAATATGATTATAAATTAATGATTGTTCAATGCACCACTTTATAATAGACAAGACACCCTATCAAAAAATTTTGTCAAAAAGTGAAAGTAGAGACCCTTCTCACCTTCACTACAAAGATTTTAATCTTTTGCTGCCTTATTATCCTTTCCTGAAATTCCCATAGGAATATTTTGAATTAAGATAGATCGATGATAGATAGATAGATAGCCAGCCAGATAGATAGATAGATGATAGATAGATAGATAGATAGATAGATAGATAGATAGATAGATAGATAAAATTCCTCAAGGCAACTGTTTGTCCCTGTTTTCTAGTCCCTTGATTTCAAAATAGCTGTGTTAGGCAAGGCCCAAGGCTTTTACCAAGAATGTCACCAGTAGTCTATCTGTCATACAAACATGAAGCAATCAGATAAATTCATCCTGTGAAAAGGACAAGCAGCAAGACACAGATTTATAAGGCAAATAGCAGAAAACTCACAAGCTGGGTTGCAAAGCATCCAACTCTTCTTTGCAGCTTGTCTTAGGAGTGTAAATAACAAAGTAAAATTTCAGGACTTTTTTTTCAAGTAGATGATAGAAATCCAAAGCTTTCTTTTCTCTTTTCATGTTATTGAAATCATCCAAAGTGAAATTATTTTCTCCTCAGAGAAACTGACTGATATGCTGTATCCAGTTGCAAACTGAAAAAAGGGGGGAAAAGTGCATGTTCAGAACCAGTGCTTAGGGGTTTGCTTATAGGTGTCATTGTGTCTCACATCCCTGCTGTGAGAATCAGCTTGCATTTGAATGTGCATCTTGACCCATAAATGTCACCCTGGTCCACTGAGCATCTTGACTTCAACATTTCCTGTTGTAAAATGGACAATAGGATAACACTTCTTTTTCTGAAGGAGGGACCTGTGACAATGTGTGCATGTGTGCAGTCAGGAGAAACTTCAGCACGCAGGATTTAAAAGCATGTCATCAGCCACTGTGCGGGAGATCACAGGAGAATGAAGTTGCTGGACAGTTTTTGAAAAACACAAGGATTATCATTTCTGTTTCCAAGCCACTTCTCCTTTTCACAGCCCTGAATCCTTCTTGGCCTCTCTCCATGAATGGCACAACGATGTGCCCTGTAGTAAAGTCCAGCTGTGTGGTAGGGGAAGCTGCCTTTGAACACTAAAGTAAGAATGCTGCCAATCCTGTGCACAACTTGTTTATGTTCCTAGCCTTTTCTTAATTGCATGCATTTTCTAGTATAAAATGAATTAACATTATGCTCAGAAACTAAAATTTGCACTGAGAATGCACTGAGAGGTTCATGTGGAACAGAAGATGTTCCAGCTTTATGATCTCTTGATTGTATAACAGCTCCAATTTTTTTTTTAAGAAAAAAACACATTCTTTGCTCCAGAGGATATTTACAAGTCAAGTTATGGTTTTTATGGCATTGCTTCACCACCAGAAATAAGCACAGGTCAATCAAATCTCCAGCCTCAGTCCTTTGGTTTAAAGACAAAGTGCATAAATCTCTTAGTGTAGGATGCGGAACTTCGGGCATACCTACTTGGAATTTAGGACTTTAATTTTTTTTAATATAATTATTTTTACTAGTATTTGCACACATTCCTGAAGACAGGGGCATAGTACAGTGGTTCTGAAAATGTTCATGATTATGCTTTTAGAAACTGTATTTTTCTTTAATTTTATTAAATTATGCAAATAATGATATTGTCTTTTCAAGATAATACGGAATTATTGAACAGCCATTTAGCTATTTCCATTGCTTAAATACCAATTTTCACCCCATTGCATGAGAGGAATACAAGATTTTTTTTTTCAGCAGGAATGATCATAAGATCAAAATATACATGTTTTTTCCTTCAAAACATAGGGCAGATAGTTTGATCTTAAAACTGACAAAGGTGTCTCCATTGCTTGCCTGTGTCTCTTAATGTACAGATATCAACCTGAATGCTTGCATATATGTTCTTGCATTAAAACTGTGTTTGTATTTTTTGAATGACCTTTTTTCAGTTATCAGTATTATAAATGAAAGAGGATTTAAATATGAACACAAGGAAAAGCCTTATTATTCAAATATGCACCATAAGTACAATATCTGGTGTTTTCTCAAACATCCGTATTGGCACCGCAAGGCCAGAACCTTGCTGTGATGTACAATAACCTGATAGAAATGTCATCTGATATCAGAATCTGAAATATGATGATTAAGACTAGTACCTTATGCACTGAGACATTTAACAGATATTCTCAAAAGCATTATTGAAGTGTCTGATAGATCTCATTAGAGCACTTTGATATCTCCATTCTTCATAATCAGAAGGTAAAAATCTCAGATGAGGATACAGTTGGTTAGATGGAGATAGAACAGGATATTAGGATAAAATGGCATTCTTTATAGCTGGTAAAAAAAATTCACAAAACATATACAGCAACTGAAACAGAAAGATGTGATTCTAACTGTGTGCAAGGTTTAAAACTATTAATTGCATGTCTAAGAATACTTTGATCGCATGTATGGGTATATTTGGGTATATACATACTCAAATAAATATTGCTCATTCAGATTCAGAGAAATTAATGAGAAAATTACAAAATACCTTTGAAAGAGAACGGAAATAATTTGCCAGTACATCATAGAACATCACTAACATGAAGCACCAAAAAGTTACTAGATCTTGTGGTTCATGTACTGCAAGAAAAACAGCCTTTTGTGTCTTTTTACCATTGTTTGTTTTGCATCTAATCTTAATCAAAGAGGCAAGAGAAGACTGTAGACCTTCTGTTTAACTGTAACAATTTTGTAGTTTTTAAATCCTTTCAAAATAAATTTTATCACTTGTAGATTCTTTTTAATTTGGCTTATTCCATAAAAGCTGTACACTCCTAATAGCACTTTTCTTTCCCTTGCAGTTCTGCCTATATAATAGGCACATCCTAAATGCAAGCACTACAATACAGGATCTGAAAAAGAGGTACCAAATTATTGAAGGAAATAGTTGGTTTTGTCACAATTATTTCCACAAATAAACGAAAACTCCCTTTTAATACTAATCATAAATGCAAGTCTCTAGAACTGTTGGAACTTCTAAGTAAGTTGTAGAATGCCTACAGTGGTGTCTTAAAAAACTACAGATACTTATATGGCAGGTAATTCATGTAGAAACAATGCATTCTAGACTATTGTCTTTGTAAAGACAATGTTTCATAAATACTACTCTGAATATCTTTTTAAAGCATTAGTTGCATTGTCATTTTTCCATTTTGATGTAATGGAATGATTGTGTACTTAGATGTATTGTTACTGAAAATAACTTGTAAGCAAAACGTTGTCTACCAGAATAAAAGTCTTCTGATCCATTCTAGCTATGGAATAAGAAAGAGGAATTGGCTACTTTTAAAAATGCTTCTACATGCACATTTTCTGTGCAATTCAACATATTTAGTACTCCAAGCTCAATTCATTCTCTTGAAAGTTTTACTTCAAAACAACTTCATTGTTTTAAGTGACTAAATTAAAGCTTTTTAGTGTTTCCTGCAATCTCCCAAAGCAGAAATAAAATCAGTTTTAATTTATTTTATTTGCATACACTGTGGATGTAATTATTGCTGCAGAGTCTTTTTAATTGTTTTCAACTAGGTGCTTGTCTTTAAGTTGCAATAGACTTCTAATTCTACATTGTTGATATTCCCTTGTTAATTTTGACAAAGCATCATAAATCCAGGTATTTAGGCTTATTGAAATTTGAAATGAGGTGATTAGTTGGAACATGGATGAATGAACTGATGCAAAGCAAAATGAATTTTATGATTTATTGTCATTTACAAGTCCTCTGGAACCGCTATGTGCAAATTGTAAAATGTATTAAGAGGTAAGATATCACAGTTATAATCAACAATGTAAAATTTTCTCAAACAAAAGTATTCAGGCATTCCTCCAAAAAGAGTAATTGTTGAATAAATGTTTGTTATACACAGTTAGTTTTTATTATAGATTATGCATTTCCACTGCAACATTTCAGTAAGCAAAAAGGTATTTCTAAATAGACTTCCAGTAGCAGTGTAATGGTAAATTTACAAAGCTGGTAACATTATCATTTGCTTTAAAACAATCATCTACATTTTAAAGGGCATATTTACGATAATACATTCCATTTATCAGTTTTTTACTTAAAGTTTATAATGACTATTAGCCAAAGGTAACAGCAAACTATGATAATGTGTGTTGTTGTTCTCTGGTCATTGATATTTCTATTAGTCTGGGTTTGGAGGGGGGGTTGTTAGGTTTTAAATCAAACGAAAAGAGATTCAATAACTTTGCCTGTGTGGTACCAAATGCTAAAACTTGCAAGTATGAAGTAAACCATGTGTGTGTAGTGATTTTCTTTTCAATTAAATACAGACTTGAGTTATTAGGAAAGAAAGAGAGAACCTAGATATACATTCAGAAACTAAAGTTCAGAAATTCAGAGAGCTTGACCTCCACACCTTTGTAACTTTAATTTTAGGCACATTCTGAATATAAAGGACTCTGAAAGATAAGAGCCATGAGAATCATAGATTCATAGAATCGATTGGGTTGGAAAAGACCTCCGAGATCATCAAGTCCAACCCTTGGTCCAACTCCAGTCCATTTACTAGATCCATTTACTCAGTGCCATGTTCAATCTCAGTTTAAAAATCTCCAGGGATGGTGAATCCACCACCTCTCTGGGCAGCCCATTCCAATGCCTGATTACTCTCTCTGTAAAGAATTTTTTTCTGATATCCAACTTAAATTTCCCCTGGCAGAGCTTGAGCCCGTGCCCCCTTGTCCTATTGCTGAGTGGCTGGGAGAAGAGACCAACCCCCACCTGGCTAGAACTTCCCTTCAGATAGTTCTAGACAGTGATGAGGTCACCTCTGAGCCTCCTCTTCTCCAGGCTAAACAACCCCAGCTCCCTCAGCCTCTCCCCATAGGACTTGTGCTCCAGTCCCTTCACCAGCCTTGTTGCTCTTCTCTAGACCCGCTCCAGCACCTCAATATCTTTCCTGAACTGAGGGGCCCAGAACTGAACACAATACTCAAGGTGTGGCCTCCCCAACGCAGAGTACAGGGGAAGGATCACTTCCCTGGTCCTGCTGGCCACGCTATTTTTGATACAGGATAGGATCCCATTGGCCTTCTTGGCCACCTGGGCACACTGTTGGCTCATGTTGAGCTTCCTGTCAATTAGTACCCCAAGGTCCCTTTCTGCCTGGCTGCTCTCCAGCCACTCTGTGCCCAGCCTGGAGCGCTGCAGGGGGTTGTCGTGGCCAAAGTGCAGGCCCCAGCACTGTTTCTCTCCACTTGAATTAAATTTCAAAGACCAAAACTTTCCCTGAAACTTGAATTACTTGCTTCAGGCCTCTAGAAAGGCAAATTACAAGAACTCCATATAGCCATTCTCCTGTGCTGTTGCAGGAAAACATAAAAACAGGCTCTGCCTACTTTTCTGAGACCTGAGTTCCTGTCTGTTTTAAGGTGGGAAGTGCAAAAATTTCATGCTTTCTTATTTCTTTGAACTCTGCATCAGCACTGAGGTTTGGGTAAATCATTCCAGATTTGCAGCCTCCTTTTTTTTTCCTACAAGCCAAATAACTCTAGATGATATTTTACAGAGCAGATCCACTTTTAATCCAGTAAAATAGTAAAACACTCAGAATCCTGATGTGCAACCTTTGCTAATGAGTTTCTGCAGACATTTTACAACCATTTGTAAGAAGTCTTCTATTTTCTATTTTAATGTTTTTGTTAAATAAAAGTCACATATAACCATTTGACCTCACAGGTTATTAAAAGAATATTTTCTCATATTTACAATAAATTTAGTGCTTATGAAAAGATCTAAAAGTTTCCATACAGAAGTAAAATTTTCTTGTGTAATATCCTAGTTTTGAGGCCTCATGGAAAAAAAATTACTCTTTTGCTGTATGTAATGTTTCTAATTCTGCATGTTATCTCTTGCCTTTTTTTTTACCTCTGTGTAATATTGTCTTGATGTATCTGCCATACAAAACTAAATACTGAGTGCATGCAGAGCAAACTCTCAATGTAGCATGTTCAAAGTCTTACATTGCTTTCTGGTAGGAAAGATAATCAGAATGTGATTTTACTATCTACAAATCATAATATCTAATTTCAGTTCTTTGCTACTAAAAGCAGAGAGAAGCCAGACCTTATAGCACAAAATTCTTCCAACCTAATACCACTATGCCCATTAAACCACATTGCCAAGTGCCACATCCCCCCCTTTTCCAAATACTTCCAGGGATGGTGGCTTACCTGACTTCCTCAGCAGCCTGTTCCAATGCTTAATCTCTCTTTCAGTGGAGAAATTGTTCCTAATATCCAATCTGAACCACCTATGACACAACTTGAGACCATTTCCCTTTGTCCTATCACTAGTTGCCTGGGAGAAGATGCCAACTCCTTCCTTGTCACAACCTCTAATAGAAAAAAATTCTTTAGCTCTATCTGGCATGGGACCAGTGATAGAGCATCAGGTCTGTGACTTTCACATATGCTAGTTAATTAATGCTACTGTAAATATTATTGGCTTGAAATCTGTGTCACCCCTACTTCCATCATGCTAATTTGTGGATACATTGCAGATAATGGCAGGGTTGTTTCTTTTTACATAGATGGAAGAAATCATGAAAGAGTAGTACAAATAAGGTGGTATGTGTGTTCCTGTATTGCAGGGAGTTTTATTGGACATGATGTTTGGACTCAGTTATGTCCTGCATTTTAGGCACAATGTGATGAACTTCATTGAATCTGCAATCTGCTGCATATATTTATGTGGATTCTGTTAACAATCCTATAAGTTTATATGCACCTTTACAGCAAACAGTGTTGTGTTGGAAATGGCTATTCGCATACTTTGCATTCTTCCATTTCTGGTGCTAAGTGTTCGCAGTTCTATATTTAATTAAAATTCATGGCAGGAGACTTATTTTGTCGCTCTAAGAAAGGTGATGGTATCTCTGTCTGATTAAATGATAAAATATATTTCCCACGGGGAAAAAAGTGCATTGATGGGTGAGAAAGCAATTATGAATAATCTTGAAACTTTTTTCTTAAATTTGAATTTTCCTCATGTCTGTGTTGATGTGTTTTCAGTCAGATGTAACTTCAAGATCTGATTTCAAGCTTCCATTCTCAGCTTCACTTAGTCACATTTACCTATGCTAATGGATAGCTAATATGAGTCAATACTGTAACAGAGGATATGTTTAACCCTGCTAGAGCTTTCATTTTATGGGTATTTACCCTGAGGCTTACCTCACATTTACATGACTTTGCTACGATTGGCCTGATGCTAGTTCAGTGGCAATAAAGTTACTTTGAAAACTTCAGAGTTTATAACACCACATAATTTTAAGCAAAGTACATGACATTGAGCCCCTCTGCTGTTTTGTGATATAAAAGAAATGTAAACATCAGTGACAGGAATTCTCCAGCGGTCAGTTGGGTAAAAAATTCCTTAAAGGCTGGACTCTGGCTTCTCCACATTTAGACTCTTAATTACCTAAGTGTGAAGAAAACATGCTCTAATAAGAGTTCCGAGGTTGTTTTTTAAACACCTTGACAGAAATGTTTTATAGTTTGTTTGTTTTGGGGTTTTTGCGGGTGTGGAGTGGAGGGTTCAAATTTTCTTTCAAAGGTGAATACTGTATCATTATATTTAAGTAGCTACCTGCAGTTCATTAGTGGCAGCATCATTAAGTAATACCGGAACATTTGTAGTGGCTAATCTTTCAAGCATTTAGCATTCACGATGACCTCGTTAAAAGTAACAAAGGTCAGGCTTCAGTTCAGCAGAGTTGCCCGTTCACCAAGGAGACTGGCATAGCAATGTAATCTCTGTGTGTCACTTTTCATTAATCATGCTACTTTCCTCTTCATGAAATTTCAGCAGATAATTGTTACTAAATGCGATTTGCAACACCCTGCGCTGTGGTTGAAGGACCAGAAATAGGCAAACAGATAAAAACATTGTTTAGCTTGCAGGCAGCAAGTGTTTGCTATTCAAACGTATCAATGCATAAACATTGATTTAGCCATGAGCTGACACTTATAAAGCATTTACTGTTTCTAGAAAGCCCTATGATCAGGTTAAGTAATAGCCAAGAGCAAGTCCTTTTACCTGCATAGCAAGGTTAGATTCTATATAAATTGTGTGATCCTGAAATAAATCAGTTTTCATAATGTTAAGCTGCTTCAGCATTGCCATAGGTCACAACAGAGTGCACTAAATGAAACACTTGCACATGTGATAGAAAATATGATCCTGTGTATGTTTGCCTATGATTATATTGAAGAAATATTTCAGTAAGTACAGTTAACAGTTTTAGGGGTTTAGTTAACATTTATTTAACAGATTTAATTAATACTTTTCCTTTATCTCAGAACTTATTTAATGAATTTTCTCTATGTTATGAAATTTCTAGGATGAATTTATCTTCATTTCCATCTGCAACTTGTAAACTTTGGTGAAAACAGCAGTTTTAGAAACACACCAGTGGAATTTCATAGAAAGAGACATTTACACATTTGTCTCATGGCCCAAAGATGCAATTTTACTCAAGACTCGGCCAGATTCTGTTCTGTCACAAACATTAAGCTGATAGAGTTTTTTAGACTTTGCTTCTGTGTTCCTCACACAGAAAAAGTCAGAGTTTGAGTGCTACTAACAAAATGGAATTGCATTCCTTTACTTGTGCAAAATCTTAATCTTAGTGACCTGCCAGTTCTCAGAGAGTAAAGACAACAGGGAAGTAAACTACAGTTTTAGCTCCATCACCTACATCACAAAAGAACTAGTAGTGAAAGTGTTTTTATTCAGAGATTCTTCAAATAAGTTTTATTTGTGACTTAACAAAATAAATTAAGGCAAAGTTAAACAAAATTCAGGACTTAAACCTATTCAAAACATATCTCAAATATGTTGCAAACAATTGCAGTACTATTTCTTCAAAATGTGGTTTTCAAAGGTGACTGGAAATGCCAACATTTCTTTTGAAATATGATAGAAGAGCACCATATTTGCAATCTTCTTATGCTTACATATAAGCTGCAGTAGAGTTTATTTATGATTATTCAGGGTAATAATACAGAAAATTCAGATAAAGCCAGAGTATTGACAATGCAAAAATATTCACACTGACTTCAAAGAACATATAACGTGAGAATGGAAAAAATACTTAACATTGATGAAGAACTGATGTGATAAATTATTACGAAAAGGCTTCATTTAAATGTTAAATATGGTCCATATGTAAAGTGTGATCGTTTGCCTCATAAATGGTGAATAATTGCACGAATTCATACATTGATTAGGTATATACCACTTTTTATCTGAGCCCAATTTAATCTGAGAAATCAGAATTCAGCAATAGAATTAAACAAATATACTGTCATAGAGCTTGGACACAAAAATACTGCTTGACATTAGTAATTCAAACATAAAATAGCTTTCTAGAACTTTACAGAACACAGTTTTCTCAATATGGCATTTTTAAGTGCCCTATTTTCTAAAAAATCTATTCTTTTTCTAACCATGGGTAATGACAGAATTTACTAGACTTCCAGAGCCAAATGTGCCTGTTTTGCATTTAGTAAACCTCACCTATATGCTAATTTTTAATATTGAACATAGTGCCTGCCAGCTTCATTTGATGCCCTCTTTTTTGTTGGTTTGTGTGTGTGTGGTTGGTTGGTTTGGTTTTGCTTTTGATTGAATTTTGGTTGTTGGAGGGGAAGTGGGGGACAGTATTTATTTTGTTATAAAAGAAATCAGACAATTAATTTCTATTCATGCCTTTGAACTTCTAACATGTTCCCATTCAGCCATCTCTTTTCCAGCTTTAGAAGTCCTGGCTTACTAAGAAATTTCTTGTATGGAAGCATTCATTCTTGAATAGTGTCCAAATGGGATACTGTTGCAGTATTTAATTCCAACTTCAGTACCATCTGCTAGTAGAAAATCCTCTGCCAACATTTCCCTCCATCACTTAATATCGAAGGTAGTACTATCTGAAAACCAAGACCGGGTTCTCAGCTAGTTTCTAATGTATGTCCCTTGGCTTCTCCAGCAATTGGTAAATTCAGTTTTATTCAAAGGGTCTGCTCTTTGCTTTTATTTGGATGAGTGGGGCGTTAAATGTTTATCTTTTTCAGCACAGAACATTATCTGCACAGTGCATGAACTGTTTTCAGTATTCAACCTATGGTCAAGCAGAATGAACTCTAATATGCATTCAATATGGTATTAAATAGAATATTGTATTTCTAAGAGGAATTGAATCAACAAAAATCTTACAAAAGGGCAAGAAGAGTTCAGAGAGTCTGGATTTTTGTTTGCCTTTGATATATTTCATTATGAACATATTTGACAATTCTCACTTGCTATTCTTCAGAAGTTGTCGAGGTTAAAAAAATCCAGCGGGCCACTAGGCAATAGCTGGCTGAATAGTTCTACCATTCATTTATTGCTTTTGACTTTATAGTATGTGGAAGAATGAAGATCAGAGGTGAACTAGAAAGTGTTTTCTTTCATAATGGCTTACAGAATAGATTTCCTAAGGCTAATTTAAGGCATCTTAATCTGAACTGAAATGTTTGTATGAGTAGGGACTGCCTACAGTAGCCTGGTCCAGTATGCTATTTCCAGTTCATAAGTATCTGTATACATGCCAACAGTTCCACAACCTTGAACTTTGTCCCAGATACAAATGCAAATTACAAAAGTATGGTGTCTTTTACTATACTAATTTATTCTGTATTATGTGAAGCTTCTTGCCATGAATTGTTTTAGAAATTCAAATTCTATATCGTTAAAAAAACTTCCTGTAATTTGCAGTTGGCTGGGAGCATATTATAGGATAGTGTTGCAATGTTCTCACCCCATAGCCCTTCCACTCTTGCAAGCAGGATTCATGATCAGCCTTCCTTAGAAGACTTTTAGAGGAGATGCAATATTGCAATGAATGATTAGGATTCATTTTTGCAGTGGTGCTTTTTCTCTTTCAAAGCTACAGCTGTCACTATCAAAATTGTATTTCATTCTTCCCCTTCTTGAATAATCAGAGAATTCTACTTATTAATAAGTAATCCTGTATGTTGATGTCCCTCTGATACAGTGAAATTTGAGGATATGTACTAGGTTAACTTTGAGGACATTTAAAACTTCTAGTGGAACAGATGAACCTTCAGGTCGGAATGCAAGAGTGGGTAGTATGTGAAAACATTACTGGGCCTGTGGAACTTGACTGACACTTCAGGGAAAGTTTTATAGACCACGTAGATTCTGGGTTGGGTTGTTCCCTGACCACAGAAGCAATTTCTATCATAGAGAAGAGACAAAGAAATACGTTTAAAACACAAGTTATGCTAAGATTTTGGGGCACTGGAAAATGGGCATATGAAGAGACTCTGCATAAGGAGATCTGGAGGGTGCCAAGTGTCAAATATGTGCTCAACCAGAAAATACATGGCATAGTTTTAGGGCTTAACAAGAGTTGGGATGCATGGAACTAATTTGCATTTTCAGGATGGCAATGATACTATGTATCCAGGTGGATATTTACATAAGATAGGGGTAATTGGAACTTTTATTTGTTTCTTCAGAATTTTTTTAAATAGTTCTTTAAAATCGTTCATCTTTTGAGATCCATGTGTTTTGGTAGGAGCTGCATTTGTGCAGCATTTCGTCCTGAAAAGGTAAATCTTTCTCAGAAAACACTAACAATAGAGAAAAAAAATTACAACAGAGAAAAAAAATTTCAACAGAGACAACGCAGCATCGGTAGAACCCAAAACCAAGTGCCTCGGTGTACTTGGTTTTATAGTAGTCTGAGAGATATCATTCTGAAACTCCTCTCATCCAAAACTGAAATCCTACGTTTGCTTTTGCTGATTGTACTGCTGTAACCCTGTCTAGGCTGATGGCCATGAAAAAGAGAGGTACACAATAAATACACCCATATAATTTTGTTTGTTAAACTTATGCTACTTATGCAGAGAAAAAACATAAAATTCATTTTAAAAATTTGATTTATAAGCAATATGATCAAATTAAAACTCATTTTGTAAAAGTGAAAAGCTCTTTGACATTCCTTTAAAAAAGATTAAAAACTTTGCACTTAATTAAGAACCTGGAAAATAAATCTTTGTACTACAGCCTTTTCTGTTTAAGTTTAGAGAGAGGAACTGAAAACAATGCAATTTCTGTCAAGACTTCTGTGCTTGAGTAGAAAATTCTGTTTTGAATAGAAAATCAGTTTGCTTTGCTTCAAGTAGGGAATTTTAAAGGTATGGTCTAGAGAGGGAAATAATGACCACAGTTTGGGTAGAAATGGTAGATGGAAAATATATTTCATTGTTAATATGTTCTTATGTTTTTGATTCAGTCATTGAAAGGCAGAAATCTGTTTTTTGATTGTTCAGTAACACCTGATCAAAACAAAAGGAGCTTTGCTCATCTCCTAGAATTTCTAAAAAGCCTAAGAAACATTTTGTCTATTAAATTTTAATGGCAAGATTTGTTTTAAAGGAAGGAAATATGGTGAATATTCTATTTCAAGACTCATCAGATGCTACAATCAAAAATTTTAACAAGTATTTGGAGAAGCATTGACATTTTAGTATAAGAACTAATTTCCATGGTGAAAGTGAAAAAAGACTGATTTTTTTTTCCTATTTACAATTTTTCCCTCTCTCTGCAACCCAAATAACAGCCAGCATTTTCACTTTTAGGAAAATTCCAATCAATACTGTAAGAGATCCTCATAAAACCTCTCACTTTTTTTCATTCTTTGGGTGTAATTTTCAGCTTTTGGAGTATAGGGGTCTACCAGTGCTGTATCAACATGGTGTGGTAAATACTGCAACCTTTTCTTCATTCCAGTTTGATAACTCTTAGAACCATAGCAAGTGCTCTATAAGTTACTGCCTGACAGTGAAAACCTTCATACCTTGATTTATCTCTAAAAATATGAGTCATTTCCCCAGAATCATATAGGAATATGTTTCATGCTAAGGACATGTTTACTCAATTGAAAAAAAATGATCGGATTTGTGTTAAGGTAATTTCAGAAAAGGTAAATGGAATATGGAAATTATTTTTATGACACTAGTATTACTTTTTGTCATACAAAATTACTTATCATCATCAAAAACATACAAAGAAGTGCATGAAGGGAGAAGTTATCTATTCAATTTAAAAGGGAAAAACAGACATGGATTTGTATAAATTATTATTATTTTCAAAATAAAGTCATTTGCATATGCATTTGGAAACGTGTTATAGGAATTAAATACCCACTGAGCCTGTATCTGGTCATATTATTTATTTAGAATCTTCCTTGGTGTTCTTTGCAAGCTAATTTGTGTCTTTGTTTCTTTTGTGATTTTTAAGGTTATCAGTAGCTTGTAAAAGTAAATAATGTATCCAGTCAGTTCACTGGGTAGCTATTATTTATCCAAAATCTCACTTTATAATGGAATTATTAAAGGTGTACTACTGCAACAACTACAATAATTACTTTAATTAGACTGTAAATAAAACAAAAAATTTCATAACCACATTTCTATCAGATTTCCCTAAGGGCTATAATGATTTAAGGAGATTTCACTGTACTGTAGTGGCAAAATCTATTTTATTCATTTAAAGACTATTAAAAAGACAACCGTAGAAGTATGAAACCATTCTCTATAAACATCAGAATTATAGAATAAATAGGTATTCATCAGCAAAAAATATAAAACTTCTTTTTCCCCAAAAATGAAATCTGGGTTTTTTTATTGTTTCCTTCAGGTTTGGATTATTAACAAACATTCTTCCTAACTTTGGTGGATAAACAGCCTGGCCTTGTTTAGCCATTTCTGATACTGCGACTTAGAGCTTTGATTTGATTCTGATCCCTCAACACACATCATGTGTTCAGGGATGTGTAAATTTGAATTTGGAGGTTGCCTGCTGACTTCTAAGTAAATAGGAATTTATGCAGGCACCAGCATTCTTATAATTATTTTGTTGGTTGTCTTTTGGATCACATCTAAGAAGCACAGAAATAATCTGAGAAGTAAGTCTATGTGCAAATATGTTACTGTCGGAAACTGTATGGCTTTTATCTCTGTAAACTATAGATTATAGAATGATTTCCATTATTTCAGTAGTTCTGGTAACAACTTTGGCTTGGACATCAAAAGCCTATCAAAGTTTTCTTTGTAAAAGTGTCTAAAAGAGAGCTCAAAAGACTGAGACATTCACCCTGTGTGTGGCATTGCTTTCAGATTCTCCCCTTAGGTAATGGAGATTATATGTCAATAAAAGATCATATCTCTGAAATCTGCAGGAGTTACAGCTTCTTGGTTTCTGGCCTCTCCATAGTTTTTCAAAGTTCTTTCAGTTCACTTTTGTTCACACCTCTGCTATCTTCCACAGTAGAACCTGTTTTTCAGGAGTTTGTTTCCCCTGAAGCTGTGTGTCACCCAAAAGGATAGTGGAATTTGCATCCTCCCTTCCCTCTGCAGCTTCCCATTCTCCCTGGCAACACTGCTTTCTTTTCTGCATCCCAGTCGCTGAGGTTCAAAGAAAAATACTATTTTTCATGTTATCCTTGTCTCTTCTGTGCATTCTGGGCTGCTTCTTAATAGAAAGATACATTTAAATATGAGCTACTAAAGCAGAATTAAAAATCTTTACAGCCATCTTCAGGAATCTTTACTAAACATCCTCTAATGTTCACATACTGCATGTACTGCATATTTAAAAAAAATCCTGGCCCACCTAGATAAATTCATTACCTGGAAACATAACATTTTTAGGCAACTCTTAGACTGTAACAAGAGTAAGTTGCTTTAATATTTTTCCACATGCAATTACTTTGTGAACCATTTTTTTTTTAAGCAGAAATACTACCACCTTCTACGACAGCTCCTGCACACAGAGAAGCAAAAACAAGGTACATTTATAGTTTGTTCTACATTACTCTTGTGTTTCCTCTCCGAAAAGGATTTCTCAGCTTTTTTTTAGATAGACTTAGTTCACTTATGAATCAGGGACTTAGGTCACAATTGCTCTAGAATAGGCTTTCTGTCTGAAAATTGAGAATTCATTAATTAAATTCACTTCTTTTTAAACAAGCTAAAGGGTTGCAATGACTTTGGTATATAAATAGCCTACAAAACTGATATAAGTAGCTTCTGTTCTCTTGTCTATGACAATTAAAGACCTGCCAAAACTAATTATACCACATACTACTAACATATGGCTTCTTTAGTCTTCTTTCTTCTTTACCTTGATAGAATTCTTTTAACAGAACCTTAGGCTCTATTTTATTATTTTTTTCAACATGCTACTAGAACATGTATTTTCAAGTAACTGAAAACTGCTATATGTAGAAAAAAGTCTTCTTATATGCAAATATAGTGCTTTGCAAAAGGTGAGAAATTCTAAACTTAATGTGAACCTGTTCAAGGTTTTCTTTATCTCTGTCATCCTTTTCCACCTTAAAAGGATTTTTTTTTCCTTATAGGACACTTAAAAAAATAAGATGCTTTCTATGTCAAAAGATCCTAGCAATGTCCTCTCTCATTACCATAATTACAATCCTATATAAGGGAAGAATATTAATGCACTACAATTGATCACTAGAGACATCAACAAACTTACTCATATTAGGACATGAACCAATTAGCCCTGTGCATTCCATATGAATCATGCTGTCACAGGATATAAATATAAGATAGAAATACCATGATATACACCAAAATCTTACCAGGCTCAAACAAGTATTCTAATTGTGCAAGTAAAAAGAACTGCTGTAACAAGGGGCCTTGGTGCCTGCAGGCAAGTCTTTGATTCTGTGCCTTTCCATATTGTAACATTTTGCACTGAATATCATTGTAGTCTTTCTCAGCACTACTTAAAAGACCTCTATCAATTAAAAAAGGAGAAAAATATCACCTTAGCTACCATTGTACAATGGATTCTTTTACTGTTGATATCACTTAAAAAATTAGGTGGACTAAAGTAGTCATCCTTGCAAAACTAACTGAACATAACTAAAGCAAAGAATTCATAACAGCTACCAAAATGGTGTTTTGATAAATAAATCTGATCTTGGATAAATTAAATATTTATTTGAGGATTAAATATTGTCAGAGTTAGAATACTTAATCAAGTGGCAGTAAGTGGCCTCCTGTTTTCATGACAGCCAAAACAGCCAGAACATCCAATACAAGAAACACTCTGCAGGGTGAACTTTGAATATAAGCAGCACTATGCAATGTGCTTTGAACTATCCTTTGCAAGGGCAAAATTATGTATATTCATCATGCCTTGATATCCTGGTGGTGTGCAGAGCAAGAAGGGAACCCTTACGGAACTCTGATTTCTTATTAACTTTTAGCCAATTTAACAGGTTAGTTCAAAAGTACAGAAGTGTTATGCCTCTTTTAAAAATAATATATCAGCATTCTGACCATCAAATAGCGCTCAAATCCACATGATATCCACCTTTATTCAGTGATGCCAATCAGATGCTTGTACGAGTCAGTAAGCATGTATCAGCTCAAGTGGGATCTGACATGTAATGGACTTGAACTACACTGACTAGTGAGTAGAAACCTGTATGTGTTTGACTGACAAAGCATCAACACCCATTCTTAAAGATACAAAAAAATTATTGACATTTCAAAAATACAATTTTCTAATTTTTTATTTATTTGCTCATGTACAGCTTCTCAGAATGTAGAAAGGGTCAGGGATTACTCTTTCTTCTTGTGTAGCTTTAACTAGAGTGCTGGGAGCTGTAGGACTGTGTACGGGGTTGTCAGCTGGGTGAGTGAAAACAGCTAAAAATTACTTATGATTCCACTTGCAACTTCTTCTATCTGATTGTGGACTAAGGAGTATGCTGCAAAATCTAAATGACAACTGGGGGGCAAGAGTAAGTGTTGTCTGTGACACACAACACAAGAACATTTCCATTACTGCATCTGATATAGTGTAAGTTCCCTCTGTTGTCTACTGCAGGTGACACCCTGAAAGCTCACGGACAGGCCTGCTTAGGACAGAAGACTCTGATTAACATTTGCATTCCTTCCTCTTTTATGTGTATTTTACTCTAGGGGTTTCACTCCACTTTTGCCTTCATTCTGCTCTAGGTGTATCCAGTATGTCACCTCTTGTTTTATTTTCAAATAAACTGTAATGTCTGTTAACATGTAATGACATAAATGTTATATAACATTTAACAACCTAATATTATTTTCAACACTTCCATATCCTAGTGTCGCCTATACTGCCTAGATCACATAGCAAAGGAACCTCTGCAGGGTCCAGATAGCTCACAGCAACCTTTGTAGTCATAGCAAAATGCTGAGTGCTATGACAGTCAAAGTATACTTCTGTAAAATTCTGTTTTGTATGAGTAGGTTCAAGAAAAGCAACAAATGCTAACAAAGTCAAGGGAAATATTTTTAAAAACCCCAACAAACAAAACCTCATGCTTCTCCTGAAATTGCTTCCACTCTAATTTATTAAAAAAAGAAAAAATAAATCACAAAGTCTCAAAGCATCAGTTCCAGCTAATCAGAACAAATAGGAATGTTATTACTGTTTAACCCTGTGGGAGACCAGGTTTGTATCTCACTGGGTTGTTCAATTGTTGGATCGAATCGACCCTTCCGATTTCCATGTGTGTGGCTGGGGGGGGGGGGGGGGGGGGGGGGGGGGGGGGGGGGGGGCAGGGGGCGGGTTTTCAGCATCTTTGTGCACAGTCAGGCTGCAGCCAACACGCTGAGCGCACACACGGGG
Source organism: Pithys albifrons albifrons (assembly GCF_047495875.1). Lineage (NCBI taxonomy): Eukaryota > Metazoa > Chordata > Aves > Passeriformes > Thamnophilidae > Pithys > Pithys albifrons. The sequence continues at coordinate 41,055,535 of NC_092462.1, forward strand.
CTGGGGGCTCACATGGCTCGGGAGCGGCGGGGCTGAGCTGGCAATCAGATAAGGCCCATCTGGTAGCCCGCCCACACCTCGTCTTCTGGAGCCTTTTATTGGCCGAGTCACCCCCCACTCCAGCCAGAGGGGCAATGGGTGCTGAGGGAACTGGATGTCCCTCCAGGGACAGTGGCCACAGGTGCCAAGGCTCAAAAATGGGGCAGCACAACCTTCCCTCCCTCCCTCCCTCCCTCCCTCCCTCCCTTCCCTTCCTTCCTTCCTTCCTCTCCTCTCCTTCCTTCCTTCCTTCCTTCCTTCCTTCCTTCCTTCCTTCCTTCCTTCCTTCCTTCCTTCCTTCCTTCCTTCCTTCCTTCCTTCCTTCCTTCCTTCCTTCCTTCCTTCCTTCCTTCCTTCCTTCCTTCCTTCCTTCCTTCCTTCCTTCCTTCCTTCCTTCCTTCCTTCCTCTCCTTCCTTCCTCTCCTTCCTTCCTCTCCTTCCTTCCTCTCCTTCCTTCCTTCCTTCCTCTCCTTCCTTCCTTCCTTCCTTCCTTCCTTCCTTCCTTCCTTCCTCCTTCCTCCTTCCTTCCTTCCATTCCTTCCTTCCTTCCTTCCTTCCTTCTTCCTTCCTTCCTTCCTTCCTCTCTTTCCTTCCTCTCCTTCCTTCCTTCCTTCCTTCCTTCCTTCCTTCCTTCCTTCCTTCCTTCCTTCCTTCCTTCCTTCCTTCTTCCTTCCTTCCTTCCTTCCTTCCTTCCTTCCTTCCTTCCTTCCTTCCTTCCTTCCTTCCTCTCTTTCCTTCCTTCCTCTCTTTCCTTCCTTCCTCTCTTTCCTTCCTTCCTCTCTTTCCTTCCTTCCTCTCTTTCCTTCCTTCCTCTCTTTCCTTCCTTCCTCTCTTTCCTTCCTTCCTCTCTTTCCTTCCTTCCTCTCTTTCCTTCCTTCCTCTCTTTCCTTCCTTCCTCTCTTTCCTTCCTTCCTCTCTTTCCTTCCTTCCTCTCTTTCCTTCCTTCCTCTCTTTCCTTCCTTCCTCTCTTTCCTTCCTTCCTCTCTTTCCTTCCTTCCTCTCTTTCCTTCCTTCCTCTCTTTCCTTCCTTCCTCTCTTTCCTTCCTTCCTCTCTTTCCTTCCTTCCTCTCTTTCCTTCCTTCCTCTCTTTCCTTCCTTCCTCTCTTTCCTTCCTTCCTCTCTTTCCTTCCTTCCTCTCTTTCCTTCCTTCCTCTCTTTCCTTCCTTCCTCTCTTTCCTTCCTTCCTCTCTTTCCTTCCTTCCTCTCTTTCCTTCCTTCCTCTCTTTCCTTCCTTCCTCTCTTTCCTTCCTTCCTCTCTTTCCTTCCTTCCTCTCTTTCCTTCCTTCCTCTCTTTCCTTCCTTCCTCTCTTTCCTTCCTTCCTCTCTTTCCTTCCTTCCTCTCTTTCCTTCCTTCCTCTCTTTCCTTCCTTCCTCTCTTTCCTTCCTTCCTCTCTTTCCTTCCTTCCTCTCTTTCCTTCCTTCCTCTCTTTCCTTCCTTCCTCTCTTTCCTTCCTTCTCACTTTCCTTCTTAAAACATTTCTTTGCATAGCCTAATATTTTATAATAATGGAGAGAGTCCATACAAATTTGGATCCCCAAATCTGAGGGAATTCAGAGGCACAAATTAATTTAGAAGTTGCTGTAAGTTTCTGACTCACATAGTTAGAAACTGTTAGTAGTACTGAACAAAGTTTTTGCAAATTCTTTATAATATGAATTCTTATTTATGTTTATTTGGAATGTAAATGTTCAGTGCACTAAATCCAACCTCTGAAATACTGCTATGGTATTACTCATTCTGGTTATAAATTTTGGTTATAAATTTTTTTTAATTGTATTTTTGCTTGTCACCATGTATTACTGTAATCCATTTCTTGCATTTCAAATGAACATATCAATGTACTGATTTTTTTCTGGTTTGGTGGGGCTTTGGTTTTTTTGTTTGTTTGTTTTGGGGGGGTTTTTTGTTTGTTGTTTTTTTTCTTTCTGATCCAGGTGGTCATTTGCTTAAGTAGGACAGCAAGACATGAATGATCCCTCTTTCCATTTCCTTCTATGTACACCAATTCCCTTCTCTCAGTATGACAAAAAACAATGCACTAAGGAACAGTTCTCCAGGCTTCAGTTATTTATTAGGTTGCTTAAATATATACACAAATTGAAGTTATGGTATTGAGAAATCCCATGGAAAAAACTTGTTCCTCATGAGCTTAAAGATTTTTTAAGTTCTTTGCTGAACTGTTTCTTCACTGCACCCTTTCCCTAAATCTCTTGCGCACTACCTAATAAAGTCCTCTGTATTTGAAAATAAGTTATTAGATAAAAATATCCTACTAAAGAATTGCAAAGTTCTAAAAGGAAGTGACTGGGAGTTACAAATAGTAGAATTAAGTTTTTTCATGTTTTAGCTATGTAATTTCTGTATATACCATATGGCTCAGTCTTTAGCTACATGATTCCTTGCTATTTTTTCCAGATCCTGCCTTATTCAGACCACAGAAGCAGGCTGGAATAACCAAACTGCTTTTTGATATTTTGTTTGATCTTCCTGGCACAAAGAGTGGCTCAAGGCATTTTGGACTATACAGTCATTACTTTCTGAGCTTTAGTGTGATACTCATCACTATTGTATGAGTTTCACATGTTACTATTAATTTCATTTCAAACCTCACCTGTGGGACCGGAGATTATTATCTGTAATTTTCATAGAACTGGAATAGATGGATGAGCCTGGGTTAAAGACTCAGGAAGCAAAAAGAAGGATTCACAGGGAATCCTACTATAGATTATTCAAACTTATTCCAGAAACTGCAGTGCTTTAAAGTTTTCAAGTCCGTTAGGGTTTTATGAATGTGCTGTGTGGCCATTACTGTGATTCTGATGGCATTGCATAGGAAACTGGTCCCATAAAGCCATGACATTTCAATATCTACCCCATGCTCACATGCTGGCAGCACATATACCTGTCTTTATCTGCAGATCTGTGTCCAGCTATCCACATGCAAACTAGTGAAAAGTTAATGCTTCCCTTTTAGCTACCTCACAGATAGTAATATTCATATAAAAGAAATATTCAGCAAGAGTTAGAAGTCCAGAAAGTTATATTGTTTCAAGGCTATGTCTAAAATCCTCAGTGTCAAATAAGCATAGGGACTAAAGTAAAAGTATCCACTGATGTACACAATTGAAGTTGCTGAGCCATATTTGGGGGAAAATCAGGATCATATAAGTCTTTCTATGTTCATGACACAGTTTACTGTTGCAACCATGGAAATGTTTGAAGTTGTGAATCTTCATCATTCTTTAAATAGACAACAAGTTTTCAAGCCAGCTCCATGGACCCAAAAACAGGGAATACACCACTTGGTATCAACTCTGAGAAATATATTTTAAGCACCCTCTAGGAAGTCTATAATAGGATCTAGACACCATTTCTAAGTAGCAAAATTTTAATAAATAGAAAAGTCCTTCTGATAACATCTGCTTCCCTTATTACACATTTTGCAAATTCTGCTGGAATTTTGAGAGGAGTCTACCAACTGACAGCACCCTTCACTAAGTGATCCCTATTCATGCCCACAGCACATTCCTTGCTCACTGAGGCAGAAGAGCTTTGGAAAAACAGTATAGGATCATGCAAATATGAAATATATAAAAATGCAGATGCCCAAGAAAGAAAAATCTCATTTCACAGAGTTTGCTTTTACAACTGCAGTAATACTTGCATTTTATTTTAGTTTGGCTTGAGCTTTTCTTGTTCCTACAAGAGAGAAAAGTGACAGAAAGTGGTTAGATGTTGTTGTGAAAAATCTGAGGTATATTTTTTCCCTGTCCTTATCCTTATTCTGGTGAAAAGGGGCAGCATGTAAGGAACAGTTCTTAAATTTTCAATATAAAATACAGAATAATATAATGTCATAGTCATGTTGTATTTCAGTCTATTTGTCAGGAAACAATCCACTGAACTGTTTTGAGGTTTGTGCCTTTTTGCACGCATTAGCGTGCTTTGGTTATATTACAATTAAATTACCATTGTCATTTTCAGAAAAGCAAAGACTCCAGAAAACAAGAATTAAAACATTAGTATTTAATAATAATTACATAAGACTGATTTTGGTAATGAATTTAATCTCTGCTGACTTGCTAGCTAACCATACAGTTACCGTCAGAATCAATCAAGAATTTCCTTGGACTTGACTTAACAGGGTGACATACAATTTAAATACATGATTTGTGATAAATACAAGCTGTCCTGATGAAGATTGCTCTGTTGAATTAGATAATGATTGAATATGAGAAGTGTAATAACAAATATATGCACTGATATTTTTAAGTAGAAATAAAGCCAGCCTGTTAGAATTACCAATAGAAAGTTTAGTGTGGGCATCGCTATCCTTAGTTACATATGTGAGCAGAAGAAGTGTCGTGCACACAGGAAAACATTATCATACTTTGAGCCACAGGGTATGGCAATCAAAGATACAGTTTCTTTATTTCATTATTGTTTAACACCTTTAACTGATGCTAATAGAAAGCTGAATGTTGTATTACTCTTCTGGTGTACAGGGATGCTGCTTTAGACAGACTGCCCTATTAGGCTATTTTGATTCTGATTTTCTGGTAAGAAAGTTTACAAATTTGATTCTAAGAAAGATATACTTTTGCAGATCATTGCTTGGTTAATAGGACAATTTTGCTATCATTTTTACTGAAGTAATCTAAAAACCAAATTTAAAAAAGCACTAACTTTCCTACTAGTTTTCCAACAAAGTACTACTGCCAAATATTGTGGCATTAATCTGCAGTAGTAGACGCTAGTAGCAAGCTTACTCAAGTGTTTCAGCTTTCACCATTGCTGGCCGTAGGGAATGTGTTGTGTTTCACTGGAGGATAGTTCTGCGACTAAAAGACATAGTACTGCTGGAGGGCTGTGTGCCAATGTCTTCAAGTTCCTGAGGTACTAAGTTTCAGCAGATTAGAGGGGGAAAACCCCTCAACTAAACTTAATTCTAGTAAAGTATCTCAGTTAAGGTATTTTTAAAAATCAAGGGCGATTTAATCAACATTTTCTAGACTAATTATAGATGCTGCCAGTAAAAGTGGCATGTACAACTCCACACATTATTAAAACAATTTTTCCTCAGCTTCAAAATTCAGGTAAAAATGGAAACTACTTCTGAATTCTGGATTTGTTTTTTTTAAATGACATTTTTTTCTGTTTCAAAAATTGATTTATTGCCTTTAATAAATTCTCTATTTATGGCTCTCACTCCACAAACTGTAATACTGATCTTGTAATGACCTGGTCCTTCTTGGAGGTATATGAGGTTGCTCAAATATCAACTGGAATTATGAAAGGCTTGTCTATTCTTTTTTTAATTCTCTCAGCTAGTATAGAAAAGACAGAGGTTAGTTTTTTCCCAAATGAACAAGATTTCATAGCAGCCATTACAGTTACACATTAATACTACAATGCTAAATCACTAGGGCTTGATACAACCACATTACTTCAGTACCTGTATTATTACTTTTGTGCCCAAAGAGAAAAAGGGTAGAATTTCCAGACAGAGGATGCATGAGGGAAATGGATATATGCTCCTAAGGATACAAAGAGAACTGGAACCCTTAATTACAGCCTGCAATCTGGAAAGAAATCTCCTATGTGCAGGTTCATTCTTTCATCAAACTAAATCAACTGGTATGCATACAAAAAAAGTGTGCTCACATCTTCCCTGAGATCACAGCGACAGAGAGAAAAATCATTATATTGCAGTAAATGGCCCTACTGCAAAGCCTGATGGCTTGTTGTTGTTGTTTCCTTTTGTTGTCTACAAAGACTCTAAAGTCAGACCTTGTCTTGACTCACGTTTCCTAGTAAAGAAAAGCGACTTAAATGAGGTCTTTACTTTCAGCTGTTCAAGAGTATCGGCGAGCCCGCCCAAGTGGGGAAGTGCTAATTTATAACTCTTCCCTGGCTTGCTGCTGTTTAGGCAATGCTCCAGCAGCTGGTGAAATGATTTAAAGGTGCTAAATAGCAGCACAGAAAAGAGTGGTGGCTTTATTTGATATTCTTCCTGATTGTAAAACTAGGAAACCTTTCAGGTTGGATGTCTTTGGTAAGTTAGACTGTGTTAAATAGTATGCTTAAATCTAAGGGGGTAAGATGTGTTTATGTTTGAAGACATCGTGTTTGTTTTGAAGGTTTGCTCATCTGTTAGAAAATTATCTCTGATAAGGTGTTCTTTTTGACTTTGAGAGCCACTGACAGTAGACAGCAGAGTCACCTTTATTTTGTGAATCAGAACAGGAAAGGCTAGGCTAAAAACTGCGGTCTGATGCTATGTTATTAAGCCCCATATGTTTCAGGCCACAAAAAGATGGTGTTACAGAGAAATGCATTCAATATGCTAAGTTTATTGAGGAAAAATCAGATACCTTTAGAAAGAGCTACTTTTTTGAGTTTATAGTTGAGGCTGCAGCAACCTTGTGATTGTAGACAGAAATGCTGGTACAGGAGGCTTTTGCAGTAAAGTGAACTTAATGTGGAGAACAGATAAAAGGCAGATTTTTCTCAGAGTACCAAATATGTTGTGGTCACTCATATTCTATATATGCAAAGTTGAGAGGACTTTGAGATTGTCATAAGGGAGAAAACAAAGGAACTAGAATTGATTTCTATGCTGGTTTCACTTGCACACAATGTAGACTATCAGTGCAGTGCATAATACTTCTCAATCTATCTGTCTTCTTGGAAAAAAATTATACCTGTCACTTATTTTCCCATTATGAAATTTAGGGAGTATGCCAAGAATGCACTATATTAAAAAAGAGATTGCAGTAGAAAAGTAAGTGTAATGATTATTCAGATTTCTGGAGAAAAAGTCATTTAACATTGCTTTCATGTTCTACAGAAGTAAGGGGAGGGTAGGGCAATACTACAGCTCAATCCAGATCCTGTTCTTTCAGTTGTAATTAAGTTTTGTCCCACAGATCATCTCATGATCAGCTGGATTCTTTTATATACCCTTAATTGCAAAGCTTGAGTGTATACCTTTCTAGCAAAAAAAAAAGGACAGATGGAGGGTTTGGGGGGTGGGATTTTATTTTTTTTCTTTGCTTGCATTTGGGATTTTTTTGTGAATTTGCTACTTTCCATGTAGATTCTTTTTCTTACAATATAACCTGTTGATATATGATGATGGAATTGGCCTCTATTTTAAATATCTTCTCTAAAAATAATGAATACCCAGATACTGTTGGCTTTCAGTACTAGACTGCTGCAGTATCTAGCATTTTTGAACTGTCATCTGTTTTTCTTTTTGAAAATTGTGTATCACCACTTAGAAATCAATATTACCAAAATGCCCTTAAAATTCTTCCTACATTTTTTTCCTGAACATTTACGGTGATACTGCCTGCAATTATATGATACAAACTATTTCTTACCAAATCAGTGCTGATTTAAAAATTCTGTGTAACCTTAAATAAATGTGAAACAACTATTCAGGACAGTATAAAAGACTTCTCCAGATGGCTTGATCATGACAGATAACCTTATTTATTTTTATGACAGTACAGGGGCAAGCTGCACCTGTGGTCTCTTCCCCAGTCTGTCTTGCAGGCTTCTGTTTCAAGCAACAGACCTTACTAACATTTTGCAGAATTGAATACAGCAGTTGACCTAACTTTGGACAGTAGCCCTGCTCTCAAATTCTTGCTCCAGTTTCATGTCAATCAGTACCTTATTCATCCTTTATACAAGCTTTACAAGTGTTTCTTCAGATAGAATATGCCTCTATTTCTTTTATTTTACTGTTCTTAGTCTTAATACCAGGACACTGCTCCCTTTTTTGATGGGGTGAACCTGTCGAGCCCAACTGTAAATTTTGATGTTGTCTCAATGACACAATTCTGAAAGGTTTTGTGACAAAGATCAAAGTTACAAAGCGTATCTCCCTATAAAGATATGTGTTATCCATTCCCTGCAGAAACACTTCACAAGTACAGAAAAGGTTGATCATAATAGGTTCTCTTGCCCAGGTCAGTGGAACATGCAGGTGGCTGAGCTGCAGGAGGTGATGATAAGGCTGTATAATATCAGGGAAGCTGAGAAGGAGTTTAATAGCTGGTTTCAAGTGCAGTCTGCAGCAAACCCAGAGCCTGTGGCCAAACAGCCGAAAAGTTCCCCCAACAACACACACAGTGGGGAGGGGCCCAATAATACATAAGAATGGAAGTCTAAAATGGCTAGGATCAGCAGGAGGAAGACTTCCCTAAAGCCTGAGGTTCCCTTTTAGAGCTCCTTCACCACTCTACAGACTGAAAAGGAAAGATCCATTGTATCAGGAGAGATGCTGGAACTGAAAAATGCAGTCCAACCTGCTCCCTGTATAACAACTGGTGCAATTAAGAAAAGGCAACAGGTGAGTGACTCTTCCAAGACCTGTGGAGGCACCTATTTAGCTACCTGAAGTGCTCCCTGGAGAGGTGTGCTGGTTACTCAGGGCTCCTATCAGGGATGTCACCAGGAGACAACCAAGCCTCATACAGTCTACTGGCTATTATCCACTGCTGTTGTTTCACATGAGCAGCAGTGATACAGACAGGAGCAATCTGAGGAGTATCAAGAAGAATTACAGAGCCCTGAAAGCACTATTAAGGTAGTTTGGAGAATGGGTAGATTTTTCATCATTCCTGCTTGTCAAAGGAAAGGTGTTTGAAGGGTCCTGGTGAATCAACAAATGATTACAGTATTGGTGCCACAGCCAGGTGTTTGTCTACTTACACCATGGAATTCACGATGAGAAACCTGGTTTACTGGGTGCTAATGGAGCCCATCTGTCAGAGAAAGAGAACAGCATCTTCATAGGTTTGCCAAGCTGATGAAGAAGATTTTAAATGAGACCTGATAAGTAAGGTGAACCTTGGTCCATCTCACTCCTACCAGTTTGATGCCAGTGGCAGCAACAGATGCCAAGAGCCTGCAGAGGTGTCACAGGAGTGTACCTGAAGAGCAGCACAAAGGAATTCCATCCACTCCAGCCAGTAAGTTGGTTTCCTAGGGGGCACAACTCAAAACTCTCTATGCAAGTGCAAGTAGTATGGGTGATAAACAAGAGGAGTTAGACATGCACACACTTGTGGGGATATGATCTCATTGGCATCACAGATAGGTGGTGGGATGGCTTCTGTGACTGAAATGTTGGAATGGAAGGACAGGATCTTTAGGAAGGACAAGGAGGGGAGACCTGGAGGTGATATGCCAATGACCAGCTGGAGTGCTGGAGCTCTACCTGGGCATGGATGAGGCACCAGCTAACAGCTTATCGGTCAGGATTAAAGGGAAGGCAGGAACATTACAGCAAGGGTCTGCTACAGGCCACTTGACCAGGAAGACCATGCAAATGAGGCCCTTTATGGACAGGTAGGAGCAGTCCCATGTTCAAACCCTAGTCCTCACTGGGGACCTAAACCACGCTGATATCTGTTGAAGGGACAGTGTTACAGGGCACTAGCAATTCAGGAGGTTGCTGGAATGTATTGGTCATAACTTCCTTCTCTACATGATAGAAGTGCTGAAAAGGAACAGTTCTGTGTTGGACCTTTTCCTAACCAGCAAGGCAGGGCTTCTGGGGAATATGAAGCTGAAGGGCAACCTTGGCTGCAGTGACCCAAGACGTGGTGGGTTTTTTGGAGAATCTTAGGAGAAGATCAAATTCAAAAGCATCTGAGGAATCTGAAGCTGCACAAGTCCCTGAGACCTGATGAGATGCATACACTGGTCCTGAGGGAACTGGCAGAGGAAGTGGCACTATCCATCATATTTGAGAAGTCATGGCAATCTGGTGAAGTTCCCACAGACTTAAATAGAGGAAACAACCCTGACTGTTAGAAACGAGAAAGAAGGAAGACACAAGGTACTACCAGCAAATCAGTCTCATCTCTGTGACCAGTACGAATCCTTCTAGGAACTAAGGGACAGGAAAATTAAGAAGGTGATTGGTGACAGCCAAAGTTATTTCATTAAGGGCAAATCATGCCTGAAAAATTTGGTGGCCTTCTATCACAGCATTGGTAGGGAAGAGCAACTATGTCATCTGCCTGGACATGTGCAAAGCATTTGATGCTGACCCACATGACATCCTTGTTGGTAAACTGGAGACATGTGGATTTGATAGATGGACCACTCAGTGGATAAAAAACTGACTGATGGCCACAGTTGAAGCAGCTCAATGTCCAAGTGAAGACCAGTGATGAGTGGCGTTCCTCAGGAGTCGCTATTGGGAGTAGTGCTGTTTAGCACATTTGTAGGTGACATGGACAGCAGGATTGAGCACACTCTCAGCAAGTTTGCCAACAACACCAAGCTGTGTGGTGTGGTGGACATGCTGGAGGGAAGGGGTGCCATCGGAGGGACCTGGACAGGTTTCAGAAGTGAGTTTGTGCAAACTTTATGAAGTTCAACAAGGCCATGTGCAAGGCCAAGTGCAAGGCCCTGCAGTTGGGTTGGTACAATCCCAGGCATTAATACAGGCTGGGCAGAGAATGGATTGAGAGCAGGCCTGAGTAAAAAGTCTTAGGGGGTGTTCATTGATGAGAAGCTCAACACGACCCAGCCAAGTGAGCTTGCAGCCCAAAAAGCCAACTGTATCCTGGGTGTCAACAAAAAGAACATGGTCAGCAGGTTGAGGGCATTGATTCTGTCCAGAGAAGGTCCAGGAAGATGATCAGGGGGCTGGAGCACCTCTCCTATGAAGACAGACTGAGAGACTTGGGGCCGTTTAGTCTGGAGAAGAGAAGGCTCTGGGGAGACCTAGCAGCTTTCAAATACCTAAAAGGAGCCGACAAGAAAGCTTAGAGAGGGGCTTTTGACAGGGATGAGGAGTGATAGGACAAGGGGTAACGGCTTTACACTGAAAGAGGCTAGTTGAGATAGTAGGAGGCAATTCTTTACTGTGAGGTTTTGAGGCACTAGCACAGGCTGCCAAGAGAAATTGTGGATGTCCCCTTCCTGGAAGTGTTCAAGGCCAGGTTGAACAGGGCTTTGAGCAACCTACTGGAAGGTGTCCCCACTCGTGAAAGGGGTTGGAGCTAGGTGGTCTTTCAGGTCCCTTCCAACCTAAACCATTCTATGAGCATGACAGCATGACTGTGTACAAGTAAGCATGATATTGCTTGAAACAGCCCAGATACTTCATATCTAACCGCAATCATTACAACTTTCATTCTCAATAGCTCTCCTACATTGTTTTTACAGTGCTGGCTTAATCCCTTTCTTTCTATGAGATTTTTGTTAATATTTTAATACCTTTTTTGATCATAAAATTCCAAAAAGAAAAACTATTAATGTAGCTGAATTCAGACAGCCAGAAATTTCTCAACTCGTAGTTCTTATTATCTTGTCTTAGTAAGTCTTGGAATTTCTGTATTATTTCTTATCTATGATATGTTTTGGGTTTTTTTGCTAGTAAAGTTTTATCTAGCAAACTATAATGATGTCAGCCAAACAGACTGAAGAACAAAAGTGTTTATAAAATGCTATAGGTATCTCCTTTATCCCCCACAGCTAATACAAATTTTTATGCTATAATGATATAATAATATGAGAATAATACCATAATGTTCTTAACTTCTCCAATTCTTAACAAAGTAATAATGTAATCAACATCAAATTTTCCCAATCAGTAATGACAAAAAGAAAATTTGGATATAATTTGTGTAGTTTCTGCTGTGAGCCTATGCACTAACACAGATATTGAGATAAGGAAAGTTAAGAAAAAGTTTACAAATTAAAAGGGTAATTTTGTAGCAAAAGGAGGCAGCAAAATGCTGAAACCCAAGTTATCATGTACAGGTGAATCCTAATTTCAAACAAACTTCTCTTAGTCATTAGTCAGCAGTGGTTGTTGTCTTAACAGTAGAAAACACTGTGGTACTGTTGTCTGATTAATAACTTCCATTTGCAATTTGGGTGTTGCCGACTACAATGGAATCATTTTCAAAGTGACTCCAATACTGTATGATAAATGGATGTATTTCAGGAAGAGGGCTTGATCCATAGACAGTGCTGGCCATGGAGAAATGGCTCTCTGCTACAATTAAATTTCAGTTACATTTTAATTCATTTTTCTTTACACTTTTATATTTTCTGGTGCATAATATACTTTGGTATGTTTCTTGCATAAATATTTTTCTGATGTCACTACCGCTTTAGCAGAAACTGCTTAAGATAAGAGATATTGTTATGGGTTAAAAGCTATATTTTTTTAATTGACTTATAATCACCTCTTATATGAGCATACTGATATTCAGCTTGAATTTTAGATTCTTAGTGTTTTTCAAGTATAGTCTGTTTGTTTAACTGATTTGCGAAGAATAAACTATGATCCTCAAATTCCAAACCCATGGTCTGTTTCTAGATTGAAAGGCAAGTATATGTGTTGTAGGTTTCTTGGCTCTGACCACACACTGAAGTTATTTCCTAGAGGAGACTCTAAGAAATTTTATTAAAATATTAGTTTATCTTTAACTGGAGAAAGTAACACATATATGTTGATAAATTAACCAATTTTTTCCGTTGTTCTGATCTCGTTTGGAGGGGGGAAAAAATTAAAGCAAGATAAAATAAACCAAAATCGAGCAATGTAGTTGGTTTTTTTTTTCCAAAAGAATAAAATATTAACCATATGAAAGGCAGTAAATGCACTTGCGTATAAATAGGAAAATATTCCTACTTTCAGGGAATGCATGGATCAGTAGCAATAGAAATAAGGACCTCTGTGGTACTGTCCATAAGCATTTTGCTATTGTTATAGAAGTTGTGAAATCCCTGTCCATATTTCCTAATAACATCTAAATTTGCAAATATTTAATGCTGCACTGAAATTTATTTACTTGGCACCTCTGAAAATCTGACTGTAGTATGTAGGTTAATTGTAAGTAAATGTAAGTACTCACCGTGATCGAGTTAGGAGCCTTGGTGTTCAACACTCCCACTATAACAAGTGGAAAAATAGCTCTTTTAAGTCTGGTTTGATATCTAGATGTGCCTTTCCCTTACTCTGTTGACCACAGGGTAGATGTTGGACAAGGCATCAAAACTTTCAGCCTTCAATAAAGGGTTCAAAGTTGGCCGGGAGAATGCCTGAAGTAATTTTAGTGTTGTTCTTCTTTCTTATTGCCTGACCAATGTAATTTAATCGCTAGATAGCATTATTTATTGTTAGAAACATTTTGGAATTGTTATTTTTTATTATCCTTTCCCTGTGAATTCTTCCAGCTTTGTTATTTTAATGCTAATACATGATACCATGTGGTTCTCAGCAAGTTTTGTGTCAAATATTTAGTACAACTGTGTTGACATTCTGCCAAGCTCTTGGTGAGAGCTGCTTGTAAGAAGTCTTGTTGTTGAATCTGATTCAGTTTAAGGTAGGTCACAAATCTCAGTCACAGCTCAGCAGATCACCCAGATTTTATTGTCTGAGTTAGCCTCTTTTATGGCTGGCTTCCAAAACAGTGTATTGTAGTGTGAGTTCAGAAGAGGCAAACTAGGAAACATGAAGGACTGAGAAGGCACCATGCTGCTAACATGCAATCTGTACTTTGCTAGCAGTCCACTGGTTCAGCTCTTGGCATTGTCCCTTGTGAATAATAACAAATTAAACCATTATAAAAATTGGTATAATTGTTTAGACGAACAAAGATTCTCTGTCTCTTCTGGAGTTTAGTGTGTCTATTATCTCTGCCATCTTCTTAATCAGGAGAAGCAGCTGACACGAAATGTGCTAAATGTGACTAGCAGGAGACCACAGATATCGAGACTCAGTGATTTTCTTCAGTTCAGAGAATATAAGTGACAAGCCCTGGATAAATTCCTTTTTTTTTCATTTAAAAATACCTGCCCATGGTACCAGCCAATATTAAACATGATATTTCCTGAAATCTTTTATCATGTGAAAAGTAAGCCTACAGAGAAGTAAATGCCAGATTTTTTAATATGCCTATGTCCACAGCAATAGGATGTACTCTATTTTGTATGTAACACAATTCACAGAAGGAAAGTTGAACTTTGAAAAAGTAAGTTTCAATACTATAAATCACGAGAGTGTATTGCTGTGTACTGCCAGCATATCTGATGACCTGAATCCACTCACTGAAATCTACTAGTAAAGACAGCAATATTGCAAGTCAGTAAATTCTGGAGAGTGCTTCTGTCCACAGGGTTTTTTTAAGTTCTTACTTCCTCACCACAGTATTAATTTCATCACCCATTGTTGTTCAGAATAAGACAATTTAAACAATCTGTGAGGAATAGCTACAGGTTTTTTCTTGTTAAATTTGCTGCTGGTTTTCAGTACCCTTTAGGAATATTGACTAGATTGGAAATTTATGGCATGAGTTTCTCAAAAATGTGTTTGAGAAAAATGTCTCCTAAAGGTATTTACAAATACTTTAGTAAAAGACCATGAAATATAATAGCAATGTAGAAGGTCATAACAGTTGTTCTGCTGTTCTCAGAAGCATAGTAAATCTTTTCCTCTTTTTGACATGTCTTTCTGTTCTGCTCTTTTTCTGTGCAATAACCTTTATAACTATTGTTAATTATATCATGTTAAGTATATGTTAACTTCAAAGTTAAAGAAACTAAAATATTTGTAACACTGAAATTTTTGACCATTTTATTACTTTTTTCCTTCGTTTCCATATTGCAGCTTGACTTTATTTTTTCCTTGTCTCAGCCTTCTTAGACCAGTCTATGTGTTATTTTGGGTTTTTATATGTACGTTACTTTTCTTATTTCAGCTGTTGCCGAACTATTTTTTCTTGTTTTTTAGAATTAAAACTTATTTCTTCTCTGAGTTTTACCCCTTTCCGTGCCTGAATTATTAGCTCACAGGTTAATTTTCCAGACCAGATTTTACAATTTTTCTTCCTTTAATTTATACATGATATCATCAATTAATATGTTATTTCCCTAGTGAATCGTAGGCCAAATGTTTGATTGTACTCAGCTAAGTCATACCACGAGGAAAGCTCTCTCGGGCAGCTGACACCAGTTAGCCCAGCTAGTTTTTAACCTCTCCTGACCCTTGACACGTTGAAGGCCAACCAAAAACTGCCTGTATGCTGTATCACTTGGTGAATGACACTGATGCTTTGTACAAGGCCATTAGCCCCCTTTTGCTGAGTTTGCATTGGTTTCCCTATTGGTCTGGGCAAAACAAAAACCCTGACTATGAGAGAGAAATACAATTAACTTCAGCTGTGTAATAGCCTTCTTTCAACATCAGCCTCGCATCAATAATTTGACAAAGGTCTAATAATCATGTTGGCATTCGTGCAACCTGGCTGAAATTTGATTGGTGTCCACACAGTATTAAAAAACTTGTCCACTTTTTCCAGGCAAACCTACATACATAAAAATACTACTGCATTCCAAAATTCATTGCAAACAGTAGATTCATGCCCTTTGCATTGTTACTAATAGTGTTCCATCGCTGTTCATTTTTTAACTAAAGAACTAGTTTTATAAGTAGATGGCATACTGTCTTCTAGACTCTAATTAAAACTTATTTTTGGTCCTTAGGTGTAATGCCTACTCTTTGGAGATGAACTCCTAATTAATGCACAGAGATCCTGAAAGTCCCACCTCTCAACAGTAATGATTGACAACCAAGGATACATAAATTGCACTAATTGAGCTTTCCATTTATAAATTTTTCTGCAGCCATCTCATCAGAAAAGGTAGGAGAACAGACGAGCATAAGAAGAGTTATTTTGCTGTGGTGGTGGGGGGTTGGGGGAGTGGAATCTTGCAGAACTACTGAATGCTTATTATTATGTGTGTCAACTCTTCAGGTTTTAGGTGTACCATTTGTTTTACTATGAAAATTAGCATTTTCAATTCTGTGATATGCAGTAGAATAAAGGCACATTACTCACTATGCAAACCAAGACTACCTTGCAAGTCAGTGGACAGTGCTTTGGATCACATATAATGCTGCATGGCAATATACTTTCTGAACAGAAGTTCTGTTGTATTGAGATATTTCAAAGTGTGATTAGTGGCTTATCTGTAAGTGTTCTCTTAATTTTGTCCCACAGTCAGAATCAGAGACTTTGTGGTATTTGTTAAGCAATTACACATTTCTAGGATTCAATTTAGTACTTCAATAATGAAGTTTTCTTTGTATTTTACTTAACTCCATATTTTTCTGGAGTCTGTTAAGATGAAGTAATTGAATAAATGTTCAGTATTCTCATTTGAGCTGAAGTCCACAATTAGATACTAATAAGAACATGGTAGATGGAGAGGAATAAAGGGCACTGGAATGTATCAGAGATATTTGGCAGAGTAATTGCATTGCAAATGGTATATAGGAAGTATAAGAAGCAGCCAAGGGCAGGGGGGGGGGGAGGGGAGGGGAGAGGAATGGAAAGTATGCCAAATATATGCCTATGTAAAGATTTATGCGTTTTAAAATGTAATCCAGGGTACAATGACAAGATATTCAGTCTCAGAAATTTTGTTTGACCAAGGGGGTTTCTTTAATGGATAACTTGGAACAGTTTAGAGTTAACTTATTTATAGCTTTAATGTCTGATGTGTTATAACAAATTTCAGTGAAAATGAAGCTTGTGCAATAGATCAGACTTTCCTGGAAGTAATCTGTTGACTTTGAATGTTTATATTTTACTTTTGCCTAGTATCTATGCTTTTTGCTAGAAATGGGAAGCATTTAAGGTGTTTTGGGGGGGGTTAAAATTTGAACATATTTCAGAAGTGATATTTTAGGATTCTAAGAACAAGCCAGGGTTTAATTTGAGGAGTTTAGCTTGACAGAGAGAAAAATTATTTTCTTGGGTTATATCCATACTGGATAAGATTAAAGTATAAATGCTTACTGACATATCCTTAAATCTGGTATAGAAACAGATCTAGCTGTTGGTATCTTGATGAAAAGTGAACAGATCTGTGGGAAAAATTTAAGCAGATATAGATGTGTGTGTGTGTGTGTGTGTGTGTGTGTGTGTGTGTGTGTGTGTGTGTGTGTGTGTTGGCCAGGGTCTGTTTAACTTCTGAGATGTTTTACTCCTCAATTGCAGCATAAGGCCATAGAGAAAGTGGTTAAAAAACCCCTAAAACTAAAGCAAGGTTTATGTAAGGTTCTGGACGGAGAGCCATCCCACCAAAGCTGTACACTGACTTTGCAACACCCCCTTTGTGTCCAACAAGGTTGTGAAAATGTGTATTACCTACAAAAGAAAAGCAAACTGGGATTATGGAAGCAGAGTGAATTAGGGTTTAGGCCTTTGTATTTCTTTCCATAAAAATATGAGGAAAAAGTGAAACAAAGCTGAAATTTAGAGTTAGACCACAAAGATATAAGTGGAGGCTACAGAAAAAGGTGGGAAATAAAAAACTAAATTATTAAAAATGTGGATATTTTAAATGCCCTTCATATCTAGAATAACTTCATATTCTCAGGATTAGCGAAAACTATTAGTAGATCTTTCTTGAGAATGTTAACTTCATCTTCTTTCTGATATAACTCTTTGTCCAAAGTAACCCATTAAAAACATATATATTTACATATAATTTATAATGTTACTGTGGTTTCCATATTGCGTGTATGGAGGCATAATATCCAGATATTAAGCAAATTTTTTTCTTAATTGCTGGACATCCAATGCATATTCTTTCCACTCTAATTTGGCTACTTTGAGACAGATGAATTGTTTAAAACACTTTGGTAGAACCAAAAAGTATTTTAACTTGGTAAGGACAATAAAGATGCTTTTGTATAAAATAATACAGCAACTAGTCTGTCAAGGTCTAACTTTATTATCATACCTTCAGAATTTTTGAATTTTTATTCTTGTAAAATGGTAAAAACTTACTGTAAGTTTCACTAGACTGTATATATGTAGAAATAGCCATTAACAGGAAGCATTCATGCATTCAGAGTTTTGGCAGTGGTTTTAAACTGTAGTTAAAATGTATTTTGCACTAATTCAAAATAACAGTTCTAGTTATAAAAGCAGCTTTCAAGATCATAGCAACTGTCAGATCAACTGAGGCCAATATATGCCTCTTGCTTATGGTAATCAATTAGACATTAATGATAGGTATTTCATTTTGAATAGCTTCAACAATAAATTATTCTCAGGGAAACATGGTGGAGCCCAGTCCTCATTTGGCTTTTGAAACCAGTAAAATAACAGAACATCAGTCAAGTTAATAAAGTGTGCCCTTATTACACATTCTGCATCTGTACATAAACTGCCAGCATATGATCAAAGACTGCAGCTGTTTCAGTTATATCACAGTCACATCATAGACATTTTCTAGTTATAGCAGAGAGTTCGTTCTAGGGACAACCCAGTCACCTTGAAGACATAGAGAGTTCAGTGGAACTCATTAAATTACACCTTTGTGTTGTACAAACTGGTAGGACATCTATTAGGTATGGTATTCATAATTTCCATGTTAAAATTTTGTATGCATGTTTTATGCATTGCCTGTGTGTCTTCTCTACAAATCCAGACTTGTATTCACATAACATTTCAGAGCTCCATGTTTGCCTATTTTAATTTTGAATTGGCAGTTGCCAAATTGGAAGGATTATTCATAACCAAAATGACTGGATTGTATTGCTCATTTCCAAGCCAAATGAAGGCATTAATAAAACAATTATAATTAAATATTTTAATGCAAGTTAGAATATAAGATTGTGTTTTCATTACTGTCAACATATTTTTTCATTTCATCTCATGGACTAGTGTTTTGCTTAAGTTTGAGTTTTGCCATAGGGTTTTTAGAAAAGTAGAAGTTCACCTATTCAAGTTTTAGTTAATATCAGGTGTGTTTTAATAGGAAGAGATTATTTTTTCTATATTACCAGATTTTAGAATGAGAAACACCAAGAGGAAGAGATCTTAGTGATTATTTTCAAATAGTTATTTCTCAAAAAAAAAGTTAATGTTTTAAGAATGAACATGGAGTAGGTAACTGCTGTATTGCAACAAAGTTAAACTGGCAACTTCTTTGGAATTTTAAAGATACTAGAACCTCAGCCTCATTGCTGTTTTAGTACCACAGTAGAATTCATAGAAATAATATAACTTGATTATTTAGGTAGTGAAGCACTACAATAAAATAAAGGCAACCACCTAATCTGATATTTGAATCTTAATTGTTTTGTAGAGTTTTGTTGGATTTAATTCCTGAAGCAAAATGAAGCAAAACCAAAAAGTGCCCAGAAGCACTTAAGGAAAAGCTCTAATTAAAAATACAACCTTGTGTTCTTAGCTACTCTTCCTAAACCTATTTTTCACACTTTACAGATAAAGAAACATCTCTATATTTCTTCTCATAACACTCAGTGCATGTATAAAAACAAAACAAAAAAAACACAAAAAAAAAAACAAAACAGAAACAAAACAAAACAAAAAATACCAACACAAAAAAACACCCCACAAACAACCCAAACACAATCTACACTAAAATAAGTTATGTGGGATAATAATCTATTATGGTAACAATCAAATTCCTTGTCATGTCATGAAGGGTTATGCTTTAATTAAGCAATAAGGCATGACAGGGTGTGAATTGCACTGTAATAATTCTTGCCTAGTGTATTGTTAGGCAAGAGGCCAAAGGCTTAGCGCCACTGAATGCTGTAGAGATGAATTATTATGCTGTAATTTAAACAATGTAATATACTGCAATAACTGTAAAATGTTACACTTTCAATTTAAAAAATACATATCATAACTTTTTCTATATCTAAATACTCTTCCATCCAATAAACTATTTAATTGCAAAGGCTATCACAGAAAAGAGATAGTTTATTTGTGTTTAGATTTAGAGTGCAAATACGCTTTGAAGACAGTTGTTTCTGGCAGATTTGAATGATGCTGTTTTGATACCATTTTTCCTGAAACAAACAGAAAACATATAGCTCTGAGGAACAAATGTTCCCAAAATTCTTTCTTTGAGTTGTAGTCTAGTTCCGTTTAGTGTGAAAAGAAAGGACTTAGTGAAATTCCTATTACCTGGGAGCCTTGCATTTAGTCTAGGCTTTGTTATAAGCCCTACTTTTTGAAAACACAAGTTTTCTTCCCATTCTTTCTTATTGACAACTTTTCCAAAGACACATCATTTATAAGGCCCTTTAAATTAATCCTTAGACAAATGCTTTTTAAAAAATTTTATTTTCTTTTGTATCTTTTCCTCTCGATCTTCAAAAGAGAAGAAGCAACGAAGATAAGATCCTTCTAACTCAGCATATTCTGTGATTCTGTGAAAAATAAAGGATTGTGAGAGACCTCCCTTTATTTTTCTGTTACAAATCACAAAATCAAAGATACTGTAAATAGCTGGAAATATTGAAAAAAGTGATGAGAATTCATACTTTTCTGCATTTTTGTTAGTTATATGCTGTGTGTAAGAAAATCCATGTAGTTAAATCCTACAATGCATAATGTTTCCCACTACCAAGTAGCCATATATTATGGTCCATTTTGCAAAGTTATTTCACAGTTTCCATCTGACTGGGAAAAGTTCTACGGGTTCCATGCCTTAATTGAGGTGTTGGTGCAATTTCCTTCTTGAGGGAAGTTAGAAGCCTCACCCATTGATGCATTTATTTGTTTGTAGCTGAGCAACACTAGTCAAGTATCTGAAAAATCCCAAAACTCTTTCTTCTCATTTGTGAGATTTAGTAGAACTGAACTAAAATGGGAAGGTTTTCCTCATTATTTCACATTACTTTTGTGGCAGTGATGTAAATCAATACAGCTTCCAGATGTCACAGGTCTGCTGTACAGTATCACTGCAATCTAAATCTCTGTGTGTTCTGTTTGGGTTTTTTGCAGTTGCATTTTTGTGCTCAATCTGAGGCTGACTGTTGCCTGGTGCACTATTGAAAATCAGATATGGGAACAATTTGCAAGTTGCCATTTGACTCCTTAGTTGATTGAAGCTTGTTGTCCTTAAGTAAAACCACAACTTGCCAGTTGACTTAATCGCATTACAATTATTAAACTCCTCTTCAGTGTTGCAATATTTGCTATGGTAATACTAACAAGTCATGTTTAATGCTCTCTTTTTTTTTATATCATCACTTCTGTACTATAGTGTAAATGGAACAGTAATAAAAGACCTTATGAAGAAGACAGTGTTTAGGTTAGTACATGAACAAAGACAATTTTTTTCCACGGCACTTGAATTACAAGCAGATTTCCCTTCAAAGGATTCTTTATACACTTAAAATCTGTCACTGTGACAGAGTTCGCAGGAGGAAACAATTGGTTTCATTTTCACAACAGTTGAGTAGCTGCGTCTTCTTCCAAAGTACAATTCATCAAAAATAAAGCATGTTTCACTTTTGATATGATTTACCACAGCCAGCTGAGGAATTTGCTTTTTGTTTCAGAGTTATCAGGAGACCATTTCTAATTGTTAGCTTTCAACAAACAGTTTTCTTTAATCTTAGACAGCTAAGTCAAGATAAGGATTTGCAGTGATTATTCATAGCTAAAAGAATTTTAAAGCATCTAGGTCCTATAAACTGATGTTTTGAGTGACTTTCTCCATTTTTGTAGTACACAAATCTGTATAAATATTGCATAGCTTTAGTAGAAAAATAAAAGAGCAAAAATATTCAGGACAAAGAATAATAAAGTTCAAGCTTCTTTTTTCAAAACAGTAATGTTTTTGAGATTTGATTAGCAATGACATATTATATGACAAAGGAAAAAGGATTTAGAAATGAAACTAAAAATAGTTGTGTAGTAATTTAATAACTTGGCAGATTTTATTCCATCTGTTAGGAAGAGTTTGAAAGCCATTTCCTGCTGCCATTCACACTGCAGAGGCTTCAGAGTTCAGAGTTGGAATCAAATACCTGATGTGAAAATCTGCTATTATGATTCATATCCAAATATTCATATTGATATTTTTGCCTAGAGTATTGTGCAGGTTTATTTAAAAAAGAAAAAGTGGATCTAGAAGTTTAAGATTATTACTTATTTAATTGTCAGTGTCACAGCTTGTGGCAGAAAAAGTACCAAAAACATTCATCCCTTTCAGTTTATGAAAATTATTGAGACTATTCTATGTGAATGAACAACTCAAGAAACCAGATTTCTCAGACAGATGATCAGGATTCAAAACTGTAATGAACTTACTTTCAGGTGAAAGTACAATACAGAAAGTAGAGTGTGGTATTGATCTGTCCTTTATTGTCATTCAGAACTGATAAGAAAATTTGGGGAAAGAAAACATAAATTAGTGGCCAGAAGGTATGAAGGAGAACGTGTAGTGTAAACCTGTTGCTGATGAACTGGCACTGCAACACACCATCAATAGGGATTGGCGTGCACAGTTTTATGATAATGAGTTAGCTGCAGCAACCCACATCTACCTGTATACAGCTGGTTAGGTGCTATAATTGGTTATTTCTAGATGATAATTCACAGATGTTTGAAAGAAAAAAGTAAACAATTACTTTTTATCTTTAATAACAGAAAATCTATAGCACTCCTGGTAATGTTAATCTAGCAGTATCAAACTGGGAGAATGAGAATATAGGTTGGAATTGTACAAAAGTGAGTGACACAAGCTGCTGTAAACACTATAAATTTATTTTACACAAAAAAGGGTCTTTTACATTTGGTCATTCAGGAAGATAATCTAGAGGGAACACTGAAACTTAACTGGCAACTTTGGGCGTTTTGGCGTTTTTTTCCCTCAAGCTGACCAGAAGAAACACAAATAAGTGTGTTTATATCTTAAAATGTAAAAAAAAAATCTACCTTCCTGATAGAAAAAGTTGTCATTAAAAATTAAAACCCTTATGTAATGTACTTGCCATCCATTTACACATTCTCATACTTTTTGCAAGTTTTAAAATGCTGTGTCCCAAGATTGGTTTATTTCACCCGAAATCACTAGTTGGAAAAGAAAATTAAATAGTTCATTTTAATAACAATAAAAAGGAGTGCTGACAGTCCTACCTGTGAGGGGTTTTTTATGTTCAGCTTTTAAAAAACTTCGTCCCTAATTTCTAGGTACTTTTACAGGTATGTGATGAAAGTGGCATAATTACTTACTGGGTTCTGAGTCCTGCATGAGAGGCCAGTTAGTGTCATATTGAGCTCTGGAGGATGTGCATTTGCTCACACATTTTCAGAACTGGGCTAAAGCAGAGATACAAATCCTTGTGCTAGACCATTGATCCACCAGGTTATCTGCTCTGTCAGGTTATACTTGTTTCCTGGCCAGTCTCTGCAAAACAATTGTTATATTTACAAATACATGTCAATTCAAATAACACTAGTGTTAATGATGTTCGAAAGCATAAGAATCTCTAATTGTAAAGATTCACATTAACATTGTTTATCAGGCCTAAGATTAGCCTGCTGGGGCAATTAGAAGTTAATAATACTAGGTTACTTTGCCAAGGCTAAACTCACAGTGGGTAAACATGTTTTCATGTTGAAATAATTTTTTTTGTGCCAGTGAGTAGACCTTGAATTTAATAAGACCAGCTCAAGCAAACAGATTTGTTGATGTGCAAAATGTGATTTGTCTATGTTACCTGGGCTTCTGGAGAAGGATGTATAACTCTGTGTCAGCAAAAAGACCAGAAGAGTTGACCTGTGTGTCCTTCAGGCTTTAAGTCCTATATGGATTGCAGTCTCCAAAAGTGCATTCTTAAAACTAGCATAAAGGTTACAGTTTTCCATATGGAACAGCAACAGAAACAGTTCATTAAATAGATTGAGCATATATGAAGTTTTAATTAATTCATGCTGATTTGTAAAAGGAAGGCTTAAGTTTAACCTTTTCTTCTGTACAAGGCTTATTCTAAGCATTACTCCTCTTGCCCTTTGAGCCAGCATTAAATTTGGACAGGTATGCCCTGCGATACAATATTTATCTTTGTCAATTTATTTTGTCATAACAAATGGATCCCAAATGTTACTTTTATGCATATGTGTCCACATTATAACAAAGATTGACAGAAAAAATAGGAATAAATTCAGAATTTGAATAACTGAAATCCATGAAAAAACCAATCTTGAAGAAAATTAAATAATCTAATATTCCTAATAATGCAAAAGATGTGAAAATTAAAAAAAATCTCAAGCATTGCATTACTATTATTTGTCTAATCTTTGTAGTTCCTTTCAATGTTGTGTTAGAAGACTGATCAACTAAAAAGCAGAGTTTAGACTTTCCATTTATAAAGCGAGGATTTTTTAGATCTATAACTGTATGCTGCACACCCGAAGGTGGCTTGAACAGCCAACAGGAGTAATAGGAGTGATTAAACCTTGTCACTGGGGGTTAGATGCAGTGCTTTCTTCCTACATGACAGGCTGTGACAGTCAAACAGCACTGAAGCAGAACAAACGACAGTGGCAGTTTGCTGTGAGCAGTGCTACTGTCACAACTCCCACTAGAAAGCCAAATGTTAGGTATTCAGCTCAGGGAAGTTTCAAATAGACCATGCAAATTCTGGTTTCAAAAATTTTCCTGTGAATCAGTAGTGACATGCATTAGCTGCAGAGTGATTGTGTTACTGCGTGAGTGATTGTCCACTGCCGGATGCTGGCCCTGATCATAGTTTATTAGTGACACTGTTGATCCATTTACATTTGTGCTTGGCTCTTCCTGTTACGGGAAATTTGCCTTCATTTGAGAGAAATGGTGTACTAATGTAATTAGAATGAAGGTTATCATCTCTCTTTAATGATTGCATGTGTTTGTCACTCTGAATAACAACATACGTGATGTTATGAATACCCTGCACCTGACTGCACCCAGGATAACACCATATATTCAAACGTATAAGCTTTGATTCCTTAGTAAAAGGGACTGACTTTATGAAGACTATAGAAGAATAAACTGAATTTTTAAAATTTCTTATAAGGCAAAAGTTAACCAAGAAAATGCATTCCAAAATTGAGTCTTTTCAAGTATTATTCCAGGCTTTCGTTACACAACGGGAGAGGCAGATTTTTCAAGGAGACCCAACTAAGGTTCTTAGTAGTCTGCATAAGAGAGAGGCATACTATGAATATTTTGTTTTCTCATTTTCAGCTGAAACTAAACAGTTTTCCAAACCCAGAAGAGTAGTACTGTGTGCCTGCATATGTGTGTATTTAATTCTATAAAGGTGGGTAGCAGGGAGTTGGAAAAAGTTCTAGAGAACCTCTAAAAAGGCAATAGCAAGTCAATATGGGTGAGATTTTTTTTTTGTTATTTCAAAAGACTTTTTTTTAACTAAAGAAATGTTGTACTTAGATTTCTTACTGCTCTCACGCTAAGTAATTCTGAATAAATTCTGGCTTTAAATTTTCAAGTTACTGTTTGTTGCTGTTAGCAATAAGGTTAGATGAAATTCTCACTTTAATTGAAGGTTACAGCACTGTAGTTGATCTTGCTCTGAAAATGTCCCTTCTAGAAGGACTAAACCCCTCCCTTTATATTTATTTATTTTAACCCCAAATTTTGGATTTATGTTTAAAGGATATTTTAATCTTAGGACACATATTTTTCTAATTTTACTAACCTTTTCTAAAAAGAAGGTTAGCAATTAGTTTTTCAGTATTTATTTTTCAGCACCCTTTTTGTTTATTATTTTATTCCAGCTATAGCTATTAAATGAGTAAAGCTTTACACGTGTTATCCCATTTTCACATATATCCACATGCTGACTTACCAGACTGGGGCCTCTTTTTCAATTTTAAAATCATTAAGGAGAATCCCGTCTTATTAAGGCAAGAATCACCTAAGCTTATTTTAGATCTGGTCATGTGCACCCATTCGTCAGTCAGCTACCCTTGCACTGCCAGGCATGTTGCTTCTGGCAGCTCCTGAGTTCTACATTATACTCAAAGTAGTAACAGCTGTGATAATATTTACTGGTTGAAATACTGATATGACACTGCACTCTTTCAATACAGGGCATCTTTTTCACTCTATTCCCTCCCTGGCAAATTATATTAGATTTTTCACAGAGGAGATCCATGCTGAAATACGAGTTCGGTTTCTCCGACATACCTGTCCTTTCCTTAGTCCTTTAATGTCCTTGGTCCTGATAGGATTTGAGACGTGCTGGGAAGGAAGGATCTGTAGGCAAAAATACTGGAGAAACTGTATAGGGAGCATTGTTTCCATCTGGTGAATATTGTGTGGTTCGCCAGAGAAAAATTCGTATCCATCTGTCTTTTCTGGGTATGTAAGAAGAGGTTACCCTCTAATAAATTTTATCAGTGTTCTGGACAGCATTGGGAGCAGTTATGAAATGAAGCAGGACTTTTGTGGAGCAGTAGTAAATTAGAAGTTTCCCTTTGGAACATCTTTTCAGCTGCTGGTGTCTGGTTTTCCTCACTTCTTTTCCTGGGTTTTTGCACATCCTCAAAGGGTTGGCTGGCAGGTATCATAGTCCAGTTAGTGTGTGTTGCTGAGCCAGGACTTCAGCCTTGCAAATCAGGACAGGAGCTTATGAGACGGAAGGGTGATAATGGATGCCTCAAAAACTGCACTAAAATGAAAAAAAAAAAATTAACACCAGCCTCAGGGAGATTAATTTGTTTGCTTTATAATTTCTGTCCATTAAATTATTAACAATAATTTATTATTAGGCATTTGAGATCCATCATGGAAAAACAGAGCCAAGCATTGAGTAAAAGAAGCCTCTTCCATTCAAATACCAATCCAGAGTATTTTCACGGAGCAGTATAATTTATTTAATAATTGTTAAGCAAAAAGCTGAAGCAGGTGATGCCAATATCAATATGAAATGGGGTTTAATTAGTAAAATTAAATTAATAAAATTGAAAGCAGTTGAGTAGAGAGTAATCATGCTAAGAAAGCTACACAGCGGTTTGTTTAAAGTAAGTCATTAATGCCATGATTTAGATGTTCTGTCTTGCTTACCCACCACACAAGCAGTTAATACAAAACATTCAATTTTGCTGTTATGAAAGAAAAAATGTATTTTTTCAAAAAGAGCTGTAAATTACGTTGTGCTGTAAGCATCCATTTTCTTGCCTCCATCACTGCCAACTCCCACTGTTTTCTTTGATATATGATTTGCAGACTACTATTATTATTTATGTGTTTTACAATTACTGTGAAGGACACCTCCCCTTCCTCAGCCCTAAGCCACAAATCTGAAATGAATAAATGCTGTTTATTGTGACAGTCTGCCTTTTGTCTGTGGAACAATGACAAACTACACCACTGACAGCCAGTTACTGTTTTTAACTACTGCTCTTGAGCTCAGTCTTGGAGTGTTCTTCAGAACATGACAGCAGTCAGTCTGGAATAAAATGAGTGAGAATGTATTGTGTTTGTTTAGCATGCCATGACACCATTGTCTAATACATTGAGTAAACAGAAAGAATAAATTACATAACCATGATAGATTTTAGTTCTCTACATTTCATTGAGATTTGTACAATTGTGATCATAACAAAATTAACATATTAATGCTTTTTACTATCAATAATTTTGATATTCATATAGAGTATTGCCTTCTCACTGAAATGAAGTGAGGGAGAAGAAATAAAGGGAGCTCTTAATTATTTGTGTAATCTAAAAACATTCCTTTTCTTTCTGTCTGAGCTCTTCAATGGAGCTAAAAACTGCATAGAATGGCTTTATCTGTGTGAATGTTATAAATGTCTTCTGACCTGCAGCTAGCTCATTTTTAAGTGTTAGAATTACCTGTTTAATATATAATTGTGCTGAGCAGAGCTAGTAGGTAAATCTATGTTTATATTTTGACTAAACCTTGGCTTTTGTCTGTATGCAAACTGGTAAATATGCCAAGGTATTTATTTATTTAATGTAATGTTCTTTAAGAGTTTGCACATGAATATAGCATTTCTTCTTGAAACCGAGTGTTATCCTTCTGTTTATGCTCTTCCCTTACACATACCTGGTGCATGTGTGTGCATGTGTACACACACACAGGCATACACACAAGCAACGCTAGTTTGTAATCGTTTTTTTTATGTATTTCTGCATGTTTGGGTACATAAATGAGTACTGCACTGGTGTTTTACTTAACTTTATAAACACCACAATATCAAAAACGGATTTTCTGACATTTGTATTACTGCAATAGAATCTTGTGCTACTGTTCATAATGGAATATCAATGTCTAGCAATTAACTTAAATCTTTATTCTGTGCATCATTCTACGAGTACTCAACCAAAAAGAACTCTTTCCCTGAATTACATAGAGTATTCTGATCAATACAGGTCTTCTAAAATTTCTTAGTATAAGTGTGGTGTTTTAATTTATTGTTTTTTCTTTCCACAAAGCAAAGACAATTGAGAGAATATTAGTAAATTCCAAGTCTGCATTGGCACTGTCAGCTTGTGGAAAATGTATTTCTAATTAAAAAGACACAATCTATAGTCTTGCTTGGAAGTTGCCATAATCTCACACATTAAAAACTGCAGTTAATTTTTTAATGCATCTCAGATGAATACTTTGCCTTCTCTTCTTTAACTATCTGTGTCTCCTTTTTTATTGTCTGTTTTTTTACTTCTTTGATTTCCCTTTGAAGTCCTCTGTACCCGCTTGGTTTTTTAGACTTCCTATCTTCCTCCTTGCGCAAACACATGGATTCTCTCTCATGTAGTTTTCCATCTGTTAAACAGTGGGATGTATCATTTTCATTTTTATTTTTAAATACAATTAAAATCCAAGAGGTAGGGAGCAGGATAGCTTCAGAATGTACCGATTCTTGTCCTTGCAAAAGTCATTCCTCCAGGACTGTAGTTTTTATAGTAATACCTAGTGAAAACCCTTTAAGAAAATTGATGAAGTTATGTGGCCTCTTGTATATCTTTGTATACTGATTAATACATAAAATAAGTTGATACTCATTTCATCTATGAGTGCAGTAGAGACAAATACTATTCTTTTATGTTTGAAAGAACTACTTTGTGAAAACCTTTTTGAGGGTTAACTATAGTAAAGTACGTTAAAATATAATGAGGCAATATAGGCATTCAAATGCTCATCTAACTCACAGGAAGAGGGTGTTTATGTGTTTTGTGTGGGCAGGAAGTCAGACTTGCAATTCTCTTCTAAAAGGCTCAATCCACACTGAATTCAAAAGAAAAATTCTTCTAGTTTCAGCCTTTTTAGCTTAGCAGTATTTTATGGTGTCAGACTGTGGGGAGAATTTCGTACAGAGGATGGAAATGTGAGCAATCCTGCCTGTCTGCATTCTCTGAAGCTGATAGAGAGATATGCTGAAGCAAGAACATTTAGTGATTTGTATGTAAACACTGTACTCATGGATTTTGGTGTAACCAATAAGAAATGTTGTTCTGTCACTTGAACGTACTCATTTAGCCAATCTGGATAAGAAATGGGGGCGTGCGAACAATGCTGTGAGTTATAATATGCGCTTGAATAAACGGCATTGACTTGATCATATTGGTCAACACGTGATGTCCATTCGATCCTCCGCAACATCAGACAGCAGGAAGTTAACGAGTGAATCACACAGCATAGCAATACATAAAATCGAGAACAGACATATTAAGCCATTTTGACATTCTCTAGGTATTCTAATCCAATGAGAACAGTTCATCCTCTTGCATTGCTTCCTGGCTGCTGAACATATTCCCATTTGACTGAACAATGTTGGTTCATTCATGTAGCTGAAGTATCTTTCCTAAAGATTTAAAATGTGGTTTAACTATTTCAGTTAATGTGCAGGCTATGCCCATTATCTAGCTATAATACGCTACTTGCCATCCATCAGTAGAGTTATCTAAACATTATTGAGTTCCTTTCGGATCTGAAGATTGGTTGAGCTTTCATGTCAGTTATTCGCAGCTGTATATGGATTTGTTTGTTTTTCATTTTCACTGTGAATTTTACTGAGTTGATTTAAGAAAGTCTCCTTATTAATAATTTCCTATTATAATTTAAAGTTATGGATAGTTTAAAACAACATATTTAGACAAGAACAATGGATTATCTCTAAAAACTTTAATGCAAAGTATGTAGCACTGATTTTAATATTAAAGATGAAAATCTAACAAACACATGTTCAAAATTAAAGTAGTGCTTGAATGTATTTTTTAATTGTGTGTGCAAATAGATAAATACTAATGCAAAGGTCAGTAAAGCATATACAAAAAGTTCCTTGCTAATTTGACGTAGAGATGTTAAATTCATACTTGCTGAGGCATTCTGTTATCAGTTACAAAAACTCCAGAATAGAAATAATTTGGCCTGCAATATAAACTGCCCAAAGTTAAGCTTTCATTAGGAATATACCATGAAGTCTCATTTTCAGGCTTTAGATTCCCAATGTGATTTTTCATATTGTAATCTATGTAGGTATGGCAGATTCACATAAACATAAAAAATTTCTTGCATTATAGTGATCTGATTAACTTTGCTATTTTTCAAACCTTCAGAGAAATTGCCATTTCACATATATAGAATAGCTTTCAAGTGGCTTGAAACAGCTACAATGGTTATGCTACTGTTCAACAGAAATCTTTCTCATGCCTTTGAAACTTTATTTGGGGTTGATGGAGTCACTTGCAGAATAACAGTGAAATGGGATCTTCCTTGAAAAGCAGAAAGGTTGAGATCCTTTTGTTATAAAAGAGCTGTGTCTCTTCCACAGTACTCTTGCCCAGTCATTTTAGCTGCAGAAGCCAGAACTATTTGTATTCAGCCCTTCTTACCTTCTCTTTTCCCTCTCTGGTTTCCTCCACTGCAGAACTGAACACCGTGGAATCAGTGAATGACTCCTATTTCAAGTGACAATACATTAATTTAAAAATAGAGGTATGCAGCTATTTTGACAATCTAGATTTGGTATTCTATCTAATAGAAAAGCTTTTACACACTTACATTGCCTCTTGGCAGCCTAAACAAATCTCCATCTGTGAGAAGAGTACTGTACTGATTGTATGACTATGCTATGTACACTTCAATTTGAATACATAAAGCAGGTTTTCTATTATAAAGGTAGTTCTCTCCCTAAACTTTCCTTTGGCCCTGTAGTCACTAAAGATACAAACCAGAAGCAGTAACAAGGAAACTGTAAAATGACCAAAAAAGGTCATTAATTCACACCCATTGTGGCAATGGATTAAGAATCATAAGATCATTTTTCTGAACGACTCACTTGAAGCACCCATACAGGTATACTGCCTTTTTTTTTTCTGCTTCCATGAGCATTCTGTGAAGGCTGCTTTATGTCTCACATTCAAAGATTTTACTGAGCTTTAGCATGCAAATCAACAACCAACATCAGCAGAAAAATGCAGATACAGGATTTGCCTTCTGATTACCAGACAGTCTAACTTTGTTACAAAGTTGCCTTAGGTATCATATCATCAGCTCACAAAACAGTGTAGGGAAACACCTTCAGAATTGAATGTGACTTTAATTATTACCGTCACCAAAAGGACATTAAAAGAAATATCTGAGACCATATCGAGTGTCAGTTTAATTCCTAATCTGTCTGTAAAGAAGTTACTGTGTTAGTACGAGCTAACACAGCAAAGCAAACCTTAGACAAGCTGCCATTTTATGTATTAAAAAGCAAAATTAAACAAAAGTCTTGGAAGCTTTATAAAGTTTTCCAGATATTTCATGTTATAAGTTAATTTTATGTATAGAACATTAAAAATCCTTGTGAAAGGCATCCATGATTCTGGTTAAATTTATTGTCTGGTTTTATAAGATATTAAGCATATAAAATTTGCACTAACTTCTACTGCAATAGGATGCTAAAGAATATTGCTTTTCAATGGATGTCTTACAGTTCTATACCTGCATTGTATTGATGTAATCAGAAATTACTGGATATTCAAAGATTTGCAAATTATTCTTCCATTGTCAATGCTTCATTCACTAGTAAGAAAAATAACAAAACCTAGGTCCATATGTAGTCATTAGAAAGTGAACCTCAGAAAATCCAATTTAAGGAAATGTAATAAAAAATACAAGGTTTATATACAGATGCTCTTTCTTTGATTAGTTTTACATCAGCATGAGAAGCCACAAAATATAAAAAACTTGTTTTTGAATTCCAGGATTGTCTTCAGAATACTCAGGTGTTCTTCTAGCACCCGAGCAGTGTAGAATTCCCAGTACAAAGAGATTTACAGATAAAAAATGAGGGATAAGAAGATTAGAACTAAAATATATGCCATTTTTTGTAGAATATATAATGAAATCCCTATTAATATGGAGCCTTCACTGAAGTTTCAGCATGGATCTCTCAGACTTTGCAGAGGATTTGAGAAATCTTTTTTGAGTAATTACATAAATATGCAAAGGAAATCTCTAGTTTCTTCATTTTATCTGGCAGAAGCTTACAGAAAATAACAAAAGACAGAAAATTCTGGAAGAAAGCTAACAATTACTTTTCTCCAGAATATGTATTGCCCCTGGTGCAATAGTTCACCAAGGAGGAAGTATTAGCTAGTGATGAAAGTTTATATGGATTATTGAAGACTAAGGAGAATTATGAAGAACACCATAAGAACCTCACACAACAAGAGAAAATAAGTTCAGCAGTGGCTGATGAAATTCATCTTCCCTACGTGGGAAACAGCACACACTACAGTGAGTGAATTACAGTATCCTTTATGAACTGAGGGACTCTGAATTAGACATAGCCTCTCAGGACAAAGATCTAGGCATCACTGTAGACAGCTCTATGAAGACATGTGCTTAAAATGTATCAGAGGTCAAAAAATGAATAATATTTGGGCTGTGTAGGGAATATTATGGAAAATATTACAATGTTACATAAATTGATGTACATCCTTACCTTGACTGTTAAATTCTATTTTGGTCAACTCCTTTGTGAAAATTGTATGAAAGGGAAGGTTACTCAAGGGCACCTATAGTATCCTGCTTAGAAAGGAGAAAAGTAAAAAGAAATATGAAAATCTGAATACTAATCAAAATCTCAACTGCATATTTCCCTTTTTTCAGTCTTAATAAAGAAATCAACTGGAGATATATTCTTTAATGAAATATATGGTTGATCTTTAGCACTTAGTGCCTTAAATTTCTTTCAAATTAAAATTTGTTAAAGTGTATATTTCAATGTCATGGATTTTTTTTCTATTTGTAACAAATTCTTTTAAAGTATATGAATGGAGAGGACTGGACTTCTGCCTGTGTGCTTGCGGGATTACTCTTCAGATTATGATGGCATAGCCTTGTCAACTCAGAATGGACAAAAAAACAAAGCCAGTACTCAAATGTTCCTATAGAGCACCCTCCCAAATATAATTTCAAAGCACTGAAATACCCTTACCTGACAGCAATTTGGACTGTTTAGGACCATATGCACACATCTACCTGTGTAGATTGCAGACTTTAGGATGTCTAGAAATATGGTTTAGTTTTTGTAATGGCTTTTTGACTAAAAGACAGAATGGTTTATTATGGTTTGATAGAAGGACAGTATAGTGGGAGATACAGCCACAATTTGCTAGGCAATTAAACATCAGATAAAAAGGAGTAAAAAAAAGAAAATACTTAAGACGCCTTTTTCTACCTTCCTTGGTTTTCTTTATTTTAATTTTTCCTCTTTTTCTCTCTCAATGTTTCTCCTATTTTCGTGGGGTAGAAATATTGTTATTCTATGAAGTTGAAGACTTTTTGATTAATTCTGGGGTTTTTTTATTGCCTCTACATAAAATGCTTTTTTTCCCCCTTGTTCTTTGTTCCTGAAGGGATTCATAGAGTTCCTTCTAGTCTTCATCCTGTGAAAAATGTTGCAACTCAGCCTTAAAGCAATATTAAAAAAGAATATAATATTATAATGTCATTTATGTCTACATTTTCTATTTCTAAAAATCATATTCTTTAATCACATGCAAACGCTAATAAGAAGGATCATCAAGCATTGATAGTCTTGAATTCTATCCATTTTTTAAACTATAAAATGAAAACATTTTTCCAGAATTATTCTTTAAAATATCATTATGTGTTAAGTTAGTTAAGTTTTACTGAATTTCAAAAAATGTGTTGAAAGGCAAGAAAGTAAGAGAAGAGCTCCCTACTGAAGTATGGGTAGAAAACAGTCACAGGTTTCTGGACATATGAAGTATCAGTAAAATGCTGAAGAACTGAGTTCTAATCTCAGTTTCCTGACAAGCCTTCATCTGATAGATAAATAGATTAAGTTAGTGTGTGGGTAGATCATTAGAGGGCTTTTAACTACTACATTTGCAGTATTTCTTAAATATTGGGAAGTAGTACAACAATTCTGTTGAAAGCAAAAGACTAAACAATACAACTTGACTATCACCAGCTACATTATGTTCTTTCTAATCTTTGATAATGTCAGTAAAACTTTGATGTTTTACCCGGAACTGTTGACAGGTCACAGGCCCGTAGTTACAAGGACTTGCCAACTAATGATTTCACATATAGACATGATATGACTTTGACTGTGGACTCTAAAAATTTCAGCCCAATCAATTCCTACACATAGAGGAAAAAGAAATTGATATTTTCATCCTGAGATCTCATCAGTTAATTTTTTCAAAACTCATCTATTTTATCTGACATTCTGATTTTAAAATGATGGGTTTAAGAACTGTGTTAAACATTAGCTCTTGTTACTGTTGACAAGGAAGATATTTCATTATCATGAGCTTTCGGCCTAAGTACAGAATGAAATTATGTTTTAATAATTCTGACATTATTATTTGTTATATTTAACTGTGATGACCATAGTTTTTCCTTTCTATATTTTCCTCTTATCTCTTTTGGTAATGCATGTTTCTTTTATTTGTCAATTTTTCCTAATTATCACTAACAGTTTCAGTTTCATTTCAATTGCCTAATATGTTCTTCATGTTTTGGTTTCATTGGTGTTTCATAAGTATTCATTCTTAAGGAACCACAATATGTCTATTTCTCTTTCAGACTTCACATTTAGTGTATGAAAGTGATAGTCATGCAGTCTGTGCTTTATGATTTATATTGCATGGTGATTGATCATCTACCTACATAGTGGTCGTTTTTAAAGACTAATTTATACTTAGACCTTTTATTGTTTTAGAAAGAATTTCACATAGTGCAGGCAAGCAGAGAAATATCTTCAAAGTAACCAAGATTCTTCTCTAAGGAGTAGAGTAGAGTTTATTGAAGATCAAAAAAATTCAAATCTATTAAAAGTGACTCTATGTGATAGAAATCTACTAGAGAATTACATGAAAGTGGTAGGAGCAACTTCTGAAATGTGTAAGATAAAGCTGAAAAATAAGCTGAACCTCAAGCTGCCATTTATTTTGCAGCTCGGTGATGTCACTGAGCCTGTCACAAGCTGTGTTGCCTCGCACATGGGGCTGGAAGTCTCATAGGGTAAATCCTTGTTCTTCCTTTGATTCCTCTGTGCCTTATCAGAGGAGAAATGCACACATACAACTATGCATAATACAAGGCAGTATTATTTAACAGAGCGCTCCTGTGACATACACAAACCACTCATTTCTTGTTAATATGGCAACAACAGAAAGTCTCCAGAGGGTTGTCCAACCCTGTAATGAGAGGCCTGTGTTATGTGCAGTTCTGTAGCCTCAGAAGTGGCCATGGGTTCAGCCCCTGCTGTGAAATTTGGCTGCTGCCTGAGGCTCTGTGGAAATCATGTTTCTTGCGATGCCCGACCACATGCAAGCCTCCCTGCTGAGAAAAGCAAGGAAATTTGCTGAACTGCATTCATTTATTGCTCTCCCTTACCATCTGAGGCAGGGGAAAAAGGATCTGCAGAGCAGTATTTCTGTCCTAATTTTTATTTCTGAGAGGGAAATAGGAGGGTCATCAATACGTTCCTGAGGATGTGCTGGCTGCAGAAGCCAGTAAGGAACTTGATTTCAGGACAGTCAGACACTAGGCAGATAGAGCAGAGACTACCATCTCAGCAACTTTGAACACATTGAAAGGACAATGAAGGAAGCCTTGAATATTCCCTTTGCATCAAGAGGTTCCAAGACCACTATGTAGGCTAAAAAGTGAAAGGTGTAATGTGACTCATCTCTGCTTCTGTTATGATGTGCCAAAATCAATGAAACAGTAATAGTTGCATGCCTTTTTTATATAGTTTATACATCCGGACTGATGTGGTTCATCTTATATTTCATCTGGGAGATGAGTTACAAGAGTAGTGAAATTAAGGTACCAAACTCTAAAGAAAAGGCTGTCAAACTATGTGTTTAAAAACACAAAATAATTGTGCACAAATATTGTGCAGAAAATGATATTTTATATGCCGCGGTGCTAAGTGTGTAGAGAACAACAATAAATCAGAAAACTTACAAGATTCCCCAAGAAGTCTTCAATTAAAGGACTTGATCTCAAATAGAGAGAATTTTCAGTGTTTGTTGGGGTCAGAGACTGAATAACAGTAAAACTGGAATAAAAGAAACAGGTTGTTAGACATGTATAAATGGATACTGCTTTTCAGAGCACAATTAATATGATGGGGGGTGATTTTATTTGCTTTGTATTCTTCTTCTTATTTCTGATGTTTCCTATTAAAAAGCTGTAAAGAGCTTGTCTGGCATAAATAGTAAGTGTATTGAAGTTAATAGAGCTATCATAGTATACAATAATTTGAACTGGTCGAAAGAGAGAGAAAATATTGCTGATAATGTTAATAGCAATGTTTTAATAAGCTGAGGAAAGGTGACTTGTATGCAGGAAGAGACAAGCTTTTTTTGTTTATTCAGTTGTCCTACAGCCTTAAGGAAAAGCAAGTGCCAAGACAAGACTGGGGAGACCATTACAACAGTCTAAAGCTGGAGAGAGATCCATCACAAATCAGAAAACATGGTGTTACAGTGAGAGAAAAGCAGGGACTATGTAAATACACATTGAGGTGTGCACTGAATAATTTCAAGTGGATTGGAGGGAGAGGATCACAAGAAACCAGTGCAGAAGTCAAGGGTTTCTTTTTCAGTGATTCAGAAAGGAGGAGTGTCTGTTATAAAAAAGACATTCAAGCAAGAACAGAAAAAATTGTAGATGTAGTTCCTACCAGAAAGCAGAAGATAAGACAGTAATGTAATAAGGAGAATCAAGAGAAGAATTTCAGTTTTATGTGTCTTTATCTCCCTGTGTTCAACACAAAGAACTTCAGTGTCTCTGCATATCTGTCTGTGTGTATATATGTATATATGCACACAGACACAGATGCAGTATAGGTGCTTTCAATGTAAATCTTTTGTTTCTTTTGCGAAACAATGATAAAGCATAATAAATTTTGTAAGGCATAAAAAATTACATTTGCAGATTGTTCTGTTAAAGCCTGTCTATGTATGTACATACACAAACTGTTATGGACCTTTAAGTAAAGTACTATATTCTCAATGCATTCGGCAAATAACGCTTATGACCTACTTCCAGGCTGTTAAATAGTAGCATTTGTGGTAATATTATAGGATTGTATTATGGTTTTTTGTAATAAGGAATTGCTAAATCTTCTTTTGCTAGTGCCAGACTGCTGGGTTCTCAAAAAAAAAAAAAGAAAAAAAACACAAACCAAAACCCACTCCCAAACACCCACACCAAAACAAATCATAAAATGCAAAATGTAATTTATTTCACATGTAATCCTCATAATAGTTTGCACTTAGATAAGTTAGAATTATATCTATATATACTCAAACTGCTTTTGAAAGCCATAATATTTCCTGAGATAAAGAGATAAAATATTCATTTTAATATTTTTCCTTTTTTATTATTACTTTTTAAATGAATTGATTATGTGAAGTAATTTTTAAAGTCAAGAAATTGTCAACAACAAGATTAGCCTTTGTTCTGAGTCAGGAAAAGAAAGTTATGGGATTTAAATTAAAAGGTTTTATACAGTGATTCCAAATTGGTGAGGCAGACAGTAGGTAGATACTGACAATGCAACTATGCAGAATAGTCAAGTCCCTTAAAATTGAGCTTAAAGTATAAAGAGGGGGAAAAATTACTCTTGCTAGCAAGTGCATGAAAGTGGAAAAAAACACTTCAACTGTTCCTAGAATCCAGTAATTCTAGAGTATATTTATACAGTTTATATGCAGTATTCTGATTTTTTACTTCCCTAGAGTCTACTTCACTTCTACTACATGAACAAAAAACCCCAAACCGTCTTCATTAGCACTTAAAACAACATTTCATCACACCAATTGTCTGCTTGGCTGCAATAACTGT